>NC_090444.1:1517320781-1518570781 GCF_031143425.1 Pleurodeles waltl | reverse complement strand
CCTAGGGATTCTAAAGGTACCCAGAGTTTGTAGGTTCCCCTGGTGAGACCAAGAAATTAGCCAAAATATAGCAAACCACGACCTGCTAATGTGCCCCAATTCAACTTCTATTCCCTGGGTCAAACATGTATCCAGTTGGTTTAACAAACTCGGCCTCAGCCACTTTTGGGAGGAACCCCATAAACTAGAAAAGGCTCATTCTATTGCGCTAAAACGCATATATTGGTCCTATGTATACAATGACCATATTACTCATAGAACTCACAGCACTTTAACAAATCACTTCACAGATTTTAAATGGTATCCACAATTTGAACCCTACCTAGACAATATTCCTGACATCCTTGGCAAAAGCTTATATGCCAGATTCCGTTTCGGGTCCCTGCCATTGAAGACATTGATGTGCAGATGGGGTACAAAAACAGATACAAGTACATGCCCAGCCTGTGACGCAAAATCAGAAACGGTTGAGCACTTTCTGTTTTTTTGCCCTGCTTACTCTCTTCCCAGGTCTAAGTGGATCTGTCATATCTGCCGCGATATAGGGATAAGAGATTGTGCCTCTGCTTTGAGGATTTTAAAAAGTCACCATTCCACGGTCTTAATACTTGCTGTCAGTAAATATTTATTAGTAGCATGGCGAAAAAGAAATTCCATTGTAAAGACTGTGTCTTAAATTAGAGCCTTACTTTTATTTTTTATTCTCTTACTTTTACAAGGATTACAGGAAAGGGGCTGAAATCGCATTATGTGTATTATGTGTACTGATAATCTTTTTAATTATAGTATGCTTAGTAACCTATGTTCCACAAAATTCTATTCATGTTTTTATAACATTTTTACTATTATTGGTTTTATCCTTATTTATTATTATTGTATTTTCGCTTTGATGATTGACTGATCGAATAAAGCATATGTCAAACTCATAGCAAACATTTCATTGTTTTCAGAAAAATGGGGAAATGGGATGCAGATGAAAGCATGTGTTTTTTTCCCTGAAAAAGGCATCAACAAAGGCTTTGCAGTGCTAAAATTCTCAACGTCCCAGATTTCAGAAACAGGCAGACTTGAATCAGAAAACTACATTTTTCAACACAATTTTGGCATTTTAATGGGACATACCCCATTTGTACTATTTTTTTGTGCTTTTAGCCTCCAGTTAGTGACAGATGTGGGTGTGAAAATAATGCTGGATCCCAGACAGCTAAACATTTCTAAAAAGTAGACAAAGTTCTGAATTCAGCAAGTGGTCATTTGTGTCGATCCAACAAGGTTTTCCTACAGAAAATAACACCTGAATTAAAAAGATATTGAAATTGAGGTGGAGAAAAAAAAACAAATTTCTCCACGTTTTACTCTGTAACTTTTCTCAGGGATGTCAGATTTTCAAAAACAATACCTTGTTACGTCTGCTGGAATCTTCTGGTGACGGGGATATATAGGACATGTAGGTTCATCAAGAAACCTAGGTACCCAGAGCCAATAAATGAGCTGCACCTTTCAATGGATGTTCATTGTCTACCAGGTACACATCAATTCATTTGGTGAAATATAAAGAGTGCAAAAATATGTATCAAGGAAACTGTTGGATTTCCATAATGGGCACAAAATGAGGTGTTGAAAAGCAGTGGTTATTTGCATCTCTCTGAATTCTGGGGTCCCCGTACTAGCATATGAATTACAGGACATTTCTCAAACAAACTACTTTTTAACACACTGTCTTACATTTGGAAGGTGAAAATGTAGAGAATGACACTGGGCAGTAACACTTGTTCATCTATTCTGTGTTCCCACATCTCTCTCGATAAAAATGGTACCTCACTTGTGTGAGTAGGCCTAGTGCCCCCGACAGTAAACGCCTAAAAAAGCAACATGGACATATCACATTTTTACATTGAAATCTGACGTGTTTTTTTCATAGTATTTAGCTGTGGATTTTGGCCTCTAGCTCAGCCGGCACCTAGGGAAGCATAGCAAACCTATACATTTATGGAAAGTAGATACCAACGGGAATCAAGAATGGGGTGACTTGTGGCACTCTCACAAGGTTCTGTTACCCAGAATCCTTTGCAAACCTCAATATTTGACCAAAAAAAACACTTTTTTCTTCACATTTCGGTGATGGAAAGTTCTGGAATCTAAGAGGAGCCACAAATTTCCCTCCACCTGCATTCCCCCAAGTCTCCCAATATAAATGGTACCTTACTTGTGTGGTTAGGCCTAGTGCCCGTGACAGAAAATGCCCCAAAACACAACATGGACACATCACATTTTCCGAAAGAAAACTGACCTAGTTTTTTTTTCAAAAAGTGCCTAGCTGTGGATGTTGGCCTGTAGCTCATCTGGAACCTAGGGACACCTAGCAAACCTACACATGTCTGAAAACTAGACACCCAGGGGAATCCAGAATGGGGTGACGTGTGGGGCTCTCACCAGGTGCTGTTACCCAGAATCCTTTGCAAACCTCAAAATTTGGCAAAAAATATACTTTTTACTCACATTGCGGTGATGGAACCCAGCATTCCCCCAGGTACTCTGATAAAAATGGTATCTCACTTATGTGGGTCTGCCTAGTGCCCACAACAGGAAATGCCCCAAAACACAAATGGACATATCACATTTGACCAAAGAAAACTAAGCTGTTTTCTGCAAAGTTTTTTGCAAAGTGCCTAGCTGTGGATTTTGGCCTCTAGCCCAGACGGCACATAGGAAAACCTAGGAAACCTGGACAAAGTTGAAAACTAGACACCTAATGGAATTCTGAATGGAGTGACTTGTGAGACTCTCACCAGGTTCTGTGTCCCAGGATCCTTTGCAAACTTCAAAATCTGGCAAACAAAAAAAAAAAACTTACATTTTGGTGCTGGAAAGTTCTGGAATCTGAGCGTAGCCACAAACTTCCTTCTACCCAACATTCCTCCTGGTCTCCCGACAGAAATGGTATGTCACTTGTATGGGTAGGCCTAGTGCCCGCGACAGGAAATGCCCCAAAACACAACATGGACATATCACATTTTCGCATAGAAAACTGAGCTGTTTTTAGCAAAGTGCCTAGCTGTGGATTTTGGCCACTGGATCAGCCGGCACATAGGACATCCTAGCAAACCTGGACAATTGTGAAAACTAGACACCTAGGGGAATTCGGAACAGGATGACTTGTGAGGCTCCCACCAGGTTCTGTTACCCAGAATCCTTTGAAAACCTCAAAATTTGGCAACAAAAACACCTTTTCCTCACATTTCGGTGATGGAAAGTTCTGGCATCTAAGAGGAGCCACAAATTTCCCTCCACCTGCATTCCCCCAAGTCTCCCAATATAAATGGTACCTCAGTTGTGTGGGTAGGCCTAGTGCCCGTGACAGAAAATGCCCCAAAACACAACATGGACACATCACATTTTCCGAAAGAAAACTGACCTAGTTTTTTTTTCAAAAAGTTCCTAGCTTTGGATTTTGGCCTGTAGCTCAGCCGGAACCTAGGGAAACCTAGCAAACCTACACATGTTTGAAAACTAGACACCCAGGGGAATCCGGAATGGGGTGACTTGTGGGGCTCTCACCAGGTGCTGTTACCCAGAATCCTTTGCAAACCTCAACATTTGGCAAAAAAAACACTTTTTACTCACATTGCAGTGATGGAACTCAGCATTCTCCCAGGTCCCCTGATAAAAATTGTACTTCACTTGTGTGGGTCTGCCTAGTGCCCACAACAGAAAATGCCCCAAAACACAACTTGGACATATCACATTTGACCAAAGAAAACTGAGCTGTTTTCTGCAAAGTTTTTTGCAAAGTGCCTAGCTGTGGATTTTGGCCTCTAGCCCAGACGGCACATAGGAAAACCTAGGAAACCTGGACAAAGTTGAAAACTAGACACCTAGTGGAATTCGGAATGGGGTGACTTGTGAGACTCTCACCAGGTTCTGTTTCCCAGGATCCTTTGCAAACTTCAAAATCTGGCAAACAAAAAAAATCCTCACATTTTGGTGCAGGAAAGTTCTGGAATCTGAGCGTAGCCACAAACTTTCTTCTACCCAACGTTCCTCCTGGTCTCCCGATAGAAATGGTATGTCACTTGTATGGGTAGGCCTAGTGCCCGCGACAGGAAATGCCCCAAAACACAACATGGACATATCACATTTTCTCAAAGAAAACTGAGCTGTTTTTAGCAAAGTGCGTAGCTGTGGATTTTGGCCACTAGATCAGCCGGCACATCGGACAACCTAGCAAACCTGGACAATTGTGAAAACTAGACACCTAGGGGAATTCGGAAGGGGGTGCCTTGTGAGGCTCCCGCCAGGTTCTGTTACCCAGAATCCTTTGAAAACCTCAAAATTTGGCAAAAAAAACACTATTTCCTCACATTTCGTTGATGGAAAGTTCTGAAATCTGAGGGGAGACACAAACTTCCTTCTACCCAGCATTCCCCCTGGTCTCCCTATAAATATGGTACCTCACTTGTGTGGGTTGGCTAGTGCCCGCGACAGGAATGGATCACACAAGGGTCAATGGTAGCCCTTGCATGAGGGCTACTGTTAACCCTGGAGTGATCCATTCCTGATGTAGGCACTAGGCACAAGCACACAAATGGGATTGTGTTTTTATCAGGACAAGTGGAGAAACACTGGGTGGTATTTATTTTGTGGAGCCCTCCACTTTTGCAGGGTACTCTAGGTAAGAAACTTTGTGAAATCCAAACACGCCATACTTCGATGGACTGCCTCCATGTCTAGTTTTCAGAAATGCCTGGGTTTGGTAGGTAACTCTATATGGCGGCCGAGCCCAGGAACAAATACTCATGCGACTGTCTTACAAAAGAAGGCTGTTTTGTGGTAGGTAATTCTGATGTTGCCACAATCTGTTTTGGTTACTTCCCTGTTGTGGTCACTTGCCCACCCACTAAAGTGAGGCAATGTTTTTCTCTGGAGACTTAGTGGAACGCTGGGTGGTAGAAAATTTGTGGCTGCCTGCAAATTCCAGGACTTCCGCTCACTGAAATGCAAGGCAAAAGTTTATTTTAAGCAAATCTTTGTGATTTCAAGGGAATTCTGGGTGAAGTACAACTGGTGAGAGGCACGCAAGTCCTGCACCCTTGGACTCCCCTGTTACTAGTATGTTAAAGTTAATCCACCACTCACACTGGTTGGTTTTAGCGCATCCAGAAATGATGGTTTCAAAGAGTGCATACTTATCAAAGTATCTGAATACGGAAACCAAGCCTTTTGAAGGTGGGCCATGAAGCCACGTTCAGGCACAAACCTCATCATGGTCCATTCACACGCCATTTACGCAGAACAAACAACCCTTTTATACTGCCGGCCACAGGCCCAATCCAACCAATCACTGCACTCACATTAACTTACTGCTGCTAGACAAGGGCCCATCACCTTCATACGCCACAGGACGGAATAAGTTTGACTACATTTTACCACCTGTCAAGTAACCGCCTCCTTCCTCCTGAACATTACCGAAGACATGCATAGTGAACCTTTACTAATGACTCCCACGACAGCCACCAGAGACTCAGGAAGACATGTTTTTTCATGAGCCTTTAGCGCACTCACTGTGCTAAATCCAACTCCTTCCAATTTGTGGATTCAAGTTGGGGTGTCCGAGTATGCCATACAAAGCGATTCCTCGAACTGAGTGAGCATATCTACCTTTGAAACTAAGGCAGACATGCTGGGGATTTCTCACAAGGTTCTCAAAAGAGGTTACAGGCTATGAAAAAGAGTAGTGTTTGGCACACAGAGGAGTCCATGAGAACATAACATATGTCCCAGCCAACATTATGTGCAGTGCTGTGAGTGTAATGCACTTATCAGACAGCAAATTGAATATCTGCTAAGTTTTGATGGAGGATGAACATGAAAAGCAGGTCAAACACTGACCCATACGTGTCATTGTCCTTCAGTGCTGGGATGGCATCAATGGGTTTGAATCCATAGGTGTAGATGATGTACATCTTTACTACCTTTACTACCTGTCTTCAAACTGTGCAATATCCCTGTGAAGGCACACCTACCATAAGCTTTCCTTATCCATTCATGTCTTTGTCCTCATCGGAGTCCTGACTAATCCTGCATAATTGCCAAGTGAACCTATACTAGTTTGTGGGTGTCCGAGTATGCCTTGGCAGGCCTATTCCTTGAACTGAGTGAGCATATCTACTGTTGAAACTAAGGCAGACATGCTGATGAAGAAATCTTAGGTATCTAATGTAAAAAGTAAAACAGAAATCCTATGGGACTCATTCACCAACACTTCTACTTTTGCTTTGAAAGTGAAGCTACAAATTGAGTTTGCACACTTTCAAACAAGTAGAAATGTTGGTGAATATGTCTGACAGGATATTTGTTTGACCTATTACACTTACTCTGGTTCTCGTTGGCAACCATGGTGGTCCTTGTGTATCATACATAAGTTCCCTAACAAGCACTTCAAAATTCAGTCATGCTTTTAACATTTTGCCACACAGGGTACTCCTTGACAATGTGGCAAATGTTCTTTCTACTAGTATGTGCAGTATGAGGGCTACAATGCACGTTAATTGAACAGAACACCTACCACATTCTGATGGTGGATCTAGGTCTCAATCAGACCTTAAGGAAATCCATGATTTCCTGAAGGAGATGAAGTAAAATTCTTTGGCTGCTTGCCTAACGAAGCAGTGGCCCATGGACGTTCGGTATCCATGCACAGCCATTGAAAGGATTACCAAACGGCAGCTCCACCTCAGTCAATTTCCCATAACTTTGTTTTAGTACGACACAATGTAAAGCAAGTTGGGACACAGAGGCCTGGTTGAGATGGGCACTGGGGACATGTAATATCGACTCTTCTGCTGCTTTCCATGCTTCGAGCACACTTTACAGCGATGACATGGACAATCCTTTTTGGTGTTTCAGGAATGCAATCAGCTAAGTGTCGCTCCTGCAGCCTTGCCACATCCTACAGAACATATGAGGTGCAGGCTGCTGCTGCTTTTTTCAATTATAGGCAACTGAAAGTCAAGGAAAGTCATGGGTCTTTCTGTGGTTGTCTCACGGTAAACAACATACGCATTGTATGTTGCCATCTGGATCAGGTGGGTAAAGTTTCTTGTACCAAGTGTGAGTTTTACGACACGCATTGTGTGGTTCAAGAACCTGGCTGTTCTTGTCCACTCCGCCTGTGTACTTATTGTAGTCAAGTATAGAGATGGGCTTGTGGACTTTGACCATTTGACTCCAAACTGTGTTGGGGGAAGTGCTCTCATCATGAATTGTAGTGAGCACGTATACATCACGCCTATCCATGAACTTGACTGTGAGCAGTTTTATGGAATGCAACGCAGTACTCTGGGATCTCTGGAGCTTCTTGCAAACAAGCTCCCGCAGGAATCCTTTGCGGTTACAACAAACTGTACTGCAGACCACAGTGCCAGCTTTATAGAGCTCACAGAACAGCTCTACTCCGGTATAGAAATTGTCTACATCAATTTATAACCTTTGTGAAGGAGTGGCAAGACAAGTTCCCATACAATCCTACCTGTGACCCCTAATGCGGGAGGGCAACCTACAGGGTTTAGGGTAGAGTCCTTCCCTGTATACACTCTCAAGCTGTACTCATAGCCAGAAGAGCTCTCACAGCATGTATAGCTTTATGCCACTGCAAGCTCTTTTGCTCGCAATGTACTGTCTGAACAGCAGCTGTCCTTTGTACAGGATCAAGGACCCATCGACTGCTATATTCTTTCCAGGAGTATAGATCTGTGGAAACCTGGCAGACAAACGTTCTGCGAAAGGCCACATTTTGAACAACCCGTCATGGTCTGGATGGTCCCGGGGTAATGCAGCAGAATTGTCATTGGAATGCAGCATGCACTGCCGTAGCAAAATACAATCTCTGCTCATGTATGGTGCGAAGATGGGGGTTACCAAAACAGTGCGAGTCATCCAGTAAGACTGCAAGGTGGGTCTCTGCACTAACCTTATTTTGAGCATAAGGCCCCAAAATATCTTTAACTCCGCCAGCGAAGTGGTAGTCAACTGGGGTGCCCTTGAACGGGCCATAGAGTGCCTCCGTGCTCCCTCAGAAATTGGTCTGCACGCAAATTTGTTTGCTAAACAATTTTCTGAAGGAAGTTGTGAGAAAGTAGCCTATTTCTAGCATGGTTACCTCCACTTTTGGCCTGTTTGTGAGTGTGTGTGAGTGTGTTTTTACTGTGTCAATCAGATCCTGCTAGCCAGGACCCCAATGCTCATAGCTAAAAACCTACATGTCAGTATGTTTTGCCTGTCTCACTGGGATCATGCTAGCCAGGACCCTAGTGTTCATAGTTTGTGGCCTAATGTGTATGCCTGTGTAGTGCCTAACTGTGTCACTGAGGCTCTCCTAATCAGAATATCAGTGCTTATGCTCTCTCTGTTTTAAATTTGTCACTGTAGGCCAGTGACTTAATTTACCATTTTCAATTTGCACACTGGATCCCCCTTATAAGTCCCTAGTGTATGGTACCTAGGTACCCAGGGCATTGGGGGTCCAGGAGATCCATATGGGCTGCAGCATTTCTTTTGCCACCCATAGGGAGCTCAGACAAACCCTTACACAGGACTGCCATTGCAGCCTACGTGAAATAGTGCACACACTTTTTCACAGCCATTTTGACTGCACTTAAGTAACTTATAAGTCACCTATATGTCTAACCTTCACTTGCTGAAGGTTAGGTGCAAAGTTACTAAGTGTGAGGGCACCTTTGCACTAGCAAAGGTGCCCCCACATAGTTCAGGACCATTTCCCCGGACCTGGTGAGTGCGGGGACACCATTACATGCTTGGACTACATATAGGTCAATACCTATATGTAGCTTCACAATGGTTACTCTGAATATGGCCATGTAACATGTCTAAGATCATGGAATTTCCAGCCATTCCAAATCTGGTATTGGGGAGCCAATTCCATGCATCCTGGGGGCTCCACCATGGACCCCCAGTAATGCCAAACCAGCTCTCTGAGGCTTGCACTGCAGCCACAGCTGCTGCCACCTCACAGACAGGGTTCTGCCCTCCTGGGGTCTGGGCAGGCCAGTCCCAGGAAGGCAGAACAAAGCATTTCCTCTGAGAGCAGGGTGTTACACCCTCTCCCTTTGGAAATAGGTGTAACAGGCTGGGCAGGGGTAGCCTCCCCCAGCCTCTGGAAATGCTTGGAAGGGCACAGATGGTGCCATCCTTGCATAAACTAGTCTACACTGGTTCAGGGACACCTTCTCCCCTGATCTGGTGGGAAACTGGGCAAAGGATAGGAGAGTGACCACTCCCCTATCCATCACCATCCCTGGGGTGGTGCCCAGAGCTCCTCCAGTGTGTCCCAGACTTCAGCCATCTTGCTTTGTAAGGTGGGGGGGCACTCTGGAGGGCTCTGATTGCCAGTGCCAGAAGGTGACGTCAGAGACCCCTCCTGATAGGTCCATACCGGATAAGGTAGCCAGTCCCCCTCTCAGGGCTATTTAGGGTCTCTCCAGTGGGTTCTCATAAGATTCTGCTTGCATGTTTCCTTCAGGAATCCTCTGCAACCACTTCGGACTCTTCTGACCTTGTCTCAACCGCAGCCTCCTCCAAGAAACGCTATAACTGCAACAAAGTGTCTACAAGAGAACTTTTTCTTCAGCAACCTCAGCTCCAAGTCAACAACTGCGACAGTTTTCATGGTGTGCACGCTCTGGGGACTCCCTGTCTTCATCCTGCACCTGAAGAACCGAAGAAATCTCTTGTGGAGTGACAGAATCACTCCCCTACTCCAAGCAGGCACCTTCCAAGGTAATGACCAGTACACTGGGACTCCTCTCATGGCAACGAGCTTGCTCCTAAGGACACAGAGGGTGGAAATCATCAGCATAGACTGTCTGATGTCCTGCTGATGCAATTTGGAGGATGTGGGACCTTGACTTCCCCGATGGTACCCCTGTGCATTGAATCCTCTTCACCTTCTGAGGCCTCTGTGCACTCTTTGCAAAGCTCCTTCATGCACAGCCTGGCCCAGGTCCCCAGCACTCCAACCTGTGATGCTCAACTTGCTGAGTTGTTCTCTGGTGGCGTGGAACCTTCTTTTGTTGTGCTACATCAACTGCAGTTTGCACCTCCTTTGAACCCAGATCCTGTGGCTTCTGGGGGTGCAGGCTGGCATCCTGAGGGCTCTCTAAAGTACTGAGAGCCCCCTCTTCCTCCTCACACAGAGTTGAGGCCACCAAGTCCCCCTTGGGTCTATCCAGCACCATTTTGATGAAAAATACACTTTTGCTGTAACCAAGGCTTGTTGGTGCCTTCCAACATGAATTATCATCTGCAATGATCTTCACACCATGGGACATCTTTTGCATCATGCAGAAACCCGCTGGCATCTTCCTAGGGTGAATTTCTGCAGTCATCTACTAACCAGGGACTCTTCTTCTGCACACTCTTCTGGGTTGGCAGGGGCTCCTGTCCTTCCTGGAACTTCTTTTGACTTCTGGACTTGGTCCCCTTCCTTTTTTTCAGGTGTTCAGGTCCAATAGTCCAGCAGTTGTTCTTTTTTAGACTTGGTTAGCTGCTGCAAAATCCCCAAAACGAGGTGTAGTGTGTCCTAAGGAAAGTTGCAGTAATTTACTCCTGCTTTTCTGGGACTGGGGTGGGGTAATTTACTTACCTTTACTGTATTCTTACTCTCCCAGCGATTCTGCACATATGACACTTGTCTAGGGGGGAATTTGTGATTCACATTTCACTTTTTTAGTATATTGTTTGTGTTGCCCATAGACCTATTTTCTCCAATTGCATTCTAAAGGATTTCCTACTGTTTGCATTGTTCTGACTATTTACTTGTCTAATTTTGGTGTATAGTGTATATATTGTGTATAATACTTACCTCCAGAAGGAGTATTGTCTCTAAGATATTTTTGGTACTGTGTCACCCAAATAAATACCTTTATTTTTGGTAACACTGAGTATTGTCTTTACTTGTGCATAAGTACTGTGCAAATATAAGTGGTATTGCATGAGCTTTGCATGTCTCCTAGTTCCGCCTAAGCTGCTCTGCTATAGCCACCTCTATCAGCCATTCACTAACAAGGGATAACTGGACCTGGTGTAAGGCGTAAGTACCCAAGGTACCCACTACAAACCAGGCCAGCCTCCTACAGAAGTCAACATCCAAAAATAGATGGATGTAGTCAACTGGCAAAAAGTTGGCCGTATCAACTTTACATCCAGCGTAACCTGTAAAAGGTGGAATTTGGGGCAGAACTAAATTGGGGGCTGCAAAGAGAGCACTTTTTCTGTGCTTGCAGCCACAAGCACCTGCTCTCTGCATTCGTTTAACCTGCTGTTGTCCCGCTGCAAAGACTGTGCTTGCAAAGGGACAGCAAGACTTTCATCATCATCTCCCTCAGAATCCCTGGAAGAGGTGTCGTCGGATAGGTCTCTGCCAACTGAAAAATCACTCCCAGATTCTGCCCCATTGTCCTCTCCGTTAGATGCTGTCTAAGTCTCTGATTCTGCCTCAGAGCTATCTTCCATAACCTGAGTTAGGGCTTCAGCAGCAGTCATCCAGCGAGACACCATCTCTACCACTGGCTAGACGGTCGCTCTAAAGTACTAGCCTGCGTAGAAGGCAGATAGAGTCACAAAATTGCTTGTGGGTGTTTGTGATGTGTCCAATAGTAAATGTTGTTACTTTACCTTCGCTTCTTCTCTGATTCTGCAAACTCTCTGAAGACACTGAAAAAAACAAAAGAGACATACTATTACTTCACTTACCACATACCCATCATCCCAGCCATTAGCGCTAGCAGCACCCAGTGCGACAGTCATTTTTGGTGCTGTCCCATGACCTCCTATTCTAATTCCCTCAGTACCACCCAGCAAAAGTGCCCTCATATGTCCATAGCCTCCCTCCACATACACTTCATTTGTTTTAAAGTGCAGGTAATGGCTAATGCCTGGCTTTACTAATCCACTCAGTTAAATACATGTATATCCTTTGAAACAGGCATATAAACCATCTGCGATACTTTATGGCACAAAAACTACCACTAGACTAAAGACAGATTTATTTCTCTCTATCTCTCTCTCTCTCTCTCTCTCTATATATATATATATATACATATATATCACTTTTATATATGTGTGTTTTCCCTGGGGCGGATCGTAGCTCCTGGGAAAACAACTCACGTTTTATACATATATATATATATATATATATATATATATATATATATATATATATATATATATATATAGAGAGAGAGAGAGAGAGACTGACTCTGCGTCACTTCTTTTTTTTTATACATGTGTGCTTGGGGGGTGCAATCGCCCCCTAGGGAAAACCATCAGCCCGTGTAGAAAGAGCCGACCCCACCATTTTGTTTTGTTTTTTCATTACAAAAAAAAACATTTTTTTCTGAATCTGGGGGCGTTATCGCCCCCAGAAGAACCCCAACATATTTACATGGGGGCCGACCCCCCCAAACAACTGCGATCCATGGCCAGGAAACGGTGCCAGGAAGGCATTGATGGAAAGGGGAGACTCTCCCCTTTCCATCGATGCCTCTCCAGCATCTGGGGAGGCCAGTTAGCCTTTTTTTCTCCACCGGAGTGAGGAGAGGACGCTCACCTGCTCCCCTGCTGCTCCGGTGGGGCAGGAGGGGGGTTGGTGGGAGACTGTGGCAGTTCTTCTGCGTCTTTCGGGGTAACCAAAAAAAATCTCTGGTGCATTGCACCGAAGGATTTTTTAACCCCCTCCCTGGTGTCTGCAACTGGTCCTGAGCACGACCAGGAAGGTAATGCGGGCATCGGCGTCTGAAACCCGCACCAATGGAGTTAAAGGACTCATACTCTGCATAGGTGAATAGGGTGTGTCAGAACTTGCCTACATATCTGAATGTGTCTATGTGTCCAGCTGTTTACGTAAATCTGGCAGTATAAGACTGACTGTTGTACTACCTGAAGGAGTCTCTAAATGTCTATGAAACTGACTGAAGTAATATCTTAGGGTCTGAGTTGGGAAATAGAGGGGTATATAAGTGTTCTTGCAACTGCTTTCATTATTGTTGCATATATAAGCAGTTTCTGAGTGTTTGAGTGAAAGTATAAGACTGTCGGTCTGTGAGGGGCTCTATACTTTGGAAACATATATTTGATTTCCTTTAAGGTAGGCCTGAGCAATGTTGAAAGGAATGTGTATGTCGATGGATGACCAGGGTGTATCACTACTTGCCTACATATCTGAGTGCATGTAGGAGTCATGGAATGTTTAAGTAAATGCACCAGTGTGCGACTGTCTGTTTTATTACCTTTATATCTCTCTAAATGTGTTTGTAAGTGCCTGAACAAAGACTCCAGTTGCTGTGTTAGGGAACAGAGGGGCATGAAGGTCTGCAGCTATCTTTCATACTGTCGGATACATAAATAGCTGCTGAGTATATGACTGAATGGATAAGTCCCTCTGTCACTATGACAAGGTGAAAGAGAGGCTATATGCATTGGAAACATAAATGTCAGTTGCATTATGGATGGTATTCTCTTTGTAGTGCTTGGCTTAGGGGTCTGCATGTGCACGAGTACGTTACTAAAACTCAAAAGGGCATTTCTCAATCACTTAAGCACACAGTACCATGCTCGATGACATACCTACAGCAAATCTTAGAGGTGAGTTATTTGTTCTTAAACATGGGTTTAAGACTTAGCAAAGCTCTTTAACATGCCAAGTCAAGCTCCCACTGAGAGTGCACAGATGCATTCTATACTAATAGGCCTAAATCATGTTAAAAAGACTATGGCCCTCATTACAACCCTGGCGGTCAGTGTTAAAGCGGCGGTAAGACCGCCAACAGGCTGGCAGTAACAAAAATGGAATCATGACCATGGCGGAAACCGCCAACACATACAGCCACTTTAACACTCTGACCGCCATGGCGGTAGCAACAAACACTGCAGTGGTAACCGCAAACAGCCAGGCGGAAGACAATGTACCGCGCACCCCATTACAACCCACCCATCCACCAGCTTTTCCGGGGTGGCACCAACACCATCAAAAGCACGGCAGAAACAGTACTTTGAAGGGAAACCATTCACCTCACGACACTCAAGGAAGAACCAGGATGCTATGGAGCCCGAGCTGCAGGTCTTCCCCATGTTGGTGTTTCTTCTCATATACCAGGAGGAGCAACGGCGGCAACGGTGACCATGGTGAGTACCATACCTAGCACATAGGGGGAGGGGGGGAGGAAAAAGAGAGTGACACACACACGCAACACCCCCACCTCCTCTCTCACCCCCAACACCTACACACAAACACATGCAACAACATTACATATACACCCCGTAACCCTCTGGAATAGCGCAAGGACAAAAGCAATGGAGTCAAATAAGTGTTATATTAGAAATAGTTAGAACTACGTTAGTAATTCAAAAACAGTATTTAGAAAATATACAATATGTACAAAAGGCGGGACAATGTCCATTGAACATGCCCGTGGCCCACTGGGCCAAAACACATAGGCCAAGTCCACACTTAACTCCTGCCTCAATACAGAGGGAACACTGCAAGGGCATCAGGTCAGAAACACACACGCACCTCAGGGGGACAGAGAAGGGGGGGCACCTCAGCCCGAAGATGGTAGAACGACACTGCTCCTGGAGGGGGCTCCAGGCCCACAGCGATGTCCTGGGGAGTGCAAAGCCACAGTCTCTTAAGTGGGTGGTTTGCCCACTGCTTGGTCCTGGGGAGTGCAAAGCCACAGTCTCTCAAGTCTCTCAAGTGGGTGGTTTGTCCTCTGCTTGGTCCTGGGGAGTGCAAGGCCACAGTATCTCAAGTGTGTGGTTTGGCCACTGCTTGGTCCTGGGGAGTGCAAAGCCACAGTCTCTCAAGTCTCTCAAGTGGGTGGTTTGCCCACTGCTTGGTCCTGGGGAGTGCAAAGCCACACTCTCTCAAGTCTCTCAAGTGGGTGGTTTGCCCACTGCTCGGTCTGGGGGAGTGCAAAGCCACAGTCTCTCAAGTCTCTCAAGTGAGTGGTTTGCCCAGTGCTTGGTCTTGGGAGTGCAAAGCCACAGTCTCTCAAGTGGATGGTTTGCCCATTGCTTGGTCCTGGGGAGTGCAAAGCCACAGTCTCTCAAGTGGGTGGTTTGCCCACTGCTTGGTCCTGGGGAGTGCAAAGCCACAGTCTCTCAAGTGAGTGGTTTGGCCACTGCTTGGTCCTGGGGAGTGCAAGGCCACAGTCTCTCAAGTGTGTGGTTTGGCCACTGCTTGGTCCTGGGGAGTGCAAAGCCACAGTCTCTCAAGTCTCTCAAGTGGGTGGTTTGCCCACTGCTTGGTCCTGGGGAGTGCAAAGCCACACTCTCTCAAGTCTCTCAAGTGGGTGGTTTGCCCACTGCTCGGTCTGGGGGAGTGCAAAGCCACAGTCTCTCAAGTCTCTCAAGTGAGTGGTTTGCCCAGTGCTTGGTCTTGGGAGTGCAAAGCCACATTCTCTCAAGTGGGTGGTTTGCCCACTGCTTGGTCCTGGGGAGTGCAAGGCCACAGTCTCTCAAGTGGCTGGTTTGCCCACTGCTTGGTCCTGGGGAGTGCAAGGCCACAGTCTATCAAGTGGGTGGTTTGCCCACTGCTTGGTCCTGGGGAGTGCAAAGCCACAGTCTCTCAAGTCTCTCAAGTGAGTGGTTTGCCCATTGCTTGGTCCTGGGGAGTGCAAGGCCACAGTATCTCAAGTGGGTGGTTTGCCCACTGCTTGGTCCTGGGGAGTGCAAAGCCACAGTCTCTCAAGTGGGTGGTTTGCCCACTGCTTGGTCCTGGGGAGTGCAAAGCCACAGTTTCTCAAGTGGGTGGGTTGGCCACTGCTTGGTCCTGGGGAGTGCAAGGCCACAGTCTCTCAAGTGGGTGGTTTGGCCACTGCTTGGTCCTGGGGAGTGCAAAGCCACAGTCTCTCAAGTCTCTCAAGTGGGTGGTTTGCCCACTGCTTGGTCCTGGGGAGTGCAAAGCCACACTCTCTCAAGTCTCTCAAGTGGGTGGTTTGCCCACTGCTCGGTCTGGGGGAGTGCAAGGCCACAGTCTCTCAAGTGGGTGGTTTGCCCACTGCTTGGTCCTGGGGAGTGCAAAGCCACAGTCTCTCAAGTCTCTCAAGTGAGTGGTTTGCCCATTGCTTGGTCCTGGGGAGTGCAAGGCCACGGTCTCTCAAGTGGGTGTCTTGCCCACTGCTTGGTCCTGGGGAATGCAAAGCCACAGTCTCTCAAGTGGGTGGTTTGCCCACTGCTTGGTCCTGGGGAGTGCAAGGCCACAGTATCTCAAGTGGGTGGTTTGCCCACTGCTTGGTCCTGGGGAGTGCAAAGCCACAGTCTCTCAAGTGCGTGGTTTGCCCACTGCTTTGTCCTGGGGAGTGCAAAGCCACAGTCTCTCTAGTGTGTGCTGGTTTTCCACTGGTTCTGGTGGGGGCTTTGTGCCCAGTGTGCTTCATCCTGCCAAGGATAGGGTGAGTGGATGCCTTCTTCCACTGGTTCTGGAGGGGGCTTGGTGCTCAGTGTGCTTCATCCTGCCAAGGAGAGGGTGAGTGGATGGCTTCTTCCACTGGTTCTGGAGGGGGCGTGGTGCCCAGTGTGCTCCATCCTGCCAAGGATAGGGTGAGTGGATGCCTTCTTCCACTGGTTCTGGAGGGGACTTTGTGCCCCATGGTGCAGCACATGGGGTGTGCAAGGTCACGGTCACCCACCTGGGTGTCAGATCCACACGATTCTCTGTGGGCAGTATGCATGACACACCATGGATGCATGACTACAGTCCATCCGCCGATGGGGACGGCTGTACAGTGGTTGCAGTGCAGGTGGTGGTGCTACCAGTGGTTTTGGGGGGCTCCAGCCTTTCCCCTGCAGCCTCGGACGGCTGCAAATTGGGGCTGCTGCTGCTGGTCGCAGTGCTGCTTGCGGTGGTGCATGGGGCGGTGCTGGCCATGGGACAGCTGGCGGTGGTGCCCGTGGTGCAGCTGGCGGTGCTGCCAGTGGAGGGGGAGGGTCCAGCCCTTCCCCTGGAGCCTAGGACGGCTGCCCACTGGGGCTTCTGCTGCTGGTGGCAATGCTGCTTGCAGCGGTGCAGGTGGCGGTGCTGTCCGCGGGGCAGCTGGCGGTGGTGGCCGCGGTGCAGCTGGCGGTGCTGCCTGTGGAGGGGGAGGCTCCAGCCCTTCCCCTGCAGCCTCAGATGGCTGCCCACTGGGGCTGGTGCTGCTGGTGGCAGTGCTGCTGGTTGTCAAAGCCCAGCTCACCTGAGTTCTTGTTCAGTTCTGATGGAGGTTGAAGACAATCCGACCCCACCCTGAAACTGCTTGTTCCAGCACACTAGTTTTTAAAACAGTGCACTAAGAACAGAAGCTCAAGGGAAGGGGGGAAGTGGATAAAATAAAAAAAAGAGAGACAACACCGTTCTTGCGTTTCCACTGTTGAAGTGCTGCACAAATCTGCGGCCCTTTCTGACTTCTGTAGAAACTGGTGCCTAATGAAACATAAACAAAGAACAGATAAGTGCAACCTATTCCTAAATGGGTTCCTGACTATCCCTTTATTTATTGGAAATTCTCTTCTAAAAGTACCTCTTGGATCCTGGTCTCTAGTTTCCAGGTTTGGAATGTGTTACTGCTCTGGGATGTGTTTTCTATTACTGTTAAGCTTCTAAAAAATTAAACAAATACCGTTATCAGAATTACCAATATCAAACATTCATCATAATATAACTAAAGCCTAAATTCCCAATAGCAGACTCACTTTTCGCATATTTCCAGAATCTTTTATAAAACAAATACTGTACTTTTACATCAAAATACAGCATGTAATTTGTGCAAGTCCTTGATTTACTGTTTTCCTTGCTGTCAATGGTTTCCACTGTTCGATTCCCAAAAGTTCCATGAAAAAAAAACAATGTCCGCTTCACAAAGTCCTGCAAAATAATCCTGCAACAAAGAGCCTTAATCACAATGCTCGTGGAAGGCACTTCGCCTCAAACTGTCTATACACGAATCCAGAAATTGCCGTCAAAGCTCCCTCAGGTAATAAAAAGTTTTGCACTTACTTGTTGCTGGCAAGAGATACTGATCAGTCTAACCTTGTCTTCTTTCTCTTTTGCAGGTTACTCGTAGGAGAGAGGCTGAGGCAAGGAGGAACCGGAAACCGGAAGAAGGAAGAGCCAGCAGCTGCGCCAATTGAAGTCAAAGAAAGTCTGTAAAGAGCAGGAGTGCCAGCGCCGAGGGATCTGTTCTCAGGTAAGCGGGAGGTAGACGAGCACAAGCACTGGGTGAGGCTCGGGGGATGCCTTTTATAGACAGGGCTGGGTGTGGTTCGAAGAGCTGGGTGTGGTTTGAAGGGCTGGGTGTGGTCCTCACATGCTGCACATGTTCTTGGAAGGTGTGCAGAGCTGGGTGTGGTTTGAAGAGCTGGGTGTGGTCCTCACATGCTGCACATGTTCTTGAAAGGTGTGCAGAGTTTCAGTTATTATGCAAATGAGTTGGATTAACACATGGCCTAGGGAGGAGTGTTTTAAAGAAGCCTTGGTAAAAGCAAGGCCCAATGTGTAAACAAAACAGCACATTAAACAACATACACAGAAGCCTGGGGGGGGAAGGTGAGATAACAAGAAAGGCTTTGAATAGTAAGTTTAAAAGGGAGCTATTACAGAACCCACTAGTGCAGTGAGAGGGGACATGCTCTTTGCTGTGTACAAACCCTAACAGTTGCCCCCCTCAAAGGCCCTCCTACAGGACGGGGTTTTCCTGGATTTTTTAAATAAAACCGTCTAATCAGCTGTGGGGCATGTACATATGATGCTGGTTCCCATGAATTCTCAGATTCATCATATCCTTTCCATTCTACTAAATAAAACAGACGTGCACTAATTCTTTTTGAGTCTTTTATGCTTTTCACTT
This sequence comes from Pleurodeles waltl, assembly GCF_031143425.1. NCBI lineage: Eukaryota > Metazoa > Chordata > Amphibia > Caudata > Salamandridae > Pleurodeles > Pleurodeles waltl. The sequence continues at coordinate 1,518,551,879 of NC_090444.1, read as the reverse complement.
CATATTCCAGATTTCCTTTAATTGGTATGGGTGGAGGTGGTGGTTCAGGTCGGGTTTTTGAGTTGTACGGCTTAAGCAAGGACACATGGAATGTAGTATGTACTGGATATTCTTTTGGTAAATCTAATTTTACTGTTACCGGGTTTACTATGGCAGTTATACTAAAGGGTCCAATGAAACGTGGTTGCAGCTTTCGGGATCCCTCTATGTTTATGTTTTTTGTGGAGAGCCATACCTTGTCACCAATTTTATACATTGGGGCCTCAGACCTGTGTTTGTCTGCTTGTCTTTTCATGCTTTCCTTGTACTTTAATAAATGTTTCCTGGCTTTGTCTTGTATGTCACCTAACCTCGTTAGTCTATCCGTTACTGTAGGCAACAGGGAATCTTCTAACAACATGGGTATAGCTCTTGGATGATACCCCTGCAAGAAATAGAATGGTGAGCAAAGTAGAGCTGAATGCTCAGTATTATTATAAACAAACTCTGCTACAGGAAGAGCTTCCAACCATTCACTAGAATAATCAGCCAATAAACAACGTAGCGTTTGAAGTAAGGTTTGGTTCAGTCGTTCAGTCTGTCCATCTGTCTCTGGGTGGAAAGCAGTGGATAAGGCCACATCTATTTTCAGTTTTTCACATAATTTTTTCCAAAATCTGGAGTTGAACTGGCTCCCTCGGTCTGACACCACTTTGCTTGGCAAACCATGTAAACGCACAATTTCCCTTATAAAAATATCGGCAAATTCTGCCGCCGTGGGTAATTTCTGTAATGGTACAAAATGTGCCATTTTAGATAAAAAATCCACTATAACCAACACTGTTGTGAAGGATTTTACAGGTGGTAAACCTACAATAAAGTCTACGCTCACAGTGTGCCAAGGTTGTTTGGGTGTTGGCATTGGTATTAACAAGCCGTCAGGAGCCTTATGAGAAGATTTATGTCTTGCACAAATTGGACAGGTAGTGACAAATTGCTTAATGTCCTTTCTTATAGTGTCCCACCAAAAGTGTTTTTGCACATTTTCCAGGGTTTTTACCCAACCAGGATGACCTGCCAACGGTGAGGCATGATGCCAAATTATCACCTGTGTTTGTAATTCAGAGGTGGGCACTAACAGCATGTTGTCGTGATACAATAAACCTCGTTGTATTGTGTTATGGGAATCCTTTAACCAATCCTGAGGTGCTATTTGCATGTGTGCATTATATAGATCTGTGATGAAATCCTTCTGTTGTACTGGTGCCAACAACTTTTGGGGAGGAATAATGGGTTCTCCTATTTTATCTTGTTTCATGTCTGAGGTATGTCCGTATCTAGATAACACATCAGATTGAATTTGTTGTGCACCTGGTCTATAGGTTATAACAAAGTCAAATGTGCTAAAAAAATTTAACCAGCGCATCTGACGTGGTGTTAGTGCTTTAAGTGATCCAAAAAACTGTAGGTTCTTATGGTCAGAAAAGATTGTAACTGGGTACTTGGCTCCCATTAAATGGTGCCTCCATTCTGAAAAGGCTACTTTGATAGCTAGTAGTTCCCTTTCAGCCACAGTGTAATTTTGTTCAGCTGGTAATAACTTTTTGGAATAGAAGGCTATAGGATGTAACTGGCCATCTACTGCATCTCGTTGAGAGAGAACTCCTCCTAAAGCTACTTGTGAAGCATCCGCTTCAACAAAAAAGGGCAAGTCAGGATCAGGATGTTTCAGAATTGGGGCTGAAGTGAACTTTTGTTTTAGGAGTTGAAAGGCGTGTGCCGCCTCATCAGTCCAAAGAAATCGTTGCCCTTTCCGCAACAAGGTAGTTATTGGGGCTGCAATGTCTGCAAAATGTGCAATAAACCTCCTATAAAAATTGGCGAAACCCAGAAATTTCTGAATATCTTTTACAGAGGATGGTTCTGGCCAATCAGCAATAGCACTGATTTTCTTTACATCCATAGTTATTCCTTGAGGTGACAGGCAGTATCCTAAAAAGTCCACCTTGTTGACATTAAAAGTACACTTTTCTAACTTAGCAAAAAGATGATTTTCTTTTAACTTTGATAACACTGCACGAACATGTTGGGTATGTTCTTCTGAGTTCTTAGAGTAAATGAGGATGTCGTCTATGTATACTATGACACAAACGTCCAGGAATTCGTGTAGGACCTCATTTATAAAGAACTGAAAGGCCGCAGGGGCATTACATAACCCAAAGGGCATTACTGTGTACTCAAATAAACCAAACTTTGTCTTGAAAGCTGTCTTCCACTCATCCCCCTCTTTTACTCGGACCAGGTGGTAAGCTCCCCGCAGATCTAGTTTAGTGTATACAGTAGAATGTCTTAATTGATCCAACAACACAGGTATTAGAGGAAGAGGATATTTATTCTTTATTATAGCCTTATTTAGTCCTCTATAATCGATACACGCGCGCAGGGATTTATCCGGCTTCGGGATAAAAAAGAGTGGAGATGACACTGGAGATGTGGAATGACGGATGAACCCAGACTGTAGTAGGTCATCTAGGTAGGTTCTTAAGTATTTGGTTTCTTCGTCAGTCAAAGCATATACTCTGTTATTAGGTAAAGGGGCCCCTGGGATAAGATCTATACGGCAGTCATAAGACCGATGTGGGGGCAGCACACTAGCCTTTATTGGATCAAAGACGTCTTTAAAGTCAGAATATTCAGGAGGGAGACTTGGTTCATCTTGTGTAACACTAGCACAGTGTAATACTGTGCTCTTTTCTGTACCTGCTTCTTGATAGCAATTGGTTCTACAGAAAGAGGAATCCAAAGTAACAGTTCTATTCACCCAATCAATTTTTGGGTTATGAGTTGTTAACCAGGGTACCCCGAGAATCAAACCAAAATTAGGAGTATCTATCAGATCAAAGCTAATCACCTCTGTGTGCCCGTTCTGACAGACCATAACAAGTGGACTTGTTTGTTTTGTGATTAATCCAGAGGTCAATTCTGACCCATCCACTGCACATACTGCTTCTGGACAAGGCTTTAGGCACATAGGAAGTCCTAAGATTTCAGCTAACTTATTATCCACAAAAATTCCTGTCGCGCCTGAGTCCAGTAGGACAGGGAGAGAATGCCTCACTTGGGTAGTAACAATTAAAACAACCTGAATTATGAAATGTCTAGGTATGTGCCGTACCCTGAAGGCTGCAGCATTAGAGGTTTGATTAAGATGTTTTCTCGAACAAGTAACCTCTCCCCTTGTCGAGCTTAATCGTTTCCCGATTCAGTTGAGGAGGTGGAGGAAACAGCACCCTTTCGTGGAGTTTTAGGCTTTACTGGACATTCTCTGGCAAAGTGACCTGCCCTGCCACAATATAAACATAATTGAAATGTTCTCCTTCTTTCTTTTTCCTCTGATGTGAGTGGACCTCTGAGTGTCCCTATTTGCATAGGCTCTGGTTCAGGGAGTTTATTATCTGTGTCTTTCTTCTCGTGTCTAATAAAAGTTAACCGTGATTCCAGTTTGTATTTATCTCTCTTTCTTTCTCCTAGTCTATGTTCTAATTTCACAACTAAATCTACAAAGTCTGAATAGTCTTTTGGCAAATCAACGATATGAGCCAGCGCGTCTTTTAACTCGTCTCTCAAACCTTTATAAAAAAGGGAGACACGCTTTTCTTCTGGCCACTGTGTCTCGGTGAGTAAACGATTAAAACTAGTGAGATAGGTCAATAAATCCTTGTTACCTTGTTTAAGATTTAAAAGCTCATTATCACTTGCCTGCATGAAAGTGTGTTTTGCAAAAAGGCTGGTCATGGTACGTTTAAATTGATTCCAATTATGGAGGATGGGATCATCTCTATCCACGAAAGGAATTGACCAATTGGCTGCTGTGCCACCCAAATAAGACAAGACGAATGCCACTTTCGTATCATCAGTAGGGAACTGTTGTGGCTTACAAATGAAGTGTAATTGACATTGATTGATAAAAACATGGAATTTGTTACTATCTCCATGAAAACGTTCAGGTGCTGCTAAGGGCACAACATTAGGAACATTAACAGTAACCTCAACTGGGGAAGGCAAAGTTGTATGTTTTGATGGCGCCCCTGTCTCTGAGGAGGTTTTAAACAAAGGCGTAGAAGCTGTGTTCCACTGAGATCCCCTAAATTTATACCTGCTTAAATCCTGTTTTAAAGAGGTATTCTCCATCTTTAATCTCTCTATTTCCTCTTGCATATGTTGCAAGATGCCAGACACTGATTCATTATGAGCCAAGTCCTCATTTAGGGCCTGCGCCATATCCGTGACGTCAATGCCCTCTATTTCTTCCCCGGTATTCATCGTCCACCAGAACTGAATTTTTTTTTTTTTAAGGCTTTTGCTTCTGTCAAAGCCCAGCTCACCTGAGTTCTTGTTCAGTTCTGATGGAGGTTGAAGACAATCCGACCCCACCCTGAAACTGCTTGTTCCAGCACACTAGTTTTTAAAACAGTGCACTAAGAACAGAAGCTCAAGGGAAGGGGGGAAGTGGATAAAATAAAAAAAAGAGAGACAACACCGTTCTTGCGTTTCCACTGTTGAAGTGCTGCACAAATCTGCGGCCCTTTCTGACTTCTGTAGAAACTGGTGCCTAATGAAACATAAACAAAGAACAGATAAGTGCAACCTATTCCTAAATGGGTTCCTGACTATCCCTTTATTTATTGGAAATTCTCTTCTAAAAGTACCTCTTGGATCCTGGTCTCTAGTTTCCAGGTTTGGAATGTGTTACTGCTCTGGGATGTGTTTTCTATTACTGTTAAGCTTCTAAAAAATTAAACAAATACCGTTATCAGAATTACCAATATCAAACATTCATCATAATATAACTAAAGCCTAAATTCCCAATAGCAGACTCACTTTTCGCATATTTCCAGAATCTTTTATAAAACAAATACTGTACTTTTACATCAAAATACAGCATGTAATTTGTGCAAGTCCTTGATTTACTGTTTTCCTTGCTGTCAATGGTTTCCACTGTTCGATTCCCAAAAGTTCCATGAAAAAAAAACAATGTCCGCTTCACAAAGTCCTGCAAAATAATCCTGCAACAAAGAGCCTTAATCACAATGCTCGTGGAAGGCACTTCGCCTCAAACTGTCTATACACGAATCCAGAAATTGCCGTCAAAGCTCCCTCAGGTAATAAAAAGTTTTGCACTTACTTGTTGCTGGCAAGAGATACTGATCAGTCTAACCTTGTCTTCTTTCTCTTTTGCAGGTTACTCGTAGGAGAGAGGCTAAGGCAAGGAGGAACCGGAAACCGGAAGAAGGAAGAGCCAGCAGCTGCGCCAATTGAAGTCAAAGAAAGTCTGTAAAGAGCAGGAGTGCCAGCGCCGAGGGATCTGTTCTCAGGTAAGCGGGAGGTAGACGAGCACAAGCACTGGGTGAGGCTCGGGGGATGCCTTTTATAGACAGGGCTGGGTGTGGTTCGAAGAGCTGGGTGTGGTTTGAAGGGCTCGGTGTGGTCCTCACATGCTGCACATGTTCTTGGAAGGTGTGCAGAGCTGGGTGTGGTTTGAAGAGCTGGGTGTGGTCCTCACATGCTGCACATGTTCTTGAAAGGTGTGCAGAGTTTCAGTTATTATGCAAATGAGTTGGATTAACACATGGCCTAGGGAGGAGTGTTTTAAAGAAGCCTTGGTAAAAGCAAGGCCCAATGTGTAAACAAAACAGCACATTAAACAACATAAACAGAAGCCTAGGGGGGGGGAAGGTGAGATAACAAGAAAGGCTTTCAATAGTAAGTTTAAAAGGGAGCTATTACAGAACCCACTAGTGCAGTGAGAGGGGACATGCTCTTTGCTGTGTACAAACCCTAACACTGGTGGCAGTGCTGCTTGCGGCGGTGCAGGTGGCAGTGCTGGCCGTGGGGCAGCTGTCAGTGGTGGCCGCAGTGCAGCTGGTGGTGCTGCCAGTGGAGGTGGGAGGCTCCAGCCCTTTCCTTGCAGCCTCGGGCGGCTGAAGTGCACTGCCTGGTGTTCTGTGTCCCTTCCTGTCCTTGGCAGATGGGGGTCTATCCTTGCTTCTGCCAGCTGGAGTCTTTCCCTTGCTGGCTGGTTTAGCCTCCTTCTCCTTGCTGGATGCTCTCCCCTTGTTGCCCTTTCCTGGTGGCAGAACCTTCTTGTCCTTGGCAAGTGTTGGTGGCACACTGGCTGGCCTGACATGTGCCTCCTTAGAGAATCTCTGAGCTCCAGAAACCACAGCAGACATGGACTTGGTTACTGAGGTGCTGGGCTGGGTTCTGGCTACCCTATCCTGAGGTGAAGGACGTGGGGGGGAGGGGTGGGGAGTAGCTCAATGTTGGCTAGGAAAAGCTTCTTAGGGACACTGGGGTGGGAATAGGGTGAAGGGTTGGGAGTGGAGGAAGAGGGAGTGGTTGTAGGAGGTGTCAGTCTGCTGTGTTTGGGTGCAAATGCATGAGCTGGATGCTGCTGTGAGGTGGATGGCTGTTGGGTGGGTGTATGTTTGCGTTTGTGTACTTTGGGAGGAGGGGTCACAGACAAAGTGGGAGAGGACACAGGAGATGTGTGCATGGATGTGGGGGTGGTGACTGCCAGTAAGGGGCGTGTAGTGATAGGCATGCTGGAGATAGAGGTAGTGGATGAGGATGTAGTGCATGCAGGTGTGAGTGGAGACGCTACTGGGAGGGAGGTGGACGAGGAGGAGGTGGGGGACACAGTGGAGGCAGTGGATGTTGGAGTGTCTGCTTCTGGATGGTCCTTGTGTGAGTGCCTGTGGGATGATGTGTGATGCTTGTGTTTGCCTGAGCCACTTCTGTGTGTTGATTTGGGTGAATGCTGGTCTGAAGGTGTGCTTGGGATAGGTTGGGGTTGAGGGGATTGGGACTGTGTAGAGGAAGTTGGAGGGGGGAGGCTGGAGACAGGGACAATGGCTGCCATCAGTGCGGAGGCCAGAGCCTGAAATGCTCTCTGTTGGGCCACCAGGCCAGAGTGAATGCCCTCCAGGTATGCATTTGTTTGTTGCAAATGCCTCTCGACACCCTGGATGGTTGTCTACCCAACAGTGAGGGATCTCAGGAGGTCAATAGCCTCTTCACTGAGGGCAGCAGGGCTGACTGGGGCAGGGCCTGAGGTGCCTGATGAGAAGGAGATGACCTCCCTACTGGGTGAGTGGGCACAGGAAACACACTGAAGGGCTGCTGGGAGTGTGGTGCTGGTAGGGGGGTGGCAGCTTTACCTGTTTTTGGGGTGGGCACAGAGGTGTCCGCCACCACCAGGGAGCTTACATTGGAGGAGGAGTCGCTGTCTATAGTGTCCCCTCCTGTCCCTATCATGCTGTTCCCCTCACCCTCCATCCCACTGGTACCCTCACCGTTGGTGGATTCGGCCTCCAGGCCCATGTAGGAAGCAGCTCCCTCTGTCGCCGGTGCTTCTGCTCCTCCGCCAGATGATGCTAATGCACACAAGGACAGGGTGACGAAACAAAAAGTGGGGGAGAGACAGAGGATACACTTGGTCAGTGCCAGCAACACCACTACCGTTGGCGTACACAACACACAGGGAGCTGCCCTGTGCACTAGGCCATGCACTATCAGTTACACCGCTAGTCACCAGCCCATGGGATACAATGCCTAATGCCATGAGCTGCACACCTGAAACCCACAGGACCCTGCCCAGTAGATGACCACTAACAGTATTGAGGTTGGAGTGCTTCGGAGTCTGCCCAACAAGGGACCTACCCTGCCAGTCCGCTCTGGCCTAGGGGCACCCACAGCCCACATCCCCCACCCAGGTAAAACCTTAACATGCGCAAAGTCATGATTCTGAATCTTTACTCACCCCCTTGTGGCTGCTGTGATGCCCTCAAGCGCCCATCCTACTTCGGATAGGCCAATGCCAGGATGCGGAACATCAGGGGCTCAGGGTATGAGGGGCACCCCTTCCTCATTGGGAGACCAGCCCTAGCTGGGTCTCCATCTTCCTTGCCCAGCAGCGCAGGTCCTTCCAGTGTTTGCGGCAGTGGGTGCTCCGCCTGTCAAAGACCCCCAGGGTTCGCACCTCCTTGGCGATGGCACGCCAAATACCCTTTTTCTGATGGGCGCTGACCTGCAGGGAAATATGCATAGAAAAAAGGGATTAGTCATACCGTCCGGACTGTTACACTCAAGTCCCACAATAATCCCTACCAGCCTCTTACGCCACAGACATTCACCACCAGACATGCAGCACTCAGCTCCCCCACACGAGGCATACACACACAGCACTCCATACATTCATGAGCCACGCATCATGCTCACAGTGCACTTTCCTGTTTGTCTAGAGGACCCTAGAGTGAAGTATACTGGGGTAGGACTCCATCCACCAGTCTCTCCAACTCCTCTGAAGTGAAGGCAGGGGCCCTTTCCCCAGACTCTCGATCCATTGTCGCTTCCTGACACAGGTCACAGCTGCACTTGCAGTATAGGTCCTCTCCTGTTGTAAGTCAGGTAGCCAGGTATTGAACAGTTAGAAAATGGCGGTCACATCCGCGATGGTGCGTACTGTCACCGCATGTGTAAATGGCCATTGCCTCCTGGAACCCATAGGGCTTAATGATAACCAATGCGAAGTTGTGCGGCGATCATTGACCGCCGACCGCAAAGGCGCACAACGTCAGGGGAATTACCTCATTTCCACTTGTCTCTCTTCATAGGTCAGGCAGCCACCATTTCAGGGGGGCACAGGCCATGGCACCTAACTGCGTCACAGCAGACATTGGTACATCACCTGATTTTCTAATTCACATACTGTTTCTGTAAAGGAAGAAATGCATTTTTATTGCAACATATGTGTGATTATGAAGCTCTGCTCACCGTATCTACCCTAGAGTTCAACCGCTGAGGATGAATAGGAGATGGAGACATCCCCCAGTGCACAGACCCCCTGTAAACCTGGTGACTATAGAGAACAGACACATTGGCCCTCATTACAACATTGGCGGTAAACCCTGCATACCGCCATGCAGAAGACCGCCAACACACTGCTGCGGCGGCGGTGGAAATCCACTACAGCAATTACGACCCTCAGCTCGGAATCCACCAAAATCCAGACACCCACACAAGAGCGCCACACCAAAGGTCAGTGATAAACTGGCAACAACAAAACCTCCACCGTCACGCCAACAGGTATCCGCCCACACTATCACGACCCACTAATCCATGCCGTTGGCGGTACACACCGCCGCGCTCAAAATACACACATATTTACAAATCACAACCACATTGGACAAATCGAAATACACACACCTTATACACATACACACACCACACCCACACACCCAATCCAATATAAAACACACACCCACATCACCCACAAACCCTTACTACCAAAATTGAGAAAGAAGGCCAGAGAGAGACACCACCAGAAGCAACACTAGCATCCACCGGCACACTTCACCATCACTCACACACCATCCACGCACCTCAGACAACACACACAAACACATCCCCTCACATATCACAAAACACACCACCTCACACATCACCCACACCACATCATGGCACCACAACAACAACCCAGGTTCTCTGAGGAGGAGCTCAAGGTCATGGTGGAGGAAATCATCTGGGTAGAGCCACAGCTATTCGGATCACAGGTGCAGCAGACGTCTATTGCTAGGAAGATGGAGATATGGCGCAGAATCGTCGACAGGGTCAACGCAGTGGGACAGCATCCAAGAACACGGGATGACATCAGGAAGAGGTGGAACGACCTACGGGGGAAGTTGTGTTCTGTGGTCTCAAGACACCAGATTGCAGTACAGAAGACTGGCGGCGGACCCCCACCTCCTCCCCCCACAACTAACAACATGGGAGGAGCAAGTCTTGGCTATACTGCATCCTGAGGGCCTTGCAGGAGTAGCAGGAGGAATGGACTCTGGTAAGTCAAATCTTTACTACCTCATCCCCCACCCTACCTGCATGCCCTCACATACTTCCACCCACATCCCCACCCCATCACTCCAACACCTCACAAATGTCCCACTATCACAACCCACCCAGTGGCAATTGTCCACTGAACCTCTTTCTAGTGATGAGAATGCCAGAAAGGGATGCTGTCTCAGTAAAGCTATAGCTGGGCAAAAACGTTGTCCATATGGGTGTAAGAGAGAACAGGGATGCTGTTTTTCTTGTTTTGAAGCAGGGCAGGGATGCTGTCCTATGAGCTCCACACTAGGGCAGGGCTGCTGTCCTAAGTGTTTTGAGGCAGTGCAGGGTTGCTGCACTAAAGTGTCTCTGGGAGGGTTGGAGGGATGCTCCATGTTAACTACAATGGTGTACTTTTTCTCACCAATATTAGTTATCCCACAGAGAGGTACTTCCAACTCAGGGAGTACAGCTGTGCCAGCTGATGGTTCCCTTGGTACAGGTGCCACCCCAGGAGAGGTTTCTCCTACCACAGGAATGGTATCCAGAATGGCAGGGTGGGTAGGGGATACTGTGATGCCCTTTTTACCTGTTGTTGGAGAAGGATCCTGAGTTTTTAGGCCTGTCCCTTTCCTTTCCTTTTTCATTTCAGTAGAAATGAGAGGAAGCAATTCCTCAGGGATACCCAGCATGGCTGCATGGGTATAAAACTCTACCTCAGCCCAACCTGAGGTCTCTAGGTCATTACCTAAGAGACAGTCTACAGGTAAGCTAGGTGACACTACCACCTGCTTAGGGCCAGTAACTCCACCCCAACTAAGCTGAACTATAGCTAAGGGAAGAAACTTAGTGGAGTTATGGACATCAATAATCTTGTATCGTTGTCCAATGATGTGTTGTTCAGGAGGCACTCGTTTTTCAGTCACCAAAGTGATACTGGCACCTGTGTCCCTGTTGGCCTGGGCCTCAACAGCATTTATTGAAACTGTCCGCCTGTACTTATCCATTTTAAGGGGACAAGCAGCCAGTGTGCCAAGGCCAATGCCACTAGGTGTGACAGAAACTGTCTTGGGACTGACTACCCCAGTTTCTATGATGGACCCATAAGTGAACCCAACTACACCCTTACTTTGACTGTTGCCAGCAGTCCCACCACTATTACCACTACTGCTAGGGACACTAGAGTTTGATGTATTAGTGGTGGTTGGCTCATGGGGTTTACCTGGACAGGACTTATCCCCTTGCCAATGGCCTTTATTTTTACACACATAGCACCAAGGCTTTTTAATGTGTGTAGGTTGTGAAGAAGAGGAAGAATTTGATGTATCCCCACCCCCTGAAGAGTGTTTAGGATTTGAAGAAGGATCTTTGGTTTTACCCTTATCCCCATGCTTATCCTGAGATTTCTCACCATCTTTCTTCTTGCCATCCTTGTCACCCCCTGTATGAACTTTTCTGTTCACTCTTGTTATGACCCATTTGCCTGCCTTCTTTCCCAATTCTTGGGGAGAGTTCAGATCTGAGTCCACTAGATATTGGTGTAACAAGTCAGACACACAGTTATTCAGAATATGCTCTCTCAGAATAAGATTATACAGGCTTTCATAGTCAGAAACTTTACTGCCATGTAACCACCCCTCCAAAGCCTTCACTGAACAGTCAACAAAGTCTATCCAGTCTTGTGAGGACTCTTTTCTGGTTTCTCTGAACTTAATCCTGTATTGTTCAGTGGTTAAGCCAAATCCATCCAAGAGTGCATCCTTCAAAACTGCAAAATTGTTAGCATCACTTTCTCTAACAGTAAGGAGCCTATCCCTACCCTTTCCATTGAAAGATAGCCACAATATAGCAGCCCACTGCCTTTGAGGGACCCCCTGTACCATACAGGCCCTCTCAAGTACAGCAAACCACTTGTTGATGTCATCCCCCTCCTTGTAAGGAGGAACTATCTTGTGCAGATTCCTGGAATCATGCTCTCTAACAGAATTACTATCAGGAACACTGCTATTGCTGCCACCATTGGGTCCAAACCCCAATCTCAGTCTATACTTCTCCAGGTCTAGGGATTCCTTACCTAAGGCCAGCTGTTGCTGTTCAAGCTTCAGTCTGGTCTCTTCCACTCTCAACTTTTTGAGTTCCCTTTCTAACATGTTGTCTTCAGGGTGGGTGGGTTGGGAATGCTTGGACACAGAAGATAAATTGGAAACAACAGAGGGAGATCTGTCCCTAACTGACTGGACCCTAATAACCTGGCCTCCAGGAATAAAGACACCCCTACTATGATGGGAACCTCCATTACTACCAGCATTACTGGGTGGCCTGCTAAGGGGCAGATTTGGAACAGAACCCTCCCCACCTCCCTCAAGGAGATCCCCTGAGTCAGAATGGGAGCCATTTATTAACCTCTCATTTGAAGTGCCTGCTTGGGACTCATCATTCACAATAAGCATGTTATATAGAAACTCTTTTGTAGGGTTCTTTCCTATCACTAAACCTCTATCTAAGCAGAGACTTCTTAGGCTCTTGTAATTCAAATTGTCATAAGTAGTATTGACCATTTTAAGAGCAGACTCTACATGAGACATGATAGCAAAAGGTTTAGAGACAGTGAGAAGGAAGAAAAAGTTTCAGAACTTTTTAAAGAACAGAGAAAAAAACTTTTTCTAACTTTTTAGAAACTTTTAGAAGTTTTAGAGTACTTTTCAGAACTTAGTAAAAAGTTTAAGAAGAGAAAAGCAAAACTTTTTGGTTAGGTGTACATACACTGAACTTGTTTTGTATATTATTCTCTTATGAAAAGTACACAATGACAAAGTGGTAAGTAGTTACAACTATTTATCCCACCGCTGCACAACCAATGTAGGAGGCTGGCCTGGCTTGTAGTGGGTACCAGAGGTACTTACACCTTGTGCCAGGTCCAGTTATCCCTTATTAGTGTAGAAGAGGTGTTTCTAGCAGCTTAGGCTGATAGAAGGTAGCTGTGGCAAAGCAGCTTAGGCTGAACTAGGAGACATGTAAAGCTCCTACTATATCACTGGTGTCATATGCGCAATATCATAAGAAAACACAATACACAGAAGTACTAAAAATAAAGGTACTTTAATTTTATGACTATATGCCAAAAGTATCTCAGTGAGTACCCTCAGTATGAGGATAAGTTATATATGCAAGATATATGTACACAAACCAAAATTATGCAGGTAATAGCAAGAAATGTAATGCAAGCAGTGTGAAGTTACAATAGATTGCAATAGGAGCACATAGATATGGGGGCAACAAAAACTATATACTTTAAAAGTGGAATGCGAATCACGAATGGACCCCAAACCTATGTGAGCTTGTAGAGGGTCGCTGGGACTGTAAGAAAACAGTGAGGGTTAGAAAAATAGCCCACCCCAAGACCCTGAAAGGTAGGTGTAAAGTGCACCTACTACCCCCAGAGAGCACAGTAGTCGTGATAAGGGGATTCTGCAGGAAGAACACACACCAGCAATGCAACAACAGTGGATTTCTGGACCAGGGTACCTGTAAGACAAGGGGACCAAGTCCAATAGTCACGACAGTGTGGAGAGTGGGCAGGAGCCCAGGAAATGCCAGCTGAGGGTGCAAGGAAGCTGCCACCTGTTGGAAGAAGCTTGGAGTTCTGCAAGAAAGAAGAGGACTAGGAACTTCCCCTTTGGAGAATGGATGTCCCACGTCGCGATGAAGCTTGCAGAGGTCTTCCCATGCAGAAAGACCGCAAACAAGCCTTACTAGCTGCAAGGGTCGCAGTTAGGGTTTTTGGGTACTGCTATGGCCCAGGAGGGACCAGGATATCGCCACTTGGATGAGGAGACAGAAGAGGCACCCACCAAGTCAGGGAGCCCTCACAGAAGCAGACAGTATCCGCAGAAGTACTTGAACAGGCACTTGGAAGAAGAGTGAACTGGAGTCCACGTGAAGTCACAAAAGGGTGTCCCACGACGCCGGAGGATAACTCAGAAGGTTGTGCACTGCAGGTTAGAGTGTTGGGGACCCAGGCTTGGCTGTGCATGAAGGAAATTCTGGAAGAGTGCACAGGAGCCGGATCAGCTGCAAATCATGCGGTAACCAGCAATGCAGTCTAGCATGGGGAGGCAAGGACTTACCTCCACCAAACTTGGACTGAAGAGTCACTGGACTGTGGGAGTCACTTGGACAGAGTTGCTGAGTTCCAGGGACCATGCTCGTCGTGCTGAGAGGGGACCCAGAGGACCAGTGATGCAGTCTTTTGGTGCCTGCGGTTGCAGGGGGAAGAATCCGTCGACCCACAGGAGATTTCTTCAGAGCTCTTGGTGCATAGAGGAGGCAGGCTACCCTTCAGAGCATGCACCACCTGTAAACAGTCGAGAAAGCCAGCAGGAAGAAGCAATACAAGGTTGCTAGTAGTCGTCTTCCTACTTTGTTGCGGTTTTGCAGGCGTCCTGAGCAGTCAGTGGTCGATCCTTTGGCCGAAGGTGAAGAGGGAGATGCAGAGGAACTCTGATGAGCTCTTGCATTCGTTATCTGGTGAGATCCCCAAAGCAGAGACCCTAAATAGCCAGAAAAGGTGGTTTGGCTACCTAGGAAGGAGGATTGGCTACCAAGAGAGGTAAGAGCCTATCAGAAGGAGCCTCTGACGTCACCTGCTGGTACTGGCCACTCAGAGCAGTCCAGTGTGCCACAAACACCACTGTTTCCAAATGACCGAGGTCTGGGACACACTGGAGGAGCTCTGGGCACCTCCCCTGGAGGTGCAGGTCAGGGGAGTGGTCACTCCCCTTTCCTTTGTCCAGTTTCATGCCAGAGCAGGGCTGGGGGATCCCTGAACCGGTGTAGACTGGCTTATGCAGAGATGGGCACCATCTGTGCCCATCAAAGCATTTCTAGAGGCTGGGGGAGGCTACTCCTCCCCAGCCCTCACACCTATTTCCAAAGAGAGAGGAAGACCTTTGTTCTGCCTTCCTGGGGCAGGGCTGCCTGGACCCCAGGAGGGCAGAAACCTGTCTGAGGGGTTGGCAGCAGCAGCAGCTGCAGTGGAGACCCCGGAAAGGCAGTTTGGCAGTACCCGGGTTCTGTGCTAGAGACCCGGGGGATCATGGAATTGTCCCCCCAATGACAGAATGGCATTGGTGGGACAATTCCATGATCTTAGACATGTTACATGGCCATGTTCGGAGTTACCATTGTGACGCTGTACATAGGTAGTGACCTATCCATAGTGCATGCGTGTAATGGTGTCCCTGCACTCACAAAGTCTGGGGAATTTGCCCTGAACGATGTGGGGGCACCTTGGCTAGTGCCAGGGTGCCCACATACTAAGTAACTTTGCACCCAACCTTCACCAGGTGAAGGTTAGACATATAGGTGACTTATAAGTTACTTAAGTGCAGTGGTAAATGGCTGTGAAATAACGTGGATGTTATTTCACTCAGGCTGCACTGGCAGGCCTGTGTAAGAATTGTCAGATCTCCCTATGGGTGGCAAAAGAAATGCTGCAGCCCATCGGGTTCTCCTGGAACCCCAGTACCTCAGTACCATATACTAGGGAATTATATGGGTGTACCAGTATGCCAATGTGAATTGGTAAATTTAGTCACTAGCCTGTTAGTGACAAATTTGGAAAGCAGAGAGAGCATAACCACTGAGGTTCTGTTTAGCAGAGCCTCAGTGAGACAGTTAGGCATCACACAGGGAACACATACATATACGCCACAAACTTATGAGCACTGGGGTCCTGGCTAGCAGGATTCCAGTGACACATAACAACCACACTTACAACATTGGGTTTTCACTATGAACACTGGGCCCTGGCTACCAGGATCCCAGTGAGACAGTGAAAACACCCTGACATATACTCACAAACAGGCCAAAAGTGGGGGTAACAAGGCTAGAAAGAGGCTACTTTCTCACATAGTCCATGAGGTAATATAGCAGAGGTCACACAGTGGGACCCCCATCTGTGAAATTGAAAGGCAAAGTGACAAGTCAGGGTCCATACACTGAGTGAAAATGACAGACTTATGATAGGTCAAACAATTGTATGAGATGTGTGAGGCAGTGATATCTTCTTACCTGTGTCTCACTGGAAGTATTGCTGGATAATGCTGTTTCTGTTGTCGATATCCTCTTCTTCTGCCTCCTCTTCTTCACTGTCCACAGGCTCCACAGCTGCCACAAGACCTCCAGCTGGACCACCTCCTGCAGAAAAGGCACCTGTCGTCGCAAAGCCAGGTTGTGCAGCATACAGCAGGCCACGATGATTTGGCACACCTTCTTTGGTGAGTATTAGAGAGACCCACCTGTCATATAGAGGCACCGGAACCTGGCCTTCAGGATGCCGAAGGTTCTTTCTATAATCCTCATAGTTTGTCCATGTGCCTCATTGTAGCGTTCCTTTGCCCTTGTCCTTGGATTCCTCACTGGGGTCAGTAGCTATGACAGGTTGGGGTACCCAGAGTCACCTGCAAATGTCGAGGGACAACTGTTAGACACACACTAACCCGTAGGGACAACCCCAGACCCAGACAACTATTCTTAGGGTACAGGGTTGTTGTCCTCACCTATTAGCCACACACAGTGGCTCTGGAGTTGCCCCATCGCATAAGGAATGCTGCTATTCCTCAGAATGTAAGCGTCATGCACTGAGCCAGGAAACTTGGCATTCACATGGGAGATGTACTGGTCTGCCAAACACACCATCTGCACATTCATCGAATGGTAGCTCTTCCGGTTTCTGTACACCTGTTCACTCCTGCGGGGGGTACCAAGGCCACATGTGTTCCATCAATGGCACCTAGGATGTTGGGGATATGTCCCAGGGCATAGAAGTCACCTTTCACTGTAGGCAAATCCTCCACCTGAGGGAAAATGATGTAGCTGCGCATGTGTTTCAGCAGGGCAGACAACACTCTGGACAACACGTTTGAGAACATTGGCTGGGACATCCCTGATGCAATTGCCACTGTAGTCTGAAAAGACCCACTTGCCAGGAAATGGAGTACTGACAGGACCTGCACTAAAGGGGGGATCCCTGTGGGATGGCGGATTGCTGACATCAGGTCTGGCTCCAACTGGGCACACAGTTCATGGATTGTTGCACCATTGAGTCTGTAGGTGACTATTACGTGTCTCTCTTCCATTGTCGACAGGTCCACCAGCGGTCTGTACACTGGAGGATGCCGCCATCACATCACCTGCCCCAGCAGACGTGCCCTATGGACCAGAACAGCGAGCAGAGAGTCAGCCAATACTGAGGTATTACAAAATGTCATTTGCACACATTTGATAATCTGCAATGTGCCTGTTACTGTGTGTATGCAAGGCCTAGATAGGTGTGACACAGTTATTATTAATGCCATGTGGCCCCCTGAATGGCAGCTGCCTGACCTGTGAGGTTGGACAAGGGGATATGAGGTAACTGCGCTGGCGTTCTACACCGTCATAGTAGGTGGTCAAAGACCGCGGCGCAATCCTGCATTGGTTAACATTGGACCCTATGGGACCCAGGAGCCAATGACGATGTACGCTGGCGGTGTCGGTATGCACCGCCACAGACGTGGCTTTGTACTCCCCAAGATAAAGCAGTGGGCAAACCACCCACTGGAGAGACTTGAGAGACTGTGGCTTTGCACTCCCCAAGATTAAGCAGTGGGCAAACCACCCACTGGAGGGACTTGAGAGACTGTGGCTTTGCACTTCCCAGGATTAAACAGCGGGCAAACCATCCACTGGAGAGACTTGAAAGACTGTGGCTTTGCAGTCCCCAGGATAAAGCAGTGGGCAAACCACCCACTGGAGAGACTTGAGAGACTGTGGCTTTGTACTCCCCAGGATAAAGCAGTTGGCAAACCACCCACTGGAGAGACTTGAGAGACTGTGGCTTTGCACTCACCAGGATACAGCAGTGGGCATGGAGCCCCCTCGTGGAGCAGTGGTATCGTGCATTCATCAGGCTGAGGTGCCCCCCTCCCCCTGAGGTGCCTGTTTCATTTCGTTCTGATGCCCCTGAAGTGTTCTCTCCATTTGAAGTCTGGTGTCATGTGTGGGCCTCGCCCATGCATTTTGGGACACTGATCCACGGACGATGTTTGAGTACTATCCAGACTTGTGTAGTTGGTGTACATATTTGTATATACTGATTTTTTTAATTTCTCTGATCTTTATTGATTACACTCGTTACAATCATTTCCTTTTGTCCTTGCGTTCTTCCAGGGTGGGTAGGGGGGTGTATATGTAATGTTGCTGCATGTATTTGTGTGTATGTTGTTGTGGGTGAGGGTGGGGGTGGGGGTGTTGCATGCTGCGTGTGTGTGTCACTCTCTATTCCCTCCCCCTCCCCTGTGTTGTAGGTGCAGTACTCACCGTGGTCGTCGCCGCCGTCTTTGGTGCTCCTGATAGAGGAGCAGGAAGACCATCGCAGGGAGTATCTGGAGTTCTGGCTCAATGGCATCCTGGTTCCTCGTGGGTGTGGAGAGCTGAGTGTTTTCCCTTCCAAGTCCTGTTTCTGCTGTGTTTTTGTTTGCGTTTGTTCCTCCCCGTAAAAGGTGGCGGATTGACGGGTTGTGATAGGGTGGGTGGTACATTGTCGGTGACCGCCGGGGTGTTTGTTTGTACCGTCGTGGTGGTCGCAGTGTTAAAGTGGCGGTTTATGTTGGCGGTTTCCGCCATGGTCGTGATTCCATTTTTTTTACCACCGCTTTAACACTGACCGCCAGGGTTGTAATGAGGGCCATTATCCTTACCTACAGACTTGATCGGGCCACAATCCAAGAACTGTGTGCCCAATTGGAGCCAGACCTGATTTCACCTATCCGCCACCCCACAGGTACCCCACCTCTAGTGCAGATCGTGTCAGTGCTCTATTTTCTGGCAAGTGGTTACTTCCAAACAACAATGGCCATGGCATCAAGGATGTCTCAGCCAATGTTCTCCAACGTGTTGATTAGAGTGTTTTCTGCCCTGCTGAAACACATGCACAGCTACATCGTATTCCCCCAGGTGGAGGATTTGGACACAGTGAAAGCTAACTTGTATGCCCTGGGACTTATCCCCAACATCAGTGGAGCCATTGATGGTACCCATGTAGCACTTCACCCCCTCCCCGGAGAAATGAACAAGTGTTCAGGAATAGAAAAAGCTATCACTCTTTGAATGTGCAGATGGTGTGTTTGGCGGACCAGTACATCTCCCATGTGAATGCCAAGTATCGTGGCTCTGTGCATGACACCTTTATCTTGAGGAATAGCAGCATCCCATATGTGATGGCTCAACTCCAGAGGCACCGGGTGTGGCTAATAGGTGAGCCCAAGGTCCCAACCCAGTATATGTTGGTGTATGGGGTTGTCTCTAAGGGTGAGTGCATGGCTAACAGGTATCCCTCGATATTTGCAGGTGACTCTGGTTACCCCAACCTCTCATGGCTACTGACCCCGGTGAGGAATTCCAGGACAAGGGCAGAGGAAAGTTACAATGAGGCACATGGGCCAACAAGGAGTATAATTGAGAGAACCTTCGGCCTCCTGAAGACCAGGTTCAGGTGCCTCCATCTCACAGGCCACAGGGGGCAAAACCTGTCTGAGGGTTGGCAGCAGTGGTAGCTGCAGAGAAAACCCCAGAGAGTTAGTTTGGCAGTGCCTGGGCTCTATGCTGGAGCCCTGGGGATGCATGAAATTGTCCCACCAATACCAGAATGGTATTGGGGTGACAATTCTATGATCCTAGACATGTTGCATGGCCATGTTCAGAGTTACCATTGTGACGCTGCATATAGGTATTGACCTATATGTAGTTCACACGTGTAATGGTGTCCCCGCAGTCACAAAGTCTGGGGTATTTGCCCTGAACGATGTGGGGGCACCTGGGCAAGTGTCAGGGTGCCCTCACACTAAGTAACTTTGCACATAACCTTCACTAAGTGAGGGTTAGACATATAGGTGACTTATAAGTTACTGAAAAGTGCAGTGTAAAATGGCTGTGAAATAACTTGGACGCTATTTCACTCAGGCTGCAGTGGCAATCCTGTATAAGAATTGTATGAGCTCCCTATTGCTGGCAAAAGAAATACTGCAGCCCATAGGGATCTCCTGGAACCCCAATACCCTGGGTACCTAGGTACCATATACTAGGGAATTATAATGGTGTTCCAGTGTGCCAATCAGAATTGGTAAAATTAGTCACTAGCATACAGTGACAATTTTAAAAGCAGAGAGAGCATAAACACTGAGGTTCTGGTTAGCAGAGCCTCAGCGATACAGTTAGACACCACACAGGGAACACATATAGGCCACAAACTTATGAGCACTTGGGTCCCGGCTAGCAGGATCCCAGTGACACATATCAAACACACTGACACCATAGGGTTTTCAGTCTGAGCACTGGGCCCTGGCTAGCAGGATCCCAGTGAGACAGTAAAAACACCCTGACATATACTCACAAACAGGCCAAAAGTGAGGGTAACAAGGCTAGAAAGAGGCTACCTTCCTAAACAACCACCCACAAACAAAGGATAATAAGGCTAACCTTGGCCAGTTAAGTCTTTATTGTCTAAGTGGTGATAAGTATAGAGTAGCTCTGCAATAGATTGGTTACTCCCAGTGAGACAGCCTGACATATACTCACAAACAGGCCAAAAGTGGGGGTAACAAGGCTATAAAGAGGCTACCTTCCTGCACTGCCTTCCACCTCAGCTGCTGCTAGTGGACAGAAGACCCAGCCACAGGACCAACAGGCCACCAGCACCCCTCACCCTGCAGAAGGAGAACTACCCTACAAACATTTCCTGCGATCCAGGCAGAAGCCAGAGACTATTGCCCAAGACCCCCGCCAGGAAATGAGACTCTCCTGATTGTCATCCTTGTGTCCCACTCTGTCACCCTGTCCACCTTGAACTGCTATTGCTCTCCTTCCTATGTCCCCTTGGACAATGCATCTGTGCTACAAATCGACTGAAACAATACCCTGAACTTTCCTCCATCATCACCCCATCCCATTCCACTTGCCTCTCTTTTTCTTAGCACTTCAATAAATACTCTCTGAAAAAATAAAAGTATTGAGTATGTCACATTTTTAAAGTATGTTTGCGTTTAACAAGGTACAAACATTGCAATTCAACTGTACAGTAAATTAGCACATAGGCAAGACCTGTAGGTGGCTGCAGTGATCACACCAGGAGCTATAGTGGGGCACCAACATCTGTGAAATGAATTGCCAAAGGGTACAGTACGTGGGCATAGAAGTGGGACATAACAGCATGCCAGTGCCAAAGAATTTCTGAATGACAATTAAATGTGAAGTAACACTGTCTTACCTGTGTGTCATTGGACGTATTGTCATATCACTGATGTTCTGTTATCCTCATCCTCATCCTCATCCTCTGCCTCCTCATCCTCACTGTCCACATGGTCCACTGTTGCCACACGGGCATCTCCAGCCTCCTCTTCATGCAGAAAATGCACATAGCGTTTCAGGGCAAGGTTGTGCACCATGCAGCATGCTACTATTATCTGGCAGACCTTCTTGGGTGAGTAGCACAGGGATCCACCTGTTAGATGGAGGCACCGAAACCTGGCCTTCTGGAGGCCAAAGGTTCTTTCTGTTATCCTTCTGGTTCGCCCATGTGCCTCATTGTAACGTTCTTCTGACCTTGTCCTGCCATTCCTCACAGGGGTCAATAGCCATGATAGGTTTGGGCAACCAGAGTCACCTGCAAATATCGAGGGACAACATTTAGCCACACACTATCCCATATAGCCCACACCATACCCATACACAAACATATAGGGGGTGATTCTGACCGCGGCGGTCGGCGGTCGCTGCCCGCCAAGCAGTTCCAGCCGAAAGACCGCTCCGCGGTCAAAAGACCGCAGCGGTCATTCTGGCTTTCCCGCGGGGCCGGCGGGCGACCGCCAGAAGACCGCCGGCCAGCCCAGCGGGAAAGCCCCGTCAACAAGGAAGCCGGCTCAGAATTGAGCCGGCGGAGTTGAAGGGGTGCCACGGGTGCAGTGAAAATCTTTGTGGGGCCCTCTTACAGGGCCCCTGCAGTGCCCATGCCATTGGCATGGGCACTTCAGGGGCCCCCAGGGGCCCCTCGACACCCCATACCGCCATCCTGTTCCTGGCGGGCGAACCGCCAGGAACAGGATGGCGGTATGGGGTGTCAGAATCCCCATGGCGGATTCCCATGGGCAGCGGAAAGTCGGTGGTACACCGCCGGCTTTCCGCTTCTGGCCGCGGCTGTACCGCTGTGGTCAGAATGCCAGGCGGAGCACCGCCGGCCTGTTGGCGGTGCTACCGCCAACCTCCGCCCTGGCGGTAATTACCGCCAGGGTCAGAATGACCCCCATAGTGTGCGGGAACCAGGGCTCACCTATTAGCCAAACCCGTGCCTCTGTAGTTGGGTCATCACATTTGGGATGCTACTATTCCTCAGGATAAAGGCATCATGCACCGACCCAGGATACTTAGCATTGACATGGGAGATGTACTGGTCCGCCAAGCACACAATCTGTACAGTTATGGAGTGGAAACTCTTACGATTTCTGAACACCTGTTCATTTTGATGGAGAGGACAAATTTAATATGTGTTCCATCAATATCCCCAATTATGTTGGGGATATGTCCCATTGCATAGAAGTCAGCCTTCACCGTGGCCAGATCCTCCACCTTGGGGAAAACAATGTAGCTGCACATGTGTTTAATCAGGGCAGACAACACTCTGGTCAGTACTATTGAGAACACTGGCTGTGACATTCCTGCTGCCAAGCCCACTGTCACTTGGAAAGAACCAGTTGCCAGGAAATGGAGCACTGATAGAACTTGCACAAGAGGGGGATCCCATTGGGGTGAGGGATATATCAGGTCAGGCTCCAATTGGGCACACAGCTCTATGATTGTGGCCCTGTTAAGTCTATAGGTGAGGATAATGTGCCTGTCCTCCAGTGTTGCCAAGTCCACCAGCAGTCTGTACACGGGGGTATGTCTCCATCTCCTATTTATCAGCAGCGGTAGCAATCTAAAGGACAAAAGAGTGAGGAGCCGGTCTCACACTGAACAATGGGGCAACAACAGTACAATGCATGCTGTCAATTTGTAATGAGTCAGTAAAAATTGTCCTGCATGTCCAAATTTTAACAGTGACACAATTATAATCCAGGGCCGGCCCCCCTTGAAATGGCATCATCCTGTCCTGTGTGGAGGGACAGGTGGAAGTGAGGTAATTCCGCTGATGTTTTGCGCTGTTGCGAGAGGCTGTCGGGAACCGCCGGGCAACTCCTCATTGATAACATTCAGCCTTATGGGGTACAGTGGCCAATGGCGATGTATGCCAACGGTGACGCCGCGGACGTGACTACCATTTTCTATCTGATCACTCACTTGCTACCTGACCTTCATCAGGAGAGGACCTACACTGCATGTGCTGCTGTGACCTGTGTCTGGAACCTACCATGGCCCGTGTGACTGGGGAAAGGGCCCCTGCCTTCACCTCAGCTGAGTTGGTGCGACTGGTGGATGGGGTCCTACCCCAGTATGGATAGCTGTATGGGCCTCCAGACCAACAGGTGAGTACACTGTGGGCACGATGCACGTGGCATTAATGCATGGAGTGGTGTGTGTGAACGCATCATGTAGGGGGGTGGGTGGATGTCCTCTGGACGGCGTATTGGTTGTGTGCTGGGCCATGTTTGTGTAAATGGTGATGTGAAGGAGGCCAAAAGTGTAACAGGCAGGACTGTCTGACTGATTCTATTTTCCTGTGTGTATTTCCTCTGGAGGTCAGCGCCCATCAAAAGCAGGGTATATCAATCAATCAATCATTTGTAAAGCACGCTACTCACCCGCTAGGGTTTCAAGGCGCTGAGGAGGGGAGGACTGCTACTGCTCAAATAACCAGGTCTTGAGGCATTTTCTGAAGGTCAGGAGGTCCTGGGTCTGTCATAGGTGGGCATGGACGGTGTTCCAGGTCTTGGCGGCGAAGTGGGAAACGGATCTGCCATTGGCTGTGGTCCAATGGATGCGTGGGACGGCGGCGAGGGCAAGGTTGGCGGAGCGGAGTTGGCGGGTGCGAGTGTGGAAGGTGAGTTGCTCGTTGAGGTAGGCAGGGCCTGTGTTGTGAAGAGCTTTGTTGGCTTGGATGAGGAGTTTGAAGGTGATCCTCTTGGTGATGGGAAGCCAGTGTAGGTCTCTGGGGTGGGCTGAGATGTGGACGTGGTGTGGTATGTTGAAGATGAGGCCTGCGGAGGCGTTCTGTATACGCTGCAGTTTCCTCTGTAGCTTGGCCGTGGTTCCTGCGTAGAGTGCGTTGTTGTAGTCCAGTCTGCTGCTGACGAGGGCATGAGTGACCGTCCTTCTGGTTTTGGTGGGGATCCATCTGAATATCTTGCAGAGCATGCAGAGGGCGTTGAAGCAGGAGGATGAGACGGCATTGACTTGCTGGGTCATGGTGAGGGATGAGTCCAGGATGAAGCCCAGATTGCCTGCATGGGTGGTGGGTGTTGGTGCCATTCCCAGGGTGGCTGACCACCAGGAGTCATCCCACGCAGAGTGGTTGGAGCTGAGGATGAGGATCTCTGAATTGTCTGAGTTAAGTTTGAGGTGGCTCTTCTCCATCCAGTTGACGATGGCATGCAGTCCGTCTTGGAGGTTAGTTTTGGTGGTGGCGGGGTCCTTGGTGAGTGAGAGGATCAGCTGTGCTTCATCGACGTAGGAGACGAGGTTGAGTTTGTGGGATCGGACGTTGTTGGCGAGCGGTGCCATGTAGATGTTAAAAAGAGTTAGCTGAGAGAAGATCCTTGGGGAACTCCGCAGATGGTCTTGGTGGCTTCCGACTGGAAGGGAGGGAGGCGGATTCTCAGAGTTCTGCCGGAGAGGAAGGATGTGATCCTGTCCAGGGCCTTGTGGTCGGATTCCATTGTCGTAGAGGCGAGCACGGGGGTGTGGTGGCAGATGGTGTAAAAAACAGCCAAGAAGTCCAGGAGGATGAGGGCCACGGTTTCGCCTTTGTCAAGCATGGACCTGATGTCATTGGTTGGTCTTGGTGCTGTGTTTCCTACAAAATCCGGATTGGGAGTTGTCCAGCATGTTGTTGTCCTCCAGGAAGCGGGTCACTTGGCTGTTGCTGATCTTCTCGATGACCTTCACCGGGAAGGGAAGGAGGGAGATGGTCTGGTAATTCTTGAGGTCTTCGGGGTCCGCTTTGCGTTTCTTTAGAAGGGCATTGACTTCGGCGTGCTTCCAGCTCTCCAGGAAGGTGACGGTCTTGAAGGAGCTATTGATGATCATGCGGAGTTGGGGGGCGATGATGGGGCTCCCTTTGTTAAAGACATGGTGGGGGCAGGGGTAGGAGGGAGATCCGGAGTGGATGGTGCTCATGTTTTTGATGATGTCCTCATCGTTGATGTGGGTCCAGTAGAGCAAGAAGTTGGTGTGGCTGGGTGCTTTGGTGGTGGCCGTGGTGGTAGTGGGGGGCGAGGAGTTGAAGCTGTCATGGACTTCCGTGATCTTGCGATGGAAGAAGGTGGCGATGGAGCATGACCTAGGGTTGGTGAGTTCTTTGATGATGCTGAAGAGCTCTTTGCTGTTGTGTGCGTTGTTGAAATGTAATATTTGTAGAAGGATCTTTTAGTGGTCCGAATGAGCTGGTGGTGCTTGCGGATGGCTGTCTTGAGGGTGGCGTGGTTGTTCTCTGTTGGTTCATGGCGCCACTTCTTTTTGATCTTCTGGCACTCCCGCTTGGAGGCCTGAAGGTCAGCGGTGAACCAGATGGTCTTGGTGCTGGTGAGGTTTTTGGAGGGTTTTCTGAGCAGAGTGAGGGGGTTGATGCAGTCGTCTATCCAGTGTCTGACGTTGAGGGCAGCTGTGTTACCGTCAGTGGTGCTGGGTGGTGAGGCCCGGGCGAGGATGGAGATCAGTTGGTCTTCCGAGATCTTGTTCCAGCTGCGGTGGGGGATCTGTTGAGGGTGGTGGTGAGTGGGGGGTTTCTGGAAGGTGAAGTGGACGCAGCAGTGGTCAGTCCAGTGGAGTTCAGTGGTATGGCTGAAGGTGACATGGCTGCTGGTGGAGAGTACGGGGTCGAGTGTGTGGCCACCGGAGTGGGTGGGCGTCGTGACTCGTTGTTTGAGACTGAGGTTTGCAAGGCTGCCGATCAGGGCAGTGGAGTTGCTGTTGTTGGTGTTCTTGAGGTGAAAATTCAAGTCGCTGAGGAAAATGTAGTCTGTGGAGGCAAGGGCCTGGGTGCTGATTATGTCGGCGATGGAGTCACTGAACTGAGGTCAGGGGCCTGGGGGCCAGTAGACAAGGGTTCCTCTGAGGGTGGTGTTGATGTGGATCTGGAAATGTAGGTGTTCGGCATCATTGAGGGTGTCATTGGTGTTAGTTGAGATTCTGATGGTGTTCTTGTGGACTATGGCGATTCCTCCTCACGGTCTGTTGGTGCGGTCTCTGCGGGTGATCTTGTAGCCTTCAGGGATGGCTATGGCAATGTCAGGTTCCGAGGAGGGGGTCATCCAGGTTTTGGTGAGGAAGGCGATGTCTGGGGAAGATGAGGAGAGTAGGTTGAAGGCATGTTTGTGGACGGAGCGGGTGTTGAGGAGGATGCAGCTCAGAAGGTTGTGTAAGGGTTCTGACATGGTGCTTGGAGGCTTGGGGGCAGGTGAAACTGCAGATCCGACAGGAGAATGGTCCGTGGGTGTGCCTCAGGGTGGCTTGGATGCAAGCGGTGGAGCGACCTGGGTTGAGGGTGCTGAAGTAGCGTCTGGCGGCATGGGGGGCGTACGGGCCAGGGGGACTGGTGCTGGGTGAGGTCCAGGCACAGACAAGCTTGCCTCTGGCGCGCCACAGGTGCGGCTGTGTTGCGGCCGCCATTAAGAAGGGGAGGTGGGAGGGCACAGAATGGCAAGCACAGAAATGACACATAAACGAAGGCAGATACAAAGCAACCAAAATACTTACTGAAACCCACTAGACACCAGGGATGAAGCGCAGGTGGGTGCCTGTGGGTGGTGGAGGGCCTCAAACTTGTGGCAGTAGCGAGGGCGGGGTAAAGAGCATGAGCACAGTCTGGTGGAGCTGCACAGCGTGTGGAGCGAGCTCTTGACCTCAAATCAGGTCAGGGGTCTGCCATCTCCAAGGACGTGTGGGACCCTGGGGGTCTACTGCAGGTGGAGCACCCACCATTGGAAACAGTGGGAGGACCTGAGACGCTGGGCACGGAAGACGGCAGAGGCCCAGCTGGGGATGGCCTCCCAATGAGGAACAGGTGCCAGTCGAACCCTGACCCCCCTGATGGTCCGCATACTGGCAGTGGCCTATCCTGAGCTGGATGGGGGCATGAGGGCATCACAGCAGCCACAAGGGGGTGAGTACAGTTCACATCATTACAACTTACACATGGTAGGGTGGTATCCAGGTTGGGGATGTGTGTCAGTGGGTGCCCCTAGGCCAGGCCTGACATTGCAGAGTAGGTCCCCTGGTGGAAAGGCTCCTGAAGGGATAATCCTGCTACCTAGCTTGTAAGCATCCACAACTGGTTATTGCTGCATGGGTCCCAGGTGTGTGCATTTGGCAGTGTGTGCTCCTCCCCATGCCATGGAGGCAAGCAATATAACTGGTAGTGCAATGCATTTTGTGTAGGGCTGTTCCCTGTGTGTGAGGTTGGTGTGTAAGCTAACGGTGGTGTTGGTGCAGCCATTGACCAAGTGTATCCTTTGTCTCTTCCCCCCTTTTTGTTTTTTCTCCCTGTACTTATGTGCATTAGCATCATCTGGCGGAGGAGAAGAGTCAACGGTGATGGAGGGAGATGCATCCTACAGGACCCAGGAGGCAGAGTCCACAAACGGTGAGGGCACCAGTGGGACGGAGGACGAGGGGAGCACCACAGCGGAGACTGGGGGGACAGTTCAGACA
Source organism: Pleurodeles waltl (assembly GCF_031143425.1). Classification (NCBI taxonomy): domain Eukaryota; kingdom Metazoa; phylum Chordata; class Amphibia; order Caudata; family Salamandridae; genus Pleurodeles; species Pleurodeles waltl. Next base: position 1,518,524,117 of record NC_090444.1, on the reverse strand, counting down.
CAGATACCTCCTCCGAAGGAAGCTCCCTGGAGGCGGCACACACCTCTGTGACCACCCCAGCTACAGGTACAGCTGCCACCCCCATACCAGCAATGCCCTCCCAGCAGCCCTTCAGTGAGTTGCCCGTGCCCTCTCACCCAGGAGGGTGGATATCTCCTTCTTCCCAGGCACCTCATGCCCTGCCCCAGTTAGCCCTGCTGCCCTGAGTGAGGAGGCTATTGACCTCCTGAGATCCATCTCTGTAGGGCAGTCAACCATTGTGAATGCCATGCAGGGGCTGGCAGCCCAGATGCAACAGACTAATGCATTTCTGGAGGGCATTCACACTGGCTTGGTGGCCCAGCAGAGATCGATCCAGGCTCTGGCCTCCTCTCTGATGGCAGCCATTGACCTTGTTTCCACCCTCACCCCTCCAACTTCCTCTTCCCAGTCCCATTCTCCACAACCCCAACCTATCTCAAGCACACAGCCAGACGAGCATGCACACAAGACAACACAAAAGAGTGGCACAGGCAAACACAAGCACCACACATCATTCCACAGGCTCTCACATAAACACCATCCAGATGCAGACATACCAGCATCCACAATTTCCACTGTATCCCCCTCCTCCTCCTCCACCTCCCTCCCAGTTCCGTCTACACCCACACCTGCATGAAGTACATCCTCATCCACTACCAGCATCACCACCACCCCTAGCAGAACACACACCTCACTTGCAGACACCTCTACACAAGGCATGCACACGTTCCCTTTGTTCTCTCCCACTGTGTCTGTCCCCTTCCCAAGGTGCACAAACGCAAGCACTCAGACACCCAACAGCCATCCACCTCACAACAGCATCCAGCCCATGAACCTGCACCCAAAATCAGCAGACAGACACCTCCAACAACCTCTTCCTCCAATCCCAAACCTTCTCCCTCTTCTCACCCCAGTGTCCTTAAAAAGCTTTTCCTATCCACCATTGACTTCTTCCTTACCCCTCCCCCCATCCTTCACATCTGACCAGGGTGACAAAAACCCAGGCACCCTGTCCACAGGCACAGTAGTCACCACACCCACTCGTGGTGGGAAGGGATCCAGGGAACATATCCTGAGGGCAAGGAGCCTGCCCCAGCTGCTGCCAAGAAGGGCAAGGAGCCTGGTTCAGAGACTCTGACGGAACCCCCACCACCAACCATGGTTGTGCAGCCATCCGAGGCTGCAGGGGATGGGCTGGAGCCTCCCCTCACTAGCAGCACCACCACCACCACCACCAGTGGACAGCCGTACAAGGCTTCAGGGGATCGGCTGGAGCCACCCCCAACAGCAGCTTCAGCACCGCTACCACCACTGAGCAGCCATTACAGCCAGCAGATGATATGTAGTCCTGCCTCTAGGGGCTGCTGTGCTGCCTGCCCACTATCCAGGGGGTATGACACCTATCTGAGAGACTGTGACATTGCACTCCCCGGCCCAGCGGGAAAGCGCCTTCAACGAGGAAGCCGGCTCCGAATGGAGCCGGCGGAGTCGAAGGCGTGCGACGGGTGCAGTGGCACCCGTCGCGATTTTCAGTGTCTGCTTGGCAGACACTGAAAATCAATGTGGGGCCCTTTTAGGGGGCCCCTGCAGTGCCCATGCCATTGGCATGGGCACTGCAGGGGCCCCCAGGGGCCCCACGACACCCGTTACCGCCATCCTGTTCCTGGCGGTGAAAGCCGCCAGGAACAGGATGGCGGTAAGGGGGTCGGAATCCCCATGGCGGCGCTGCTTGCAGCGCCGCCGTGGAGGATTCCCTGGGGCAGCGGGAAAACGGCGGGACACCGCCGGTTTCCCATTTCTGACCGCGGCTGTACCGCCGCGGTCAGAATGCCCATGGAAGCACTGCCAGCCTGTTGGCGGTGCTTCCGCGGTCGACCGCCAGGGTCAGAATGACCCCCATAATCTGCTGTGTACATTGGAACTGAGAAGTACTGTGATATATTTTGTTTTCATTGCTGCAACTACTTTTACTCATTTGAACGTGTGCTTGAAGTCTATTAATTCGTCTCTCAAGAACTTGTGGGTGGGGAAGAATTAACAACAATAAAGGTCTTCTTTGAACTCAGAAGAGCATTCCAGAGAGGTTCTGTAAGCTCTGATACGAGATAAGTAGGAAGGCAGAACAGTGCAGTGTCCCTCAAACTGTACAATTGCATATATCTGTCACATTGCATATTTCTTATTTGTACAGTGTTGATCTTTTTACACTCAATTTAGTAAATTCCTGTTGTCCTTGCATTATTTTTCCGAGGTACGGGGTTAATATTTTTTAGTACTGCATCTGATTGTGTTTATGGTGTTGGGGTTGGAGGGGTGTGTTGTGTGTGTATGTGTCACTCTCATTTTCTTCTTCCCTTCCCTTGTGAGCTAGGCGGCTGTACTTACCGTCGTCATCTTTGCCGTCGTTGGTGTTCGTGGTGGAGCAGCACGTAGAAGAGCATGGGGAAGACACGCAGCTCGGGCTCCATGGTAGCGTGATTGTTCCCTGTGTCTCCAAAGGTGAGTCCTTTCCCTTCTGAGCTCAGTTTCCACCAGGCTTTTGATGTTGTTGGTACCGTCCCAGAAAAGGTGACGGTTTCTAGGGTCTTAATACAGTGGGCAGAACATTGACTTCCGCCTGGCTGTAGGCGGCTACTGCCCTGGTGCCTGTTGTTTCCGCTCTGGAGGTAGGTGTGGTAAAGTGGTTGTCTATCTGAGTTCTCACCGCCATGGTCATAATTTGGCAGTAATTACTGGCAGCCTGTTGACGGTATTACCTCCACTTTTACACCAACTGCCAGGGTTGTAATGAGGAACTATTTGTCTGAATGGATGACTAACTTGTGTTAGTACTTGCCTACATAGCTGAGTGAGTGTGGGAGTACACTTATAGTTGTGTTATGAGATTATTAAGTGAATTAGCTAGTATATGACTCTCTGTTTTGCTACCCCAATGGCTATCTGAATGTGTGTCAATAATTACAAATAGAAACCTGTCCGTTAAGGTATGTGCAAGAATGTGCCAAAAGGATCTTAAGTATCAACTGAAACAGTATCCCCGATTTGATCCAAACAATCTCATGATTATGTTGCAATCACACTACAACATGCTACATGTGGGTGTACATGGAATTTAACACTATATTCACTGGTGACCTGCAAACATTTCTGATATTTACAAAGGTCACATGCCCCCTTCGTGTGTTCAATATATCATAAAGATAATTTCACATTCAACTGTGAAGTGTCAGGTCATTTGTATAATGCGTATGTACATATTATTGACACATCATGTCAAAATAAATACACATGCATTCTCTACTCACAGAAACACATAGCATTTTGGTGTAAGTGTCCAGTAACAACATGAATGCTTGCACCAAAATGAATATGTCCATCACTCATTTACAACACTCATGTATGTATTAAAAAGCACTTAAACATACAACCTATGTTTGTCAGTGTCACAAATGAGAGTAAGTGCATACACAGAAATAGCATCATCAGCAAACTATTAGTAACAATTGAATATTAAGCCAAGGGATAGGTATTCTCAAAATATTTTTTATTATACAATGGTGAGTTTAGTCACTGAATGATAAATATAAGAAGTCCATCATAATGAGGACAGTAATGTCTCAGTCCATCTGGGCTGCAATGCCTTTCAGGCCTATCACTTGCCTCCTAAATTCACTGCAATAATAAACCTCCTCTAGAAGGGCCGTTTATGAGGCAAACAGCAGGCACCTCCTTGATGTTACTGGGAGGGGACTGGCATGGAGGCCACCAGTGACTCAACATCTTCCATAGAGGTCTCCAATGAAGACCAGTCCCTAGTAGGGGCCGACCCTGGGGAGACTATGACACCTGCATTTCGTCCCCCTATGTTCCAAGGTCCACCCTCCCTCTAGCTCCTCCCAGTTGGCTGTACCCTACCTGTCCTCCATGCCAGTCCCCTAACGCTCCATGCCACTGGGTCCCTCAGTATCTGTGGTGTCCACACCCGATCCCCAGTGGCCAGCTTCATCCCCGCTGATGTGGCCGCTGTCACATTCATCTTGCCAGGCTGATGCTGAAATAAAGATATAGCAGTTACAGTGTATAGGTGAGAATACAATTGGATATCAATGTGCATCACACAACGTTTGAAACTAGTTCAGCTACCCCCCATCTCAGCGTCCATATCTTGTGTGCCTTTGTCACTTATACACTTGTAGTTCACTCCATAACAAAGGGCTCCAATACAATAAGCAAACACATAGGCCTAGCTATATCTCTGAACCACTGCAGTACAGCGCTAATATTGGCTTCCTTCTCCCAACTGACTGCAGTGAGGATGCAAGTGAGTAAGACTTTAGGATGGAAATTATCTGCCCAAAATTGGACACCACAACATCTATGTGATGTTACCTTCAAAATGTAAATGTCCCTTTTAGTATCATATTGCTCTCCATCAACAATTTCTCCTCTGGGCAAGAGTAAGGACACCAAAATGTTGTCTGTGGGATGCACAACTCTATCACCAATGTCGACAAATTCCTGCCTGTTGCTTACAATAAAGTTTGGCATATAAATTCACATTGGCAATCAAAGACTGGCTTATATGCACATTTGTGAAGGACTAAGGACTCAGATCCACTAGGTACTGTTCACATAAAGTGTTATAATTTTTTGGGAGAAACTGCTTTCTATTATGTGTCAGATAAGGAATTATGCTGATTGTACAAAGACTATCAAAACGTTTGGTGCAGATGCACATTCTCAATTTGTTAGCACCAACTTAGTAATGTCAAGTCTGATATATCACCCGCTTATTAATTGTGCAGTTTGCCGTAGTCATTAGTAATGAAACCTACATTCACTACACACATTTGTGATGTACCATCACACCTAACCCAATCATGACATGGGACATGTTTTGTGAAAATACAGGCAATCCCTTTGTTTGCATGCAGCCATGTGTCTGCCACAGCAATAATTGTCTTGTGAGAAACAAAGCAATATACCACATAGAGCATCAGACACAGTCTGATCAAATTTGTGTGTCTTCTTCAAAGTTGATGGCATAAAACATAGCTGGAATTTAAAGGGGTTAAAACACAGCAACATCCTCAGCCATGGCCCCTGTTGCTGCTGTTGGGCCCTCAACTGCCCATCAAGCTCTAGGTAAGCCACTGCAAGGATATGGGTCATTAGAGGGGGTCAGGGTGTGGCACACCCACCTGGATTGCTGGGAGCATTGTCCGACTTGGCTTGAGGCTGATTTTCTTGTAGCCTGATGCAGGTCCTCTCACCTCTTCTGACAGTGCAGGCTGTGCCACTTGGGGACTCCCTGGGAAATGGCCTTCGAGATGTCCTGCATCTGATGGGCATTGACCTATACAGATAACATAAAACAACAGGAAAAGACAATTGAGTGTCATTGTTGGGCGGCATTGCTGTGAAATTACATTTTATAAATTCGCACAAACATTTACAAAACAGTTACTGTGGAAATACTTATTTCTAGTGATCTCAGGTGCACTGTCAATACTTGCTAGCTACAACATCATCTTGGATGGAACTATGCAAGCAATCCTGTTCTGAGAGCCACCCCTGATCACTCACAATCATTGTGAGCTACTGAAGGCCATACCAAGTGTACAATCCGTGAACATAATCATTCTCACAGCTATATTGGATTCCTGCCTAAACTCCCAAGAGTCTGAACCCATGGACTGCATCACAAACAGTGTCTGAGGGCAAGACATACGGTTGCTATGTGTCAATGAGAGCAGGGATTTGTGAGTTGTTTAAACAAGTGTGATTTCTAATGGGAAAGGCTCGGTCGATAATAGTGAGCCAGTGTCATCTGAACTTGCTGCACCTAAAATAAGTCTACATATATGTGGCTCCATGACAGGTTTAAACCATACAGAACAAACTGATACACAATATGTGGTGGAATCCCAAGTGACAGTACAGCATCAGGCAACTCCAGACTCTACATTTTTCACGCAACATCACTGTCATTTCAACATTCTGGAAACTCCAAGCATAAAACCACCCACATTATCAAAAAGGAACAAAATAGTCTGTGAATTTTAAAGGAGAAGGCTACTCAGTCAGACATTCCCCAATCAGACATGTACCTGTTCCTCTGGGGTCCAATTGAGTTGGCTATATATGTGCAGAACCTTCCTGGCAAGAAGCTATAGCTCCTCAGGGAAGAAAGCTGGGGCCCTGTCACCTGCATTGCCCGGCATCCTGGCTCCCAGAGGTCGGTAACAGCAGCCAACAAATAAAAAGATCTTGATGACTGCAGTGTTAGGAGGCAAGTGAGTGTTTTTTTACAATGTGGCATACAAGAACACAGGGAACGCAATCTGTGACAGAGACAGACACAGTGATTGGCTTTCATGTGTAGCCATCACACATGTTAGCCTATGGGAGGGCCCGCAGTGAGGTTACCACCAACTATGCTGTAGGGTAGCCAATGTCCTGACTGCAAGGTCAGGCAGCCACCATTTTGGGGTGTGAAGCTGCTCATTTAACAATTATTTTTTATCACCAGCATTCAAAATGAAAGCTAGTGCATTTCTAAAAGCTAAGTAAGAACAACCCTTTTTTTGGCAAGATATGACACAATAAAATGTGAACTGTGACTGTGCTTGACAACAAAAGTACCCGGAGGTAGGTACTTCCTCCATTGACCATTTAAAAAAAAGTTTTTAAAAAACAGGTGCAAATGATACAGTTCAAATGTGTTATTCGCACACAATGACCATAAAAAATCCTAAATATGTTTTTTTTAAAGATCTTGGTGGGCCAATTTGTTTATGTCAATCTGTGTACATGTAATACCCAATGATATTTCTACTGTTACCCAGAAGTGAGATGTGTATTGACATTAAAAGTATGGAGTGACAATTTCACCAGATACTTTCTGTTCCATATATACAGACGTCTGAACCCAACCATGGGTAGGAGGGGACAGCCTCAGGTGTTCTGGCCCTTTCCAGACCTTGCCATCATGGAGGAAAGGGACGTCATCAAGCAATATCGTCTAAATAGGTAAACTATCCCGGATTGGTGTCATCAGTTGGAGTCTGATCATCTGCCTCTCAATATGAATCCAACAGTAATAACACCAATAGTAAAACACATGGCAGTACTGGATATTGTAGTCACTGGTACCTTTTAATACACTGTAGCAGTATCTGGGGGTATGTCCCAAACAACATTCAGTGGTGTACTACAAGAAGTGTATGCTTCCCTGTTGAAAAACATCAATAGCTACATCCATTTTCCAAGACCATAGGACTTGGCCACCTTTGAAGGGGTAATTTTATGCTTTTAGTGGAATACCACATGTGGATGAAGCAATAGATGGCATGCATATTGCCTTGGTGCCACCACACAACAGAGAACAGGTCTACCGCAATCAGTAGAACTTCCATTCCATCAATTTGCAAGTTTTCTGCTTATCAGACTTATATATCTCAAGTGTGTGTGCCCTCTTCCCTGGGTCAATACATGATTCATTCATACTACAGAACAGAAATAAACTCATGCAGATGTTACACCTTGGACCAGAGAGGGCCTGGCTTGGTGGTTAATACTACATGATTTGTTGATATTTTGCCTGAATCCTAGTTTAGGAAGAGACAATGGTTTGAAATGTGAGTAATCTGTTGATATGTTGCTTCCATGTAGGAGACACAGCGTATTCTAACCAAAGATGGTTCTTGACGCTGCTGAGGAATCCAGCAACACCAGAGGAAGTCAAATTCAAGGAGGCTCATGGAAGAACATGGAAGCCAGTGGAGCAGGCTTTCGGGCTCCTGAATGCTAGACTTCGGTGCCTAGACAAGTCCAGAGGAGCCTTCCTCTGCTCACCTAAAAAGGTGTGCCGAATCACGGTTGCCTGCTGCATACTCCATAATATCATCTTGAGGAAAGACACCCCTATAACTGCAGAGTAGTAAGACTGTGATAAGCCCCCGGCTAAGGTTGTTGAAATGCCCTATGAAGATGACAGTGGTGAAGAAGGAGGAGTTGACTTGCATCAAGATTTGATTGCCCACTTCTTCATCTGAGAGTAAGTTTTCCTTTACAAATGTTAAGCTGCACTGTCAGCACAGCTTGTGCTCTACAGTACACATTTGCCTGCTATTGTAGTTGTTAGGAATGGTCAGTGCAGGAAAGTTCAAGGCAAAGATATTAGTCGATCATAGTTTCCCTACATTGGGTTATGTGGTCATTATCATAGAAGAACTGCGATGGTGGTAAGTATGTGTGTCCACATGACTTGTTAAGTTCAATGTAATATGTAGTAAAAATAACTTTCCCTTCTTATTTTGTTTCAGGGTCCTTCACCATGCCACCTTCATTTGGGCGTTTCAATATTGTGACATTTGCTGTGATATGTTGCTGTTTTGAAGTACAAAGTGTGCATATGTTGATCCAGGGAAAGACACCCACTTGGAATGGACAAATCTTTTCGAAAGACAACTTGCAGTCTGCTAGCATGGAAGTTCAGAAGATTGTATCTGACCTGTTTTCTGTGTGATGCTGGTATCAAGGCAATATGTGACACTTAAGTTGCTCAAACTACATGTAGTTTGAGCGAATGTTGTCACTGCCATGATGTATACTATTGGTGTTATTGATCTACGATTCTTGTTTTGAGGGCAGGATGTATGGCTCCAACTGAAGACATGAATCAAAGATAGTTTGACCATTACATGTGTTCTAATTACATGTTCGTTCCCTTTCCTGCATGGTATCAAGTTAGTGGAGCATATATTCCTAAATGGCACAGACATTGGACTTAGGAGTATTTTTTGTAACTCAGACTCCATTTCTACAAGGACCTCTTTCTAACATTTGTGTGTTCCACTTATATTCTCAGTGGAGTGTTTACTTTAAACAAATTTGTTGACACTTTTCCTCTTTGTAATTGAAACATTTGTTCCTAAACGGATGTTCTATAGTTTTCCCAATAAGAGGGTGGAAGATGGATATGACAAAGGAAATGCCACACACAATTAAATGAGTCTTGTGCTCAGTGTCCATTACATTTATTAAGATAAAAAACAAGTATGAGGTGAAATAAAATAAGATGAAATAAACTAAAAAGAGTCTATCATGGTAGATGGAAGCATGGTAGTATAGTCAAATACAGTTTGAGGTCCAACGTCCAAAATACTACTATCCTCAGAAAAGGTAAATGTGTCCATGAAACAGTCCACAGAGTGAATGGTAGGCACACAAAGAGCAAGGTAGGTTTGGTGTCTCTTATAGGTCATGGTACATTTTTTGTCAATTCAATGTAGCTATTAGCCAGTGTCAAAATGGTTGAGATACACAAGAAGTGATATTTTAATCCATAACAAGACATGGTGACTGACAAATGCACTAGTTTTGGAAATGTGTGTGTGCAAATGGAAGTAAAGGACTTTGTAACATTGCATTCCACTATTGTTTTTCAAATCCAATAAAAGAGCATTAAGGTAGTTGAAATCATCTATTGACACCATAGACAATACTTGTTTGAAAAATAAGTTACACTTATCACTTTCAAAGACTATCTTAAATCTAAAAACACTTTTGAAACTGTTACCCACATATGGATATAATGTGACTTGAGAAAATACAACTTAGGAACACCATACTCTCCTGTGAAAATGGATGTAGTTTTTTTTACCTGTTTTTGGAAGCACAACAAAATAAATTGATAGACAAGGATGTGCAGATTTCATGCAAGGAATGATCCATGGGGAACTACACACATTCTGACTATCCATCTTGCATTTTCTTAGAAGGAGAGCTACACCCATGTTGCTTGTAATGTGTGAATGACACAACATATTTTGTTTAGTCAAAAATAGTTATATCTGTGTTGCTAGGGTTGTTGCAGCATTTTAAAAGTCTTCTTTAAGGGCAAGACTCCATTGGCAGGTAGGAAGACATATAAAGGCTGCACTCCACCAGTGATTCCAGCCAAGCCTTAAGGATAGGGAATTTGCAACAGTGAAAGAGTTGTAATTGGGGAAGAGGAGAACTACCACCAGCCCTCTGGGATAGCTGGTGATGCTTGGAGGCCAGTGAATGACTCTTTCCCCCTAGATCTTACCACCTCTTCCTAAACTCATCCTGTGTGAGCAGGTTGTTAGCAACTGTGTTTACTCTGTTAACAATTCTGGTCCACATTTGCCTTTTCTGTCAAAAGGTAGTATTTTGGACTTGTGCTCTAAAAAATTGTGGCTCTACTGCAATGATTTCATCCACCATGACAAACAGTTCTCCCTGTGTAAATGGGGATGTCTTCTCCCTGCCATTGTGAAATATATCTAAACAAATCTAGTGCTTAAACAATAAAGGGTACTGTAAAAAATAGATTTAATAAAATCGACACAGAGGAAGAAGTAAACAGAATAAAAAAACTTCTATGTTGTCAATTTGATCTTTTGCACTGGAATGGCAAAGAATCACGGTCAGAAATGAAGTGTGTTTTATACTGTGTTATGCAGGTGGTCACAATTGTCTAATTTGCTACAGGTGTGGACTACTAGCATCCAACCAATCGGCACTGCCATGGTACTATACTGAATGGGTCCCGCATCGGACTCCCCCCAGCATGGGCCCGCCACTGAACACCACCAGAGAGCTAATCCTTGGTATCTGAGTCTGCCATGTCAGCACCGGGATGCAGCTGACGCAACGGAGTACACTCTGTCATGGCGGTATTTAGCTTAGCCACAATGCATCTATGACGGGAGGGAGACCATCAACATGACGTTGCATTATGCCTGAATAATGTATGCAAAGGGAGCATACCCCTGTTAGAGGGACCGAACAATGTCACAAAGAAATCTAAAGGATTTCTTTGAGTCATTTTTTTAAGCACTTTTAACGCCTGCTCAGAGCAGGTGTTAAAAGGAGGCACACCGTTGTTTACGATGGGCCTCAATGGGCTTTGTAGGATTAGCGTAAAAAAAATTTGACGCTAATCCTGCAAATCTCTGAACTAGCTTCAAAAATGTTGACGCAAGTTCCCCTAACTACCACCATGGTGTGCAGTATCATAGATACAGCACAAATATGGTGGCATTAGGGGGCGTTAAGGGATGCAAAAAAGTGGTGCTGCACTGGGCCTCCATGTTTAACTATGCCTAGCAGTCTTCTACTACACATCTGTAGGAGAGTACCATCTTCCTTGGCATGTTCCCTATATGTAGCTTCACAATGGTAACTCAGAATATGGCCATGTAAGGTGTCTAAGATCATCGAATTGTCCCCCATTCCAAATCTGGTATTGGGGAGCCAATTGCATGCATCCTGGGGGCTCCACTATGGACCCCCAGTACTGCCAAACCAGCTCTCTGAGGCTTGCACTGCAAATACAGCTGCTGCCACCGCACAGACAAGGATCTGCCCTCCTGGGGTCTGAGCAACTGAGTCCCAGGAAGGCAGAACTAAGCATTTCCTTTGGGAGCAGGGTGTTACACCCTCTCCCTTTGGAAATAGATGTTACAGGCTGGGGAGGGGTAGCCTCCCCTAGCCTCTGGAAATGCTTTGAAGGGCACAGATGGTGCCCTCCTTGCATAAGCCAGTCTACACCGGTTCAGGCACCCATTGTCCCCTGCTCTGGCATGAGACTGGACAAAGGAAAGGGGAGTGATCACTCCCCTGTCCATCACCACCCTGGGGGTGGTGACCAGAGCTCCTCCAGTGTGTCCCAGACTTCAGCCATCTTGCTTTGCAAGGTATGGGGGCACTCTGGAGGGCTGTGAGTAGCCAGTGCCAGCAGGTGACGTCAGAGACCCCTCCTGATAGGTCCTTACCTGATAAGGTAGCCAATCTCCCTCTCAGGGCTATTTAGGGTCTCTCCTGTGGGTTCTCTTCGGATTCTACTTGCAGGTTTCCATCAGGAGTCCTCTGCAACTACTATTTCATCCTCTGACCTCGGATCAACCGCAGTCTGCTTCAGGAACCGCTGTAACAGCAACTTCAGCTCCAGCCAGCAACTCCAACAGTTTCCACAGTGTGCACGCTCCCTGTCTTCAACCTACACCAGAAGGACCAAAGAAATCTCCTGTGGGGTGACGGAGTCACTCCCCCGCTCACACAGGCACCTTCTAAGTTGACAACTGGTTCCCTTGGACTCCTTTCACAGTGATGAGCGTGCTCCTTGGAACACAGAGGGTGGACCCCATCAACACAGACTGTCCTGAGGTCCTGCTGTCGCAATTTGGAGGAGGTAAGTCCTTGCCTTCCCCCAGAACGACAGTACCCCTGTGCAGCAAGTCTTCTTCACCTCCTGAGTCCTCTGTGCACTATTTGCAAAATTCCTTTGTGCATAGCCTGGCCCAGTTCCCCAGCACTCTATCCTGCGACGCTCAACTCTCTGAGTTGTTCTCCGGCAGCGTGGGACCTTCCTGTGTAGTGCTGCACCAACTGAATTTTGCATGTCCTTTGTCCCCGTGTACTGGGACTCCTGTGGGTGCTATCTGGTGCTCTAAGGGCTCTCTAAGGTGTTTAAAGCCCCCTCTTCCTCCTCACACAAAGTTGAAGCCCCCAGGTCCCTCCAGGTAGCGCCCAGTTGATGCAAAACACAACTTTGCCGGAATCAAGGCCTGTTGGAGGAATCTAGCGCCAACACTCACCTGCATCCAACTTCACGGCGTGGGACTTTGCATCATGCAGAGATTCGCTGGCATCTTCTTAGGGTGCATTTCTGCAGTCTTCGTCCAACCAGGGACTCTTCTTTTGCACCCTCTTATGGGTTGGCAGGGGCTCCTGTCCTTTCTGGAACTTCTTTCGACTTCTGGACTTGGTCTGCTTCTTTTCCATGTCTTCAGGTCCTGGAATCCACTGTTTGTTGTTTGCAGACTTGGTTGATTCTTGCAATAATTCCAATCACGAGGTGTAGTGTGTCCTAAGGAAACTTGCAGTACTTTACTCCTGCTTTTCTGGGCTCTGTGGTGGGGTAATTTACTTACCTTTACTGTATTCTTGCTCTCCCAGCGATGCACACACTACACTTGTTAAGGGGGGAATTTGTGATTTGCATTCCACTTTCTTAGTATATGTTTTGTGTTGCCCCTAGACCTATTTTCTCCCATTGCATTCTATAGCATTTCCTTTTGTTTGCACTATCCTATGTCTAATTACTTACCTTATTTTGGTTTCTAATGTATATATTGTGTATAATTCTTACCTCCAAAAGGAGTATTGCCTCTAAGATATTGTTGGTACTGTGTCACCCAAATAAACTACCTTTATTTTTGGTAACACTGAGTATTGTCTTTACTTGTGTATAAGTACTGTGTAACTATAAGTGGTATCGCATGAGCTTTGCATGTCTCCTAGTTCAGCCTAAGCTGCTCTGCTATAGCTACCTCTATCAGCCTTAGCTGCTAGAACACTACTACATTTCACTAATAAGGGTTAACAGAACCTGGTATAAGGTGTAATTACCCAAGGCACCTAATACAAACCATGCCAGCCTCCTACCATATCTGACTCAGTATTAGTTTAAATAACATATCTTACCATCTAAGCACTTAGAAACCTGCCTTAAAATTTACCAACACCTATCTGACTACATTGCTCTCAACTTTCACAGGTTCATGCTTCATGTACACCTACAGTGCATGTTTTCCCTTTCAATTCTGACTTTTGTAGACTTCTTTTAAAATAAACATAACTTTCATGTTTTAGCTTTGCAAGTCTAGTTCTCAATAGTTAGTGTTGTAACCCTTTCATGCACTTTTGTAAAGAAGCTGAATATGTTGGACTTTTTGTACACAATTGTTTCTTAATTGTGATGATCAAGACAAATTCGCCAAAAATAATGGGTATCCAAAAACATATTTAAAGGCATATTTACAAGCCCCTGTGCCTACTTGCGCCACATTAGCTCAATTTGTTTTACACTAATGTGGCATTAGGTAGGCATTTCCGATGCTGTATATTTACAAAGTGGCGCAATATTTGCATTGTGCCACTTTGTAACCCCTTGCACCACATTATGCCTGCACCAGGCATAATGTATGGAAGGTGGGTGTTCTGGCGCAGGGAACTCTGAAAAAAGGCACAGTCAAATTTACAAGATTTAACTGCACCATTTTTTGCATTATTTTTAATGCCTGAGCAGGCGTTAAAATGATGCACCCATTATGTTCAATGGGCCTTCTTGTGCTTTGCTGCACTAGCGTCAACATTTTTGACACTAGTGTAGCGAAGCGCCACAATAGCGTCAAAAATGTTGATGCTATTGTGCTAACAACTGCCATGGTGTGCTGTATGGTAAATACGGTGCAACCATGGTGCTGGTAGGTGTCGGTATGGGAGTGCAAGAAATGGTGCTTCATCTATGATACCCCACTTTCTTGTAAATATGCCCCTTAGATTGGGAGATTTATGACTTTAAGAGTAATGTACACTGTATTAGAAACACCCCACTAGGAAATGCAACCCTTCTTAAAAAACAATGCATCTGAACACCTTTAATTTTTATTGAAAGTGAGCTCTCTCTTTTGCATCCTTCCTGCATACACTCTTAGCACTATCTCCATAGCAACCCACAAGTTCATAGCACATTCTAACAGGACCATAGTAGTTACAAAATGAGCGGTAGCAGATGTGATTTAGTGTACAGATTGAAAAGCATATCCAAGTCTCTATTCCAATTTTGTATTTTTATCAGAGCCAATCATAGATCAACTTGCTAATCCTTTCAAGACACTACTTAATTTAATCCACCTGCATTCTCACAGCATCTAATCAAATTTATTTTTTTATGAGGAGCACACCTCTATTTTAACTGCCTTCCATTTTCAAAACTGTCCCATTCAGCCCCAGCCTTCTCCTGTCTGCTAAATGGTTAGGATGTGGATTGCGGACCCCGGGTTTTGGGTTAGAGAGGCTGCTAGAAAGAGTGGTATTGACAGTGACTTGGGTTTGGCTAATGTGGACATTACATGGTCTGGCCAGAGAGGGCTAAAGTGGTATTAATTGCTCCGTTTGGTTGAAAGCTTTTTGGATTCCCAACACCATGACCTCATGATTGTGCACTGTGGTGGTAATAACCTAGACACACTGACTCCAGTAGGACTGGAAATCCTAACAAAGGATACCTTTGCACAATTGAACTCACTTTTCCCTCACACTGTCTGCCAAAGGCAGAAATGGAAGTGGTCAAATCAGTTCTGTCCACAGATTGTCAAAGCCTGAAAACATGTTCGTAAAACTGTTTCTGCATTCCTCAGAGACCATAACATGGGCAACATCTACAACAACATTCTACGCTTTAACATGGATGGTATCTATTGAAATGATGGAGCCCACTCCAGAGATGAAGGCAACAGGGTGTTTCTTAGCAACCTGAAGCTTGGCATCCAGTCTTATATGTAGCTGTCACATCTTAACATTGAACACAAAGGATCTTCTCAGGGCCACCCTATTGTCTGAAATTGTTTTTCATTTTCTTTATTAAAATATTTTTAAAAAACATTTGTGATATCATCACAATCTTTGTGACGTACCCACAACTACGCAAAACTAAAGCAGGCATTTAACACATATCAGCCCATTCAAAATTCATAACTACATATGAGGAATTCCCCACATATCACTTAGTATATCACTTTCCAAATAACTCTATAAACAGGTGTATGACTCTCTGAGCGCGTCTGTGACTGCGTGTATGAGACTTTGAGTAGGTCTGTGAGTGGGTGCATAACTGTCTCAAAAGCTCTTTTAGAGGGTGCGTGAAAGTTTGTAACTGAGTGTGTGACTCTGAGAGAGTCTCTGAGTGGGTGCATGAGTATCTGAGTGGGTCTGTGACTGGATGCATGAGTGTGACTGGGTCTGAGACTGAATACATGAGTCTCTGATTTGCACTATGAGTGGGAACATGAGTGTATGAGTGCATCGGTGAGTGTGTGTGTTAGTGGCTGAGTGGGTCTGTGAGTGGGTGTGTAAGTATATAAGTGGGACTGTGAGTGGGTGCATGAGTGTCTAAGTGGATATGTGAGTGGGTGCATCAGCGTTTGAGTGGGTCTGTGAGCGGGTGTGTGAGTGTCTCAGGGGGTCTGTCAGTGAGTGTGTGAGTGTTTGAAAGGGTCTATGAGTGGGTGCATGAGTCATGGATTGGGTCTGTTAATGGATGTATGAGTTCATGTGTGGGTCTGTGAGTGGGTCTGTGAGAGTCTGAGTGGGCCTGTGAGTGAGTGCGTGATGGTCTGAGTGGGTCTGTGAGTGGATGTGTGTCAGTCTGAGTAGGTCTGTGAGTGAGTGCATAAATATCTGAGTGGGTCTGTGAGTGGTTACATGAGTATCTGAGTGGGTCTGTGAGTAGGTGCATCAGTGTCTGAGTGGGTCTGAGTGAGTGCATGAGGGTCTGAGTGGGTGTGGGATTTGGTGCAAGAGTTTCTCAGTGTGTCTGTGACTGGGTGCTTCAGTGTCTGTGAGAGGGTGTGTCAGTATCTGATGTTGCAGAGGGGCTCATGGCCCCAAGCACTGTATTTCAATATAACACCGGGAAAGTGGTGGTCCCCAGGGCTGCAGAGGCAGCACACTCCCACCGCACTGTATTTCAAATGAGCTCCAGGGAGGTGGTGGTCTCCAGGGCTGTGGAGAACTGCACAGCTCCCCTGCACTCTAGTTGAATTGAGCCCCAGGGAGATGGCAGTCCCCGAGGCTGCCGGGGGGACCGCACAGCCCTGGACTAGTTTTCAATGGTGCCCCAGGGAGGTGGTGGTCCCATGGGCTGCAGAGAGGCCGGGCTGGCCCCCTGGACTATTTGTGATTTGTGCCCTGGGGGGATGGTGGTCCCCAGGGCTGATGGGGTCATTGACAATTTCAATGCCCCTCAGACCTAGCCCACTCATGGCCTCACAGAAACAAACATGGTAGCATGCACTTCATTTTCAGCACATCTACTGTGACGTATGCTGAAAACTAAAAAAATGTTTTTTTGCTTAGGGGTGGTCCCTCAGGGACCCCTGCACCAGAGGTATGGGGTCATGGTGTCCCTATCCTGGCCCCTTTTGTTTTTTTTTCATATTTTGTCTGGGACTCCCAACATGGCTGCCAACACTTCCTTGTTAAAGTGTTGGCAGTCAATCAGAGCTCAGCACGAAAATGGGGGAGTTTGCAAAACCTTTGTATCCCTATAAATACACATTTGGATTTTCTTTATTTCCTAAAAATTACTCAGTGGTTTTAAACTAAATAACAAAAAAGGCACTTTCTGGGACAAGAGCTCACTTTCTGCCGAATTTGGTGTAATTCTGTTCAGCGGTTCAGGCGCGAATGCTGCTTAAAATCCCTATAGAAAAATGCATTGGGAAAAAGCGTTTTGGGTCTCCCTTTTTTCTCAGCCCCAGATTCACGGATTACCCCAAGACTTTCACAACAGATGCTGAAGTGAACATTGTATTTTCTTGGAAAATGTACATGAAGATTCATGAAATGGTGTCAACGTTTTTAGCAAAACAAAAAACACTTTTTCTAGAGAAACAAGAGCTACCTTTCTGCCAAACATGGCTTAATTCCATGCAGGTGCAGGGGACAAAGATGAAATACTTCAGCAAGCTTTGACAGCAGCTCTATGCCTGCTGAAGCAATGGGACTGTGAGGTAAGCCTTAAGGCTTACCCTGCAGGGCCAGGTAGCCCGCATGGGCGTTTTATTATAATTGATTTTCTTTTGTTTAAAAAAAAAAAAAAAAAAAGATGAAGGGACCATGGTCCCGGAAAGTCCATAAAGGAATTAAAAAACAATCCCCATAGGTCAGTGTAAAGGTCACTACAACTACAGACCTTCACACTGAGATTTGGGGGTTTGAGTCCAGCTGGACAAATTTCCTATTTTTTATTTAAAAAACAACAATTCTCTTATTTATAATAATAAATAAACAATTTTTTTATTTTGACAGCTATCTCAACCTAACTACATGAGATATTAAAGCCTAAAAAAACACTGGGCCTCATTATGAGTTTGGTGCTGTTTTGGGAAGACCGCTGCAGAGACGGCTGCAAAAAGACCACTATGTAGGTGGTAATCTTACTGCCGTATTAAGAGACACACTGCAAAAATCTGAGACCGCCAGGCCACTGGAGGGCAGGAAAGAGGCAATCCCAACATTAGCACTGCCAGCCCGACAAAAATCCCCCACCAGATTATGAGCCTCAAATCACCACAGCGTTTCTTCCATGGCGGAAAGCCATTGACGGTGAGAACCGCTGTGGTCAGAACACCATACCACATTGTATAGTTTGAAAACCTCACACCTGATACACATCCACACACCTGACATACCTACTCACTGCACTATATAACACACTCCTACACAACCCACAATCCTTCGCAACAAAAAGGCCATTCAGATTCCCAGTGAGTAGACAATATTATAGATATGGCACATTTACACAATAGGCACACAGGCTCATCACATTCAGGAAACACCCCATGTCGCACAACTAACACAATACACACATCACTACCACACACAATCCGCCACAACTCTCTCACCCTCGAAGCACATCATCCACACCTCACCAATTACCCAACACTGTACCCTTACACTCACAACACTCCCAACCACCGTCTACACACCCACTACCATGTCCCCACAAAAACACCCATGTTTCACTGATGACGAGTTGATGGTCATGGTGGATAAAATTGTCAGGGTAGAGCTACAACTGTTTAGAGCACAGGTCCAACAAACTTTGATTGTCAGGGAAATGGAGTTGTGCCAAAGGATAGTCAACAGGGTCAATTCAGTAGACAGCCATCCACGCACAAGGGAGAATATCAGGAAGAGGTGAAACAACCTACCGGGGAAGGTGTGTTCCATGGCATTCTGCCACCAGATAGTCATGCAGAAGACTGGCGGGGGCCCCCACCTCCTCCCCCACAGTTCACATCATGGGAGGAAAAGGTCTTAGACAGACTGCATCCTGAGGGCCTGACTGGAATACCCAGCGGACTGGAGTCTGGTTAATACCCACAACAGTTATGCTACACATTTATCTTTGTCCTGCATGCTTCCTCACCACCCAAGTACTCCCTAAATAACTAAGGGGGTCATTACAACCCTGGCGGATGGTGTTAAAGCTGTGGTAATACCACAAACAGGCCGGCGGAAAAAAATAGGGAATTATGACCGTGGCGTAAACCGCCAACATAGACAGCCACTTTAACACTCCGACCGCCACGGCGGTACAGACAAGCAGCGCAGTGGTCACCGCCAACAGACAGGCGGAAGACAAAGTACCGCCCACACTATTACAACCCACCAATCCGCCACCTTTTCCGGGGCGGATTCACTGTGGATAAAAACACGGCGGAAACAGCTTTTGCAATGGGAAAACGCTCACCTTAACACACTCCACGAGGAAGGAGGCCACCATGGAGCCGGAACTCCAAATACTCCCTGCGCTTGTCTTCCTGCTCCTCTACGAACACCAGCAACGGCGGCGCCGAAGACAACGGTGAGTACTGCACCTACGACATAGGGGAGGGGGGAGGCAAAAGTCAGGGACACACACACGCAACACCCCCACCCTCAAACCGACCCTCGCACACTACAACACACACACCAATGCATTTCCAAACATCACAGTAACAACCCACAACCCCCGGAAGAATGCAAAGACAAAACCAAATTAGTTGAACCATTGTAATGTATCCAAATACAGTAAGCTCATATATACAGAAATGTATACACATTCCAAATATAATCATCACAATTAGTAGTGCAGGTATGCACATTTCAATGTCCGTGGACCACTGGGCCCACAATGCATGGGCGAGGCCCACACTAGATACCTGTCCACAAACATAGAGAACACTGCAGGGGCATCAGATAGAAATACAACAGGCACCTCAGGGGGAAGGGAAGAGGGGGCACCTCAGCCTGATGAGTGCACCACACCAGATCCACGACGGGGCTCCATGCCCATTGATGTATCCTGGGGAGTGCAAAGCCACAGTCTCTTAAGTCTCTACAGTGGGTGGGTTGCCCACTGTACCATCCTGGGGAGTGCAAAGCCACAGTCTCTCAAGTCTCTACAGTGGGTGGGTTGCCCACTGTACCATCCTAGGGAGTGCAAAGCCACAGTCTCTCAAGTCTCTACAGTGGGTGGGTTGCCCACTGTACCATCCTGGGGAGTGCAAAGCCACAGTCTCTCAAGTCTCTACAGTGGGTGGGTTGCCCACTGTACCATCCTGGGGAGTGCAAAGCCACAGTCTCTCAAGTGGATAACAGTCTCCACTGGTTCTGGAGGGGGACTGGTGCCCAGAGTGCTTCATCCTGTGAAGGATTCATGTAGTGGATGCGGTTCTCAACAGGTTCTGGAGGGGGACTGGTGCCCAGAGTGCATCATCCTGTGAAGGATTCAGGTAGTGGATGCAGTTCTCCACAGGTTCTGGAGGGGGACTGGTGCCCAGAGTGCTTCATCCTGTGAAGGATTCATGTAGTGGATGCAGTTCTCCACTGGTTCTGGAGGGGGACTGGTGCCCAGAGTGCATCACGCTCCCCATGACGGTCCCAGTTCCGTCACTGTCCCAGCTGCACATGGGCTAACGATGCTTGAGTTGGCGGTCTTTGCCCTGTTCAGCGGTGCTTTACTTTGCAGTTTCTGACCTGTTCAGCGGTGCTTGCCATGGCAGTCTTTGCCTTGTTCAGCGGTGCTTGATTTTGCTGTCTCTGACCTGTTCAGCGATGTGTGGCATGGCGGTCTTTGCCCTGTTCAGCGGTGCTTTGCCATGGTGGTCTTTGCCCTGTTCAGCGGTGCTTTGCCATGGCGGTCTTTGCCCTGTTCAGCGTTGCTTGACTTTGCAGTTTCTGACCTGTTCAGCGGTGCTTGCCATGGCGGTCTTTGCCCTGTTCAGCGGTGCTTGACTTTGCTGTCTCTGACCTGTTCAGCGGTGTGTGGCGGTGCTTTGCCATGGCGGTCTTTGCCCTGTTCAGCGGTGCTTGACTTTGCAGTTTCTGACCTGTTCAGCGGTGCTTGTCATGGTGGTCTTTGCCCTGTTCAGCGGCGCTTGACTTTGCTGTCTCTGACCTGTTCAGCGGTGTGTGGCATGGCGGTCTTTGCCCTGTTCAGAGGTGCTTTGCCATGGCGGTCTTTGCCCTGTTCAGCGGTGCTTTGCCATGGCGGTCTTTGCCCTGTTCAGCGGTGCTTTGCCATGTCGGTCTTTGTCTTGTTCAGCGGTGCTTGAGTTTGCAGTTTCTGACCTGTTCAGCGGTGCTTTGCCATGGCGGTCTTTGCCCTGTTCAGCGGTGCTTGACTTTGCTGTCTCTGACCTGTGCAGCGGTGTGTGGCATGACGGTCCCTCAGTGCCCAGCGGGGCTGTGGCTGCTGGGGCCCTCCAGGGCACTGACGCTGGCGGTGGTCTCCGGACCAGTGACGATAGTGCTGCCCTCCTGGGCACTGACTCTGGCGGTGGTCTCCGGACCAGTGACGATAGTGCTGCCCTCCTGGGCACTGACTCTGGCGTTGGTCTCCGGACCAGTGACGATGGGGCTGGTCGGTGGCGTCCTGGCCAGGGGGGAGGATGGCGGGCTTCTCCGCCGTGCTGCTCTTACCAGACTTTGGAGACTTCCTCTGCCCCTTCACCACCTTGGGAGGAGTCACAGCTGACTCGGCACTCCCCCCGGGACCCTTGTGAGCGGCTTTGCCGGCAGGAGTCTTCACCCTCTCCCGTCGGGCACTGTCTAACTTCTGGTGATTTACAGGGGGTGGACTGGCAGTGCTTTGGCTCCGTGTCACACTGGCTGCCCTGGTGCCTGGTGCACTCCACATACCTCTAACACGCACCACTGGAACCGGACTTTTTTTGGCTGAGGTGCTAGTACAGGACCTATGAATTGGAGGGGGGTGGTGGGAAAGAGGTCAAGGTTGCTCAGGAAAATTTTCTGACGAACACTGGGACGGGTAGCTGGAGGGGGTCTGGGAGTGGAGGAAGAGGAGGTGGTTGTAGGAGGTGTAACTTTAGATGATTTGGGTACAGGTGCATGTTCTGGAGGCTGTCGTGAGGTGGATGGATGTTGGGTGTGTGGGTGCGCACGTTTGTGTACTTTGGGAGGGGGCATCACAGACACACTGGGAGAGGACACAGGGGACGTGTAAATGGTAGTGGTGGTGGTGAGTGCAGGTGAGCGGGGTGTGGTACTGGGTGTTCTGGTGCGAGTCCTAGTGGCTGTAGATGTAGTGCATGCAGGTGAGAGTGTAGACGACACTGGGAGGGAGGAGGGAGACGACGAGGAGGGGGACACAGTGGAGGCAGTGGATGTTGCTGTGTCTGTATGTGGGTGATGTTTGTGTGAGTGCCTGTGGGATGTGTGGTGCCTCGGTTTGCCAGAGCCACTTTTGTGTGTTGAGGTGTGTGAATGCTGGTCTGATGGTGTGCTTGGGATAGGCTGGGGTACTGGGGATTGGGTCTGGGTGAAGGAAGTTGGAGGGGGGAGGCTAGACACAGGGACAATGGTTGCCATCAGTGCTGAGGCCAGAGACTGCAGGGTTCGATGATGGGCAGCCTGACCAGAATGAATGCCCTCCAGGAATGCGTTAGTGTGTTGCAACTCCCTTTCTACACCCTGGATGGCATTCACAATGGTAGACTGCCCAACAGTGAGTGACCTGAGGCGGTCAATGGCCTCCTCACTGAGGGCAGCAGGGGTGACAGGGGCAGGGGATGAGGTGCCTGGGGCGAAGGTGATGCCCACCCTCCTGGGTAAGCGGGCACGGAGCAAAGGCTGAGGGGCTGCTGGGAGGGCGGTGCTGGTATGGTGGGTGGCGGCTGTACCTGTAGAAGTGGGGGGCACAGATGGTGCCGCCACCACAAGGGAGCTCCCATCGGAGGACGAGTCTGTGTCGCTGTTTGCTGATCCGGTGACCGATGTGAAGCTCCCCTCACCCTCCGTCCCACTGGTGTATTCGGAGTCCGTGGTGTGGCACTCCATGGCCATGTGGGATGTAGCTCCCTCGTGCTCCGGTGCCACTGTACCTCCGCCTGATGATGCTGATGCACACAAGAACAGGGAGACCACAAAAAGGAGGGGGATGACAGAAGAAAGACAGGCTGAGTGCATGGCTTACCGCTACAGTTGGCAGACAATACAGACACAGCAGCCCCCTGCACTACGCCGTGCTCTTGGCCTCTACAGGTGCAGTTCCTGGGATATGGCCTACATGGCTATGAGTGTCATCTGTCCACATAGATGACACAGGGGCATGCATACCTGTACTTGGCACTCTACAGAGGGGGGGGTGGAGTGGCACATGGCCTGCATTCTGGAGGGGCCTAGCCTACGGAACTCGCCCTGGCCTAGGGAAACCCACAGCCCTCCTCCCCCACCCAGACCCCTACACTGCACGCAAAGTCATCAGAATGATGTTGTACTCACCCCCTTGTGTGTGCTGTGATGCCCTCAAGCACCCATCCAACTCAGGGTAGGCCACCGCCAGGATCCGGAACATCAGGGGGGTCATGGTGCGACGGGCACCCCTCCCACGTTGGGAGGCCATCCGCAGCTGAGCCTCCGCTGTCTTCTTGCTCCAGCGGCGAATGTCCTCCCATCTTTTATGGCAGTGGGTGCTCCGTCTCTGGTGGACCCCCAGGGTCCGGACGTCCTTGGCGATGGCATGCCAAATATCCTTCTTCTGGTGGCCGCTGACCTATATGACATGTACAGGGGAAGAAGAGAAGTCATCAGCAACAGCACCGTCGAAGTGAGTGGCCCACATCCCTGCCCTTGCCATGTGGCTCATGCATTCACACTCCTTCATGCTCGCATAACTCTGCCCCCTTCATATCCCATGCAACTTGCACCCTATATACTCACCTATTGGTATGGAGGACCGTAGAGTAGCGTGTACTGGGGGAGGACCCCGTCCACAAGCTTCTCCAACTCCTGTGCAGTGAAGGCAGGGGCCCTTTCCCCAGACACACGTGCCATTGTCTCTTCCAGACTGAGGTCACAGCAGCACTTGCAGTGTAGGTCCTCTCCTGTCGAAGATCAGGTATCGAGTGATTGAACAGATAGAAAATGGTGGTCACCTCCGCGGCGGTGACGTCCGCGGCGGTGCGTATCATCACCGCCGGCGCACTTCGTCATTGGCTCCTGGGACCCATAGGGTCCAATGTTAACCAATGCAGCATTGCGCTGCGGTCTTCGACTGCCTACCGCAACGGTGTACAACGCCAGCGCAGTTACCTCACATCCCATTGTCCCACTTTAGAGATCAGGCAGCAGCCATTTCAGGGGCCCACATGGCTTCATTTACAACTGCATCACACATACCTAGGCCTGGACTCAACACACTTACAACTAACTTTTTGGATTACGTTTTGTGTACTGTGTAGCTGTGGGTACATACCTCTGAGTTGGTTGACTCTGTGGTCGCTGTTGTCCTTCCTAGGCACCGTCAGCTGGGACGTGTGAGGAGATTGCGGAATCCTCCGGTGTACCGACCGCTGGTGGACCTGTTGACAATGGAGGAGCGACATTTAATCATCACCTACAGGTTTGACCGTGCCACAATCCAGGAACTGTGTACCCAGTTGGAGCCAGATCTGATATCACCAATCCGCCATCCCACAGGAATCCCCCCTCAAGTGCAGGTGCTGTCAGTACTCCATTTCCTTGCAAGTGGGTCATTTCAAACAACAGTGGCCATGGCATCAGGGATGTCCCAGCCTATGTTTTCCAACGTGTTGTCCAGAGTGTTGTCTGCCCTGCTGAAACACGTGAGGAGCTACATCGTTTTCCCTCAGGTGGAGGATTTGGCTACAGTTAAAGGTGACTTCTATGCCCTGGGACATATCCCTAACATCATAGGTGCCATTGATGGGACCCATGTGGCTTTGGTACCCCCCACAGGAGTGAACAGGTGTACAGGAACCGGAAGAGTTATCATTCGATGAATGTACAGATGGTATGTTTGGCAGACCAGTACATCTCGCAGGTAAATGCTATGTTCCCTGTCTCAGTGCATGACGCCTACATCCTGCGGAATAGCAGCATCCCGTATGTGATGGGTCAACTCCAGAGGCACCGTGTGTGGCTATTAGGGGACTCTGGTTACCCCAACCTGTCATGGCTATTGACCCCAGTGAGGAATCCCAGGACCAGGGCAGAGGAACGCTACAATGAGGCCCATGGGCGAACTAGGAGGGTGATCGAGCGGACTTTCGGCCTCCTGAAGGCCAGGTTCAGGTGCCTCCATATGACAGGTGGTTCCCTATTCTACTCACCAAGGAAGGTGTGCCAGATCATCATCGCCTGCTCGATGCTTCACAATCTTGCTTTGCGACGCCAGGTGCCTTTTCTGCAGGAGGATGGTCCAGATGACGGTGTTGTGGCAGCTGTTGAGCCTGTGGACAGTGATGAGGAGGAAGCAGAGGAAGAAGACATTGATAACAGGGACTCTGTCATACAGCAATATTTCCAGTGACACACAGGTGAGAACAATTTATTTACTATTACATTCACTTTCACACTTCTACCTCTATCCTGTCTGTCAATTTGAAGTAGTATCTGCTAACTGAGTGATACATTTCCATAATGGTTTCACTGGTGTGGTTACCAACGTGTGTCATCTGCTTGCATCCTTCATGGACTTGTGATGTGTGACATAGGTATGTTGACATTACTATTGAGAACGGATTTTGTCACTGTCATAGCTAATACACATTTTCAAAATCACAGGCTGACTCCAGATTGTTTTGTGGTTCAAGGGTGTTTATTGAAGTGCTAATTATTGGAGGGGGTGGCAAAATGGTGATGGGTGAGGGTGGAGGAATGTCCATGGCAGAGTCCAGTCTATTAGTCTCACAGGTGCACTGCCCATATGGGCATAGGAAGTGGAGCTGGAACAGTTCCAATCTGGACAAGGTAACAAAGTGGGACAGTGGGATGACAATCAGGGTGGTCTCATTTCCTGGTGCAGGTCTTGCCATCTTGCTCTGTCCTGTTCCTGGATCTCAGGGACCGCTTGCGGGGTGGTTCTCCGCCTGCAGGGGGTGGGGTGCTGGTGTGGTGGTCCTGTGGCGGGGCGTCCTGTCCACTAGCACCGGTGGAGGTGGTGGGCAGTTCATCGTCCAGGCTAGTGTCAGGGGCCCCTTGGAGTGCCACGGTGTTCCTCATGGTCTTCTGTATGTCCTTCAGCACCCTTACGATGGTGCCCAGGGTGGAGCTGATGGTTCTGAGCTCCTCCCTGAACCCCAAATACAGTTCGTCCTGCATGCGCTGGGTCTCCTGAAACTTGGCCAGGACCGTCGCCATCGTCTCCTGGGAGTGGTGGTATGCTCCCATGATGGAGGAGAGGGCCTCGTGGAGAGTGGGTTCCCTAGGCCTGTCCGCCCCCTGTTGCACAGCAGCCCTCCCAGTTCCCCTGTGTTCCTGTGCCTCCGTCCCCTGGACCGTGTGCCCACTATCACTGCCCCCAGGTCCCTGTTGTTGTTGGGGTGGTGGGTTATCCTGGGTTCCCTGTAGTGGTGGACACACAGCTGATTGAGGTGTCCTGGGAACGGAGGTATGGGCCCGCTGGGTGGGTGCTGTGCTGGTGTTACCAGAGGGTGGAAAGTCAGTGTTGGGCTGTGCCTGTGCGAGGGGAACCGACTGTCCCGAGGCCCACGATGGTCAAGGCTGGTCATCTTGATCCAGTTGGCCCGAGCTGCTGTCATCACTGTGGGCCTCTTCTGTGGGTGGGGTAGAGATGTCTGGACCCTCCTGTCTGGTGACGTTAGGTAGTGGTCCTGCAGGGGTATAAAAGCATGATTATTGCATGTGTGTGTCTCATGGTGTGCAATGGGTGGGTGAGCGTGTACCCTAGTGCTAGCATTTCTGTGTGGGGGCTTGTGTGATGATGGTTAGGGGTTGTTATGGGTATGTGCAGTGGGCATGCTTTAGTGATGGGTGTCCATGCTTTGTTGTGTCATGCAGGACTTGTGGTTGGGATGGGTGGTTTGTGTTATTAGTATATTAGTGAGGAGTTGGAGTGATAGGGGAGGGGGTGAGGGTGGGGGTGTGTGATAGCACACAGGTAGGATGGGGGATATGATAGTTAAGATTTGACTTACCAGTGTCCAGTCCTCCACCGACTCCTACGAGGCCCTCAGGATGCATAATGGTCAAGACCTTCTCCTCCCATGTTGTTAGTTGTGGGGGAGGAGGTGGGGGTCCGCCGCCAGTCCGCTAAATTGCGATGTTGTGCCTGGAGACCACGGAACGCAACTTCCCCCGTAGGTAATTTCACCTCTTCCTGATGTCCTCCCGATTTCTTGGGTGCTGTCCCACTGCGTTGACCCTGTCGACTATTCTTCGCCATAGCTCCATCTTCCTAGCTATAGAGGTGTGCTGCACCTGTGATCCAAATAGCTGTGGCTCTACCCGTACGATTTCCTCCACCATGACCCTGAGCTCCTCCTCCGAAAACCTGGGGTGTCTTTGGCGTGCCATGGGGTGGTGTAGGTGATGTGTGGGGTGGTGTATGTGGTGATGAGTGTGGTGATGTGTAGTGGTGTGTGGTGTTTTGTGCGTGGATGTTGTGTGGGTGATGGTGTTGTGTGCCTCTGTGTGGTGGGGTTGTCTATTGCTGTGCTCTCTCTGTCGCCTTCGTCTCTATTTTTTGGTCGTAGGGGTTTGTGGGTGATGTGGGTATGTTTTATATAGTGTTGGGTGTGTGGGAGTGGTGTTTGTATGTGTATCAGGTGTGTGTATTTTGAATTGTCCAATGTGGCGGTGTTTTGGAGATGTGTGTGGATTCGTGGGTCGTAATAGCATGGGCGTGTTTCGGTGGAGGTTTTGTTTTCGCCAGTTTATCACTGACCTTTGGTGTGGCGGACTTGTGTGGGTGTCTGAATTTCGGCGGAGTCCGAGATGTGGGTCATAATTGCTGTGGCGGTATTCCGCGGCCGCGGCGGTGTATTGGCGGTCTTCTGCACTGCAGTAAGCGGCTTTTACCGCCGATGTTGTAATGACCCCCTAAATGTCCCACTCCACCTCTCACCTAATCACCTAATACCCATATTCTGTATGCCATCACTCAACTCAGCCAAACTGGCCTCACAGTCCTTGGCAATGGCACATTAACTATTGGCTAATCATATCACTACAACTCCCAGAATGCACAAACCCATCATTGTGAAAACCAGGGATGTGCACAACACATCACATCTAATGAATGTACAACTAAATTACACAATACGCCATCTAGATTGTGCTAGTGAGGACCAGTACATGGCAATGACAGCAATGCAATGGCACACTCACAATAGCAAACTAAGCAAAACACAGCTACATCTAAATAACCATTCTTTATGGCCTTATCAAATATCACAAGCCAGAAATAAAGAGACCTGGGTTGGAAAGTAAGATGGCTGAGTCAATGCAAATGCACAACATCTAGATACAGGAATAATACCATTGCATACTGTGTTCCCAGTAGGACACCATTGTGCATTGTGCAGCTTTAATGTGTGACATCTGGCTAGCCTGACTCTTCACTAGGTAAAAGAGGTGAACAGTCATGTCAATTATCAGACAAAACAAGAACCCATCTGCAGTGCAATCTGTTCCAAACTTGTATGACATCTCTCAACATGGAGAAGGAAAATTAAGTCATAGAGTTGTATGTACAACAAAGGTATTCTGTGCAGTATCTGTCAATATCATTGCAGGGAATAATGTAAAGCCACTGTCTGCATTTCACAAAAAGGCAATCAAACACACATTCTAACCTGAACTCTGTGTCTCACTCCCTCCACTGGTAATCCGTCTATTGCTACCATGGAGAGGATACCTGAGGCTGCCAGTCCCCCTCAGAATGAAGGCCCCAGTGAGGACAACATAGGATGGCTGGACAAGCATGAACAGCCTGGCCCATCTGGGATACCTGGTCAGTCAACAACTCCCTGCCTCACCCTGCCCACATCAACGCCCCCACTCCTGGTGCATCCACATCACAGACAACCATTCACCCCCCAAACCTGTGTCCCAAGGACTGTTCAATCAACTGTGTGCCCCACAGTACAGGGACTTGAGCGAACCTTGACATCCCTGACAATGCAGGACCTGCTACCACTAGGAGTGGGCACACCGTGCCAAGGGCATAAGCATCTGAGAGTATGGTACGTGGGAGGGATGCTGTGGGCCAGAAGATGGGCATCAAAGGGACTCCACTGACCCAGAAACCATCTGCCAAGTTCTGGGAGCATACTAAAGTTCCCAGGACAGGATGGGCCAAATAATCAACATGATGGTGGGGAATCAAAGGCTGCAGAGGGAATACCACTCATCACCTTAATTTTCATTTGTGCACTTTTCTTTTAATGTTTAATATTCGGATATGTTCAATAAGTCACAATTGTACACAGCTACTATATATTTGTCTTTTATAATACATCAATAACTGTAATTCATGCCTAGTGTGGCTGGTCATGCTCCCCTGCATCGAACAGCCAGTGTAATGGTCATCAGACGGAGGCTTCCTCAGCAGGAGACATGTGACAACAGAAATGTCAAAGGACAGATGTCACAGAGGTTGAAATCCAGGGAAAAACAATAATCTAGTCAGTATTCCAATCTGCAAATAGAGCATGGCATAGAGTACCATCACCATGGAAGGCATGGTGGGATACAATGCACATATGCAGGTAACAGATGTCATGCCCATGGTAAACTACCTACAAAGCAGGGGCAGACAAATTGCACCTATGTGTCACCAAGTACAGGCTCTTCACATACTTATACCATAGCTGTATGGTCACATATCCCATGGTACACACAAAGAACATCACTGAGAAACCCAGTACTCTAACCATACAGTAATATAGGCCCCGTACCTATAGGACTGTCACTCACCTTTTTCAGTATACAGTTACTGGCACCTTATCCAGCAACCTCAGAATACAAACACAGCTTGGTCCCATGGTCATCACAAAGTACCCTACCCATTTTGAGCCCAGAGGCCATGATCCAATCATCACACATGGGCCCCAAACATCAACTGACATGTAATACACCATTTCACATTCCCCAACCCCACCGGTAATAGGAAAGGGCTAAGCAGTCACAACCCCACTTCTATGAGGGAAGTACTAAAAAGGTACCATTCCACTGTAACTATAACCATTTTACCAGCTATCTGTCAGGTACACCTCTCATGTCTGTGAGCAATTACCTTTGGCTACTGATAATGAATACCTGAAGCCTAGGTTGCAGAGCCAAACATTAAATAGCAATTTCAGTGAGTGGAAGGAAAATAGGATGGGAGAATGCAGGAAGCATACCAAAATACTGAGTAGTCCATAACAAAATGGTATGTTAGGATCAGATTAACAAGATATGATATAGCAAACCATTACTGCACACTTTACAATCTATTAGTCTGCATCCACAACTCACACATAGGCATTGGAGCTCATGACACCTCCACTGATGTATCAAGTTAGGAGATGTAATGGCAGCCATCTACAGTAAGTTGCACACATCAAAAGGTCCACTTCACATACCTGTATGTCAGAGGAAGTACTGATTGATGAGAGCTGCCCTAGAGTCACCTGCTCCTTCTTCCTCTGGCTCTTCATCATTTGCCATATCAGCATTTCCAGCCACTGCTCCAGCTGCCTCACCATCATCTGCTATCAATGGTCTGTGATGTCTCAGTGCTAGATTATGGAGCATGCAGCAGTCAACGATTAATTAGCATACATTGTGGGGTGAGTCGAGGATGGTTCCTCCAGATAGGTCCAAGCCCCTGACTCTTGCCTTCAGGAGCCCAACTGTTCGCTCGTTTACATCCCTTATCCTCCCATGGGCCTCATTGTAACAGAGTTCCCTGGTGTGGCTGCGTACCTCACTGGTGTCAACAGCCAAGGACTGTTTGGATAACCTGAGTCACCTGAGAACACAATGGTAGAAGAACTCATGAATTGTTCCTGCAACTGACAATATTGTGATGACAGGAGACATAAAACACAAACACACACCAGAATACAAACTTACCAAGCAGCCAGGACCTCTCTGTTTGTTATGGTGCCATCAGATGTGGACATTGCTGTAGGAATCATGCACAGATCCTGGAAACTTGGCTGTGATTTGTGAGAAATACTGGTCTGCCAGACACCAGTATGTTGATTGGGTGGTAGTTCTTCCTGTTTCTATACACCTGTTCATTGATACTGGGAAGGACCAGGGCTACATGGGTGCCATCAATGGCTCCTACTGCATGAGTGTAGGAGGCTGGACTGGCTTTTAGTGAGTACCAAGGGGTACGTACACCTTGCACCAGGCCCAGTTATCCCTTATTAGTGTATAGGGTGTCTAGCAGCTTAGGCTTATAGATAATGGTAGCTTAGCAGAGTATCTTAGGCTGAACTAGGAGACGAGTGAAGCTCCTACAGTACCACTAGTGTCATATGCACAATATCATATGAAAACACAATACACAGATATACTAAAAATAAAGGTACTTTATTTTTATGACAATATGCCAAAAGTATCTCAGTGATTACCCTCAGTATGAGGATAGCAAATATACACAAGATATATGTACACAATACCAAAAATATGTGGTATAGTATTAGAAAACAGTGCAAACAATGTATAGTCACAATAGGATGCAATGGGGACACATAGGGATAGGGGCAACACACACCATATACTCCAAAAGTGGAATGCGAACCAAGAATGGACCCCAAACCTATGTGACCTTGTAGAGGGTCGCTGGGACTGTAAGAAAACAGTGAGGGTTAGAAATATAACCCACCCCAAGACCCTGAAAAGTGAGTGCAAAGTGCACTAAAGTTCCCCAAAGGACATAGAAGTCGTGATAGGGGAATTCTGCAGGAAAGACACAAATCAGCAATGCAACAACAATGGATTTCCAAACGAGGGTACCTGTGGAACAAGGGGACCAAGTCTAAAAGTCACAAGCAAGTCGGAGATGGGCAGATGCCCAGGAAATGCCAGCTGTGGGTGCAAAGAAGCTGCTACTGGACAGTAGAAGCTGAAGATTCTGCAGGAACGACAAGGGCTAGGAACTTCCCCTTTGGAGGACAGATCCATCATGCTGTGGAGAGTCGTGCAGAAGTGTTTTCCTGAAGAAAGACCACCAACAAGCCTTGCTAGCTGCAAATTGTGCAGTTAGGGTTTTTGGATGCTGGTGTGGCCCAGGAGGGACCAGGATGTCGCCAATTGCGTCTGTGGACAGAGGGGGCATCGAGCAAGACAAGAAGCCCTCTCAGAAGCAGGCAGCACCCGCAGAAGTGCCGGGACAGGCACTACAAAGTGGAGTGAAACAGTGCTCACTCGAAGTCGCACAAAGGAGTCCCACGTCGCCGGAGACAACTTAGGAGGTCGTGCAATGCAAGGACTTACCTCCACCAAACTTGGACTGAAGAGTCACTGGACTGTGGGAGTCACTTGGACAGAGTTGCTGGATTCAAGGGACCTCGCTCGTTGTGCTGAAAGGAGACCCAGGGTACCGGTGATGCAGTTCTTTGGTGCCTGCGGTTGCAGGGGGACAATTCCGTCGACCCACGGGAGATTTCTTCGGAGCTTCTAGTGCAGAGAGGAGGCAGACTACCCCCACAGCATGCACCACCAGGAAAGCAGTCGAGAAGGCGGCAGGATCAGCGTTACAGAGTTGCAGTAGTCGTCTTTGCTACTTTGTTGCAGTTTTGCAGGCTTCCAGCGCGGTCAGCAGTCGATTCCTTGGCAGAAGGTGAAGAGAGAGATGCAGAGGAACTCGGATGAGCTCTTGCATTCGTTATCTAAGGAATTCCCAAAGACAGAGACCCTAAATAGCCAGAAAAGAGGGTTTGGCTACTTAGGAGAGAGGATAGGCTAGCAACACCTGAAGGAGCCTATCAGAAGGAGTCTCTGACATCACCTGCTGGCACTGGCCACTCAGAGCAGTCCAGTGTGCCAGCAGCACCTCTGTTTCCAAGATGGCAGAGGTCTGGAGCACACTGGAGGAGCTCTGGGCACCTCCCAGGGGAGGTGCAGGTCAGGGGAGTGGTCACTCCCCTTTCCTTTGTCCAGTTTCGCGCCAGAGCAGGGCTGAGGGGTCCCTGAACCGGTGTCGACTGGCTTATGCAGAAATGGGAACCATGTGTGCCCATGAAAGCATTTCCAGAGGCTGGGGGAGGCTACTCCTCCCCTGCCTTCACACCATTTTCCAAAGGGAGAGGGTGTAACACCCTCTCTCAGAGGAAGTCCTTTTTTCTGCCATCCTGGGCCAAGCCTGGCTGGACCCCAGGAGGGCAGAAACCTGTCTGAGGGGTTGGCAGCAGCAACAGCTGCAGTGAAACCCCGGGAAAGGCAGTTTGGCAGTACCCAGGTCTGAGCTACAGACCTGTGGGATCATGGGATTGTGCCAACTATGCCACGATGGCATAGAGGGGGCAATTCCATGATCATAGACATGTTACATGGCCATATTCGGAGTTACCATTGTGAAGCTACATATAGGTAGTGACCTATATGTAGTGCACGCGTGTAATGGTGTCCCCGCACTCACAAAGTCCGGGGAATTGGCCCTGAACAATGTGGGGGCATCTTGGCTAGTGCCAGGGTGCCCACATACTAAGTAACTTAGCACCCAACCTTTACGAGGTAAAGGTTAGACATATAGGTGACTTATAAGTTACTTAAGTGCAGTGTAAAATGGCTGTGAAATAACGTGGACGTTATTTCACTCAGGCTGCAGTGGCAGGCCTGTGTAAGAATTGTCAGAGCTCCCTATGGGTGGCAAAAGAAATGCTGCAGCCCGTAGGGATCTCCTGGAACCCCAATACCCTGGGTACCTCAGTACCATATACTAGGGAATTATAAGGGTGTTCCAGTATGCCAATGTAAATTGGTAAAATTGGTCACTAGCCTGTTAGTGACAATTTGTAAAGAGAGAGCATAACCACTGAGGTTCTGGTTAGCAGAGCCTCAGTGAGACAGTTAGGCATCACACAGGGAACACATACCTATAGGTCACAAACTTATGAGCACTGGGGTCCTGACTAGCAGGGTCCCAGTGACACATAACAAACATACTGAAATCATAGGGTTTTCACTATGAGCACTGGGCCCTGGCTAGCAGGATCCCAGTGAGACAGTGAAAACACCCTGACATACACTCACAAACAGGCCAAAAGTGGGGGTAACAAGGCTAGAAAGAGGCTACTTTCTCACAATGAGGAATGTGTTCCATCTCATAAAAGTTTACCTTCACATAGGCCAAATCTGCTCGTTGGAGAAACCTGATGTAGTTCTCCAGATGTTTCAAGAATACACACATTATGGGGGTCATTATGACCCTGGCGGAAGGCGGAGAAGCGGCGGTAAGACCGCCAACAGGCTGGCGGTCATTTTCTTTTTATTATGACCATGGCGGTTACCGGCATCGTAATCCGCCGGTTCTCCGTTCTGCCCGCCGGGCTGGAGACCAGGGTCTCCAGCCCGGCGGCCGTCACTATACCGCCGGCGGTATTTGGACCCGGCTGACCGCCATAAATTTAATGGGGTTTGAAACCGCCATGAAATCCATAGCGGTAAGCACTATCAGTGCCAGGGAATTCCTTCCCTGGCACTGATAGGGGTCTCCCCCACACCCCACCCCGACTCCCTCCCCTACTCCCCCCACCACCCCTGCCACCCCCCAAAGGTGGCAGGACCCCCCTCCCCACCCTGACCCCCAACATCACAGCACTCATGCACACACAACATGCACGCAGGCACCACCAACACACATACACGCGCACACACCGACATACATGCAAACATCCACACACACAGTCAGACACGCACACCCACATTCAAACATACAAGCACACATCCATACAGACATACCTACAGCCATACACGCACTCATTCCCAAACACACAACAACCCCGCAAGCATACACGCACTCACACACCCCCTCTACATACACACACGCACACCCCCATGCACGCACACAACACACAATACCCCCCCACCCCCCTCACGGATGATTGACTTTCCTGGTCCGACGATCCTCCGGGAGAGGACGGGAGCCATGGGGGCTGCTCCGCCGACACGACAACAACAACAGAACACCGCCACGCCGAATCACAGGACGTGATTCGCTGGGCGGTGTTCTGTTGGTGTGGCGGTGGAGGTGGAGCTACCTCCACTTTCCCGCCCCCCGCCAGTATGGCTGTTGGCGGCTCTCCGTCCGTAAAAGGATGGAGAGCTGCCAATGGTCATAATAGGCCGAGCGGCAAACCGCCACCACTGGCGGTCTTCCGCACGGCGGTCCACTGAGGTCAAAATGACCCCCTATATCCTTCAACACAAGACTGAACATGGGCTGAGACATCCCTACTGTTAAGGCAACAGTATTCTGAAATGACTCTGTGGCCAGGAAGTATAGCACTGACAATACTTGAATGATGAGAGGTATGCCATAGGGATTGCGAATGGCAGGCATTAGATCTGGCTCCACCTGAGTACAAAGATCCATGATGAAATGACGATTCAGACGATATGTCTGCATGACGTCTTTCCTCCATGGTTTCCAGGTCTAGTGGATGGTACACGGGTGGTTGTCTCTCTCTCTTCATGGCAGCATAACTATGTTGAGAGAAGACAATATACTATGAGTTATGCAGCATGCACACATCATTAACACATTGTGTATCACCTGACACCTAAAATCTGTAGAGGATGTGTAGCACTTCTGACATATACAGTACAGCCCATAGATATGCACCTAATTCACCCTCATTGATGCAAATTGACCAATATGTACATTGGATTGTTTATGAGAAACTGATGGTGGTGTACATGTGTGTAAGACTTAGCTGTCCAGCATTATTCCCACATGTGTTTTGGATTCTACCAATTTCTACCTGTGACCTATGTACCGCAGAGTAGCTTTACTCAGTTTTCACCATATATCCTTCTTCAACATGTCATATTGTCAATATTGGCACAACATGTAGCACAACCATGATGGCACTACATACAGATGCACAGCTTTTGGGGAAGTAAGTGATTGATGCAGATAAGTAAGTGTAGGGAAGTACCATCTTGCCTGGCATGTTACCCCCATATTTCACTGTATATATGTTGTTTTAGTGTATGTGTCACTGGGACCCTGCCAGCCAGGGCCCCAGTGCTCATAAGTGTGCCCTGTATGTGTTCCCTGTGTGATGACTAACTGTCTCACTGAGGCTCTGCTAACCAGAACCTCAGTGGTTATGCTCTCTCTGCTTTCCAAATTGTCACTAACAGGCTAGTGACCAATTTTACCAATTCACATTGGCATACTGGAACACCCTTATAATTCCCTAGTATATGGTACTGAGGTACCCAGGGTATTGGAGTTCCAGGAGATCCCTATGGGCTGCAGCATTTCTTTTGCCACCCATAGGGAGCTCTGACAATTCTTACACAGGTCTGCCACTGCAGCCTGAGTGAAATAACGTTCATGTTAGTTCACAGTCATTAACCACTGCACTTAAGTAACTTATAAGTCACCTATATGTCTAACCTTTACCTGGTAAAGGTTGGGTGCTAAGTTACTTAGTGTGTGGGCACCCTGGCACGAGCCAAGGTGCCTCCACATCGTTCAGGGCAAATTCCCCGGACTTTGTGAGTACGGAGACACCATTACACGCGTGCACTATACATAGGTCACTACCTATGTATAGCGTCACAATGGTAACTCCGAACATGGCCATTCTGGCATTGGGGAGACAATTCCATGATCCCCCGAGTCTCTAGCACAGACCCGGGTACTGCCAAACTACCTTTCCCCGGGTTTCACTGCAGCTGCTGCTGCTGCCAACCCCTCAGACAGGTTTCTGCCCTCCTGGGGTCCAGCCAGGCCTGGCCCAGGAAGGCAGAACAAAGGACTTCCTCAGAGAGAGGGTGTTACACCCTCTCCCTTTGGAAAAAGGTGTCAGGGCTGGGGAGGAGTAGCCTCCCCCAGCCTCTGGAAATGCTTTGATGGGCGCAGATGGTGCCCATCTCTGCATAAGCCAGTCTACACTGGTTCAGGGATCCCCCAGCCCTGCTCTGGCGCGAAACTGGACAAAGGAAAGGGGAGTGACCACTCCCCTGACCTGCACCTCCCGGGGGAGGTGCCCAGAGCTCCTCCAGTGTGCTCCAGACCTCTGCCATTTTGGAAACAGAGGTGCT
The DNA here is from genome assembly GCF_031143425.1 of Pleurodeles waltl. Classification (NCBI taxonomy): domain Eukaryota; kingdom Metazoa; phylum Chordata; class Amphibia; order Caudata; family Salamandridae; genus Pleurodeles; species Pleurodeles waltl. The sequence goes on along the minus strand of NC_090444.1, from coordinate 1,518,486,950 downwards.
GCTGGCACACTGGACTGCTCTGAGTGGCCAGTGCCAGCAGGTGACGTCAGAGACTCCTTCTGATAGGCTCTTACCTGTGTTGCTAGCCTATCCTCCTTCCTAGGTACCCAAACCTCCTTTTCTGGCTATTTAGGGTCTCTGCTTTGGGGAATTCTTTAGATAACGAATGCAAGAGCTCATCAGAGTTCCTCTGCATCTCTCTCTTCACCTTCTGCCAAAGGATCGACCGCTGACTGCTCAGGATGCCAGCAAAACCGCAACAAAGTAGCAAAGACGACTACTGCAACCTTGTATCGCTTCATCCTGCCGGCTTTCTCAACTGTTTCCTGGTGGTGCATGCTCTGGGGGTAGCCTGACTCCTTCTTGCACCAGAAGCTCTGAAGAAATCTCCAGTGGGTCGACGGAATCTTCCCCCTGAAACCACAGGCAACAAAAGACTGCATCACCGGTCCACTGGGTCCCCTCTCAGCACGACGAGCGTGGTCCCTGGAACTCACCAACTCTGTCCAAGTGACTCCCACAGTCCAGTGACTCTTCAGTCCAAGTTTGGTGGAGGTAAGTCCTTGCCTCCCCACGCCAGACTGCATTGATAGGGACCGCGTGATTTGTAGGTGCTCCGGCTCCTGTGCACTCTTCCAGGATTTCCTTCATGCACAGCCAAGCCTGGGTCCCCAACACTCTAACCTGCAGTGCACAACCTCCTGAGTTGTCCTCCGGCGTCGTGGGACTCCCTTTTGTGTCTTCGGGTGAACTCCGGTTCACTCCTCTTCCAAGTGCCTGTTGTGGTACTTCCACGGGTTCTGCCTGCTTCTGTGAGGGCTCCCTGACTTGCTGGGCACCCCCTCTGTCTCCTCACCTAAGTGGCGATATCCTGGTCCCTCCTGGGCCACAGCAGCATCCAAAAACCCTAACCGCGACCCTTGCCACTAGCAAGGCTTGTTTGCGGTCTATCTGCGTGGGAATACCTCTGCAAGCTTCTTCACGACGTGGGACACCCATCTCCCAAAGGAGAAGTTTCTAGCCCTCTTCGTTCTTGCAGAATCCACAGCTTCTACCATCCGGTGGCAGCTTCTTTGCACCCTCAGCTGGCATTTCCTGGGCATCTGCCCACTCTCAACTTTGTCGCGACTCTTGGACTTGGTCCCCTTGTTCCACAGGTACTCTCGTCCGGAAATCTACTTTGGTTGCATTGTTGGTGTTGGTCTTCCTTGCAGAATTCCCCTCTCACGACTTCTGTGCTCTCTGGGGAATATAGGTGCAATTTACACCTACTTTTCAGGGTCTTGGGGTGGGCTATTTTTCTAACCCTCACCGTTTTCTTACAGTCCCAGCGACCCTCTACAAGCTCACATAGGTTTGGGGTCCATTCGTGGTTCGCATTCCACTTTTGGAGTATATGGTTTGTGTTGCCCCTATACCTATGTGCTCCTATTGCAATCTACTGTAACTTTACATTGCTTGCATTACTTCATTTTGCTATTACTGCATATTTTTGGTATTATGTACATATATCTTGTGTATATTTGGCATCCTCATACTGAGGGTACTCACTGAGATACTTTTGCCATATTGTCATAAAAATAAAGTACCTTTATTTTTAGTATATCTGTGTATTGTGTTTTCTTATGATATTGTGCATATGACACCAGTGGTATAGTAGGAGCTTTGCATGTCTCCTAGTTCAGCCTAAGCTGCTCTGCTATAACTACCTTCTATCAGCCGAAGCTGCTAGAAACACCTCTTCTACACTAATAAGGGATAACTGGACCTGGTACAGAGTGTAAGTACCCCTTGGTACCCACTACAAGCCAGGCCAGCCTCCTACATTGGTTGTGCAGCGGTGGGATAAGTACTTGCAACTACTTGCCACTTTGTCATTGTGTACTTTTCATAAGAGAATAATATACAAAACAAGTTCAGTGTATGTACACCTAACCAAAAAGTTTTGCTTTTCTTCTCTTACACTATCTGCTAAGTGCTGTAAAGTACCTCTAAACTTTCTAAAAGTTTCTAAAAAGTTGAAAAAGTTTTTTCTGTTTCCTTAAAAAGTCCTGAACCATTTTCTTTCTTTTATCTGTCCCTAAACCCTTTTCTATCATGTCTGATGTAGGACCTTCTGTTGATCTGGTCAGCTCAGCTTATGACCACCTTAACTGGAAGGGTTTGAGGAGTCTCTGCATTGATAGAGGTTTAGGGGTAGGGAAGAATCCCTCTAGAGAATTGTTATCTAACATGCTTATTGAGAATGATAAGGCCTTAGCTGGCACATCCATTGAGAAGTTAGGAGATGGTTCACACTCTGATTCTGGGGCACCCCTAGTAAGAGTGTTAGATGGTGACCTTCCCAACATGCCCCTTAGCAGACCACATAGCATAGCTGGTACTAATGTAAGCTCTCATCACAGTAGGGATGTTATTCCTGCAGGCCAGGTTGTTAAGGTGCCAACTGTTAGGGACAGGTCCCCCTCTGTTCATTCACATCATTCTTCTGTGTCAAAGCATGCCCAACCCACCCACCCTGATGACAGAATGTTAGAAAGGGAACTCAATAGATTGAGAGTGGAAGAGTCCAGGCTGAAGCTTAAACAGCAACAGCTGGCTCTAGACAGGGAATCTTTAGACTTAGAAAAAGAAAGACAGAGGTTGGGGTTAGGACCCCATGGTGGCAGCAGCAGTATTCCAGATAGTAATCCTGTGAAATAACATGATTCTAGGAATCTGAATAAGATAGTTCCCCCTTACAAGGAGGGGGATGACATTAACAAGTGGTTTGCTGCACTTGAGAGGGCCTGTGTTGTACTGGGGGTCCCTCAAAGAGAGTGGGCTGCTATCCTATGGCTATCTTTCAGTGGAAAGGGTAGGGATAGGCTCCTTACTGTGAAGGAAAGTGATGCCAATAATTTTACAGTTTTGAAGAATGCACTCTTGGATGGATTTGGCTTAACCACTGAACAATACAGAATAGATAAACCAGAAAAGAGTCCTCACAAGACTGGGTAGACTTTGTTGACTATTCAGTGAAGGCCTTGGAGGGGTGGTTACATGGCAGTAAAGTTTCTGACTATGAAAGCCTGTATAATCTGACCCTGAGAGAGCATATTCTGAATAACTGTGTGTCTGATTTGTTACACCAAAATCTAGTGGACTCAGATCTGACCTCTCCCCAAGAATTGGGAAAGAAGGCAGACAAATGGGTCAAAACAAGAGTGAACAGAAAAGTTCATACAGGGGGTGATAAGGATGGCAAGAAGAAGGATGGTAAGTCTTCAGACAAGGGTGGGGACAAATCTAAAAATGAGTCTTCATCAGGCCCACAAAACACTCTGGTGGGGGTGGTGGGTCCAAATCCTCTTCTAATCAAGTAAAGAAACCATGGTGCTATTTATGTAAAGTAAAAGGCCATTGGACAACTGATGCCAGTTGTCCAAAGAAAAGCACCAAGCCTCCCACTACCACAACCCCTACTGCTACACCTAGTGCCCCTAGTAATAGCAGTGGTGGTGGGAGCAAACCTACTAATAGCCAATCCAAGAGAGTAGCTGGGCTCACTTTTGGTAATTTAGTTGGGGTTGGTCTTGTCTTCTGTCTTCTATTCTTCGTCTTCTGTCTTCTGCTCTTCGTCTTCTGCCTTCTGTTCTTCTGTTTCTTCGTCCTCCGCCTTCTGTTCTTCCCGCGCCTGCCCTCCTGCTCCTGTCTTTTCTCTCTCCCTCACTTGCCTCCCCCTCTATCTACCCCGTTCGCTATCTGCCTCCCGCACTCCTCCTATCTACCAATCTACCTATCTCTCTCTCTAACTATCTATCTCCCTCACTCACCACCTCCTCCTATCTACCTATTTCTCTATCTTTCCCCCCACTCACCACCCCTTCTGTTACCACCCCTATCTTCCTATCCTTTCACTCTACCTCTCACCCTCACCCACCTCTACAACCCCACCTCCCCTATCTTCCCAACCTTACTCCTATCTCTCTCCCTAATCTCCTAAACTTCCTAAAAATCACCCCCCACCACCCTTAAACCCCCCTCCCCCAGCTCTTCCCCCTCTACCTGTACCCCCCTCCCTTCCGCTTTCCCGCCGCCACCTCCTGCATGCCCCTGCCCCTCAGCTCCCATTCGCCCCCAGCTGACCCCTCCCCCCCTCCTCCCTCTTATGGAGGCCGCTGCGCGACTGTGCAGCGGGCGCGCGCAGCGGGCGCGCCCCTGGCTCGATCCGTCCACAAGCACGCCGTTGAACTCTGGGACCTCTTGGACTCCACAGCACCGGACGTCGCCTTCATCACAGAGACCTGGATGAACGCCTCCTCGGCCCCAGACATCGCCACTGCCATCCCCGAAGGCTACAAGATTTCCAGGAAAGACCGCACCAACCAAGTTGGAGGAGGAATCGCCATCGTCTTCAAAGACTCCATCAGCGTCACCACCTCCACCGAAGACACCCCCCTCGCCGCTGAACACCTGCATTTCCAGATTCGCACCGACCCCAGGACCACCCTCAGAGGATCCCTCATCTACCGGCCCCCCAGACCGCGCGCCCCTTTCAGCGACTCCATCGCCGACTTCGTCTCCCCGCACGCCCTCGCCTCGCCGGACTACATCCTCCTAGGCGACCTCAACTTCCATCTGGAACAGAACAACGACCCCAACACCACCGCCCTGCTCGACAACCTCGCCAACCTCGGCCTCAAGCAACTGGTGAACACCGCCACCCACATCGCCGGACACATGCTTGACCCCATCTTCTCCGCCAGCAAACACGTCTCCTTCAGCCACGCCTCCGCCCTACACTGGACCGACCACAGCTGTGTCCACTTCACATTCCGACGCGAGACTCGCCACCTCCGCACTCAACCCATCCCTCGTCCACAGTGGAACAAAATCCCCGAAGAACAACTCTTCTCCGCACTCACAGTCAACCAACCAACCTTCACCACCGACCCCAATGACTCAGCCCTCAGCCTCTCGAACTGGATCTCCAACTGCGCAGACAACCTTGCTCCCTTCAGATGCACGCATCGACAGGCCATCACCAAAAAACCTCTCTGGTTCTCCGACACCCTTAAGGAATCGAAGAAAATTTGTCGCGCCCTCGAGAAAGCCTGGCGCAAGGACCACACTGCCGACAACATGACCGCCCTCAAAAACGCAACCCGCGAACACCACCACCTGATCCGCGCAGCCAAAAGGAATTTCTTCACAGACAGACTGGACAAAAACAGTGTAGGAGGCTGGACTGGCTTGTAGTGAGTACCAAGGGGTACTTGCACCTTGCACCAGGCCCAGTTATCCCTTATTAGTGTATAGGGTGTCTAGCAGCTTAGGCTGATAGATAATGGTAGCTTAGCAGAGCAGCTTAGGCTGAACTAGGAGACGTGTGAAGCTACTACAGTACCACTTAGTGTCATATGCACAATATCATAAGAAAACACAATACACAGTTATACTAAAAATAAAGGTACTTTATTTTTATGACAATATGCCAAAGTATCTTAGAGTGTACCCTCAGTGAGAGGATAGGAAATATACACAAGATATATATACACAATAGCAAAAATATGCAGTATAGTCTTAGAAAACAGTGCAACCAATGTATAGTTACAATAGGATGCAATGGGGAAACATAGGGATAGGGGCAACACAAACCATATACTCCAAAAGTGGAATGCGAACCACGAATGGACCCCAAACCTATGTGACCATGTAGAGGGTCACTGGGACTATTAGAAAATAGTGAGAGTTAGAAAAATAACCCTCCCCAAGACCCTGAAAAGTGAGTGCAAAGTGCACTAAAGTTCCCTAAGGACAAAATAGTCGTGTTAGAGGGAAAATGCAAGGAAAACACAAATCAGCAATGCAACAACGATGGATTCCTGACTGAGGGTACCTGTGGAACAAGGGGACCAAGTCCAAAAGTCACAAGCAACTCGGAGATGGGCAGATGCCCAAGAAATGCCAGCGGTTGGTGCAAAGAAGCTCTTACTAGGCTGAAGAACTGTGAATACTGCAGGAACGACAAGGGCTAGAGACTTCCCCTTTGGAGGATGGATCCCACACGCCTTGGAGAGTCGTGCAGAAGTGTTTTCCCGCCGGATGGACGCCAATAAGCCTTGCTACACGCAAATCGTGCGTTTGGCGTTTTTGGACGCTGCTGGGGCCCAGGAGGGACCAGGAGGTCGCAAATTGGACCTTGAGAGAGGGGACGTCGAGCAAGACAAAGAGTCCTCACTGAAGCAGGTAGCAGCCGGAGAAGTGCCAGAAACAGGCACTACGAGGATGCATGAAACGGTGCTCACCGAAGTTGCACAAAGGAGTCCCACGTCGCCGGAGACCAACTTAGAAAGTCGTGCAATGCAGGTTAGAGTGCCGTGGACCCAGGCTTGGCTGTGCACGAAGGATTTCCGCCGGAAGTGCACAGGGGCCGGAGTAGCTTGCAAAGTCGCAGTTCCCAGCAATGCAGCCCAGCGAGGTGAGGCAAGGACTTACCTCCACCAAACTTGGGCTGAAGAGTCACTGGACTGTGGGGGTCACTTGGACCACGTCGCTGGATTCGAGGGACCTCGCTCGTCGTGCTGAGAGGAGACCCAAGGGACCGGTAATGCAGCTTTTTGGTGCCTGCGGTTGCAGGGGGAAGATTCCGTCGACCCACGGGAGATTTCTTCGGAGCTTCTGGTGCAGAGAGGAGGCAGACTACCCCCACAGCATGCACAAGCAGGAAAACAGTCGAGAAGGCGGCAGGATCAGCGTTACAGAGTTGCAGTAGTCGTCTTTGCTACTATGTTGCAGGTTTGCAGGCTTCCAGCGCGGTCAGCGGTCGATTCCTTATCAGAAGGTGAAGAGGGAGATGCAGAGGAACTCGGCTGAGCTCATGCATTCGTTATCTAAAGTTTCCCCAGAGACAGAGACCCTAAATAGCCAGAAAAGAGGGTTTGGCTACCTAGGAGAGAGGAAAGGCTACTAACACCTGAAGGAGCCTATCAGCAGGAGTCTCTGACGTCACCTGGTGGCACTGGCCACTCAGAGCAGTCCAGTGTGCCAGCAGCACCTCTGTTTCCAAGATGGCAGAGGTCTGGAGCACACTGGAGGAGCTCTGGACACCTCCCAGGGGAGGTGCAGGTCAGGGGAGTGGTCACTCCCCTTTCCTTTGTCCAGTTTCGTGCCAGAGCAGGGGCTAAGGGGTCCCTGAACCGGTGTAGACTGGCTTATGCAAAATTGGGCACATCTGTGCCCAACAAAGCATTTCCAGAGGCTGGGGGAGGCTACTCCTCCCCTGCCTTCACACCATTTTCCAAAGGGAGAGGGTGTCACACCCTCTCTCAGAGGAAGTTCTTTGTTCTGCCATCCTGGGCCAGGCCTGGCTGGACCCCAGGAGGGCAGCTGCCTGTCTGAGGGGTTGGCAGCAGCAGCAGCTGCAGTGAAACCCCAGGAAGGGCAGTCTGGCAGTACCAGGGTCTGTGCTACAGACCATTGGGATCATGGAATTGTACCAAAAATGCCAGGATGGCATAGAGGGGGCAATTCCATGATCATAGACATGTTACATGGCCATATTCAGAGTTACCATGGTGAAGCTACATATAGGTAGTGACCTATATGTAGTGCACGCGTGTAATGGTGTCCCCGCACTCACAAAGTTCAGTGAATTGGCTCTGAACAATGTGGGGGCACCTTGGCTAGTGCCAGGGTGCCCTCACACTAAGTAACTTTGCACCTAACCTTTACCAGGTAAAGGTTAGACATATAGGTGACTTATAAGTTACTTAAGTGCAGTGTAAAATGGCTGTGAAATAACGTGGACGTTATTTCACTCAGGCTGCAGTGGCAGGCCTGTGTAAGAATTGTCAGAGCTCCCTATGGGTGGCAAAAGAAATGCTGCAGCCCATAGGGATCTCCTGGAACCACAATACCCTGGGTACCTCAGTACCATATACTAGGGAATTATAAGGGTGTTCCAGTAAGCCAATGTAAATTGGTAAAAATGGTCACTAGCCTGTCAGTGACAATTTGGAAAGAAATGAGAGAGCATAACCACTGAGGTTCTGATTAGCAGAGCCTCAGTGAGACAGTTAGTCACTACACAGGTAACACATTCAGGCACACTTATGAGCACTGGGGCCCTGGGTTACCAGGGTCCCAGTGACACATACAACTAAAACAACATATATACAGTGAAAAATGGGGGTAACATGCCAGGCAAGATGGTACTTTCCTACACAACCCCCCCCCAAACGAAGGACAATAAGACTAGCCATTACCTGATGAGTCTTCATTGTCTAAGTGGAAATATCTGGAGAGTCCATCTGCATTGGAGTGGCTACTCCCAGGTCTATGTTCCACTGTATAGTCCATTCCCTGTAGGGATATGGACCACCTCAACAATTTAGGATTTTCACCTTTCATTTGTTTTAGCCAAAGTAGAGGTTTGTGGTCTGTCTGAACAATGAAGTGAGTGCCAAACAGGTATGGCCTCAACTTCTTCAGAGCCCAGACCACAGCAAAGGCCTCCCTCTCAATGGCAGACCAACGCTTTTCTCTAGGGGTCAACCTCCTACTAATAAAAGCAACAGGTTGATCCTGGCCCTCAGAATTAAGTTGTGATAGGACTGCCCCTACTCCTAATTCAGATGCATCAGTTTGGACATAGAATTTTTTAGAGTAACAAGGGCTTTTCAGGACAGGTGCAGAGCACATGGCCTGCTTCAGCTCCTCAAAAGCTTTCTGACAGCTTGCTGTCCATAATACCTTTTTAGGCATTTTCTTGGATGTGAGGTCATTAAGAGGGGCTGCAATGGAGCCATAGTTCTTAATGAACCTCCTGTAATACCCAGTGAGGCCTAGGAAGGCTCTCACCTGAGTCTGAGTGTTAGGGGGAACCCAATCAATAATAGTTTGGATTTTCCCCTGAAGTGGTGCAATCTGTTCCCCACCAACAAGGTGTCCCAGATAAACCACCTTACCCTGCCCTATCTGGCACTTTGAAGCCTTGATAGTGAGGCCTGCCTTTTGCAGAGCCTCCAAAACTTTCCAAAGGTGGACCAGGTGATCATCCCAGCTGGAGCTAAAGACAGCTATATCATCCAAATATGCTGCACTGAAAGCTTCCAGCCCTTGCAGGACTGTGTTCACCAACCTCTGAAAAGTGGCAGGTGCATTTTTCAAACCAAAAGGCATTACAGTAAACTGGTAATGTCCTCCAATGGTAGAAAATGCAGTCTTAGGTTTAGCATCTTCTGACAATTTGATCTGCCAATACCCTGCAGTCAAATCAAAAGTGCTTAGATACTTGGCAGATGCCAGTGTATCTATAAGCTCATCTGCCCTGGGTATAGGGTGAGCATCAGTTTTGGTTACCAAGTTGAGACCTCTATAGTCTACACAAAACCTCATTTCCTTCTTTCCATCTTTAGAATTGGGTTTTCGTACCAGTACCACAGGAGAAGCCCATGGACTGTCAGAGTGCTCAACCACTCCTAGTTCCAACATTTTCTGAACTTCTTGCTTTATGCAGTCCCTGACATGGTCAGGCTGCCTATAGATCTTACTTTTGACAGGTAAACTGTCTCCAGTATCTATAGTGTGCTCACACCAAGAAGTGGTGCCTGGCACAGTAGAGAAGAGTTCTGAAAATTGTCCTAGGAGATTTATGCAATTATCTTTCTGCTCAGCAGTAAGACAATCAGCCAAAACTACACCTTCCACAAGAGCATCTTGTTCTGTGGAAGAGAAGAGATCAGGTAGAGGATCACTGTCTTCTTCCTGTCCCTCATCTGTTGCCATGAGCAGGGTGAGATCAGCCCTGTCATAGTAGGGTTTCAGGCGGTTGACATGGAGCACCCTAAGGGGACTCCTGGCAGTGCCTAAGTCAACCAAGTAGGTGACTTCACCCTTCTTTTCAACAATTGTGTGTGGACCACTCCATTTATCTTGGAGTGCTCTTGGGGCCACAGGCTCCAAGACCCACACTTTCTGCCCTGGTTGGTACTGAACCAAAACAGCCTTCTGATCATGCCATTGCTTCTGGAGCTCTTGGCTGGCCTGAAGGTTTTACTGGCCTTTTTCATGTACTCAGCCATCCTTGATCTGAGGCCCAGTACATAATCCACAATATCCTGCTTAGGAGCTTTTAAAGGTTGTTCCCAACCCTCCTTTACAAGTGTGAGTGGACCCCTAACAGGGTGTCCAAAAAGAAGTTCAAAGGGGCTGAAGCCCACTCCTTTCTGGGGTACCTCCCTGTAGGCAAAAAGGAGGCATGGTAGAAGGATATCCCATCTCCTGCGGAGTTTTTCAGGGAGTCCCATAATCATGCCTTTGAGAGTTTTATTAAATCTCTCCACCAGTCCATTTGTTTGTGGATGATAGGGTGTTGTGAACTTGTAAGTTACACCACACTCCTTCCACATGGCCTTTAAGTATGCAGACATAAAATTGCTTCCTCTGTCTGATACTACTTCCTTTGGGAAGCCCACCCTGGAAAATATTCCCAGGAGGGCCTTTGCCACTGCAGGAGCTGTAGTGGTCCTTAAAGGAATAGCTTCAGGATATCTTGTGGCATGGTCCACTACCACTAAGATAAACCTATTGCCTGAAGCAGTAGGAGGGTCAAGGGGGCCAACTATGTCAACCCCTACCCTTTCAAAGGGAACCCCAACCACAGGCAGTGGGATAAGGGGTGCCTTTGGAGTGCCACCTGTCTTGCCACTGGCTTGACAGGTTTCACAGGACTTACAAAATTCCTTTGTGTCCTCAGACATCCTAGGCCAATGAAACAATGGAACCAATCTGTCCCAAGTTTTCATTTGACCCAGGTGCCCAGGTAGGGGAATGTCATGTGCCAGTGTTAGGAGGAACTTTCTGTACTCCTGAGGAATCACTAATCTCCTGGCAGCTCCAGGTTTAGGATCCCTATGCTCAGTGTACAAGAGGTTGTCCTCCCAGTAAACTCTGTGAGAGTCACTGACATCCCCATTAGCCTGTTTGACAGCTTGCTGTCTGAGACCCTCTAATGTGGGACAGGTTTGCTGTGCCACACTCAGCTCCTCCCTGGCAGGCCCCCCTTCACCCAAAAGCTCAGCAGTGTCTGCTTCCAGCTCCTCTGGTGTAGGTTCTGCACAGGGAGGGAATTCTTCTTCCTCAGAAGTTGAATCCACTGTAGAGGGAGGGATAGTAGGAAGTGGTTTGCTTCTACTAGCCCTAGCTTTAGGGAGCACTTGGTCCATTGTTCCAGGATCCAAGCTTCCCTGTCCTTTTTGCTTTTTGGCCTGAGCCCTTGTCAAAGCAAAAATATGCCCTGGGATGCCCAGCATTGCTGCATGGGCCTCCAACTCCACATCTGACCAAGCTTATGTCTCCAAATCATTCCCTAATAGACAGTCTACAGGTAAATCTGAAGCTACCACAACTTTCTTTGGACCAGTTACCCCCCCCCCCAGTTGAGATTTACAACAGCCATCGGGTGGCTTTGTGTTATGTTGTGAGCATCGGTTACTTGGTACTGGTGTCCAAGTATGTGTTGTTCAGGGTGCACCAGTTTCTCAATCACCATTGTGACCCTGGCACCTGTGTCCCTGTAGGCCTGGACCTCAACACCATTTATTAGGGTTAGTTGCTTGTACTTCTCCAAGTTATGGGGGCAAGCAACCAAAGTGGCTAAATCAATAGCCCCTTCAGAGACTAAAGTAGCCTCTGTGGTCTCCCTAATTAGACCAACCCCAACTAAATTACCAAAAGTGAGCCCAGCTACTCCCTTGGATTGGCTATTAGTAGGTTTGCTCCCACCACCACTGCTATTAGTAGGGACACTAGGTGTAGCAGTAGGGGTTGTAGTGGTAGGAGCTGTGGTGCCTTTCTTTGGACAACTGGGATCTGTTGTCCAATGGCCTTTTATTTTACATAAATAGCACCATGGTTTCTTTTCCTTGTTCTGATTAAAGGAGGATTTGGGCCCACCACCCCCACCAGAGTGTTTTTGTGGGCCTGATGAAGACTCATTTTTAGATTTGTCCCCACCCTTGTCAGAAGACTTACCATCCTTCTTTTTGTTGCCATCTTTGTCACCCCCTGTATGAACTTTTCTGTTCACTCTTGTTCTGACCCATTTGTCTGCCTTCTTTCCCAATTCTTGGGGAGAGGTCAGATCAGAGTCCACCAAGTACTGGTGCAACAAATCAGACACACAATTATTAAGAATATGCTCTCTCAGGATTAAGTTATACAGGCTGTCATAATCAGTAACTTTACTGCCATGTAACCACCCCTCCAAGGCCTTCACTGAATGGTCAATGAAATCAACCCAGTCTTGTGAAGACTCCTTTTTGGTCTCTCTGAACTTTATCCTGTACTGTTCAGTGGTTAAGCCATAACCATCCAGGAGTGCATTCTTAAGAACTTGGAAATTATTGGCATCATTTTCTTTCACTGTAAGGAGCCTATCCCTACCTTTTCCACTAAATGATAGCCATAGGATAGCAGCCCACTGCTTTTGAGGGACATCCTGTACAGCACAGGCCCTCTCAAGTGCAGCAAACCACTTGTTAATGTCATCCCCCTCCTTATAAGGGGGAACTATCTTGTGCAGATTCCTGGAATCATGCTCTTTTGCAGGATGACTATGGGGAATACTGCTGCTGCCACCATGGGTATCTAAACCCAACTTCTGTCTTTCCCTCTCTATTTCTAAAGACTGTCTATCCAAATCCAGCTGTTGCTTCTTGAGCTTCAGTCTGGTTTGTTCCACTCTCAATCTATTGAGCTCCCTTTCTAACAATCTGTCATCAGGGTGGGTGGGAGGGACATTTCTAGATACAGAGGTATGATGGGAATGAACAGAAGGAGACCTGTCCCTTACAGAGGGCACCCTAACAGCTTGGCTACCAGCATAATGTGAGAGCACACCATCAGTATGGTGTGATTCAATTTCTGTACCAACTATGCTAGACTGTCTAGTAATGGGCAGGCTGAGAAGTTTCTTTCCTGAACCTTTTCCTGGGGGAGTCCCTGGATCAGATTGAGAACCATTAGCTACTTTTTCATCAGATTGGGCACTTATGGCCTTATCCTGTACTCTAAGCATATTAATTAACAGTTCTAAGGAAGGATTCTTCCCTACACTCAAACCTCTCTCTATGCAGAGACTCCTTGCTCCTTTCCAGCTAAGGTGATCATATGCAATTTTGGACAGTTCAACATTTTGGCCTGTACCAGACATTTTTTAGAGAGAGTTAAAGTGATAGAAAAAGAGAAAAAAGTTTTCAGAACTTTTTGGAAAGACAGAAAAAAACTTTTTAAACTTTTAAGAACTTTTTGAAAGTTTAGGAGTACTTTTCAGCACTTAGAAAAGAGTGAAAAGAGGAAATGCAAAACTTTTTGGCTATGTGTATATACACTGACCTTGTTTTGTATATTTTTCTCTTATGAAAAGTACAATGACAAGAGTGGTAAGTAGTCTCAAGCACTTATCCCACCACTGCACAACCAATGTAGGAGGCTGGACTGGCTTGTAGTGAGTACCAAGGGGTACTTGCACCTTGCACCAGGCCCAGTTATCCCTTATTAGTGTATAGGGTGTCTAGCAGCTTAGGCTGATAGATAATGGTAGCTTAGCAGAGCAGCTTAGGCTGAACTAGGAGACGTGTGAAGCTACTACAGTACCACTTAGTGTCATATGCACAATATCATAAGAAAACACAATACACAGTTATACTAAAAATAAAGGTACTTTATTTTTATGACAATATGCCAAAGTATCTTAGAGTGTACCCTCAGTGAGAGGATAGGAAATATACACAAGATATATATACACAATAGCAAAAATATGCAGTATAGTCTTAGAAAACAGTGCAACCAATGTATAGTTACAATAGGATGCAATGGGGAAACATAGGGATAGGGGCAACACAAACCATATACTCCAAAAGTGGAATGCGAACCACGAATGGACCCCAAACCTATGTGACCTTGTAGAGGGTCGCTGGGACTATTAGAAAATAGTGAGAGTTAGAAAAAGAACCCTCCCCAAGACCCTGAAAAGTGAGTGCAAAGTGCACTAAAGTTCCCCTAAGGACAAAATAGTCGTGTTAGAGGGAAAATGCAAGGAAAACACAAATCAGCAATGCAACAACGATGGATTCCTGACTGAGGGTACCTGTGGAACAAGGGGACCAAGTCCAAAAGTCACAAGCAACTCGGAGATGGGCAGATGCCCAAGAAATGCCAGCGGTTGGTGCAAAGAAGCTCTTACGAGGCTGAAGAACTGTGAATACTGCAGGAACGACAAGGGCTAGAGACTTCCCCTTTGGAGGATGGATCCCCCACGCCTTGGAGAGTCGTGCAGAAGTGTTTTCCCGCCGGATGAACGCCAACAAGCCTTGCTACACGCAAATCGTGCGTTTGGCGTTTTTGGATGCTGCTGGGGCCCAGGAGGGACCAGGAGGTCGCAAATTGGACCTTGAGAGAGGGGACGTCGAGCAAGACAAAGAGCCCTCACTGAAGCAGGTAGCACCTGGAGAAGTGCCAGAAACAGGCACTACGAGGATGCGTGAAACGGTGCTCGCCGAAGTTGCACAAAGGAGTCCCACGTCGCCGGAGACCAACTTAGAAAGTCGTGCAATGCAGGTTAGAGTGCCGTTGACCCAGGCTTGGCTGTGCATGAAGGATTTCCGCCGGAAGTGCACAGGGGCCGGAGTAGCTTGCAAAGTCGCGGTTCCCAGCAAATCAGCCCAGCGAGGTGAGGCAAGGACTTACCTCCACCAAACTTGGGCTGAAGAGTCACTGGACTGTGGGGGTCACTTGGACCACGTCGCTGGATTCGAGGGACCTCGCTCGTCGTGCTGAGAGGAGACCCAAGGGACCGGTAATGCAGCTTTTTGGTGCCTGCGGTTGCAGGGGGAAGATTCCGTCGACCCACGGGAGATTTCTTCGGAGCTTCTGGTGCAGAGAGGAGGCAGACTACCCCCACAGCATGCACAAGCAGGAAAACAGTCGAGAAGGCGGCAGGATCAGCGTTACAGAGTTGCAGTAGTCGTCTTTGCTACTATGTTGCAGGTTTGCAGGCTTCCAGCGCGGTCAGCGGTCGATTCCTTATCAGAAGGTGAAGAGGGAGATGCAGAGGAACTCGGCTGAGCTCATGCATTCGTTATCTAAAGTTTCCCCAGAGACAGAGACCCTAAATAGCCAGAAAAGAGGGTTTGGCTACCTAGGAGAGAGGAAAGGCTACTAACACCTGAAGGAGCCTATCAGCAGGAGTCTCTGACGTCACCTGGTGGCACTGGCCACTCAGAGCAGTCCAGTGTGCCAGCAGCACCTCTGTTTCCAAGATGGCAGAGGTCTGGAGCACACTGGAGGAGCTCTGGACACCTCCCAGGGGAGGTGCAGGTCAGGGGAGTGGTCACTCCCCTTTCCTTTGTCCAGTTTCGCGCCAGAGCAGGGGCTAAGGGGTCCCTGAACCGGTGTAGACTGGCTTATGCAGAATTGGGCACATCTGTGCCCAACAAAGCATTTCCAGAGGCTGGGGGAGGCTACTCCTCCCCTGCCTTCACACCATTTTCCAAAGGGAGAGGGTGTCACACCCTCTCTCAGAGGAAGTTCTTTGTTCTGCCATCCTGGGCCAGGCCTGGCTGGACCCCAGGATGGCAGCTGCCTGTCTGAGGGGTTGGCAGCAGCAGCAGCTGCAGTGAAACCCCAGGAAGGGCAGTCTGGCAGTACCAGGGTCTGTGCTACAGACCACTGGGATCATGGAATTGTACCAACAATGCCAGGATGGCATAGAGGGGGCAATTCCATGATCATAGACATGTTACATGGCCATATTCGGAGTTACCATGGTGAAGCTACATATAGGTAGTGACCTATATGTAGTGCACGCGTGTAATGGTGTCCCCGCACTCACAAAGTTCAGTGAATTGGCTCTGAACAATGTGGGGGCACCTTGGCTAGTGCCAGGGTGCCCTCACACTAAGTAACTTTGCACCTAACCTTTACCAGGTAAAGGTTAGACATATAGGTGACTTATAAGTTACTTAAGTGCAGTGTAAAATGGCTGTGAAATAACGTGGACGTTATTTCACTCAGGCTGCAGTGGCAGGCCTGTGTAAGAATTGTCAGAGCTCCCTATGGGTGGCAAAAGAAATGCTGCAGCCCATAGGGATCTCCTGGAACCCCAATACCCTGGGTACCTCAGTACCATATACTAGGGAATTATAAGGGTGTTCCAGTAAGCCAATGTAAATTGGTAAAAATGGTCACTAGCCTGTCAGTGACAATTTGGAAAGAAATGAGAGAGCATAACCACTGAGGTTCTGATTAGCAGAGCCTCAGTGAGACAGTTAGTCACTACACAGGTAACACATTCAGGCACACTTATGAGCACTGGGGCCCTGGGTTACCAGGGTCCCAGTGACACATACAACTAAAACAACATATATACAGTGAAAAATGGGGGTAACATGCCAGGCAAGATGGTACTTTCCTACAAACAGCCACAACAGCAGAGAACTTTTCAGCATTGTTAAAGAGTTCTCCAACCCCAACGCCAACACCAATGCCGCCACGCCCTCACAAGACCTGTGCAACTCCCTCGCCACCTTCTTCCATTGTAAGATCACCGACCTCCACGACAGCTTCGGACACCAGACCCAACCAAGCATCACCGAACCCACACCCCCGGCCATCGCCCTCAACGCATGGACCCACATCAACACTGAAGAAACCAAAACCACCATGAACTCTATCCACTCCGGCGCCCCATCGGACCCCTGCCCTCACTTCATCTTCAATAAAGCCGACAACATCATCGCCCCGCACCTCCAGACCATCATCAACTCTTCATTTTCTTCTGCTACCTTCCCCGAAAGCTAGAAACATGCCGAAGTCAACGCCCTACTAAAGAAACCTACGGCTGACCCTAGCGACCTGAAAAACTTCCCCCCCATCTCGCTCCTCCCCTTCCCTGCCAAGGTAATAGAGAAGACCGTCAACAAACAGCTCACCAACTTCCTGGAAGACAACAACCTGCTCGACCCTTCACAAACCGGATTCCGAACCAACCACAGCACTGAAACCGCCCTCATCTCAATCACAGACGACATCAGAACCCTGATGGACAACGGTGAAACAGTCGCCCTCATCCTCCTCGACCTCTCGGCTGCCTTCGACACCGTCTGTCACCGCACCCTAATAACCTGCCTCCGCTCCACCGGGATCCAAGGCCAGGCCCTGGACTGGATCGCCTGCTTCCTCTCCAACCGCTCTCAAAGAGTTTACCTCCCTCCTTTTCGCTCAGACCACACCAAGATCATCCGCGGTGTACCTCAAGGCTCCTATCTCAGCCCAACACTCTTCAATGTCTACACTAGCCCCCTCGCCGACATCGTACGCAAGCACAACATCATCATCACCTCCTACGCCGACGACACCCAACTTATACTCTCCCTCACCAAGGACCCCGCCAGCGCTAAGACCAACCTACAAGATGGCATGAAGGACGTCGCAGATTGGATGAGACTCAGCCGCCTAAAGCTGAACTCTGACAAAACGGAAGTCCTCATCCTCGGCAACACCCCGACCGCATGGGACGACTCCTGGTGGCCCACGGCCCTTGGCACCGCACCGACCCCCTCAGACCACGCCCGCAACCTCGGCTTCATCTTGGACCCTCTTCTCACCATGACCAAACAAGTCAACGCCGTGTCCTCCGCCTGCTTCCTCACCCTCCACATGCTCCGCAAGATCTTCCACTGGATCCCCGCCGGCACCAGAAAAACTGTGACCCACGCCCTCGTCACGAGCCGCCTGGACTACGGCAACACCCTCTATGCTGGGACCACCGCTAAACTCCAAAAACGCCTGCAACGTATTCAAAATGCCTCGGCCCGCCTCATCCTCGACGTACCCCGCAACAGCCACATCTCCGCACACCTGAGACACCTGCATTGGCTCCCAGTCAGCAAAAGGATCACCTTCCGACTTCTCACCCACGCACACAAAGCCCTCCACAACAAGGGACCTGAATACCTCAACCATCGCCTCAGCTTCTACGCCCCCACCCGTCTCCTCCATTCCTCTGGCCTCGCGCTCGCTGCCATCCCCCGCATCCGCCGCTCCACGGCGGGTGGGAGGTCCTTCTCCTACCTGGCAGCCAAGACCTGGAACACCCTGCCCACCAGCCTCAGGACCACCCAGGACCACTCCGCATTCCGGAGACTCCTCAAGACTTGGCTTTTCGAGCAGCAGTAACCCCCCTTTCCCCCTAGCGCCTTGAGACCCGCACGGGTGAGTAGCGCGCTTTAGAAATGTTAATGATTTGATTCGATTTGATTAGGGAGACCACAGAGGCTGTGTTAGTCTCTGAAGGTGCCATTGATTTGGCCACCTTGGTTGCTTGTCCATTTAATATGGATAAGTACAAGCAACTTCCCCTAATAAATGGTGTTGAGGTTCAGGCCTACAGGGACGCAGGTGCCAGTGTTACCATGGTAATAGAGAAACTGGTACACCCTGAACAACACCTACTTGGTCACCAGTACCAAGTGACAGACGCTCATAACAACACTCTTAGCCACCCCATGGCTGTTGTGAATCTCAACTGGCGGGGGGTTACTGGTCCAAAGAAAGTTGTGGTTGCCTCAGATTTACCTGTAGACTGTCTACTAGGGAATGATTTAGAGACATCAGCTTGGGCAGAAGTGGAGTTGGATGCTGGGCATTCCTGGGCATATTTTTGCTTTAACCAGGGCTCAGGCCAAAAAGCAAAAAGGACAGGGTGACTTGGATCCTGGAACAATGGACCAAGTGCTACCTAAAGCTAGGGTTAGTAAGGGTAAATCCCTACCCACTATCCCTCCGTCTACAGATGATTCTACTTCTGAGGAAGAAGAATTTCCCCCCGTGCAGAACCTTCACCAGAGGAGCTGGAAGCAGACACTGCTGAGCTTTTGGGTGGAGGGGGGCCTGCCAGGGAGGAGCTGAGTGTGGCACAGCAAACCTGTCCCACATTAGAGGGTCTAAGACAGCACGCTGTCAAACAGCAAAATGGGGATGTCAGTGACTGACATAGAGTTTACTGGGAGGACAACCTCTTGTATACAGAGGCAAAGGACCCAAAACCTGGAGCAGCCAGGAGATTGGTCATTCCCCTGCAATACAGAGAGTTCCACCTAACTCTGGCACACGACATTCCCTTGGTTGGACATTTAGGGCAAATTAAAACATGGGAAAGGCTTGTCCCCCTGTTTCATTGGCCTAGAATGTCAGAGGACACAAAAGATTTTTGTAAGTCCTGTGTCACCTGTCAAGCCAGTGGCAAAACTGGTGGCACCCCAAAGGCTCCCCTTATTCCACTGCCTGTGGTTGGGGTTCCCTTTGAAAGGGTAGTAGTTGACATAGTTGGCCCCCTTGACCCTCCTACTGCTTCAGGCAATAGGTTTATCTTGGTGGTAGTGGACCATGCCACAAGATATCCTGAAGCAATTCCTCTAAGGACCACTACAGCACCTGCAGTGGCAAAAGCCCTCCTAGGAATCTTTTCCAGGGTGGGTTTCCCAAAAGAGGTAGTATCAGAAAGGGGTAGCAACTTTATGTCTGCATACTTGAAGGCCATGTGGAAGGAATGTGGTGTAACATACACATTCACCACACCTTATCATCCACAAACAAATGGACTGATAGAGAGGTTTAATAAAACTCTCAAAGGAATGATAATGGGACTCCCTGAAAAACTCAGAAGGAGATGGGATGTCCTGTTACCTTGCCTCCTTTTTGCTTACAGGGAGGTACCCCAGAAAGGAGTGGGCTTCAGCCCCTTTGAACTCCTATTTGGGCACCCTGTAAGAGGTCCTCTAACACTTGTAAAGGAGGGTTGGGAACAACCTTTAAAAGCTCCTAAGCAAGACATAGTGGACTATGTACTTGGCCTACGATCCAGAATGGCTGAGTACATGAAAAAGGCCAGTAAAAACCTTCAGGCCAGCCAAGAGCTCCAAAAGCAATGGCATGACCAGAAGGCTGTTCTGATTCAGTACCAACCAGGACAGAAGGTGTGGGTCTTGGAGCCTGTGGCCCCAAGAGCACTCCAAGACAAATGGAGTGGGCCCCACATCATTGTTGAGAAAAAGGGAGAGGTCACCTACTTGGTTGACTTAGGCACTGCCAAGAGTCCCCTTAGGGTGCTCCATGTCAATCGCCTGAAACCCTACTATGACAGGGCTGATGTCACCTTGCTCATGGCAACAGATGAAGGACAGGAAGAAGAGAGTGACCCACTCCCTGATCTCTTCTCTTCCACAGAACAAGATGCTCTAGTGGAAGGTGTAGTTTTAGCAGACTGTCTTACTGCTGAGCAGAAAGACCACTGCATGAATCTCCTGGGTCTGTTTTCTGAACTCTTTTCTACTGTGCCAGGCACCACTTCTTGGTGTGAGCACACTATAGAGACTGGAGACAGCATGCCTGTCAAAAGTAAGATCTATAGGCAGCCTGACCATGTCAGAGACTGCATAAAACAAGAGGATCAGAAAATGCTTGAACTGGGAGTGGGTGAACACTCTGAAAGCCCATGGGCCTCTCCTGTGGTGCTTGTACCTAAACCTCACTCAAAAGATGGGAAAAGAGAGATTAGGTTTTGTGTAGATTACAGAGGCCTCAACCAGGTAACTAAAACTGATGCTCACCCTATACCCAGGGCAGATGAGCTAATAGATACACTGGCACCTGCCAAGTATCTAAGCACCTTTGATTTGACTGCAGGGTATTGGCAGATCAAGTTATCAGAGGATGCTAAAGCAAAAACTGCATTTTCGACTATTGGAGGGCACTACCAATTCACTTTTAGTGCAGCATATCTAGATGATATAGCTGTCTTTAGCTCCACCTGGGATGATCACCTGGTCCACCTATGGAAAGTTTTGGAGGCCCTGCAAAAGGCAGGCCTCACTATCAAGGCTTCAAAGTGCCAGATAGGGCAGGGGAAAGTGGTTTATCTGGGACACCTGGTAGGTGGAGAACAGATTGCACCACTGCAGGGGAAAATCCAAACTATCATACATTGGGTTCCCCCTACAACTTAGAACCAGGTGAGAACCTTCTTAGGCCTCACTGGGTATTACAGGAGGTTCATTAAGAACAAAGGCTCCATGGCAGCCCCTCTTAATGACCTCACTCCAAAGAAAATGCCTAAAAAGGTATTGTGGACAGCTAGCTGTCAGAAAGGTTTTGAGGAGCTGAAACAGGCCATGTGCACTGCACCAGTCCTAAAAAGCCCATGTTACTCCAAGAAATTCATTTTTCAAACTGATGCATCTAAAATAGGGGTAGGGGCAGTCTTATCACAACTCAATTCTGAGGGCCAGGATCAACCTGTTGCTTTTATCAGCAGAAGGTTGACCCCTAGAGAAAAGCGTTGGTCTGCCATAGAGAGGGAGGCCTTTGCTGTGGTCTGGGCACTGAAAAAGTTGAGGCCATACCTGTTTGGCACTCACTTCATTGTTCAGACAGACCACAAACCTCTATTTTGGCTAAAAAAAATGAAAGGTGAAAACCCTAAATTGTTGAGGTGGTCCATATCTCTACAGGGAATGGACTATACATTGGAACATAGACCTGGGAGTACCCA
Source organism: Pleurodeles waltl (assembly GCF_031143425.1). NCBI lineage: Eukaryota > Metazoa > Chordata > Amphibia > Caudata > Salamandridae > Pleurodeles > Pleurodeles waltl. Next base: position 1,518,465,355 of record NC_090444.1, on the reverse strand, counting down.
CTCCAATGCAGATGGACTCTCCAGATATTTCCACTTAGACAATGAAGACTCATCAGGTCATGGCTAGTCTTATTGTCCTTCGTTTGGGGGGGGTTGTGTAGGAAAGTACCATCTTGCCTGGCATGTTACCCCCATATTTCACTGTATATATGTTGTTTTAGGGTATGTGTCACTGGGACCCTGCCAGCCAGGGCCCCAGTGCTCATAAGTGTGCCCTGTATGTGTTCCCTGTGTGATGACTAACTGTCTCACTGAGGCTCTGCTAACCAGAACCTCAGTGGTTATGCTCTCTCTGCTTTCCAAATTGTCACTAACAGGCTAGTGACCAATTTTACCAATTCACATTGGCATACTGGAACACCCTTATAATTCCCTAGTATATGGTACTGAGGTACCCAGGGTATTGGGGTTCCAGGAGATCCCTATGGGCTGCAGCATTTCTTTTGCCACCCATAGGGAGCTCTGACAATTCTTACACAGGCCTGCCACTGCAGCCTGAGTGAAATAACGTCCACGTTATTTCACAGCCATTTACCACTGCACTTAAGTAACTTATAAGTCACCTATATGTCTAACCTTTACCTGGTAAAGGTTGGGTGCTAAGTTACTTAGTGTGTGGGCACCCTGGCACAAGCCAAGGTGCCCCCACATCGTTCAGGGCAAATTCCCGAGACTTTGTGAGTGCGGGCACACCATTACACGCGTGCACTATACATAGGTCACTACCTATGTATAGCGTCACAATGGTAAATCCGAACATGGCCATGTAACATGTCTAAGATCATGGAATTGTCACCCCAATGACATTCTGGCATTGGGGAGACAATTCCATGATCCCCCGAGTCTCTAGCACAGACCCGGGTACTGCCAAACTACCTTTCCCCTGGTTTCACTGCAGCTGCTGCTGCTGCCAACCCCTCAGACAGGTTTCTGCCCTCCTGGGGTCCAGCCAGGCCTGGCCCAGGAAGGCAGAACAAAGGACTTCCTCAGAGAGAAGGTGTTACACCCTCTCCCTTTGGAAAAAGGTGTCAGGGCTGGGGAGGAGTAGCCTCCCCCAGCCTCTGGAAATGCTTTGATGGGCACAGATGGTGCCCATCTCTGCATAAGCCAGCGTACACCGGTTCAGGGATCCCCCAGCCCTGCTCTGGCGTGAAACTGGACAAAGGAAAGGGGAGTGACCACTCCCCTGACCTGCACCTCCCAGGGGAGGTGCCCAGAGCTCCTCCAGTGTTCTCCAGACCTCTGCCATCTTGGAAACAGAGGTGCTGCTGGCACACTGGACAGCTCTGTGTGGCCAGTGCCAGCAGGTGACGTCAGAGACTCCTTCTGATAGGCTCTTACCTGTGTTGCTAGCCTATCCTCCTTCCTAGGTAGCCAAACCTCCTTTTCTGGCTATTTAGGGTCTCTGCTTTGGGGAATTCTTTAGATAACGAATGCAAGAGCTCATCAGAGTTCCTCTGCATCTCTCTCTTCACCTTCTGCCAAAGGATCGACCGCTGACTGCTCAGGACGCCAGCAAAACCGCAACAAAGTAGCAAAGACGACTACTGCAACCTTGTATCGCTTCATCCTGCCGGCTTTCTCGTCTGTTTCCTGGTGGTGCATGCTCTGGTGGTAGCCTGCCTCCTTCTTGCACCAGGAGCTCTGAAGAAATCTCCAGTGGGTCGACGGAATCTTCCCCCTGCAACCGCAGGCAACAAAAGACTGCATCACCGGTCCTCTGGGTCCCCTTTCAGCACGACGAGCGTGGACCCAGGAACTCAGCAACTCTGTCCAAGTAACTCCCACAGTCCAGTGACTCTTCAGTCCAAGTTCGGTGGGGGTAAGTCCTTGCCTCCCCACGCTAGACTGCATTGCTGGGGACCGCATGATTTGCAGCTGCTCCGGCTCCTGTGCACTCTTCCAGGATTTCCTTCGTGCACAGTCAAGCCAGGGTCCCCGACACTCTAACCTGCAGTGCACAACCTCCTGAGTTGTCCTCCGGCGTCGTGGTACTCCCTTTTGTGTCTTTGGGTGAGCTCCGGTTCACTCCTCTTCCAAGTGCCTGTTCCGGTACTTCTGCGGGTGCTGCCTGCTTCTGTGAGGGCTCACTGACTTGCTGGGCGCCCCCTCTGTCTCCTCACCCAAGTGGCGACATCCTTGTCCCTCCTGGGCCACAGCAGCATCCAAAAACCCTAACCGCGACCCTTGCCGCTAGCAAGGCTTGTTTGCGGTCTTTCTGCGTGGGAACACCTCTGCAAGCTTCTTCACGACGTGGGACATCCATCCTCCGAAGGGGAAGTTTCTAGCCCTCTTCGTTCTTGCAGAATCCACAGCTTCTACCATCCAGTGGCAGCTTCTTTGCACCCTCAGCTGGCATTTCCTGGGCATCTGCCCACTCTTGGACTTGGTCCCCTTGTTCCACAGGTACTCTCATCCGGAAATCCACTTTGGTTGCATTGCTGGTGTTGGTCTTCCTTGCAGAATTCCCCTATCACGACTTCTGTGCTCTCTGGGGAATATAGGTGCACTTTACACCTACTTTTCAGGGTCTTCGGGTGGGCTATTTTTCTAACCCTCACTGTTTTCTTACAGTCCCAGCGACCCTCTACAAGCTCACATAGGTTTGGGGTCCATTCGTGGTTCGCATTCCACTTTTGGAGTATATGGTTTGTGTTGCCCCTATACCTATGTGCTCCTATTGCAATCTACTGTAACTTTACATTGCTTGCATTACTTCATTTTGCTATTACTGCATATTTTTGGTATTGTGTACATATATCTTGTGTATATTTGGCATCCTCATACTGAGGGTACTCACTGAGATACTTTTGGCATATTGTCATAAAAATAAAGTATCTTTATTTTTAGTATATCTGTGTATTGTGTTTTCTTATGATATTGTGCATATGACACCAGTGGTATAGTAAGAGTTTGCATGTCTCCTAGTTCAGCCTAAGCTGCTCTGCTATAGCTACCTTCTATCAGCCTAAGCTGCTAGAAACACCTCTTCTACACTAATAAGGGATAACTGGACCTGGTACAGAGTTTAACTACCCCTTGGTACCCACTACAAGCCAGGCCAGCCTCCTACAGTAAGCACATCCTCGATGACATGTGCACAAAATGGCAGGTGCCTGACCTATTGTAGTGGTCAATTGGAAGTGACCTAAGTCCACCAGCAGAAATCGTCATGGCAGAAGGCAGTCGCAACCACCACACAACATTTCATTGGTTAACATTGTTGCGTTTGGCTAACTTGGGCCAATGGCCATGACCACCGGTGGTGATGGTCTGGTATGTGGCGGCCGTGACTGCCGTTTTCTGCAGTATTGCTCACTTGAGTCCTGACACTGTTGCCAGCAAGACCTCCATGACATGAGCTGCTGTGTACTGCCTCTGGGAGCCATCATGCCAAGTCCTTCAGGTGATAGGGCCCCTGCCTTCACCTCAGAAGAGCATGAGAGGCTAGTGGAGGAGGTCCTGCTCCTGGATGGTTAGCTATATGGGGCACCAGAGGAATAGGTGAGTCCAATGCCCTAGAGAAGAGTGATAGGTGTTGTGTATGACATTGTATCAGGAATGTGAACTTGTGAGGGTGTAGATGCATGGAGATGGCATAATGTAAAAACCGTTTGAGCAGAGAGGATGGGTATGTGTGCCTACTTGCTGTGACTGATGTGTACTGACCACTCGCATTGGTATGGTGCATGTGTACATGACTTTCTCATTTTGTCTGTGTCATCTGTGCAGGTCATCATCCATCAGAAGAAAGGGATTTGATGTACAATCACCAAGCAAGTGCAGATCCTGGGGTTCCATAGCCAGTGGAGCACCCATCGTAGAAAGAGGTGGCGGGACCTGAGACACTGGCCCTGGAAGAACCGATGAGGCCCTGCTGGGGATGTTCTTCCAGTGAGGTAGGGGTGGCTGTCAGTCCCTGACCCACACCCCCAATGGCCTGCATTTTGGTGGTGGCCCACCCTGAGGTGGATGAGCTTTTTAGGGCAGCAGAGCAGCCACAAGGGGGCAAGTACTAACTGCATCCTTGTAGTGGCTCAGGTTGTATGGTGTTTGCTATCATACTTTAGCAGCTGTGACAATGTAGTAGGTGCCATATGTATGTAGACTAGTGGGAATACTTAGTACTCACATTGCCTAATTAATAGATGGAGATCTGGCATTGGGGTTGGCCATGTGTACGTTTAGATCACCTGTGTCAAGGTATACCTATGAGTGCATGTGGACATGCACAATTGACATTGCCACATGTGTGAATCCACCCAGCCATATATATGTATGTAAGCTGCTGTTTCATCCTAGCCATCTAGTATTTCCAGGTCCATACATCTGAATATGTGAATATGTAGCTCTGAGGTGTCAGACCAATCCCATCCTGGTAGATCACATGTATTTGCCACTGAGTGCTTGACATATTTGGTACAGGGACTAGTTACCTTATGTCCTGATACAGGTATTGACTCCATGTGAGACTGGCATCTCAATCAGTCAACTGATATGGCCAGTATAGGACTGTACATATGGGTTTGTGGAGTTGTCCCCATTGTCCCCTTATTATCATTCTATGGGGTATGTGACGGTTGGAACAGTGGGACATCCAACTGTGGCTGTTTGATTGTTAATATTTGGCATTACCATGCATGTCCATGCCATTGAACAGTAGGCGATTCACTGTTATCCAAATGCCCTTGTTTCAGAGGAGGTAAGTGTTTAGGCTGCCCTACCCTATGACAATGTGCAATGTCCATCATATGAGTGCCAATGGCCTGCAATACTAGTGCAACATATGGTATTAGCCACATACATCATGTCACAATGGTTACTTGGGGGCAGATGTTGTTGAGTGGGGCAATCCTTGTTAACCTTAGCCTAGCTGCTGTGGACAGGTTGGACAGGAAATGGTTTTGGGTCACTTCTTACTGCGAGATCTTATGGTTTGGCTAAACTACTATTTGTCACACAGGTTTTACTGTTGTGGGATATGTTATAAGTGAAAAGGCAGTTGTGTAGGATCATAGGTACATGTATTTTCAGTGGGATATGTGTGTTGTCTGGACTTAGGTATAGGTAATCACAAGTCAGGAATGGTGTGAGTGATGTTGGATTACTCATGTTGTCATGTTGTGGAACTGCATCTGCATGTCAGGTGGAATGCCATGCGCACTATTATGATTCAGTTGGCTGGCCTTTGTTTAATATAGCCCTAGAACCCGCCGTAGCGGGCTCTACCGGCTATTAAAGGCCCGCTCCCGAGTTAAATGCCCGAGCCGAAGGCGAGGGCATTTAACAAGGGAAAGGGCCTTTAGTAGCCGGTAGAGCCCGCTACGGCGGGTTCTAAGGCTATTAGAACATTCTGCCACTCAGGTTTTTAAAAAAACAAATTGCTCACGGAGCCCGAGGGGATTAGAATCCCCTCGGGCTCCGTGAGGCTTTGTTCACAGCTGCTGCTGTGAACAAAGCCCATTGGAATGTTGGCGCTGCGGGCTTTTACCGGTCTGTAAAAGCCCGCAGCACTCCATTGTTTTCAATGGAGCTGCCAACTTCCAATGTTCTAATTGTTCTTATACTGCTTTCTGTGGTTGTTAGTGGATGTCTCATGTGTGCTATGTAGGCCAGTTTAGCTGTAAATGTATGTGTGATGTGATGTGGTGTATCTGTGTATAGTGACTGTAGATATTCCTCAAAGATTTGGTACATGTAGTGACATGGCTGTTCTCCAGACGTGGATTCTTAACATCAGATAGCACCTGTATGTGACTGCCACATGTTGTGTCTTCATCAGAGATTGTATCCATTTTGGCATATATGTACCGAAGGTTCAGCTAGGCATGTGATTGGAATGGCAGGTACTATGTCATATGTGAATATAGTTGTCTCTACTTGTATGAGATATGACTTATGGACATGGACTGGTCTGGTGTTCAAACGGAACATGCTTGATATGGTGTGATCAGTCAACCACTTTGCTTAAAGGTGATAGGAGTATGGAGATTTATGACCAGCATTAGGAGGGATTTTTACTTTAGCCAGGGCATGATGAGCATGCTAACATAGCTTTACAGGTGATTTGATTAAATGCTCCAGTTGTGCTACATTACACGAATTATGATGTCGGTGAGAGAAATGACATAAAGGTGTGGATAGAAGTAACATGTTGTGAAATTATGTAGGTTATATTATTTTCCATGTGGAATGGCCTAGCCAGGAGATGTATCCCTACAGTTTTGCATGTTGTAATGTGTGTATGTGAAAATTGTGATGATCTTCTCTCTCTCTCTCTCTCTCTCTCTCTCTCTATGTTTCTTTACCTCTCTCTCTATTTGTGTGCATTAGAAGGAGATGGTGCACAGATGAGTGGGGACGCTGCTGGCCACAGGACGTGGAGTGCTGATAAAACCGTCAGTGAGAGACCCAGTGGCCCGGAGTGCGAGGGGAGTGCCACAGGGCAGACAGGATCATCATCATCAACCTTGGAATCCTCCTCCAGTGGACACTGCCTGGTGGTGACAGGCCCATCTAGGACCATCCCAGCACCATCTTTGTCCACCATCCCCCTTACTACCACTGCCCTCCCTGTAGCTCCCCAACTAGTTGTCCATGCCTGCTCTCCCAGGAGAGTGGGTGTCTACTTCGCCGGAGGCACCTCTGCCCCTGTCCCTTTCAGCCCTGCTATCCTCAGTGAGGAGGCTATCAACCTCCTGAGGTCAATCTCTGTGGGTCTGTCGACAATTGTGAATGCATACATGGACTGGCAACTCATGTCCAGAAGAGTAATGCATTCCTGGAGGGCATTCACAGTGCAATGGCTGGCCTACAGAGATCCTTTCAGGCTCTGACCTCCACACTGATGGCAGCCAGTCACCCTTTGTCTTTCGTCCCCCCTCCACCTTCCTCTTTCCAATCCCAAACCCCTCTTCACAGAACTAGCCAAAGCACACAAACAGACAAGCATGCATCCACCTCAACATCCAAGGGTACTGCTGACAGACACAAGCACCACAAGACCCACCACTGGCATGCACATAAACAACACCCACCTGCAGACACACCAACACTCACTATTTGCACTGACTCCCCCACCACCCCCAACATCACGGACACAATACCGGACACACCTGCAGACACAACACCAACATTCACTGATTCAGCCACAGCTCCTATCATAGCCACAGTCAACACAATAGCAGACTCTAAGACATCTACCACAGTCACCACATCGGCAGACACCACAACCACAGACACGCCTACATGCAGCACAGGGTCGAGAGTTATAGTTACCTTAGGGCACAAGTTATAGTTACTTGAGGTAACTCTAAATATAACTGCTGAATTTCTATGGTTTTGTATGCTTAAAATGTGACCCTAAATATAACGTCCCTCTAACCTTTGTTTTTTTCAGTAAATATACATATAGATATGTATGTATATATATATATATATATATATATATATATATATATATATATATATATGTATATATATACCACCAATATCGTCGTCTCGTGGACCCGAGCGATCTCGGAAGAACAAAAGCTGACCAGCCGTAACTCCTTGTGTGCTCAAACGCTTTAATTAAAGTGGCAACACAGAGACAAACAGAAAGAAACCTGACGTGTTTAGGAGCAGAAGGCTCCTTGATTACAGGTGGACACAGTCACGTCTCACATGGATATTTAAATAGAAACTCACACTATCTTATTCCATGGTAAACATAAACAAAGGATTTTCAAAACATTCCTCTACCACTGGAAAACTGTCGGCCATCTTATAATGTACACGTTGGCTTTCGTTCTTCCGAGATCACTTGGAGCCACAAGACGATGATGTTGGTGGTATGTTTATAGGGGTCGCTCTCCTGCCGCAAACTCACTGCTACTAAGTGGCCAGAATTCAGCGCTTTCTTCGTGGCTATATATATATATATATATATATATATATATATATATATATGCATACACAGACATATAATACATTCATATATATATATATGCATATACATATATAGGTATGTATATGTCTATACCCATATATGTATATACATATATATGTATGCATATGTATATACGAGTGTGTCTGCTAGGTATTTATAGTTAGGACCATGTTTCCATAGCAAAATCATTTGACTTGCCTATATCTTTGGCACCGCTTGACAAATCTTCATGACATTTTTCAAAAAAAGTGTTGTTGTGATTCTTGTTGCACATGGAAAGTTTTAGGGTAATCCATCAAGCTGGGGCAGAGAAAAAGGAGGCTTACAAAAGGTTGCATTTCTCATGTTAATTTCCATAGGATTCTTTAGACACAACTACGGGCTGAACCACTGGATGGAATTACAGCAAATTTGTCAGAAACCTAGCTGTTGGTACGCAGATTATGCTTTCACTGATTTTATGTGAATCTGTACAGTAGTTTTTGAGATATTTAAGGGAAAATAAATTTGCATCTGGCCACAAATAATTCACTAAATTCACGAATTATTCGCAATTACACATGTGAAAAGCAGTGTTGCAATTGGCTGACTGCAAACTGACTACAAAGTTGTGGCTGCCATTTTATTTAATGGGACACGGTCCCTGGGGGTGATACTCCAAATTGAAAGTGGAATAAGGGGTCAGGGTCAAGGTACCCTGACTGCAGGGGTGTGATATAGGTGTGTTTTAGGTGCAAATTATGGGTTTAAAATAATTTTGCATCACCATGCGTGATATTCATGAAAATTCACACATTTTCACAAATTATTCAAGAATATGGCAAAATTTGAGGTAAAAAATGAAGAATTATTCATATATTAATTCATTCACTCATAAATGCACTTTGAGAATCATGCATCCACTCAGACCCTCATGCAACCCCTCACACCTGCATTCAGACCCACGCACACACTCACACAACACTCACAGATCCACTGACAGAGTCAGGCCCTATGGCTAACCTCCACTGCCCACAGCCACAGGATGTGCATGGTGTGGGCATGGGTGATTATAAGGGCTTTGCTGCAAGGCCTGCTTTGTGACCAACCCCTGCCGCAAACAGCCAAACACTGTGCACAGCAGGATTTGGAATAACATACAGTAATTAAAATTGCTTCACATTAAAAAATTGATAGAAATTCACTGAAAAAACCAAAGGCACAGGGATGTTATAGTTAGGTTCTGAATTTCCTCGTACAAAACCATAGAAATTCAGCAGTATAGTTAGAGTTCTTTTAAGCAGCAATTACTCACACCCTAAGGTAACTATAACTTGCACTATCACCATGCCCGGCTAATTACTCCACATATTATATCATTGATGAGATCTTGCATGGCATCTTTGATATTATAACTGCAACATTTGCAATAAAATTATTGATAAGAAAACTTTGCATGGCAAGGGCGCAAGTTATAGTTACCTTGAGGTACGAGTTTTTTCAATTTTTTTTATTTCTATTTCCTAACTAAAGCGCCCCGTGACCTTTGTTTTTTCAGTGAATAAATATATAGAGATAGATACATAAATATGCAGGAACAAAAAACAAAATGAATCGCTCTCTCCGGAGTTTCAGTAAAGGAACAGTTTACTGCACATTGTTCATAATGAGTTTCGCCTGCCGAAGTGGCTTGATCACGTGATTCCCAATGAGGAATTATCAATCAATCAATCAATCAAAGGCATTTGTATAGCGCACTGCTCACCCGGAGGGTCTCAAGGCGCTGGGGGGGGGGAATGCTACTGCTCGAACAGCCAGGTCTTGAGTTGCTTCCTGAAGGCGAGATGGTCTTGCGTTGTCCGGAGGTGGATGGGGAGGGAGTTCCATGCCTTGGCTGCCAGGTAGGAGAAGGATCTTCCTCCGGCGGTGGCTCTGCGGATGCGGGGGACGGTGGCGAGAGCGAGGCTGGCGGAGCGGAGCTGGCGAGTGGGCTTGTGGAAGGTCAGGCGGCTGTTGAGGAACTTGGGGCCCAGGTCGTGGAGGGCCTTGTGTGCGTGGGTGAGGAGTCGGAACGTGATTCTTTTGTTGACGGGGAGCCAGTGCAGGTCTCTCAGGTGTTCGGAGATGTGGCTGTGTCGGGGGATGTCCAGGATGAGTCGTGCTGAGGCGTTCTGGATCCGTTGGAGTTTCTTCTGGAGTTTGGCGGCGGTGCCGGCGTAGAGGGCGTTCCCGTAGTCCAGCCGACTGGTGACGAGGGCATGGGTGACCGTCTTCCTGGTCTCGGTGGGGATCCACCGGAAGATCTTTCGAAGCATGCGCAGGGTGTTGAAGCATGAAGATGAGACGGCGTTGACTTGTCTGGTCATCGAGAGGGAGGAGTCCAGGATGAAGCCTAGGTTGCGAGCGTGGTCCGTTGGCTTGGGGGTGGCTCCCAGGGCGGGGGGCCACCAGGAGTCGTCCCAGGCGGATGGTGATGATCCCAGGATGAGGACCTCCGTCTTGTCTGAGTTCAGTTTCAGGCGGCTGTTCTTCATCCATTCGGCGACGTCTTTCATCCCTTCGTGTAGGCTGGCTCTGGCAGCGTCCGGGTCGCTGGTGAGGGAGAGGATCAGCTGGGTGTCGTCGGCGTAGGTGATGATCTTGAGGTTGTGTTGACGTGCGATGGTTGCGAGGGGGCTCATATAGACGTTGAAGAGGGTGGGGCTGAGCGATGACCCTTGTGGAACTCCGCAGATGACTTCGGTGGCCGCTGACCGGAACGGGGGGAGGCGGACTCTCTGGGTTCTTCCGGCGAGGAATGAGGTGATCCACTCCAGGGCCTTCTCCTGGATGCCGGTGTTGTTCAGGCGCTGTACCAGGGTGCGGTGGCAGACAGTGTCGAACGCTGCGGAGAGGTCCAGGAGGATGAGGGCCGCAGTTTCCCCATTGTCCATTAGGGATCTGATGTTGTCTGTGGCTGCGATGAGGGCGGTCTCCGTGCTGTGGTTGGCTCGGAAGCCGGATTGCGAGTGGTCGAGGGATCCGTTGGTCTCGAGGAAGGCAGCTAGCTGTCTGTTGACGGTCTTCTCGATGACTTTGGCAGGAAACGGGAGGAGCGAGATGGGGCGGTAGTTCTTGAGGTCGGAGGGGTCTGCAGTTGGTTTCTTCAGCAGGGCACTGATCTCGCCGTGTTTCCAGCACCCCGGGAAGGTGGCGGTGTTGAAGGAGGCGTTGACGATGTCACGGAGGTGGGGTGCGATGATGTGGTCGGCCGTGTTGAAGATGTGGTGTGGGCAGGGGTCCGTAGGGGATCCGGAGTGGATGGTGTTCATGGTGCGTGTTGTGTCTTCGGTGCTGACTGGGGTCCAGGTGCGGAGGGTGGCGGTGGGGGGCATCGGTTCGGTGGTGGGGTTTGTGGTTGGTGGGCCGAAGCTGTTGTGAATGTTGGCGATCTTGTCGTGGAAGAAGGCTGCGAGGGAGTCGCAGAGGTCTTGCGAGGGAGTGATGTCATTGTTTCCGGCGTCGGGGTTGGAGAGCTCTTTGACGATGCTGAAGAGTTCCTTGCTGTTGTGGGTGTTGTTGTCCAGTCGTTCCTTGAAGGCTGTCTTCTTTGTGGCGCGGATCAGTTGGTGTATATGTATATGTATATGTATATGTATATGTACATCTGTGATCCTGTGCTGTCCTCTGTTTTTTATAGGTGTGATTAGTAACTGTGATATTTAAAATGAGATATTGTGATTTAGTAGTGTATAGTTTGTTTTAGTTTTCTTTTATTTTTGTTGGAAAGTGGATTACTGGTAAGGGCAGGTAAGTACCTACACTTAGCAATAGGCCATTAACTCCCACTTAGGTCCAGTTAGGTCTCAATAAATTAAACCCCTCTCAACCCATGGTAGCTTGGAAACGAGCAACAAAGCTTAACTTAGAAGACAGTGTGTAAAGCATTTAAAAATCTCAAAACGGTAAATAAGTAAAACATAAAACACAAAACACAATAAAAATCGGACACCAATTTATAAAAATATATTATATTTATCTTTAAAGTGGCACCAAAACGAGTAAAATCAGATAAGGGGAACCGGAGGTATACCTTTTCTAAGGAATAAATGTTTTCTAGTGCATAGAAGCAAATAGCCCTCAAAGGATTAAAAAAAAAAAGGTCACACTGGATAGGGATAAAGTCTGGAGTTCAAGGCCGTACATGAAGTAGCACTGTTACACTTCATTTCAGAAGTGGTTCTTGATACAGGAAAGTGGTCCACAGCACTAGCCAATAGTTCAGAGGCTCTGGTTTGCCTCTTGGGATCTGGTACTACAACTCCCACAATGCACCTTTTCAACTTATTGGGCTGTTTACAATAGTTGCTCCAAATGTCTCTAAACTTGTGGATCTTCTTCCAGGGGCCCTTTATGGGTCCTTGTTGTGATGTCCACAACTTGATCCAAGGTTCCAGGAGCTTTGAGTTGCTTCTTGGGAATTGGGACTACAATTCCCAGAAAGCACCTGGTCAAACTCCTCAAATTGCCACGCAACGCTGGTCACCTGGGATCTTCTTGCAGGACTTGATGTAGGAGAATATAGATAGCTCCTTTGTACCTGTGGCTTACAGGGAGTCCACTCCTGGAGTTGCAGAAGAAAGGCAAAGTAATTTTCTTGTTGACGCCCAAATTATGCAGCTGGTGCAGTCCTTGTGAGTGCAGTGTCCAGGTGCAGGCCAGGGGCCAAGCAGGAAAGTCCTTCTTTTCCAGTCTCTTCATCCAGCAGGGATATGAGATGTGGGTGCAGTTCTGCCAAATGTATCATTGCTCCTTGGGTGAAATGCAAGTGGAGAAGCAATTGTCCAATCACAGGTAGGCCACTATCCTCTTGGATGACCACATCCTAATAAGTGTGACAAAAATCTATCCTAGGGAGCAACATTCCTTAAAAATCTCAAATGGGAGAAACTGAATTTTGGAGAATAGGTCTAGCTGAGCCTACCCGCCGGTGTGGCTAAAAATCCATACCTCATCCCTCTCCTGCCCTCTCCTAATCTAATTAAGAGGGCACCAGGTTGTCTGAGTTTGCAGGAAATGGGGGAGGACTTGAGTTGCTCCAAATGTCCTTCCCTCCTTTGAAGACTAGGTTGGCTCCTCTCCCCCTATCCTGTTTCACCATCTGATGAGGCAGATCTCCTTCCCAGGCACTTCCTTTGTGTTCAGCTCAGGCCACTTTACACCTCATCAAGGTAGGTCGGCTAGGCTGCCAGAGGCTGGCCTAACAGACAAGGGCACCGCAGAGCTGAAATTGGTAACTTTTAGGAAGAGTTTTAAAGCTCTTTCCCTGAACTAGTTATATTAAATCCTACAACGGCAAGTTCTTGCATTTATTATAGCAATCAGTTTGAGACCAAACATGCTACATCTAGCTTGTTTGAAGACGTTATTAATTAAAATAAAGTCTCCCCATTTTAGCCTATGGATCCTATTCACTACAATGAAGAAAAACAAATTTTGCTATTTTTCCTCATCAGGGCTTACAAAACATATTTTAAAGCTCTTTCCCTGAACTAGTTATATTAAATCCTACAACGGCAAGTTCTTGAATTTAATATAGCAATCAGTTTGAGACCAAACATGCTGTATCTAGCTTGTTTGAAGACGTTATTAATTAAAATAAAGTCTCCCCATTTTAGCCTATGGATCCTATTCACTACAATGAAGAAAAACAAATTTGGCTATTTTTCCTCATCAGGGCTTACAAAACATATTTTATAAGGTCCCTGTTTATAGTTACACTGCACCCATCCCTGGGGGCACATTATTGGTGACATATATGTAAAAATAAGGTAGCTTAAGACTTTGGAAGTACTTTTAATTCCAAAGTCGAATTTACATGTAATTTTAATTTAAAAGCAGCAAGCAGGGTAGGCCTGTCTTTAAAATGACCCTGGGCACCTAAGCAGTACACCTATGGGGACACTACCAATGCTGGGGTTCCTAAACCGACATGCCCTACCATAACCTAGGGACTTATAGGTGGGTTGACATAGGCAATTATCATTAGCCTAATTTGCATACTCATTTTACCCAGAGCGCAGGCCCAGGGACTGGGTAGCAGTACCCCGAACACCATCAGAGTCAGGAAAACACCAGCAAAAACTGAAAATGGGGGCAAAAAGTAAGGGGGCTTCTGCAGTCAACCCAGTTTTCTCACACCATGGCCATTAGGAAATAAAAGTTAATCTGCTATATGTTAATAGAATAATGCAACTCACATTGGTGTTCCACGACCTTATAAAGGAAATTGGCCTTGGTCCATGTCCTCTATGTAGTTACAGAAGTCCTTTATGGTTTGCAATACCATTATAAAGTATGGCAAATGAACCTTCATCATGTATATCTCCTCCACAACATCAGTGCTTTAGATGGCAGAAGATAATTTATTCTTGATAGAAAGTCCCTGTGAGTGCTTGGTGTGAGTAAAACATTAAAGTGTGATGGAACATGGGACTAGATTAATTTCCCAGTCCTAACCAAAGAACCTCCACTAACAGATCTCTTCTCCTCTATTGCTATGGGTGGAGCTGTAGCCTTTTGGTGCCTTTATCTCTCCTCGAAAACAGGGCGATTTTTCCAGCACAGACACTCACCCTCTTCCTGACGGACAAGACAAACACAGGCAGTGACATCGGTGGATCTCTCATCATCCACCTGCACAGGAAGTGAAGTCACTGAATTTCCCATCATCCATCTGGGCTGGAAGTGAAATTACTGGTTTTCCTGCCAAAACTGTCTTTAAAAGAAGAAGCCAAACACGTGGATATCATTTCCATTTACCCATCAGTTTAGGAAGTACATTAAGGCATCCTGGACTCCTCCCCACTCCTAGGACCTACTTAATGGCAGCTGCATCATAAACACACAGTAGAGGAGAGTAGAGGGCACTTTGAAGGCTTTCTGAAGGAGTGCCAAAGGCAAGTCCGTCTGTTCCCGTCCATGCCTGGACAATGCCCAGCATCAGAAGCCCAACCAATCACTTCACGCAGTACTCTGCAGCACTCCTTAGGTTGCTAGACCCCGGATGCCATTTCCCCAACTGGTGCAGCACCACACCTCACACCACGGTAGGAATTTTCACTTATACACACTGCCGGATCTCTAGCAGCCACCCACCCACACCCCTCACCTAAATAATAATAACACCATCAACACCCACTCTCAACACACACACAACACAAGCACCACCAATGCCTACACTTTCAACCTACACCGATGCCATGGCAAACCTGCACACCAATTTCCACTCACATGCATGCTTCTCAGCACCGATCACTCAGAAAAACACATAGTCGAAATATGGGACCTTCTGGGCAGTGACGCATCCCACATCCCCTGCATCACAGAGACCTGGCTCAACCCCTCATCAGCTCTTGACATCGCTACAGCATTTGAACCCGTCTGCAAGATCACTCAAAAGGACCACCTTCACAAACCAGGAAGAGAAATTGCTAATATTTATATAGAGTTCATCAAATGCACAACATGCACAGACAATGTTACCAAGTTCATGGAACACAGGCCTTTCAAGCTTCAAATCTCTGAAAAATTCACTCTGAATGGAGCCCTTGACTGCCGACCTCAGGGACCCTGAGCCATTAAATCACCTTTGTCACTGACTTTGTTTCTCTACTCACCATCAACTCCAGTACCTACATTCTCCTCTGCAACTTTTACCTGGAAGACGTCAAAATCTTGAGCAACATTGGATTCACCCAGCTTGTCACGAACCAACACATATCAAAGGACACACACTCGGCCCCACCTTAACCACAAGTGACAGCATCAAACACAACTTGACCACACATCTCAACTGGACAGCCCACTTCATTATTCACTTCCAAATCAACACACCTTAAGTCAGCAAACCCTACCAGGTTCAGCACTTCAATCCTTAGCTGGAGCAAAATCATAGAAGAAAACTGACACCCTAAGCACTGATCAGCGTAGCCAAACAGACTACCCCGACAAGGAAATCAACAACTTCAACAACTGGATCAAGAACTGTACAACATCTCTCACACCAATCAAACCTAACAAGCATAGCAGATCAAACAAGCAGGCCAGCTGGTACACAGAACAAATCCAAGATACCAAACAACACTGTAAACAGCTAGATAGGAAATGGAGACACAGCCACAACACAGAACTGTCTACAAGGCTGAACTCAGATGCAATCATCAGCAAATTAGAGGCACCAAGAAAATAAAAAAAAGCACTAGGGAACTGCCTCGAAGGAAGCTCCAACAGCAACAAGGAGATCTTCTTGTTAGCCAAGAACTTCACCTCGCCCTCCACCACTGTGAACAACATTGCTGCCTTTCAACAACTCTGAGATAATCTATCCAACTTCTTCCGAAGCAAAATCACAAACATCTACAGCAACTTAGCACACCAACCAAACTCCAGAGTACTCATTAATAACCTACCCACCACCAACAAAGATGGTCACCTGACTGAATGGACAACCCTCACTAGAAACAACACAGCAGCAATCATGCAGACCATCCCCCCAGAACATCTATGACCTGGGGACATGACCAATCAGCACCACCCTGACCCACATCATCACTTGTCCATCATGTCAGCCACTTTCCTGGATGAAGGGAGACTTGCAAAATTCAAAGCTCTCCTCATGAAGCTAACAGCTGACCTGAATCAACTGAGCAACTTTCAACTCATCTCCCTTCTCCTCTATCCAGCAAAAATTATTGAGAAGGCCAATAACAAGCAACTTATAACCCACCTAGAATACCACCATCTTCTAAATAACACACTATCAGGATTAAGAAAATAACACAGCACTGAAACAGCACTCATCATGGCCACCAACGACATTCAAAACATCCTGGACTGAGGAGAAACAGCAGCCCTCTTCCTGCCCCACTTCTCCACACCCTACAACACTATCTCTCGCAATAGCCTCACCACAAGATTTACATGCAGTGATTAGCTTTCAAATAGATCAGTTTCTTCCTCACGGGAAGAACCCGAAGGTTCAGGCTGCCACCCTTCGCATCAGAGACCAAGAAACTATTATGTGGTGTCCCACAGGGATCGTCCCTCAGACCCACTTTTTTGAAAATATGCATGACACCTCTTGCTAACATTATCCAATCACAAGACATCACTGTCATCTCCTACGTCAATAACACCAAACTCATCTTCTTCCTGATAGACAAACATCACTAGAGTCATCTTCACCAACTACCTGACAAGGATAGCAGACTGGATGTGAATCAACTGTCTGAAGCTCAACTCTGACAAGATGGAAGTATTGACCTTTGGCAACAAGACCTCTAAATGGGATTCCATCTGGTGGTCATCGGAGCTGGGACCAATACCCACAGACTACGCATGACATCTAGGGATCATCCTAGATGGCAAGCTCAACATAATGGCCTTAAGTCAATGCAGTGTGCACCTCCTGCTTCCACAGTCTATGCATGCTGCAAATGGTCTTTACATGGTTGCCTCAGGACCCCAGACAGGCCATCACACAGGCACTCTTCACCAGCAGGCTGGACAACGGCAACACACTATATGCCGGACTCTCCAAACAACTCCTACACTGAATCCAGACCATCCAGAATGCAGCTGCAGGGCTCATACTTGACCTCCCACGCCCCACCCACATCATATTGCACCTTGAAAAGCTTCAGTGGCTCCCCAATAACAAGTGCAGCCAATATAAATTTCTCACGCACGCATTCAAAGCATTTATATAAGACAGGACCAGAATACCAGAACAGCCACATACACTTCCACCAACACAAAAGACACTTACCCTCTGCCTCATTTGCACACACACACACACACACGCATCCACAAAAGCAAAACTGGGGTTCCCTCATTCTCATACATAGCACCGAAGACATGGAACGACCGCCCTCAACACAGCAGACCCTCTTCCTCATTTATTGAGTTCCGCAAGGAGCTGAAGACCTGGCTCTTATTATAAGCCCCTTGGGGCTATACATCTGCACACCTTTCCCATGCTCCTGGATAGCCTCTCAGGTGATTAGTGCACTATACAAATGCACATAACATAACTAACATATCTAGTACATAGATAGGACAAGCAGGGTATTTTGCAAAATAGCCCTTTAGAATAGATAGAAACAGCAATTTAGGAAACTATTTATAATGAATGAACTCAAAATCACCTGCTGTTCGCCAACCACAATGTCAAAACGTGCTTCATTCAAGGTGAGTAGCATTGTTTGGTCCATCGGGAGTTTTGTGGGGCAGTAGGAGATATGTCCTAGCCATGTTACACACGATTCGGAACGAGATGAAATACCCCTTCAGCAATCATACCAGGTCATCAATCCCAGTGTATGTAACAGAAACGTTAATGCATTCATTTTGGAAATCGATCTGTAGGTTTCCGTCCAAATTGTAAAAAGCGATGTCTATTGCTGTCAGAATCAATTTATTAATTGTATAATTCAGACCTTTATTTTATCTTTCAGTCCCAGTACTTTCAAGAAATGATCAATAAAAATGCCGGTGAAAACAATGCGAAAACGATTTGCAAGAACGGCCTAAATAATGTACAGTAGGGTTAATAAACAAACTAAGGTTTATTGTAACTAAATGGATGCATACTTCTTGGAGTCTCGGTGTTGCTAGCATAGGCATTTGGTTTGTAACATAATATCTTGGCCATATGGTTGAATAAAATGAACATTGAAATCTCAGCTAATCCCAGGCACAGGGGTCCTTGAAGTTCTTGTTCTTCCTGGAATTGGGCCCTTAATGCTCTAAATCTAGTGGATAAACCTGCTGGAGAGCATCAATAAATAATCAAGGTTGGTAAAGTAGGTTGCTATTTTTCCCTGTGTGAATTGTTCTTATGAAACGAATGTTAAAGGTGAAAGGGTGTTCTTATGAGAGATGTCACCAGAGACATAATTAGGTAGTTGCTCGTTGTAGAATTATAGCCAGACTGAGGGAAATGAACTGTAAATATGTTATGCATATCTCAACACGAGTGTATCAGGGCCTTAAACCACAAAAGCACATTGTGTTTCAAAGCACGTCTCGTTCATTGTGGGATGATAGTTTCCCTTTTCATCATTCACCAAAGGGAACAACATGCATTCTCTAAAACGCTTTGGGGTCAATATTTGCCAAAACAATATATAAACGTCTCTTGCTAAAGTTTTTCGAAATAAGAACTGGTAGAAATCTTTTGCAAAGGGATTTCAGAAAAGTCATTATGCAGTGCAGAAAACACGAGTTACAAGAGCTTTTCGGTATACAGTTACTCGCTTCATTGTAACTCATGTTTAGTCCAGAATAACAACACTACACTTATTTCACCATAGCACATTTACAGAAAAGTATTCTTTGTAAAACTAACCAAACTAGAATAATTGCAAGGTTACATTTTAGCAAGTGACTTTCAGGTTTATTTTTTCTCTGAGTAAATGGTATACCGTGAAGAAAACAAATGAGCATATTTGAAGGAAGGTCTACTTTCAAACTTTTCTTTAATTTAGGTTGCTATAGAAAAAAGAGAATCATACTTTGTAGTGAATTATGCCCAATTCTAAGTTTACGTTTTGTTTATCATTGTGGTAAGGGGTCATTGCAGGTAAGTATCTATACCTTTACAAATCACCATTGGCCTCTCTGCATAATCTTGCAGCGGTACATCACTAAAGTCTCCAGTAATTATTGAAGTGCACCCATTTTAATGAATTGTTCCTGGTCCTCCACGATATTATGTGGGAACTTTTACATCTTTGCATCAGGGCGTTTTTCTAATTTTTGAGAGAAATACGGGTGTTAAGTAAACTGCACTAGCGCGATTTCTCAATGTCAGGAAAATGGGCCAGATGTAGCAAAGGGTTTTACCCATTCTGTGTCTATGGGAAAATGTTCTTGTACATATGGCCCAATGTGTCAACATAACCTGGAGATGATGGCCTCTCAGGTCACTGCAGAAGTCAAGGCACCCCTTCTTCCATGGCATTGTGCTGCACTTTTCGCATCTGAGGGACAGTGTCCTGTGTGCCTGTCAGCTGTCTTTCAGCTCTTGGTCCTCAGGTCCACAAGTGACGGAAACCACTCCATCACCATAGATATACATCTTTCCTTATTTATAATTATCTGCCATCAGAGTGCAGAGGGGAAGCCGCTGAGATAGAGGACAGCAATGACGAACAATGTTTCCAGCAGTGGACGCATTCATCAACAATCACAGAGTCATTCCTTAGCACACACGTGATCAGAATCTGCTGAAAATAAAAATCTCCAGATCCTGCTGAAAAATAACTTCACTCATCACACAAAGTATTTATACTTACAACATAGACCACCTGCAGCTAACTTAGTCTTCCTCATAAATGAAAATGTCTGGAAGAAGACAGTCCATATTCTCTGGAAATTAGTCAGTTGTGATGAGATAATTAGGATGGAGCTCCAGCTCTTTGGAGCAATGGTTTATGCAAAACACATGAGCCAGAGAAGGGAAATGTGGGGCAGATTTGTTGATACAGTGAAAGGGTTATATGACACAACAAGGCATGTCAGAACCACGCATGGCTTAACAATGCGGTCTGAACCACACCCGCATCTTTACCACACATGTCTTTACCACGCATGCCTTTCATCAAATTTAATTGTAAAAGCATGCTAGGTAAAGGTATATGTGATAACAACATGCGTGGTTCTGTCATACAACCTCCCCTTAACATTAAAAACTACCCCGCTCCTTCCACCCGCCCTGAGGACTAAAACTACCCCACCCCTGAAAACTTTGACCCCCAAAATCTGACCCCAGGCCCCTCCTTGCCCTTAGCCCTAAAACCTTGCCCCTGTTAAAAAAAAAAAAAAAACCTGCCCAGACCCCCCTCTAAAACCCTGGCCCTGTTATAAAGAAAAATGACCCTGACCCCCCACACCCACCCTGAGCCCTAAAAAATCCCCCACCCATATAAACTCCCCCCAAAGCTGACCCCAGACTGTGAGAAAATTGGGCTGATTGCAGAAGCCCTCTAACTTTTTGCCCCCATTTTTCACATTTTGCTGGTGTTTCCCTCACTCTGAGGGTGCCCTGGGCACTGCTAAAAAGTCCCAGGGCCTGTGCTCTAATTAAAATAAGTATGCAAATTAGGCTAATTATAATTGGCTATGCCAGTCTACTTATAAGTCCCTCATATATGGTGGGGCATGTAGGTTTAGGGACCCCAGCATACGCGGTGCACCCATAGGGGCACTGCTGAGCTGCCTAGTGTCATTGTAAAGGCAGACCTGCCTTGCTTGTTACTTTTAAATTGAATTTACCTTCAAATTCGACTTTGGAATTAAAAGTACTTCGAAAGTCTTAAACTACCTTATTTTTATATAATTCACCCCTGAGGTGTGCCCTAGGTGCCTTCAGGGCGGGGTGCAATGTAACTATATGCAGGGACATTATAAAAGATGTTTTACGACATGTGTGGCTCAGCCCACGTAGAAAGGGCTGTCTTCACAGTGAGAGCTCTCTTTAAAACCAGATGCTCATAGGAGGACTTCTACAAGTGTTGTAATGACCTGCAGGGAAGAGTCCACTCCCTTATTTCCAGGGCACACAAAGAGGCCCTGACATTTGGTGGATAGCCTACTTGACACATTAGCCTTGTGCCCTGAGAGGAGAAGGTGTTATCCACATTCTGCACTATAGACATCATGGTAATTGCAGGTAGAGTTGATGTGGGAAGGACCAATACCACTTTTCACATAATTATTAATTCACCCTTTCCCAACTCTCACATACCTAATCCCTAACACAAATATGCACACTAATGACAGCCTATTCATTTTCCTTAACACAATCCAAAAAGAAATCACAGCCAAACCAGGATGATCTTACTTATGGACAATAAATAACACGTCCTGTATGTTTTGACTACATCTATCAAGTTACTTATAACATTGTAAGCTATATATTGACTAATTAAATTCATATAACACATATAACACATTCTATCATCCTTGGCCTGATAGAACCTAAAATGAATAACTTGTAATATTACAAGTTAGAACAGATGAATCTATGTCACCAGATCTAAAATATTCCAGCCCTGGATTAATACTTGACATATCATTGTATCCTGGCAATGTGTTTTGAAGGTGGACTATTTCTTCTATTAAGTAACATTCTACTCTGCCTGAAAACAGGAAAATCTTTGTGCAATGCCTAAAAAGCTACAAAAAACATATCCTACAAGCAAAATCAACTTTTTTTCAAATAACATTTTAAATTCAGAAAACTTAATGGAGCCCATCTTTGAGACTGTTAGGGAACTATCTAGTACAGATGGAGTTACCATACGATGGGTCCTCGCACAGGAACTATGCAATACCTTAAACTTCTTCTTTGTAGATAAAATAAAGACAATAAATGATAGTATTCACTTAACTTCATTTATTATGACAACCTCACCAGGAGACAGTAATTCTGAGATCCTTTCGGACTTCTTGGCGATTAATGAAGACTGCCTCTTTGAATTGAGGGATAAGGTTAAATCAGGCTACTAAATGATATATGCCCCACAAGGATTCTTAAAATAATTTTTTCTCGACTTCAGGAGATAGCCCCATCTTTCCTTAACTCCTCCCTTAGTCAGGAAACAGCTTCATGCTCCTTTAAAGAGGAAGTTGTACTCTCCCTTCAGAAAACCCAGCAAGGATCCATCTGGTCTGAAAAATTATGGGCCAATTTTCTCACTATTTTGTATCAAAGCTACTGGATACCCCTGTGGCTCAACATCTTGCACCTTCACGGAGGAGTATGACTTTCTTGATTCCTATCAGGTTGGGTTCCACAGAATCAGTGATTCCTTCTGTCATGGATGACTTGAGCAAAGAAGCTGATAGAGGCACAACAGAGGCATTGGTCCTTTCAGAACTATTAGCGGCCTTTGACAAGGTTGCTCATACTATTTTGATCAACCGAGTCAGGGCTGCAGGGGTACAAGACATTGGTTTTTGCCTAGATCGAGTCATTTCTGAAAGATTGTTCTCAATCTGTCCACCTCCGGCCTTTCTCGTCGCAAAAGGTCTAACTAAATTTTGTAGTGCCTCGGGGATCAGCTCTGTCCCCTCATCTCTTCAATCTCTACATCTGTCCCCTCATACCCTTCCTTCAGAAGAGGAAAGTGAAAATATATAATTGCGCGGATGACTTGCAGTTCATTTTCACCACTAATGGCACATTGGATTCGAAGGTCTTTTTTCCAAGATGCCATGTTGTATATCTGGGACTGGATAAATAGCCATCAACTGAAGTTCAACTCCAATAAAATGGAGATAGTGGTGACTAAAAATAAAATCTAGCAATAGTCCCACTTCTTCTGGCCGTCTGAGATGGGGGCTTCTCCTACACCCAAGAAAGTAGTTCAAAGCATTGGGATACTAATTAATGAGGATCTATCTATGAAATCTCAGACAAGTGCGGTGACCTCCTCATGTTTTCTACAACTTAGGAGAATCAGGAAAATCAGGAGATATTTCTCCTACAAAGCCATTATTCAAATTATTATTGCTTTAGTAAAGTCCTGCATAGACTATGCTAATGCACTTTATCTCAGAATTCCTGCTGGCCTAAATCAAAGACTTCAACTTGCTCAAAATCGAGCCACCCAGCTGGTCTTTCATCAACCTAGACACTGTCATATATCACCATTGATGGGTAGGCTTCACTGGCTTCCTATGGCCAAGAGGTCTATTTTCAAAACAGGTTGTTTGATTTTTAAATCTCTACATGGCAATAGTCCTGCTTTACTTCTATCAGATTTCAGCGCTACACCCATAAACAACATTTTCAATCAGCCGCTTTGGAGCTGCTGACTATCTAAAAGTAAAAGGAAGAGTCTTTGAGGGGTTAGGCTATCAGTTACTCTCCCCTACACTTGGAACACCTGCACCTTGATTTGAGGTCTAATGCCAACGACATGGGATTTAGAAAGCATTTACAAACATGGTTATTTAGACAAGCATATAGCTACATCTCAGTTTTCCAGTTGTCCTCTTACCTAGCGGCAAGAGACCTTGCTTGGTGTACATGCGCTCAATGTGTATTCTTACACAACACAGTATCATCACACATAACCTTGCGTAGATTGACCCTTGACAAATGCAAGGAATTCAAATTTTTATTTCAAAACCAATCACACATCCGTGGGCTCTTTCACATCCTAGTGCAACTCTGTGATGTAAATATAATGTCCATAAAAGCACTGCAAAGTACCCTGTGTCTGCTAACCAAGGCGGTTCAGCTGCCTCACTGAACTGTGGCATAATATATCTCTGGCAAGAATAGATTGTCAGTGGGTGGGACAACCTTGCCATATGATGCCCAAAGTTTGTTTTTCAGTCTAGGAAAAATACTGACTTAGATTGCAGAATGCAAAAACTAAGAGGTAGAGCAGCACCTGCACTGTGTATCTATCAAATACATTATAAATGGATATAGGTGGATTTATAGATAATCAGTCAACATGCGTGTTGCAGAAATGTATAGCCATGTTTTCAAACTTTAAATTTTATAATATAGTCCTATTTGTACTACAAATCAAAAGGAATCATTGTGAATCTACAGTTTTCAAATGGACTATTTCAGTCAGCAGCCTCAATTCCATTGGACGTTATCCATTGGCCGAAATAGGATCAAAAGCGTTCAGCGAGAGCAGCACTCCTGCTAATGAGAATTATCATCAAGATCAGTGCAGTCCATCAAGTTTGCGCGTCCACTCCTGTTCTGACACCAGTAACAACCACAGCATGACACCTGCTGTGTAGCCTGGGAATACCTGCAAATGTGTCCACTATCGCAAGGTCACAGAGTTGATTGGAAAGCAATGGTGCAGGACCTGCGGTGGTCAGAGAGCCTTAGGTGTGGCCATTAGTGTCAACACCATGAATAGAGACCTGTGTAGGTACACAGCAGGTTAATTAGCTGGGCCATATTAGTGAACTTCTATGAACCCGGAGCAATCTCATAAGGCCCAGAATGAGACCCCAAGGACCCAAAATAATCTCCTGAAGCACCATCTGGGTGTCCACACTTCACGTTCTGGGGTGGAGTAGGATTACTTCAGAAAATTGCCTGCTGCAATGTCTGATTTAGCTGCTGCTTTCCATCTTAATCACCATCTTCTAATAGCTTGATCCCAGAAACATATACAGCTGACATTTCCACATAAATTGGGACACTGTTGCACACAAGTCTTCTGTCACCAACCCACCTTGATGACAGTCAGGTTGCTTCAGTGGCCCACGGGGGTCGTTCATCTGACCCACTTAAGATCAACACCCACGACCCTACGACCTAAAGACTTAGAAAATGATGTCCTAATTTGAGCATCTGCAATATTTACCTTATGAACCTATGTACAGACATATTCAGTCTATTAATGGAACTTTTGTCTTGGAGAGGGCTCTAAACAACTGTTGATTCCTCAATAATTTCTTTCTCTTTCAAAATACAAGTTAACCGATTTTCAGTTAATCTAAAATGTATGATTTACATTTCCATTACAAATCTGTAAAATAATGAATTACTGTACTAGGTGTAACAGGCTATTTCTCTAAAAATTATTTTAAAGTAACATGGTGTTTTTAAAACAAGCATACTTCTCTCAAAATGTAATTTATCTGCTAACACTTTATTATACACACAAATGCATTTCCTTGTTACCACAATTTTAACTAATGTCAAATCAGTATGTACATATGTACAGTTAGCTAAACTTGCATTTTAATATTAAGGTTTTATACATCAATATGCCCAGCAAGTGAGAAGGACACATCACAAATGTGAATTAAAAACTTGTCTTCTAAACCATGAACAGAAGAAGCATGAGGTACAATCTTAAAGAAAATATGATTCATACAATGCAAGGTATAGAATGATTTTAACTATTGTAAAGTCAGTGATACATTTTGTCATAGGCTGGTTCTCCAAATACATTAGCAACACTAATAGTAGTCTTTAGTTTTTCACAGACATTATAAACCTAAGTCAGATTAATAAACTACACTAAATTTCAACAGATTTGCTACAGCTGACACCATCAAGTCTGAGTTCTACAGTCTGACACACACAGGCAACATGTGACAAGTACCTCGGCAGAAACTCATTTGCATTGGCATCATCCCATGACTGAAAGGAATTGTACCCCATTTCAACATGCACTGTACATCTCTCAATGTTTAGTAGTTGTGCAACAGTCCAAAGTGTCCTGTGATGACGTGCTGGTACCCCAGCAGAAAGCAGAGTAGCAGGAACTAGGATAGATTAAGGAGACATAATATGTTTGTTCCAAACATAAGATTGTCATTTGAAAATGTAATATGATTTATGATAAGCAAACATCAATAGCTGTAAAACATACATTCTCATATAACATGCTCATCATTTTATGTTACATATTGGCAATTTACAATTAGATTGTCAAATGCATTTAAAAATAAAAAACATTTAGAAGAAAATGAAAACCCAGGAATGTATTTAGAGGAAGAGCAGGATAAAACCTAAAAGTGGATATGTTCACGGGGAATGCCAATAAATTACATTTTCATTACAGCCACTGACCATCAGGCAAATAGGTGTTCAATTAGTTAATATCTGAGGTCAGTGTAGGAGGCTGGCCTGGTTTGTAGTGGGTACCTAGGGTAGTTACACCTTATACCAGGTTCAGTTATCCCTTATTAGTGAAGTGTAGGCAGTGTCTAGAAGCCAGGCTGTCTAGAGGTAACTGTAGGCAAAGCAGCCCAGGCTGAACTAGGAGACATGCAAAGCTCTTGCAATATCACTGTAGTCACAGAGTACTTACACACAAGAAAGACAATACTCAGTGTTATAAAACATGAAGGTACTTTATTTTAGTGACACAAGGCCAAACATATATTAGAGGCTATAGTCCTCTAGGAGGTAAGTACTATACATATATTATAGACTAGTAACCAAAATCAGGTAAGTAAACAGTAATAAAATAGTGCAAATAATGAAAATCACCAAAGGTTACAATGAGCCTAGGGTCAACACAAACCATATACTGGAATGAGAATGTCGGTTTCCAACCTAGGCAAGAGTAGTGTGTAGAGGGGTATTGGGAGAGTAAGAAAACACCTAAGGCAAGTAAAGTACCCCACCCCGGAGCCCAAGAAAGCAGGAGTAAAGCACAACAAGTTTCCTTAGAACACACTAGAAGTCGTGATAAAGAATTATGCACAAACCAAGCAACACTGCAAGATACCAGCAATAAATTCCTGGACTTGAAGACCTGTGGAGAGAGGAGACCAAGTCCAAGAACAGCTGAAGAGTCCAGGAGTAACAGGAGCCTCTGCTAACCCAGATGAAGGTGAAAAAGTGGATCTTCCACTTAGAAGAAAAAGTCAGAAATGCACCAAAGAAGACAGCTGCGGGTTTCTGCTTGGTGCAAGAGATGTCCCACGTTGAGTGGAAAAAGGCAGGCTGTTTTTCATTGTTGGACTCTGCCAACAAGCATTGGCTCATGCAAATGACGCCTTAGGTGGGAAAAGACACTACCTGGATCCAGGAAGGGCCTGGGATCTCAACTCGGACTGACGAGACAGAGGGGGCTCTCAGCACTTCAGAGAGTCCTCAGAAGACCAGGCAGCACCCACAGGAGTTCCAGGACACAGGGAGAAATGAGTTGCAAATCACTGTCGTGGCAGCACTACACAAAGGGATTCCATGCCTCCGGAGAACAACTCAGGGAGCTGAGCGGTGCAGGATACAGTGCTGGAGACATGGGCCATACTGTGCATAAATGATTCCTTGGAGAAGTGCACAGAAGCCCTAGGAGCTGCAAAACACGTGGTGCACAGGGGTAGTGTCTGGCTCGAGGAGGCAAGCTCTTACCTCCACCAAATTTGGACAGTTGGACCTTTGGATAGTCAGGGTCACTTCGGTCCACCACCTTTGTTCCAGGATCCACCCTCGTCATCAGGAGAGGGGAACGAGAGTACTGGTCAACACTGCAGAGAGGTGCCTGCTGAAGCAGGGAAGTGATTCCATCACTCCACAGGAGATCCCTTTGGTCCTCTGGTGCAGGATGAAGACAGGCAGTCTTCAGAGCATGCACGACCTGGAAACTGTTGCGGCTGCTGGCAGGAGCTGAAGTTACAGAGTTGCAGTAGCCTTCTTGGATACTTTGATGCAGTTGAGAGTTCCTGGAGCAGTTCTGCAGTTGATCTGACGGTAGAAGGTGAAGCAGAGGTTGCAGAGGATTCCTGCTGGAGTCTTGCAAAACCGAATCTGAGGAAACACCCAGAGGAGAGACCCTAAATAGCCCTGAGAGAGGGATTGGTCACCTAACCAGGTATGGACCTATCAGGAGGGGTCTCTGACGTCACCTGCTGGCACTGGCCACTCAGATGCTCCTGAAGTTCCCTGACCATCGTGAAAACAAGATGGCAGAACCCAGGGACACTCTGGAGGAGCTCTGGGCACCACCCCTGGGGTGGTGATGGACAGGGGAGTGATCACTCCCATTTCCTTTGTCCAGTTTCACGCCAGAGCAAGGACTGGGGGTCCCTGAACCAGTTTAAACTGGATTATGCAAGGAGGGCACTGTTTGTGCCCTTCAAAGCATTTCCAGAGGCTCTGGGAGGATACCTCTCCCATGCCTGTAACACCTAATTTCAAAGGGAGAGTGTGTAACACCCCTCTCCTAAAGGAAAGGTATTGTTCTTCCTTCCTGGGATTGAGCTGCTCAAGCCCCTGAAGGACAGAAGCCTGTCTGTGAGGTGGAAGCAGCTGGGGCTGCAGTGGAAACCTCAGAAAGCTGATTTGGCAGTACTGGGGTCTATGGGGGTGCATTTAATTGCCCCCCCAATACCAGAATCAGATTGGGGTACAATTTCCAGTTCCTAGACTCCTTACATGGCCATATACGGAGTTTACCTTTGTGAAGCTACATATATGTGTTGACCTAAATGCAGTGCACACTTATAATGGTATCCCTGCACTCACGAAGTCTGGGAAAATGGGCCTGGACGATGTGGGGGCACCTCTGCTAGTGCAGGGGTGTACTCACACACAGGTACTATGCACCTAGCCTTCAGAGTCTGAAGGTTAGACATATAGATGATTTACAAATTACCTGGTGCAGTGAAAATGGCTGTGAAATAGTGCTTACCTTATTTCACTCCGGCTACAATGGCAATCCTGAAGAAGTGTTTGTACAAGCTGCTTGTGGGTGGCAAAATAAATGCTGCAGAGCATAAGGATCTCCTGGAACCACAATGCCCTGGGTACCTAGGTACAATATACTAAGGACTTATAAGGGGGGTCCAGTGTGTCAATTTGAAGAGGAATACTGAGTTACCAGTATGTAAGTACAAATTTGGAATCAGAGAGAGCATAAGCACTGGAGTTCTGGTTATCAGGACTCCAGTGACACAGTCAAGCATACTCTTACAACAGTAAAACATACTGACATGTAGGCCACAAACTATGAGCACTGGGGTCCTGACTAGAAGGATCCCCGTGAGACATTAAAAACACACTGACAAACACTGACAAACAAGCCAAAAATGGGGTTAACCATGCTAGAAAGAGACTACTTTCTTGCAGTGAGTGTCTTTGGGCCAGATGTAGCAAGATCAGAATCGCAAATCCTGATGCAGAACAGTGTCTCAGACACCGTCTGCGACTCGCTATGGGGTCGCCAAGACCCACCTCATAAATATTAAAGAGGTGGGTTGCATTTTGCTACCCCATAGCGAGTCCCTGCACTCACAGGGATGGTGGCCTGCTGAAGTCAGCAGACCTCCATGTCTGTGAATGCTTTTTCAAGAAAGCAGTTTTTTTTTTTATTTTGCAGCCCGTTTTCCTTAAAGGAAAACGAGTTGCAAAATAAAAAAAAATAACACTTTATTTGGTTTAGTTTTTTCAGTGTAGACAGTGGTCCATTGGACCACTGCCTGCTCTGAAAAAACCTTTTTGGCAACATTCACAAAGGGGAAGGGGTCCCATGGGGACCCCTTCCCTTTTGCAAATGAGTTACCACCAGTGTGACACTGGTGGTAACTGCGAATTGCTTTGCGACCGCATTCGCGGTCACAAAGCAATTCTGCATTGCGATGCAAGTCACAAATAGGAAGGGAACACCCCTTCCTATTTGCAAGTCGCATTCACAATTTGCGAGTCGGTACCGACTCGCAAATTGTGATTGTGCATCGCAGAAGGCTGTTTGCATGGCGCAAACTGCGATTTTTGCAGTTTGCACCATGCAAACGGCTTCCTACATCTGGCCCTTTATCCTTATCATTGTTAACTTGGTGACTCATGTCACCACCATCACTATGGGGTTCCCACTGGTAACCATCATCAGGGAAATAGAATGCTTCTCCCTGGTCAATGTTGTGAAAAAAACAACATAACGCAATAATCTTTCAGAATAAAGAAGACCCCCTCCAGTCTTACGCAGACACCTTAACTGAGCCTTCAGCAACCCAAATATTAACTACACAGGATCCTTTGTTTACACATGAGCTTCATTGAAGTAGATTTCCTCTGGAATCAATGTGCTTTCCAGGGGTGGTGAAAGCCACTTACGCCTTTGGATAAGCTGAGCCTGTTGAAAAATATAACCACAAAACAATCATAAGCAAAATTATGTTTAATAACCAGGCCCCAGAGTATATGCTGTAATCCCTGAACATGGTAATCATTGAAGTAGATTTCCTCTGGAATCAATGTGCTTTCCAGGGGTGGTGAAAGCCACTTACGCCTTTGGATAAGCTGAGCCTGTTGAAAAATATAACCACAAAACAATCATAAGCAAAATTATGTTTAATAACCAGGCCCCAGAGTATATGCTGTAATCCCTGAACATGGTAATCATGGCTAAATATTTATTATCGTATTTAACTTACCAGTAAGGCCATAATAAAGAAATTCACCAATAATACAGAAAAGTTAAAGGTTACATGTGGACTGCAGCACATGTTGTGCCATCCACTAGGCTGAAAAAGAAAACTGGGCTTGACATCTAAATTATAGCTTGATTCCTACAGCTATTAAAGCTGCATGTAAACCTTATAAAAATATCCCTCTTTGACCAGAAAGAACCCTACAGTTAGATGTGAAATGAGTCATTCCTAAGTAAGCATTGTAGCCCACAATGTAGGGTGCAGAGTATTTAAAAGGGGTACATGCAGAAATGTAATTTTGGCATGTACATATATTGACTATCCTCCTCAACCCCCAAAACCTATTTTCCCTATAAGGGCTGTATCTGTCCTACGGGAAAAAGTAGAGTTTGGAATAAAAAGATAACCCTGCTATCTCCAGTTTGTAGCTTCTAAAAAGTTATACCTTGCCTGCCTGTGCCCTCCAGGGGGCTTATTACCATTACCATCTACTGGAAGATGGCCCTGCCAGTGTTTCCCAGGTCATGAGGTACAAACACATTGCCCAGAGCAGTAGCAATGACTTAGGACCTGAATCCCATCCACTGGATTAAATTCCAATTTTAGCCCATGGTACTTGCAGTATGACAGGCAGGATGTCTGTCATGTTTCTGACACATTAACCTTCCACCAAACTCTAAATCAGGCCCTTTGATATTTTCACAGGAGGACATTGGTGTGAGGTTTGTGAAGTTCAACAGCTTAAGAAGGGCATCTGTGGAGGGTTCGGGAGCTTTATTACTTTGAAAGGGTTCTGGGTTAGGGCAGTCCATTCACAGTTAAAGGTACAAGGAAAACTGGGGAATAGAAGCCTTTTTCGATAAGCCCACTGTAGCTTCTTCGGCCTAGCCCAGTGGGAGGGGGAGTTGGTCCTAAAACCTGGTTGGGGTTCGAGCTGAAGAGGAGGGGACTGCTAGTTTCCCTTAACACACCACTGGTATACAAAAATTCCTTTCAGGGTCAGAAAGATTCTGCCATGTTGGATTTTCCTCAGAATAGTGCACTAAATAGAAAAGGATCATTGTTCACATTGTTTAGTAAGTCTCCAGGAACCACACCCAAACAATGGCTAGTGAAATCTACAAATGTGGTTCACCACACAAGGTTCATGAGAACACTCTATAGACTTGCAGAAAAAAAGAAGAGTGCTAGACCTGCTGTTTAAGAACTGTTTCAAGACCTTAAGAGCTAGTCCTGTCATCTATTGTACCCAGGACTAAGAAGTGGAATCCAAGGGTCAGTTGGCCGACCTACTGTGTCACACAACAAGCTACAAGATGCCTTTTCCATGAAGTGCCCAGCTGACCATTGTCAGCTCGACCTGGACTAGATCCTGCTGGTGGTCTTTGCTGGAGTGAGCCTTGACCCCCAAGTGCAATCCATAAGATCCTGGGGCCCTTGGCTGTGCCTACCTGGGCTTCCCCAAACAACTCTGAAAAGTTAAGACCTAGAAAACATCTGGACCTCCAGACTTTCAGAGCACTGGAATCAACCATCCAAGAAAATCCATCCAAATAGTTACTTCACTGGACTGAAGGAACATGTTTCTACCACTTGAAGCTTGAAGCAGCAAATCCATTTCATCTGCTGCTCTGCAAGAAGGTATTGAGCTGTGTGAAACTCCCCATTGAACACAGCCTGCAACTTTGTCCTACTGGAGAATTGTGAGCTACAAAAAAGAGCATAAGTCCCAAAGTAGAAATCTTGTCCAGGGAAAGGTGCAAAAAGTATCCTGCCATCGTGAGTGCAAAGTTTGAGTTTTCCCACTTGAAGTTTTGGTTCCAAAACCAAGAGATTCAACAGGACCTCGTACAATAGCTATCAAACAATCAATCAATCAATCACAGCATTTGTAAAGCACAGCACTATCACCCCTAAAGGTATCTGGGCACTGAGGGTGCCGTGTCTCCATCGAAATGCCCTATCTTGAGTGTTCTTCTGAAGTCTGCAGAGAGCAAGCTATTCAGAGGTGGAGGAGCAGGCTGTTCCAGGATTTTGCCGCTGTGTAGGAGAAGAAGTGACCTGCACTGCAGAGCGTAGTTGTCTTGCTGGGATATAGAAGCTCAGTAAATGATTGACATAGGATGGCCCTAGGTTGTAGAGAGCCTTTTATGTGAGTGTGAGGATTCTAAATTGGCATATCTTCTGGACATAAAGCCTAGGAGGTTCCTGAGGTGTGGGGTGATGCTTGAGTGCTTGGGGAGTTTGAGGATGTGTCTGTCTGCAGGGTTCTGTAGAGTCTGGTGTCTTTTAAGTAGCTGGGAGGTCACTCCAGCGAAGAGTGCTGCCATAGTCGAAGTGGCTAGAGACCAGGGCATTTGTGACTGTCTTTCTGGTGCAAGTAGAGATCCATTTGAAGATGAGGTAGAGCATATGGAGACTGTAGAAGCAGGAGGAGACAAATTAGTTTACTTGTTGATTCATGGGTAGTTGGCAGTCGGGGATGATTCCGGGGTTACTTAAGTGGTCTGATGGAGAGGACATTAGTCCAAGTTCTGCTGTCCACCATCTGTGGTCCCTTACAGAGGTGTTCTTCCCAAACATCAGGACTCCCATTTTGTTGGTGTTTAGGTTATGGCAGCTGTTTTTTATCCATGTTTCTACATTGGTCAAGGCATTGGAGAAGTTGGCTTTGGCATTATGGGGGTCTTTGGTGAGTGAGAGGATTAGTTGAGTGACATCAGCTTCGGAGACTAAATTTAGTCCGTATGATGTGATGTTGTCTGCTAGGGGGGTCATGTAGATGTTGACCAGGGTTGGGCTAAGGGAGGATCCTTGGGGCATGCAGTCTCTGTGCTAAGGTTGGCCCGGAATCCTGATTGTGAGGTGTTGAGAAGGTGGTTTCTTTTGCGGCAGTCGGTGACCTGTTGGTTTAATGCTTTTGCTAGCATTGCGTACTCCTAGGCTAGCACTAGGCTTAGCCACACAAGTGGGGCAGAATTGTTATGGGCACACATGGCGCAATGCTGCGTGGTAGAAGTTTTGTGGATTCCTGCAGGTTCTCAAAGTTTCCATCACAGAAATGTAGGGAAATATGTGACTTCAGGTAAAGTGGGACTTTTGCAGGCCATTGTGGGTGAGAAGATTGGGGCAATCCCCAAGCAGGGAATCACTTGGGATGGGTACCATTACAAAGTGGAGATTCTCCCCTTTCCAACAATACCTCTTTCACCTACTCGGTGATTGGGGTGCTGGGACAGCTCCCTAAGCACAGAGGCAGGGAAAGTGAAATGAGCCGAACAACTCATTTCACTTTTGTTTTCACTGAAATGACGTCAGCGCAACACCTGCACAAATTGTCATTTCAATTAAAAAACAAAAGTAGCCTTGGGAGGTGGGGAACGTCTTCCCCACCCAAGGCTGTTTTTTGAAGCAGGAAATCCCTCTGGTGCCCGCACCAGAGGGATTTACTGGCTCATGTGATAGGATCACCAAGGGTCATCCTCATCAAACGAGCACCATGGCTGATTATGGCCCCCAGCCATTCTCAGCATGGAAGGGGTTAAGAGGCAAACTCAATCCAACAATCATCAAAATAATCACAATCGTACATTTTATTGCTGAACCTACACATACATACTTACATTTACTCTTCTTACTTCGATTAGGTTTCATGGCTTGTCTAGACTCAGACCACATCAAACTTTCAGGCTTTTCTTGGTTGAAGTAAAAGCAAAATAAAAAAAAAAATCTTCAAAAACAAAAATCTAAAAGCTTAATCAAGAGTCTCTCTTATTTTCAAAAATTCAAAGGTTCCTACTACAAGTTCAAATGTCTCTAATAATCAACCATCTGATAATCACTAATACGCAGTTCCAGCAAATAATGCCATTGTTCATGAAGCAACAATGAGATGTTCAGCTGTAGTTGAAATGTTAAGAATAAAGGCAACAAACCCCTTCTCCAAGTCATCTGTTGTAGAAGTCCATTCAGGAGCAAAATATCTTCAACTTGAACTTTAACCTCCTTGTTACAAGACCTTCAGTTTTACTGTCACTTTGATCTGATTCTTCAGTTACTTCAGTTATGGTTGGAGACACTTTTATCACTGGCTCTGGGATTTTCTTGGGCCACTGATCTCCGGATATTACTCTTTTATCTGGCACAACTGGGGTTTCAAAACAATCTGAGCTAGCAGGAGTCACATGACTCTGACTCTACCCTTCTGCACCTTCAAATGCTGTTGACTCACTCAGATTTTCACCAGAACTTGCTTGCTCTGCTTTAGTCACATGTTCACTCCCCACAGCTTGGCTAACCTGGTCCTTGTTTCTCACTGTAACCAACCCTTTGGGAACAGGTGCTGTTTAATCAAGAGGACTTGACACCTTGCACATGTGGTTTGCATGGATCCAGTTTAGAAGATCAGCACACTTCACAGCTGTCGTTGTCACTAGAACAACCTGGTACATCCCTTCCCAATGTGGCTCTAAGCATGTTTTTCTTACATGCTTTTTCACTATCTTCCATATGCTAGGAGTCAGGCAGTGACAAGGTTCCTGTTGCTGTTGTACAGTTGCTTCTCCAACCCGGTGAAACAAAGAACAAACCACATCAGCTAGTCATTTGCGATAATCCAGTACCAAGTCATCTTTAATGTTCAGAAGAGCATTTCCATGCACTGCTGGCAATTTCATAGTGCCCCATGATGATCTCATGTGGTGACAATCCTGTCTTTCTGTCAGGTGTGCTGCGCATACTCATCAGGACAAGAGGCAATGCATCTGGCCATTTCAGTGTTGTAGATGCACATACTTTACCAGTCGAGACTTCAGTGTTGCATTTATCTGCTGTGTCAGTTTTGAAGCTTCTGGGCTGTAACTGTAATGCAATCTTTTCTCAGTTTGTAATGCGACATACAATAATATAAGAATCTCACTGTTGAAATGAGTTCCTTGGTCTGATTCCAGAGAAATCTGAAAAAGGAATCGAGGTATCAACTCCCTTAATGACAGCTGTCCAATTGTGAGGCTATCATTCTTACGAGTTGGGTAAGCTTCTCTCCTGTGGAACAATACACACATGAAAACCAAAATATACCTCAGCCCATTACACAAGGATAATTAAATTAAATCAAGCTGCAATTCTGTCGAACAGCCCTCCTGCTCTACCTATATGATTCAGGGTGACAAATCTGGGTTTCCCTAAATTAATCTGCTGACATGTTACACATCTGTGACCCACTACTTCAGCAACAACCTAAATCTGGGGTTGTGCCATGTTTGCTTTAGTGCTCTGATCATTTCATCTCTACCAATATGAGCCTGTCAATGGTAATATCTTGCCATCAGGGACAATAAACAATTTGTAAACACTGCTTTACCATAATTTGAAACCCAAACATCATTGTAATTCCTATGGACACATCCTGCTGTAATCCAACCATATTTTTCTTCTTCTGTTGCTTCTTCCTGCTATCTTTTGACTTCTTCCCAAGTATTAATGGCTGTCATAAAGATATTTTGACTTGTCTCATTGTCATTTCCATAGTTCCATCCCTTATTAAAGGCATTGCAATGCGGGGCACAAAACCTCACTACTGCATCTGCATAGGTATTGCCCAAGGATACATAATCATTTGACGTTTGGTGAGCTGCACATTTCACAACTGCTATTTTCTCAGGTAACTATAATGCTTTTAGCAATTGATAAACTTTGTCACCGTTTCAAATAGGTAATCCAGAAGAGGTCATGAAGCCTATCTGGGGCCACAACTGTCCAAAGTAATGAACAACACCAAACCTATATTGACTATCAGTGAACATTGTCACTTTGAGCAGTTTGGAAACATAGAAGGCTCTATTAAGAGCAAAAATTCAACAACTTAAGCAGAAAAGTCTACTTGAAGTTGGGAATCTTCTATCACACCAGAGACTGTGCAAACTGCAGAACCGGCTCTCAGGACACCATCAGGAACTCTTAAACGGGAGCCATCAACAAACATGACTGAGTCATTTTTATCTAAGAGTTTTTATCTAAGAGGACATCTTGAATATTGGGTCTTGGTTTGCTGCACAGTTCAGTCATACCAAGACAGTTAAGCTCAACCTCATCTTCAAGGAGTAGCCACATTTAATACAATCCATCGTGTTATAGTAACATGCTCATAACGGGTCAAATGTGAATTGGTCAGGTATTGGGTCTTGGTGTGGGGTTAACAAAATATCTTCTGAATGGGGGATAAAAACATTCAGTGGATGGCCCATATCAATGCCTTTGCACTATTTGAAGCTTGTGGCTGTCATGGTTCTTAGACAACTTGGCAGTGTTGTGGCTACATGATCAAGTGTGGCAGAAAAATATGCCACAGGCTTGTTGGCAGTTCCATGTATTTGTTTCAAAACACAGAGAGCGCATCCATCCTTCTCACAGCAAAACAAAGAACATTTGTTGTCATGCATGCATTCATCATCAAATGGTACTGGATCAGACACATCCTTGTGTGTTAACCTCCGTAAGGGCTTGGACAAAAGAGACAAATTCAGAATCCATTAGTGGCAGTAGCCAATCATTCCTAGAATCATTTGCATGGTTGCTGAAATTCTCTCTTTGGGCACCTTTTTGTACATTTCTCTATGTGATGACCTAAATATCGGACTCCCTTTTTGCAGTACTACAATTTTACTGGGGAAACACTATGCGCCAGATGTGCGCCAGATGTATCCATTCTGTGTCTATGGGGAAATTCATTTGTACATAATCGCCCTATGTCTATTTTCTCCTAAATTATGCTATCTCTTCTGTGTGCTGCTTAAGCTCAAGACAAGTGGGTACTGCTCTACAATTTTACAAGGGGCATCTTCTTCCTCATTTGTGTGTATTTCTATTCCTTTAGGTGTGTATCTAATGGAACAGTTTAGCTTACACAAAGGGTCATGTTCTAACAGGTTTACTGAACATGAATTGGAAACCACAAACTGGTGTTTTCTTCTGCAGATGAACCTATTTTTACTGGGACATGTTCTGTAACAGGATTTGTCAACTGCTTATTGGCTACTCCTACAACCTGAATTCCTCTTCCTGATAGGGGCAAGTCTAGCTCTGTGGTTCTGACAGTGGACCGTGTAGCTCCAGTGTCAACCAAGAATGACATATCCTGTCCCATAACAATGGTATTTACATAGTCACTACGTTGATCTACCTGTAAGGATGCAGCTAATATGCAATCCTCAACATCAAACTATCACTGAGAAATGTTTCTAAGAATTCCTCATCATTCAAATCAATTAAGGGAAATTGTGATGCTATCTTATTCACATTTGCATTTGCCATCTGATTCATGTTTTTCTGAGGAAAACATGTTTGGGGTCTTTGGACAGTCTGAACTTGAACCTGATTATTACCTCAAGTCTGAGCAACTCCAGCATTCTGTACCAAAATTAATCACATTATTATAGGGATATTCCCTCCGCCAATGGCCAATATTTCCACAAGTATGACAAGAATTCCTTTTCTTCAATGTCTTAATGTTGACCAAATTTCCAGTCTGATCTGCCTGAACACCATGTCCCCTATGTCTAGACTGAATCACATTGCTA
The DNA here is from genome assembly GCF_031143425.1 of Pleurodeles waltl. Lineage (NCBI taxonomy): Eukaryota > Metazoa > Chordata > Amphibia > Caudata > Salamandridae > Pleurodeles > Pleurodeles waltl. The sequence goes on along the minus strand of NC_090444.1, from coordinate 1,518,426,949 downwards.
ACCTGCTGTTGCACACCTTGCATTCACCATCATCTGAGGACTCTGACTTCCTATATGTGCAGCCTTCAACTGCATCACCATCAAATTTCTCTGCTTCAATTCAATTGCATTGCTGCAGTACCTTGCATATCACAGGATCTCATAGATGAGTTGGTGCTGCCAACAAATCAAGTGCTGCTGAATCATTTCACAAATTTCCAGTTTCAATCCTTGCACAAACCTAAAAACAAAATGACACATATCCTTCATCTCATGTTCTCTGTATCAGTATAATGTTTGAAAGCTTGCAGCAATTTCTCTAAATAAGCACACATTTTCTTTTTGGTCTCCTGTCAGTTTTCTGCCAATCAATATCTTTCAGAGACATTTTGTTCTTCAGGATTTCAATTACCTTAGAATACTTGTTCATGACCTCTTCTGATGGCGCACCTGTTACTGGATCTCTCAGAGGTTCAGGTTCAGGCCAATCAACATTTGTTTTGCACTCAGTCCACACATCAGTTGGAACCACAATGTTAAACAATGATTTCTAATATTCCCACTGCCATTTTAAAAGTTTCACAAATGTTTCTGTCTGCTTGTACCACTCCACTGACTAGACTCTCAATCTCCGGTAATCATTGGTGAATTACAATATATCACTCCTGTTCCAGGGTACATGCACATAACCTCTACCTAGCATTTCACTCACAGACATCATTTTCATATTGTCCTCGGCTTGATTTGCTCCTGCCTGAGACAAATTCTGCTTTGCTTTCCTCTGATCTCTTTTCTTTGCCCAGCTGCCTTCCCATTTATCTAATGCTCCACATGTTTGAATATATGTAATTAATTCCTTAATATGCATTCTAATACCAGGTGATACAATGTTAATAATGTATTTGGTGCTAAACTCAAATTTGCAACTTTTGTTTAGGGATTTAGATTTTTCAAAATCCAGTTAATATTTTTCGGCTAATTCTGTTAAGGTTTCAGAAGCCTGTCCTGCTCATTGAATAACATCCTTACACATGAATCAAAATTAATCTTCTGTGTATATTTCTAATTGATCTACATCTAGAGTTCCCAAAATTATTTTGTTAGTTTTAATTCCAATTAGGTCATGATGAACAGAGTGCTGAACAATGCAAACACTCACCCCCAGTCACAGATCTGTGTTTAATCCATCGTTCTGTTGCTCACCATGCCACCCCAGTTTGGACCCAGCCATATGAAAATCAGTCTTGACCCTGTCCCTCATGGGAACAGTCCAGCCCAACTGCCAAGTAAGGTCCTCACTGGACCGGAAACAAGCATCCTGGGACAGGTTTCAGGGTTTCACCCTTCATCAGCCAGGCTAGCTTGAATCCAGTGGCACAGTGAGCAGGGGACCCACGTCTGGGCATACCCTTCCCATTTGGGGCAACTTTAGCAACACAAAAGGATGATGGATGGAGTGCTGAACAATGCAAACACACACCCCCAGTCACAGATCTGGGTTTAATCCATCGTTCTTTTTCTCACCATGCCACCCCAGTTTGGACCCAGCCATATTCAAATCAGCCTTGACCCTGTCCCTCATGGGAACAGTCCAGCCCGACTTCCAAGCCAGGTCCTCACTGGACCGGAAACAAGCATCCTGAGACCGGTTTCAGGGTTTCACCCTTCATCAGCCAGGCTAGCTTGAACCCAGTGGCACAGTAAGCAAGGGACCCACGACTGGGCAAACTCTTCCCACTTGGGGCAACTTTAGAAACACAAAAGGATGATGGGCGGAGAGCTGAACAATGCAAACACTCACCCCCAGTCACAGATTTGGGTTTAGTCCATCGTTCTTTTGCTCACCATGCCACCCCAGTTTGGACCCAAAAATATGCAGATCAGTCTTGACCCTGTCCCTCATGGGAACAGTCCAGCCCGACTGCCAAGCCAAGTCCTCACTGGACCGGAAACAAGCATCCTGGGACTGGTTTCAGGGTTTCACTCTTCATCAGCCAGGCTAGCTTGAATCCAGTGCCACAGTGAGCAAGGGACCACTGTCTGGGCATACCCTTCCCACTTGGGGCAACTTTAGCAACACAAAAGGTTGGTGGACGGAGTGCTGAACAATGCAAACACTCACCCCCAGTCACAGATCTGGGTTTAATCCATTGTTCTTTTGCTCACCATGCCACCCCAGTTTGGACCCAGCCATATGCAAATCAGTCTTGACCCTGTCCCTCATGGGAACAGTGCAGCCTGACTGCCAAGCCAAGTCCTCACAGGACTGGAAACAAGCATCCTGGGACCGCTTTCAGGGTTTCACCCTTCATCAGCCAGGCTAGTTTGAATCCAGTGGCACAGTGAGCAAGGGACCCACGTCTGGGCATACCCTTCCCACTTGGGACAACTTTAGCAACACAAAAGGATGATGGACAGAGTGCTGAACAATGCAAACACTCACCCCCAGTCACAGATCTGGGTTTAATCCATCGTTCTTTTGCTCACCATGCCATCCCAGTTTGGACCCAGCCATTTGCAAATCAGTCTTGACCCTGTCCCTCAGGAGAACAGTCCTGCCCAACTGCCAAGTAAGGTCCTCACTGGACCGGAAACAAGCATCCTGGGACAGGTTTCAGGGCTTCACCCTTCATCAGCCAGGCTAGCTTGAATCCAGTGGCACAGTGAGCAGGGGACCCACGTCTGGGCATACCCTTCCCATTTGGGGCAACTTTAGCAACACAAAAGGATAATGGATGGAGTGCTGAACAATGCAAACACTCACCCCCAGTCACAGATCTGTGTTTAATCCATCGTTTTGTTGCTCACCATGCCACCCCAGTTTGGACCCAGCCATATGAAAATCAGTCTTGACCCTGTCCCTCATGGGAACAGTCCAGCCCGACTGCCAAGCCAGATCCTCACTGGACCGGAAACAAGCATCCTGGGACCGGTTTCAGGGTTTCACCCTTCATCAGCCAGAATAGCTTGAATCCAGTGGCACAGTGGGCAAGTGACCCATGTCTGGGCATACCCTTCCCACTTGGGGCAACTTTAGCAACACAAAAGGATGATGGACGGAGTGCTGAACAATGCAAACTCTCACCCCCAGTCACAGATCTGGGTTTAATCCATCGTTCTTTTTCTCACCATGCCACCCCAGTTTGGACCCAGCCATATTCAAATCAGCCTTGACCCTGTCCCTCATGGGTACAGTCCAGCCCGACTGCCATGCCAGGTCCTCACTGGACCGGAAACAAGCATCCTGAGACCGGTTTCAGGGTTTCACCCTTCATCAGCCAGGCTAGCTTGAACCCAGTGGCACAGTGAGCAAGGGACCCACGTCTGGGCAAACTCTTCCCACTTGGGGCAACTTTAGAAACACAAAAGGATGATGGGCGGAGAGCTGAACAATGCAATCACTCACCGCCAGTCACAGATTTGGGTTTAATCCATCGTTTTTTGCTCACCATGCCACCCCAGTTTGGACCCAAAAATATGCAGATCAGTCTTGACCCTGTCCCTCATGGGAACAGTCCAGCCTGACTGCCAAGCCAAGTCCTCACTGGACCGGAAACAAGCATCCTGGGACTGGTTTCAGGGTTTCACTCTTCATCAGCCAGGCTAGCTTGAATCCAGTGCCACAGTGAGCAAGGGACCCCCGTCTGGGCATACCCTTCCCACTTGGGGCAACTTTAGCAACACAAAAGGTTGGTGGACGGAGTGCTGAACAATGCAAACACTCACCCCCAGTCAAAGATCTGGGTTTAATCCATCGTTCTTTTGCTCACGATGCCACCCCAGTTTGGACCCAGCCATATGCAAATCATTCTTGACCCTGTCCCTCATGGGAACAGTCCAGCCAGACTGCCAAGCCAGGTTCTCACTAGACCGTAAAGAAGCATCCTGGGACCAGTTTCGGGATTTCACCCTTCATCAGCCAGGCTAGCTTGAATCCAGTGGCACAGTGAGCAGAGGGACCCACGTCCGGGCATACCCTTCCCACTTGGGGCAACTTTAGCAACACAAAAGGATGATGGACGAAGTGCTGAACAATGCAAACACTCACCCCCAGTCACAGATCTGGGTTTAATCCATTGTTCTTTTGTTTACCATGCCACCCCAGTTTGGACCCAGCCATATGCAAATCAGTCTTGACCCTGTCCCTCATGGGAACAGTGCAGCCTGACTGCCAAGCCAAGTCCTCACAGGACTGGAAACAAGCATCCTGGGACCGCTTTCAGGGTTTCACCCTTCATCAGCCAGGCTAGCTTGAATCCAGTGGCACAGTGAGCAAGGGACCCACGTCTGGGCCTACCCTTCCCACTTGGGACAACTTTAGCAACACAAAAGGATGACGGACAGAGTGCTGAACAATGCAAACACTCACCCCCAGTCACAGATCTGGGTTTAATCCATCGTTCTTTTGCTCACCATGCCATCCCAGTTTGGACCCAGCCATATGCAAATCAGTCTTGACCCTGTCCCTCAGGAGAACAGTCCTGCCCAACTGCCAAGTAAGGTCCTCACTGGACCGGAAACAAGCATCCTGGGACAGGTTTCAGGGTTTCACCCTTCATCAGCCAGGCTAGCTTGAATCCAGTGGCACAGTGAGCAGGGGACCCACGTCTGGGCATACCCTTCCCATTTGGGGCAACTTTAGCAACACAAAAGGATGATGGATGGAGTGCTGAACAATGCAAACACTCACCCCCAGTCTCAGATCTGTGTTTACTCCATCGTTCTGTTGCTCACCATGCCACCCCAGTTTGGACCCAGCCATATGAAAATCAGTCTTGACCCTGTCCCTCATGGGAACAGTCCAGCCCGACTGCCAAGCCAGATCCTCACTGGACCGGAAACAAGCATCCTGGGACCGGTTTCAGGGTTTCACCCTTCATCAGCCAGAATAGCTTGAATCCAGTGGCACAGTGGGCAAGGGACCCATGTCTGGGCATACCCTTCCCACTTGGGGCAACCTTAGCAACACAAAAGGATGATGGACGGAGTGCTGAACAATGCAAACTCTCACCCCCAGTCACAGATCTGGGTTTAATCCATCGTTCTTTTTCTCACCATGCCACCCCAGTTTGGACCCAGCCATATTCAAATCAGCCTTGACCCTGTCCCTCATGGGTACAGTCCATCCCGACTGCCAAGCCAGGTCCTCACTGGACCGGAAACAAGCATCCTGAGACCGGTTTCAGGGTTTCACCCTTCATCAGCCAGGCTAGCTTGAACCCAGTGGCACAGTGAGCAGGGGACCCACGTCTGGGCATACCCTTCCCATTTGGGGCAACTTTAGCAACACAAAAGGATGATGGATGGAGTGCTGAACAATGCAAACACTCACCCCCAGTCACAGATCTGTGTTTAATCCATCGTTCTGTTGCTCACCATGCCACCCCAGTTTGGACCCAGCCATATGAAAATCAGTCTTGACCCTGTCCCTCATGGGAACAGTCCAGCCCAACTGTCAAGCCAGATCCTCACTGGACCGGAAACAAGCATCCTGGGACCGGTTTCAGGGTTTCACCCTTCATCAGCCAGAATAGCTTGAATCCAGTGGCACAGTGGGCAAGGGACCCATGTCTGGGCATACCCTTCCCACTTGGGGCAACCTTAGAAACACAAAAGGATGATGGACGGAGTGCTGAACAATGCAAACTCTCACCCCCAGTCACAGATCTGGGTTTAATCCATCGTTCTTTTTCTCACCATGCCACCCCAGTTTGGACCCAGCCATATTCAAATCAGCCTTGACCCTGTCCCTCATGGGTACAGTCCAGCCCGACTGCCAAGCCAGGTCCTCACTGGACCGGAAACAAGCATCCTGAGACCGGTTTCAGGGTTTCACCCTTCATCAGCCAGGCTAGCTTGAACCCAGTGGCACAGTGAGCAATGGACCCACGTCTGGGCAAACTCTTCCCACTTGGGGCAACTTTAGAAACACAAAAGGATGATGGGCGGAGAGCTGAACAATGCAAACACTCACCGCCAGTCACAGATTTGGGTTTAATCCATCGTTTTTTGCTCACCATGCCACCCCAGTTTGGACCCAAAAATATGCAGATCAGTCTTGACCCTGTCCCTCATGGGAACAGTCCAGCCCGACTGCCAAGCCAAGTCCTCACTGGACCGGAAACAAGCATCCTGGGACTGGTTTCAGGGTTTCACTCTTCATCAGCCAGGCTAGCTCGAATCCAGTGCCACAGTGAGCAAGGGACCCCCGTCTGGGCATACCCTTCCCACTTGGGGCAACTTTAGCAACACAAAAGGTTGGTGGACGGAGTGCTGAACAATGCAAACACTCACCCCCAGTCAAAGATCTGGGTTTAATCCATCGTTCTTTTGCTCACGATGCCACCCCAGTTTGGACCCAGCCATATGCAAATCATTCTTGACCCTGTCCCTCATGGGAACAGTCCAGCCAGACTGCCAAGCCAGGTTCTCACTAGACCGTAAAGAAGCATCCTGGGACCAGTTTCGGGATTTCACCCTTCATCAGCCAGGCTAGCTTGAATCCAGTGGCACAGTGAGCAGAGGGACCCACGTCCGGGCATACCCTTCCCACTTGGGGCAACTTTAGCAACACAAAAGGATGATGGACGGAGTGCTGAACAATGCAAACACTCACCCCCAGTCACAGATCTGGGTTTAATCCATTGTTCTTTTGCTCATCATGCCACCCCAGTTTGGAGCCAGCCATATGCAAATCAGTCTTGACCCTGTCCCTCATGGGAACAGTCCAGCCTGACTGCCAAGCCAGGTCCTCACTGGACCGGAAACAAGCATCCTGGGACCGGTTTCAGGGTTTCACCCTTAATCAGCCAGGCTAGCTTGAATCCAGTGGCACAGTGAGCAAGGGACCCACGTCTGGGCATACTCTTCCCACTTGGACAACTTTTGCAACAGGAAAGGATGATGGATGGAGTGCTGAACAATGCAAACGCTCACCCCCAGTCACAGATCTGGGTTTAGTCCATGGTTCTTTTGTTCACGATGCCACCCCAGTTTGGACCCAGCCATATGTAAATCAGTCTTGACCCTGTCCCTCATGGGAACAGTCCAGCCCGACTGCCAAGCCAGGTCCTCACTGGACCGGAAACAAGAATTCTGGGACCGCTTTCAGGGTTTCACCCTTCATCAGCCAGGCTAGCTTGAATCCAGTGGCACAGTGAGCAAGGGACCCACGTCTGGGCATACCCTACCCACTTGGGGCAACTTTAGCAACACAAAAGGATGATGGACGGAGTGCTGAACAATGCAAACACTCACCCCCAGTCACAGATCTGGGTTTAATCCATTGTTCTTTTGCTCACCATGCCACCCCAGTTTGGACCCAGCCATATGCAAATCAGTCTTGACCCTGTCCCTCATGGGAACAGTGCAGTCTGACTGCCAAGCCAAGTCCTCACAGGACTGGAAACAAGCATCCTGGGACCGGTTTCAGGGTTTCACCCTTCATCGGCCAGGCTAGCTTGAATCCAGTGGCACAGTGAGCAAGGGACCCACGTCTGGGCATACCCTTCCCACTTGGGACAACTTTAGCAACACAAAAGGATGATGGACAGAGTGCTGAACAATGCAAACACTCACCCCCAGTCACAGATCTGGGTTTAATCCATTGTTCTTTTGCTCACCATGCCATCCCAGTTTGGACCCAGCCATATGCAAATCAGTCTTGACCCTGTCCCTCAGGAGAACAGTCCTGCCCAACTGCCAAGTAAGGTCCTCACTGGACCGGAAACAAGCATCCTGTGACAGGTTTCAGGGTTTCACCCTTCATCAGCCAGGCTAGCTTGAATCCAGTGGCACAGTGAGCAGGGGACCCACGTCTGGGCATACCCTTCACATTTGGGGCAACTTTAGCAACACAAAAGGATGATGGATCGAGTGCTGAACAATGCAAACACTCACCCCCAGTGACAGATCTGTGTTTAATCCATCGTTCTTTTGCTCACCATGCCACCCCAGTTTGGACCCAGCCATATGAAAATCAGTCTTGACCCTGTCCCTCATGGGAACAGTCCAGCCCGACTGCCAAGCCAGATCCTCACTGGACCGGAAACAAGCATCCTGGGACCGGTTTCAGGGTTTCACCCTTCATCAGCCAGAATAGCTTGAATCCAGTGGCACAGTGGGCAAGGGACCCATGTCTGGGCATACCCTTCCCACTTGGGGCAACTTTAGCAACACAAAAGGATGATGGACGGAGTGCTGAACAATGCAAACTCTCACCCCCAGTCACAGATCTGGGTTTAATCCATCGTTCTTTTTCTCACCATGCCACCCCAGTTTGGACCCAGCCATATTCAAATCAGCCTTGACCCTGTCCCTCATGGGTACAGTCCAGCCCGACTGCCAAGCCAGGTCCTCACTGGACCGGAAACAAGCATCCTGAGACCGGTTTCAGGGTTTCACCCTTCATCAGCCAGGCTAGCTTGAACCCAGTGGCACAGTGAGCAAGGGACCCACGTCTTGGCAAACTCTTCCCACTTGGGGCAACTTTAAAAACACAAAAGGATGATGGGCGGAGAGCTGAACAATGCAAACACTCACCCCCAGTCACAGATTTGGGTTTAATCCATCGTTCTTTTGCTCACCATGCCACCCCAGTTTGGACCCAAAAATATGCAGATCAGTCTTGACCCTGTCCCTCATGGGAACAGTCCAGCCCGACTGCCAAGCCAAGCCCTCACTGGACCGGAAACAAGCATCCTGGGACTGGTTTCAGGGTTTCACTCTTCATCAGCCAGGCTAGCTTGAATCCAGTGCCACAGTGAGCAAGGCACCCCCGTCTGGGCATACCCTTCCCACTTGGGGCAACTTTAGCAACACAAAAGGTTGGTGGACGGAGTGCTGAACATTGCAAACACTCACGCCCAGTAAAAGATCTGGGATTAATCCATCGTTCTTTTGCTCACCATGCCACCTCAGTTTGGACCCAGCCATATGCAAATCAGTCTTGACCCTGTCCCTCAAGGGAACAGTGCAGCCTGACTGCCAAGCCAGGTCCTCACAGGACCGGAAACAAGCATCCTGGGACCGGTTTCAGGGTTTCACCCTTCATCAGCCAGGCTAGCTTGAATCCAGTGGCACAGTGAGCAAGGGACCCACGTCTGGGCATACCCTTCCCACTTGGGGCAACTTTAGCAACACAAAAGGATGATGGACAGAGTGCTGAACAATGCAAACACTCACCCCCAGTCACAGATCTGGGTTTAATCCATCGTTCTTTTGCTCACCATACCACCCTAGTTTGGACCCAGCCATATGCAAATCAGTCTTGACCTTGTCCCTCATGGGAACAGTCCAGCCAGACTGCCAAGCCAGGTTCTCACTAGACCGGAAAGAAGCATCCTGGGACCAGTTTCGGGATTTCACCCTTCATCAGCGAGGCTAGCTTGAATCCAGTGGCACAGTGAGCAGAGGGACCCACATCCGGGCAAACACTTCCCACTTGGGGCAACTTTAGCAACACAAAAGGATGATGGACGAAGTGCTGAACAATGCAAACACTCACCCCCAGTCACAGATCTGGGTTTAATCCATTGTTCTTTTGCTCATCATGCCACCCCAGTTTGGAGCTAGCCATATGCAAATCAGTCTTGACCCTGTCCGTCATGGGAACAGTCCAGCCTGACTGCCAAGCCAGGTCCTCACTGGACCGGAAACAAGCATCCTGGGACCGGTTTCAGGGTTTCACCCTTAATCAGCCAGGCTAGCTTGAATCCAGTGGCACAGTGAGCAGGGGACCCACGTCTGGGCATACTGTTCCCACTTGGACAACTTTAGCAACAGGAAAGGATGATGGATGGAGTGCTGAACAATGCAAACGCTCACCCCCAGTCACAGATCTGGGTTTAGTCCATCGTTCTTTTGTTCACGATGCCACCCCAGTTTGGACCCAGCAATATGTAAATCAGTCTTGACCCTGTCCCTCATGGGAACAGTCCAGCCCGACTGCCAAGCCAGGTCCTCACTGGACCGGAAACAAGAATTCTGGGACCGCTTTCAGGGTTTCACCCTTAATCAGCCAGGCTAGCTTGAATCCAGTGGCACAGTGAGCAAGGGACCCACGTCTGGGCATACCCTACCCACTTGGGGCAACTTTAGCAACACAAAAGGATGATGGACGGAGTGCTGAACAATGCAAACACTCACCCCCAGTCACAGATCTGGGTTTAATCCATTGTTCTTTTGCTCACCATGCCACCCCAGTTTGGACCCAGCCATATGCAAATCAGTCTTGACTCTGTCCCTCATGGGAACAGTGCAGCCTGACTGCCAAGCCAAGTCCTCACAGGACTGGAAACAAGCATCCTGGGACCGGTTTCAGGGTTTCACCCTTCATCAGCCAGGCTAGCTTGAATCCAGTGGCACAGTGAGCAAGGGACCCACGTCTGGGCATACCCTTCCCACTTGGGACAACTTTAGCAACACAAAAGGATGATGGACAGAGTGCTGAACAATGCAAACACTCACCCCCAGTCACAGATCTGGGTTTAATCCATCGTTCTTTTGCTCACCATGCCATCCCAGTTTGGACCCAGCCATATGCAAATCAGTCTTGACCCTGTCCCTCAGGAAAACAGTCCAGCCCAACTGCCAAGTAAGGTCCTCACTGGACCGGAAACAAGCATCCTGGGACAGGTTTCAGGGTTTCACCCTTCATCAGCCAGGCTAGTTTGAATCCAGTGGCACAGTGAGCAGGGGACCCACCTCTGGGCATACCCTTCCCATTTGGGGCAACTTTAGCAACACAAAAGGATGATGGATGGAGTGCTGAACAATGCAAACACTCACCCCCAGTCACAGATCTGTGTTTAATCCATTGTTCTGTTGCTCACCATGCTACCCCAGTTTGGACCCAGCCATATGAAAATCAGTCTTGACCCTGTCCCTCATGGGAACAGTCCAGCCCGACTGCCAAGCCAGATCCTCACTGGACCGGAAACAAGCATCCTGGGACCGGTTTCAGGGTTTCACCCTTCATCAACCAGAATAGCTTGAATCCAGTGGCACAGTGGGCAAGGGACCCATGTCTGGGCATACCCTTCCCACTTGGGGCAACTTTAGCAACACAAAAGGATGATGGACGGAGTGCTGAACAATGCAAACTCTCACCCCCAGTCACAGATCTGGGTTTAATCCATCGTTCTTTTTCTCACCATGCCACCCCAGTTTGGACCCAGCCATATTCAAATCAGCCTTGACCCTGTCCCTCATGGGTACAGTCCAGCCCGACTGCCAAGCCAGGTCCTCACTGGACCGGAAACAAGCATCCTGAGACCGGTTCCAGGGTTTCACCCTTCATCAGCCAGGCTAGCTTGAACCCAGTGGCACAGTGAGCAAGGGACCCACGTCTGGGCAAACTCTTCCCACTTGGGGCAACTTTAGAAACAAAAAAGGATGATGGGCGGAGAGCTGAACAATGCAAACACTCACCCCCAGTCAAAGATTTGGGTTTAATCCATCGTTCTTTTGCTCACCATGCCACCCCAGTTTGGACCCAAAAATATGCAGATCAGTCTTGACCCTGTCCCTCATGGGAACAGTCCAGCCCGACTGCCAAGCCAAGTCCTCACTGGACCGGAAACAAGCATCCTGGGACTGGTTTCAGGGTTTCACTCTTCATCAGCCAGGCTAGCTTGAATCCAGTGCCACAGTGAGCAAGGGACCCCCGTCTGGGCATACCCTTCCCACTTGGGGCAACTTTAGCAACACAAAAGGTTGGTGGACGGAGTGCTGAACAATGCAAACACTCACCCCCAGTCAAAGATCTGGGTTTAATCCATCGTTCTTTTGCTCACGATGCCACCCCAGTTTGGACCCAGCCATATGCAAATCAGTCTTGACCCTGTCCCTCATGGGAACAGTCCAGCCCGACTGCCAAGCCAGGTCCTCACTGGACCGGAAACAAGCATCCTGGGACCGGTTTCAGGGTTTCACCCTTCATCAGCTAGGCTAGCTTGAATCCAGTGGCACAGTGAGCAAGGGACCCCCGTCTGGGCATACCCTTCCCACTTGGGGCAACTTTAGCAACACAAAAGGATGATGGACTGAGTGCTGAACAATGCAAACACTCACCCCCAGTCACAGATCTGGGTTTAATCCATTGTTCTTTTGCTCACCATGCCACCCCAGTTTGGACCAAGCCATATGCAAATCAGTCTTGACCCTGTCCCTCATGGTAACAGTGCAGCCTGACTGCCAAGCCAGGTCCTCACAGGACTGGAAACAAGCATCCTGGGACCGGTTTCAGGGTTTCACCCTTCATCAGCCAGGCTAGCTTGAATCCAGTGGCACAGTGAGCAAGGGACCCACGTCTGGGCATTCCCTTCCCACTTGGGGAAACTTTAGCAACACAAAAGGATGATGGACAGAGTGCTGAACAATGCAAACACTCACCCCCAGTCACAGATCTGGGTTTAATCCATCGTTCTTTTGCTCACCATACCACCCTAGTTTGGACCCAGCCATATGCAAATCAGTCTTGACCTTGTCCCTCATGGGAACAGTCCAGCCAGACTGCTAAGCCAGGTTATCACTAGACCGGAAAGAAGCATCCTGGGACCAGTTTCGGGATTTCACCCTTCATCAGCCAGGCTAGCTTGAATCCAGTGGCACAGTGAGCAGAGGGACCCACGTCCGGGCATACCCTTCCTACTTGGGGCAACTTTAGCAACACAAAAGGATGATATACGAAGTGCTGAACAATGCAAACACTCACCCCCAGTCACAGATCTGGGTTTAATCCATTGTTCTTTTGCTCATCATGCCACTCCAGTTTGGAGCCAGCCATATGCAAATCAGTCTTGACCCTGTCCCTCATGGGAACAGTCCAGCCTGACTGCCAAGCCAGGTCCTCACATGACCGGAAACAAGCATCCTGGGACCGGTTTCAGGGTTTCACCCTTAATCAGCCAGGCTAGCTTGAATCCAGTGGCACAGTGAGCAAGGGACCCACGTGTGGGCATACTCTTCCCACTTGGACAACTTTAGCAACAGGAAAGGATGATGTATGGAGTGCTGAACAATGCAAACGCTCACCCCCAGTCACAGATCATGGTTTAGTCCATCGTTCTTTTGTTCACGATGCCACCCCAGTTTGGACCCAGCCATATGTAAATCAGTCTTGACCCTGTCCCTCATGGGAACAGTCCAGCCCGACTGCCAAGCCAGGTCCTCACTGGACCGGAAACAAGAATTCTGGGACCGCTTTCAGGGTTTCACCCTTCATCAGCCAGGCTAGCTTGAATCCAGTGGCACAGTGAGCAAGGGACCCACGTCTGGGCATACCCTACCCACTTGGGGCAACTTTAGCAACACAAAAGGATGATGGACGGAGTGCTGAACAATGCAAACACTCGCCCCCAGTAACAGATCTGGGTTTAATCCATTGTTCTTTTGCTCACCATGCCACCCCAGTTTGGACCCAGCCATATGCAAATCAGTCTTGACCCTGTCCCTCATGGGAACAGTGCAGCCTGACTGCCAAGCCAAGTCCTCACAGGACTGGAAACAAGCATCCTGGGACCGGTTTCAGGGTTTCACCCTTCATCAGCCAGGCTAGCTTGAATCCAGTGGCACAGTGAGCAGGGGACCCACGTCTGGGCATACCCTTCCCATTTGGGGCAACTTTAGCAACACAAAAGGATGATGGATGGAGTGCTGAACAATGCAAACACTCACCCCCAGTCACAGATCTGGGTTTAATCCATCGTTCTTTTGCTCACCATGCCACCCCAGTTTGGACCAAGCCATATGCAAATCAGTCTTGACCCTGTCCCTCATGGTAACAGTGCAGCCTGACTGCCAAGCCAGGTCCTCACAGGACTGGAAACAAGCATCCTGGGACCGCTTTCAGGGTTTCACCCTTCATCAGCCAGGCTAGCTTGAATCCAGTGGCACAGTGAGCAAGGGACCCACGTCTGGGCATACCCTACCCACTTGGGGCAACTTTAGCAACACAAAAGGATGATGGACGGAGTGCTGAACAATGCAAACACTCGCCCCCAGTCACAGATCTGGGTTTAATCCATTGTTCTTTTGCTCACCATGCCACCCCAGTTTGGACCCAGCCATATGCAAATCAGTCTTGACCCTGTCCCTCATGGGAACAGTGCAGCCTGACTGCCAAGCCAAGTCCTCACAGGACTGGAAACAAGCATCCTGGGACCGGTTTCAGGGTTTCACCCTTCATCAGCCAGGCTAGCTTGAATCCAGTGGCACAGTGAGCAAGGGACCCAAGTCTGGGAATACCCTTCCCACTTGGGACAACTTTAGCAACACAAAAGGATGATGGACAGAGTGCTGAACAATGCAAACACTCACCCCCAGTCACAGATCTGGGTTTAATCTATTGTTCTTTTGCTCACCATGCCATCCCAGTTTGGACCCAGCCATATGCAAATCAGTCTTGACCCTGTCCCTCAGGAGAACAGTCCAGCCCAACTGCCAAGTAAGGTCCTCACTGGACCGGAAACAAGCATCCTGGGACAGGTTTCAGGGTTTCACCCTTCATCAGCCAGGCTAGCTTGAATCCAGTGGCACAGTGAGCAGGGGACCCACGTCTGGGCATACCCTTCCCATTTGGGGCAACTTTAGCAACACAAAAGGATGATGGATCGAGTGCTGAACAATGCAAACACTCACCCCCAGTCACAGATCTGTGTTTAATCCATCGTTCTGTTGCTCACCATGCCACCCCAGTTTGGACCCAGCCATATGAAAATCAGTCTTGACCCTGTCCCTCATGGGAACAGTCCAGCCCGACTGCCAAGCCAGATCCTCACTGGACCGGAAACAAGCATCCTGGGACCGGTTTCAGGGTTTCACCCTTCATCAGCCAGAATAGCTTGAATCCAGTGGCACAGTGGGCAAGGGACCCATGTCTGGTCATACCCTTCCCACTTGGGGCAACTTTAGCAACACAAAAGGATGATGGACGGAGTGCTGAACAATGCAAACTCTCACCCCCAGTCACAGATCTGGGTTTAATCCATCGTTCTTTTTCTCACCATGCCACCCCAGTTTGGACCCAGCCATATTCAAATCAGCCTTGACCCTGACCCTCATGGGTACAGTCCAGCCCGACTGCCAAGCCAGGTCCTCACTGGACTGGAAACAAGCATCCTGAGACCGGTTTCAGGGTTTCACCCTTCATCAGCCAGGCTAGCTTGAACCCAGTGGCACAGTGAGCAAGGGACCCCCGTCTGGGCATACCCTTCCCACTTGGGGCAACTTTAGCAACACAAAAGGTTGGTGGACGGAGTGCTGAACAATGCAAACACTCACCACCAGTCACAGATTTGGGTTTAATCCATCGTTCTTTTGCTCACCATGCCACCCCAGTTTGGACCCAAAAATATGCAGATCAGTCTTGACCCTGTCCCTCATGGGAACAGTCCAGCCCGACTGCCAAGTCAAGTCCTCACTGGACCGGAAACAAGCATCCTGGGACTGGTTTCAGGGTTTCACTCTTCATCAGCCAGGCTAGCTTGAATCCAGTGCCACCGTGAGCAAGGGACCCCCGTCTGGGCATACCCTTCCCACTTGGGGCAACTTTAGCAACACAAAAGGTTGGTGGACGGAGTGCTGAACAATGCAAACACTCACCCCCAGTCAAAGACCTGGGTTTAATCCATCGTTCTTTTGCTCACGATGCCACCCCAGTTTGGACCCAGCCATATGCAAATCAGTCTTGACCCTGTCCCTCATGGGAACAGTCCAGCCAGACTGCCAAGCCAGGTCCTCACTGGACCGGAAACAAGAATTCTGGGACCGCTTTCAGGGTTTCACCCTTCAACAGCCAGGCTAGCTTGAATCCAGTGGCACAGTGAGCAAGGGACCCACGTCTGGGCATACCCTACCCACTTGGGGCAACTTTAGCAACACAAAAGGATGATGGACGGAGTGCTGAACAATGCAAACACTCGCCCCCAGTCACAGATCTGGGTTTAATCCATTGTTCTTTTGCTCACCATGCCACCCCAGTTCGGACCCAGCCATATGCAAATCAGTCTTGACCCTGTCCCTCATGGGAACAGTGCAGCCTGACTGCCAAGCCAAGTCCTCACAGGACTGGAAACAAGCATCCTGGGACCGGTTTCAGGGTTTCACCCTTCATCAGCCAGGCTAGCTTGAATCCAGTGGCACAGTGAGCAAGGGACCCACGTCTGGGCATACCCTTCCCACTTGGGACAACTTTAGCAACACAAAAGGATGATGGACAGAGTGCTGAACAATGCAAACACTCACCCCCAGTCACAGATCTGGGTTTAATCCATCGTTCTTTTGCTCACCATGCCATCCCAGTTTTCACCCAGCCATATGCAAATCAGTCTTGACCCTGTCCCTCAGGAAAACAGTCCAGCCCAACTGCCAAGTAAGGTCCTCACTGGACCGGAAACAAGCATCCTGGGACAGGTTTCAGGGTTTCACCCTTCATCAGCCAGGCTAGTTTGAATCCAGTGGCACAGTGAGCAGGGGACCCACGTCTGGGCATACCCTTCCCATTTGGGGCAACTTTAGCAACACAAAAGGATGATGGATGGAGTGCTGAACAATGCAAACACTCACCCCCAGTCACAGATCTGTGTTTAATCCATCGTTCTGTTGCTCACCATGCTACCCCAGTTTGGACCCAGCCATATGAAAATCAGTCTTGACCCTGTCCCTCATGGGAACAGTCCAGCCCGACTGCCAAGCCAGATCCTCACTGGACCGGAAACAAGCATCCTGGGACCGGTTTCAGGGTTTCACCCTTCATCAACCAGAATAGCTTGAATCCAGTGGCACAGTGGGCAAGGGACCCATGTCTGGGCATACCCTTCCCACTTGGGGCAACTTTAGCAACACAAAAGGATGATGGACGGAGTGCTGAACAATGCAAACTCTCACCCCCAGTCACAGATCTGGGTTTAATCCATCGTTCTTTTTCTCACCATGCCACCCCAGTTTGGACCCAGCCATATTCAAATCAGCCTTGACCCTGTCCCTCATGGGTACAGTCCAGCCCGACTGCCAAGCCAGGTCCTCACTGGACCGGAAACAAGCATCCTGAAACAGGTTCCAGGGTTTCACCCTTCATCAGCCAGGCTAGCTTGAACCCAGTGGCACAGTGAGCAAGGGACCCACGTCTGGGCAAACTCTTCCCACTTGGGGCAACTTTAGAAACAAAAAAGGATGATGGGCGGAGAGCTGAACAATGCAAACACTCACCCCCAGTCAAAGATTTGGGTTTAATCCATTGTTCTTTTGCTCACCATGCCACCCCAGTTTGGACCCAAAAATATGCAGATCAGTCTTGACCCTGTCCCTCATGGGAACAGTCCAGCCCGACTGCCAAGCCAAGTCCTCACTGGACCGGAAACAAGCATCCTGGGACTGGTTTCAGGGTTTCACTCTTCATCAGCCAGGCTAGCTTGAATCCAGTGCCACAGTGAGCAAGGGACCCCCGTCTGGGCATACCCTTCCCACTTGGGGCAACTTTAGCAACACAAAAGGTTGGTGGACGGAGTGCTGAACAATGCAAACACTCACCCCCAGTCAAAGATCTGGGTTTAATCCATCGTTCTTTTGCTCACGATGCCACCCCAGTTTGGACCCAGCCATATGCAAATCAGTCTTGACCCTGTCCCTCATGGGAACAGTCCAGCCCGACTGCCAAGCCAGGTCCTCACTGGACCGGAAACAAGCATCCTGGGACCGGTTTCAGGGTTTCACCCTTCATCAGCTAGGCTAGCTTGAATCCAGTGGCACAGTGAGCAAGGGACCCCCGTCTGGGCATACCCTTCCCACTTGGGGCAACTTTAGCAACACAAAAGGATGATGGACTGAGTGCTGAACAATGCAAACACTCACCCCCAGTCACAGATCTGGGTTTAATCCATTGTTCTTTTGCTCACCATGCCACCCCAGTTTGGACCAAGCCATATGCAAATCAGTCTTGACCCTGTCCCTCATGGTAACAGTGCAGCCTGACTGCCAAGCCAGGTCCTCACAGGACTGGAAACAAGCATCCTGGGACCGGTTTCAGGGTTTCACCCTTCATCAGCCAGGCTAGCTAGAATCCAGTGGCACAGTGAGCAAGGGACCCACGTCTGGGCATTCCCTTCCCACTTGGGGAAACTTTAGCAACACAAAAGGATGATGGACAGAGTGCTGAACAATGCAAACACTCACCCCCAGTCACAGATCTGGGTTTAATCCATCGTTCTTTTGCTCACCATACCACCATAGTTTGGACCCAGCCATATGCAAATCAGTCTTGACCTTGTCCCTCATGGGAACAGTCCAGCCAGACTGCTAAGCCAGGTTATCATTAGACCGGAAAGAAGCATCCTGGGACCAGTTTCGGGATTTCACCCTTCATCAGCCAGGCTAGCTTGAATCCAGTGGCACAGTGAGCAGAGGGACCCACGTCCGGGCATACCCTTCCTACTTGGGGCAACTTTAGCAACACAAAAGGATGATATACGAAGTGCTGAACAATGCAAACACTCACCCCCAGTCACAGATCTGGGTTTAATCCATTGTTCTTTTGCTCATCATGCCACTCCAGTTTGGAGCCAGCCATATGCAAATCAGTCTTGACCCTGTCCCTCATGGGAACAGTCCAGCCTGACTGCCAAGCCAGGTCCTCACATGACCGGAAACAAGCATCCTGGGACCGGTTTCAGGGTTTCACCCTTAATCAGCCAGGCTAGCTTGAATCCAGTGGCACAGTGAGCAAGGGACCCACGTCTGGGCATACTCTTCCCACTTGGACAACTTTAGCAACAGGAAAGGATGATGTATGGAGTGCTGAACAATGCAAACGCTCACCCCCAGTCACAGATCTGGGTTTAGTCCATCGTTCTTTTGTTCACGATGCCACCCCAGTTTGGACCCAGCCATATGTAAATCAGTCTTGACCCTGTCCCTCATGGGAACAGTCCAGCCCGACTGCCAAGCCAGGTCCTCACTGGACCGGAAACAAGAATTCTGGGACCGCTTTCAGGGTTTCACCCTTCATCAGCCAGGCTAGCTTGAATCCAGTGGCACAGTGAGCAAGGGACCCACGTCTGGGCATACCCTACCCACTTGGGGCAACTTTAGCAACACAAAAGGATGATGGACGGAGTGCTGAACAATGCAAACACTCGCCCCCAGTCACAGATCTGGGTTTAATCCATTGTTCTTTTGCTCACCATGCCACCCCAGTTTGGACCCAGCCATATGCAAATCAGTCTTGACCCTGTCCCTCATGGGAACAGTGCAGCCTGACTGCCAAGCCAAGTCCTCACAGGACTGGAAACAAGCATCCTGGGACCGGTTTCAGGGTTTCACCCTTCATCAGCCAGGCTAGCTTGAATCCAGTGGCACAGTGAGCAAGGGACCCAAGTCTGGGAATACCCTTCCCACTTGGGACAACTTTAGCAACACAAAAGGATGATGGACAGAGTGCTGAACAATGCAAACACTCACCCCCAGTCACAGATCTGGGTTTAATCTATTGTTCTTTTGCTCACCATGCCATCCCAGTTTGGACCCAGCCATATGCAAATCAGTCTTGACCCTGTCCCTCAGGAGAACAGTCCAGCCCAACTGCCAAGTAAGGTCCTCACTGGACAGGAAACAAGCATCCTGGGACAGGTTTCAGGGTTTCACCCTTCATCAGCCAGGCTAGCTTGAATCCAGTGGCACAGTGAGCAGGGGACCCACGTCTGGGCATACCCTTCCCATTTGGGGCAACTTTAGCAACACAAAAGGATGATGGATGGAGTGCTGAACAATGCAAACACTCACCCCCAGTCACAGATCTGGGTTTAATCCATCGTTCTTTTGCTCACCATGCCATCCCAGTTTGGACCCAGCCATATGCAAATCAGTCTTGACCCTGTCCCTCAGGAGAACAGTCCTGCCCAACTGCCAAGTAAGGTCCTCACTGGACCGGAAACAAGCATCCTGGGACAGATTTCAGGGTTTCACCCTTCATCAGCCAGGCTAGCTTGAATCCAGTGGCACAGTGAGCAGGGGACCCACGTCTGGGCATACCCTTCCCATTTGGGGCAACTTTAGCAACACAAAAGGATGATGGATCGAGTGCTGAACAATGCAAACACTCACCCCCAGTCACAGATCTGTGTTTAATCCATCGTTCTGTTGCTCACCATGCCACCCCAGTTTGGACCCAGCCATATGAAAATCAGTCTTGACCCTGTCCCTCATGGGAACAGTCCAGCCCGACTGCCAAGCCAGATCCTCACTGGACCGGAAACAAGCATCCTGGGACCAGTTTCAGGGTTTCACCCTTCATCAGCCAGAATAGCTTGAATCCAGTGGCACAGTGGGCAAGGGACCCATGTCTGGGCATACCCTTCCCACTTGGGGCAACTTTAGCAACACAAAAGGATGATGGACGGAGTGCTGAACAATGCAAACTCTCACCCCCAGTCACAGATCTGGGTTTAATCCATCGTTCTTTTTCTCACCATGCCACCCCAGTTTGGACCCAGCCATATTCAAATCAGCCTTGACCCTGTCCCTCATGGGTACAGTCCAGCCCGACTGCCAAGCCAGGTCCTCACTGGACCGGAAACAAGCATCCTGAGACCGGTTTTCAGGGTTTCACCCTTCATCAGCCAGGCTAGCTTGAACCCAGTGGCACAGTGAGCAAGGGACCCACGTCTGGGCAAACTCTTCCCATTTGGGGCAACTTTAGAAACACAAAAGGATGATGGGCGGAGAGCTGAACAATGCAAACACTCACCACCAGTCACAGATTTGGGTTTAATCCATCGTTCTTTTGCTCACCATGCCACCCCAGTTTGGACCCAAAAATATGCAGATCAGTCTTGACCCTGTCCCTCATGGGAACAGTCCAGCCCGACTGCCAAGTCAAGTCCTCACTGGACCGGAAACAAGCATCCTGGGACTGGTTTCAGGGTTTCACTCTTCATCAGCCAGGCTAGCTTGAATCCAGTGCCACCGTGAGCAAGGGACCCCCGTCTGGGCATACCCTTCCCACTTGGGGCAACTTTAGCAACACAAAAGGTTGGTGGACGGAGTGCTGAACAATGCAAACACTCACCCCCAGTCAAAGACCTGGGTTTAATCCATCGTTCTTTTGCTCACAATGCCACCCCAGTTTGGACCCAGCCATATGCAAATCAGTCTTGACCCTGTCCCTCATGGGAACAGTCCAGCCAGACTGCCAAGCCAGGTCCTCACTGGACCGGAAACAAGAATTCTGGGACCGCTTTCAGGGTTTCACCCTTCATCAGCCAGGCTAGCTTGAATCCAGTGGCACAGTGAGCAAGGGACCCACGTCTGGGCATACCCTACCCACTTGGGGCAACTTTAGCAACACAAAAGGATGATGGACGGAGTGCTGAACAATGCAAACACTCGCCCCCAGTCACAGATCTGGGTTTAATCCATTGTTCTTTTGCTCACCATGCCACCCCAGTTTGGACCCAGCCATATGCAAATCAGTCTTGACCCTGTCCCTCATGGGAACAGTGCAGCCTGACTGCCAAGCCAAGTCCTCACAGGACTGGAAACAAGCATCCTGGGACCGGTTTCAGGGTTTCTCCCTTCATCAGCCAGGCTAGCTTGAATCCAGTGGCACAGTGAGCAAGGGACCCAAGTCTGGGAATACCCTTCCCACTTGGGACAACTTTAGCAACACAAAAGGATGATGGACAGAGTGCTGAACAATGCAAACACTCACCCCCAGTCACAGATCTGGGTTTAATCTATTGTTCTTTTGCTCACCATGCCATCCCAGTTTGGACCCAGCCATATGCAAATCAGTCTTGACCCTGTCCCTCAGGAGAACAGTCCAGCCCAACTGCCAAGTAAGGTCCTCACTGGACCGGAAACAAGCATCCTGGGACAGGTTTCAGGGTTTCACCCTTCATCAGCCAGGCTAGCTTGAATCCAGTGGCACAGTGAGCAGGGGACCCACGTCTGGGCATACCCTTCCCATTTGGGGCAACTTTAGCAACACAAAAGGATGATGGATCGAGTGCTGAACAATGCAAACACTCACCCCCAGTCACAGATCTGTGTTTAATCCATCGTTCTGTTGCTCACCATGCCACCCCAGTTTGGACCCAGCCATATGAAAATCAGTCTTGACCCTGTCCCTCATGGGAACAGTCCAGCCCGACTGCCAAGCCAGATCCTCACTGGACCGGAAACAAGCATCCTGGGACCAGTTTCAGGGTTTCACCCTTCATCAGCCAGAATAGCTTGAATCCAGAGGCACAGTGGGCAAGGGACCCATGTCTGGTCATACCCTTCCCACTTGGGGCAACTTTAGCAACACAAAAGGATGATGGACGGAGTGCTGAACAATGCAAACTCTCACCCCCAGTCACAGATCTGGGTTTAATCCATCGTTCTTTTTCTCACCATGCCACCCCAGTTTGGACCCAGCCATATTCAAATCAGCCTTGACCCTGTCCCTCATGGGTACAGTCCAGCCCGACTGCCAAGCCAGGTCCTCACTGGACCGGAAACAAGCATCCTGAGACCGGTTTCAGGGTTTCACCCTTCATCAGCCAGGCTAGCTTGAACCCAGTGGCACAGTGAGCATGGGACCCCCGTCTGGGCATACCCTTCCTACTTGGGGCAACTTTAGCAACACAAAAGGTTGGTGGACGGAGTGCTGAACAATGCAAACACTCACCACCAGTCACAGATTTGGGTTTAATCCATCGTTCTTTTGCTCACCATGCCACCCCAGTTTGGACCCAAAAATATGCAGATCAGTCTTGACCCTGTCCCTCATGGGAACAGTCCAGCCCGACTGCCAAGTCAAGTCCTCACTGGACCGGAAACAAGCATCCTGGGACTGGTTTCAGGGTTTCACTCTTCATCAGCCAGGCTAGCTTGAATCCAGTGCCACCGTGAGCAAGGGACCCCCGTCTGGGCATACCCTTCCCACTTGGGGCAACTTTAGCAACACAAAAGGTTGGTGGACGGAGTGCTGAACAATGCAAACACTCACCCCCAGTCAAAGACCTGGGTTTAATCCATCGTTCTTTTGCTCACGATGCCACCCCAGTTTGGACCCAGCCATATGCAAATCAGTCTTGACCCTGTCCCTCATGGGAACAGTCCAGCCAGACTGCCAAGCCAGGTCCTCACTGGACCGGAAACAAGAATTCTGGGACCGCTTTCAGGGTTTCACCCTTCATCAGCCAGGCTAGCTTGAATCCAGTGGCACAGTGAGCAAGGGACCCACGTCTGGGCATACCCTACCCACTTGGGGCAACTTTAGCAACACAAAAGGATGATGGACGGAGTGCTGAACAATGCAAACACTCGCCCCCAGTCACAGATCTGGGTTTAATCCATTGTTCTTTTGCTCACCATGCCACCCCAGTTCGGACCCAGCCATATGCAAATCAGTCTTGACCCTGTCCCTCATGGGAACAGTGCAGCCTGACTGCCAAGCCAAGTCCTCACAGGACTGGAAACAAGCATCCTGGGACCGGTTTCAGGGTTTCACCCTTCATCAGCCAGGCTAGCTTGAATCCAGTGGCACAGTGAGCAAGGGACCCAAGTCTGGGAATACCCTTCCCACTTGGGACAACTTTAGCAACACAAAAGGATGATGGACAGAGTGCTGAACAATGCAAACACTCACCCCCAGTCACAGATCTGGGTTTAATCTATTGTTCTTTTGCTCACCATGCCATCCCAGTTTGGACCCAGCCATATGCAAATCAGTCTTGACCCTGTCCCTCAGGAGAACAGTCCAGCCCAACTGCCAAGTAAGGTCCTCACTGGACCGGAAACAAGCATCCTGGGACAGGTTTCAGGGTTTCACCCTTCATCAGCCAGGATAGCTTGAATCCAGTGGCACAGTGAGCAAGGGACCCACGTCTGGGCAAACTCTTCCCATTTGGGGCAACTTTAGAAACACAAAAGGATGATGGGCGGAGAGCTGAACAATGCAAACACTCACCACCAGTCACAGATTTGGGTTTAATCCATCGTTCTTTTGCTCACCATGCCACCCCAGTTTGGACCCAAAAATATGCAGATCAGTCTTGACCCTGTCCCTCATGGGAACAGTCCAGCCCGACTGCCAAGTCAAGTCCTCACTGGACCGGAAACAAGCATCCTGGGACTGGTTTCAGGGTGTCACTCTTCATCAGCAAGGCTAGCTTGAATCCAGTGCCACCGTGAGCAAGGGACCCCCGTCTGGGCATACCCTTCCCACTTGGGGCAACTTTAGCAACACAAAAGGTTGGTGGACGGAGTGCTGAACAATGCAAACACTCACCCCCAGTCAAAGACCTGAGTTTAATCCATCGTTCTTTTGCTCACGATGCCACCCCAGTTTGGACCCAGCCATATGCAAATCAGTCTTGACCCTGTCCCTCATGGGAACAGTCCAGCCAGACTGCCAAGCCAGGTCCTCACTGGACCGGAAACAAGAATTCTGGGACCGCTTTCAGGGTTTCACCCTTCATCAGCCAGGCTAGCTTGAATCCAGTGGCACAGTGAGCAAGGGACCCACGTCTGGGCATACCCTACCCACTTGGGGCAACTTTAGCAACACAAAAGGATGATGGATGGAGTGCTGAACAATGCAAACACTCGCCCCCAGTCACAGATCTGGGTTTAATCCATTGTTCTTTTGCTCACCATGCCACCCCAGTTCGGACCCAGCCATATGCAAATCAGTCTTGACCCTGTCCCTCATGGGAACAGTGCAGCCTGACTGCCAAGCCAAGTCCTCACAGGACTGGAAACAAGCATCCTGGGACCGGTTTCAGGGTTTCACCCTTCATCAGCCAGGCTAGCTTGAATCCAGTGGCACAGTGAGCAAGGGACCCAAGTCTGGGAATACCCTTCCCACTTGGGACAACTTTAGCAACACAAAAGGATGATGGACAGAGTGCTGAACAATGCAAACACTCACCCCCAGTCACAGATCTGGGTTTAATCTATTGTTCTTTTGCTCACCATGCCATCCCAGTTTGGACCCAGCCATATGCAAATCAGTCTTGACCCTGTCCCTCAGGAGAACAGTCCAGCCCAACTGCCAAGTAAGGTCCTCACTGGACCGGAAACAAGCATCCTGGGACAGGTTTCAGGGTTTCACCCTTCATCAGCCAGGCTAGCTTGAATCCAGTGGCACAGTGAGCAGGGGACCCACGTCTGGGCATACCCTTCCCATTTGGGGCAACTTTAGCAACACAAAAGGATGATGGATCGAGTGCTGAACAATGCAAACACTCACCCCCAGTCACAGATCTGTGTTTAATCCATCGTTCTGTTGCTCACCATGCCACCCCAGTTTGGACCCAGCCATATGAAAATCAGTCTTGACCCTGTCCCTCATGGGAACAGTCCAGCCCGACTGCCAAGCCAGATCCTCACTGGACCGGAAACAAGCATCCTGGGACCAGTTTCAGGGTTTCACCCTTCATCAGCCAGAATAGCTTGAATCCAGAGGCACAGTGGGCAAGGGACCCATGTCTGGTCATACCCTTCCCACTTGGGGCAACTTTAGCAACACAAAAGGATGATGGACGGAGTGCTGAACAATGCAAACTCTCACCCCCAGTCACAGATCTGGGTTTAATCCATCGTTCTTTTTCTCACCATGCCACCCCAGTTTGGACCCAGCCATATTCAAATCAGCCTTGACCCTGTCCCTCATGGGTACAGTCCAGCCCGACTGCCAAGCCAGGTCCTCACTGGACCGGAAACAAGCATCCTGAGACCGGTTTCAGGGTTTCACCCTTCATCAGCCAGGCTAGCTTGAACCCAGTGGCACAGTGAGCATGGGACCCCCGTCTGGGCATACCCTTCCTACTTGGGGCAACTTTAGCAACACAAAAGGTTGGTGGACGGAGTGCTGAACAATGCAAACACTCACCACCAGTCACAGATTTGGGTTTAATCCATCGTTCTTTTGCTCACCATGCCACCCCAGTTTGGACCCAAAAATATGCAGATCAGTCTTGACCCTGTCCCTCATGGGAACAGTCCAGCCCGACTGCCAAGTCAAGTCCTCACTGGACCGGAAACAAGCATCCTGGGACTGGTTTCAGGGTTTCACTCTTCATCAGCCAGGCTAGCTTGAATCCAGTGCCACCGTGAGCAAGGGACCCCCGTCTGGGCATACCCTTCCCACTTGGGGCAACTTTAGCAACACAAAAGGTTGGTGGACGGAGTGCTGAACAATGCAAACACTCACCCCCAGTCAAAGACCTGGGTTTAATCCATCGTTCTTTTGCTCACGATGCCACCCCAGTTTGGACCCAGCCATATGCAAATCAGTCTTGACCCTGTCCCTCATGGGAACAGTCCAGCCAGACTGCCAAGCCAGGTCCTCACTGGACCGGAAACAAGAATTCTGGGACCGCTTTCAGGGTTTCACCCTTCATCAGCCAGGCTAGCTTGAATCCAGTGGCACAGTGAGCAAGGGACCCACGTCTGGGCATACCCTACCCACTTGGGGCAACTTTAGCAACACAAAAGGATGATGGACGGAGTGCTGAACAATGCAAACACTCGCCCCCAGTCACAGATCTGGGTTTAATCCATTGTTCTTTTGCTCACCATGCCACCCCAGTTCGGACCCAGCCATATGCAAATCAGTCTTGACCCTGTCCCTCATGGGAACAGTGTAGCCTGACTGCCAAGCCAAGTCCTCACAGGACTGGAAACAAGCATCCTGGGACCGGTTTCAGGGTTTCACCCTTCATCAGCCAGGCTAGCTTGAATCCAGTGGCACAGTGAGCAGGGGACCCACGTCTGGGCATACCCTTCCCATTTGGGGCAACTTTAGCAACACAAAAGGATGATGGATCGAGTGCTGAACAATGCAAACACTCACCCCCAGTCACAGATCTGTGTTTAATCCATCGTTCTGTTGCTCACCATGCCACCCCAGTTTGGACCCAGCCATATGAAAATCAGTCTTGACCCTGTCCCTCATGGGAACAGTGCAGCCCGACTGCCAAGCCAGATCCTCACTGGACCGGAAACAAGCATCCTGGGACCAGTTTCAGGGTTTCACCCTTCATCAGCCAGAATAGCTTGAATCCAGTGGCACATTGGGCAAGGGACCCATGTCTGGTCATACCCTTCCCACTTGGGGCAACTTTAGCAACACAAAAGGATGATGGACGGAGTGCTGAACAATGCAAACTCTCACCCCCAGTCACAGATCTGGGTTTAATCCATCGTTCTTTTTCTCACCATGCCACCCCAGTTTGGACCCAGCCATATTCAAATCAGCCTTGACCCTGTCCCTCATGGGTACAGTCCAGCCCGACTGCCAAGCCAGGTCCTCACTGGACCGGAAACAAGCATCCTGAGACCGGTTTCAGGGTTTCACCCTTCATCAGCCAGGCTAGCTTGAACCCAGTGGCACAGTGAGCAAGGGACCTACGTCTGGGCAAACTCTTCCCATTTGGGGCAACTTTAGAAACACAAAAGGATGATGGGCGGAGAGCTGAACAATGCAAACACTCACCACCAGTCACAGATTTGGGTTTAATCCATCGTTCTTTTGCTCACCATGCCACCCCAGTTTGGACCCAAAAATATGCAGATCAGTCTTGACCCTGTCCCTCATGGGAACAGCCCAGCCCGACTGCCAAGTCAAGTCCTCACTGGACCGGAAACAAGCATCCTGGGACTGGTTTCAGGGTTTCACTCTTCATCAGCCAGGCTAGCTTGAATCCAGTGCCACCGTGAGCAAGGGACCCCCGTCTGGGCATACCCTTCCCACATGGGGCAACTTTAGCAACACAAAAGGTTGGTGGACGGAGTGCTGAACAATGCAAACACTCACCCCCAGTCAAAGACCTGGGTTTAATCCATCGTTCTTTTGCTCACGATGCCACCCCAGTTTGGACCCAGCCATATGCAAATCAGTCTTGACCCTGTCCCTCATGGGAACAGTCCAGCCCGACTGCCAAGCCAGGTCCTCACTGGACCGGAAACAAGCATCCTGGGACCGGTTTCAGGGATTCACCCTTCATCAGCTAGGCTAGCTTGAATCCAGTGGCACAGTGAGCAAGGGACCCACGTCTGGGCATACCCTTCCCACTTGGGGCAACTTTAGCAACACAAAAGGATGATGGACGAAGTGCTGAACAATGCAAACACTCACCCCCAGTCACAGATCTGGGTTTAATCCATTGTTCTTTTGCTCATCATGCCACCCCAGTTTGGAGCCAGCCATATGCAAATCAGTCTTGACCCTGTCCCTCATGGGAACAGTCCAGCCTGACTGCCAAGCCAGGTCCTCACTGGACCGGAAACAAGCATCCTGGGACCGGTTTCAGGGTTTCACCCTTAATCAGCCAGGCTAGCTTGAATCCAGTGGCACAGTGAGCAAGGGACCCACGTCTGGGCATACTCTTCCCACTTGGACAACTTTAGCAACAGGAAAGGATGATGGATGGAGTGCTGAACAATGCAAACGCTCACCCCCAGTCACAGATCTGGGTTTAGTCCATCGTTCTTTTGTTCACGATGCCACCCCAGTTTGGACCCAGCCATATGTATATCAGTCTTGACCCTGTCCCTCATGGGAACAGTCCAGCCCGACTGCCAAGCCAGGTCCTCACTGGACCGGAAACAAGAATTCTGGGACCGCTTTCAGGGTTTCACCCTTCATCAGCCAGGCTAGCTTGAATCCAGTGGCACAGTGAGCAAGGGACCAACGTCTGGGCATACCATACCCACTTGGGGCAACTTTAGCAACACAAAAGGATGATGGACGGAGTGCTGAACAATGCAAACACTCACCCCCAGTCACAGATCTGGGTTTAATCCATTGTTCTTTTGCTCACCATGCCACCCCAGTTTGGACCCAGCCATATGCAAATCAGTCTTGACCTTGTCCCTCATGGGAACAGTGCAGCCTGACTGCCAAGCCAAGTCCTCACAGGACTGGAAACAAGCATCCTGGGACCGGTTTCAGGGTTTCACCCTTCATCAGCCAGGCTAGCTTGAATCCAGTGGCACAGTGAGCAAGGGACCCACGTCTGGGCATACCCTTCCCACTTGGGACAACTTTAGCAACACAAAAGGATGATGGACAGAGTGCTGAACAATGCAAACACTCACCCCCAGTCACAGATCTGGGTTTAATCCATTGTTCTTTTGCTCACCATGCCATCCCAGTTTGGACCCAGCCATATGCAAATCAGTCTTCACCCCGTCCCTCAGGAAAACAGTCCAGCCCAACTGCCAAGTAAGGTCCTCACTGGACCGGAAACAAGCATCCTGGGACAGGTTTCAGGGTTTCACCCTTCATCAGCCAGGCTAGCTTGAATCCAGTGGCACAGTGAGCAGGGGACCCACGTCTGGGCATACCCTTCCCATTTGGGGCAACTTTAGCAACACAAAAGGATGATGGATGGAGTGCTGAACAATGCAAACACTCACCCCCAGTCACAGATCTGTGTTTAATCCATCGTTCTGTTGCTCACCATGCCACCCCAGTTTGGACCCAGCCATATGAAAATCAGTCTTGACCCTGTCCATCATGGGAACAGTCCAGCCCGACTGCCAAGCCAGATCCTCACTGGACCGGAAACAAGCATCCTGGGGCCGGTTTCAGGGTTTCACCCTTCATCAGCCAGAATAGCTTGAATCCAGTGGCACAGTGGGCAAGGGACCCATGTCTGGGCATACCCTTCCCACTTGGGGCAACTTTAGCAACACAAAAGGATGATGGACGGAGTGCTGAACAATGCAAACTCTCACCCCCAGTCACAGATCTGGGTTTAATCCATCGTTCTTTTTCTCACCATGCCACCCCAGTTTGGACCCAGCCATATTCAAATCAGCCTTGACCCTGTCCCTCATGGGTACAGTCCAGCCCGACTGCCAAGCCAGGTCCTCACTGGACCGGAAACAAGCATCCTGAGACCGGTTTCAGGGTTTCACCCTTCATCAGCCAGGCTAGCTTGAACCCAGTGGCACAGTGAGCAAGGGACCCACGTCTGGGCAAACTCTTCCCACTTAGGGCAACTTTAGAAACACAAAAGGATGATGGGCGGAGAGCTGAACAATGCAAACACTCACCCCCAGTCACAGATTTGGGTTTAATTCATCGTTCTTTTGCTCACTATGCCACCCCAGTTTGGACCCAAAAATATGCAGATCAGTCTTGACCCTGTCCCTCATGGGAACAGTCCAGCCCGACTGCCAAGCCAAGTCCTCACTGGACCGGAAACAAGCATCCTGGGACTGGTTTCAGGGTTTCACTCTTCATCAGCCAGGCTAGCTTGAATCCAGTGCCACAGTGAGCAAGGGACCCCCGTCTGGGCATACCCTTCCCACTTGGGGCAACTTTAGCAACACAAAAGGTTGGTGGACGGAGTGCTGAACAATGCAAACACTCACCCCCAGTCAAAGATCTGGGTTTAATCCATCGTTCTTTTGCTCACGATGCCACCCCAGTTTGGACCCAGCCATATGCAAATCAGTCTTGACCCTGTCCCTCATGGGAACAGTCCAGCCCGACTGCCAAGCCAGGTCCTCACTGGACCGGAAACAAGCATCCTGGGACCGGTTTCAGGGTTTCACCCTTCATCAGCTAGGCTAGCTTGAATCCAGTGGCACAGTGAGCAAGGGACCCCCGTCTGGGCATACCCTTCCCACTTGGGGCAACTTTAGCAACACAAAAAGATGATGGACGGAGTGCTGAACAATGCAAACACTCACCCCCAGTCACAGATCTGGGTTTAATCCATCGTTCTTTTGCTCACCATGCCACCCCAGTTTGGACCAAGCCATATGCAAATCAGTCTTGACCCTGTCCCTCATGGGAACAGTGCAGCCTGACTGCCAAGCCAGGTCCTCACAGGACTGGAAACAAGCATCCTGGGACCGGTTTCAGGGTTTCACCCTTCATCAGCCAGGCTAGCTTGAATCCAGTGGCACAGTGAGCAAGGGACCCACGTCTGGGCATACCCTTCCCACTTGGGGAAACTTTAGCAACACAAAAGGATGATGGACAGAGTGCTGAACAATGCAAACACTCACCCCCAGTCACAGATCTGGGTTTAATCCATCGTTCTTTTGCTCACCATACCACCCTAGTTTGGACCCAGCCATATGCAAATCAGTCTTGACCTTGTCCCTCATGGGAACAGTCCAGCCAGACTGCTGAGCCAGGTTCTCACTAGACCGGAAAGAAGTATCCTGGGACCAGTTTCGGGATTTCACCCTTCATCAGCCAGGCTAGCTTGAATCCAGTGGCACAGTGAGCAAGGGACCCACGTCTGGGCATACTCTTCCCACTTGGGCAACTTTAGCAACAGAAAAGGATGATGGACGGAGTGCTGAACAATGCAAACGCTCACCCCCAGTCACATATCTGGGTTTAGTCCATTGTTCTTTTGTTCACCATGCCACCCCAATTTGGACCCAGCCATATGCAAATCAGTCTTGACCCTGTCCCTCATGGGAACAGTCCAGCCCGACTGCCAAGCCAGGTCCTCACTGGACCGGAAACAAGAATTCTGGGACCGCTTTCAGGGTTTCACCCTTCATCAGCCAGGCTAGCTTGAATCCAGTGGCACAGTGAGCAAGGGACCCACGTCTGGGCATACCCTACCCACTTGGGGCAACTTTAGCAACACAAAAGGATGATGGACGGAGTGCTGAACAATGCAAACACTCGCCCCCAGTCACAGATCTGGGTTTAATCCATTGTTCTTTTGCTCACCATGCCACCCCAGTTCGGACCCAGCCATATGCAAATCAGTCTTGACCCTGTCCCTCATGGGAACAGTGCAGCCTGACTGCCAAGCCAAGTCCTCACAGGACTGGAAACAAGCATCCTGGGACCGGTTTCAGGGTTTCACCCTTCATCAGCCAGGCTAGCTTGAATCCAGTGGCACAGTGAGCAAGGGACCCAAGTCTGGGAATACCCTTCCCACTTGGGACAACTTTAGCAACACAAAAGGATGATGGACAGAGTGCTGAACAATGCAAACACTCACCCCCAGTCACAGATCTGGGTTTAATCTATTGTTCTTTTGCTCACCATGCCATCCCAGTTTGGACCCAGCCATATGCAAATCAGTCTTGACCCTGTCCCTCAGGAGAACAGTCCAGCCCAACTGCCAAGTAAGGTCCTCACTGGACCGGAAACAAGCATCCTGGGACAGGTTTCAGGGTTTCACCCTTCATCAGCCAGGCTAGCTTGAATCCAGTGGCACAGTGAGCAGGGGACCCACGTCTGGGCATACCCTTCCCATTTGGGGCAACTTTAGCAACACAAAAGGATGATGGATCGAGTGCTGAACAATGCAAACACTCACCCCCAGTCACAGATCTGTGTTTAATCCATCGTTCTGTTGCTCACCATGCCACCCCAGTTCGGACCCAGCCATATGAAAATCAGTCTTGACCCTGTCCCTCATGGGAACAGTCCAGCCCGACTGCCAAGCCAGATCCTCACTGGACCGGAAACAAGCATCCTGGGACCAGTTTCAGGGTTTCACCCTTCATCAGCCAGAATAGCTTGAATCCAGTGGCACAGTGGGCAAGGGACCCACGTCTGGTCATACCCTTCCCACTTGGGGCAACTTTAGCAACACAAAAGGATGATGGACGGAGTGCTGAACAATGCAAACTCTCACCCCCAGTCACAGATCTGGGTTTAATCCATCGTTCTTTTTCTCACCATGCCACCCCAGTTTGGACCCAGCCATATTCAAATCAGCCTTGACCCTGTCCCTCATGGGTACAGTCCAGCCCGACTGCCAAGCCAGGTCCTCACTGGACCGGAAACAAGCATCCTGAGACCGGTTTCAGGGTTTCACCCTTCATCAGCCAGGCTAGCTTGAACCCAGTGGCACAGTGAGCAAGGGACCCACGTCTGGGCAAACTCTTCCCATTTGGGGCAACTTTAGAAACACAAAAGGATGATGGGCGGAGAGCTGAACAATGCAAACACTCACCACCAGTCACAGATTTGGGTTTAATCCATCGTTCTTTTGCTCACCATGCCACCCCAGTTTGGACCCAAAAATATGCAGATCAGTCTTGACCCTGTCTCTCATGGGAACAGTCCAGCCCGACTGCCAAGTCAAGTCCTCACTGGACCGGAAACAAGCATCCTGGGACTGGTTTCAGGGTTTCACTCTTCATCAGCCAGGCTAGCTTGAATCCAGTGCCACCGTGAGCAAGGGACCCCCGTCTGGGCATACCCTTCCCACATGGGGCAACTTTAGCAACACAAAAGGTTGGTGGACGGAGTGCTGAACAATGCAAACACTCACCCCCAGTCAAAGACCTGGGTTTAATCCATCGTTCTTTTGCTCACGATGCCACCCCAGTTTGGACCCAGCCATATGCAAATCAGTCTTGACCCTGTCCCTCATGGGAACAGTCCAGCCCGACTGCCAAGCCAGGTCCTCACTGGACCGGAAACAAGCATCCTGGGACCGGTTTCAGGGATTCACCCTTCATCAGCTAGGCTAGCTTGAATCCAGTGGCACAGTGAGCAAGGGACCCACGTCTGGGCATACCCTTCCCACTTGGGGCAACTTTAGCAACACAAAAGGATGATGGACGAAGTGCTGAACAATGCAAACACTCACCCCCAGTCACAGATCTGGGTTTAATCCATTGTTCTTTTGCTCATCATGCCACCCCAGTTTGGAGCCAGCCATATGCAAATCAGTCTTGACCCTGTCCCTCATGGGAACAGTCCAGCCTGACTGCCAAGCCAGGTCCTCACTGGACCGGAAACAAGCATCCTGGGACCGGTTTCAGGGTTTCACCCTTAATCAGCCAGGCTAGCTTGAATCCAGTGGCACAGTGAGCAAGGGACCCACGTCTGGGCATACTCTTCCCACTTGGACAACTTTAGCAACAGGAAAGGATGATGGATGGAGTGCTGAACAATGCAAACGCTCACCCCCAGTCACAGATCTGGGTTTAGTCCATCGTTCTTTTGTTCACGATGCCACCCCAGTTTGGACCCAGCCATATGTATATCAGTCTTGACCCTGTCCCTCATGGGAACAGTCCAGCCCGACTGCCAAGCCAGGTCCTCACTGGACCGGAAACAAGAATTCTGGGACCGCTTTCAGGGTTTCACCCTTCATCAGCCAGGCTAGCTTGAATCCAGTGGCACAGTGAGCAAGGGACCAACGTCTGGGCATACCATACCCACTTGGGGCAACTTTAGCAACACAAAAGGATGATGGACGGAGTGCTGAACAATGCAAACACTCACCCCCAGTCACAGATCTGGGTTTAATCCATTGTTCTTTTGCTCACCATGCCACCCCAGTTTGGACCCAGCCATATGCAAATCAGTCTTGACCCTGTCCCTCATGGGAACAGTGCAGCCTGACTGCCAAGCCAAGTCCTCACAGGACTGGAAACAAGCATCCTGGGACCGGTTTCAGGGTTTCACCCTTCATCAGCCAGGCTAGCTTGAATCCAGTGGCACAGTGAGCAAGGGACCCACGTCTGGGCATACCCTTCCCACTTGGGACAACTTTAGCAACACAAAAGGATGATGGACAGAGTGCTGAACAATGCAAACACTCACCCCCAGTCACAGATCTGGGTTTAATCCATTGTTCTTTTGCTCACCATGCCATCCCAGTTTGGACCCAGCCATATGCAAATCAGTCTTGACCCCGTCCCTCAGGAAAACAGTCCAGCCCAACTGCCAAGTAAGGTCCTCACTGGACCGGAAACAAGCATCCTGGGACAGGTTTCAGGGTTTCACCCTTCATCAGCCAGGCTAGCTTGAATCCAGTGGCACAGTGAGCAGGGGACCCACGTCTGGGCATACCCTTCCCATTTGGGGCAACTTTAGCAACACAAAAGGATGATGGATGGAGTGCTGAACAATGCAAACACTCACCCCCAGTCACAGATCTGTGTTTAATCCATCGTTCTGTTGCTCACCATGCCACCCCAGTTTGGACCCAGCCATATGAAAATCAGTCTTGACCCTGTCCATCATGGGAACAGTCCAGCCCGACTGCCAAGCCAGATCCTCACTGGACCGGAAACAAGCATCCTGGGGCCGGTTTCAGGGTTTCACCCTTCATCAGCCAGAATAGCTTGAATCCAGTGGCACAGTGGGCAAGGGACCCATGTCTGGGCATACCCTTCCCACTTGGGGCAACTTTAGCAACACAAAAGGATGATGGACGGAGTGCTGAACAATGCAAACTCTCACCCCCAGTCACAGATCTGGGTTTAATCCATCGTTCTTTTTCTCACCATGCCACCCCAGTTTGGACCCAGCCATATTCAAATCAGCCTTGACCCTGTCCCTCATGGGTACAGTCCAGCCCGACTGCCAAGCCAGGTCCTCACTGGACCGGAAACAAGCATCCTGAGACCGGTTTCAGGGTTTCACCCTTCATCAGCCAGGCTAGCTTGAACCCAGTGGCACAGTGAGCAAGGGACCCACGTCTGGGCAAACTCTTCCCACTTAGGGCAACTTTAGAAACACAAAAGGATGATGGGCGGAGAGCTGAACAATGCAAACACTCACCCCCAGTCACAGATTTGGGTTTAATTCATCGTTCTTTTGCTCACTATGCCACCCCAGTTTGGACCCAAAAATATGCAGATCAGTCTTGACCCTGTCCCTCATGGGAACAGTCCAGCCCGACTGCCAAGCCAAGTCCTCACTGGACCGGAAACAAGCATCCTGGGACTGGTTTCAGGGTTTCACTCTTCATCAGCCAGGCTAGCTTGAATCCAGTGCCACAGTGAGCAAGGGACCCCCGTCTGGGCATACCCTTCCCACTTGGGGCAACTTTAGCAACACAAAAGGTTGGTGGACGGAGTGCTGAACAATGCAAACACTCACCCCCAGTCAAAGATCTGGGTTTAATCCATCGTTCTTTTGCTCACGATGCCACCCCAGTTTGGACCCAGCCATATGCAAATCAGTCTTGACCCTGTCCCTCATGGGAACAGTCCAGCCCGACTGCCAAGCCAGGTCCTCACTGGACCGGAAACAAGCATCCTGGGACCGGTTTCAGGGTTTCACCCTTCATCAGCTAGGCTAGCTTGAATCCAGTGGCACAGTGAGCAAGGGACCCCCGTCTGGGCATACCCTTCCCACTTGAGGCAACTTTAGCAACACAAAAAGATGATGGACGAAGTGCTGAACAATGCAAACACTCACCCCCAGTCACAGATCTGGGTTTAATCCATCGTTCTTTTGCTCACCATGCCACCCCAGTTTGGACCAAGCCATATGCAAATCAGTCTTGACCCTGTCCCTCATGGGAACAGTGCAGCCTGACTGCCAAGCCAGGTCCTCACAGGACTGGAAACAAGCATCCTGGGACCGGTTTCAGGGTTTCACCCTTCATCAGCCAGGCTAGCTTGAATCCAGTGGCACAGTGAGCAAGGGACCCACGTCTGGGCATACCCTTCCCACTTGGGGAAACTTTAGCAACACAAAAGGATGATGGACAGAGTGCTGAACAATGCAAACACTCACCCCCAGTCACAGATCTGGGTTTAATCCATCGTTCTTTTGCTCACCATACCACCCTAGTTTGGACCCAGCCATATGCAAATCAGTCTTGACCTTGTCCCTCATGGGAACAGTCCAGCCAGACTGCTGAGCCAGGTTCTCACTAGACCGGAAAGAAGCATCCTGGGACCAGTTTCGGGATTTCACCCTTCATCAGCCAGGCTAGCTTGAATCCAGTGGCACAGTGAGCAAGGGACCCACGTCTGGGCATACTCTTCCCACTTGGGCAACTTTAGCAACAGAAAAGGATGATGGACGGAGTGCTGAACAATGCAAACGCTCACCCCCAGTCACATATCTGGGTTTAGTCCATTGTTCTTTTGTTCACCATGCCACCCCAATTTGGACCCAGCCATATGCAAATCAGTCTTGACCCTGTCCCTCATGGGAACAGTCCAGCCCGACTGCCAAGCCAGGTCCTCACTGGACCGGAAACAAGCACCCCGAAACCGGTCCCAGGATGCTTGTTTCCAGTCCAGGGACGACCTGGCCTGGCAGTTCAGGCTGGACTGTCCCCAAGGGGAACAGAGTCAAGACTGATTTGCATATGTCTGGGTCCAAACTGGAATGGTATGGGGAGCAAAAAAACGATGGATTTAGGCCCAGATCTCTGGACTGGGGGTGAATGTTTGACATTGTTCAGCATTCCGTCCATCCCTTCTTCTTTTTGCATTTGTCGCCCTAAGTGGGAAGGGTATGCCCAGACGTAGGTCCCGTGCTTCCCATGCCACTGGATTCAAGCTAGCCTGGCTGATGAGAGGTGATACCACGAAAACGGTCCCAGGATGCTTGTTTCCAGTCCAGGGAATACCTTGTCTGGCAGTTTGGGTTGGACTTTCCCCATGGGGAACAGGGTCAAGACTGATTTGCACATGGCTGTGTCCAAACTGGAATGGCATGGGCAGCAAAAAAAACAATTGATTTAGGCCCAGATCTCTGCACTGGGGGTGAATGTTTGACATTGTTCAGCATTCCGCCCATCACTTGTTCTTTTTGCATTTGTCGCCCTAAGTGGGAAGGGTATGCCCAGACGTGGGTCCCATGCTTCGCCTGCCCCTGGATTCAAGCTACCCTGGCTGATGAGGGGTGAAACCCTGAAACCGGTCCCAGAATGCTTGTTTCCAGTCCAGAGAAGACCTGGGCTGGCAGTTCGGGCTGGACTGTCCCCTTGGGGAACAGGATCAAGACTGATTTGCATATGGCTGGGTCCAAACTGAAATGGCATGGGCAGCAAAATAACGATGGATTTAGGCCCAGATCTCTGTACTGGGAGTGAATGTTTGACATTGTTCAGCATTCGGTCCATCACGTGTTCTTTTTGCATTTGTCGC
Source organism: Pleurodeles waltl (assembly GCF_031143425.1). Classification (NCBI taxonomy): domain Eukaryota; kingdom Metazoa; phylum Chordata; class Amphibia; order Caudata; family Salamandridae; genus Pleurodeles; species Pleurodeles waltl. The sequence continues at coordinate 1,518,389,137 of NC_090444.1, read as the reverse complement.
CCTAAGGAGATACCCCTCCCCAGTCTTTAACACCTATTTCCAAAGAGAGAGGGTGTAACACCCTGCTCTCAGAGGAAATGCTTTGTTCTGCCTTCCTGGGACTGGGCTGCCCAGACCCCAGGATCGCAGAACCCTGTCTGTGGGGTGGCAGCAGTGGTAGCTGCAGAGAAAACCCCAGGGAGCTGGTTTGGCAGTACTGGGGGTACATAGTGGTGCCCACGGATGCATGGAATTGGATCCCCAATACCAAATTTGGAATGGGGGGACAATTCCATGATCTTAGACATGTTACATGGCCATATTCAGAGTTACCATTGTGAAGCTACTAATAGGTATTGACCTATATATAGTGCACACGTGCAATGGTGTCCCTGCACTCACAAAGTCTGGGGAATTGGCCCTGAACTATGTGGGGGCACCTAACGTTCAGCAAGTGAAGGTTAGACTTATAGGTGACTTATAAGTTACTTAAGTGCAGGGAAAATGGCTGTAAAACAAAGTTTGTGTTATTTCACTCAGGCTGCAGTGGCAGTCCTGCGTAAAGGTTTCTCTGAGCTCCCTATGGGTAGCAAAAGAAATGCTTCAGCCCATATGGATCTCCTGGAACTCCAATACCCTGGGTAACTAGGTATCATATACTAGGGAATTATAAGGGTGTTCCAGTATGCCAATTGAAATTGGTAAAAGTGGTCACTAGCCTACAGTGACAAATTTAAAGGCAGAGAGAACATGAGCACTGAGGTTCTGATTAGCAGAGCGTCAGTGACACAGTTAGGCACTACACAGGTATACACATCTGGGCCACAAACTATGAGCACTGGGGTTCTGGCTAGCAGGATCCCAGTGAGACAGGCAAAAACATACTGACATACGTGTAAAATTGAGGGGTAACATGCCAAGAAAGATGGTACGTTCCTACACAACCCCACCCCCAAACGAGGGACAATAACACTAACTTTGCCCAGATGAGTCTTCATTGTCTAAGTGGGAATATCTGGAGAGTCCATCTGCATTGGAGTGGGCACTCCCAGGTCTATGTTCCACTGTATAGTCCATTCCCTGTAGGGAGATGGACCACCTCAACAATTTAGGGTTTTAAACTTTAATTTGTTTAAGACATAATAGAGGTGTGTGTTCTGTTTCAACAATAAAGTGAGTACCAAAGAGGTATGGTCTCAACTTTTTTAAGCCCCAGACCACAGCAAAGGCCTCCCTCTCTATGGCAGACCAACACTTTTTTCTAGGGGTCAACCTCCTGCAGATAAAAGCAACAGGTTGATCCTGGCCCCCTGTGCTTAGCTGTGATAGAACTACCCCTAATTCAGAAGCATCAGTTTGAACTATGAATTTTTTGGAGTAACTAGGGCTTTTGAGGACAGGTGCAGAGCACATGGCCTGTTTGAGCTCCTAGCTAGCTGTCCATAATACCTTTTTAGGCATCTTCTTTGATGTGAGGTTAATAAGAGGGGCAGCTATAGTGCCATAAGTCTTTATGAACCTCTTGTAGTACCCAGTGAGGCCTAGGAAGGTTCTCACCTGGGTTTGAGTTTTAGGGGGAGTCCATTCCATAATGGCTTGGATCTTCCCCTGCAGTGGTGCAATCTGTTCCCCACCGACCAGGTGGCCCAGATAAACTACTTTCCCCTGCCCTATCTGGCACTTTGAGGCCTTGATAGTGAGGCGTGCCTTTTGCAGGGCCTCCAAAACTTTCCACAGGTGGACCAGGTGATCATCCCAGGTGGAGCTAAAGACAACAATATTGTCTAGATATGCTGCACTAATGGCTTCCAATCCTTGGAGGAATGTATTCACCAACCTCTGAAAAGTGACAGGTGCATTTTTCAATCCAAAGGGCATAACTGGGAACTGATAATGCCCTCCAATGGTTGAAGATGCTGTTTTTGGTTTATCATCTTCTGATAACTTAATCTGCCAATACCCTGCAGTTAAATCAAAAGTGCTCAGATACTTGGCAGAAGCCAGTGCATCTATCAGCTCATCTGCCCTGGATATAGGGTGAGCATCATTTTTTTTTATTTGATTGAGACCCCTAAAGTCCACACAAAACCGTATTTCCTTTTTTCCATCTTTACTATGAGGTTTTGGGACAAGGGGCTTTCCGAGGGTTCAATCACTCCACGATCCAACATTTTCTGTACCTCTTGTTTGATACAGTCACTGAAATGGTCAGGCTGTCTATAAATTTTACTGTTGACAGGTAATCTGTCTCCAGTGTCAATTGTGTGCTCACACCTGGTAGTTGTACCTGGAATTAGTGAGAAAAGGTCAGAGAACTGATCAAGGAGATTTATGCAGTTGACCTTCTGCTCAGCAGTAAGGCAATCTGCCAATACAACTCCCTCCACTAAGCCATCAGCTTCAGTGGCGGAGAAGAGGTCAGGGAGAGGGCCACTCTATTCCTCCTGCCCCTCATCTGTGGCCATGAGCAGGGTTAAGTCAGCCTTGTCATAATAAGGTTTAAGGCGATTGACATGAAGCACCCTAAGGGGACTTCTGGCAGTGCCCAGTTCCTCCAAATAGGTGACCTCACCTTTCTTCTCCACAATGAGATAGGGTCCACTCCATTTGTCCTGGGGTGCTCTTGGTGCCACAGGCTCCAATACCCACACCTTCTGTCCTGGTTGGTACTGTTAGGACAGCCTTCTGGTCATGCCATTGTTTTTGGAGCTCTTGGCTGGCCTGACAGTTTTACTGCCCTTTTTCACATACTCAGCCATCCTTGATCTGAGGCCAAGTACGTAGTCCACAATGTCTTGTTTGGGAGCTTTTAAAGGTTGTTCCCAACCCTCCTTCACAAGAGCAAGGGGACCTCTTACACGGTGTCCAAAGAGGAGTTCAAAGGGGCTGTAGCCTACTCATTTCTGGGGTACCTCTCTATAAGCAAACAGAAGGCATGACAATAGGACATCCCATCTTCTCCTGAGTATTTCAGGGAGTCCGATGATCATGCCTTAGAGAGTTTTGTTAAATCTCTCAACCAATCCATTTGTTTGTGGATGATAAGGAGTGGTGAACTTGTAGGTAACACCACACTCCTTCCACATTGCCTTGAGATATGCAGACATGAAGTTACTACCTCTTTCTGATACCACTTCCTTAGGGAAACCCATTCTGGAAAAGATTCCCAGGAGGGCTTTTGCCACTGCAGGAGATGTATTGGTCCTTAAGGGTATTGCTTCAGCCTACCTAGTGGCATGGTCCACTACTACTAGGATGAATCTGTTCCCTGAAGCTGTTGGAGGGTCAAGGGGGCTATCAATGTCAATCCCTACCCTCTCAAGGGGCATCCCAACCACTGGAAATTGAATTAAGGGGGCCTTCGGTGTGCCACCAGTCTTGCCACTGGCTTGGCAGGTCACACAGGAGCAACAGAACTCCTTGGTGTCCTCTGACATATGAGGCCAGTGAAACAATGGAACAAGCCTATCCTAAGTTCTACTCTGGCCCAAATACCCATCCAAAGGAATGTTATGTGCCAAAGTCAGAAGAAACTCCCTATACGGCCAAGGGATGACCAATCTCCTGACAGCTCCAGGTTTAGGGTCCCTTGCCTCAGTATAGAGAAGGTTGTCTTCCCAATAGACTTTGTGGGTATCAGTGACATCCCCATTTTGCTGTTAACAGCTTGCTGTCTTAAACCCTTTAGTGGGGAACATGTCTGCTGTGTCACACTCAGCTCTTTCCTAGGAGGCCCACTGCACCCAAAAGCTCAGCAGTGTCTGCTGCCAGCTCATCTGGTGTAGGTTCTGCACATGGAGATGATTCCTCTTCCTCAAAAGGGGAATCTTCTGGAGAGGGAGGCATAGTGGGCAAGGATTTACCCTTTCTACCCCTAGCTTTTGGGAGCACTTGGTCCATTTTTCCAGGATCCAAGTTCCCCTGTCCTCTTTGCTTCTGGACCTGAGCCCTTGTGAAAGAAAATATATACCCTGGAATGCCCAGCATTGCTGCATGAGCCTCCAACTCCACTTCAGCCCAAGCTGATGTTTCCAAATCATTTCCTAGTAAACAGTCCACAGGTAAATCAGTGGCACAACTTTCTTTGGGCCAGTAACCCCAAACCAGTTGAGATTCACAACAGCCAATGGGGTGGCTAAGAGTTTTGTTATGAGCATCAGTCACTTGGTACTGCTGACCAAGTAGGTGTTGCTCAGGGGCAAACAGTTTCTCTATCACCATGGTGACAATGGCTCCTGTGTCCCTGTAGGCCTCAACCTCAACACCATTTATTAGGGGTAGTTGCTTTTATTTACCCATATTAAGGGGACAAGCAACCAAGGTGACAAAGTCAATACCACCATCAGAGACTAAAGTAGCCTCTGTGGTCTCCCTAAGAAGACCAACCCCAACTACATTACCAATGGTGAGCCCAGCTACACCCTTTGATTGGCTATTTGTAGTAGACTTCCCACCACTACTGCTGTTACTAGTGGCATTAGAGGACGCAGTTGGGGTTGTGGTAGTGGGAGCCTTGGTGTTTTTCTTTGGACAAGTGGATTCACTTGCCCAATGGCCTTTACTTTTACATAAATAACACCATGGCTTCTTTTGATTGTTGGAAGAGGATTTGGACCCACCTCCCCCAGAGGATTTTAGTGGGCCTGATGAAGACTCAGAATGCTTTTTATCTTTGTCCCCTTCGTTATCATAAGACTTACCATCCTTCTTCTTGCCATCCTTGTCACCACCTGCATGAACCTTTCTGTTCACTCTTGTCCTGACCCATTTGTCTGCCTTGTTTCCCAATTCTTGGGGAGAGGTCAGATCCGAGTCTACCAAGTACTGATGCAACAAGTCAGACACAGTTATTCAAAATGTGCTCTCTCAGGATTAGCTTATGCAGGCTTTCATAGTCAGTCACCTTACTGCCATGTGATCATCCCTCCAAGGCCTTCACTGAACAGTCTACAAAGTCTGCCCAGTCTTGAGAGGACTCTTTTCTGGTATCTCTGAACTTTATCCTGTATTGTTCAATGGTTAAGTCAAATCCATCTAAGAGTGCATCCTTCAAAACTTTGTAACTGTTGGCATCACTCTCCCTGACAGTAAGGAGTCTGTCCCTACCTTTGCTAGTGAAAGATAGTCACAATATAGCAGCCCACTGTCTGTGAGGGACCAACTGTACCATACAGGCCCTCTCAAGTGCAGAAAATCACTTGTTTATGTCATTCCCCTCCTTGTAAGGGGGGGACAAATGTATGCAGGTTTCTTGAACCTGTTTCTCTAACAGGATGACTATCAAGATTGCTGCTGTTGCTGCCACCATTGGGAACTAACCCCAACTTCTGTCTTTCTCTCTGTACATCTAAGGATTCCCTATCTAAGGCCAACTGCTGCTGTCTTAGCTTCAGTCTGGCCTCTTCCAACCTCAGCTTTCTGAGTTCCCTGTCTATGGTGTTATCCTCAGGGTGGGAGGTTTGGGAATTCTCTGATACAGAGGTAATGTGAGAATGTGCAGAAGTGGACCTTTCTCCAACTACCTGAAGCCTATTGACCCAGCCTTTTGGAGTGAAAGGTGCCTCACTGTTGTGTGACCCCCCTCCCACTACCAGCTTCACTAGGTGGCCTAATAAGTGAAAGGTCTTTGGAAGTACCCTCCCCAGAGTCCTTAGGGCCCTCCCCTGAATGTATCTGGGTACCCCTCGCCTCTACCTCCTGATCCTGGTTTTGACCAGTCTGACTCTGGTCACTTTCAAGGAGAAGGCTAAGAAGGAGATCCTTAGTAGGGTTCTTACTAATCCTCAAACTTCTTTCCATACAGAGACCCCTCAAACTTTTAAAGTTTAGACTATCTTAAGTTGTTTTCACAGCTTTGGGAGTGGCCTCTAACACAGACATGGTGAAGAGAAAATGTTTAGAAAACTTTTAAAGAACAGAGAAAAACGTTTCCAAAACTTTTTAGAAACTTTTTAGAAAGTTTTTAGTGTGAAAGAAAGACTATTAGGTTTACTTGTGTATATTTCTAGGTATTTAAAATATGGTTTTCTTATGAAAAGCTCCAATGACAAAGTGGTAAAGGTGTTACATGTACTTATCCCACTGCTGCACCACCAATGTAGGAGGCTGGCCTGGCTTATAGTGGGTACCAATGGTACTTACAGCGTGTACCAGGTCCAGTTATCCCTTATTAGTAGACTGTAGTAGTGTTCTAGCAGATAGCTATAGCAGAGCAGCCAAGGCTGAACTATGAGTCATGCAAAGCTCCTGCAATTCCACTTATATCATATAGGTACTATATCATAAGAAAGACAATACTCATAGTTATTAAAAGTAAAGGTACTTTATTTTAGTGACAATGTGCAAAAAATATCTCACAGGATATACTCCCTTAGGACGTAAGTAACATACACAAAATATACACAACAAACCAAATCAGGTTAGTAAAACAGTCAGAAAGCAGTGCAAACACTGTAGAACAGAATAGGATGCAATAGGCCTAGGGGCAACACAAACCATATACTAAGAAATTAGAACGCGAACCACCAATCGACCCTTAGGCTAGTGCAGTGTGTAGAGGGTTGCTGGGGGTGTAAGTCATCTCTAAGGGTGTAAAAGATACCCCACTCCAAGACCCTGGAAAGTAGGACTTAATAACTCATGTTTCCCCAGAAACACACTAAAATCATGATAAAGGATTTTGCAACGACCACAACAGACAGCAAAGCACTGAAGACGGATTCCTGAACCTGAAGACCTGCAAAGGAAGGGGACCAAGTCCAAGAGTCGCTAAAGTGTCCAGAGGGGGCAGGAGCCCATTAAACCCTGGATGAAGGTGCAAAATGACGGCCTCAGGTTGGAAGAAGCTGCGGATTTTGCAACAACGAAAGGAGGTAGGAAGTTCTTCTTCATGTAGAAGATGTCCCATGGGGTGCTGTAGTATGCAGAGTTGTTTCCTTGGCAAAAGAATGCAAACAATCCTTGCTAGCTGCAAGAGTCATGGTAGAAGAAAAAGGGTGCTGCCCAGGCCCAGGAAGGACCAGGATGTCGCCACTTGGGAGAGGAGACATAGTGGTTCCTCGGCAATGTAGAGAGCCCTCGGATGGGAAGGAAGCCCCCACAGAAGTCCTTGAACACGGGTCCAATAAGTCTGAACAAGGCAGTTGTCTCAACACTGCAAAGAGAGGTCCCACGACACCGGAGATCAACTCAGCGAGCTGAGCATTGCAAGATGGAGTGCTGGGGACCAAGGCTCAGCTGTGCATGCAGGATTTCTTGGAAATGTGACCAGAAGCCCTTGTAGCTGCATATCACTTGGTGCACAGGATTACTGGCTGGGGAGGGGAGGCAAGGTCTTACCTCCTCCAAATTTGGACAGTTGGACCACTGGATGGTCTGGGTCACTTGGGTCCAGCATCCGTGTTCCAGGGGCCACGGTCGTCAGGATGAGAGGTCACCCAGAGTACCGGTGAAGCTGAATTTCGGTGCCTGCTGAAGCAGCAGGAAGATTCCATCGACCCAGGGGAGATTTTTTCGTGCCTTCCAGTGCAGGGTGAAGGCAGGCAACCCCCAGAGCATGCATGTAGGAAGGTAGCCTCCTTCTAGCCTAGTTACCACCACTTTTGGCCTGTTTGTGAGAGTATATCAGGGTGTTTTTACTGTCTCACTGGGATCCTGCTAGCCAGGATCCCAGTGCTCATAGTGAAAACCCTAAATGTCAGTGTGTTGTATATGCCATTTTACACTGCACTTAAGTAACTTATAAGTCTAACCCTCACTTGGTGAAGGTTAGGTGCAAAGTTACTAAGTGTGAGGGCACCCTGGCACTAGCCATGGTGCTCCCACATAGTTCAGGGCAATTTCCCTGGACTTTGTGAGTGCGTGGACACCATTACACGAGTGCACTACATTTAGGTCAATACCTATATGCAGATTCACAATGGGAACTCATAATATGGCCATGTACCATGTCTAAGATCATGAAATTGTCCCCCCATGCCAAACCTGGTATTGGGGTGCCAATCCCATGCCTCACCGGGGCTCCAGCATGGAACCCGGGTACTGCAAAACTAGCTCTCTGGGGTTTTCACTGCAGTTACTGCTACCAACCCACAGACAGGCTTCTGCCCTCCTGGGGTCTGGGCAGCCCAGTCCCAGAAAGGCAGAACAAAGGATTTCCTTTGAGAGAGGGTGTTACATCCTCTCCCTTTGGAAATAGGTGTTAAGGGCCTGAGAGGAGCAGCCTCTCCTGGCCTCTAGGAATGCTTTGAAGGGCTCTCCCTGCATAAACCAGTCTACACCAGTTCAGGGATCCCCCAGTCCCTGCTCTGGCACGAAACTGGAAAAAGGAAAGGGGAGTGACCACTCCCCTGTCCATCACCACCCCAGGGGTGGTGCCCAGAGCTCTTCCAGTGTGTCCCAGACCTCTGCCATCTTGAATGCAGAGGTGTGAGGGCACAATGGAGGCCTCGGAGTGGCCAGTGCAAGCAAGTGACGTCAGAGACCCCTCCTGATAGGTGCTTACCTGGTTAGGCCTCTGAGGGCTATTTAGGGTCTCTCCTGTCGGTTTTCCTTCAGATAATGAATGTAAGAGCTCACCAGAGGTCCTCTGCATCTCCCTCTTCGACTTCTGCCAAGGATCAACCGCTGACTGCTCCAGGACACCTGCAAAACAGCAACAAAGGAGCAAGACACCTACCAGCAACATTGTAGCACCTAATCCTGACGGCTTTCTCAACTGTTTCCTGGTGGTGCATGCTCTGAGGGCTGTCTGCCTTCACCCTGCACTGGAATCCAAGAAGAAATCTCCCATGGGACAACTCAATCTTCCCCCTGCTAACGCAGGCACCAACCTGCTACTTCACCAGTCCTCTGGTTTTCCTCTCATCCTGACGAGCGTGGTCCCTGGGACACAGGAGCTGGATCCAAGTGACCCAGACAGTCCAGTGGTCCTTCTGTCCAAATTTGGTAGAGGTAAGTCCTTGCCTTCCGACGCCAGACAGTAATCCTGTGTACTGCATAATCTGCAGCTTCTAGGGCTTCTCTGCACTTTTGCAAGAAATCCTTCGTGCACCGCATAGCCCAGGTCCCCAGCACTCGATCCTGCATTGCTCAATTCGCTGAGTTGACCACCGGCATCGTGGGACCCTCCTTTGTAGTGATGAGATGACCGCCATGCTCAGATTTCTTGTACGCCTGTTCAAGTGCTTCTGTGGGTGCTGCCTGCTTCTGTGTGCACTCTCTGTGCTGCTGAGTGCCTCCTCTGTTTCCTCCTCCAAGGGGCGACCTCCTGGTCCTTCCTTGGCCCGGGCAGCACCCATTTTCTTCAACTGTGACCTTTGAAGCTAGCAAAGTGTATTTGCAGTCTTTCTGCGTGGAAACAGCGTGGAAACAGCTCTGAATCCTCCAGCATGCAGTGGGACATCTTCTGTGCAAAGAAGAAGTTCCTGTCATCTTCCATTGTTGCAGAATCTTCAGCTTCTTCCACCCAGAGGCAGCCATGTTGCACCTTCATCTGGGGTTTTGTGGGCTCTTTCCCCACCTGGACACTTTCGTGACTCTTGGGCTTGATCTCCTTCCTTTACAGCTCCTCAGGTCCAGAAATCCATCTTCAGTGCCTTGCAGTCAGTTGTTGTCCTTGCAGAATCTCCTATCATGACTTTAGTAGTTGTTGGCATCACTTTCTCTGACAGTAAGGAGCCTATCCCTACCCTTACCAGTGAAAGATAGCCACAAGATAGCAGCCCACTGCTTTTGTGGGACCAACCGTACCATACAGGCCCTCTCAAGTGCAGCAACCCACTTGTTAATGTCACCCCCCCATGTAAGGGGGGACTATCTTATGCATGTTCCTAGAATCTTGTTCTCTTGCAGGATTACTATCAAGAACACTGCTGCTGCCACCATGGGGAACTAACCCCAACCTCTGCTTTTCCCTCTCTACATCTAGAGATTCCCTGACTAAGGCCAACTGCTGCTGTCTTTGCTTCAGTCTGGCCTCTTCCAACCTCAGCCTTCTGAGTTCCCTGTCTAGGGCGTCATTCTCAGGGTGGGAGGCTTGGGAATTCTGAGACACAGAGGAAATGTGGGAATTGGCAGAAGTGGATTGGTCTCCAACTGGCTGGACTCTAGTTACCTGGCCTTTTGGAGTGAAAGGTGTCCGACTTGTGTGTGACCCCCTCCCACTACCAGCTTCACTAGATGGCCTGTTAGCTGACAGGTCTTTGGATGAACCCTCCCCAGAGTCCTCAGGGCCCTCCCCTGATTATTGCTGGCTATCCCCCTCCTCTACCTCCTGATCCTGGGATGGGCCAGACTGGTTCTGGTCACTTTCTAGGAGAAGGCTAAGGAGATCTTTGGGAGGGCTCTTACCAATGCTTAAACCTATTTCTATGCAGAGACCCCTCACACTTTTAGAGATTAAACTACCATAGGTTACATGAACAACTGTGGGAGTAAGTTCTACTGCAGACATAGTTGTTAGAAAAGGTTTAGGACACAGAGAAAAAAGTTTAGAAACTTTTTAAAGAAAAGAGAAAAAGATTTTCAAAACTTTTGAAAACTTTTTAGAAAGTTTTTAAAAAGAGAGTTAAACTGTTTAGGTTAACTGTGTATATTTTTAAGTATTTGGGGCCAGATGTCTCAAAAAAGCCTTTTGCGATACAGCCCCCATTCGCACCTATGGGCCTGTCGGCCCATATTTCCTAATTTTTTGCATTTCCCAAATTGCGAATTCCTGACTGGAATTTGCAATTTGGGAAATGCAAACTCCAGGGTGCTGGGGGCCTAAGCCCCCATCTGCTGCACCCCAAAACAATTTTGGAAGACATGTAAGGTGCACACATGCCAAAAGGTCATGTGTGTGTTACATGTCAATTTTAAAAATGCATTTTAAATGCATTTTTAAATTTGCACATGGTTGCCACCAAGTTCAACTTGGTGGTAATAGTTATTCCTTAATGCCCAATTCGCATTAAGGAATTGCTTCATACATGTGCTTAAGAAATCACAAATAAGGATTCCTTATTTGCGATTTCTTATTTAGAGCAATTTGCGATTCTCTAAATGGGGTCGCAATTTTAAGGGATCGCTATTTTAGCGATTTCTTAAAATTGCACTGCAAATGCCTTTCTTGCATTCAGAAAGGTGATTTTTCATTCGCAAACGGTGCGAATTGCAAAATTGGGCCGTTTGCGAATGAAAAATCACCTTTCTGAATGCAAGAAAGGCATTCGCAGTGCAATTTTAAGAAATCGAATGCAAAATTCTTTGATACATCTGGTCCTTGGTGTATGTTTTTCTTATGAAAAGCACCAATGACAAAGAGGTAAAGCAGTTACAAGTACTTATCCCACCGCTGCACCACCAATGTAGGAGGCTGGCCTGGTTTATAGTGGGTACCTGATGGTACTTACACCCTGTGCCAGGTCCAGTTATCCCTTATTAGTAGATTAGTAGTGTTCTAGCAGGTTAGGCTGATAGAGGTAGTTATAGCAGAGTAGCTTAGGCTGAACTAGGAGACATGCAAAGCTCCTACTATACCACTTATATCATATAGCACTATATCATAAGAATCACAATACTCAGAGTTACTAAAAATAAAGGTACTTTATTTAGTGACAATGTGTCAGAAATATCTCAGAGGGTATACTCCCTTAGGAGGTAAGTAAAATACACAAAATATACACACAAACCAAAATCAGGCAAGTAAACAGTTAGAAATGTAGTGCAAACACTGTAGGATACAATGCCTAGGGGCAACACAAACCATATACTAAGAAAGTAGAATGCGAACCACTTAGGGACCCCTGGCTTAGTGTAGTGTGTAGAGGGTCGCTGGGAGTGTAAGAAAACACTAAGGGTGTCCAAGATACCTGTAAGAAAGTACCATCTTGCCTGGCATGTTACCCCCATATTTCACTGTATATATGTTGTTTTACTGTATGTGTCACTGGGACCCTGCCAGCCAGGGCCCCAGTGCTTATAAGTGTGCCCTGTATGTGTTCCCTGTGTGATGACTAACTGTCTCACTGAGGCTCTGCTAACCAGAAGCTCAGTGGTTATGCTCTCTCTGCTTTGTAAATTGTCACTAACAGGCTAGTGACCAATTTCACCAATTCACATTGGCATACTGGAACACCCTTATAATTCCCTAGTATATGGTACTGAGGTACCCAGGGTATTGGGGTTCCAGGAGATCCCTATGGGCTGCTGCATTTCTTTTGCCACCAATGGGGAGTTCTGACAATTCTCACACAGGCCTGCCAGTGCAGCCTGAGTGAAATAACGTCCACGTTATTTCACAGCCATTTAACACTGCACTTAAGTAACTTATAAGTCACCTATATGTCTAACCTTTACCTGGTAAAGGTTGGGTGCTAAGTTACTTAGTGTGTGGGCACCCTGGCACTAGCCAAGGTGCCCCCACATCGTTCAGGGCAAATTCCCCAGACTTTGTGAGTGCGGGGACACCATTACACGCGTGCACTATACATATGTCACTACCTATGTATAGCGTCACAATGGTAACTCCGAACATGGCCATGTAACATGTCTAAGATCATGGAATTGTCACCCCAATGCCATTCTGGCATTGGGGAGACAATTCCGTGATCCCCCGAGTCTCTAGCACAGACCTGGGTACTGCCAAACTGCCTTTCCCGGGGTTTCACTGCAGCTGCTGCCAACCCCTCAGACAGGTTTCTGCCCTCCTGGGGTCCAGCCAGGCCTGGCCCAGGAAGGCAGAAAAAAGGACTTCCTCAGAGAGAGGGTGTTACACCCTCTCCCTTTGGAAAAAGGTGTCAGGGCTGGGGAGGAGTAGCCTCCCCCAGCCTCTGGAAATGCTTTGATGGGCACAAATGGTGCCCATCTCTGCATAAGCCAGTCTACACCGGTTCAGGGATCCCCCAGCCCTGCTCTGGTGTGAAACTGGACAAAGGAAAGGGGAGTGACCACTCCCCTGACCTGCACCTCCCAGGGGAGGTGCCCAGAGCTCCTCCAGTGTGCTCCAGACCTTTGCCATCTTGGAAACAGAGGTGCTGCTGGCACACTGGACTGCTCTGAGTGGCCAGTGCCAGCAGGTGACGTCAGAGACTCCTCCTGATAGGCTCTTACCTGTGTTGCTAGCCTATCCTCCTTCCTAGGTAGCCAAACCTCCTTTTCTGGCTATTTAGGGTCTCTGCTTTGGGGAATTCTTTAGATAACGAATGCAAGAGCTCATCAGAGTTCCTCTGCATATCTCTCTTCACCTTCTGCCAAAGGATCGACCGCTGACTGCTCAGGACGCCTGCAAAACCGCAACAAAGTAGCAAAGACGACTACTGCAACCTTGTATCGCTGATCCTGCCACCTTCTCGACTGTTTTCCTGGTGGTGCATGCTGTGGGGGTAGCCTGCCTCCTCTCTGCACTAGGAGCTCTGAAGAAATCTCCAGTGGGTCGACGGAATCTTCCCCCAGCGACCGCAGGCAACAAAAGACTGCATCACCGGTCCTCTGGGTCCCCTCTCAGCATGACGAGCGTGGTCCCTGGAACTCAGCAACTCTGTCCAAGTGACTCCCACAGTCCAGTGACTCTTCAGTCCAAGTTTGGTGGAGGTAAGTCCTTGCCTCCCCACGGTAGACTGCATTGCTGGGTACCACGTGATTTGCAGCTGCTCCGGCTCCTGTGCACCCTTCCAGGATTTCCTTCATGCACAGCCAAGCCTGGGTCCCCGACACTCTAACCTGCAGTGCACAACCTCCTGAGTTGTCCTCTGGCGTCGTGGGCCTCCCTTTTGTGTCTTCGGGTGAGCTCTGGTTCACTCCTCTTCGTAGTGCCTGTTCTGGTACTTCTGCGGGTGCTGCCTACTCCTGTCAGGGCTCCCTGACTTGCTGGGCGCCCCCTCTGGCTCCTCACCCAAGCAGCGACATCCTGGTCCCTCCTGGGCCACAGCAGTATCCAAAAACCCTAATTGCAACCCTTGCAGCTAGCAAGGCTTTTTTGCGGTCTTTCTGTGTGGGAACACCTCTGCAAACTTCTTCACGACGTGGGACATCCATCCTCCAAAGGGGACGTTTCTAGCCCTCTTCGTTCTTGCAGAATCCACAGCTTCTACCATCCGGTGGCAGCTTCTTTGCACCCTCAGCTGGCATTTCCTGGGCATCTGCCCAATCTCGACTTTGTCGCGACTCTTGCACTTGGTCCCCTTGTTCCACAGGTACTCTCGTCCGGAAACCCACTTTGGTTGCATTGCTGGTGTTGGTCTTCCTTGCAGAATTCCCCTATCACGACTTCTGTGCTCTCTGGGGAATAGAGGTGCACTTTACACCTACTTTCCGGGTCTTGGGGTGGGCTATTTCTCTAACCCTCACTGTTTTCTTACAGTCCTAGAGACCCTCTACAAGCTCACATAGGTTTGGGGTCCATACGTTATTCGCATTCCACTTTTGGAGTATATGGTTTGTGTTGCCCCTATACCTATGTGCTCCTATTGCAATCTATTGTAACTATACACTGCTTGCATTACTTCCTATCGCTATTACTGCATATTTTTGGTATTGTGTACATATATCTTGTGTATATTTGGCATCCTCATACTGAGGGTACTCACTGAGATACTTTTGGCATATTGTCATAAAAATAAAGTACCTTTATTTTTAGTACTTCTGTGTATTGTGTTTTCTTATGATATTGTGCATATGACACCAGTGGTATAGTAGGAGCTTTGCATGTCTCCTAGTTCAGCCTAAGCTGCTCTGCTATAGCTACCTTCTATCAGCCTAAGCTGCTAGAAACACCTCTTCTACACTAATAAGGGATAACTGGACCTGGTACAGAGTGTAAGTACCCCTTGGTACCCACTACAAGCCAGGCCAGCCTCCTACAATATCCCACCCCAAGACCTTGAAAAGTAGGAGTAAAGTGACCCTACTTTCCCAGAAACACACTAAAGTTGTGATAGGAGATTCTGCAAAGACCACAACTGACTGCAAATCACTGAAGACAGACAGATTCCTGGACCTGAGGACCTGTAAATGAAGCAAACCAAGTCCAAGAGTCACTAAAGTGTCTGGGGGGGCAGGAGCCCAATAAACCCCGGATGAAGGTGCAAAATGGCTGCCTCTGGGTGGAAGAAGCTGAAGATTCCATGACAACAGAAGATGTCAGGAAGTTCTCCTTTGCATAGAAGATGTCGCATGGCGTGCTGAAGGATGCAGAGTTGTTTCTATGCAGAAAGCCCGCAAACAAGCCTTGCTAGCTGCAAAGGTTGTGGTTGAAGGAAAAGGGTGCTACCTGGGCCCAGGAAGGACCAGGAGGTCGCCTCTTGGAGGAGGAGACAGAGGGGGCACTCAGCAACACAGAGAGCCCCCGCAGAAGCAGGCAGCACCCGCAGAAGTACTTGAACATGGGTTCAAGAAAACTGAGCAGGGCGGTTGTCTCAACACTACAACAGGAGAGTCCCACGAAGTCGGTTGTCAACTCAGGGAGTTGAGCAATGCAGGACGGAGTGCTGGGGACCTAGGCTGTGCTGTGCACAAAGGATTCCTTGCAAAAGTGCACAGAAGCCCTAGCAGCTGCAGTTCATGCAGTACACAGGATTACTGTCTGGCGTAGGAAGGCAAGGACATACCTCCACCAAATTTGGACAGATGGACCACTGGACTGTCGGGGTCACTTGGATTCAGCTCCTGTGTTCCAGGGACCACGCTTGACACGATGAGAGGTGACCCAGAGGACCGGTGAAGCAGACATTTGGTGCCTGCGTTAGCAGGGGGAAGATTCTGTTGACCCATAGGAGATTTCTTCTTGGCTTCCAGTGCAGGGCGAAGGCAGACAGCCCTCAGAGCATGCACCACCAGGAAACAGTTGAGAAAACCGTCATGATTAAGGGCTACAATGTCTCTGGTAGTCTTCTTGCTACATTGTTGCGGTTTTGCAGGTCTCCTGGAGCAGTCAGCGGTCGATCCTTGGCAGAGGTCGAAGAGGGAGATGCAGAGGAACTCTGGTGAGCTCTTGCATTCATTATCTGAAGATAAGCCCACCAGATAGCATTCAGAGGAGGATTGGCCACCTAGTCACGTAAGCACCTATCAGGAGGGGTCTCTGACGTCACCTGCTGGCAGTGGCCACTCAGAGGCCTCCATTGTGCCCTCACACCTCTGCATTCAAGTGGCAGTCCTGTGTAAGAATTGTCTGAGCTCCCTATGGGTGGCAAAAGAAATGTTGCAGCCCACAGGGATCTCCGGAAAGCCCAATACCCCGGGTAACTAGGTACCATATACTAGGGAATTATAAGGGTGTTCCAGTGTGACAATTAGAATTGGTAAAAATGGTCACTAGCCTGCAGTGACAATTTTAAAGGCACAGAGAGTATAAGCACTGAGTTTTTGATTAGCAGAGCCTCAGAGACACAGTTAGGCACTACACAGGGAACACACATTCAGGCCACAACTATGAGCACTGGGGTCCTGGCTAGCAGGATCCCAGTGAGACAGGCAAAAATAAACTGACACAGAAGTAAAAATGGGGGTAAAATGCCAGGCAAGATGGTACTTTCCTACACTTACACACACAAGACAAGCTCTTGTGGGACCAACTGGAAACACAGTGGCGATTCCTGGAAAAACAGCAATAGTACACTGTCACTGTTAGGCTCGAAAGACAACGTATAACACTAGACAAGGGTGGGGGCTGGAATTGCCTCCTGGAAACCAGGAGCCAAACCCAGTACAAAGGAGGACACTTATACACTGGTGAAGACTGATAAAACACTTACCAGACACAAACACCGAGAGGAAATAGAAAAGGAAACATAAGGGACAAACTATGAGACAAAGGCAGGAACTGGGAACAGGCTCAGGCTGAAGCAAAGGCAGGACTAGGACTGGAAAACAGGGTACAAACCTCTGGCTGGATCAAACAGAGACAGGACTGGGAAACAGAGAGCATGCTCTGGCTATAACAAGCAAGGACAGTGCTGGGATACATGGAGTAGGAATAAGCAGAAAACTTGACTTGGAAATAGAGAGCAAGTTCAGGCTGAAACAAGGCAGGAACAGGACAGAGAAACAGGGAGCAGGCTCTGGAAGAAACAGACAGGAACAAGGCTAAGAAATAGAGAGCAGACTCTGTCTGGAACAATCAGGAACAGGGCAGAGAAACAGAAAACAGGATCAAGCTGGAACAGACGAGGAACAGGAACAAGACTAGAACACCATCCGATAAAGGGTCTGTAACACAAAGGAATCGAACTCCAATGCACGACGAAGGATCTTGAGGAAATGGCTGCTTATAAGCAGTTCCAAGCTGCAGAAAACCCCAGGTGGAATCACATGACCGGGCTGCACAGGAGAGGTCTTAGGTGTGTGTAGTGTCAGACACTCGCAACTCCTGGAGGAGAGGATCCGGTGAAAAGGAGCAACTGGATTTCTCCCATAGAAAACAATGTATAACATAATCCAGGCTTTCCTGACTACCAGGCTGTGCATTATGGGATATGCATTCCCAGGAAGCACATGTAATACTACAAAAGCATACAATGGCAAAAAGAGAAACAAACTGGAGTCAGCAAGGGACTCTAGATAAGTGTTCAAGGTGATTCCCAGGCTACCGACAGTCCCCTTACAGAGCCCCCTAGAAATGGGACGACAGAGTCGTAACATGTAGATGCTACCCCTAGAGTTGTGAAAACAACATTTGAGAATCTAAACTTTAAACGCTTGAGGGGTCTCTGTATTGAAAGAAGTTTATGGATTGGGAAGAACCCCAATAAGGAGTTCCTCTTCTCCTCCAAGATGACCAGGGACTCAGCACTGGTCCAGATCAGACAGGGGAAGAGGTAAAGGATAACTCCAACCAGAAAGGCTCAGAGGAGCACGATGACAAGACTGGGGAGGGTCGTTCCACAGACCTATCTGTCAACAAGTCCCCTAGTATAACTGGCAGTGGTAAGGGTTCACACTTAAGTAGGGCTCCCTTCACCCCTAGAGGCCAGGTCACTAGAGTGGCCCCTTTTAGAGATAGGTCTGCCTCTGTACACTCTCATATTCCCTCTGTTTCAGAGACTTCACATAATTCTAACCCTGAGGACCAGTACCTAGATAGGGAACTCCGAAAGCTGAGGTTAGAGGAGACCAGACTGAAGCTAATGCAGCAGCAGTTGGCCTTAGACAGGGAATCCCTGGCTGTGGAAAAAGAGAGATATGGTTTGGGGTTAGTTCCCCGTGGTGGCAGCAGCAGTTTTAGAAATACAAATGTTAGGGAACCTTCATTTGATTCTAGAAATCTACACAAAGTTGCCCCTCCTTACAAGGATGGTGATGACGTCAACAAGTGGTTTGCTGCACTTGAGAGGGCCTGTAAAGTTCAGGGGGTCCCTCATGTACAGTGGGCTGCTATCCTTTGGTTATCCTTCTCTGGCAAAGGGAGAGGCAGAATTCTTATTGTCAGAGAGGATGATGTAGATAATTACCAAATTCTTACGAATGCACTCTTGGATGGTCTGGGCTTAACAACTGAACAGTATAGACTTAAGTTTGGAGAGACCAGAAAGGAGTCATCACAGGACTGGATAGACTTTGTAGACTGTTCTGTGAAGGCCCTAGAAGGTTGGTTACATGGAGGTAAGGTTACTGATTATGAAAGCCTATATAACTTAATTCTGAGAGAGCATATCTTGAATAATTGTGTGTCTGACTTGTTACATCAGTATCTTGTGGACTCAGATCTGACCTGTCCCCAAGAATTGGGAAAGAAGGCAGACAAATGAGTCAGAATAAGGGTGAGCAGAAAAGCTCATACAGGGGGTGACAAGGGTAGCAAAAAGAAAGATGGTGAAAAATCTCAGAACAAGCATGGGGATAAAAGTAAACACAAAGATCCTTCTTCAGGTCCAAAACCTTCCTCTGGGGGTGGGGATAAAACTTCTTCATCTTCTTCAAATTCTTCACATAATCAGAAAAAGCCTTGGTGCAATGTGTGTAGAAATACAGGTCATTTGCCAGGGGATAAGTCCTGCACAGGTAAAGCCCCTGAGCCTACCACCACTAAAACATCAGACTCTAGTGCTCCTAGCAGTAGTGGTAATAGTGGTGGGACTACTGGCAATAGTCAAACTAAAGGTGTAGTTGGGTTCACTTTTGGGACCACAATAGAAACTGGGATAGACAGTCCCAAGACAATTTCTGTCACACCTGGTGGCATTGGCCTTGCCACCTTGGCTGCTTGGCTGCTTGTCCCCTTAACATGGAGACGTACAGGCAGTCAATAGTAATAAATGGTGTTGAGGCCCAGGCCAATAGGCACACAGGTGCCAGTATCACTTTGATGACTGACAACCTGGTGTCACATGCACAACACCTCCTAGGACAGAAGTACCAAGTTACTGATGTCAATAACTCCACTCAGTCTCTCCCCTTAGCTGTAGTTCAACTTAGTTGGGGTTGAGTTACTGGCCCTAAGCAGGTGGTGGTATCACCTAGCTTACCTATAGATTGTCTCTTAGGGAATGACCTAGAGGCCTCAGGTTGGGCTGTGGTAGAGGTTAATACCCATGCATCCATGCTGGGTATCCCTGAGGAATTGCTTCCTATCATTTCTGGTGAAATGAAAAAGCAAAAGAGGGAAAAAGGCCTGAAATCTCAGGATCCCTCTCCACCAACAGGTAAGAAGGGTATCAAAGTATCCCTTCCGCACCCTGCCACTAAGGATACCATTCCTGTGGTGGGAGAAACCTCTCCTGGGGTGGAACCTGTACCAAAGGAGCCATCAGCTACCACAGCTGGACACCCTGAGGTAAAAGTACCTCTCTGTGGAATTACTAATCCAGATGTGCAAAATTGCACCAGTTTAGTAAATATGGAGCATCCCTCCAGCCCTCCCAGAGAAACTTTAGTGCAGCAGCCCTTCACTACCTCTAAACACTTAGGACAGCAGCCCTGTCCTGGTGTGGAGCTTATAGGACAGCAGCCCTGCCCTGCTCCAACTCAAGAGAAACAGCAACCCTGTTCTCTCTTACAACCATATGGACAAAGTTTTTGGTCAGCTATGGCTTTATTGAGACAGCTTCCCTGTCTAACATTTCCTGCATTTGACATAGGCCCAGTGGCCCAATTCCACTGCCCAACTTTAAAACATACTCATAGGAACTCTGAGAATTTACACTCAATACTGTTGGTTAGGTAAAAATCTCCAAACAGGGTGGTTTACTTAAGTAACTTATAAGTCACCTATATGTCTAACCTTCACTTGCTGAAGGTTAGGTGCAAAGTTATTAAGTGTGAGGGCACCTCTGCACTAGCAAAGGTGCCTCCACATAGTTCAGGGCCATTTCCCCGGACTTTGTGAGTGCGGGGATGCCATTACACACATGCACTACATATAAGTCAATACCTATATGTAGCTTCACAATGGTAACTCTGAATATGGCCATGTAACTTGTCTAAGATCATGGAATTGTCCCCCATTCCAAATCCGGTATTGGGGAGACAATTCCATGCATCCTGGGGGCTCCACCATAGACCCCCAGCACTGCCAAACTAGATTTCTGAGGCTTGCACTGCAGCTGCTTCCACCTCACAGACAGGGTTTTGCCCTCCTGGGGTCTGGGCAGCCCAGTCCCAGGAAGGCAGAACAAAGCATTTCCTCTGAGATCAGGGTGTTACACCCTCTCCCTTTGGAAATAGGTGTTACATGCTGGGGAGGGGTAGCATCCTCCAGCCTCTGGAAATGCTTTGAAGGGTACAGATGGTGCCCTCCTTGCATAAACCAGTCTACACCGGTTCAGGGACCCATTCTCCCCTGCTCTGGCAGGAAACTGGACAAAGGAAAGAGGAGTGACCACTACCCTGTCCATCACCACCCCAGGGGTGGTACCCACAGTTCCTCCAGTGTGTCCCAGACTTCAGCCATCTTGCTTTGCAAGGTGTGGGGGCACTCTGTAGGGCTCTGAGTGTCCAATACCAGCAGGTGACATCAGAGACCCCTCCTAATAGGTCCAAACTTGATAAGGTAGCCAAACCCCCTCTCTGGGCTATTAAGGGACTCTCCTGTGGGTTCTCTTCAGATTCTGCTTGCAAGTTTCCTTTAGGAATCCTCTACAACAACTTCAGACTCTCCTGACCTCGGATCAACCGCAGCCTGCTCCAAGAAACGCAGTAACTACAACAAAGTGTCTACAAGGGAAACTTTTCTTCAGCAACCTCAGTTCCCAGTCAGCAACTGCAACAGTTTCCATGCTGTGCATGCTCTGGGGATTCCCTGTCTTCATCCTGCACCAGAAGGACCGAAGAAATCTCCCTTGGAGTGACGGAGTCACTCCCCTGCTCCAAGCAGGCACCTTCAAAGGTGACGACCAGTACTCTGGGACTCCTCTCATGGCAACGAGTGTGCATCTAAGGACACAGAGGGTGGACATTATCGACATAGACTGTCCTCAGGTCCTGTTGACGTAATTTGGAGGAGCTAAGACCTTGCCTTCCTTGAGAAAATGGTACCCCTGTGTATTGTGTCTTCTTCGCCTCCTGAGGCCTCTGTGCACTTTTTGCAAAATTCCTTCATGCACATCCTGGCCCAGGTCCCCAGCACTCCACCCCGTGACGCTCAACTCGCTGAGTTGTTCTCCGGTGTCGTGGGACCTTCTTTTGTTGTGCTGCATCAACTGCATTCTTCACCTCCTTTGAACTCAGATCCTGTGGCTCCTGGGGGTGCTGGCTGGCATTCTGAGGGCTGTCTAAAGTACTGAATGCCTCCTCTTCCTCCTCACACAGAGTTGAGGCCCCAAGAATCCTCCTGGGTTCATCCAGCGCCATTTTGATGAAAAACACACTTTTGGCATAGCCAAGGCTTGTTGGCGCCTTCCAACATGAAATCTCATCTGCAACAATCTTCACATCATGGGACATCTTTTGGGTTATGCAGAAACATGCTGGCATCTTCCTAGGGTGCATTTTTGCAGTCTTCTATTAAACAGGGACTCTTCTTTTGCACCATCTTCTGGGTTGGCAGGGGTTCCTGTCCTTCCTGGAACTTCTTTCGACTTCTGGACTTGGTCCCCTTTCTTTTCAGGTCTTCAGGCCCAATAATACAGCAATTGTTCTTTGCAGACTTGGTTGGCTGCTGCAACATCCCAAAAACGAGGTGTAGTGTGTCCTAAGAAACATGCATTACTTTACTCCTGCTTTTCTGGGCTCTGGGTTGGGGTAATTTACTTACCTTTACTGTATCCTTACTCTCCCAGCTATTCTGCACACACTACCCTTGTCTAACTAGGGAATTTCTGATTCACATTCAACTTTTTTAGTATATGGTTTGTGTTGCCACTATAGCTATTTTTTCCCACTGCATTCTATAGGATTTCCTACTGTTCTATGACTATTTACTTTTTAATTTTGGTGTCTAGTGTATATATTGTGTATAATACTTACCTACAGAAGGAGTATTGTCTCTAAGATATTTTTGGTGCTGTGTCACCCAAATAAATACCTTTATTTTTGGTAACACTGAATATTGTCTTTACTTATGTATAGGTACTGTGTAACTATAAGTGGAATTGCATGAGCTTTGAATGTCTACTAGTTCAGCCTAAGCTGCTCTGCTATAGCTACCTCTATCAGCCTAAGCTGCTAGAACACTTCTTCATTCACGGACAAGGGATAACTGGCCCTGGTGTAAGGTGTAAGTACCCAAGGTACCCACTACAAACCAGGCCAGCCTCCTACACTGGGGCACTGTGGGTGAGTCATCCCTGCCTACCATGTTTGCCATCCCTTGGCTCTCTGTCCGTTTCCTCCGCTACTCTGTTTTATTACTTTGGTGAGTTTCAGTAAAAAAGGAAACAAAAGAAAACAACATTGCCAAAAGATAGATGCTCAAGCTGAGACAAAGAGTCAGAGTTTACAATATCAATTCTGCAGAGTAGGTGGGGGAATCACTGAAGAGCCAGACACAGTCAGATTACAGTTCTGTTAATCCCTTGCTCACAATTGCTGTTACTGGTTTTATTTGCAACAGTAGGAGCTATGAAGATTATAACTCCAGGATTATTAATGGTGTCTTTCCTCTTTAAACCATATAGGGGGATATGCCTGCCAAGTAAAGCAACAACAAAAAACTCAGAGACAGAGCTGTAATACTGGGTGGTTCATCTTGTCATGGGTTTTGCAGTGGCCTATGAAAAAAGGAAAATACATTTGTAAGAGCGGGCCCAGTATAACATTGTGAGTCAGATGTAAGAGGGACCTAAAAAGGAAGCCCACCATAAAATAATAATGGCTGTTTTACTCATAATTACATACTTAAGAGACAATTGAGAATATAAAAACCCCAGCAGCAAGTGAATAACCAGGTAAGCAGACTGCAACATAAATGTTAAATTGAGTATGCAAATTATATTCAAGCTCACCACATAGCCAAACTGCAGCTCAAATCGGTCCAGATGTTCTAAGACTGGATTAGCAAAAAAGCGGTCGCAAATGTGCTCCAACTTTCTGTGAGTCAAATCTAATTTTGCAATCTTACGTAAATATTTACAGGTTGTTTTACAAAATAAAAAAATGCAGGAGCTCACGGGGTCACAAATTCTGACTGCCTAATTATCATTAGGTAAACAAACACAAATGGTTCTGTCTGAAAGAGCTTGTAGCACATACACTTGAGTAATTAATTCATATGAGGAGATAAATCAAAATACACAAAAACACAAAAAAGGCAGAAGACCCGCTTAGACGTCTATAAAGCACAGACTGCACAAGAGGGTCGAAGCATTGATGATGTGTGTTTGCGGCCTGTATTGTATCTTCAGTTTTTCGTCATCATAGGAGAGATGAAGGGAGCCCATTTATGAAAGTCTCTAAATTTGTAAAGTTTCGACAGGCCCATTAAAGCATCTGAATTTGCTTTCTGTTTATATGTACAGTCACTTTTTTATCTGATGGACTGCATGAGCGCTTTTTTACTCGATGCATATGGAGCTCCTCTTTGAATGAATTACGGTTGGGTTTTCATTGAATATATCTGATGCATTTAGTTATACAGACCTTTGTGTTTTATGTTTGTTTTTTTAATGTTTTTTTCTTATGATTTATTTCCTCATATGAATTAATTAGATACTCGTACAGAACTATGTGCATTTGTACATCAAACGATAACCAGGTTCTGAGAAACACAAGGTTACCCCATTAATGCTTAACGCCTAATTATCATTAGACATTCACAATGTGTGACCCTCTTGACATTGGCTACAATCACAGGGATTGGGCCTGCATGATACTGCAGAACATCATCCCAGTAACTGCATTCCAGATCTGTTTAAAAAATATATATATATTTTCCAATTTAAAAGAAAACAGCGAGATTTGTCACTAGTCCCTTGGAACACTGCCTATTTTTATCAGAGGTTGCTTTCATTATTTCCAAAGCAAGGACTACAAAGGGGACTTCTACTCCTTTGCAAATATGTTATCACCCCAAATTGGGAGTCTAAAAGTTTTCAATGATTTGCAAATCTAAATGCAGTTGCACATTTTTGGACATACCTTACTGGCTCGCAATTCGAAAGGGATACCCAAAACATGTCCCTCCCAAACTGCAAATTGATAAATGGGGTTAATAAATTGAAAAAAAAGATTTTTTTGCTTTCTAATAGGAGTGGACGGAACTTGGGTAATACTGTGTAGCTTGATCACACGCAATTACCCAGGAATGCAGTGAGATTATGCAGAATTATGCAAGAAGGGTAATTTTGCATTTAGCGCTATTTCTTAGTGCAAACGTTCCCCTGTCAAATCCAAATAGGATGCGAGGATGCAGTTTGTGCTTAAAAAAAGTCACTAAGTGCAACACAACACAAATAGTAAGTGAAGCAGCTGCTTGCACTTGCAAAATGTCCTCCTGGAGTAGAATTTCCCCCAACTTGCAGCCCATATTTGGGCTATTTTCTTACCGCAAAATGCACCCTCAGGCCCAAAATGGAATTTGCGCTAAGAATCAGCATTAAATGCAGCAGAACACAAATAGTGAGTGTTAGAGCCACTCACGCTCACTAAATGTTTTCTCATGGTAGGATTTTGCCCCACAATTTACTCTTAATTACAGTAGGAGGAGTAATTTGCTAATTATTGGTAACTCCACATCAATTACTGTGATAACTCAACGGTAATTTAAATTCCACCTGGGCCTAGTTTCAAACCCTTTGGCATTGCAAATCACAAGGATTGCGGCTGTAAAATTGCTCAGGACATCTGATCCCTTCCTTCCTTAAACTTCAATCGCGTATTATTTGTAAAATACTTATGGATTGTTGGAAATTACCAATTTTTGTGTGGTGTACCCTCAGGTTTGTGCCTTGATGGTTTTCATTTTGCAGCCAGTAGAACTCTTTACACCTGCTAACCAAAGATAAAGCACTTGTGCACCCCCTTTCAACATGGTGAAATTGGCATACCCCTGATAGCTAAATTTAACATACCTACAGGGCCATAGAGTATGGTGCAAAGTGTACCCATGGCATGTAAGTTAACTGTTACCAATTAATTGCAGCACACGTTTCACCAACTAATGCAGAGATAATGCAAAACTAGTCCAGGCCTCCATTTGTAGGCTGGCTGTGCAGTTTTTAAACTAAAAATTAAACCTATCAAAAAAAAAACTTTTGGCTGGTCAAACCTTTTTAAATACTACTAAGCCATCCCTACGCAGGTCTTATGTCCCAGAAGGCAGAATACATGGCATAAAGTAGGACATGTAAAAGTCTAATGTTATATATGTCATTATAGTGAAAAAGCCTAGAAGCTATTTCACTGTTTCAAGCCTGGCTGGTCTATGGGAAAACACTGCATAGCATTATTACATTTATTAATGCTAGTTTCAGTTAGGAAACAGCTAGAAATATAATTCAAAGGCTCCTTTTAAAAGTTATTTCATATCAAATGTCATGGTAAAATCAAACGTGCAATAACTATTAAGAAAAAGGTAAATGTTTGCCTGTCAAAAGTAGCTGACTAACCCTTTGAAGAGATATGACCATGCTCCCAGAGCAGAGACAAAAGGCCTTGAGTGTGGGGTAATGTTGTGGCTCCATTCACAGAGTGACCTGTGAGCCTAACTTTAAAGAGGTCTTCCCTGTCAGTGGACAGATGTGGCTAAAACCTTGTCATTATCTTATTCTTTATACCCCCAGTCAGGCAGGTACGAATCATAGTGGGAGGAGAGCTGTGCCCAGATCTGTTTTATAGTGACCACAGAGGAGGGTCTTCTCATTTTTATGGCAACAAATCTGGGGTGGTCAGAGGAGCTCAGCACGGGTGAAGAAAGCTTCTGCTGCCTTGGGTTGAGATTGAGAGGGGCCCTTGAGTATTGTTTGCAGTAGGGTACACAAAAAGTGGTGGGGTTACCCCTGACAACTTTTACACCATGGGTTATAGAACGAGTGGTCATCAGTTTCCCCCCACCCACATGCTAGTGCTAGGCATACATTTTGCATCATCATTACCCTCCTAAGAACTCTTTGTGGAGCTGTTGAAGAACAGAAGTGACTAGACCTTCTGTCTGTGACCTGGGAAGAACCTTATGGACTGGACCTGCTTATCTTCTTGTACTCAGGACAAAGAAGTGCACTCCAAGGGTCATAATGCTGACCTTCTGTTCTAGCTTTTGGTGCACAACCAGTTTCAAGAGGTCTTTTTCTTCTATAACTTCTCAGCAGACCTGTTCCAACTGGACCTGCCCTGAACCCTGCTGTTAGCCTCTGCTGGAGTGGGTCTTGACCCCCAAGAGCTGTTCCTAATGTCCTGGATCTTCTTCGTTGCTGCCCCTATGATAAGTTTGGAATACCCTCTTTGTAAAAATCTTTTTTCCAAACCATTTAGTTCCACATCGCATGTGTTAGAGTCACTAGAATTTCTTTTAAACCTAGTCATTTCCCAGAAGGGAATGGCTGAAATTTGATTCCTAGGATGAACACTTTCCGCATGCAATATTGAATTACAGGCTGTCGGTTTGCGATAAATTTGGGTATGGATCCTATTATTTTTGATGAATATATTCAGATCCAGAAACAAATACTGTTTTTAATATACTCGTAGGTCATCTTTATATTATACGTGTTCACATTAATGTAATCATAGAAGCCCACAAGTAGTTGTTCAGATCCTATGCAAATCATAATCACATCATCAATATATCTCCCCCCAAAAAAGATGTTTTCAGTCAAATGGGTGGGACCCTCCTTCCAAACATGCATAGCCTCAAATAGACCGTATATAAATTTGCATACGAAGATGAAAATCGTGAGCCCATAGCTTCTCCTTGTGCTTGTCTAAACCACTGGCCCTCATGCATGAAAACATTATTATCCAATGTAAATTCTATCATGTATAATAGCATTTCTGTATGTTCATAATGTGATGCCGATCTCCCTGATAGAAAATGTCGTACCGCTTGTGGACCTTTGTTTTTAGGTATACAAGTATATAAAGAGATATATGCAACACTATCCATTAGCTGCCTGTCAATTTCTCTGACATAATCCGTTCTATTTAAGATAACGATATTGCCCCCCTTGTCGGCCTCCTTGATGACTATGTTCTGATTAGAACCAAGTTCTTTAAGAGCTGATTTTTGTTTGGGGGTTATATTGGATGATTTACTAAAATAACCCCTCCTAATCTGATTCTCCAATTTATAAAAATCTTCTTTGACCATTTTTCCAAAAACGTCTATTACATTATTGCATGGTAAATTGGGAATAAAAAGGGACCTGGGTTTGAGGCCACTTTCTAGCGTTAGATCCTGGATGACTTTAAGATCATCTAACAATTTATGTCTATCAAAATTATTTTGGTCCACATCCTCTATGGTTAATAGGAGTTCAATATCCATGATATCTTTTATCATATAAGAACTTAATGCAGTCTCTGTTGTGACTGCAGTTTTTATGTCAGTCCTCTTTTAAAGGAAAACAAATCCATATGGCTTCCTGAAAAAATCTATGGCTTTTACAAATGTGGTCACTGTAATGTATGCAATTTAGCATTGCATAGGACTCTAGAATTTAGCTTTAATGGAAGTAAAACATGTAAAATCACAACTTTCCTTAATTGCAATACCAAATTGACTGTATATATCTTGAAATGTGAATGTGGCCAAATCTATGTGGGTAGCACCATTAGGCCCTTGAAGGAACATATTCAGGAGCACATTCGTGCAATTAGAAATAATGACATGGCATCACCAGTGGTACGGCATATGAATAAAAGACATCCAGGTACAGAAGTTCCAACATTAAAATATATGGGGATTAACCACACTCCAGTGAATCCCAGCGGTGGTAATAGGACTTTGGATCTAAGTAGAAATTAGGCAAAATGGATCATTAGGCTATGAACCATAGAACTGGGGATGAACCTGGATGATGAACTGTATCACTTTCTGTAATTGTATATGTATAGATGTGTATTTAAAAGGAGGTCATATATCAATGTTATAAATTATATTGTTCCTGTATACAGTTAGAATTATTATCTATATGTAAACTATACTTTTTTTGAGTAAGATGTATTGAATAATGTGGCTTAATGTCGGATAATTTATAACTTTGTTTTGTGGGGACTGTCCTATTTTGAGATATTATCAAAAAATCTTTCCCTTTTGCTCCTTTGTTATGGGTATGGTTCTTTGGCACTTTTAACATATGGGTGTTTTGCCTGTTTACTATGGGGATTGCTTTGCTATTGGTTTTTTATTTGCACTTATGGCTATTCATCTATTGATGGTCTATCACCGCAGTGGTATAATCGTGTTAGAGATAGACTTTTGTTCAAGTTCATACGGACCATGAGGTTTATTTTTTAGTTATTTGTCAAATTGATCCTCCAATTCAGACAGGTCACAATGTATGTTTCATACTGCCTTAATATATAGCTAAATTGAATAAACTTCAAGATGGCCGCTATGGTCTTTTTCATTTTTTCCGTGACTTTTAAGGACTTTGTCACTTTCTACAATATTCTATTCCCTTCCCTTTAAGGATGTTCTAACATCCTATATC
Organism: Pleurodeles waltl; assembly: GCF_031143425.1. Classification (NCBI taxonomy): domain Eukaryota; kingdom Metazoa; phylum Chordata; class Amphibia; order Caudata; family Salamandridae; genus Pleurodeles; species Pleurodeles waltl. Next base: position 1,518,360,158 of record NC_090444.1, on the reverse strand, counting down.
AGCAATTGTTACATGTTGATTGGTTTAAGGTTGAGAAAAGACGATGATCTTATTGCGTGGGCAAGATGTTGTTTTGCCCGGAGACAAGTAGGAGTCGTACCAATGGAAGGTTACGATTCATTTTAAGATGGCCGCTATGTTTCTTTCTTGATTTTTAAGTGACTTTGTCGCTTTCCATAATACTTTGTTTCCGTCCCGTTGCGGACGTGTCTACATCCTGCATCGGCATTGGATACATGCCGTCTTGTTAAAGGATTATATAAGACGGTGTTTCAGAATTACATGCTGTTTTGTACGAGGCGAGCAGTAGGTGTACTACCGAGGCCCGCTTTAATAATATACAGGTATCTATGGATATAGACTTGTACTTTGTTGTTGTCAGTCCGTTTAAACGTGTGTTACCAGTATATTCCTAGGTATTTCAAAACACCTGCATTTGCATTAAAAAATAGAATGCTTGCTCCTTAATAAAATATGCCGTTAAGCTAGTGATTTAACAGCTTTTCTTTATATTTATGGCTATATAGATATGGATTATTATTTAAATAAAAGTGAAGTTGACAGTAGTTCTTAATCACCTGACTAAGCATACTTACAGCATGGACTCCATTTTGTCGTTCAATATTTTCTAATCGTATTTTAGTGAACATCTAAAAATTACAGGGTGTAGTTCATAACTGACACACAGTAATAATGTGTGTGGTTTCTTTGAAATAAAGTGGCAGAATAACTTTCAGAAAGTGTTTGTTCCCCATATATGAGGTGAATAAGACTATTATCCCTTTGTTTTAGTGGAGATTTACGAGATAAAATAGAACTCTCCAACAAGGCACAAATTGTTTGGAAATACCAGGATAATATGGGCAGAGAGGCTACCGATATGGTCAGTTTGAGATCAGAGTTTTTTTTAAATATTTGAATTGTAAAGTATTAAACATTAGTTTGTGACCCGGTCCCCATTTTTATATTTATATTTATAGCTTTAGGGAACATCTTGGATCTCATTATATTTGGAGTATTGAGGTACTTTTCTCCGTTCTTTGGGGGTCAGTGAATATTACCACTCTGGTGAAGGCCGGTCACATAGAGTTTATTTTACTTTCGGAACTACTATATTTCCGTTCAAGTTACAATTCTTGCACATAAATTATTTGCACTTTTTCTGGTTGGGTAGTTTATTGTACTTCTGGCCAATTAATGGATATTTTCGAAATACTTAGGATCTTTGATATTTGGTGTTGGTTCTCTTTGTTCACTATTTGTTTTTATTATTATCACACTCTTTTGGAGAATGGGTGTGTTTTTTCATCTACTTTTTATCTACTTATAGTATATAATTACATTTTTTATATCAAATATTTTTAAGTAGTAATACAATGTTTTTGTGTCATAACTTATCAGCCTTGAGGAAGTCCAGTTTTGGACAAAACACGTGTCGGCCGACGCTACATGTGGGCTTAATATGTGATCTTGGGGCCCACAATACTTCGGAATGGAGTCATTTCAATAGGAACAAATTGTGTTTTTGTGTTAATTATAATATAATGTATTTTTTCTGTTGTCATGTAATAATTTGTCCTTTATGTTATATGTTTTCAATAAATTTTTTATATGTATAAAATAATTGATATATATATATATGTTATAAGAGAACCTATACCGTTGCCATTTATATTGAGAAAATCACCTTAACAACAATCTAAATGTTGTCCCTTTCAAGCCTTAATTGGCTTTGAAACATTTGTATATGACTAAAAGAATTTGTGTGCTCCGCTATTTCTTTTGTGTTTTCTCTATGTTACTGGTCTTCTGCTTTGGAACTCCAGGATGCACATTATAGCAACAATGTGCCTTAGGGTATGAGCACCTTCAACCATTACTATATGTAGAGGATTTTTGGGAATGTGCATTGTTTGTTTTTCTCAGTATTTCCATTTTTTGTGTTCTATTACACTTGTCATTGTGTGCTGTGTTGTGATCAGACACAATGAAGGCACATGCACAGTCATAAAATGCCTCTTTGGACAGGTCACTCACACTGCACTGCAACACTACACAAAAACACACGTCTACTCATCTCAGGCACAGGGACAGTGAAGTGTACACAACTGTCTCACACAACACAAACAACACACCAACATCACATCTACAAATACAACTCAGTCACTCACATTGCACACATGCCATGGACTGTTGACACATTCAATACCCATATGTATGGATGTGGCATGGAACACAAACAACACTCAGCAAACAGCTCTGCAATGGACACACACATCACACACATTGTAAAGCAATGGAAGGACAATAGGATGCACAATAGTTAAAAAGACAAATATCCAAAGCTCACTATGCAAACAATACCTGCAGAATAAGGATGAGGCCAGCAGGAACATTCAGGGAGAGATGCTGCGCTGGGACACATATCACTTTGCACACTCCCTTAAATCAACATTTGCACAGGAACTGGCCCTTCAGTTATCTCTGGGACAAATAACACTAGACCCAAATGACATGCCTATCTGCACATTGCAGAAGGGCAAGTCAACAAAGAACATACAACTCCAACTGCATGTGAGATACCTCTACATTAAGCATCTGCAAGGTATACAAAGCTAATTGGACACACGCACACTCAAATCCAAATCAAGGTAGCACAATTGAACATACTCCATGTCTCCACAAACAAAACTCAAGCTCCCACACATTAGATGAATACATAATCCATATCAGGGGGACAAGCCTAACACTATACATGCTCACATTGGACAACAAAAGATATAGGGGGTCATTATGACCTTGGCGGTCCATGACCGCCATGGCGGAGGGTGGCGGAAGCAACGCCAATAGGCTGGCGGTGCTTCCTGGGCGATTCTCCGCGGTCAGAAAAGGGGAGCCGGTGGTTTCCCGCTGGCCCAGGGAATCCGCCATGGCGGCGCTGCTTGCAGCACCGCCATGGGGATTCCGACCGCCTTCCCGCCAGCCTGTTTCTGGCGGTGTCCACCGCCAGAACCAGGATGGCGGGAACGGGTGCCGTGGGGCCCCTGGGGGCCCCAGCACTGCCCATGCCAGTGGCATGGGCAGTGCAGGGGCCCCCTAACAGGGCCCCACAAAGATTTTCACTGTCTGCTGTGCAGACAGTGAAAATCACGACGGGTGCCACTGCACCCGTCGCACCCCTTCAACTCCGCCGGCTCCATTCCGAGCCGGCTTCATTGTTGAAGGGGCTGTCCCGCTGGGCCGGCCGGCGGTCTTCTGGCGGTCGCCTGCCGGCCCAGCGGGAAAGCCGGAATGGCCGCCACGGTCTTTTGACCGCAGAGCGGTCTTTCGGCGGGAACCGCTTGGCGGGCAGCGACCGCCGACCGCTGCGGTCAGAATGACCGCCATAATGATTACCCTAACAAACAGAGCACAATGCAATGACACCACCATTGCATTTACACTCATATAGCCATACCGTCAACATATACCCTTGTCTTGGGGGACAACAGCACTGCCCACAAAGTCAGACACTGCAAACAGCAAATGGATCAGCAAGCAGGGTCAAACACACACAGCTGTAGGCACACAACGCAAGTCACTCAGGAATAACATAAAGGTAGAAGAGGAATTGCAGGCCAAATGGATACCCACAAAAACAACTGTTTTGGTTTATTTTTCTTAACTTCCAATAGCCCAAGGCCATTGGCCAGTCCATATCCTTTGGCACAAGTACATCATGGTGCCATCACTTGCCTCCTAACTGCCAGGGAACCTTCACAGGAAGGGGCATCAAGTGGGCAGGCAGGCACCTGAGGGACCATCTTTAGTGGGGGTTTGGGAGGGGGGCTTTGGACTTGGGTTTGGGAGGGGTACACTGATTTTGGGAGGGGTTGGCTTCTTCTTGGGGGAGAGGTATGGGTGCTTGCAGGTGGGGCAGGGGAAGACTGGGAGGTGGAACGGAGGGGTTGGGATGTGGTTAAGGGCCTCTTGGTTTTGGGATAGGTAGAGGCAACAGGGGAAAGGGCAAGGTCAAACGGAAAAGCTCTCTTAGGTACACAGGGACGGTTAGCAGAAGGGGGTGCGGATTTAAAGGTCGAGGGAGAGGTTGTGTGCTGTGTCAGTGTGGATGTTGTGGGTGTATGCTTCTGGGAGGTCTGCTTTTGTTTAGGTGGTGTCTGTTGCATGTGAGAGTGAGTGTGTTTGTGTGTCTTGGGGTCTGGGAGCTGGAGGTGCTTGGGGATTGAGTGGTGGATGCATGTGTGTCTGTTGGTGTGGTGTCTGCAGGTATGCTGGTAGTGGTGCATGTCTGGGTGTCTGTTAAGGTAGTCTCTGCAGGTATGCTGGGTGTGGTGGGTATGTCACTGAGTTGCTGTGGTGCCTGTGGGTATGCTTGATGTAATGTTTGTTACACTGGGGGAGGTGGGGGTATCTGGGGAAGTGGTGACTATTGTTGTGTCTATGGGTGTAGGACAGTACCATCTTGCCTGGCATGTTACCCTCATTTTTACATGTATGCCAGTTTGTTTTTGTCTTTCTCACTGGGATCCTGCTAGCCAGGACCCCAGTGCTCATAGTTTGTGGCCTAAATGTGTATGTGTAGTGATTAACTGTATCACTGAGGCTCTGATAATCAGAACCTCGGTGCTCATGCTCTCTCTGCCTCTAAATTTGTCACTATAGGATAGTGACTACTCTTACCAATTTCAATTGCCATACTGGAACATCCTTATAATTCCCTAGTATATGGTACCTAGGTACCCAAGGTATTGGGGTTCCAAGAGATTCCTATGGGCTGCAGCATTTCTTTTGCCACCCATAGGGAGCTCAGACAAACCTTTACACAAGGCTGCCACTTCAGCCTGAGTGAAACAATGAACACGTTATTTCACAGCCATTTTCACTGCACTTAAGTAACTTATAAGACAACTATATGTCTAACCTTCACTTACTGAAGGTTAGGTGCAAAGTTATTAAGTGTGAGGGCACCCTTGCACTAGCAAAGGTACCCCCACATAGTTCAGGTCCATTTCCCTGGACTTTGTGAGTGCGGGGACCCCATTACACATGTGCACTACATATAGGTCAATACCTATATGCAGCTTCACAAGGGTAACTCTGAATATGGCCATGTAACATGTCTAAGATCATGTAATTGTCGCCCCCCTGCCAGATCTGGTATTGGGGAGCCAATTCTATGCATCCCTGGTGCTCCACTATGGACCCTGGGTGCTGCCAAACCAGCTCTCTGGGGTTTTCTCTGCTTTTATCACTGCTGCCACCCCACAGACAGGGTTCTGCCCTCTTGGGGTCTGGGCAGCCTAGTCCCAGGAAGGCAGAACAAACCATTTCCTCTGAGAACAGGATGTTTCACCCTCCCTCTTTGGAAATAGGTGTTAACGGCTGGGGAGGGGTAGCCTCTCCCAGCCTTTGGAAATGATTTGAAGGGCACAGATGGTGCCCTTCTTGCATAAACCAGTCTATACCAGTTTAGGGAACCCCCAGTCCCTGCTCTGGCGCAAAACTGGACAAAGGAAAGGGGAGTGACCACTCCCCTATCCATCACCACCCCAGGGGTGGTGCCCAGAGCTCCTTCAGTGTGTCCCAGAACTTGCCATCTTGTTGCCAGAGGTGTGAGGGCACTCTGGAGGCCTCTGAGTGGCCAGTGCCAGCAGGTGACGTCAGATACTCCTCCTGATAGGTGCTTACGTGACTAGGTGGCCAATCCTCCTCTGACGGCTATTTAGGGTCTCTCCAGTTGGCTTTTCCTCAGATAACGACTTGCAAGAATTCACCAGAGTTCCTCTGCACCTCTCTCTTTGACTTCTTCCAAGGATCGACCGCTGACTGCTCCAGGACACCTGCAAAACTGCAACAAAGTAGCAAAAAGACTACTAGCGACATTGTAGCACCTAATCCTGACGGCTTTCTCGACTGTTTCCTGGTGGTGCATGCTCTGGGGGCTGCCTGCCTTCACCCTGCACTGGAAGCCACGAAGAAATCTCCCATGGGTCGACGGAATCTTCCCCCTGCTTCAGCAGGCACCAAACTTCAGCTTCACCTGTGCTGTGGGACCCCTCTCATCCTGACGAGTGTGGCCCCTGGAACACAGGCAGTGGACCTAAGTGACCCAGACTGTCCAGTGGTCCAACTGCCCAAATTTGAAGGAGGTAAGTCCTTACCTCCCCTCTCCAGACAGTAATCCTGTGCACTGCAGCTGCAAGGGCTTCTTAGCACATTTCAAGAAATCCTCCATGCGCAGCCGAGCCTAGGACTCCAGCACTCTGTGCTTTGATGCTCAGCTCCCTGAGTTGATCTCTGGTGTTGTGGGATGTCCTTTGGCAGTGTTGAGATGACTGCGGTGTTCAGTCTTCTTGAACCCATGTTCAAGGACTTCTCTGGGTGCCCTCATTCTCTGCCATCTTACCTAAGATACTAGATGCCATCATCTCCCTCACACCCCGCCACATCAGCTTCCCCAACACATAGCTGAAGCAACAGGAGACCAAACAGTGCTTCTACCAAATCAACGGTTTCCCACACGTGCTTGGTGACATTGACTGCACACATGTACGTATTGTGCCACCTGCTGCAACAGAGCATCTATACCACAACAGGAAGCACACCCACTCCATGAATGTGCAGGCCATTGTGGATCACCAGGGATTGATAACCTACATCGTGGCAAAGTATCCTTGGAGCGTACATGATTCATTCATCTTCCGCCACTGCACCATCAATCAACACTTCCAGGATGGACGATATGGAAATGGCCTACTTGTTGGTAAGTACAGAAACCTAGTTAGATACACACTGCACAGCAACTCTACATCACTACATTGACACGTGGCCAGGAAGACACTGAGGTTGAGACACTGCTAGTCATGTTTGATATCCTGACCCAATGGGATACACACCTATGGACAAATGACAGATGCAAATAACAACAGATGCCACTCCAGAGCCACAAGGGATGAATTTAAAACCACACAGTGACAATGACATGACCTTAACTGGCAGTACAACTTGGAAGATGAATCTTACAATATCACATCAATAACACTCAATCACACACCCTTCCAAGCAATACGTACTGTGTAAGGGGTGTGTAATGTGTTTTGCTTCGCTCAAACACCATGAGACACATAGCATGATGATGATGCATCTAATGAAGGTGACATGGAATCATTGAGGCAGTACCATCATTTCACATCACTCCTGGGGTGACATTGCCCACTACCAATAAGGAAGTGGACTGTGCTAAGAACACATATTGGTGTGGCATTATTGGAAAATGCACATTGCTACACATACGGATTGAGACAATTACACATATACACAACAGATGTACAGGCATATGGACCTTCGGTCAATTAAACCTTCACCCCCACAACCAAGTTAGCCAGCTTACCTGGACCAGTTTCAGTTTTGTAGGTACACGTTTGCACATGAGCCAACTTGGTGAGAGCACAAAAATAGGTTTGCATAGAACTTGTCACACATAGGATATTTGTGCATTGTCAATTGTCAACACTTCAGTGCTGCAAACTTATGGAGATGTGTTGTACATTGTCACCTAGCCAAATCAAAGGGCCTCACTGTTGTTTTTCACATGCTATTACATATGTTGAATTGGATGTGATTTTCAGGCCACATAGAGCAACCGTGTTACCACCACAGTGGAATTGATTCTGTGTGTGGAAGTATCATGTCACCTCCAGTGAAGACACATGGACACTTCTTTCACATGACATAATGCATGGGAGATACACAATGTACTGCAAGTTTAAAAAATACAGCTGATATCCGGTTAATCAGCCAAACACCAGTTTAGATAAATAAACAACCCAATGCTGATAGACCATCCTAGAAGCCTAGGATTCCACACAATAACACAAACACAGATGAGTCACAGACGAGACTAGATAACAACTGCCATGCAAAGTTATAATCAAGGTGCAAGCAACATCCACATTTTCATACTCATTTTCTCTTTCATCTGATCAGGGGTATGGGATCCAGCCATGGATCATGACCCCATTTGCAAACCCAAGCACAACAGCAGAGCGTGCCTATAATGAGGCACATCGGAGGACACGCACCATAGTAGAGAGGAATTTTGGCATCCTAAAGTCAAGATTCAGATGCCTAAACATCACCGGAGGCAGCCTCTTATATTCACCTGAAATAGTCTGCAGGATCATTTTGACCTGTGCCATCTTGCACAACATTTGTGTAAGGAGGAACATTCCCCTCTATAAACCCGACCCACAAATGCCTGAAGAGGAGGAGGAGGAGGATGCTGTTCATCAACATGAGGGGGACCATCCAAACACTGCAGCAGGATTGCGTCAGAGACAACACATTGTACAAAACTTCTTTTAACTCTAGTCACCATCACCACTTTCTTACCATATGTCAGTAAACACCTCACTTCATCACCCAATCATGGTCTGGGTAATTATTTATGCATCCCATGATCCCTAGGAATCATAATCAGAGTTTAGCCTCATGGAGCATTGCAGAATATAGATTAGGATACTGAAAAAGCTACATCACATTTGATGGGTATGAATGTACACCCAACATCCAACACAGTGCTGATGACATATATCCTGTCTATTTCACATTAGAAGGGCAATAGCAGAGGACCACAGCTATGAGACACATTCATGTTGCCAAGATGGTCCATTGCAGCATATGGCACACAACTAAGATACCATTGTAAGAGGCAGGCCTGGGTTATAGTGGGTACCTGATGGTACTTACACCTTGTGCCAGGTCCAATTATCCCTTATTAGTAGATTAGTAGTGTTCTAGCAGCTTAGGCTGCTAGAGGTAGCTGTAGCAGAGCGGCTTAGGCTGAACTAGGAGACATGCAAAGCTCCTACTATACCACTTATATCATGTAGCACTATATCATAAGAATCACAGTACTCAGAGTTACTAAAAATAAAGGTACTTTATTTTAGTGACAATGTTCCAAAAATTTCTCAGAGGATATACTCCCTTAGGAGGTAAGTAAAATACACCAAATATACACACAACCCAAAATCAGGTAAGTAAACAGTTAGAAAAGTAGTGTATTGTGTCTGGTAGGTCTACGATGAATCCTCAAATGTGTCGTATAGTTTAATGAGTTTACTTATTTATTATGGTCTGGGAAATGTATTCAAATTGCCTAATCCAGCCCCCATCCCTTGTCTGGGTTTCATATATTCATGAGTGACAAACATTGACAGTGTACTATGGCTGTATGCATCGATTTGGTACAGTGCCTCCAGCAAAACAAACAATGTTTGCTAATGTGAATAAAAGGACAAAACATGTTTGTGCCCTGACAATCCACACACAGTTTAACATTGGCCGCAACCTATTGATGGTGCTTGCGTGGTGACTAGCTGTGAGATTAATCAGCACAGAGGCACAGATGTTCCCTGTTGCAGGGGGAATTTTAGAGGCTACCCTGTGTACAAATGTTGTGATGAAAACTAGCTGTTTCCTATTACTGACCTATAAAGTTTTTAAGCACACCAAGGTTGCCCTGTTGTCAGCCTTATCAAAGTTCTGCAGTGCCATAGCTGTACAATCCACATGTGTGTCGTCAATTTATCTTTGCATTTTGGTCAATTCTGCTTTGAAGGATACTCTGTTAATGCATGCAATGACTCCACAGACTCATGACCAGACCTGCACGTAACTGTGACAAAATGGAGGCCCATACTAACACAGGGTACACGTGGCCACACACTTAAACTGGTCACCTTTGTGCAATGAACCACTGGAAATATGTGAACACATGCAACATGGTCTGCTGGTCCTCCACTGTCACAGGAGAAACTTAGGTCATTTATATGACTCAAACTGTGGTGTACCATAATTTGTTTGGATTGGTGTACGGACTCTGTGTCAAAAAACACTTTACCTACCTAGCATGTCCAAATGCCTGACTGATGGGTAGTATACAAACAAGTGACCAGGAAGTGGTATCCAACATTCCAGTACATGTGATGGCTTACCCTTGTGACATTGCCATTATCAACCGTCCTCTATCGCTCCTGGGCATAGTTTGTCATGAGAGATGTTTTGTCACCTAAGTCAGGGAAGTTCCCACAGCATGAGATGCTACTAGTATGACAAACACATATCCGGACTGATGTACCACAATGAATGGCATCTGATGGTTATACACATTTACAGCACATGCATACAAGCACATTAATGAAAACACGTCTTGTGACGTTCACACAGAGGCACAACAACAATTGAAATAGCCAATTCACAGACATATACACACAGGCCATGAGTGAATGTATCAAGTTAGGTAGCCTAGCTATCCTTTATTGACGTACCACCTGCTCAAACTAGGGAATACCAATTTTTATTCCAAATGTTTGGGTTGCTTTTGCGTCAGTCAAGAGTGCTCATCCGGCACAACAACATAAGTATTATGGTCTGCAGTAGTGTGGTCTGCCACATGAGCCTAAACACTGGAACACACACAGCAGGTCCTAACAGCCTATCTCTGTATAGTTACAGCTTTCATGTACGTTAAAATTGTGAAAAATGACACAAACGTAGTTATATTTTGACGCAAACACATAAAAAAAGACGCATATGCGTCAAAATTTGCTGCATATGCTTAGAAAAATGAAGCTCACAGCCATTATACATCCATTGGCCCCTAGCGGAAATTCCAACACTGCACCCCATGAAATTAGTTATCCATGAAATATATATTGATCTTTGAATGCAGGGCAATTTTTAAGCATTTGCGTCAAAACATTTTGACGCAAAGCCCGTAAGCGTCATAAAAATTTCACGCATCAGAATATAAACACACCGCATTTGAGACAGGAAGTGATGTTGTGGGATATCCTATTTACAGAAATGGTACAGTGGGTGTACAGTGGGTGTACTTTCACTTTCACTTTGCAGTCTGTGATTCTTCTAGACTGTGTGGCTGTGCTGAGAGTTTTGTCTGTCCAAATTGTGATTTTGTCTCCTGTGTGCCATTCTAATTGTCATCTGTTGTTTTTGTAATTGTCTCAGTAATTCAGTGTAAGTGTGTTTTTGTCATTTTTGTTGTCTAATTTTGTCTTTGTTCTGTTGGGAGTGTGTAGTGGGTATTGTTAGTTGGGGTATTGTTGGGCTGTTTGTGGGTTATTTAAGTTTAATTTTCCTCCCTCCTTTCCCTGTAATTTCCTCTTTACCCTTTCCTATCCCTAATATTTCAGTCATTTGGGAAGGCCACGTATGGGGAGAATGGGTGAGAAGGAGCTGGGGGCATTCATTTGGCTGGTGTACCACTTCCTCCCCCTGATGTTAGAGGCTGGTGGCAGGGTGATACAGGGGTATCACACGGAGGCGAGGAGGCTCAGGTGGCTCAGGTGGTCCAAGGTGCTGTACCATCTGAAGAGAATCTTCAACACACAGTGAAACGACCACCAACTCAAGCATCGCTGGGCTTACCTTGTTGCCACAGAGCAAGACCTGCTGGACCACCTGGGTGTGGTGATTGGTGGCCCTGTTGGTGAGTACAATTCAGACTAATGTGCACATTTAAATGTTCTGTAGTGACAGTAGCAGATGTTTACATGCTGCATGCAATGTTTGTGGACATGTGGAATGCAAGTTAAATATACAGTGGCCCTGATTTATGCAATATCTGCTACACATTACCATCATTTGTTGACGCAAAAGCTGCACAAACATACAAAACACAACTTGATCTTGTCAATTAGTGCTGCTTTGACGTCACTAGATGATGGTAATGCGGCTCAAAATTATGTTTTATTCATGGTCTGTGAGTGTACCAGGAATGAGATGTATTTCACATGCTAAAGCAAGGAATGAATATAGTCCCCATTTATTTGGAATACATGTCTGAACTGTATTCATGGCCATACGTACAAAGTTCTTCCTAACCTCTGGTAATATCTTAGGCTGATACTTTGACTTGGTTTGTGCAGCATTTAAATTAGAAATGGATGCCAAAGTAATGCACACGGGATAGTATCTAAATGTTTGGTGCTACTTTCCATAGTTGTAGCATAAAACATGAAGCAAATGCTACAAATTGAAGACATTTTTTAATGGATTTCTGTTCATTGTTCCTGTGTGTTTTAATTTGCCTTGGGCACAATTGCTGGAACAGAGCTGATGCATTTGCCATCTGTGTCACTTTATAGCCATGCAATTCTCATAAGTTAATGGGTCATCATGGGATACCTGAACTTGGTGAATGCATGGTCACAAAACCATACTTGCATGATGTTGGTCAAGAGACCCCTGACCGCTTCAATCATGCATATTAAGTGACAAAATAGTTTGCTAGTTTATGTTTGGTACACCCCTGCTGATCTAGTACAGCATATGTACAATTGTTAACTTCTCAGTATGAAGGCTATCACAGACATGGGTGTATGCTAAGATCAGCAGACCAGCATTCCTGCGACTGCTGCCATTCCCAAGGTGCATACAAATTGAGACCTATCTCATCAAGATTGCCACAGTAGGATATTTGCTAAACCATGTTTCAAATAGGTGACTGTGTCCGTTCATTGTATAAACACAGATCACTCAACTTGGCAAATGTAAGATGATGAATGTGGCTAACTGTGATTTGCAATACCCGATATAGGTACACAGGGCCATGAGTAACACATTTCAGGTGCAATGACTACACCTGTGCCCATGCATTCTGTCACGGATGATCAAAATAAACACTGTCAGCATATATTTCTTTGTTGTTTTGATTTAGATAAATGGTCAATCCATGTTTAGAGTAAGATTGTCATCAAGTAGCACACAGGATCCCTGCCATCATGGTGTCATAGGGGGCATATCCGGCTCTGGGTACACTGGCAATGTGGCATATGTAACCTATAGACAACACAGGCCCACATATAATGGACCATAGAAAGCATAATTATTCATGAGCTCAACTCAACCCACATGAGCATCACACAGTAACTGATTGTCCCTTGATGCACAACTCACAATACCTGAGTGACTGGTATTGCAGTGCACCTGCAATGTGGCTTTGCATGTCTCTCATAACAACAAATGAAGAAATTGAGTACCCTCTATAACCATCTGCAACCAATTAAGTAATCAGGTTTGTCACCACATGATTGTTAGGGCCACTGCATGTGTGCATGTGTGTGTATCATTCACTGGAGTGACAGGGGCAACACATGTTTGCAGTGGTATGTCTGTTGGGGTCTCTACATGCCTGAGGTGCTGGTCTATCATATCTAATGTCACACACAGTGATTTGTTGTTCCAAGTGTTGTACAGTGCACAGACATTGAGCACTTCCATGTTTTACAGGTAGACCAGCCCCCCACACAATTGGAGAAGTGGCTCGATTTGCGGACCCAGACATATCCAGTAAGTGTTGATATGTTAGTTCTGTGTTGTGTTTGCAGCTGTTGTATGATTGACTCCTGTGTGTCAGACACATAGCAAGGTATGATGTTCTAGCACATGATCTGATATGTGACTTGACAGGAGTTTGCCTTGTTTTCACATATTTGAGTTGGACAATCAGTGGCGTAGAGTCATATTTTGGGAATCTAGTGCTGCGCTGTAGGCATGGGCAGATGAATAGGGTGATATTTGTTGCTACATTTATGGCAATTACAAATTTGGAGGTTGCATTTTCATGATTTAGTCAGCAAGTCATACCCTGATTCACACAGAGACATGATGCTGAAGTATTACCCACAGACTTGAGCATCCCTCTTAACTTATGAACATGTAACACTGTATGTTTGACTTCCTAGCAGCATCTAGCGCCACATATTGTGCTACGTTTATGTGGCACTTGAGTAGAATGTCATAGGTGTGCATACAGCTCAAGCCCAGATGGGTGCTTGCGTCTATGTGCTTGTTTTTGGAAAGGTATTATTGATAGCAAATGATGTGGACAATTGTCCGCAATTAGGAACATAAATGTGGATGTGATTGTCCAATGTTTGTTTCTATCCTAGTTGGCAGCCCTCCTTACTTGTGGTGGACTGACTAAACCCATGGACAGCTGTCCACAGCTTCCTGGCTGTCCATGATGTTTGAAAGTATGTGTTGCATGTCCATCACCCCCTGAGGCACAGTGTTAGGGTTATGAAATATGTGTACCTAGGTGTGAGGATCCCAGTGTAGAAGACAGACATGTAATTCCAACAATCATTTGTTCCGAAATAGGATACCTCCTCATGATCAGCAACTGCATACCATCCTGGCAATTCCATTTACAAATCACAGATCTTCTGGCCCTTGTTTGTCATCCAGAAGATAGTTATTAGTTGGCCTGACACATGTGGACTACTTGCAGCATTTGTTATGTGACTAATGGCAGAACAATGATGCTTAGGTCATTTAAGTAGGTACGCACCTTTTTGAGCACTGCTGTGCTGTTAGATAGGAGATGTGTAGGCTGTGTTGGCATGTACTTCTTCAGGGACAATCTAAGATCTGTACTGTGATTTGGGCTGTTTAAGCTAATTGTGAGGAAGTGTTTGAATATCATCAGTAGATGTATCACACAATGATGTAACTAATTTCTGGCTTACTCTTCTTTTACAGCCGCCAATATGGATGCCAATCAGATCCGAGAAGTCCAGAGGAGGGCGATCAGTTACCGCCACATTCTGGAGTTGGAGTCTTAGTTCCGCTACATGGCACGGTGTTATCGCCATGAGAGAGCCACAGGGGTCTGGAAGGCATTTGCCCAAGGGGGCCCATCCGTGTCCACAACAGCCGCCACCACCAGCACCACGACTCCGACCCAAGTAGCACCAAGGATGACAGCCACTGTTGCAGGTCCCTCTACATCATCTGCTCCTAGACCACTAACAGCAGCTCCTGCACTTCCCCCTCCAAGCATGGCACCAGCACCAGCACAACCGTCCACTAGTGAAACACAGATCACCCCTGCTGCAGTCATTGACAATGTGGAATTTATGAACATGCAACGGATGTTGCGCAGGATGGACAGGCTGCAGCAGGAGGTGTCCCGCAATAGCAGGAGACTGCGTGGGATAAAGAAGATTCTGCGGAGGGCAAACTTGTAACTGTTGGACCCTCAGCCATGATTCCCTCCCCTCCATCCTCTTTCCTGGTTCTTATGTTTAGTGGGTTTAGGGGGCTTAGTGTTAGGTTAGAATAGATTGTTAGTTTAGTTAGAATAAGTGGGTTGGGGTGGAAGGGAATATATTTTTACATGTGTTTTATTTGTGGGTGGGGGGTGGAGGATGATGTTGGGATTTTTGTGTATAAACAAAATATATATAAACAACTAAAAAATCCCCAAAAATATATATTTGTTTAGGATAAGATAGTATGTATTTAGGTTAGTATATGTTGTCCTACATGTGTCCCGTCATATAAGGGGGGTGGAGGGTTGATGTTTGGAGTGTTTAGTTAAATGTGATAAGTAAGTTTAGATTAGGGTTGTTAGGGCCAGTTGTGGGTAATTTGTAGTTAGGATAGGTTAGGTTAGTTAAGGTGTTTCCCCTAGTTTTAGTATCTGTTTTTTACTGTTAAATAAATATTTAGGTACTCCTTTACAGTATGTATCATATGCTTGGGGATCAGGGCCTTGGCATAGGTGAACAGTGTCAATTTAGTATTAGCATTTGTGTTCCATCCTGCATCCAGTTCCCATTATTGACATAGTTATTCCCACTTCCAATTGAGCAGTCACATTGGCAGCTACACCAAAGCTACTTCTCTATTCATCTGCCATCCATTGCACTCACCACTCAAGGTTACTATGGATCCCAATGTATTGTTAAGTTTGGATGAGTGCTTCCAATCTGTCATCGTTTGAGACCTGATTTGGAATCTTGGGCACTGTGGAATGTCTGCCTGCAGCCTTGTGTTCATGTGAACCCTGATAAGGTGAGTGATGTTATAATCTTATGTAGTATTGTATACATAACTCACAGCTATCATTTCTTACATTGTACTCCCAGGTCACATATTTGTCCACACACTCGTACACTTCCATTCCTGCTGTATGGTGTTTGTGTGTGATGAAAGTTTATAGTCAGATGTCATATACATAAAGATTGTCTAGAAGGGGATTTTGAACTCATTGATTATCTGCTTAAACATCCCTTGAAGCGGATGTTTTCAGTCCAACACAGCATTATACTGTTAGTTTTCTATTTACTTCTGAAATAAGTGTCAGTAAGCGCAGATGATGATACAATCCAGACCCCAGTGCATAGTTATCAACCCACAATCTTTCAAGGCAGTTGTCTTGACATTCTATGGCCATTGACATGTGCCATACATCACAAATCTCCAGCAAAGTATATGTGTCACATTACACAGAGACAAAGTGGTTGTGTAAGTGCTATTTATTTCAAAGTGCTGTAGTGCAATATTTACATAGTCCAGGATTGTGAGTCCATTAGTGTGACGCATTTGATTATGATACTACACAGGTGCAATGGGACATGTCATTGGACATGCTGGGCTGAAGTATCATACAGTGCAGAGGAACATGAATTGCCAATGAGGTAGTGAGAGACAATCACGGAGCATAGTGTCAAGGTAAACAGTGGGCTGGAGAACAGTGAATGTGAGCAGCTGTTGCAAAACTGGCATGTTAACAAGCACATGACCTAGGGTAAAATTGCCCATTTGGCATGGACTTGTGCTACTGGGTACTCTTACGGGTGAAGGTGCTCTTTTTCACGTCTCTTCTTCTGATCTGTGTGTCGTCTCCTCTGCCCTTGGTGGTGGTGGGTTTGAAGGGGCAACACACACTTCAATGTTTGAAGACGTGGAGTCAGAAATCCCGGTGTAGGAGGCTGGCCTGGCTTATAGTGGGTACCTTGTGGTTCTTACACCCTGTGCCAGGTCCAGTTATCCCTTATTAGTAGAATAGAGGCGTTTCTAGCAGCTTAGGCTGATAGAAGGTAGCTATGGCAAAGCAGCTTAAGCTGAACTACGGAACATGCAAAGCTCCTACTATACCACTTATATCACATAGCACAATATCATAAGAAAACACAATACTCAGAGTTACTAAAAATAAAGGTACTTTATTTTAGTGACAATATGGCAAAAGTATCTCAGAGAATACCCTCACTGAGGAGGTAAGTAATATACACAAGTTATATGTACACAAACCCAAAACAGGTAAGTAACAGTAAGAAAAGTAGTGCAAACAATGTAGAATCACAATAGGATGCAATAGGCAAACATAGGTCTAGGGGCAACACAAACTATATACTCCAAAAGTTGAATGCGAACCACAAATGGACCCCAGACCTATGAGAGATTGTGGAGGGTCGCTGGGACTGTGAAAAAAACAGTAAGGGTGTCTAAAATACCCCACCCAAGACCCTGAAAAGTAGGAGTAAAGTTACCCTACTACCCCAGAAAGACACAATAGTCGTGATAGGGGATTCTGCAAGAACCACAAGCACCAGCAAAAATTTGAAGACGTATTCCTGGACCTGAGGACCTGTAAAGGAAGGGGACCAAGTCCAAGAGTCGCAATAGAGTCCGGGGGGGGCAGGAGCCCAGGAAACCCCGGATGAAGGTGCAAAAGGGCTGCCTCTGGGTGGAAGAAGTGTTGCCAGGCAGAAATACTGCAAACAAGCCTTGCTAGCTGCAAGAGCAGCGGTGGAGGTTTTTGGGTGCTGCTGGCAACCAGGAAGGACCAGGATGTTGCCCCTTGGAGGAGGAGACGGGGGGGGCGATCAGCAACTCAGAAAGCCTCCGCAGAAGCAGGCAGCACCCGCAGAAGTACAGGAACAGGCACTTAGAAGATCTGTGAACTCAGAGTCACAAAAGGAGGGTCCCACGACGTCGGAGTCGAACTCAGCGAGTTGGGCAATGCAGGACGGAGTGCTGGGGACCCAGGCTAGGCTGTGCACAAAAGTGCACAGAAGCCGGAGCAGCTGCAGATCACGCAGTACAAAGGATTACTGTCTGACGTGGGGAGGCAAGGACTTCCCTCCACCAAATTTGGACAGAAGGGCCACTGGACTGTGGGAGACACTTGGACCCAGCTCCTGTGTTCCAGGGACCACGCTCGTCAGGATGAAAGGGGACCCAGAGGACCAGTGATGCAGAAGTTTGGTGCCTGCGTTGGCAGGGGGAAGATTCCGTTGACCCACAGGAGATTTCTTCTTGGCTTCCAGTGCAGGGTGAAGGTAGACAGCCCTCAGAGCATGCACCACCAGGAAACAGTTGAGAAAGCCGGCAGGATGAGGTGCTACAATGTTGCTGGTAGTCGTCTTGCTACTTTGTTGCGGTTTTGCAGGCATCCTGGAGCAGTCAGCGGACGATCCTTGGCAGAAGTCAAAGAGGGAGATGCAGAGTAATTCTAGTGAATTCTTGCAACTCGTTATCTGAGGAAAAGCCCACAGGGGAGACCCTAAATAGTCCTCAGAGGAGGATTGGCCACCTAGTCAGGTGAGCACCTATCAGGGGGGTCTCTGATGTCATCTGATGGCACTGGCCATTCAGAGGTCTCCACTGTTCCCTCACACCTCTGCATTCAAGATGGCAGAAGTCTGGGACACACTGGAGGAGCTCTGGGCACCGCCCCTGGGGTGGTGATGGACAGGGGAGTGGTCACTCCCCTTTCCTTTTCCAATTTTGCACCAGAGCAGGGACTGGGGGTTCCCTGAACCGATGTAGACTGACTTATGCAAGGAGGACACGATCTGTGCCCTTCAAAGCATTTCCAGAGGCTGGGAGAGGCTACTCCTCCCCAGCCCTTAACACCTATTTCCAAAGGGAGAGGGTGTAACACCCTCTCTCAGAGGGAATCCTTTGTTCTGCCTTCCTGGGACTGGGCTGCCCAGACCCCAGGAGGGCAGAACCCTGTCTGTGGGTGCCAGCAGCGGTAGCTGTATTGAAAACCCCAGAGAGCTGGTTTGGCAGTACCTGGTGTCCATGGTGGAGTCCCGGGGAAGCAAGGGATTGGCACCCCAATACCAGATTTGGCATGAGGGGACAATTCCATGATCTTAGACATGCTACATGGCCATATTTGGAGTTACCATTGTGAAGCTACATATAGGTATTGACCTATATGTAGTGCACACGTGTAATGGTGTCCCCGCACTCACAAAGTATGGGGAAATTGCCGTGAACTATGTGGGGGCACCTTGTCTAGTGCCAGGGTGCCCTCACACTTAGTAACTTGCACCTAACCTTCACTAAGTGAGGGTTAGACATGTAGGTGACTTATAAGTTACTTAAGTACAGTGACAAATGGCTGTGAAATAACATGGACATTATTTCACTCAGGCTGCAGTGGCAGTCCTGTGTAAGATTTGTCTGAGCTCCCTGTGGGTGGCAAAAAAAATGCTGCAGCCACTAGGGATCTCCTGGAACCCCAATACCATGGGTACCTAGGTACCATATACTAGGGAATTATAAGGGTGTTCCAGTGTGCCAATTAGAATTGGTGAAAATGGTCACTAGCCTATAGTGACAATTTTAAAGGCAGAGAGAGCATAAGCACTGAGGTTCTGATTAGCAGAGCCACAGTGACACAGTTAGTCACTACACAGGGACACACATTCAGGCCACAAACTATGAGCACTGGGGTCCTGGCTAGCAGGATCCCAGTGAAATAGGCAAAAAGAAACTGACATACAAGTATACTTGGGGGTAACATGCCAGGCAAGATGGTACTTTCCTACACTTGGGGTGGGCTCTGTTGGACACCCTTAGTGTTTTCTTATACTCCCAGCGATCCTCTACACACTACACTAGCCTAGGGGTCCATTCGTGGTTCCCATTCCACGTTCTTAGTATATGGTTTGTGTTGCCCCTAGTACTATTGCATCCTATCATGTTCTACAGTGTTTGCACTACTTTCTGACTGTTTTACTTACCTGATTTGTTTTCTTGTGTATATTTTGTGTATGTTACTTACCTCCTAAGGGAGCATATCCTCTGAAATACGTTTGGCACATTGTCACTAAAATAAAGTTCCTTTATTTTTAGTAACACTGAGTATTGTCTTTCTTATGATATAATACCTATATGATATAAGTGGTATTGCATGAGCTTTCCATGTCTCCTAGTTCAGCCTTGGCTGCTCTGCTATAGCTACCTCTATCAGCCTAAGCTGCTAGAACACTACTACTCTACTACTAAGGGATAATTGGACCTGGCACAAGGTGTAAGTACCATTAGTACCCTCTGTAAGCCAGGCCAGCCTCCTACAGTGGATATCTGTTGTTTGCTTGTATTCAGGTGTGTTTTGTGGTGCTTGTGTCTGTGTATGCTGCTCTAGTGTGTTGAGGTTGATGCATGCTGATTGGTCTGTGTGCTTTGAGTAGGTAGGGGAAGGGGAGATTTGGAGGTGGAGGGGGAGACGGATAGTTGGGGGTAAATGGCTGCCATCAGTGTGGTGGCCAGAGTCTGAAAAGATCTCTGCAGGCCAGACATTTCACCATGAAAGTCTTTCAGTAATGCGTTTGTTTGCTGGAGTGGGGTTGCCAGTCCCTGAATGGCATTCACAATGGCTGTCTGACCCACAGAGATACTTCTCGGGAGGTCAATAGCCTCCTCACTGAGGGCAGCCGAGGTAACAGGGGCTGGTGCGGAGATGCCTGTTGGAAAGGAGACACGCACTCTCTTGGGTGAGTGTGCACGGCCAACTGGGTGGGGAGCAACAGGGAGGGCAATCATACAACAGAGGGTAGTAGACAAATATGGTACAGGGGATGCCCGGTGGGTCCGCCACCATTAGGAAGTGGCCACAGGCGGAAGAATCCAATGATGAAGAGGATGTACTGGTCTCCACCGTGGCACTACCCTCACCCTCTGGGCCACTGGGCCCCTCTGTGTCAGTGGTGTCTTCACCCGAGGTCCCATTGTCAGATGCTTCCCCACTCGGCTGTGCCCTATCTCCTTCACCAGTGCTGATGCTGCAAATACAAATAAAAATAGAGTCATTACATGTCCCTGATTACACTTGAACCACAGCTCTTATTAGCAAACATTACTTTGATATCAAGTAGGCCCCTGCAACAAACTCCACCTAAGTGGTCCACACATGTGACACTCCATATGCAAACATATGCATGCTATTAGAACTGTCAACAGTAGCCCACAGAAAATCATGATCTACCATAACTACAGTTGTGCAGCTGAAGTTGTTGAATCACAGTAACCATTCAACAAGTAGTAGACCTCATCACCCTCAAAGCTTTGCCCCATGTAGCAAACCTCAATTACCTGTTGTCATACAATAGTAGGCCAATGGCAACTAGCCACACAAGATCATGCGCACATCTATTTCTCACATACATAATGACACAACAACAAACAATGCTCTAAAATCCTTCCAGGTTGATGTTAAAGGTTCAATAGCCTTGAGAAGGTGACATGGAAATACTCATGTCACACAGGAAACGCACACTTCACCAAGTGATATTTGTCCCAGTAAAGTGTAGGAGGCTGGCCTGGTTCATACTGGATACCTTATGGTACTTACACATTGTGCCAGGTCCAGTTATCCCTTATAAGTAGATTCGTAGTGTGCTAGCAGCTTAGGCTGATAGAGGTAGATATAGCAGAGCAGCTTAGGCTGAACTAGGATACAAGCAAAGCTCCTACTATACCACTTATTTCACTTAGCACTTTATCACAAGAAAACACAATACTCAGAGTTACTAAAAATAAAGGTACTTTATTTTAGTGACAATATGCCAAAAGTATCTCAGAGAATATACTCCCTTAGGAGGTAAGTAATACATACAGAATATACACAAACAAACCAAAATCAGGTAAGTAACAGTTAGAAAAGTAGTGCAAACACTGTAGAACACAATAGAATCCAATAGGGAAAAATAGGCCTAGGGACAACACAAACCATATACTCCAAAAGTGGAATGCGAACCACAAATGGATCCCAGGCCTAGTGTAGTGTGTAGAGGGTCACTGGGAGTGTAAGAAAACACCAAGGGTGTCCAAGATACCCCACCCCATGACCCTGAAAAGTAGGAGTAAATTGCACCTACTACCCCAGAGAGCACAATAGTCGTGATAGGGGGATTCTGCAGGAAGAACAAACACCAGCAGTGCACTGACAACGGATTTCCGGACCTGAGGACCTGTAAGGAAAGAGGAAACCGGACAAAGGAAAGAGGAGTGACCACTCCCCTGACCTGCACCTCCCAGGGCAGGTGCCCAGAGCTCCTCCAGTGTGTCCCAGACCTTTGCCATCTCGGAAACAGAGGTGTCTGTGACACACTGGACTCTCTTGGTAGCCAATCCTCCTAACTTGGTAGCCAAACCTCCTTTTCTGGCTATTTAGGGTCTCTGCTTTGGGGAATTCTATAGATAACGAATGCAAGAGCTCATCAGAGTTCCTCTGCATCTCCCTCTTCACCTTCTACCAAGGATCGACTGCTGACTGCTCCAGGACGCCTGCAAAACCGCAACAAAGTTGCAAGACGACTACCAGCAACATTGTAGTGCCTAATTCTGCATGCTTTCTCAACTGTTTCCAGGTGGTGAATGCTCTGGGGGTAGCCTGCATTCACCCTGCACCAGAAGCTCTGAAGAAATCTCCCGTGGGTCGACGGAATCTTCCCCCTGCTAACGCAGGCACCAAAAGACTGCATCACTGGTCCTCTGGGTCCCCTCTCATCCTGATGAGTGTGGTCCCTGGAACACAGCAACTCTGTCCAAGTGACACCCACAGTCCAGTGACTCTTCAGTCCACGTTTGGTGGAGGTAAGTCCTTGCCTTCCCACGCTAGACTGCAAAGCTGTGTACAGCGTAATTTGCAGCTTCTCCGGCTCCTGTGCACTCTTCCAGGATTTTCTTTGTACACAACCTAACCTGGGTCCCCAGTACTCTGTCTTGCAGTGCACAACCTTCTGAGTTGTCCTCCGACGTCGTGGGACCCCCTTTTGTAACTTCGAATGGACTCCGGTTCACTCTTCTTCTAAGTGCCTGTTGGGGTAATTCTGTGGGTGCTGCCTGCTTCTGTGAGGGCTCTCTGATTTGCTAAGCGCCACTTCTGTCCCCTCCTCCAAAAGGCGACATCCTGGTCTTTCCTGGTCCTCAGCAGCATCCAATAACCTCTACCGCAACCCTTGCAGCTAGCAAGGCTTGTTTGCGGTATTTCTGCGTAGGAACACTTCTGCAACCTTCATCATAACGTGGGACATCTGTCTTCTAAAGGAGAGGTTCCTAGTCCTCTTCTTTCTTGCAGAACTCCAAGCTTCTTCCATCCAGAGGCAGCTTCCTTGCACCTTCATCCGGGGTTACCTGGGCTCCTGCCCCCCCTGGAAACTGTCGCGACTATTGGACTTGGTCCTCTTTCCTTGCAGGTCCTCAGGTCCGAAATCCATTGTCAGTGCACTGCTGGTGTTTGTTCTTCCTGCAGAATCCCCCTATCATGACTATTGTGCTCTCTGGGATAGTAGGTGCAATTTACTCCTACTTTTCAGGGTCTTGGGGTGGGGTATTTTGGTAACCCTCACTGTTTTCTTACAGTCCCAGCTACCCTCTACAAGCTCACATAGGTCTGGGGTCCATTCGCGATTAGCATTCCACTTTTGTAGTATATGGTTTGTGTTGCCCCTAGACCTATGTTTGCCTATTGCATCCTATTGTAATTCTACTCTGTTTGCATTACTTTTCTTGCTCTTACTTACCTAATTTTGGTTTGTGTACATATAACTTGTGTATATTACTTACCTTCTTACTGAGGGTACTCACTGAGATACATTTGGCATATTGTCATAAAAATAAAGTACGTTTATTTTTAGTAACTCTGTGTATTGTGTTTTCTTATGATATTGTGCATGTGATATAAGTGGTATAGTAGGAGCTTTGCATGTCTCCTAGTTCAGCCTAAGCTGCTTTGCCATAGCTATCTTCTATCAGCCTAAGCTGCTAGAAACACCTCTTCTACACTAACAAGGGATAACCGGACATGGCACAAGGTGTAAGTACCTCTTGTACCCACTACAAGCCAGGCCAGCCTCCTACATGGGTTGACGGAATTTTCCCCCTGCTAATGCAGGCACCAATCTTCTGCATCACCGGTCCTCTGGGTCCCCTCTCACCCTGACGAGCGTGGTCCCTGGAACACAGGAGATTGGTCCAAGTGTCTCCCACAGACCAGTGGCATTCTGTCCAAATTTGGTGGAGGTAAGTCCTTGCCTCCCCACACCAGACAGTAAGCCTGTGTACTGCGTGATCTATAGCTGCCCAAGCTTCTGTGCACTTTTCCAAGGATTCCTTTGTGCACAGCCTAGCCTGGGTCCCCAGCACTCCGTTCTGCATTGCCCAACTCGCTGAGTTGGACTCCAACGTCGTGGGACCCTCCTTTGTGACTCTGAGTCGACTGCTGTCCTCAGATCTTCTAAGTGCCTGTTCTGGTACTTCTTCGGATGCTGCCTGCTTCTGTGGAGGCTCTTTGAGTTGCTGAGCGTCACCCCTGTCTCCTCCTCCAAGGGGCAACATCCTGGTCCTTCCTGGTCCCCAGCAGCACCCAAAACCTCTAACACAAGCCTTGCAGCTAGCAAGGCTTGTTTGTGGTATTTCTGCCTGGAAACACTTCTGCATCCTCCAGCACGTCGTGAGACATCTTCTGACCAAAGGAGAAGTTCCTGGCACCTTCCGTTGTTGCAGAATCTTCAGCTTCTTCCACCCGGAGGCAGCCCTTTTGCACCTTCATCTGGGGTTTAGTGGGCTCCTGCCTCCCCTGGACACTGCGTGACTCTTGGACTTGGTCCCCTTCCTTTACCGGTGCTCAGGTCCAGGAATCCGTCTTCAGTGCTTTGGTAGCAGTTGTGGTTCTTGCAGAATCCCCTATCTCGACTATACTGTCTTTCTGGGGTAGTAGGGTGACCTTACTCCTACTTTTCAGGGTCTTGTGGTGGGGTATTTTGGACACCCTTACTGTTTTCTCACATTCCCAGTGACCCTCTACAGCCTACCATAGATCTGGGGTCCATTTGTGATTCGCATTCCACTTTTGGAGTATATGGTTTGTGTTGCCCCTAGGCCTATTTCTACCTATTGCATCCTATTGTGATTCTATATTGTTTGCACTACTTTTCTTACTGTTACTTACCTGATTTTGGTTTGTGTACATATAATTTGTGTATATTACTTACCTCCAAAGTGAGGGTATCCTCTGCTATACTTTTGGCATATTGTCACTAAAATAAAGAACCTTTATTTTTAGTAACTCTGTGTATTGTGTTTTCTTATGATATTGTGCTATATGATATAAGTGGTATAGTAGGAGCTGTGCATGTTTCCTAGTTCAGCCAAAGCTGCCCAGCTATAGCTACCTCTAACAGCCTAAGCTGCTAGAAACATCTCTATTGTACTAATAAGGGATTACTGGACTGGCACAGGGTGTAAGTACCACGAGGTACCCACTATAAGCCAGGCCAGCCTCATACATTGGTGGCGCAGCAGTGGGATAAGTACTTGTAACTGCTTTACCACTTTGTCATTTGGTGCTTTTCATAAGAGAAACATATACCAAATATTTCAATATATGTACATTGAACCAAAACAGTTTTCTTTTCTGCTCTAAAATTTTCTACTAAGTTTCTGAAAAGTTCTGAAAACTTTTTAAAGTTTTCTAAAAGTTTGAAAAAGTTTTTTCTCCGTACTTTCAAAAGTTCTAAAACGTTTTCTCTCTCTGTCTTAAACCTTTTCTATCATGTCTTCAGCAGAGCTCACTCCCAAAGTTGTTCAGGCAACTTATGAGAGTTTAAACTACAAACATTTGAGGGGTCTCTCCACAGAAAGAGGTTTAAGCATTGGTAAGAATCCTACAAAATAATTCCTCCTTCACCTGCTCTTAGAAAGTGACCAGAACCAGTCTGGCCCATCTCATGAGAATGAGGTAGGAGGGGAAGCTGCCCAGTCAGACTCAGAAGAGTTCCCTGAAGAGATTGGGGAGGGTTCTTACAAAGACCTGCCCTCTAGCAGGCCTCCTAGTGACACTGGTAGTGGGAGAGGTTCACACATTAGTAGGGCATCTTTCACTCCTAGAGGCCAGGTCATTAGGATCCAGACAGTTAGGGACAGGTCTCTCTCTGCCAATTCCCACATTTCCTCTGTGTCTAAACATTCCCAACCCACCCACCCTGAGGATAACTTGTTAGAAAGGGAACTCACAAATTTGAAGAGACCAGACTGAAGCTTAAACAGCAGCAGCTGGCCTTAGATATGGAATCCCTAGACATAGAGAGGGAATGACAGAGGTTGGGGTTAGTTCCTCATGGTGGCAGCAGCAGTATTTCTGATAGCAAGCCTGTTAAAGAGCAAGATTCCAGGAATCTGCAAAAGATAGTCCTCCCTTACAAAGAGGGGTGACATTATTAAGTGGTTTGCTGCACTTGAGAGGGCCTGTATGGTACAGTTGGTCCCTCAAAGGCAGTGGGCTGCTATCTTCTGACTATCTTTCACTGGAAAGGGTAGGGATAGGCTCCTTACTGTCAGAGAAAGTGATGCCAATAATTACAAAGTTTTGAAGGATGCACTCTTGGATGGATTTGGCTTAACCACTGAACAATACAGGATTAAGTTCAGAGACACCAGAAAAGAGTCCTCTCAAGACTGGAGAGATTTTGTTGAATGTTCAGTGAAGACCTTTTAGGGTTGGTTACATGGCAGTAAAGTATCTGACTATGAAAGCCTCTATAATCTGATCAAGACTGGAGAGATTTTGTTGAATGTTCGGTGAAGACCTTTTAGGGTTGGTTACATGGCAGTAAAGTATCTGACTATGAAAGCCTCTATAATCTGATCCTGAGAGAGCATATTCTTAACAATTGTGTGTCTGATTTGTTACACCAGTACTTGGTAGACTCAGATTTGACTTCTCCCCAAGAATTGGCAACCTGCCTCTTAATGATGTGAAAGGAGAAATACCTGTTACTAAACTGGGTGTGGTGTGATATGACCATAGTAATTGTTTTAAAGCCATGTCACCTGACTCCTGAGCCATCTTGACCATTTGTAAACACTCCTTGATCATCCTATTGGTTCTCTCAACTAAACCATTCGCTTGAGGATGATACAAGGCTGTTCTAAAATGACTGACACCAATTTTCATTAGGAATTCCTTCATAGCATCAGAAGTGAATTGTACCCCATTGTCGGTTATTAAGATACTGGGAAATCCTTCAATCATGAACGCCTCCGTTAGGAAAGCTATCACTTCTTTGGTGGTTATTTGGTTTACCGGTTTGGTCATTATCCAGTGTGAGTGGTAGTCTACCAATACAAGTAAAAACTTTCCACCTACACCCACCTGGTTTAACGGACCTAAAATATCCAGTCCTAACTTGTCCCATGGTTTGCTTGGGGCTTCTATTGGTGACAGCGGTGCTTTTCTTGTGATGTTTATCTTGTCACTGGTGGCACATTTATTACACTCTTTTACCTTCATTTCTACCAGTTTGTCCATTGTTGGAAACCAATAAGTGGCTCTTAATTTACTTTTTGTGAGGCTTCTCCCTAGATGCCCTTCATGTGCCAACGTAACCAGCTTGTCCCACAATTCTCTGGGCGGTACAATTCTCTCACCTCTCATCACCATGTTACCTTGAATGTTTAGTTCTGATCGTACTTCCCAATAGCCCTTCATCTCTTCTTCTAAGTCTTTTGATTTTTCCGGCCACCCCTTAACAATCATTTCTTTCAATTTTGTTAAAACTGGGTCATTCCTGATACCTTCGTTCCATTCACTCTTTGTTAACCCAGCAAGATCTACATACAATACTGGCTCCAATATGTCTGTCTCTTCCTCCTCTTCTATCTTCCTAGGTGACCTGGAAAGGAAGTCTGCAATTATGTTTCTTTTACCTTGAACATATTCTACTTTAAAATTGAAATTTTCTAAAGCCTGTATCCATTTTGAAATTCGAGGGGTAGCTCGCTCCCTCCCTTTTGTAGTGAACATCCCTGTAAGAGGTTTGTGATCTGTTCTGATAACAAAAGGCAAACCCCACAGGAAAAACTTAAAATGTTTTATGGCCCAATAGCATGCTAGTGTCTCTCTTTCTATGGTGGAATAATTTGCTTCCACATCTGAAAGAGACCTTGAGGCAAAAGCTATTATATCCTCTTGTCCGTTTGCACTCTGAGATAGGGTAGCTCCCAACCCCTTTCCACTAGCATCTGTGGTCACTATGGTTTTCTTCCTGAAATCGAAAGTTTTCAAATTAGGCGATTTACCAATAGCTTCTTTTATTTTCGTAAACGCTTGCTGACAATTCCTATCCCAATCAAATATGGCATTTTTTTTTAGTAATGATCTCAAAGGGGCTGCCACAGCAGCAAAGTTGTGTACGAACTTAGCCATGTACTCAGCCAATCCTAAGAATGACTTGAGTTCTTGCTTACTGGAGGGAGCTTGGGCTTCTGTTCCAGCCACAACCAGATCATATTTTGGCTCTACACCATCCTTTGTTATTTTGTGCCCCAGATATTCAACTGATTCTACTCCTATCTGGCACTTATCCCTTCGAATAGTCATACCCGAATTCTCTAAAGCTTTGAAAACTTCTCTCAAGGTGGAATTGTGTTCTTCTTTTGTCGACCCATATATCAGAATGTCATCTTGGAAGCACAATGCCTTATCTATGTCCTGTAATACTCTTTGCATAATACGCTGAAAAACTGCAGCAGCAGAAGCCAACCCGAATGGCATTCTGCAGTATCTGAAAGCTCCATATGGGGTGATGAAAGAGGTAAGTGACCTGGATGAGGGGTGGAGCTCTACTTGGTGATATGCTGATGACAAGTCTATCACGCTGAAAATTTTGGCTGGTCCCATGGTGCTCAGCATTTCACTTATTCTGGGCAAGGGAAACCTGTCTACCCATATGCTGGAATTGAGATCTCTCAAGTCCACACATACTCTTATTCCTCTGCCTCCCGGTTTCTTAGTAATGACTATGGGAGCCAACCATAACGAGCTTTCTATGGGTTCTATCACTCCTAAGTTTTTTAGTTTCTCCAACTCCATTTTTAGTGGTTCTCTCATCAAGAAAGGGATGGTTCTGACATTGTGAACTACCGGTATGGTACCCTCCTTCACCTTTATCAAATGTTGGTAATCTTTTAATAATCCCAATTTATCGCTAAACAATGTGGGAAATTCCTCGCACACTTTTTCCCCTTCTTTAGATTCGGCCACTGCTAAAACTTGCTCTTCACTATTAAGATCTAATTTGATACCCAATTCTTTGTGATGTTTCCATCCCAGTAAGTTTGATCCTCTGTTAGTGAAGTACACACTACCTCTTGTCTGTCGGTCTTTAAATGTAATTTGTAACTCTAATTTACCCTTTAAGGGAATGGGATCGTCATTGTACCCATCCGGAGAGATATCGGCGGGTTGTAATATGTACCCTTTTCCTTGGAAATAATTTTCTTATATTCTATATTCCATGAATGTAAACGGGGAACAGGAATCTGCATACGCTCTTACCTTCACTCCTTCCAGGTCAATATCACACGTAGGATATGATTTGTCACATTGTTTTCCTACCTCTGTATCTTTTAACTGTAGTACATACTTGCTTTTAAATTCTTGAGAATTTTCAATTTTGTGAATATTTTTTTCCCATCATTTTCGCTTTTTTCATTTTTACACACTCTTGCGAAATGTCCTCTGATGCCACATTTCCTACATATACAATTTCTAGCCGGACACATTGGGTTGTTAGCAAGGTGTCTATTGTTACCGCACCTAAAACATTTATTTTTCCCCATATCTATGTTGTTAGTGGTATTCCTTTTTACCGCTATTTAATGTATTCTACTCCCCTTTTCTGATTCCAATTCCTTATCTTCTAGCTTGGAACATATATTGACCTCCTTTACTTCTTCTATGTTTGGGGTTTCTTTAATTATTTTCATGCACTCGACTGTGTGTTCTATGCCCTTGGCTATGTCGATTGCTTCTTTAAGTGCTGGGTTGTGAACTAGTAATTTCTCCTGTATCTTAAGGTTGTTGGTGCATCTTACTAACTGATCTCTTATTAATGAGTCTTCTAAGATACCAAATTCACATGTGTTGGCTAGTCCTCTAAGGCATGCAATATAACTAGCAACTTTTTCATTTTTCTCTTGGGTTCTACAAAAAAACTTGTGTCTTTCTAACACTACATTAACTTTATGTCCAAAGTGTTTTTCTAACTTTCTTATTGTTTTTTCATAATCGTCTAACACTTCCCCACCATTGTCCTCCTCCACATCCACATCTGTGAGGCTCTCACATACCTTCCGTCCTTGGATACCTAAATTATGCAGTAAAATATGTTGTCTTCTCAATGCTGTGAATCTTTCCCCTCCTATAGCAATTAAATAAGAGTCAAACAATTTTATCCACTCCTTCCATGGAAGATTTGGTTCATCCAAGTCACTAAGGAAAGGAGGTGGCTGTGTCATACTTGCTGCTGCCATTGTGCTCGTGGAGATCTATACTTGTAAATAACAATATATTTAGTTTGCAGTTTAAGCCTTTCTGTTTAATATTACCTAAAATGGTTCTGAAATTTCTCCTACAGCTTAATGTAGTTTTGCTGTCTAGTTGTTCATTCACTTCAGTGAAGGAGACTCCGCCTTATTTGTCATGTGATGTATGTAATAGTTCAGAATACTCACTGATCCTCCAGCAAGATCCTCCAGCAGAGCTTGTTACAGGATTGGGATCGTTTCTCTCTTCACGGTACGTTCATTTTTTTTTTCCTCAACACATTTATGTGTTTATTTAACAATTAGATTCTCTGTTGTGCTGATTTGTTTTACACTCGTTGTCTTTGATAGCCTTTATCTTATGAATGTACATATGCTTCCAATTTCTCTTCAAATGCCGCTTCCCCTGTATCCCAATGATTTCCAATACCTGCACTTCGTTTGCGATGTTTCACAGATTCTTTTTTCCTTGCGATTGTTGATTTAGTAAAATGCCGACTAATGTTATTCTCAGCTGTTCTTTTGGTATGCGTTCCAACTTTTTTTTTCTTCCTTCTTTATCGGACGCTCGCACATTAGAGTGTTCTGCGGGTGTTGAATGATTTAGTAAAATGCCGTTAATTCCAGCTTGACTAATGTAATTCTCAGCTGTTCTTTAGGCATGTGTTCCGATGTCAGTGCCGGTTTCTTCCTTATCGCACTTATTACGAGTGTTCTGCGAGTTTTATTGTCAGCTGTTCTTTTCTTAAAATAACAAGCAACGTCTCTGTCTCGTACTGCTGCCTCCACAACCCACGCGTTTGTTTCCGCTCTTCACTCACAATATAAAGCAGCTCTCTGTCTCGGACTGCCGCTTCCACAAACCACACGTTTGTTTCCAATTTTTCAAAACGTAGTATATATGAAATCCTGCTTACCCCAATCCAGAATAGCTGTTAAAGCTTCGATTATTTAGTTTTTTCTAGAGGCATGTAGACGGAGATTTACACCATCAGGGGCAGGAAGCGTTCTCTGTCCCCTGCACAGGTTTTCTTCCTCGTCGCCACTTAAAGTTGTTATAATCGTCTTGAAATAATGACTGAATCAAGATGACTGGATCAGTAGATATTTATTGAAACGCTTCCCGAGCTCCGTCTTTCCTCACAACTGTCAACCTACATTCTCAACATTCTACTTTGAGCTCCCGGGTGTAGCACTCCGCTACATCCCAGGGGACCACGGAAGATACTATTCTTACTTTTAAAACAATAGGTAGATATTTCTTATAATCATTTAAACTACCTATTGTGACAACTATTTACATTATCTTATTGTGCTACATTTTCTCCGTTTACAGTTTTGTGGATTATAACAGTAAGTCTTCTGACAAGGGTGGGGACAAAAATAAACATTCTGAGTCTTCATCAGGCCCACAAAAATCCTCTTGGGATGGTGGGTCCAAATCCTCTTCAAACAATCAAAAAAAGCCTTTGTGTTATTTATGTAAAGTAAAAGGCCATTTGGCAAGTGATTCCACTTGTCCAAAGAAAAACACGAAACCTCCCACCACCACAACCCCAACTGCAACCTCTAGTGTCCCTACTAATAGCAGTGGTGGTGGGAAGTCTACTACTAATAGCCAATCCAAGGGTGTAGCTGGGCTCACTATTGGTTGTGTGAGGGAGACCACAGAGGCTGTTTTAGTGTCTGGTGGTGGCATTCACTTTGCCACCTTGGTTGCTTGTCCCCTGGATATGGATAAGTACAAGCAACTACCCCTAATCAGTGGTGTTGAGGTTGAGGCCTACAAGGACACAGGAGCCAGTGTAACTATGTTGCTAGAAAAACTGGTCCACCCTGATCAACATCTACTTGGTCAGCAGTACCAAGTGACTGATGCTCATAACAACACTCTTAGCCACCCCATGGCTGTTGTAAATCTCAATTGGGGGGTTACTGGTCCAAAGAAAGTTGTGGTAGCCACTGAATTTCATATAGATTGCTTATTAAGCAATGATTTGGAAACATAAGCTTGGGCAGAAGGGGAGTTGGAGGCTCATGCAGCAATGTTGGGCATTCCTGGGCATATTTTAGCTTTGACAAGTGCTCAGGCCAAAAAGCAAAAAGGACAGGGAAAGTTGGATCCTGGAACAATGGACTAAGTACTCCCAACAACTAGGGGTGGAAAGGGTAAATCCCTACCCACTATCCCTCCCTCTACAGATTTTTCCCCTTTTGAGGAAGAGAAATCCTCTCCCTGTGCAGAACCTACGCCAGAGGAGCTGGCAGCACACACTGCTGAGCTTTTGGGTGCAGGGGGAGCCAGCCAGGGAAGTGCTGAGTGTGGCACAACAGACCTGTCCCACATTAGATGGTTTAAGACATCAAGCTGTCAAACAGCAGAATGGGGATGTCAGTGATAGCCATAAGGTATATTGGGAAGACAATCTCTTGTACACAGAGTCAAGGGACCCTAAACCTGGACCTGCCAGGAGATTGGTCATTCCCTTGCAGTACAGAGAGTTTCTTCTTACCTTGGCACATGACATTCCTTTGGCTGGGCATTTAGGCCAGACGAAAACTTGGGAAAGACTTGTCCCCCTGATTCACTGGTCTCATATGTCAGAGGACACTAAAGAGTTTTGTGTGACCTGCCCAGCCAGTGGCAAGACTGGTGGCACTCCAAAGCCCCCATTAAATCCACTTCCAGTGGTTGGGGTGCCCTTTGAAAGGGTAGGGATTGACATAGTTGGCCCCCTTGACCCTCCAACAGCTTCAGGCAATAGATTCATTCTTATGGTAGTGGACCATGCCACTAGGTATCCTGAAGCCATCCCCTTAAGGACCACTACAGCTCCTGCAATGGCAAAGGCCCCCCGGGGAATCTTTCGCAGGATGGGTTTCCCTAAGGAAGTGGTGTCAGACTGAGGTAGTAACTTCATGTCTGCATACGTCAAAGCAATGTGGAAGGAGTGGTGGTGTAACCTATAAGTTTACAACCCCTTACCATCCACAAACAAATGGTCTGGTTGAGAGGTTTAATAAAACTCTCAAAGGTATGATAATGGGACTCCCTGAAAAACTCAGAAGGAGATGGGATGTCCTGATACCTTGCCTCCTTTTTGCTTCCAGGGAGGTACCACAAAAAGGATGGGTTTCAGCCCCTTTGAACTCCTCTTTGGGCACCCTGTAAGAGGTCCCCTTGCTCTTGTGAAGGGGGGTTGAGAACAATCTTAAAAAGCTACAAAACAGGACATACTGGATTATGTACTTGGCCTAAGATCCAGAATGGCTGAGAACATGAAAAGGCCAGTAAAAACCTTCAGGCCAGCCAGGAGCTGCAAAAGCAATGGCATGACCAGAAGGCTGTCCTGACTCAGTACCACCCAGGACAGAAGGTGTGGGTATTGGAGCCTGTCGCCCCAAGACCACTCCAAGACAAATGGAGTGGACCCCATGTAATTGTTGAAAAGAAGGGTGAGGTTACCTATTTGGTAGACCAGGGCAATGCCAGGAGTCCCCTTAGGGTGATTCATGTCAACCGCCTAAAACCCTACTATGACAGGGCTGATCTCACCCTGCTCATGGCAACAGATGAGCGACAGGAAGAAGAGAGTGACCCTCTCCCAGATCCCTTCTCCACGACTGAGGCTGATGGCTTACTGGAGGGGGTGGTCTTAGCAGATTGCCTTACTACAGAACAGAAAGACAACTGTGTCAATCTCTTAAGACAGTTTTCTGAACTCTTGTCACTTATACCAGGTACTACTACTTGGTGTGAACATACAATTGATACTGGAGACAGCTTGCCTGTCAAAAGTAAAATTTATAGGCAGCCTGACCATGTCATGGACTGCATTAAACAAGAGGTGCAGAAAATGTTGGGCTTAGGGGTGATTGAGCCTTCAGAAAGCCCGTGGGCTAGCCCAGTGGGACATGTCCCAAAACCTCACAGCAAAGATGGAAAGAGAGAGATTAGGTTTTGTGTTGATTATAGAGGGCTCAACCAAGTAACCAAGACCGATGCTCACCCTATACCCAGGGCAGATGAGCTCATAGATACACAGGCTTCTGCCAAGTATCTAAGCACTTTTGTTCTAACTGCAGGGTATTGGCAGATTAGGTTATCAGAAGATGCTAAACCCAAGACTGCATTTTCAACCATTGGAGGGCACTACCAATTCACAGTAATGCCCTTTGGTCTGAAAAATGCACCTGCCACTTTTCAAAGGTTGGTGAATACAGTCCTGCAAGGGTTAGAAGCTTTTAGTGCAGCATATCTAGATGATATTGCTGCCTTTAGCTCAACCTGTGATGATCACCTGGTCCACCAATGGAAAGTTTTGGAGGCCCTGCAAAAGGCAGGCCTTACTATCAAGGCCTCTAAGTGCCAGATAGGGCAGGGGAAAGTGGTTTATCTGGGCCACCTGGTAGGTGGAAACAGATTGCACCACTACAGGGGAAGATCCAGACTATCATGGACTGGGCTCCCCCTAAAACTCAAACCCAGGTGAGAGCCTTCTTAGGCCTCACAGGGTACTATAGGATATTCATCGAGAATTATGGCTCCATAGCAGCCCCTCTTAATGATCTCAATAACAAGAAGATGCCTAAAAAGTTGTTGTGGACAGCTAGCTGTCAAAAAGCTTTTGAGGAGCTCAAACAGGCCTTGTGCTCTGCACCTGTCCTAAAAAGCCCTTGTTACTCCAAGAAATTCATTGTGCAAACTGATGCTTCTGAATTAGGGGTAGGGGCAGTGCTATGACAGCTGAATACTGAGGGCCAGGATCAACCAGTTGCTTTTATCAGCAGAAGGTTGACCCCTAGAGAAAAGCGTTGGTCTGCCATAGAGAAGGAGGCCTTTGCTGTGGTCTGGGCACTGAGAAAGTTGAGACCATATCTGTTTGGTACTCACTTTATTGTTCAGACAGACCACAAACCTCTACTTTGGCTAAAACAAATGAAAGGTGAAAACCCTCAATTGTTGAGGTGGTCCATATCCCTACAGGGAATGGACTATACAGTGGAACATAGACCTGGGAGTACCCACTCCAATGCAGATAGACTCTCCAGATATTTCCACTTAGACAATGAAGACTCATAGGGGCAAGGTTAGCCTTATTGTCCTTCGTTTGGGGGGGGGGGTTGTGTAGGAAAGCACCATCTTGCCTGGCATGTTACCCCCATTTTCACTGTATGTGTGTTTGTTTTTGCCTATGTGTCACTGGGATCCTGCTAGGCAGGACCCCAGTGCTCATAATGTATGCCCTGTATGTTTTCCCTGTGTGGTGCCTAATTGTATCACTGAGGCTCTGCTAACCAGAACCTCAGTTTTTATACTCTCTCTCTGCTTTAAAATCATCACTGCAAGCTAGTGACTAATTTTACCAATTCTCATTGGCACACTGGAACACCTTCATAATTCCCCTGTATATGGTACGTAGGTACCCAGGGTATTGGGGTTCCAGGAGATCCCTATGGGTTGCAGCATTTCTTTTGCCACCCATAGGGAGCTCAGACAATTCTTACACAGGACTGCCACTGCAGCCTGAGAGAAATAATGTGCAAGTCATTTCACAGCCATTTTTCACTGCACATAAGTGACTTATAAGTCACCTATACGTCTAACCCTCACTTGGTGAAGGTTAGGTGCCAAGTTACTTAGTGTGTGGGCACCCTGGCACTAGCCAAGGTGCCCCCACATTTTTCAGGGCAAGTTCTCCGGACATTGTGAGTGCGGAGACACCATTACACGCATGCACTACTGTAGTGAATCCTAGTTTGTTTTAACGGGATAACAGGAGTTAGCTTAGCCGTAGGCTTGTAAACTCGTGCCCCCGTCACCCAGTGACTTTTAACCTACTTAGCTTGCTCTGTCTTAGTCCATTTAATTAATTATTTCCTTTAAAATGGCTGCCTTGTTTATAGTTAGGCCACTTGTTATGGGTTCTATTATCAGTGTCACTGCGCCAAGGCGTCAAGATCAAGCACGAAAGACAAACATACAGTAGGCATTC
The DNA here is from genome assembly GCF_031143425.1 of Pleurodeles waltl. Taxonomy (NCBI): domain Eukaryota; kingdom Metazoa; phylum Chordata; class Amphibia; order Caudata; family Salamandridae; genus Pleurodeles; species Pleurodeles waltl. The sequence goes on along the minus strand of NC_090444.1, from coordinate 1,518,323,721 downwards.
ACACTTAGGGATTTTCCCTCTCTATACTTTCGAGGGATTGTTGATATCAATTGCCGTCCCAAGCATGCCTGTTATCTATTGTTATGAATAACACTTATGTCAGGGGACCTTGTAGATTTGTATAAATACAACACACTTTTAGACAGATAATCAGAGGGATTCCGACCAGAGGGCATCACCACCATCGCTGATACCGATGCTGCAGTCATCTTGACGCTGACACAGTCTTCGTGCCCCTGCGGAGTCTGAGATAGAAACCTCATTCCAAGGTAACGAGGGTTGGGGGCTCCTCTCATGGACACGGTTTTGGCAGATTAGGTTTAACGAACCCAGCTCTCCTTTTTTAGGTAGGAGGTTAGACCTACTCTCCTTAGGGTATTAGGGCTTATTACATTTGTATACCGATACATATATTCCTGTAATATATTGCATAATGGTAGGGGTCTTTATAACAATGACTCTCCTCTTCACAATACTGTTGCTTGGTATATTCATTATCCTAATCATTGCAATTCATGCAACTTATAACAAATTGCAGTTATGTTAAATAAAAAACTATTATAACTTCACTGCATCTGTGTTATTGCCTTTGTTTGTATGAGACATAATAATCTGTGAGAAAAGGGTAATTTCCGTTTAACCACGACAACCCTGAGAGATCTTATTTTGAGTTCATGCGTAAGCGACTGCTACAAATCACCTCTTTACTATTGTGTTTCTGGTGAAGTACTGCTAGTAAGCCGGTAAGGTTTGGACAACAGTTACAACTAGTTGTAGGAAGAAACTTAGTCACCTACAAACGAAAGTAAAGTCATCCTGGGACCAGCAGTCTTGCTCAGAGCAAGAGTCCAAACTACGACATGGCGCCACCAAAGATGGTGTTTAGGCACTAATTTACGGTTACCCTGATTATCGCTGATCTCGGACAACAGGTACCCTCAGTACCATTATACGGAGACATCCGTGGTCTTTGGGAGAATCCTCCTCAGCCAAACAGGTAACTCCTAAATAGGCTGTAGGTTCTGTTTCTCTAAACAACTATGGCTAATACCATAGACATTCCTGCAAATGCTAGACATGCACTTACACAACATTTATTAGCACATGGCCTTACAGAAGAGGGCGGGGAAGTTACTTTGATTATAGAAGCAACTGAAGCTTACCAAACGGAAACATTTTACTGTTGGGTTGCCTATCCTGAGGCTGACCAACGAACGCACACATTTCACACTTATGACATTGCGGACGTACCCGTAAGGTACGAAGCATACCAGTATCATGAAATATCGCTCACATATCAGGAGCATCAAAACTGGTTTGAAGGCGCCCTACCACATATACTGCGACGGGTGAGGCTAGGTCCTTTAAGTAATGAAGGGCCTACGTGGCCCATGTTTGCCACATATACACCTCACCCAGGCATACAGACTATGCCGCTTGTAGATTTAAGGATATTATATAATGAATTAGTGGCATTATATAGACGATTGGTCCAGTTCGTAATGCGAACATTGAACACTACACCAGCGCGTCCAGCACCGCCAGTAGCTGGTGGATATCAATTGGCTACTGGGATTAATCCACAAACAGTGCATACCATTATGGGTAAAGTGCCCACGGATCGAGAAAAAATACCGTTCTGGATTGCTCAGAAAACAAATCAGCTGGAAGCTGTGTTCCCCCATACGGGCCACAGGAGAAACATAGATTGCTCACTATGTGCTTGCCATTCGGGATGGTTCCCTCAGTGGATGAATGTGCCACTTGGGGTACAGTCTTCGCTGCCGTTTATACTACCACGCATGGTACCCCTACACTGGCCAATTCACCGGAAGTGTTGAAACAAATACAAAATGAGCATGGGGCTGCACCGGCCCTAGATCTGGGGATGAAATTGATGCGTAACTTTGACGCCGTCTCCTCGATAATATTAAGTAATATTAAAGGGGAAGCAGTGGCACTGGCGATACGCCAGGGTCTCCGGGAAACTCCACACCAGGAACAAGAGAGACAGCTACCGAAAATAATCTCTGATACCTATACTAGTATAGGACGGGATGGGCTGGGAGCCAAACCTAAAAAATTGGACATACCGAGTACCACCCATAAGGAAGGTACAAGGCAAGCACTTGAGGGGTCTAAAAAGCGCTGGGACAAACAAAAGGATTTCAAGGATAGGAGAAATAAAAGAGCTGATTCTCCGCATCCGGAGTACTCCGACAGGAGATATAATTTCAGGAATAGGGATAACATTAGAACTCCAGACAGATGTACTGATTCACGTCCTTCTCGTTCCTTTCAGGACGCACCGGATAAACGTAGCGAGAGAGGGGGCCGTCAAGATCGACGTCCGGAATACGTGAAAGAAAAGAAAGACTCGCTGCAGTCTACCATTAAAAAAGAAGAAAAGACTCCTCAGCAAAAGCCACAGTTTAAAAAGAAGAAAGTGGCAGCACTGACAGTTAAAATTGCCAGTAGTATTGAGAACACTGTTGAGGAACAAGAGGTGGGCAGTGACTCTGTTGGACAGCGCAGCAGAGGTCATGATATGTCGCCAGAGTCTGAAAGATCATCTGGATGCGACAGCAACTAGCGATTATATCGCAGTTGAAACGGCGGATGGCCGCGTTCTCCCACCCGATCGGGTTTATGATTTAACAATTCAGATAGAGGGAGACGTGGAACGCATTATTAGTGTAATATTCTGGGATGAGCTTACTAGTGATATCCTGTTGGCCGAGAAAGATTGGCCCCCTGAACATGTCCGCAAGCTCCCACATGGGGAAAATGTCATTTTGCCTTCTTTCTCCGATCTTGTTCCGGAGGCAGACAAAAAAGCCTATGCTGCTGATTGGGCTTTAGCACAGGCACCTGCATTATACCGTAATCATGTAGGTTGGGACAAGGACTCTCCTTGTCATGTTATTCCCGTTCGGTCTACACCACACCCGCAGCCACAGTACTCTGTTAAACATGAAGCAAAAGCTCCAGTGACGGAGATACTGTCACAACTTGAATACAAGGGAGTAAATGAGCCCTGTACATCGGCAATGAATAATCCGCTATTTCCCATTACGAAACCTGACCATTCATATAGAATAGTGGTTGATTATAGACACTTAAATAGTCATGCACGCACTTATGCTATACAAAATTCACACAGCACAGCGCTGATTAATAATATAGTGCGTAAAAAATACAAAACTACATTGGATATATCTAATGGATTTTTCTGCCAGAATTTAGCACATGAAAGTAGAGACCTAAGTGCATTTTCCTTTGGCTCTCAGAAACGCTTTTGTCGTTTACCACAAGGCTATAAAAACAGCCCAGGACTGTTTTCGGCCCGTGTCACATCAATCTTACAGGAGCTTGATTCCGAGGCATTATCATATGTGGATGATATCTATCTCACTGATGACACCCTTGACATTCATCTTGCAAGGGTCGATCAGATAATTTTGGAATTTGATGCCTTCGGATATAAATTTAATTTTAAGAAAAGCAAGATAGTCTTTCTTAGTGTATTGTTCCTAGGATATGAACTTTCACACGAGGGGAAGAGCCTGGCCCCGCACTTCTTAGAGAAGTGTGCTCAGCTACAGCCTCCAAACACGCTAAAGAAATTGCAGTCATTACTGTGTTTCTTTAATTTTGGCAGAACATACATTCCAGATTACGCTGAACGCGTCAAGCCACTATATGACTTAATTCAGACCAATTTTTCTAGCAGGCGATGGACAATTGCTCACACACACATCCTTAGGGATATACAACGGGACATGCTGGAGGCTAGACACTTGTACACACGGGACAATTATACAAATTTGATCATCAGAATAATAGCTCGTGCCCTTGGATTTACCTATGTCACCTTTAATGAGGGTGACACGGTGCCGATAGCATACAAATCACATTTGTACTCCAATGCAGAGAAACGTTTTGCTCCTACTGACAAAATTCTGACAGCAGTTCAGATGGCCATCATAAAGGAGAGGCCACTTGCCAAAGGGAAGCGCATTATTGTTGTCTCCCCGGTACCAGCCTTAGAGGCTGTCACCAAAGCGAGCGTTCCAAACGCTAAGGCATTACATCAACGCTGGATTCAATGGGCAACATCTCTGACCGCCACTGATGTTGATTATGTGTTTGACCCAAGACTTCAGACACAAGAATTTCTCCAGTATGAACAGGAGTACCCCGCTCCCTTCCACATATTGCCAATCGACAGTTATGATACCATCATTTACACTGACGGATCGGCACAACCGGCTGTGGGTACTAAACATCAATACTCGGCAGCTTGCGCAGCCGTGTGCGGGGTAATGGAAGACGGAGTTTTCCATCCTCATAATACCTACACTCAGACCTAAGGGGACTGCACAGCCCAGTTGGCCGAGCTTATGGCTCTTCTTCTAGCGCTCGAACATTCAGAGCCAGGAACACAGACTTTGATCGTCTGTGATTCATATTACTGCGTCCAGTCATACAATGAATACCTCAATCATTGGATACTGAACGGGTTTACAGATTCTAAAGGGAACACTATTAAACACAAAATATTGTGGGGAAGGGTGGCTGATCTTAAGGATAAGCTGCCATGTGTCCATGTAGTTCATACATTGGGGCACCAACGTGTAGGAATACATGTTGCCGGTAATACATTGGCTGACGAAGCAGCCAAAGCTTCAGTAGCTACGGCTTCTGTGGCTGCAGTGACTCGTTCTCGGATGAGGTTGGATAATGAAATACTGATTGCCGTTAAAGCCTCGGCTGCAGGCAAGCCCCTTCCGAAAGGATACCCTACGAACTATACATATCATATCAGTGCACAGAATGTTGCTTTTGCAACAATTCCTGATGTTGGTGATCGAGTGATCCCAAATGAAGATCAAAGATTGGGGCTGATTACAGCTGCACATGTGGGTGTCGCTTCTGCACATGCTGGTATAGAGGCCACTATCACCATTCTACAACAACGGTATTGGTGGCCTGGTCTATGCAGACGGACTAAAACGTATGTCCTTTGCTGTGACATTTGTCAGCAGATTAAGGGCTCAAATATCAGACGCCCTCCGCAGACATCTCTCTTAGTGTCAGACAAGCCACTCCATTGTGTGTACCTGGACCACTGTGGTCCCTTGTAACCTGATGGTGCATACAAATACATTTTAGTGTCTGTAGATTCCTGTTCTAGATTCCTGTGGGTATGGCCACAGCGGTCGGCTGACGCCCGGACTGTTATAAAAGATTTGCTGATCTTTATCTGTACATATGCGGTTGCAGCATTCCATTTGGACCAGGGCCCTGCATTTGCCTCTAAGGCTTTCAGGGACACCATGAGGACGATGGGTGTTGAACTCCATTACTCCTCACCATACCATCCTGAGGGAAATTCGGTCGTGGAGAGGCGGAATCGTGATCTAAAGCAGTCCTTAACAGCTCGAGTATTAGGTTCAGGCCGCAGTTGGTTACATCACCTATATGGGGTCCAGAGAGCACTGAATAATCTGCCAAGACGGTCCTTGGGGGGTAAGTCTCCATATGAGGTTCTCTTTGGGACGACTATGTATGTTCCCGATCTTGATGCCCCTGATATGGTGGCAGCAGAAACACCATTTGACATAAAAGAACGTCTCGCTGTTTTGCAGGAGCTTCAACAATTCCGTGATGATAAATCATCTGCAAGTGCTGCCACCTTGGGAATAAGGGACTTGGCGAAAACTTCGACTGGCTGGATTCCTAACATTGGGGATCTGGTTCGTGAGAAGATCGCTGTGAAAAAAGAGTTTGGTCCATCATACAGAGCACCTGTACTGGTCTTGGGGATAAAAGGCACCAGGACTGTCATCCTTCCAGCGTTGTCTGGTTCCAAATCCAACAGATTTATCTCCATTGATGACATCAAATTACACCATGTGGCCGATTCTTCACAGTAGACCAGGAGGTCCCTTGGGTAGTTCCCGATACCCTCTCACTACCCAACAGGACATCCCTCTACATGGTAGGATGACCATCGCTACTTCTGACTATGCAACTATGTCAGCTGTTGTTCCGAACACTTCCTCGACCATGGGGAGGGCGGAAAATGAACTTTTGTTGGTTCCAGTAACACCTTCGGAGAACTCCCCGCTGCAGGATTTGTCTGTATTTTACACGAACACTTCCACGACTAATAACGTTGTCTATCAAGAACTTCCAAGAGCAGTGGATGAGCATTCCATGGGTCCTGTGTTTGCGGAGACTTCCTCTGGCTATTTTATAGACATTGATGATTTTTCTTCAGATTCATCCTCTACTAAGACTGGAAAACCTTCGAGAGGTAGCCAATTCTATTGATGGCTTAAGCAGAACTATTTGATATATCCATGGAACTATCTCTGGTTTTGTTTGACATTTATTGCATTGTTTTTATGGATTGGGTTTGTGACTGTTTTCTTTTTACTAATTAATGGTCACTATGTTTCTGATCGCTCCTCAGTGGAGCCTGTTGATGTAATTTTAGCACCACATTGTTCATCACATAAGGTCCGGCGTAATTTGTCCCCTGTCAATATTACGGCTATTCCAATTCCTGATGGGATTGTTTGGGACAAAGTTCCGTTCTATATCTACGGGCCTACAGAGATAATTCAAATACCATACGTGTTCAAGATTTCTATGTCTGATGTTATTACACCTAATGTTGTCTCTGATGATTGGGATGTCCAAACAGTTGATTCCATGCTAACTGAGATGAAGGACTACTCCGCTTTTGGGAGTGATGATGTATATGATTATATAATGAATTATGGGGAAATGTTCTGCTATAACAATTGGGGACATCACTACCTGCACTGTGCAACTAGATATAGGCCTCTCTTTAACTAAACACAATGGGAACACTGTTCAACACCACGGGTGGGGAGTCCAAAGTATTACAGTGACAAATTCACATACTTTTCTGGGCATGATACGAAGAAAGCTGAATCATATTATTTTAAATTACCTACAACACAATTTAGAAAACTCTTGCTAACAGATACAAAACTGATTTATTCAGACCCCTTTGTTTCCCGACTCTCGATTGACGGTTATGAATATTGGAAGAACACTATCAATTTGAAGAGTGTATGGGGAACACAAGATTGGCAAATTCAGGGTAGAGAAGCTTTGTTTCGAGCTTGCTTAATTCCTGTACAAATGATTTTCTTGAATGACACTGTTGAGCAGACATCGTGTCTGGGGTTAGCAAAAATTAAAGATTTAAACACGCCCAATATTCCTACACCGACAAAATTTGGAGATTGGCAACACTTTCTTAATGTTTCAGAGGAAAGGCTAGATGCATTGGTTAAGGCTGGTACTTATAATTCTTCACTTTCCCGTCCCGGGGGATGGTTGGTATGGCCCACCGACACTGATGAGTGGAAGTGAACTATTCGCTGCTTTTAGTTTTTCCAGGGAACAAGAGACAATGGCTAAAAGGGAGGCTCGTTTTACATTGCTTCAAGTAGAAAAATTAGATAAGTTGCCCTTCACAGTAGCAGAGAGTCCTTCAACTATCTGGCTCCTACACGGCATTATTAATTTACCGTTTTCGACCTTTCGTTTCTCAAACTGCCTGAAACATCTTGCAGTGGGACGCTATGAACAGCTAGGGGATAGCTTTATTAAGGAAGAGTGGGAGTTGCCCTTTGAGTATCGATGTCTGAACGGCGAACAGGAGGTCTTTCTTAGCGGAAGTGAATGTGAGACTAATGTTCGTCATTCCATAATATGCAAACAGGTGTCTCTTCACGGTCTTTACAATGCAGGGGTCGCAAATTTGGCCTGTTTTCTGAAGGGTACTCCCGTCCCCTTGATTCGTTCAGTGTTTCATGTACTTTCTAATGGGAGTTATGTTCTACTGAGCGATGACAGCTGTTGCTGCTTGCGACCTGGAATTGCCTACGCAATCTCAGTCACGAAGGTCGTTACGTGTTGTGGCCATGTTTTGTTTCCCCCCCACACAAGAGATACACGTATCTGAAATGTGGCCCCACATTGATACTATTAATGTGAACTATGCCAAGTTGAGTAGACTGAAGGCGCTATTGTTTCAAAAACAGGTCGCCTTGACATCCGCAAAAGAGACGTATGCTCTCCAGGTTGCGAGATCATCAGCCGAGATACAATCCCTTTTAAATACCGATTTCCCCATACACTTTGGAGAGTTGGTATTCAGAATATTCAATGCTTCAAGCACCACTGGGATTGTTCATTTCTTTAAGGCTGTCGGGTCTGGTTTCGTGTCCATCTTCCAGACTGTCTTCGGAGTCATCCCATCAGCCATCCATTCTCTCTTTTCCAGTGTGTTTGGTGGCTTTCCAATTATTTTGGCTTTAATTGGCGGACTACTACTGCTATTTTTTCTGATTCGCTGTGGTTGTTTTTTTCCAGCGACACAGAGCAATGGAGCCGCTCCCGTCAACCCCGCTGTGCCGTGAACGCATGGTTCGGATCTTCGGTACACCTTTGCTGGTGGAACTAGAGTTTGACTGGTCATTGTCATTCCGGCCTCTACTCTGGTGTGTACAACCGGTGTTCCGCTGCATATGGTGTCTCTTTGAACATCTGCCAATGGTCTGTCTTGCTGTTGCACCAACATCTCCTGTGGACCACGAACTGCTAATGTCCCCGATGAGGGTTCATACACGGTCATGCCCCTTGAGACTGAGGTTGCTCTGCGAGGCCACCTATGAGCCTTCTGTTATACAAACTAACATGGATGAGGACGCTGCAGCGAGTGTCGATACACCGATGAATATGGCTCACTTCTGCTCTGTGGATCCGTTTGTCCGTCCAGCTCTCAATTTCACTTCAGACGATGTTGACTCATTTTTAAGATCCTTGAATGGTGACTTCGATGACATTCTTCAAGATCCTGCATATAGCACATAATTTGGTGAATTCGCTTGCCAGTTCCCGGTTCTAAAAACTAGCAATTTAACTGAAAGTTTGCTATACTTGTCATGGTTGATATTAACATCTCTGAATGTTTTTTTAAAACGTATTTTAACACACAGCATTTATTTTTGTCATTACGTACATATTTTTTAACTTGCGTTTTCGTTTTCGTTTTTTGGCGTTTTTAGTCCAGTAGCAGCTTTTTTAGCGATTGGGTTTCCTTACCTTCATCATACCTGTTACGGCAATGGGGAGGGTGTAGTGAATCCTAGTTTGTTTTAACGGGATAACAGGAGTTAGCTTAGCCGTAGGCTTGTAAACTCGTGCCCCCGTCACCCAGTGACTTTTAACCTACTTAGCTTGCTCTGTCTTAGTCCATTTAATTAATTATTTCCTTTAAAATGGCGGCCTTGTTTATAGTTAGGCCACTTGTTATGGGTTCTATTATCAGTGTCACTGCGCCAAGGCGTCAAGATCAAGCACGAAAGACAAACATACAGAAGGCATTCACACTTAGGGATTTTCCCTCTCTATACTTTCGAGAGATTGTTGATATTAATTGCCGTCCCAAGCATGCCTGTTATCTATTGTTATGAATAACACTTATGTCAGGGGACCTTGTACATCTGTATAAATACAACACACTTTTAGACAGATAATCAGAGGGATTCCGACCAGAGGGCATCGCCACCATCGCTGATACCGATGCTGCAGTCATCTTGACGCTGACCCAGTCTTCGTGTCCCTGCGGAGTCTGAGATAGAAACCTCATTCCAAGGTAACGAGGGTTGGGGGCTCCTCTCATGGACACGGTTTTGGCAGATTAGGTTTAACGAACTCAGCTCTCCTTTTTTAGGTAGGAGGTTAGACCTACTCTCCTTAGGGTATTAGGGCTTATTACATTTTTATACCGATACATATATTCCTGTAATATATTGCATAATGGTAGGGGTCTTTATAACAATGACTCTCCTCTTCACAATACTGTTGCTTGGTATTTTCATTATCCTAATCATTTCAATTCATGCAACTTATAACAAATTGCAGTTATGTTAAATAAAAAACTATTATAACTTCACTGCATCTGTGTTATTGCCTTTGTTTGTATGAGACATAATAATCTGTGAGAAAAGGGTAATTTCCGTTTAACCACAACAACCCTGAGAGATCTTATTTTGAGTCCATGCGTAAGCGACTGCTACAAATCACCTCTTTACTATTGTGTTTCTGGTGAAGTACTGCTAGTAAGCCGGTAAGGTTTGGACAACAGTTACAACTAGTTGTAGGAAGAAACTTAGTCACCTACAAACGAAAGTACTGTCATCCTGAGACCAGCAGTCTTGCTCAGAGCAAGAGTCCAAACTACGACACTACATATAGGTCAATACCTATATGTAGCGTCTGTTGGAGGCTGGCCTGGCTTATAGTGGGTACCCTGTGGGACTTACACCCTGTGCCAGGTCCAGTTATCCCTTATTAGTAGAATAGAGTTGTTTCTAGCAGCTTAGGCTGATAGAAGGTAGCTATGGCAAAGCAGCTTAGGCTGAACTAGGAGACATGCAAAGCTCCTACTATACCACTTTTATCATATGAACAATATCATAAGAAAACACAATACACAGAGTTACTAAAAATGAAGGTGGTTTATTTTTATGACAATGGGGGTGATTCTGACCTCGGCGGTAAAATGCCCTTACCGCCGGTCAGAAGACCGCCATAACACCGCCGCGGCCGCGGTCAACCGCCACGGTCATTCTGACCCACAACGGCCAAACCTCCAAAAATCCGTCCTCCACTGCAGCCCGCCACATCGGCGGGCAGCGATAAACTGGAGATGACCAAACCTCCACCGTCACGCCAACAGAAATACGCCCATGCCATTACGACCCACGAATCCACACTGCGGTCATTCAAACGCGGTATTCCATTGGCGCTACACACCGCCGCGGTCAGAATACACACACCTCACCAAAACACAGCCACATTGGACAATTTGAAAAACACACACCTGATATACATACACACACCACTCCCACACAATCAACCAACTATAAAACACACACCCACATCACCCACAAACCCCTGCGACCCCAATTACTGAGAGAAGGAGAGAGAGACACAGCAGACAATCCAAAGCAAGACACACTGAGGCACACTACACCATCACACACACCACATAGTAGTACAAAGCACCACTCCCCAACACACTCCTCATCACATACACCACCCCACACCTCACCCACACCACCCCATGGCACCCCAAAGGCATCCACGATTTTCGGACCAAGAACTCCGGGTCATGGTGGAGGAAATCCTAAGAGTGGAACCCCAGCTCTTCAGCTCGCAGGTGCAGCACACCAGTATAGCCAGGAAGGCGGAGCTATGGCAGCGGATCGAGGACAGGGTCAACGCGGTGGGACAGCATCCCAGGAATAGGGAGGACATCTGCAAAAGATGGAACGACCTACGGGGGAAGGTCCGATCGATGGTCTCCAGGCACAACATCGCGGTCCAGAAGACTGGCGGCGGACCCCCACCCACCCCTCCCGAATTTACATCGTGGGAGCAAGAGGTCTTGACCATCCTGCATCCTCAGGGCCTCGCAGGAGTAGCCGGAGGAATGGACTCTGGTAAGTCCCATCTCAACTACTATATCCCCCACACCCCACCAGCATGCCAACCCACACCCCCACCCTCACCCCCAACCCCCCAGCACACATCCTTCCTGACAATGTCTCACCAGCACAACCCACCCATCCCAACACCAACTCCTGCATGCCAACACAAACCATGGGCACCCATCACCTAAGCATGACCACTGCACTAACCCCTCCCCCCCACTAAATACCCTCACAACACCTCCCTCCAGGGAATGCCTGCACTGGGGGACAAGGGCACCCACAACAAGCATGCTATTGCACACACAGAAACAATAACCAAACTCTCTTACCCCATGCAGGACCCGAACGACAACACACCAGCCAGGAGGGTCCAGAAGTGTCCATCCCACCACCGGAACAGGCCCACACTGAGGATAGCAGCTCTGTCGACAGTGAACCTGATGACCAGCCCGGACCATCGGGGACCTCTGGGCAGTCGGTTCCCCTCACCCAGACACAGGCCACACCAGACCCGACCCCCTCTGCCGACACCAGCACAGCTCCCACCCAGCGGGCCCATGCCTCTGTCTCTAGGACAGCTCAATCAGCGGTGTGTCCGCCACTACAGTGCACCCAGGCTAACCCGACACCCCAACAACAACAGGGACCTGGGGGCAGTGGGAGCGGGCACACCGGCCAGGCGACAGAGGCTGGGGGAAACCGGGCAGCTCGGAGGGCTGCTGTGCGACAGGGGGGGAGGAGAGGCCAGGGAACCCACTCTCCAAGAGGCCCTCACCACCATCATGGGGGCATACCACCACTCCCAAGAAACGATGGCGACGGTACTGGCCAGGTTCACTGAGATCCAGGCACAGCAGGAAGAACGCTACATGGGGTTCAGGGAGGAGCTGAGAATCATCGGGACCGCAATGGGGACCATCGTCCTGGCCCTCAACAGGATAGAGGACGCGTTGCGGGACCATGGTGCACCACACAGGGCCCCTGTCACTAGGCCGGACCAGGAACAGCCTACCACCTCCGCCGGCGCTAGTGGACAGGAGGTCCCAACACCTCGACAGCCCCCCAGAACCCCACCTCCTGCTGAAGAACAACCACCCCGTAAGAGGAGCCTGAGACCAAAGAAAAAGACAGAGTAGGATGTCAAGACCCCCGCCAGCAGGACATACCCCCTCAAGTCTTCCCACTGTCCCACATTGCCACCCTGTCCAACCATGAACTGCCTATGCTCCATCCTTCCACAGGCAAAAGAACAATGCACCTGTGAGACTGAGAACTGGACTCTGCCATGGATATTCCTCCACCCCCACCCATCACCCTTAGAATCACATGTACCGGTATCTAGCACTGTAAATAAATCACATTTTGCACACAAACCTGTTTTGAGTCATGCTGTATTATTAACAAAGGGATAACATATTACTGTTCAATTTCTGTTCTGTCAATTAGTCATGACAACATACCAATGTCAATACGCTGTATTTCATGGGCGAACCAAGCAGAAGTCAGGTACTGAGTCAGACAGCACTGAGAAGGGAAGGGAAAGGCAGAAATTAATAAAAAACATCTGTGGGGAACTACAGAAAGTATAGATGCAGGAGGCTAGAAGCAATTGTGAAATGGCGTGGGTGATTCTTACCTGGGTGTTACTGGAAATACTGTTGTATCACTCTGTCCCTATTGTCTGTGTCGTCCTCAGAGTCTTCCTCCTCTTCACTCTCCACAGGCTCCATGGCTTCTACAACACCACCATCTGGACCATCCTCCTGCAGGAAAGGCACCTGGCGTCGCAAAGCCAGGTTGTGAAGCATACAGCACGCCTCGATGATATGGCACACCTTCTTTGGTGAGTACATTAGGGATCCACCAGTCATATGCAGGCACCTAAACCTGGCCTTCAGGAGGCCAAAGGTTCGCTCAATCACCCTCCTTGTACGCCCATGGGCCTCATTGTAGCGTTCCTCTGCCCTTGTCCGGGGATTCCTTACTGGGGTCAGTAGCCACGGCAGGTTGGGGTAACCAGAGTCACCTATTAGCCACACACGTTGTCTCTGTAGCTGCTCCATCACATAGGGGATGCTGCTATTTCGCATCACATACGCGTCATGCACTGACCCTGGGAACTTGGCATTTACATGGGAGATGTACTGGTCAGCCAAACAGACCACCTGGACATTCATCGAATGATAATTCTTTCTGTTTCGGTACACCTGCTCATCGTCTTTTGGGGGTACCAAAGCCACATGGGTCCCATCAATGGCACCAATGATGTTGGGGATATGTCCAAGGGCATAGAAATCACCCTTCACTGTGGGCAAGTCACCCTCCTCGGGGAAAATGATGTAGCTCCGCATGAGTTTCATCAGGGCAGACAACACTCTGCTCAAAATCTTAGAAAACATAGGCTGAGACATTCCAGATGACATGGCCACTGTGGTCTGGAATGACCCACTGGCCAAAAAATGGAGGACTGACAAAACCTGCACCAGAGGGGGAATCCCTGTGGGTTGGCGGATGGGGGACATCAGGGCTGGCTCCAGCTGGGCACACAGTTCATGGATAGTGGCACGGTCAAGTCGGTATCGAAGGATTATATGGCGTTCTTCCATTGTCGACAGGTCCACCAGCGGTCGGTACACGCGAGGATTCCTCCTTCTCATCCCAAGTCCCAGCGGACGGTGCCTAGGAAGGACAACATGGAGCACAGAGTCAGCCAAACCACAGGTACGTACAGACAGCTTGCACAGTTAAAGAATGGCAATGGGATGAAAGGCGTGTATGTGTGGCAATGCAAGGCCTAGGCCTGTGTGTCGCAGTCAAAATTAAGCCATGTGGGCCCTTGAAATGGCGGCTGCCTGACCTGTGAAGTGGGACAATGGGATGTGAGGTCACTGCGCTGGCGGGGCATACCGTGGCGGTAGGCGGTCGAAGACCGCGGCGCAAAGCCGCATTGGTTAACATTGAAGCCTATGGGTTTCAGGAGCCAATAACGAAGTGCGCCGGCGGTCGCGGTACGCACCGCAGCGGTACGCACCGCCGCGGACGTGACCGCCATTTTCTATCTGCTTAATCACTCGAGACCTGATCATCCACAGGAGAGGACCTATACTGCAAGTGCTGCTGTGACCTCGGTCTGGAAGATACAATGGCTGCTGCGACTGGGGAAAGGGCCCCTGCCTTCACGTCTGAAGAATTGGACAAGCTCGTGGATGGGGTCCTCCCCCAGTATGCGCTACTCTACGGTCCTCCAGACCAACAAGTGAGTACCCCGGGTGCTAATGGAATGGGCTATGCCTGTGTGGATTGGGGTGGATGTAAGTTGGTGGGGTGGGGGGCGAATGAGGAGTGCAACGCCCGACAGATGAGAGCATGTGCCATATGGCAAAGTGGGTGGGGGGGGCCAATTACATCTAACATGCAGGCCATTGATGATTTCCTCCTTTCCACCCTGTACATGTCTAATAGGTCAGCGCCCATCAGAAGATCGAGATTTGGCGTGCCATCGCCAAGGAAGTCCGGACCTTGGGGGTCCACAACAGACGGGGCACCCACTGCCGCAAGAGGTGGGAGGACATCCGCCGCGGAACAAGGAAGACCGCAGAAACACTGCTGGGGATGGCCTCCCAACCTAGGAGGGGTGCCAGTCGCACCATGACCCCCCTGATGTCCCGGATCCTGGCGGTGGCCTACCCTGAATTGGATGGGCGCTTTAAGACATCACAGCAGACACAATGGGGTGAGTATCAGCACATTCTCCTATCTTTCTGCGCAGTGGAGGCGTCTGGGTGGGGGAGGAGGGCTGTGGGTGACATTAGGCCAGGGCGCTTTCTGTAGTGTAGTCCTCTCCCTTAGGCATGGCCCTGTGCCCCCGGCCCCCACCTCGGTAGGGTGACAAGTACAGCCATTGAAGGTCCAGCATCTCCCATGTGCGCGTTTGACGTCTCTTGGCCTGTTGTCCTAGTCAGTAGTACTGAGTAGTGTACCCCGAATGCGCGGCTTAGTGCATTAGGCTCCTGTGTCTGTCCTCTCCGCCAACGGTGTTGACATTGCATGCACTCAACCTGGTCTTCTTTTTTCTCCCCCCACCCTTTCTCTTCATCTTCTTGTGCATGTGTGCATTAGCATCATCAGGCGGAGGAGATATGGCATCGGAGCACGAGGGAGCTGCAGGACACAAGGCCCCGGTGGGCCCAGGAACAGACACCGAGGTCACCAGTGATCCGGAGGGCGAGGGGAGCACCACGACGGGGACCGCTGGTGAGAGCAGCGAAAGCGACACGTCCTCGGATGGGGGCTCCCTAGGGGTGGCGGCAACATCCGTGCCCCCCGCCTCTACAGGTACAGCCGCCACCCAGCGCACCAGCCCCGCCCTCCCAGCAGCCCCTCAGTCTTTGCTCCGTGCCGGTTCGCCCAGGAAGGCGCGCGTCTCCTTCGCCCCAGGCACCTCAGCCCCTGCCCCTGTTGCCCCTGCTGCCCTCAGTGCGGAGCTCATTGACCTGGTAAGGACGCTCATTGTTGGGCAGACGACCATTTTGAATGCCATCCAGGGTGTGCAAAGGGAGGTGCAACAGAGCAATGCGTACCTGGAGGGCATTCATTCGGGTCAGGCTGCCCATAAAGGAGCGTTCACTGCTCTGGCCTCAGCACTGACGGCAGCCATTGTCCCTGTTTCCAGCCTCCCTCTTCTGACTGCCTCCAGCCTGTCTCTGTCTCCTGTTCCTCAGCCTATCCCATCCACACCATCAGACCAGCCTGCACACACCTCAACACCCAAGAGCAGCTCATCCAAACACAAGCACCACAGATCCCGCAAACACTCACCCGAGCAACACCCAGATGCAGACATGCCAACAGCCACTGCCACCCCTGTGTCCCCCTCCTCCTCGTCTCCCTCCTCCCTCCCTGTGACGTCTACACTCACACCTGCATGCACCCCAACATCAGCCAGTGCTTCCATCACCACCTCACCCTCCAGTACAGTCCACACTCGTGCAGTCACCACCCCCACTGCCATGTACACGTCCCCTGTGTCCTCTCCCACTGTGTCTGTCACCCCCTCTTCCAAGACACACAAACGCAGGCAGCCACCCACCCAACAGCCATCCACCTCACGACAGCCTACAGCACCAGCACCTTCACCCAATGACAGCACACCTGACTCTCCTACAACCACCTCCTCTACCTCCACTTCCATCTCCACTTCTCCTACCCTTTACCTTGGCCCTAAAAAACTTTTCCTGGCTAACCTTAACCTCTTTCCCCCCGATGACCACCCCCATCCATCTTCAAAGAGTCCCAAGAGCACCGCAGCCACCACCAGCCCAGCTTCGGGTGTCACTGTTGTGCCTGGGTTCTGGAGCCCACCCTTTGCCAGCAGTGACACATCGATCAGCAGCAAGGACACGTCCAGCCCCCCCCCCCGGCAAGAGGACCCGCAAAACCAAGGACCGCCGTGCGAGGACCGACAGGGCTGCCCCCAAGGAGCAATGTGCGGCCACTTCACCACCCACACCATCTGGGGGAGGCAAGGGCCCGAGAGCCCCATCAAAGGAGCGGAAGGGCAGCAGGAGCGCGGAGAAGGTGGACCCCACATGCCACATCCCAGCTGGGAAGGAGGACACTAAGGAGGCCAGGAGTCCGTCCCCGAAGGGTCCAGAAACGTCACGGTCCGAGGGCGACTGAACAGGGAGTCCAGGCCAGGTCTGGCTCCCTTGACCTGCTGGATGAGCACCGCTGAACAGGGCCCGCGGTGCAGAAGAGTACCGCTGAACAGGGCCCCGCCGTGGAGATAGGCACCGCTGATAGGCACCGCTGAACAGGGCCCGCAGTGCAGAAGAGCACCGCTGAACAGGGCCCCGCCGTGGAGATAGGCACCGCTGAACAGGGCCCGCGGTGCAGAAGAGCACCGCTGAACAGGGCCCCGCCGTGGGGATAGGCACCGCTGAACAGGGCCCGCGTTGCAGAAGAGCACCGCTGAACAGGGCCCCGCCGTGGAGATAGGCACCGCTGAACAGGGCCCCGCCGTCTCAAGCACTGCTCCGCTGGGCCCTGCCGTGTCAAGCACCGCTCCGCTGGGCCCTTCCTGTCAAGCACCGCTCCGCTGGGCCCTTCCTGTCAAGCACCGCTCCGCTGGGCCCCGCCGTCTCAAGCACCGCTCCGCTGGGCCCTTCCTGTCAAGCACCGCTCCGCTGGGCCCTTCCTGTCAAGCACCGCTCCGCTGGGCCCCGCCGTCTCAAGCACCGCTCCGCTGGGCCCTTCCTCTCACGCACCGCTCCGCTGGGCCCCGCCGTCTCAAGCACCGCTCCGCTGGGCCCTTCCTCTCAAGCACCGCTCCGCTGGGCCCCGCCGTCTCAAGCACCGCTCCGCTGGGCCCTTCCTCTCACGCACCGCTCCGCTGGGCCCTTCCTCTCAAGCACCGCTCCGCTGGGCCCCGCCGTCTCAAGCACCGCTCCGCTGGGCCCTTCTTCTCAAGCACCGCTCCGCTGGGCCCTTCCTCTCAATCACCGCTCCGCTGGGCCCCGCTGTCTCAAGCACCGCTCCGCTGGGCCCTTCCTCTCAAGCACCGCTCCGCTGGGCCCCGCCGTCTCAAGCACCGCTCCGCTGGGCCCTTCCTCTCACGCACCGCTCCACTGGGCCCTTCCTCTCAAGCACCGCTCCGCTGGGCCCCGCCGTCTCAAGCACCGCTCCGCTGGGCCCTTCTTCTCAAGTACCGCTCCGCTGGGCCCCGCCGTCTCAAGCACCGCTCCGCTGGGCCCTTCCTCTCACGCACCGCTCCGCTGGGCCCTTCCTCTCAAGCACCGCTCCGCTGGGCCCTTCCTGTCAAGCACCGCTCCGCTGGGCCCCGCCGTCTCAAGCACCGCTCCGCTGGGCCCTTCCTCTCAAGCACTGCTCCGCTGGGCCCCGCTGTCTCAAGCACCGCTCCGCTGGGCCCTTCCTCTCACGCACCGCTCCGCTGGGCCCTTCCTCTCAAGCACCGCTCCGCTGGGCCCTGCCGTCTCAAGCACCGCTCCGCTGGGCCCTTCCTCTCAAGCACCGCTCCGCTGGGCCCCGCCGTCTCAAGCACCGCTCCGCTGGGCCCTTCCTCTCACGCACCGCTCCGCTGGGCCCTTCCTCTCAAGCACCGCTCCGCTGGGCCCAGCCGTCTCAAGCACCGCTGAACAGGGCACCACCGTCTCAAGCACCGTTGATGGTTCACTGTGCCCACCATGCCTCCTCCTTGACCAGTGGAGACTGTCATCCACCTGATGGACTGTGGCTTTGCACTCCCCAGTATGGTCCAGTGGGCAATCCACCCACTGCAGAGACTTGAGAGACTGTGGCTTTGCACTCCCCAGGATGGCCCAGTGGGCAGCCCACCCACTGTAGAGACATTGAGAGACTGTGGCTTTGCACTCCCCAGGATGGCCCAGTGGGCAGCCCACCCACTGTAGAGACATTGAGAGACTGTGGCTTTGCACTCCCCAGGATGGCCCAGTGGGCAGCCCACCCACTGTAGGGACATTGAGAGACTGTGGCTTTGCACTCCCCAGGATGGCCCAGTGGGCAGCCCACCCACTGTAGAGACATTGAGAGCCTGTGGCTTTGCACTCCCCAGGATGGTCCAGTGGGCAATCCACCCACTGCAGAGACTTGAGAGACTGTGGCTTTGCACTCCCCAGGATGGTCCAGTGGGCAATCCACCCACTGCAGAGACTTGAGAGACTGTGGCTTTGCACTCCCCAGGATTGAACAGTGGGCATGGTGGCTCCTCGTGGATCTGGCGTCGTGGACTCATGTGGCTGTGGTGCCCCCCCCTTCCCTTCCCCCTGAGGTGCCTGTAGTTTTTACATCTGATGCCCCTGCAGTGTTCTCTCCAAAGGACTCAGGTCTCCTGTGTGGGCTTTGCCCTTGTTTCTCAAGACTTTGGCCCACGGACATGTTGAATTCGTAGGATGTGCAGGACTTGGTACTTCAGTTATACACTGATGTGTATGTCATTTGTTTTGTTGTGGATATCTTTCATGGTTGTACGCTAATTTTCTGGAGCTTTTTGGTACATAAATATTTATTCCAAATATGATTATGTCCTAGCATTTTTCAGGGGTGTTTGGGTGGTGTCACTGTGACTTGGTGCTCTGCATTGGTGAGTACATGATTGGGGGGGGGGGGTCGCATATGTGTGTGCCCGTAACCTTTCGTCCTCCCCCTCCCATGTGTCGTAGGTGCAGTACTCACCGTTGTCGTCTGCGCCGGACTTCGTACTCGTGGTAGATGAGAAGGTAGACGAGAGCAGGTAGGATGTTTAATTCGGGTTCCATGCTGTCCTCCGTACTCGTGGAGTGTGTTTTGGTGAGCGTTTTCCCGTTCGTAGTCTGTTTCCGCCGTGTTTTTATCGGCGGTGCTCCCGCCCCGGAAAAGGTGGCGGATTGGTGAGTTATGATAGTGTGGGCGGTACATTGTCTGCCGCCTGCCTGTTGGCGGTGACCGCCGCGCTGTTTGTCTGTCCCGCCGCGGCGGTCGGAGTGTTAAGTTGGCGGGCTGTGTTGGCGGTTCCCGCCAGGGTCAGAATTCCATTTTTTCGACCGCCAGCCTGTTGGCGGGTTGGCCACCGCTTTAACACCGACCGCCAGGGTTAGAATCACCCCCAATATGCCACAAGTATCTCAATGAGTACCCTCAGTAAGAAGGTAAGTAATATACACAAGTTATATGTACACAAACCCAAAATAGGTAAGTAATGCAAACAGTGTAGAATTACAATAGGTTGCAATAGGTGAAAATAGGTCTAGGGGCAACACAAAACATATACTCCAAAAGTGGAATGCGAATCATGAATGGACCGCAGACCTATGGGAGCTTGTAGAGGGTCACTGGGACTGTAAGAAAACAGTCAGGGTGTCCAAGATACCCCACCCCAAGACCCTGAAAAGTAGGAGTAAAGAACACCTACTACCCCAAAAGAGCACAATAGTCGTGATAGGGGGATTCTGCAAGAACAACAAACACAAGCAAGGCACTAAAGGTGGATTCCTAGACCTGAGGACCTGCAAGGCAAGGGGACCAAGTCCAAGAGTCGCGATAGTGTCCAGGGGGGCAGGAACCCAGAAAACCCCGGATGAAGGTGCAAGGAAGCTGCATCAGGGTGGAAGAAGCTTGGAGTTCTGCAACAACGAAGAGGGCTAGGAACTTCTCCTTTGGATGGAAGATGTCCCACGTCGCGATGAAGGTTGCAGAAGTATTCCCACGCAGAAATACTGCAAACAAGCCTTGCTAGCTGCAAGGGTTGCGGTAGAGGTTTTTGGGTGCTGCTGTGGACCAGGAAGGACCAGGATGTCGCCCCTTGGAGGAGGAGACATAGGGGGCGCTCAGCAACTCAGAGAGCCCCCGCAGAAGTACCCGAACAGGCACTTAGAAGATTTGTGAACTGAAGCTGGCTCAGAGTCACAAAGGAGGGTTCCACGATGCCGGAGGCCAACTCAGAGGGTTGAGCACTGCAGGACAGAGTGCTGGGGACCCAGGCTAGGCTGTGCATGAAGGAAATCCTGGAAGAGTGCACAGGAGCCGGAGCAGCTGCAAATCACGCAGTACACAGGTTTGAAGTATAGCGTGGGGAGGCAAGGACTTACCTCCACCAAACTTGGACTGAAGGATCACCGGACTGTGGGAGTCACTTGGATAGAGTTCCTGTGTTCCAGTGACCACGCTCGTCAGGATGAAAGGGGACCCAGAGGACCGGTGATGCAGTCTTTTGGTGCCTGCGTTAGCAGTGGGAAGATTCTGTCGACCCACTGGAGATTTCTTCTTGGCTTCAAGTGCAGGGTGAAGGCAGGTGACCCCCAGAGCATGCACCACCAGGAAACAGTCGAGAAAGCCGTCAGGATGAAGCACTACAATGTTGCTGGTAGTCGTCTTGCTACTTTGTTGCAGTTTTGCAGGAGTCCTGGAGCAGTCAGCGGTCGATCCTTGGTAGAAGTCGAAGAGGGAGATGCAGAGGAACTCTGGTGAGCTCTTGCATTCATTATCTGAAGAATTCCCCAGAGGAGAGACCCTAAATAGCCAGAAAAGGAGGTTTGGTTACCAAGAAAGGAGGATTGGCTTCCAAGAGAGGTAAGAGCCTATCAGAGGGGGTCTCTGACTTCACCTGCTGGCACTGGCCACTCAGAGCAGTCCAGTGTGCCCCCAACACCTCTGTTTCCAAGATGGCAGAGGTCTGGGACACACTGGAGGAGCGCTGTGCACCTACCCCGAGAGGTACTGGTCAGGGGAGTGGTCACTCCCCTTTCCTTTGTCCAGTTTCACGCCAGAGCAGGGCTGGGGGATCCCTGAACCGGTTTAGACTGGCTTATGCACAGATGGGCACCATCTGTGCCCATAAAAGCATTCCCAGAGGCTGGGGAGGCTACTCCTCCCCAGCCCTTTGCACCTATTTCCAAAGGGAGAGGGTGTAACACCCTCTCTCAGAGGAAATCCTTTGTTCTGCCTTCCTGGGCCAGGTCTGCCTGTACCCCAGGAGGGCAGAAACCTGTCTGAAGGGTTGGAAGCAGCAGTAGCTGCAGTGGAGACCCTGGTAAGGCAGTTTGGCAGTACCCGGGTTGTGTGCTAGAGACCCGGGGGATCATGGAATTGTCCCCCCAATACCAGAATGGAAACCCCGGAAAGACAATTTGGCAGTTCCCGGGTTCTGTGCTAGAGACCCGAGGGATCATGGAATTGTCCCCCCAATACCAGAATGGTATTGGGGTGACAATTCCATGATCTTACACATGTTACATGGCCATGTTCGGAGTTACCATTGTGACGCTACACATAGGTAGTGACCTATGTATAGTGCACGCGTGTAATGGTGTCCAAGCACTCACAAAGTTCAGGGAATTTGCCCTCAACGATGTGGGGGCACCTTGGCTAGTGCCAGGGTGCCTACACACTAAGGGGGTGATTCTGATTCTGGCGGGCGGCGGAGGCCGCCCGCCAGAATTCCGCCCTCCATTATACCGCTCCGCGGTCAGAAGACCGCAGAGGGTATTATGAGTTTTTCCCTGGGCTGGCGGGCGGTCTCCAAAAGACCGCCCGCCAGCCCAGGGAAAAACTGCCTTCCCACGAAGATGCCGGCTCGTAATCGAGCCGGCGGAGTGGGAAGGTGCGACGGGTGCAGTGGCACCCGTCGCGTATTTCAGTGTCTGCAAGGCAGACACTGAAATACTTTGCGGGGCCCTCTTACGGGGGCCCCTGCCGTGCCCATGCCATTGGCATGGGCACGGCAGGGGCCCCCAGGGGCCCCGCGACCCCCCCTACCGCCATCCTGTTCATGGCGGCTTTCCCGCCATGAACAGGATGGCGGTAGGGGGGGTCAGAATCCCCTCGGCGGCGCAGCGAGCTGCGCCGCCTTGGAGGATTCGAAGGGGCAGTGGAAAACCGGCGGAAGACCGCCGGTTTTCCCGTTCTGACCGCGGCCAAAGCGTCGCGGTCAGAATGACCAAGGGAGCACCGCCGGCCTGTCGGCGGTGCTCCCGCCCCCGTTGGCCCTGGCGGTAGAGAACCGCCAGGGTCAGAATCACCCCCTAAGTAACTTGGCACCTAACCTTCACCAAGTGAGGGTTAGACAAATAGGTGACTTATAAGTTACTTATGTGCAGTGAAAAATGGCTGCAAAAAAACGTGGACGTTATTTCACTCAGGCTGCAGTGGCAGTCTTGTGTAAGAATTGTCTGAGCTCTCTATGGGTGGCAAAAGAAATGCTGCAGCCCAATTTAGGGTTTTCACCTTTCATTTGTTTTAGCCAAAGTAGAGGTTTGAGTACCAAACAGGTATGGTCTCAACTTTTTCAGTGCCCAGACCACAGCAAAGGCCTCCCTCTCTATGGCAGACCAACACTTTTCTCTAGGGGTCAACCTTCTGCTGATAAAAGCAACTGGTTGATCCTGGCCCTCATAATTCAATTGTGATAGTACTGCCCCTACCCCTAATTCAGATGCTTTAGTTTCAACAATGAATTTCTTGGAGTAAAAAGGGCTTTTTAGGACAGGTGCAGAGCACATGGCCTGTTTGAGCTCCTCAAAAGCTTCCTGGCAGCTGGCTGTCCATAATACCTTCTTAGGCATTTTCTTGCTAGTGAGATCATTAAGAGGGGCTGCTATGGATCCATAATTCTTGATGAATCTCCTATAGTACCCTGTGAGGCCTGAGAAGGCTCTCACCTGGGTCTGAGTTGTAGGGGGAACCCAATCTATGATAGGATTTTCCTCTGTAGTGGTGTAATCTGTTCTCCACCAACCAGGTGGCCCAGATAAACCACTTTCCCTATCCGGCACTTTGAGGCCTTGAAAGTGAGGCCTGCCTTTTGCAGGGCCTCCAAAACGTTCCATAGGTGGACCAGGTGATCATCCCAGGTTCAGCTAGAGACAGCAATATCATCTAGATAAGCTGCACTGAAAACTTCCAACCCTTGCAGGACTGTGTTCACCAATCTCTGAAAAGTGGCAGGTGCATTTTTCAAACCAAACGGCATTACTGTGAATTGGTAGTGCCCTCCAATGGTTGAAAATGCAGTCTTGGGTTTAGCATCTTCTGATAGTCTAATCTGCCAATCCCCTGCAGTTGGATCAAAAGTGCTTAGATACTTGGCAGAAGCCAGTGTATCTATGAGCTCATCTGCCCTGGGTATAGGGTGAGCATCTGTCTTGGTTACCTGATTGAGCCCTCTATGATCTACACAAAACCTAATTTCTCTCTTTCCATCTTTGGTGTGAAGTTTTGGTACAAGCACAACTGGGCGTGCTCAGGGGCTTTCAGATGGCTCAATCACCCCTAAGTCCAAGATTTTCTGCACCTCTTGTTTAATGCAGTCCCTGACATGGTCAGGCTGCCTATAAATTTTAGTTTTGACAGGCAGGCTGTCTCCAGTATCAATTGTATGTTCATACCAGGAAGTTGTACCTGGTACAAGTGAAAAGAGGTCTGAAAACTGACTTAAGAGATTGATACAGTTGTCTTTCTTTTCTGCAGTAAGACAATCTGCCAAGACTACTCCCTCCACTAAACCATCAGTTTCAGTGGTGGAGACGAGATCAGGGAGAGGGTCACTCTCTTCCTCCTGTCCCTCATCTGTTGCCATGAGGAGGGTGAGATCAGCCCTGTCATAGTAGGGTTTTAGGCAGTTGACATGAATCACCCTAAGGGGACTCCTGGCAGTGCCCAGGTCTACCAAATAGGTAATCTCATTCTTCTTTTCAACAATTAGATGGGGTCCACTCCATTTGCCCTGGAGTGCTCTTGGGGCCACAGGCTGCAATACCCACACCTTCTGTCCTGGGTGGTACTGAGTAAGGACAGCCTTCTGGTCATGCCATTGCTTTTGCAGTTCCTGGCTGGCCTGAAGGTTTTTACTGGCCTTTTTCATATACTCTGCCATTTGGGATCTAAGGCCAAGTACATAGTCTACTATGTCCTGTTTAGGAGCTTTTAAAGGTTATTCCCAACCCTCCTTCACAAGAGCAAGTGGACCTCTTACATGGTGCCCAAAGAGGAGTTTGAAGGGGCTGAAGCCCACTCCTTTCTGGGGTCCCTCCCTGTAAGCAAAAAGGAGGCAAGGTAACAGGACATCCGATCTCCTTCTGAGTTTTTCAGGGAGTCCCATTATCATACCTTTGAGAGTTTTATGAAACCTCTCAACCAGACTATTTGTTTGTGGATGGTAAGGGGTGGTGAACTTGTAGGTACCACCACACTCCTTCCACATTGCTTTTAGGTATGCAGACATGAAGTTGCTACCTCAGTCTGACACCACTTCCTTAGGAAAACCCACCCTGAAAAAGATTCCCAGGGGGGCCTTTGCCACTGCAGGAGCTGTAGTGGTCCTTAAGGGGATGGCCTCGGGGTATCTTGTGGCATGGTCCACTACCACTAAGATAAATCTATTGCCTGAAGCTGTTGGAGGGTCAAGGGGGGCCAACTATGTCAACCCCTACCGTTTCAAAGGGCACCCCAACCACTGGAAGTGTAATTAGAGGGGCCTTTGGAGTGCCACCAGACTTGCCACTGGCTTGGCAGGTCACACAAGATTTACAAAAGTCTTTTGTGTCCTCTGACATATGAGGCCAGTGAAACAAGGGGACAAGTCTTTCCCAAGTTTTCGTCTGACCCAAATTCCCAGCCAAAGGAATGTCATGAGCCAGGGTGAGAAGAAACTCTCTCTACTGCAAGGGAATGACCAATCTCTTGGCAGCTCCAGGTTTAGGGTCCCTTGACTCTGTGTACAAAAGGTTGTCTTCCCAGTACACCCTATAGCTATCACTGACACCCCTATTCTGCTGTTTGACAGCTTTCTGTCTTAAACCCTTTAATGTGGGACAGGTTTGCTGTGCCACACTCAGCTCTTCCCTGGCTGGCCCCCCTGCACCCAAAAGTTCAGCAGTGTCTGCTGCCAGCTCCTTTGGTGTATGTTCTGCACAGGGAGAGGATTCCTCAAAAGGGTAATCATCTGTAGAGGGAGAGATAGTGGGCATGGATTTACCCTTTCTATCCCTAGTTTCTGGGAGCACTTGGACCATTGTTCCAGGATCCAAGTTTCCCTGTCCTTTTTGCTTCTTGGCCGGAGCCCTTGTCAAAACAAAAATATGCCCAGGAATGCATAGCATTGCTGCATGAGCCTCCAACTCCACTTCTGCCCAAGCTATGTTTCCAAATCATTGCCCAGTATGCAATCTACAGGTAATTGAGTGGCTACCACAACTTTCTTTGGACCAGTAACCCCCTCCCCCAGTTGAGATTCACAACAGCCATGGGGTGGCTAAGAGTGTTGTTATGAGCATCAGTCACTTGGTACTACTGACCAAGTAGGTGTTGATCAGGGTGGACCAGTTTTTCTATCACCATAGTTACACTGGCTCCTGTGTCCCTGTAGGCCTCAACCTCAACACCATTGATTAGGGGTAGTTGCTTGTACTTACCCATACTAAGGGGACATGCAACCAAGGTGGCAAAGTCAATGCCACCATCAGAGACTAAAACAGCCTCTGTGGTCTCCCTAACGAGACAAACCCCAACTACATTGCCAATAGTGAGCCCAGCTACACCCTTATATTGAATATTTGTAGTAGATTTCCCACCACCACTGCTATTACTAGGGGCACTAGAGGTTGCAGTAGGGGTTGTGGTGGTGGGAGGTTTGGTGTTTTTCTTTGGACAAGTGGAATCACTTGTCCATTGGTCTTTGACTTTACACAAATAACACCAAGGCTTTTTCTGATTGTTTGAAGCGGATTTGGACCCACCACCCCCAGAGGATTTTTGTGTGCCTGATGAAGACTCAGGATGTTTACATTTGTCCCCACCCTTCTCAGAAGACTTACCATCCTTCTTCTTGCCATCCTTGTCACCCCCTGTATGAACTTTTCTGTTTACCCTTGTTCTGACCCATTTGTCTGCCTTCTTTCCCAATTCTTGGGGAGAGGTCAGATCAGAGTCTACTAGGCATTGGTGCAACAAGTCAGACACACAATTGTTAACAATATGCTCTCTCAGAATAAGATTATACAAGCTTTCTTAGTCAGAAACTCTACTGCCATGCAACCAACCTTCCAAGGTCTTCACTGAACAGTCCACAAAATCTGTCCAGTCTTGAGAAGACTATTTTCTGGTGTCTCTGAACATAATCCTGTATTGTTCAGTGGTTAAGCCAAATCCATCCAAGAGTGCATCTTTCAAAACGTTGTAATTATTGGCATCACTTTCTCTGACAGTAAGGAGCCTATCCCTTCCCTTTCCAGTGAAAGATAGCCACAAGATAGCAGCCCACTGCCTTTGAGGGACCAACTGTATCATACAGGCCCTCTCAAGTGCAGCAAACCACTTATTAATGTCATCCCCCTCCTTGTAAGGGGGGACTATCTTATGCAGATTCCTGGAATCTTGCTCTCTAACAGGATTGCTATCAGAAATATTGCTGCTGTCACCATGGGGAACTAATCCCAATCTCTGTCTTTCCCTCTCTATGTCTAGGAATTCCCTGTCTAAGGCCAGCTGCTGGTGTTTAAGCTTCAGTCTGGTCTCTTCCATCCTCCGCTTTCTGAGTTCCCTTTCCATGAAGTTATCCTCAGGGTGGGAGGCTTGGGAATGTTTGGACACAGAGGAAATGTGGGAATTTGCGGAGAGAGACCTGTCCCTAACTGTCTGGACCCTAGTAACCTGGCCTCTAGGAGTGAAAGATGTCCTACTAATGTGTGACCCTCTAATACTACCAGTGTCACTAGGTGGCCTTCTAGGGGGCAGGACTTTGTAAGAACCTTCCCCAGCATATTCAGGGAACTCCTCTGAGTCTGACTGGGAAGCCTCCCTTTTTTCTACTCTTTCCAGAGATGGGCCAGACTGGTTCGGGTCATCCTGTAAGAGCAGGTTAAAGAGGAACTCTTTTGTTGGATTCTTACCTATGCTTAAAGCTCTGGAACACAGGAACTCTATCCAAGTGACCCTCACAGTCCAATGATCCTTCAGTCCAAGTTTGGTGGAGGTAAGTCCTTGCCTCCACACGCTAGATTGCAAACCTGTGTACTGCGTGATCTGCAGCTGCTCCGGCTTCTGTGCACTTTTCCAAGGATTCCTTTGTGCACAGCCTAGCCTGGGTCCCCAGCTCTTCGTCCTGCATTGCCCAACTCGCTGAGTTGGACTCCGACGTCGTGGGACCCTCCTTTGTGACTCTGAGTCGACCGCTGTCCTCAGATCTTCTAAGTGCCTGTTACGGTACTTCTGCAGGTGCTGCCTGCTTCTGTAGGGGTTCTCTGAGTTGCTGAGCGTCCCCCCTGTCTCCTCCTCCAAGGGGCAACATCCTGTTCCTTCCTGGTCCCCAGCAGCACCCACAAATCTCTAACGCAACCCTTGCAGCTAGCAAGGCTTGTTTGTGGTATTTCTGCCTGGAAACACTTCTGCAACCTTCAGCAAGCCGTGGGACATCTTCTGACCAAAGGAGAAGTTCCTAGCACCTTCTGTTGTTGCAGAATCTTTGGCTTCTTCCACCCGGAGGAGCCCTTTTGCACCTTCATCCAGGGTTTAGTGGGCTCCTGCCACCCCTGGGCACTTGCATGACTCTTGGACTTGGTCCCCTTTCTTTACAGGTCCTCTGGTCAAGGAATCCATCTTCAGTGGTTTGGTAGCAGTTGTGGTTCTTGCAGAATCCCCTATCTCGACTATACTGTGTTTCTGTGGAAGTAGGGTAACTTTACTCCTACTTTTCAGTGTCTTGGGGTGGGGTATTTTGGACACCCTTACTGTTTCTCACAGTCACAGCAACCCTTTACAACCTACCATAGGCCTAGGGTCCATTCGTGATTCGCATTCCACTTTTGGAGTATATGGTTTGTGCTGCCCTAGGCCTATTTCTACCTATTGCATCCTATTGTGATTCTACATTGTTTTCACTACTTTTCTCACTGTTACTTACCTGATTTTGGTTTCTGTACATATAATTTGTGTATATTACTTACCTCCTAAGTGAGGGTATCCTCTGAGATGCTTTTGGCATATTGTCACTAAAATAAAGTACCTTTATTTTTAGTAACTCTGAGTATTGTGTTTTCTTATGATATTGTGCTATATGATATAAATGGTATAGTAGGAGCTTTGCATGTCTCCTAGATCAGCCTAAGCTGCTTTGCCATAGATACCTTCTATCAGCCTAAGCTGCTAGAAACACCTCCATTCTACTAATAAGGGATAACTGGACCTGGCACAGGGTGTAAGTGCCACAGGGTACCCACTATAAGCCAGGCCATCCTCCTACATTGGTGGTGCAGCGGTGGGATAGGTACCTGCAACTGCTTTACCACTTTGTCATTTGGTACTTTTCATAAGAGACTCATATACCAAATAGTTCAGTATATGTACACTTAACCAACAAAATGTACTTTTCTATTCTAAAACGTTTAACAAAGTTCTGAAAAGTTTTTGAAAACTTCTAAAAGTTTTCCCAAAGTTTGAAAAAGTTTTTTCTCTGTGCTTTCTAAAGTTCTAAAACTTTTTCTCTCACTATGCTTAAACCTTTTTCTATCATGTCTACAGTAGAGGCTACTTCCAAGGTTCTTAATGCAATGTATGAGAGTTTAAACTATAAAAGTTTGAGGGGTCTCTGCCTGGATGGAGGTTTGAGTATAGGAAAGAATCCTACAAAAGAGTTTCTCTTTAACATGCTCATTGTGGATGACCAGAACCAGTCTGGCCCATCTCAGTAGAGGTTAGAAAGTGGGGAAGCTTCCCAGTCTGACTCAGGGGAGTTCCTTGAGAAAGCTGGGGAGAGTTCTTATCAGGTCCTGTCCCCTAGGAGGGCACCTAGTGATGCTGGTAATGATAGAGGCTCCCACACCAGTAGGGCATCTTTTACCCCTAGAGGCCAGGTTACTAGGGTCCAGACAGTTAGGGACAGGTCTCCCTCTGAAACTTCCCACATTTCCTCTGTGTCTAAACATTCCCAACCCACCCACCCTGAGGATAACTTGTTAGAAAGGGAACTCACAAATTTTAAGAGACCAGACTGAAGCTTAAACAGCAGCAGCTGGCCTTAGATATGGAATCCCTAGACATAGAGAGGGAATGACAGAGGTTGGGGTTAGTTCCTCATGGTGGCAGCAGCAGTATTTCTGATAGCAAGCCTGTTAAAGAGCAAGATTCCAGGAATCTGCAAAAGATAGTCCTCCCTTACAAAGAGGGGTGACATTATTAAGTGGTTTGCTGCACTTGAGAGGGCCTGTATGGTACAGTTGGTCCCTCAAAGGCAGTGGGCTGCTATTTTGTGGCTATCTTTCACTGGAAAGGGTAGGGATAGGCTCCTTACTGTCAGAGAAAGTGATACCAATAACTACATAGTTTTGAAAGATGCACTCTTGGATATATTTGGCTTAACCACTGAACAATACAGGATTAAGTTCAGAGACACCAGAAAAGAGTCTTCTCAAGACTGGACAAAGTTTCTGACTATGAAAGTCTGTATAATCTTAATGTGAGAGAGCATATTCTTAACAATTGTGTGTCTGATTTGTTACACTAGTATCTGGTGGACTCAGATCTGACCTCTCCCCAAGAATTGGGAAAGAAGGCAGACAAATGGGTCAGAACAAGAGTGAACAGAAAAGTTCATACAGGAGGTGACAAGGATGGCAAGAAGAAAGATTGTGAGAAATCTCAGGATAAGCATGGGGATAAGGGTAAAACCAAAGATCCTTCTTCAAATCCTAAACACTCTTCATGGGGTGGGGATACATCAAATTCTTCTTCTTCATCACAACACACACACATCAAAAAACCTTGGTGGTTTGTGTGCAAAAATAAAGGCCATAGGCCAGGGGATAAGTCCTGTCCAGGTAAACCCCTGAGCCTACCACCACTAATACATCAAACTCTAGTGTCCCTAGCAGTAGTGGTAATAGTGGTGGGACTGCTGGCAACAGTCAAAATAAAGGTGTAGTTGGGTTCACTTATGGGTCCATCATAGAAACTGGGGTAGTCAGTCCCAAGACAGTTTCTGTCACACCTGGTGGCATTGGCCTTGCCATACTGGCTGCTTGTCCCCTTACAATGGATAAGTACAGGCAGACAGTTTCAATAAATGGTGTTGAGGCTCAGGCCTACAGGGACAGAGGTGCCAGTATCACTTTGGTGACTGAAAACCTAGGGCCATATTTATACTTTTGGACGCAAAACTGCGCCGGCGCAGTGTTGCGTCAAAAATAATACCGCCAGTTAACGCCATTTTGGTGCGCTGTGCAGGCGTCAAATTTATACTTTGATGCACGGCGGCGCAAACCACAGGTGTGAGTCATTTTTTTTTATGCACACCGCAGCGTCAAGTCGTAAAGCTAAACGACGTTAACACGGCGGAAATGACTGTGGGTCGATTTACGACCCCGCAAACCGGATATGCACCGTTTTTTTACGCAATAGTGTCAAAAATCCCCGCGAACACAGCCATTTCAGCAGAGAAGAGCCAAAATGGACCCCAGATGCCTCTACAGACCCCAGGAAGATGACAACAGACCAGTAAGCAGCCAGGAGGACCCACACAAGAACCAGGACACTTTTAAGAAGAAAAGAAAGTGTTGCTTTAGTGCAGAGGAACAGGAAATTCTGGTTAAAGAGGTGACGGAACACCAGCACCAACTGTTTGTCACTTCAAAATTGCCAATTAGTAGGAGAGAGGCTATATGGCAACAAATTGTCGACAAGATCAACAGTGTGGCAGAAGTACGCAGAACAGTCATTGAGTGCAAGAAACGCTGGCATGACTGCAAGAGCAGGACCAAGGAAAAGATGGCCAGGAACAGAAAGGCAGCACTGCAGACTGGAGGTGGGAGTCCAGCACACCAGGAGGCCCTGGACCACATGGAGGAGATGGTTGCAGCCGTCATCCCTGAGGAGATTGTCACAGGGATTCAAAGACAGGTCAGCGCAGACTACCAGGAGACAACGCACATGCAGGGTAAGTCGCATAGGGAATTAAAATGCACTAATGTCAACTACAACTGTGGGGGGGATACTGACCACAAAATGCATGAAAGTTATCATATACATGGAGTGGCATGGGTAAAGGGGGATGGCATGGGGGCATGGCCTGCATAGACAGAAGCTGGGACACACCATTACTCTACACCAACAACAGTCCCATGGGGGCATGCTGCCATGCCAATGATGGAGCAAAGGTAAAGCCACGCCAGGAGGGAAGGGCACAACGTCAAACTGACATCCCGGCACACATCAGCCACCATACCCCCTACATTAACTAGGGCCCTATTAACAACCTCTAGCCATACCGACAACTGGAATGTAACTGGGACAACAGTTGCCACTACCACCTCCGCTCTGTGTGCAGCTCAAATAGCCAATGGCAGTAACTTCCCATGGATCATACACACCTAAATTAGAGGGTTGAGGATGACAGCTCCAGTAATGCCCTGAAAAAAGACAAAGTCCCCAGTACTGTCAAATGTCAATGCCCATAGTTGTCGCAAACATCAGCCAAAGTCAACAACAATAGGAGCTACACAGCACTAAGGACATACCCATGCTGCATATGTCAGGGTCCATCCTGTGCCTGGGTCACAATGTAACATCCCAAATGTCATAGTGCTCAGACAACAGCATTGAGGGGGAGGACACATGTAACTGGTCACTGAAATACACCTGCAGAGTCAGAGGAGGAAATAGGACACTGCTACGATTATCAGGGCAATCCAATGTACCACACATTCCCAACATCAACTGTACACATTACCAATGCCAACATCCATATTGTGCCATAACAATGCTATGCATAGGATATGCTACATGTCAACTACATTTAAGTGGATGTGAAAGATCAGAGACTGGGGCAGGTCCAGATTGTCAAGTGTGCTGCCAGTGCCATCAGAACACCCACAGCCAGTGAAAGGCCTCACCATGAGAATGGATGTAGACGGAGAGTTGAGTAGGACAAGAAGGTGGCAATTCACTATTTGCCCTAAAACAATACTAGAGGAGATGATGCAGAGAAGTCCAATAACTTAATACTATACATGTGACATGCAGGTGGGCCATAGGCCTAGGAGAATGCCCATCTGAAAGACAGGAGCAATAAACACGAAACAAGATCACAATGTGAATTAATCACAAGGCAGGCATGTCACATCACTAATGCCACAACACACACACACTAATTGTACCCTGTTTCATTGCAGAGGAAGATGGATCTCCTGCGGATATGCCTGTCCCAGAATACCCTGATGACATGGATGACGAGCTGACAAACATTCCCCAGGAGACCATCCAAGAGGTCCTTGGAACCCTCCAGACCCCACCTTCAGTCACAAGGAGGAGCACAGAACAAGCAGCCATCACAGAGGACCCACCGACCACTCCAATTGTAAGACCTGCCAGCTCCAATTCAGCTGAGGACTCAGACGACACAGGCACCAGCTTTGAGAGAACTGTAGTTGGGGTACAGCAGGAGCTGGCCAATGAGGTGCGGGTAGGGATGCAAACTATGGCAGCCAGCCTCGAGGGGGTGTGTTTGTGCATGATGTCATCTGCAGATCAGGCAGCAGCTATGCAAGCGCTAACATCTATCTTGCAGGAACAGCAAAAAAGCCTGAAAGAAATCAGCACAGCTGTAATACAGTTGACCCAACACCTACAACAGTAATCCAGTCAACGCGTGCACGAATGCAACATTGAACCCCTCAGGGTCGACCTGGCTGCCTACCATCGTGATGTGGCTGCTATTCTTCCTCTCTGCACTGTCTGAAACGCCACCCCAGCATGTCAAAAGCATTTCCTTAACCCCTTGTGTAGGATCACCATGTAAGATGTCACTATAATGGACTCACAATCATGGACAATGTACATATAGCACTACAGCACTTTTCAATAAATAGCACTTACACAACTAATCGGTCTCTGGGTAATGTGACACATCAACTGTGCAGTAGATAACTGAAATGTGCCTACTGTCAAATTACGTAGCTTGTCAATACAACTGTCCTGATATTATGTAGTCAGATAAATCTGCACAGTGGCCAGTATTGCATCATACTCTGCCCTTCCTGAGGGTAATATCTGATGAAGTGAGAAACCATACACCATCATGCTGTGTTGGACAGAATAATGCTTCCTCAAGGGATATCTAAGTCATAAAATAGTGGCAGCAAAATGTTGTCACCATGCCATACTAACACATATAACAGTGCACACAAATCTAAGCTAACACTACAAAAACTGCATGAATGAAGCTGTCTGAATTTACATCCAAATAGGAAATCATGCTGAACAGTGTCACAAATGATCTATGTGAGTGATGAAGACAAGACTACAAGAGTGCGTACGACAACTCATCTTATAAGGATGTCCTTGAACATCACATTGAAGTCAGACCTAAAACTGTTACCCCAATACCAAGTCTGGAAGCACTGTTTGTGACATAGAAAACATACTTATCGACAAAAACACGTTGGTATCCATATTATCTGTGATTGGTGGTTGCAACGAATGGTGGAATCTTTGCAAGGTAGCTCTGGGGTAGATACCAATCTTACAGCTCAGTTGGGATTTGTTCGTAACATAGGACGCAAATGTAATAAAACAAATTTCATGTACACTAATGCCAAGGACATGATCAAGTAGCATTTAACACATACTGTAAAGGGTTAACTATATATTTATTAAATGGTAATCACAGAAGAGGAAACTGAGGGAAAAGTCTTACCTACCCTAATCTACCCTGACTACTCATTACCCACAACTGTCCCTAACTAACCTAAGCTAAACTTACTTATCACATGTAACGAAATGTTCTAAACATCAGCCCCCCACCCCCCCTTATGAGACGGGACACATGGAGGACAACACATACTAACCTAAACACATACTATACTATCCTAAACAAATATATATATATATATATATATTCTTTTTTTACTTTTAATTTTTTTTTATTAAACACACAAGAACCCCAACATAGCCCCACACACTTAATAAGTAAAAATAGAAAGAATCAGGACCCCCACCCACTAACACTAACTAAACTAACAGACTATACTAACCTAACACTAAGCCCCCTAAGCCCACTAAGTATGAGAACAAGGAAAGAGGAGGGAGGGGAGGGAATCATGGCCATTGTCACCAAAGTCTAGAGGTTGGCCCTCCAGAGGGTCCGCTTTATGGACTTCACACGCCTGTTAATATGGCGAACATCCTAGCTCAGATTACTTATCTTCCTCAAGATACGGTCCATCTTCCGTTCCATTTCGTGGAATGCTGCAGGGTCAACTGTTGGAGCTGGGGCAGTCTGGGTACCGGCGGAGGAGGTCTGTGGGGGTGTGGAGCCAAGGCCAGTGGGCTGTCCTGATGTTGCTGCAATGCTGGGGCCTGGAACTACAGCAGACGTAGGGACAACAGTCCCAGCTGTGGGTGTGGCCACCTGGGTAGAACTGGTGGTTGTGCTGGTGGTGGCTGTGGTGGGCAAAGTAGGGCCACCCTGTGGGAAAGCCCTCCATGCCCCGGAGGCCCGTTCATGGCGGTATCGACGGGCCATCCTCCTGAACCCCGACTCTACCAGCAGGATATGCTGGTATCTCATGGCCCAACGCTGGAACTCACGGACCTGGTTGGGAGTCATGTTTGCAGCTGTGAAGACAAATGCAAATAATTTATACTAGGAACTGCATTGTGTGAAATGGCACAAGAAGTCAATCACCATACAGATCATTGAATGTCCCTAAGGAAGTACATGGCAGGCCAGCCTACAAAGGTCGTATCACACATAGCACATCCAAAACCTACGAGATGGGTAACAACTGGCATTGACTTGCCATCTGAGTTCTGCCAGTTATCAGCTAACAATCATGCTGCAAATCCTCCGCCAATACCTGGGCTACAAATGTCAGTGTACGGAATGCAAAACTAAAGCCACATGGTCTGCAAGTTGTAACTGGACTTGCCAGTATAGTACCAATGTGCCATGCCTGAGTGTGTATACTAGGTTCCGACCAAACAGTCACTTATTCACATGTATGTGTAACATACTGGTAGCATCAGTCCTAGGTACCGTATTCACAAAACCATGCCTTTGTTTGAGGCGGGGGGTGGAGAAACAACTAACAATTCCAAACAACATGGACACTGAGGAGTGTATAGAAAACTCCACACATGTTTGGCTCTACACACACACCACAGGTAAGGTCTATCAACAATTAGGAGTCAGCAAACCCTTGACCAATCATAGCGCCACACATGTCAGGACATGCAGAGCTTGGTACACAACATATACTTCCAGTGAGGCATGACTTACAACAGACCCAGAGTTGCAAGAACACCCATGATCATGATTAGCATGCACACCTAGGCCATTTCACTCAAGTTCCACATACCTGTAGCACTACATGTGGAAGTACATGCTGCTAGGAAGTTCTACCTACAGTCTAATAAGTACTTTGGTGAATAGGGAATCAGAGGTCTGTTGGAAAGCGATTTGCAGTACCAATCTGGGAGAATGTGGGTCTGACAGGCTGACTAAATCTGAGCTGACTTCCAGTGCGACTCTTGTTGATACAAGTGTCATCCACATGACTCACCCCAGTACTCATTGTGGGGCCTACAGGAATGACCTACAATCCCTAGATAATACAATAGGATAAGCATTGGCCAACTCAAAACTTTTGAGAAACTGAAATCCCACTCATGGAACAAGTCAAATGATTGGCCAGCGCATCACACCTTGCTATGTGTTCAACACACACAAGTCCATCACACATCCCAGCAAACACAACACATAACAGACATATCAACACTTACTGGAGTGGTCGGGGTCCTCAAATGTAACCACCTCTCCCACAGTGTAGGGTGCCGGTCCACCTGTAAGGCATGGAAGGAAGAAATGTGTTCAAAATCTGTGCACTGACCAACAATTTCAAAGACATATACAATGTGTAAGCTGAATAACGAAATGACAGCCATTTAGACATGATGATACTGCGTCTGATATATCACGGCCAACATGTACATAGTGTGGGTCTCCTGTGACAGTTACACACATATCTGCATACATGCAGTGGCCCTAACTATCATGTGGTGGCAAACATGCCCCGTCATTAGTGATCAGAAATAATAATGGAGTGTAATCGTCTCATCATGTGCATTCAAGAGAGACATCCAAAGCCTGGTTACTTGAGGACTGCATTACCAGTCAAAAAGCCTATGTGGCCATGACACATTTCATACACAGAAGTACAATGTACAGAGGGGCAGGGACTTTTGTAAGCCCTCCTGTTGTTACAGTTTCTTCATTTGATGTGGCCCTGCAATGGTGATTTGCACCAACCATGGAGATGTGAAGCCATGTGCGTACCTTTGGACTGCCATCCCTAATTGGAATGTGGCACAACTAACTCTAAGTACCTGTCTAAGATGTTAGCTGAGGGCAACTCACACCTTTTCACAATGTTTTCAAATCCTGATCTGACATCTATCAAAAAAGATGAAGGACCACAATAATCCCTAACATTCATAGAACTTCCGTGAACGCTTTCCTTCCACACTCACCAGACTCACATGAGACATATGTCTGGGCCACTTTGCTATCATCAATTGACGTGAAGCCAGCACTCATTTTCTGCATCATGTAGTGTTTCTAAAGTCAGTCTAGCTATTACGTCAACAAAGATTGCCAATATTTTAGTACATCTTTACTTTTCTGGCAAATGTGGCCTATATAGACATGATTGGCTCCTATTTTGTTTGGTTGTCTGACACAAAGACAGCACTAATTTACTTAACGGAAAAGTATCCTGTAAGTTTGAAGAGCACGTGCTTCCTGACAGCTAGCAATTGTGATTCTACACATAGTGCATCAAGTACCCTGTATGTTTCCACAGCATTACACACAGTCAGCAAGTTAGCTGGCAGATATTGTATCAAATCATCTGATGTCACTACAGAGCATTTAATTGTGCACATTTAAATGATTAGTACTCACCAACAGGGCCACCAATCACGGTTCCAAGGTGGTCCAAGAGATCCTGCTCCCTGGTGATGTGGTCAGCCCACCGCTGCTTCAGCTGGTGGTCACTCCTCTGGCTGGCATACACGTGCTGCAGGTGATGCATCACCTTTCCTCACCGGATTCTGCATGCCTCTGTGTGATACCCCTGTATCACCCTGCCCCCTGCCTCGATCATCAGTGGTAGGAAATGGCACACAAGCCATATAAAGCCCCCCAAATCCTCTTCACCCATCCTGCCAAGACGTGGCCTACCAGACATCTTGCAAATGAAAAGGGGAATAGGGGTTAAAGAAGTAGAAAGGGGAAAAGGGGGAAAGTAGGGGTACAAAAACAGATGAAAAGTAAACTTAACCACTAACAGAGCCCAACTATCCCCAAACTAGCACTACCCACAACAGACTCCCACAAACAACAAAAACACTAGAATACTGGACAAATGTAAACAAAACACAGTAGGACACTATACACCAACAATATTTATTTCACAAAATGACAATTGAGATAGCACACAGGACACAAAAGCACAAAATCAATGGACACCACTCAGAAAACAGCCACATAGTCTAGAAGATTCACAGACTGCAATGTGAAAGTGAAAGTACATTCACTGTACATAATCTGTAAACAGGATATCCTATTACATCACTTCCTGCATAAAATGGCCGCCGTTTTTCGCGTTATGCATCATATTTTTTCACGCATACAGTTTGTGCGTCATATTTTTCGACGCACAGGAGTGAAAATTAGCCCACATCCAAATAATAGTATATAGTCTGTACAATTATTTGGATGCGGTCTAATTTTCAATCCTGTGTGCCAAAAAATATGACGCACAATCTGTATTTGTGGAAAAAAAATGACGCATAACGCTAGCAACGTCAACATTTCAGTGCATGAACTGGTTTTGGGCATTTTTTCTGTTTTTATGTTATGTTACATTTGGGACACATCAGAGATAGTCTGATGGCACCCACTATGTTGTTGATAGTGTATGTTCACATGTGAGACATCACACTGCAGCGGACCATGACCCGCTACCTCCTTAACAGGATTTTGACCGTTGGCTGCCGCACTAGATGGCCATATGTGTGGCCTACATATATGTATTGCACAATTTGGGCATGTTTGGCATCAGGAGAGGATTGCAATGTGACGCACATATGTACAATACCTCAATGCCTATGGCTCAATGTGTGTGCAGTGGCAACTAATGCAGTTGTTGACCGAGTGTGTGTGCATCACATCATGCATTATTGAACATATGCTTGTATGAATGTGAAGTCAATGTGTCCAAACCTTAGATACAAGTCACTGTGGAAATGAGAGAGGACATGTGTTAGTCATACATGTAGCAACATCCGTTATGTGCACTTCCAAGATTTTGGGTAACGTAGACACCACAGATGACAGAGCATGCACCAGATAGATGGCAGACGCTTGTTCATGTCAATGGTGCACATTTTCACCATCCTATGTCCTAGATTTTTGGTAACAGCTTCCTAGGCACTTGTTGGTGAATCCCACAGTGAGTCAGACACATGCATTGAGGAAGTGGGTACCATGTAGTTGGCCCAGACAGCCAAAGTTGAACCACAAATGTAATATGACGCCACAGTTGAGGTCATATAACTGAGCCACAACTCTCCAGTGGCTGTGGTGGACCAGCAGATGAGGCAGCACGTGTCCATATATTTCCAGTGATCATTTGCACAGAGGTGTCTTGTTCATGTGTGTGGTCCAATGTTGAGCCTGTATATTTTTAGGGGTGTCATTTGTCACAGTTAGGTCCAGGTCTCATCATGAGTCAGTGGCAGCTATTCCTGATCTACTGAGTATCCTTTGTTGACCAATGTGAGTAAAGTGGATGTGGACATGAGAACCTACATGGGGATGGTCCCAGGCTGTCACTGAAGACATGTAATGAGACTGTCAACAGGGCAACCTTGGTGTGCTGAGTGAGATAATGTCTCAGGTGTCATGTTCCGGCAGGTGTCATTACAACATTTGTACACAGGTTAGCCTCTGACCAAAAGACTGCATCACTGGTCCTCTGGGTCCCCTCCCATCCCAATGAGTTTGGTCCCTGGAATCCAGCAACTCTGTCCAAGTGACTCCCACAGTCCAGTGACTCTTCAGTCCAAGTTTGGTGGAGGTAAGTCCTTGCCTCCCCACGCCAGACTGCATTGCTGGGAACCGCGACTTTTGCAGCTACTCCGGCCTCCGTGCACTTCCGGCGGAAATCCTTTGTGCACAGTCCAGCCTGGGTCCACGGCACTCTAACCTGCATTGCACGACCTCCTAAGTTGTTCTCCTGCGACGTGGGACTCCTTTGTGCGACTTCGGGTGAGCACTGTTTCACGCATCCTCATAGTGCCTGTTTCTGGCACTTCTGCGGGTGCTGCCTGATGCTGAGAGGGCTCCTTGTCTTGCTCGATACCCCCTCTGTCCCCTGACGCAATTGGCGACATCCTGGTCCCTCCTGGGCGACAGCAGCATCCAAAAACACTAACTGCACAATTTGCAGCTAGTAAGGCTTGTTGGCGGTCTTTCAGCAGAAAAACACTTCTGCACGACTCGCCACGGCGTGAGGGATCTGTCCTCCAAAGGGGAAGTCTCTAGCCCTTGTCGTTCCTTCAGAAATCTAAGCTTCTACTGTCCAGTATCAGCTTCCTTGCACCCACAGCTGGCATTTCCTGGGCATCTGCCCATCTCCGACTTGCTTGTGACATTTGGACTTGGTCCCCTTGTTCCACAGGTACCCCCGACTGGAAATCCATTGTTGTTGCACTGTTGGTTTGTGTCTTTCCTGCAGAATTCCCCTATCACGACTTCTATGTCCTTTGGGGAACTTTAGTGCACTTTGCACTCACTTTTCAGGGTCTTGGGGTGGGCTATCTTTCTAACCCTTACTATTTTCTAATAGTCCCAGCGACCCTCTACAAGGTCACATAGGTTTGGGGTCCATTCGTGGTTCGCATTCCACTTTTGGAGTATATGGTTTGTGTTGCCCCTATCCCTATGTGTCTCCATTGCATCCTATTGTAACTATACATTGTTTGCACTGTTTTCTAATACTATTACTGCATATTTTGGTATTGTGTACATATATCTTGTGTATATTTGCTATCCTCATACTGAGGGTACTCACTGAGATACTTTTGGCATATTTTCATAAAAATAAAGTACCTTTATTTTTAGTATATCTGTGTATTGTGTTTTCTTATGATATTGTGCATATGACACTAGTGGTACTGTAGGAGCTTCACTCGTCTCCTAGTTCAGCCTAAGCTGCTCTGATAAGCTACCATTATCTATCAGCCTATGCTGCTAGACACCCTATAGACTAATAAGGGATAACTGGGCCTGGTGCAAGGTGCAAGTACCCCTAGGTACTCACTACAAGGCAGTCCAGCCTCCTACACCAGGGTGCCCACGCACTAAGTAACTTGGCACCCAACCTTCACCAGGTGAAGGTTAGACATATAGGTGACTTAGAAGTTACTTATGTGCAGTGAAAAATGGCTGTGAAATAACGTGGACGTTATTGCACTCAGGCTGCAATGGCAGGCCTGTGTAAGAATTGCCTGAGCTCCCTATGGGTGGCAAAAGAAATGCTGCAGCCCATAGGGATCCCCGGGAACCCCAATACCCTGGGTACCTAAGTACCATATACAAGGGAATTATATGGGTGTACCAGTGTGCCAATGAGAATTGGTCAATTTAGTCACTAGCCTGTTAGTGACAAATTTGGAAAGCAGAGAGAGCATAAACACTGAGGCTCTGGTTAGCAGAGCCTCAGTGATACAGTTAGGCACCACACAGGGAACACATATAGGCCACAATCTTATGAGCACTGGGGTCCTGGCTAGCAGGGTCCCAGTGACACCTAACAAACACACTGACAACATAGGGTTTTCACTATGAGCACTGGGCCCTGTCTAGCAGTATCCCAGTGAGGCAATGAAAAAATCCCTGACATATACTCACAAACAGGCCAAAATTGGGGGCAACAAGGCTAGAAAGAGGCTACCTTCCTACAGTGGCCACAGTGAGGGTCACTGTTGGTGTCTGACCAGCTTGCCCAAATGGGCCAGGACCATCCTCCACGCCCAGATGTCCAGGAGCATCTTCATCACTGAGGGCTTCATCCACTGGAGTAGTAGCAGTCTCCTCACTGACCTCTGTGTGACCAGGGGGAGCTTGGTCAGTTGATTTGAAATATACAATGTTACTGGTTGTATTATGACATCTACCTCCAAACATTTTCAGTGATTTTTCACAAAGACCTTGTACATAGTTGTTTTGCAGGTAATCGTATCATGACTTGTACACATGGTGTTGGTTGTACTGACATGAAATTTGTGAAACATGTCAAATCTCCTTGCCTGAAACGGGCCTGAAAATGTCATGTTGCCACTAGTGCAGGCTAAACAATGAATAGGCAAGCTAGGTTTTGAAGCCCATTTTGAGGCCTTGTTGAATGTGATGCAGGCAGACCTCGGACTTTGCAGCATATGTGACAGGAGTCATCATGTGGTCAGTGCATTGTGAATATGTCTGCTGCCAATACCATTTCGATGATGCATCTTGAGGCCTTTTGGATCATTGTTTGGCATACTGGGTAAGCTGTCCTGCCTGTCCTCAATACTGTCATCTTGGCTTGGCAAGTCAATGTGGAGCTAGGTAGCCAGACATATCTCAGAGTTTGGCATGATCTTAATCCTGGTCATTCCCAGATGAGTAAACCTCAAATGTGTCTAAGCAGGCAAGGCTCTTTGATCAAGTGACCACTGGTGTGGTATTTTGAGTTGGGAAAACAGTACCTTCTGGGAGTTACAGTCATGTCACTGTCTCCACTGCACACACTTGACAAATTTCATCCTCCCAGGTGTGTTTTCATATGGGATTTCGCCACTAGATGGATTTGGGCAAGCGAAACAGGTTTTGTTGTTGGAGTTAGGGAAACAGGGCCAATTCGGCTTTGCATTCTGGTCACTCCCTCTAATTCCCACAAATATTCATATGCTATCTTCCCAGGTGAATGAACTTCAAGCGGGATTTCACAGACATGGCTATTTGGGCATATGGACCCTGAGTGAGAGATACAGAGCCTCCTGGCCTTAGCAGTCAGGTCACTCCCTCTACTACACACACTTCACAAATTGTATCCTCACATCAGAGTAAACTTACATCGTGGTTTGCGAAAATGGGCTGTTTGATCAAATGGATACTGTTCTGGTGTTTTGGATCAGAGAAACAGCACCTCCTGTGAGTTGTAGTCAGGTTATTCTATCTACTTCACACACTTGACCAATGTCATCCCCCCAGGTGTGTAAACTTCATTTGTGAGTTGCCAAACAGGGGTCTTTGGACAAGGGAGCACTGTACTGGTATTTGGAGTTATTGGAACAGGGCCTATTGTGGTTTGTATTCAGATCACTCTCTCTAATACACACACTTTACACACGTCATCCCCCCAGGTGAATAGCCTTCAGTTTTGAGTTACCAAACAAAGGTATTTTGAGAGGAGAACACTGTGCTGGTGGTTGGGGTAATAGTATCAGAGACGTCTGGGAGTTGCATTCAAGTTAGTCCATCCATATATTGTCCCATGAGTACACTTCTTTTGTGAGTTGACAAACAAGGGTATTTGGAGAAAGAAACACTGAGCTGGTAGTTTGAGCAATAGCAACAGTGCCTCCTGGGAATTATAGTCATGGCACGCCTTGTACTTCCTAACAGTTACCCCATGATATCCTCCCAGGTAATTCACTTAATTTGGGAGTTCACAAACAGGAGTTGAATGGGGAAGAGGACACTGTGCTGGTAGCTGGAGTTATTAAAACAGTGACTCAGGGGGTTGCAGTCATGTTAGTCGCTGTACTATGCACCCTATACAAATGTTAACCCCCAGCTGAGTACACTTCATTTGTGAGTTAACAAACAAGGGTATTTGGAGAAGGAAACACTGGGCTAGTGGTTTGAGTAACAACAACAGTCTCTCCTGGGAGGTATAGTCAGGTCACCTCCTGTTCTACACATACTTGACAGATGTTTTCCCCCGAGGTGAGTACACTTCAATTGGGATTTTACAAACAGGGGTCTTTTGAAAAGTGAACACTGGGCTGGTAAGAGTAGCAACAGTAGATGTGGCAAAAGTTGAGCTAAGGGCATGCATGACATTTCTAGTGTAGTGACTTACCAGACTCGACTCCCCAGGCATTCCTGTCAAGCCCTCAGGATGCATGATGGCCAAGATCTTTTACGTCAATGGAAAGAGATGTAATGGGGCACTAGGAGGGCCATCACCAGCCTTTTTGGCCTGCAGCTGGTGTGTAGACCAAAGAATGGACCTTGCCCCTGACGTCGTTCCACATCTTCCTAATGTCCTCCCTGGTATGCAGGGTGGTGCTTAGAGCATTCACTCTGTCAACTATCCTGCCCACATTTCCATTTTCCTATTGAGAGGAATGTGCTGGACTTGTGCTCCACACAAGTGTTGCTCTACTGTAATGATTTCATCCACCATGACTCTCAGTTCATCTTCTGAAAACGGGGATATTTTGAATGTGGCATGGTGGGGGGAAAAAAGACCGGTGAAAGTGACTTATTAAACAGTGCAATGGGGTGTAAATGAAATGAAGTGGGTGAAGGGTGTTGTATGTGATATTGAAAAAAGGGGTACCTAATTTATGGTATGTGGATTAGTAAGTTTACTCTGCCTTGCTGTGAAAATGCAAAGGATTGTGGTGTGTGCACGGGTGTGTTTTAGAGTGTCCTTTGCAGATGTGTCCAGTGTGACAATGTGTGTCAGCTGTGTTGTTTTCAAATTCATCAAATTTGCCACTGTGTATTACTTTGCTGACAGTGGACCGCAGTGGTTCAGACGGCCATTGGCTAACCGCCATGTGTGTCTGCCACGGTGTCTTTGTGCTTCTA
Source organism: Pleurodeles waltl (assembly GCF_031143425.1). NCBI lineage: Eukaryota > Metazoa > Chordata > Amphibia > Caudata > Salamandridae > Pleurodeles > Pleurodeles waltl. Next base: position 1,518,278,748 of record NC_090444.1, on the reverse strand, counting down.
ATACGGTGAGTGGTTGGTTGCTGTGCTATCGGCGCTGGAGGTCAGACTGCCTATTTCTAGGGCTCAGCGCTGCTGGGGGTCTGCCCCTTTTGTTTGATGGTAGGCTGTCCTGACTGTGTAACTTGTAATAGGGCAATCTTTTAAGGACTGTCAACATGTGGTCTGGCGTTTTGCCTGCCACACTCGTAATGAGGCTCTTAGGCCCTCATTACAACATTGGCAGTAAATCCCGCTTGTAGGAAAGTACCATCTTGTCTGGCATGTTACCCCCATATTTCACTGTATGTATGTTGTTTTAGCCCTTTTGTCACTGGGAACCTGCCAGGCAGGACCCCAGTTCTCATAGTATGTGCCCTGTACGTGTTCCCTGTGTGGTGCCTAACTGCATCACTGAGGCTCTGCTAACCAGAACCTCAGTGTTTATGCTCTCTCTGCTTTCTAAATTTGTCACTGCAGGCTTGTGACTAAATTTACCAATTCTCATTGGCACACTGGTACACCCATATAATTCCCTTGTATGTGGTACTGAGGTACCCAGGGTATTGGGGTTGCAGGAGATCCCTATGGGCTGCAGCATTTCTTTTGCCACCCATAGGGAGCTCAGGCAATTCTTACACAGGCCTGCCACTGCGGCCTGAGTGAAGTAACGTCCACACTATTCCACAGCCATTTTCCACTGCACATAAGTAACTTATAAGTCACCTATATGTCTAACCTTCACCTGGTGAAGGTTGGGTGCCAAGTTACTTAGTGTGTGGGCACCCTGGCACTAGCCAAGGTGCCCCCACATCGTTCCGGGCAAATTCCACAGACTTTGTGAGTGCGGGGACACCATTACACACGTGCACTACAAATAGGTCACTACCTATGTATAGCGTCACAATGGTAACTCCGAATATGGCCATGTAACATGTCTAAGATCATGGAATTGTCACCCCAATACCATTCTGGTGTTGGGGGGACAATTCCATGATCCCCCGGGTCTCTAGCACAGAAACCGGGTACTGCCAAACTGCCTTTCCGGGGTTTCCACTGCATCAGCTGACAACCCCTCAGACAGGTTTCTGCCCTCCTGGGGTCCAGGCAGCCCTGGCCCAGTAAGGCAGAACAAAGGATTTCCTCTGAGATTTCCCTTTGGAAATAGGTGTGAAGGGCTGGGGAGGAGTAGCCTCCTCCAGCCTCTGGAAATGCTTTGATGGCCACAGATGGTGCCCATCTCTGCATAAGCCAGTCTATACCGGTTCAGGGATCCCCCAGCCCTGCTCTGGCGCGAAACTGGACAAAGAAAAGGGGAGTGACTACTCCCCTGACCAGTACCTCCCAGGGGAGGTGCCAAGAGCTCCTCCAGTGTGTCCCAGACCTCTGCAATCTTGGAAACACAGGTGTTGGGGGCACACTGGACTGCTCTGAGGGGCCAGTGCCAGCAGGTGACATCAGAGACCCCCTCTGAGAGGGTCTTACCTTTCTTGGTAGCCAATCCTCCTTTCTTGGTAGCCAAACCTCCTTTTCTGGCTATTTAGGGTCTCTGCTTTGGGGAATTCTTCAGATAACGAATGCAAGAGCTCACCAGAGTTCCTCTGCATCTCCCTCTTTGACTTCTACCAAGGATCGACTGCTGACTGCTCCAGGACGCCTGCAAAACCACAACAAAGTATCAAGATGACTACCAGCAACATTGTAGTGCCTCATCCTGCCCGCTTTCTCGACTGTTTCCTGGTGGTGCATGCTCTGGGGGTCGACTGCCTTCACCCTGCACCAGACGCTCAGAAGAAATCTCTCGTGGGTTGACGGAATCTTCCCCCTGCAAACGCAGGCACCAAAAGACTGCATCACTGGTCCTCTGGGTCCCCTCTCATCCTGACGAGCGTGGTCCCTGGAACACAGGAACTCTACCAAAGTGACTCCCACAGTCCAGTGGCCCTTCAGTCCAAGTTTGGTGGAGGTAAGTCCTTGCCTCCCCACACTAGACTGCAATCCTGTGTACCACGTGATTTGCAGTTGCTCCGGCTTCTATGCACTTTTCCAGTATTCCCTTAGTGCACAGCCTAGCCTGGGTCCACCCTTCCTCTGTCCTGCAGTGCTCAACCCGCTGAGTTGGCCTCCGACGTCGTGGGACTCTCTTTTTTAACTCTGCATGGACTCCGGTTCACAAATCTTCCAAGTGCCTGTTCAGGTACTTCTGTGGGTGCTGCCTGCTTCTGTGAGGGCTCTCTGAGTTGCTGAGTGTCCCCTCTGTCTCCTCCTCCAAGGGACGACATCCTGGTCTTTCCTGGTGCTCAGCAGCACTCAAAAACCTCTAAGGCAACCCTTGCAGCTAGCAAAGCTTGTTTGTGGTATTTCTGCTTCTGAACACCTCTGCCTGCTTCATCGCTACGTGGGACATCTTCCATCCAAAGGAGAAGTTCCTAGTCCTCTTCGTTCTTGCAGAATTCCAATCTTCTTCCATCCAGAGGCAGCTTCCTTGCACCTTCATCCGGGGTTTCCTGGGCTCCTGCCCCCCCTGGACACTGTTGCGACTCTTGGACTTGGTCCCCTTGCTTTGCAGGTCCTCAGGTCCAGAAATTTCTTTTCATTGCACTGCTGGTGTTTATTGTTCTTGCAGAATCCCCCTATCACGACTATTGTGCTCTTTTGGGATAGTAGGTGTACTTTACTCCTACTTTTCAGGGTCTTGGGGTGGGGTATCTTGGAGACCCTGACTGTTTTCTTACAGTCACAGCGACCCTCTACAAACTCCCATAGGTCTGGGATTCATTCGTGATTCGCATTCCACTTTTGGAGTATATGGTTTGTGTGCCCCTAGACCTATGCTTGCCTATTGCAACCTATTGTAATTCTACACTGTTTGCATTACTTTTCTGACTCCTACTTACCTATTTGTGGTTTGTGTACATATAACTTGTGTGTATTAATTACCTTCTTACTGAGGATACTCACTGAGATACTTGTGGCATATTGTCATAAAAATAAAGTACCTTTATTTTTAGTAACTCTGTGTATTGTGTTTTCTTATGATATTGTGCATATGATATAAGTGGTATAGTAGGAGCTTTGCATGTCTCCTAGTTCAGCCTAAGCTGCTTTGCCATAGCTATCTTCTATCAGCCTAAGCTGCTAGAAACACCTCTATTCTACTAATAAGGGATAACTGGACCTGGCACAAGGTGTAAGGACCTTTGGTACCCACTACAAGCCAGGCCAGCCTCCTACTCCGCTTACCGTAGTGCAGAAGACCGCCAACACACCGCTGCGATCAGTGATAAACTGTCGATAACAAAACCTCCACCGTCACGCCAGCAGGAATACGCCCAAACTATCACGACCCACGAATCCACGCGTCGGTCTTTCAACCGCGGTATTCCATTGGCGGTACACGCCGCTGCGCTCAAAATACACACACATTTACAAAACACAACCACATTGGACAAATCGAAACACACACACCTGATACACATACACACACCACTCCCACACACCCAATCCAATATAAAACACACACCCACATCACCCACAAACCCTTCCTACCAAAATTGTGAAAGAAGGCCAGAGAGAGACACCACCAGAAACAACACTAGCATCCACAGACACACAACATCATCACTCACACAACATCCACGCACCTCAGACAACACACACAAACACATCCCCTCACACATCACAACACACACCACCCCACACTTCACCCACACCACATCATGGCACCTCAACGACACCCCAGGTTTTCTGAGGAGGAGCTCAGGGTCATGGTGGAGGAAATCGTCCAGGTAGAGCCACAGCTATTCGGATCACACCTCCATTGCTAGAAAGATGGAGCTATGGCGCAGAATCGTCGACAGGGTCAACGCAGTGGGACAGCACATAAGAACACTGGATGACATCAGGAAGCGGTGGAACGACCTACGGGGGAAGGTCCATTCCGTGGTCTCAAGACACCAGATTGCAGTACAGAGGACTGGCGGTGGACACCCACCTCCTCCCTCACAACTAACAACATAGGAGGAGCAAGTCTTGGCAATACTGCATCCTGAGGGCCTCGCAGGAGTAGCAGAAGGAATGGACTCTGGTAAGTCAACCCTTAACTATTATATCCCCCACCCTAGCTGCATGCCATCACATACCCCCACACTCACCCTCACCCCCATCAGTCCAACACCTCACATATGTCCCACTATCACAAACCACCCATCCCAACACCAAGCCCTGCATGCAGCACCAAAGCATGGACACCCATCACCAAAGCATGTCCACAACAGATAATCACACAGACCCCAACCCAAATATCACACAAGGACCTAGACAAGAATGCAAGCACTGGAGTACAGGGTCACCCACCCATTGGACACAATGGCACACACAGATGCAATAATCATGTCTTTTCACCCCTGCAGGACCCCTACCCAGTGTCACTGGACAGGAGGTTCCAGACATGTCCAATCCCCCCAAAGAAGAGGACCACAGTGATGACAGCAGCTCTGCACAACTGGATCAAGATGACCAGCCCGGCCCATCTGGGACCTCGGGACAGTCGGTTCCCCTGACACTGGCACAAACCACCACAGAGCCTCCCCCCTCAGGAAACACCAGCACAGCACCCACCCAGCGGGCCCATCCCTCTGTCCCCAGGACATGTCAAGCAGCAGTGTGTCCACCACTACAGGGAACCTAGGCAAACCTACCACCCCAAGAAAATCAGAGACCTGGGGGCAGTGGCAGTGGGCACACGGTTCAGGGGACAGAGACACAGGAAAACAGGGGAACTGGGAGGAAGGCAGGGCGACAGGGGGAGGACAGGCCGAGGGAACCCACTCTCCACGAGGCCCTTTCCAACATCATGGGAGCGTACCATCATTCCCAGGAGACGATGACAACGGTACTGGCCAACTTTCAGGAGACCCAGCGGCTGCAGGAGGAACACTATCTGGGGATCAGGGAGGAACTCACGTCCATCAACACCACCCTGGTCACCATTGTAGGGGTGCTGCAGGACCTTGTCAACACCAGGAGGGACACTGTGGCACAACAAGCGGCGCCTGACACTAGCCTGGATGATGAACAGCCCACCACCTCAGCCGGCCGGCGCTAGTGGACGGAAGGCACCGTCACAGTACCATAACACCAACACCCCACCCCCTGCCGATGGAGAGCCACCCCGCAAACGTCCATGAGATCCAGGAACAAAACAGAGAACATTGCTGAGACCCCTGCAGGAAATGAGACCCCCCTGAATGTCATCCTTCTGTCCCACTTTGTCACCCTGTCCATCCTTAAACTGCCCTAGCTCCACTTCCTATGCCCCTTTGGACAATGCACCTGTGAAATAAATAGACTGGACTCTGCCATGGACATTCCTCCACCAGCACCCCTGACCATTTTACAACCCCTTCCACTTATTTGCACAAAAATAAACACACATCAATCACAAAACAATCTGGAGTCAGTCTGTGCTTTCACAAATGTGTATTTACAATAAGTATGGAAAATAGCAATGTCAATTTTATTGGCAACATACCGATGTAACACAGCTCTAGTCCATGAGGATATATAGCAGATGTCACACAGTGGGACCCACATCTGTGAAATGGAAAGGCAAAGTGACAAGTCAGGGTCCATACACTGGGTGAAAGTGACAGACGTATGACAGTTCAAACAATAGTATGAGATGTGTGAGGCAGTGATATCTTCTCACCTGTGTCTCAATGGAAGTATTGCTGGATAACGTTGTTTCTGTTGTCGATATCCTCTTCTTCTGCCTCCTCTTCTTTACTGTCCACAGGCTCCACAGCTGCCACAAGACCTCCAGATGGACGATCCTCCTGAAGAAAAGGCACCTGTTGTCGCAAAGCCAGGTTGTGCAGCATACAGCAGGCCAGGATGATCTGGCACACCTTCCTTGGTGAGTAGTAGAGAGAACCACCTGTCATATGGAGGCACCAGAACCTGGCCTTCAGGAGGCTGAAGGTTCTTTCTATAATCCTCCTAGCTCGCCCATGTGCCTCATTGTAGCGTTCCTCTGCCCATGTCCTGGGATTTCATACTGGGGGCAGTAGCCATGACAGGATGGGGTACCCAGAGTCACCTGCAAATGTGGAGGGACAACTGTTAGACAGACACTAACCCGTAGGGACAACCCCAGACCCAGACAACTATTCACAGGGTATAGGGTCCTTCTCCTCACCTATTAGCCACACACGGTGCCTCTGGAGTTGCCCCATCACATAAGGGATGCTGCTATTCCTCAGAATGTAAGCGTCATGCACTGAGCCAGGAAACTTGGCATTCACATGGGAGATGTACTGGTCGGCCAAACACACCATCTGCACATTCATTAAATGGTAGCTCTTCCTGTTTCTGTACACCTGTTCACTCCTGCGGGGGGGTAACAAGGCCACATGTGTCCCATCAATGGCACCTATGATGTTGGGGATATGTCTCAGGGCATAGAAGTCACCTTTCACTGTAGGCAAATCCTCCACGTGAGGGAAAACAATGTAGCTGCGCATGTGTTTAAGCAGGGCAGACAACACTCTGGACAACACGTTAGAGAACATTGGCTGGGACATTCCTGATGCAATGGCCACTGTTGTTTAAAAGGACCCACTTGCCAGGAAATGGAGTACTGACAGGACCCGCACTAGAGGGGGATCCCTGTGGGATGGCAGATAGCTGACATCAGGTCTGGCTCCAACTGGGCACACAGTTCATGGATTGTTGCACAATCAAGTCTGTAGGTGACTATTACGTGTCTCTCTTCCATTGTCGACGGGTCCACCAGCGGTCTGTACACCGGAGGATGTCGCCATCTCATCACCTGCCCCAGCGGACGTGCCCTATGGATGAGAACAGCGAGCAGAGAGTCAGCCAACACTGAGATATCGCAAATTGTCAGCAGCACGCATTTATCAATCCGCAATGTGCCTGTTACTGTGTGTATGCAAGGCCTACATAGGTGTGACGCAGTTATTATTATTGCCATGTGGCCCCCTAAAATGGCGGCTGCCTGACCTGTAAGGTGGGACAAGGGGATATGAGGTAACTGGGCTGGCGTTCTACACCATTGCGGTAGGCGGTCGAAGACCGTGGTGCAATCCTGCATTGGTTAACATTGGACCCTATGGGTCCGAGGAGCCAATGACGATGTACGCCGGTGGTGACGGTACGCACCACCGCAGACGTGACCGCCATTTCCTCTCTTTTCACTCACTTGATACCTTCAACAGGAGAGGACCTACACTGCAAGTGCTGCTGTGACCTCAGTCTGGAAGCGACGATGGCCCATGTGTCTGGGGTAAGGGACCCTGCCTTCACTTCGGAGGAGTTGGAAAAGTTAGTGGATGGGGTCCTCTCCCACTACACGCTACTCTACGGTCCTCCAGACAAACAGGTGAGTACACTGTGAGCATGCTGCATGGGCAATGGCTGTTTGGAGTGGTGTGGATGGAAGATACATGGGGGGGCTGAGGCCTGCATGAGCGGACGGTGAGTGTCTGTGCGTCAGGGCAAGGGTGGGAACGTGGGCCAATGACTATGACGGTCTGGACGGTGAAAGATTTACCTTTTCCCCTGTACTATTCCTCTAGGTCAGGGCCCACCAGAAGAAGGATATTTGGCGTGCCATCGCCAAGGAAGTCCGGGCCCTGGGGGTCCACCAAAACGGAGCACCCACTGCCGGAAAAGATGGGAGGACATTCGCCGCTGGAGGAAGAAGACGGCGGAGGCCCAGCTGGGGATGGCCTCCCAATGTGGGAGGGGTGCCCGTCGCACCATGACCCCCTGATGTTCCGGATCCTGGCGGTGGCATGTCCGGAGTTGGATGGGTGTTTCAGGGCATCACAGCAGCCACCAGAGGGTGAGTACAGACGCATTCATCTGACTCTGCGTGCATTACAAGGTGTCTGGGTGGGGGAGGTGGGCAGTGGGTTCCCCTAGGCCAGGGCGAAGTTGGTAGGCAAGGTCCCTTGTGAGGCAGGCTATGTGGCACCCCAACCCCACCAGTGGTAAGAGCCATCTACACCTAGTCAGGCTCCTGTTACTTCCATGTGTGCAGCAATCGGGCATAGGCCTTTGACCCCATGGCCTTGTGAATAATCTAGGAACTATTAGTGCATGGCGTAGTGCTGAGGTCTTCTGTGTCTGTAGTGTCCGCCAACAGTAGTGGTATTGCATGCACTGAACATGTCTTTCTTCTGTCCCCCCCCCTTTTTGTGGTCTCCCTGTTCTTGTGTGCAATAGCATCATCTGGCGGAGGAGCAGTGGCACCGGAGCAGGAAGGAGCTGCATCCCACTTGGCCCTGGAGGGCAAAACAAGGGAGTCCGAAGCCACCAGTGGGACCGAGGGCACGGGAGCTCCGCGGGGGGGACAGGAGGTGACAGCAGCGACAGCGACTCCTCCTCTGATGGGAGCTCTCTTACAGTGGTGGGCCCCTCTGTGCCCCCCACATCCACAGGTACAGCTGCCACCCCCCTACCAGCACCGCCCACCCAGCAGCCCCTCAGCATGTGTTCCATGCCCGCTCACCCAGGAGGGTGGGCATCTCCTTCACCCCAGGCACCTCAGGCTCTGCCCCAGTCAGCCCTGCTGCCCTCAGTGAGGAGGCTATTGACCTCCTGAGATCCCTCACTGTTGGGCAGTCTACCATTGTGAATGCCATCCAGTTTGTTGAGAGGCATTTGCAACAAACAAATGCATACCTGGAGGGCATTCATTCTAGCCAGGCAGCCCAACAGAGAGCATTTCAGGCTCTGGCCTCAGCACTGATGGCAGCCATTGTCCCTGTGTCCAGCCTCCCCCTCCAACTTCCTCCACCCAGACCCAATCCCCTGTACCTCAGCCTATCCCAAGCACACCATCCGACCAGCATGCACACACCTCAACACACAAAAGTGGCTCAGGCAAACATAAGCACCACAATCCCACAGACACTCACACAAGCTTCATACCCATGCAGACATATCAACATCCACTGCCTCCACTGTGTCCCCCTCCTCCACGTCTCCCTCCTCCCTCCCAGTCTTGTCTCCACTCACGCCTACATGTATTACATCTTCAGCCACTACCTCCATCACCAGCATGCCCATCACCACACACCGCTCACATGCACTCACCACCCCCACTACCATTCACACATCCCCTGTGTCCTTTACCAGTGTGTCTGTGAGCCCTACTCCCAAAGTAGACAAACGCAGGCACACATCCACCCAACAGCCATCCACCTCACAACAGCCTCCGTGTGTTGCGTGTGTGTGTCACTCTCTCTTCCCTCCCCCTCCCCCCTGTGTTGTAGGTGCAGTACTCACTGTGGTCATCATCTCTGGAGCTCCGACGATTGCTGGCAGGATGTGAAGTTCGGACTCCATGGCGTCCTGGTTCCTCTTGGGGTGTGGGGAGGTGACTGAGTGCAATGGGGTGTAAATGAAATGAAGTGGGTGAAGGGTGTTGTATGTGATATTGAAAAAAGGGGTACCTAATTTATGGTATGTGGATTAGTAAGTTTACTCTGCCTTGCTGTGAAAATGCAAAGGATTGTGGTGTGTGCACGGGTGTGTTTTAGAGTGTCCTTTGCAGATGTGTCCAGTGTGACAATGTGTGTCAGCTGTGTTGTTTTCAAATTCATCAAATTTGCCACTGTGTATTACATTGCTGACAGTGGACCGCAGTGGTTCAGACGGCCATTGGCTAACCGCCATGTGTGTCTGCCACGGTGTCTTTGTGCTTCTAATACGGTGAGTGGTTGGTTGCTGTGCTATCGGCGCTGGAGGTCAGACTGCCTATTTCTAGGGCTCAGCGCTGCTGGGGGTCTGCCCCTTTTGTTTGGTGGTAGGCTGTCCTGACTGTGTAACTTGTAATAGGGCAATCTTTTAAGGACTGTCAACATGTGGTCTGGCGTTTTGCCTGCCACACTCGTAATGAGGCTCTTAGGCCCTCATTACAACATTGGCAGTAAATCCCGCTTGTAGGAAAGTACCATCTTGTCTGGCATGTTACCCCCATATTTCAATGTATGTATGTTGTTTTAGCCCTTTTGTCACTGGGAACCTGCCAGGCAGGACCCCAGTTCTCATAGTATGTGCCCTGTACGTGTTCCCTGTGTGGTGCCTAACTGCATCACTGAGGCTCTGCTAACCAGAACCTCAGTGTTTATGCTCTCTCTGCTTTCTAAATTTGTCACTGCAGGCTTGTGACTAAATTTACCAATTCTCATTGGCACACTGGTACACCCATATAATTCCCTTGTATGTGGTACTGAGGTACCCAGGGTATTGGGGTTGCAGGAGATCCCTATGGGCTGCAGCATTTCTTTTGCCACCCATAGGGAGCTCAGGCAATTCTTACACAGGCCTGCCACTGCGGCCTGAGTGAAGTAACGTCCACACTATTCCACAGCCATTTTCCACTGCACATAAGTAACTTATAAGTCACCTATATGTCTAACCTTCACCTGGTGAAGGTTGGGTGCCAAGTTACTTAGTGTGTGGGCACCCTGGCACTAGCCAAGGTGCCCCCACATCGTTCCGGGCAAATTCCACAGACTTTGTGAGTGCGGGGACACCATTACACACGTGCACTACAAATAGGTCACTACCTATGTATAGCGTCACAATGGTAACTCCGAATATGGCCATGTAACATGTCTAAGATCATGGAATTGTCACCCCAATACCATTCTGGTGTTGGGGGGACAATTCCATGATCCCCCGGGTCTCTAGCACAGAAACCGGGTACTGCCAAACTGCCTTTCCGGGGTTTCCACTGCATCAGCTGACAACCCCTCTGACAGGTTTCTGCCCTCCTGGGGTCCAGGCAGCCCTGGCCCAGTAAGGCAGAACAAAGGATTTCCTCTGAGATTTCCCTTTGGAAATAGGTGTGAAGGGCTGGGGAGGAGTAGCCTCCTCCAGCCTCTGGAAATGCTTTGATGGCCACAGATGGTGCCCATCTCTGCATAAGCCAGTCTATACCGGTTCAGGGATCCCCCAGCCCTGCTCTGGCGCGAAACTGGACAAAGAAAAGGGGAGTGACTACTCCCCTGACCAGTACCTCCCAGGGGAGGTGCCAAGAGCTCCTCCAGTGTGTCCCAGACCTCTGCAATCTTGGAAACACAGGTGTTGGGGGCACACTGGACTGCTCTGAGGGGCCAGTGACAGCAGGTGACATCAGAGACCCCCTCTGAGAGGGTCTTACCTTTCTTGGTAGCCAATCCTCCTTTCTTGGTAGCCAAACCTCCTTTTCTGGCTATTTAGGGTCTCTGCTTTGGGGAATTCTTCAGATAACGAATGCAAGAGCTCACCAGAGTTCCTCTGCATCTCCCTCTTTGACTTCTACCAAGGATCGACTGCTGACTGCTCCAGGACGCCTGCAAAACCACAACAAAGTATCAAGATGACTACCAGCAACATTGTAGTGCCTCATCCTGCCCGCTTTCTCGACTGTTTCCTGGTGGTGCATGCTCTGGGGGTCGACTGCCTTCACCCTGCACCAGACGCTCAGAAGAAATCTCTCGTGGGTTGACGGAATCTTCCCCCTGCAAACGCAGGCACCAAAAGACTGCATCACTGGTCCTCTGGGTCCCCTCTCATCCTGACGAGCGTGGTCCCTGGAACACAGGAACTCTACCAAAGTGACTCCCACAGTCCAGTGGCCCTTCAGTCCAAGTTTGGTGGAGGTAAGTCCTTGCCTCCCCACACTAGACTGCAATCCTGTGTACCACGTGATTTGCAGTTGCTCCGGCTTCTATGCACTTTTCCAGTATTCCCTTAGTGCACAGCCTAGCCTGGGTCCACCCTTCTTCTGTCCTGCAGTGCTCAACCCGCTGAGTTGGCCTCCGACGTCGTGGGACTCTCTTTTTTAACTCTGCATGGACTCCGGTTCACAAATCTTCCAAGTGCCTGTTCAGGTACTTCTGTGGGTGCTGCCTGCTTCTGTGAGGGCTCTCTGAGTTGCTGAGTGTCCCCTCTGTCTCCTCCTCCAAGGGACGACATCCTGGTCTTTCCTGGTGCTCAGCAGCACTCAAAAACCTCTAAGGCAACCCTTGCAGCTAGCAAAGCTTGTTTGTAGTATTTCTGCTTCTGAACACCTCTGCCTGCTTCATCGCTACGTGGGACATCTTCCATCCAAAGGAGAAGTTCCTAGTCCTCTTCGTTCTTGCAGAATTCCAATCTTCTTCCATCCAGAGGCAGCTTCCTTGCACCTTCATCCGGGGTTTCCTGGGCTCCTGCCCCCCCTGGACACTGTTGCGACTCTTGGACTTGGTCCCCTTGCTTTGCAGGTCCTCAGGTCCAGAAATTTCTTTTCATTGCACTGCTGGTGTTTATTGTTCTTGCAGAATCCCCCTATCACGACTATTGTGCTCTTTTGGGATAGTAGGTGTACTTTACTCCTACTTTTCAGGGTCTTGGGGTGGGGTATCTTGGAGACCCTGACTGTTTTCTTACAGTCACAGCGACCCTCTACAAACTCCCATAGGTCTGGGATTCATTCGTGATTCGCATTCCACTTTTGGAGTATATGGTTTGTGTGCCCCTAGACCTATGCTTGCCTATTGCAACCTATTGTAATTCTACACTGTTTGCATTACTTTTCTGACTCCTACTTACCTATTTGTGGTTTGTGTACATATAACTTGTGTGTATTACTTACCTTCTTACTGAGGATACTCACTGAGATACTTGTGGCATATTGTCATAAAAATAAAGTACCTTTATTTTTAGTAACTCTGTGTATTGTGTTTTCTTATGATATTGTGCATATGATATAAGTGGTATAGTAGGAGCTTTGCATGTCTCCTAGTTCAGCCTAAGCTGCTTTGCCATAGCTATCTTCTATCAGCCTAAGCTGCTAGAAACACCTCTATTCTACTAATAAGGGATAACTGGACCTGGCACAAGGTGTAAGGACCTTTGGTACCCACTACAAGCCAGGCCAGCCTCCTACTCCGCTTACCGTAGTGCAGAAGACCGCCAACACACCGCTGCGATCAGTGATAAACTGTCGATAACAAAACCTCCACCGTCACGCCAGCAGGAATACGCCCAAACTATCACGACCCACGAATCCACGCGTCGGTCTTTCAACCGCGGTATTCCATTGGCGGTACACACCGCTGCGCTCAAAATACACACACATTTACAAAACACAACCACATTGGACAAATCGAAACACACACACCTGATACACATACACACACCACTCCCACACACCCAATCCAATATAAAACACACACCCACATCACCCACAAACCCTTACTACCAAAATTGTGAAAGAAGGCCAGAGAGAGACACCACCAGAAACAACACTAGCATCCACAGACACACAACATCATCACTCACACAACATCCACGCACCTCAGACAACACACACAAACACATCCCCTCACACATCACAACACACACCACCCCACACTTCACCCACACCACATCATGGCACCTCAACGACACCCCAGGTTTTCTGAGGAGGAGCTCAGGGTCATGGTGGAGGAAATCGTCCAGGTAGAGCCACAGCTATTCGGATCACACCTCCATTGCTAGAAAGATGGAGCTATGGCGCAGAATCGTCGACAGGGTCAACGCAGTGGGACAGCACATAAGAACACTGGATGACATCAGGAAGCGGTGGAACGACCTACGGGGGAAGGTCCATTCCGTGGTCTCAAGACACCAGATTGCAGTACAGAGGACTGGCGGTGGACACCCACCTCCTCCTTCACAACTAACAACATAGGAGGAGCAAGTCTTGGCAATACTGCATCCTGAGGGCCTCGCAGGAGTAGCAGAAGGAATGGACTCTGGTAAGTCAACCCTTAACTATTATATCCCCCACCCTAGCTGCATGCCATCACATACCCCCACACTCACCCTCACCCCCATCAGTCCAACACCTCACATATGTCCCACTATCACAAACCACCCATCCCAACACCAAGCCCTGCATGCAGCACCAAAGCATGGACACCCATCACCAAAGCATGTCCACAACAGATAACCACACAGACCCCAAACCAAATATCACACAAGGACCTAGACAAGAATGCAAGCACTGGAGTACAGGGTCACCCACCCATTGGACACGATGGCACACACAGATGCAATAATCATGTCTTTTCACCCCTGCAGGACCCCTACCCAGTGTCACTGGACAGGAGGTTCCAGACATGTCCAATCCCCCCAAAGAAGAGGACCACAGTGATGACAGCAGCTCTGCACAACTGGATCAAGATGACCAGCCCGGCCCATCTGGGACCTCGGGACAGTCGGTTCCCCTGACACTGGCACAAACCACCACAGAGCCTCCCCCCTCAGGAAACACCAGCACAGCACCCACCCAGCGGGCCCATCCCTCTGTCCCCAGGACATGTCAAGCAGCAGTGTGTCCACCACTACAGGGAACCTAGGCAAACCTACCACCCCAAGAAAATCAGGGACCTGGGGGCAGTGGCAGTGGGCACACGGTTCAGGGGACAGAGACACAGGAAAACAGGGGAACTGGGAGGAATGCAGGGCGACAGGGGGAGGACAGGCCGAGGGAACCCACTCTCCACGAGGCCCTTTCCAACATCATGGGAGCGTACCATCATTCCCAGGAGACGATGACAACGGTACTGGCCAACTTTCAGGAGACCCAGCGGCTGCAGGAGGAACACTATCTGGGGATCAGGGAGGAACTCACGTCCATCAACACCACCCTGGTCACCATTGTAGGGGTGCTGCAGGACCTTGTCAACACCAGGAGGGACACTGTGGCACAACAAGCGGCGCCTGACACTAGCCTGGATGATGAACAGCCCACCACCTCAGCCGGCCGGCGCTAGTGGACGGAAGGCACCGCCACAGTACCATAACACCAACACCCCACCCCCTGCCGATGGAGAGCCACCCCGCAAACGTCCATGAGATCCAGGAACAAGACAGAGAACATTGCCGAGACCCCTGCAGGAAATGAGACCCCCCTGAATGTCATCCTTCTGTCCCACTTTGTCACCCTGTCCATCCTTAAACTGCCCTAGCTCCACTTCCTATGCCCCTTTGGACAATGCACCTGTGAAATAAATAGACTGGACTCTGCCATGGACATTCCTCCACCAGCACCCCTGACCATTTTACAACCCCTTCCACTTATTTGCACAAAAATAAACACACATCAATCACAAAACAATCTGGAGTCAGTCTGTGCTTTCACAAATGTGTATTTACAATAAGTATGGAATATAGCAATGTCAATTTTATTGGCAACATACCGATGTAACACAGCTCTAGTCCATGAGGATATATAGCAGATGTCACACAGTGGGACCCACATCTGTGAAATGGAAAGGCAAAGTGACAAGTCAGGGTCCATACACTGGGTGAAAGTGACAGACGTATGATAGTTCAAACAATAGTATGAGATGTGTGAGGCAGTGATATCTTCTCACCTGTGTCTCAATGGAAGTATTGCTGGATAACGTTGTTTCTGTTGTCGATATCCTCTTCTTCTGCCTCCTCTTCTTTACTGTCCACAGGCTCCACAGCTGCCACAAGACCTCCAGATGGACGATCCTCCTGAAGAAAAGGCACCTGTTGTCGCAAAGCCAGGTTGTGCAGCATACAGCAGGCCAGGATGATCTGGCACACCTTCCTTGGTGAGTAGTAGAGAGAACCACCTGTCATATGGAGGCACCAGAACCTGGCCTTCAGGAGGCTGAAGGTTCTTTCTATAATCCTCCTAGCTCGCCCATGTGCCTCATTGTAGCGTTCCTCTGCCCATGTCCTGGGATTTCATACTGGGGGCAGTAGCCATGACAGGATGGGGTACCCAGAGTCACCTGCAAATGTGGAGGGACAACTGTTAGACAGACACTAACCCGTAGGGACAACCCCAGACCCAGACAACTATTCACAGGGTATAGGGTCCTTGTCCTCACCTATTAGCCACACACGGTGCCTCTGGAGTTGCCCCATCACATAAGGGATGCTGCTATTCCTCAGAATGTAAGCGTCATGCACTGAGCCAGGAAACTTGGCATTCACATGGGAGATGTACTGGTCGGCCAAACACACCATCTGCACATTCATTAAATGGTAGCTCTTCCTGTTTCTGTACACCTGTTCACTCCTGCGGGGGGGTAACAAGGCCACATGTGTCCCATCAATGGCACCTATGATGTTGGGGATATGTCTCAGGGCATAGAAGTCACCTTTCACTGTAGGCAAATCCTCCACGTGAGGGAAAACAATGTAGCTGCGCATGTGTTTAAGCAGGGCAGACAACACTCTGGACAACACGTTAGAGAACATTGGCTGGGACATTCCTGATGCAATGGCCACTGTTGTTTAAAAGGACCCACTTGCCAGGAAATGGAGTACTGACAGGACCCGCACTAGAGGGGGATCCCTGTGGGATGGCAGATAGCTGACATCAGGTCTGGCTCCAACTGGGCACACAGTTCATGGATTGTTGCACAATCAAGTCTGTAGGTGACTATTACGTGTCTCTCTTCCATTGTCGACGGGTCCACCAGCGGTCTGTACACCGGAGGATGTCGCCATCTCATCACCTGCCCCAGCGGACGTGCCCTATGGATGAGAACAGCGAGCAGAGAGTCAGCCAACACTGAGATATCACAAATTGTCAGCAGCACGCATTTATCAATCCGCAATGTGCCTGTTACTGTGTGTATGCAAGGCCTACATAGGTGTGACGCAGTTATTATTATTGCCATGTGGCCCCCTAAAATGGCGGCTGCCTGACCTGTAAGGTGGGACAAGGGGATATGAGGTAACTGGGCTGGCGTTCTACACCATTGCGGTAGGCGGTCGAAGACCGTGGTGCAATCCTGCATTGGTTAACATTGGACCCTATGGGTCCGAGGAGCCAATGACGATGTACGCCGGTGGTGACGGTACGCACCACCGCAGACGTGACCGCCATTTCCTCTCTTTTCACTCACTTGATACCTTCAACAGGAGAGGACCTACACTGCAAGTGCTGCTGTGACCTCAGTCTGGAAGCGACGATGGCCCATGTGTCTGGGGAAAGGGACCCTGCCTTCACTTCGGAGGAGTTGGAAAAGTTAGTGGATGGGGTCCTCTCCCACTACACGCTACTCTACGGTCCTCCAGACAAACAGGTGAGTACACTGTGAGCATGCTGCATGGGCAATGGCTGTTTGGAGTGGTGTGGATGGAAGATACATGGGGGGGCTGAGGCCTGCATGAGCGGACGGTGAGTGTCTGTGCGTCAGGGCAAGGGTGGGAACGTGGGCCAATGACTATGACGGTCTGGACGGTGAAAGATTTACCTTTTCCCCTGTACTATTCCTCTAGGTCAGGGCCCACCAGAAGAAGGATATTTGGCGTGCCATCGCCAAGGAAGTCCGGGCCCTGGGGGTCCACCAAAACGGAGCACTCACTGATGGAAAAGATGGGAGGACATTCGCCGCTGGAGGAAGAAGACGGCGGAGGCCCAGCTGGGGATGGCCTCCCAATGTGGGAGGGGTGCCCGTCGCACCATGACCCCCTGATGTTCCGGATCCTGGCGGTGGCATGTCCGGAGTTGGATGGGTGTTTCAGGGCATCACAGCAGCCACCAGAGGGTGAGTACAGACGCATTCATCTGACTCTGCGTGCATTACAAGGTGTCTGGGTGGGGGAGGTGGGCAGTGGGTTCCCCTAGGCCAGGGCGAAGTTGGTAGGCAAGGTCCCTTGTGAGGCAGGCTATGTGGCACCCCAACCCTACCAGTGGTAAGAGCCATCTACACCTAGTCAGGCTCCTGTTACTTCCATGTGTGCAGCAATCGGGCATAGTCCTTTGACCCCATGGCCTTGTGAATAATCTAGGAACTATTAGTGCATGGCGTAGTGCTGAGGTCTTCTGTGTCTGTAGTGTCCGCCAACAGTAGTGGTATTGCATGCACTGAACATGTCTTTCTTCTGTCCCCCCCCCTTTTTGTGGTCTCCCTGTTCTTGTGTGCAATAGCATCATCTGGCGGAGGAGCAGTGGCACCGGAGCAGGAAGGAGCTGCATCCCACTTGGCCCTGGAGGGCAAAACAAGGGAGTCCGAAGCCACCAGTGGGACCGAGGGCACGGGAGCTCCGCGGGGGGGACAGGAGGTGACAGCAGCGACAGCGACTCCTCCTCTGATGGGAGCTCTCTTACAGTGGTGGGCCCCTCTGTGCCCCCCACATCCACAGGTACAGCTGCCACCCCCCTACCAGCACCGCCCACCCAGCAGCCCCTCAGCATGTGTTCCATGCCCGCTCACCCAGGAGGGTGGGCATCTCCTTCACCCCAGGCACCTCAGGCTCTGCCCCAGTCAGCCCTGCTGCCCTCAGTGAGGAGGATATTGACCTCCTGAGATCCCTCACTGTTGGGCAGTCTACCATTGTGAATGCCATCCAGGGTGTTGAGAGGCATTTGCAACAAACAAATGCATACCTGGAGGGCATTCATTCTAGCCAGGCAGCCCAACAGAGAGCATTTCAGGCTCTGGCCTCAGCACTGATGGCAGCCATTGTCCCTGTGTCCAGCCTCCCCCTCCAACTTCCTCCACCCAGACCCAATCCCCTGTACCTCAGCCTATCCCAAGCACACCATCCGACCAGCATGCACACACCTCAACACACAAAAGTGGCTCAGGCAAACATAAGCACCACAATCCCACAGACACTCACACAAGCTTCATACCCATGCAGACATATCAACATCCACTGCCTCCACTGTGTCCCCCTCCTCCACGTCTCCCTCCTCCCTCCCAGTCTTGTCTCCACTCACGCCTACATGTATTACATCTTCAGCCACTACCTCCATCACCAGCATGCCCATCACCACACACCGCTCACATGCACTCACCACCCCCACTACCATTCACACATCCCCTGTGTCCTTTACCAGTGTGTCTGTGAGCCCTACTCCCAAAGTAGACAAATGCAGGCACACATCCACCCAACAGCCATCCACCTCACAACAGCCTCCGTGTGTTGCGTGTGTGTGTCACTCTCTCTTCCCTCCCCCTCCCCCCTGTGTTGTAGGTGCAGTACTCACTGTGGTCATCATCTCTGGAGCTCCGACGATTGCCGGCAGGATGTGAAGTTCGGACTCCATGGCGTTCTGATTCCTCTTGGGGTGTGGGGAGGTGACTGATTTCCCCTTCTGTGTACTGTTTCCACCGTGTTTTTGATCGCGTTGGTTCTGCCCCGGAAAAGGTGGCGGATTGGCATCTTGTGATAGGGTGAGTCGTACATTGTCTTCCGCCTGTCTGTTGGCGGTTACCGCAGCGCTGTTTGTTTGTACCACCGTGGCGGTCGGAGTGTTAAAGTGGCTGTCCATGTTGCCGGATTCCGCCGTTGTCGTAATCCTATTTTTTTTCCGCCGGCCTGTTGGCGGTATTACCGCCGCTTTAACACCGACCGCCAGGGTTGTAATGAGGGCCTTAGTCTTTTTCTGTGGAGATTTTTGTCTCATCTTCGAGTGGGGTTCCTCCTAAGATCAAATTGCGATGATTTATTGGATTGGCTCTGCGTGTGGTCCCGGTCAACTCCTGGAAGTCTTGCTGACGGGGGAAAGCTCCGGAGCTTCAGTGGGACAAACCTGAAATTCAGGCCAGGTCGCAGTTTGACACTGCTGACTCCTATTGGCACCTTATAGAGCTTTTTTACAAAACGTCTGGCTCTTCTTCCAGCTGTCATTTTTAATGTCTTACAGTGTCTACAAACTTGGTCCAAGGTTTCAGAAGCTCTGAGTTGCTCCCTGGGAGTTGGGACTACAATTCCCAGAATGCACCTGGTCAGAATCCTCAAAAAAGCACCAGACATTGGTCAGCTGGGCTCTTCTTGCAGGACTTGATGCAGGGGACTCATGGTAGCTCCTTTGTACCTGTTTCTTACAGAAAATTCACTCCTGGTTCATCAGAATTAAGGCAAAGTCCTTTTTGTGGTGAAGCCCAGAATGTGCAGCTGGTGCATTCCTTGTGGGATCAGTCCTTCAGGTACGGACCAGGAGTTCAGCAGGGCAGTTCTTCTTCGGTCTTTCTTCCAGAAGGGATTTGAGGTGCTGGAAGCTCTTCCATATTTTTCTTTGTTCCTGGGCTGGCAAGCAGGGCGTTACCCCTGACCAGTGGGTGACCACTTCCTGTAAAAAATCAATCTCAGAAAGCAACATTCTTCAAAAATACAAGATGGAGAAAATCTTTCCTGGGAGGTTAGATCTGGCTGAGCTCCATCCACTGGTGTGGCTAAATTTCCCTAACACACACCGTTCATCCCATCTCCTAATCTAATTACTGAGGCTCCCATCTTGTTGGGAAGAGATTAAATGGGATAAGTCAGCTTTCTGTCCCAGGTGGCTTAACCTCCTTTGACGACCAGTTGTGCCATCCTACCGCTTTCTGCTCTGCCATCTGCTGCTGCAGTTCTTCTCCCACCAGATGCTTCCTTTGTTTCAGTCTATGTCACTTCACACCTCATTAAGGAGGCTTGGCTCAGGCTGCCAGAGGCTGACCAATCAGGAAGGGGTACTACAGGGCTGAAATCAAACATTGACAAGTTGTTGGATTTATTCTAACTAGTAATTACATATCAAACATGACATCTTTAGTTCTTTCCTAGCAGAGATGAGATGTTATTACTTTTAAATAAAGCCTCCCAATATTAGCCCATGAAGCTAATGTTCTACAACTGGGAAAACCGAAATTGGCAGTTTGTCCCTTACCAGGGCCTATAAAGCATCTTTTATAATTTCCTTGCTTATATGCACACTGCACCCAACCCTTGGAGCACCTAGGGCAGACCTTATGTAGTGTGACGCACATTTAAAATAAGGTAGTTTCAGACTTTCAGACGTACTTTTAATTCTAAAGTCAAATTAGCGGTTAATTGTATTTTAAAAGCAACCAGCAAGGCAGGTCTGCCTTTAAACCAAACAGCATAGCAGTTCTCCCATGGGTGTCCTAGCTCTACTGAGGTTCCTAAACCTACATGCCCAACCAAATACTAGAGACTATTAGATAGGCTATCAGAGTAAATTATAACTCTGCCTAATTTGGTTATACCTTTTAAACAGAACACTGACCCTGGGACTGGTTATCAGTGACCAGGGCACAGGGAGAGTCAGCAACCACTAGTATCAGTCAAAAAATGTAGGTGATCTAAGAAAAAGAATGACTTTCTCACAGACTTTCTAACTTTCTCTAGGTACCAGTTTACTGCATTTTTATATATTTATACTTTAAAAAATGATAATTAAGGTTCCCCTTATTTAATTTTGTTATTTTTGAGTCATTATTTTCATTATTCATTATTATTTATTAAAGTGATTTCTATTTTTCCGAATTCGATTGGGATTTTCCTGTGTTGTGTTTTGACTTTTTTGAGGTTTTGAACTGCATACATATTTACACATTTGCCTCCTAGTTAAGTCTGTCTGTTCTGTGTCATAGCTACCAGGGGGGTTGAGCTGAGGTTTATTTAGTGAGTTTAGTGTTCACCATGACAAGGGTTGTGGTTATGACTTGAAACTACTACCCCAATCATACATGGACCATGTAGAGAATGACGGGCTACGTGAATTTCCTACATGGACCATGTCCAGAATGAGGGACTCTATACAGCTGGGAGTTTGAAGGAATGGGATGAGAAAATCCATCTAGGTTAGCAGCTCTACCCAGAAGCCTGTAAAGTTATAATGGCAACGAGTTGAGAACTTAATATAGAGCCACCATAAGCAAAGAACGTGTCAGGAATCATGTTAAACAAGAAAGAGCATAGCATGAATAAACACTTAGGCGGTCATTACAACCCTGGCGGTCGGTGTTAGAGCGGCGGTAAGACCGTCAACAGGCCGGCGGTAAAAAATGAGCAATTACGTCCGTGGCGGAAACCACCAACAAAGACAGCCACTTTAACACTCCGACTGCCACGGTGGTACAAACAAACAGCGCAGCGGTCACCGCCAACAGACAGGCGGGAGACAATGTACCGCCCACACTATTATGACAGGCCAATCCGCCACCTTTTCCGGGGCGGATTCACCGCGGATAAAAACGCGGTGGAAACAGGAATCCCGAAGAGAAAACGCTCACACACACCACGAGGAACCAGGACGCCATGGACCCGGAACTCCAAATTCTACCTGCAATAGTCTTCCTGCTCCTCTACCAGGAGCACAAACGCCGGCGGCGAAGACCACGGTGAGTACGGCACCTACGACACAGGGGAGGGGGGAGGGAAAAGAGAGTGACACCCCCACGCAACACCCCCACCCTCACCCACTACAACCCACACACTAATGCATATCAATACATCACAGTTACACCCCCCCCAAACCCCCTGGAAGAATGCAAAGACAATAGAAAATGAGTGTAACCACTGTAATATATTAAAAGCAAGTAGGCAGAAATATATATATATACACCATGTTCATAATAAATACCAAGCATAGTAGTCCAGGTAGTGCTCTAAGAAAGTCCATGGAACACTAGGACCACACGGTATGGGCGAGGCCCACACAAGATCCCCGACCATGACAGAGAGAACACTGCAGGGGCATCATAGAGCAACTAAACAGGCACCTCAGGGGGAGGGAAAGGGGGGGCACCTCAGCCACCTGAGTGCACAACGCCAAATCCACGAGGGGGCCACATGCCCACTGTTCCATCCTGGGGAGTGCAAAGCCACAGTCTCTCAAGTCTCTACAGTGGGTGGGTTGCCCACTGTTCAATCCTGGGGAGTGCAAAGCCACAGTCTCTCAAGTCTCTACAGTGGGTGGTTTGCCCACTGTTCAATCCTGGGGAGTGCAAAGCCACAGTCTCACAAGTGGATAACAGTCTCAACTGGTTCTGGAGGGGGCATGGTGCCCAGAGTGCTTCATCCTGCCAAGGATTGGGGTAGTGGATGACAGTCTCCATTGGTTCTGGAGGGGGCATGGTGCCCAGAGTGCATCATTCACCCCGTGACAGACTCAGTTGCGTCAGTGCCCTTGCCGCTCATGGGCCAGCTGTGCTTGAGATGGCGGTGCCCTGTGCAGCGGTGCTTGAGACGGCGGTGTCCTGTTCAGCGGTGCTTGAGACGGTGGTGCCCTGTGCAGCGGTGCTTGAGACGGCGGTGTCCTGTTCAGCGGTGCTTGAGACGGCGGTGCCCTGTTCAGCGGTGCTTGAGACGGCAGTGCCCTGATCAGCGGTGCCTGAGATGGCGGTCTCCATTGAAGGGTCTCAGCTGCTGGCAGTCCTTCATGGCCCAGCGGGGCTTTTGCTGGTGGTCCTTCATGGCCCAGCGGGGCTTTTGCTGGCGGTCATTCATGGCCTAGCAGGGCTTTTGCTGGCAGTCCTTCATGGCCCAGTGGGGCTTTTGTTGGTGGTCCTTCATGGCCCAGCGGGGCTTGTGCTGGCGGTGGCCTCCTGGGCAGGTGGGCTGGTGCTGGGGGTGGCCTCCTGGGCGGGTGGGCTCTTGCTGGCGGGCCCCTCCTGGACAGGTGGGCTAGTGCTGGCGGGCCCCTCCTGGGCAGCTGGGCTAGTGCTGGCGGTCCTGTCCTGGGCAGCTGGGCTGATGCTGGCGGTTCTGTCCTGGGCAGCTGGGCTGGTGCTGGCGGCCCTGTCCTGGGCAGCTGGGCTGGTGCTGGCGGTCCTTTCCTGGGCATCTGGGCTGGTGCTGGCGGTCCTGTCCTGGGCAGCTGGGCTGGTGCTGGCGGCCCTGTCCTGGGCAGCCGGTCTGGTGCTGGCGGTCCTGTCCTGGGCAGCTGGGCTGGTGCTGGCGGTCCTGTCCTGGGCAGCTGGGCTGGTGCTGGCGGTACTATCCTGGGCAGCTAGGCTGGTGGGCAGCTGGACTGGTGCTGGCGGTCCTGTCCTGGGCAGCTGGGCTGGTGCTGGCGGTCCTGACCTGGTCAGCTGGGCTGGTGCTGGCGGTGGCCTCCTGGGCAGCGGGGATGATGGCGGTCTTCTCCGCCGTGGTGCTCTTGCCCAGACTTACCAGGTTTCTTGTGGCCCTTCCCCACCTTGGAAGGTGTCACAGCTGACTCCACACTCCCACCGTGACCCCTGGGAGCGGCTTTGGTGGCTGGAGTCTTCCCCCTCTCCCACCGGGCACTGGCCAACTTCTGATGCTTCACAGGTGAGGGACTGTCTGTGCTGTGGCTCCGTGCCACACTGGCTGCCCTGGTGGATGGTGCACTCCAGATTCCGGTGACTACAGGCACCACTGGTCCCGGAGATGTTGTGGCTGAGGTGCTAGTTCGGGACCTAGGAGACGGACGGGGAGGGGGAGGTGTGGGAAAGAGGTCAAGGGTGGACAGGAAAAGTTTTTGGGACACACTGGGACGGGTAGCTGGAGGGGGTTTGTGAGTGGAGGAAGAGGTGTTGGTTGTAGGAGGTGTACTTTTGGTGAATTTAGGTGAAGGTGCATGCGATGGAGGCTGTCATGAGGTGGATGGCTGTTGAGTGGGTGTGTGCCTGCGTTTGTGAATCTTGGGAGGGGGCGTCACAGACACACTGGGAGAGGACACAGGGGACGTGTGAATGGTAGTGGGGTGGTGACTGCACATGAGCGGGGTGTGCTGCTAGGTGTGCTGGAGAGGTAGTACATGCAGGTGTGAGTGTAGACGAGACTGGGAGGAAGGAGCGAGACGAGGAGGAGGGGGACAGTGGAGGCAGTGGATGTTGGTGTGTCTGCATGTGTGTGATGCTTGCATGAGTGCCTGTGGGATGTGTGGTGCTTATGTTTGCCTGAGCTTCCTGTAGGAAAGTACCATCTTGCCTGGTATGTTACCCCCATATTTCACTGTATATGTGTTGTTTTAGTGTATGTGTCACTGGGACCCTGCCAGCCAGGACCCCAGTGCTCACAAGTGTGCCCTGTATGTGTTCCCTGTGTGATGACTAACTGTCTCACTGAGGCTCTGCTAACCAGAACCTCAGTGGTTATGCTCTCTCTGCTTTCCAATTTGTCACTAACAGGCTAGTGACCAATTTCACCAATTCACATTGGCATACTGGAACACCCTTATAATTCCCTAGTATATGGTACTGAGGTACCCAGGGTATTGGGGTTCCAGGAGATCCCTATGGGCTGCAGCATTTCTTTTGCCACCCATACGGAGCTCTGACAATTCTTAAACAGGCCTGCCACTGCAGCCTAAGTGAAATAACATCCACGTTATTTCACAGCCATTTACCACTGCACTTAAGAAACTTATAAGTCACGTATATGTCTAACCTTCACCTGGTGAAGGTTGGGTGCTAAGTTACTTAGTGTGTGGGCACCCTGGCACTAGCCAAACTACCTTTCCCGGGGTTTCACTGCAGCTGCTGCTGCTGCCAACCCCTCAGACAGGTTTCTGCCCTCCTGGGGTCCAGCCAGGCCTGGCCCAGGAAGGCAGAACAAAGGACTTCCTCAGAGAGAGGGTGTTACACCCTCTCCCTTTGGAAAAAGGTGTCAGGGCTGGGGAGGAGTAGCCTCCCCCAGCCTCTGGAAATGCTTTGATGGGCACAGATGGTGCCCATCTCTGCATAAGCCAGTCTACACCAGTTCAGGGATCCCCCAGCCCTGCTCTGGCGTGAAACTGGACAAAGGAAAGGGGAGTGACCACTCCCCTGACCTGCACCTCCCAGGGGAGGTGCCCAGAGCTCCTCCAGCGTGCCCCAGACCTCTGCCATCTTGGATTCAGAGGTGTGCTGGCACACTGGACTGCTCTGAGTGGCCAAGGCCAGCAGGTGACGTCAGAGACTCCTTCTGATAGGCTCTTACCTGTGTTACTAGCCTATCCTCCTTACTAGGTAGCCAAACCTCCTTTTCTGGCTATTTAGGGTCTCTGCTTTGGGGAATTCTTCAGATACCGAATGCAAGAGCTCACCAGAGTTCCTCTGCACTTCTCTCTTCACCTTCTGCCAGGATCGACCGCTGACTGCTCAGGACACCTGCAAAACTGCAACAAAGTAGCAAAGACGACTACTGCAACCTTGTATCGCTTCATCCTGCCGGCTTTCTCGCCTGTTTCCTGGTGGTGCATGCTCTGGGGGTAGCCTGCCTCCTTTTGCACCAGGAGCTCTGAAGAAATCTTCTGTGGGTCAACGGAATCTTCCCCCTGCAACCGCAGGCAACAAAAGACTGCATCACCGGTCCTCTGGGTCCCCTCTCAGCACAACGAGCGTGGTCCCTGGAACTCAGCAACTCTGTCCAAGTGACTCCCACAGTCCAGTGACTCTTCAGTCCAAGTTTGGTGGAGGTAAGTCCTTGCCTCCCCACGCTAGACTGCATTGCTGGGTACTGCGTGATTTGCAGCTGCTCCGGCTCCTGTGCACTCTTCCAGGATTTCCTTCGTGCACAGCCAGGCCTGGGTCCCCGACACTCTAACCTGCAGTGCACAACCTTCTGAGTTGTCCTCCGGCGTCGTGGGACTCCCTTTTGTGTCTTCGGGTGGACTCCGGTTCATTCCTCTTCCAAGTGTCTGTTCCAGTACTTCTGCAGGTGCTGCTTGCTTCTGTGAGGGCTCCCTGACTTGCTGGGCGCCCCCTCTGTCTTCTCCTCCGAGTGGCGACATCCTGGTCCCTCCTGGACCACAGCAGCATCCAAAAACCCTAACTGTGACCCTTGCATCTACCAAGGCTTGTTTGTGGTCTTTCTGCGTGGGAACACCTCTGCAAGCTTCTTCACAACGTAGGACATCCATCCTCCAAAGGGGAAGCTTCTAGCCGTTTTGGTTCTTTCAGAATCCACAGCTTCTAAAATCCGGTGGCAGCTCCTTTGCACCCTCAGCTGGCATTTCCTGGGCATCTGCCCACTCTCGGCATTGTCGCGACTCTTGGACTTGATCCCCTTGTTTCACAGGTACTCAGGTCTGGAAATCCACTGTTGTTGCTTTGCTGGTGTTGGTCTTCCTTACAGAAACCCCCTATCACGACTTCTGTGCTCTCTGGGCTTATAGGTGCACTTTACACCTACTTTTCAGGGTCTTGGGCTGGGCTATTTTTCTAACCCTCACTGTTTTCTTACAGTCCCAGCGACCCACTACAAGCTCACATAGGTTTGGGGTCCATTCGTCGTTCGCATTCCACTTTTGGAGTATATGGTTTGTGTTGCCCCTATACCTATGGGCTCCTACTGCAATCTACTGTAGCTTTACATTGCTTGCATTACTTCCTTTTGCTATTACTGCATATTTTTGTATTGTGTACATATATCTTGTGTATATTTGGCATCCTCATACTGAGGGTACTCACTGAGATACTTTTGGCATATTGTCATGAAAATACCTTTATTTTTAGTATATCTATATATTGTGTTTTCTTACGATATTGTGCATATGACACCAGTGGTATAGTAGGAGCTTTGCATGTCTCCTAGTTCAGCCTAAGCTGCTCTGCGATAGCTACCTTCTATCAGCCTAAGCTGCTAGAAACACCTCTTCTACACTAATAAGGGATAACTGTACCTGGTACAGAGTGTAAGTACCCCTTGGTGCCCACTACAAGCCAGACCAGCCTCCTACACTTCCCTTGTGTGTTGACGTGTGTGCATGCTGGTCTGTAGGTGTGCTTGAGATAGGCTGAGGTAGACGAGATTGGGTCTGGGTGGAGGAAGTTGGAGGGGGGAGGCTAGAGACGGGGACAATGGCTGCCATCAGTGCTGAGGCCAGAGTCTGAAAGACTCGCTGAAGGGCCGCCTGACCAGCATGAATGCTCTCCAGGAATGCATTGGTTTGTTGCAACTGCCTTTCTACACCCTGGATGGCTTTCAAAATGGTAGACTGCCCAACAGTGAGGGGGCTGAGGAGGTCAATGGCCTCCTCACTGAGGGCAGCAGGGGTGACTGGTGCAGGGCCTGAGTTGCCTGGGGCGAAGGTGATGCCCACCCTTCTGGGTGAGCGGGCACGGGCAAAGGCTGGGGGGCTGCTGGGAGGGCGGTGCTGGAAGGGGGGTGGCGGCTGTTCCTGTAGATGGGGGTGGCACAGATGTTGCCGCCAACACAAGCGAGCTCCCATCTGAGGACAAGTTTGTGTCACTGGTCTCTGCTCCTGTCCCCGCCGTGGAGCTCCCCTCGCCCTTCGTCCCACTGGTGAAGTCCGAGTCCGTAGTGTGGTCCTCCATGGCCATGTGGGATGTAGCCCCCTGGTGCTCCGGTGCCACTGCTCCTCCGCGTGATGATGCTAATGCACACAGGAACAGGGAGGCCACAAAAAGGGGGACGACGACAGAAGAAAGACATGTTGAGTGCATGCATTATCGCTACCGTTGGCGGCCACAACAGACACAGAAGCCCCCTGCACTACGCCGCGCTCTTGGGCTCCACTGTTCAATTCCTGGGAAATGGCCTACACATAGATGACACAGGGGCATGACTAGGTGTACTTGGCACTCTACAGAGGTGGGGTGGGGTGCCACATGGCCTGCCTTACAGAGGGGCCTTGCTACGGAACTCGCCTTGGCCTAGGGAAACCCACAGCCCACCTCCCCCACCCAGACCCCCCCACTGCGCGCAAAGTCAGTAGAGTAAGAGTGTACTCACCCCCTTGTGGCTGCTGTGATGCCTTCAAGCGCCAATCTAACTCCGGGTAGGCCACCGCCAGGATCCTGAACATCAGGGGGGTCATGGTGCAACGTGCACCCCTCCCACGTTGGGAGGCAATCCCCAGCTGAGCCTCCGCCGTCTTCTTGCTCCCGCGGCGAATGTCCTCCCATCTTTTCCGGCAGTGGCTGCTCCGTCTGTGGTAGACCCCCAGGGTCCGGACGTCCTTGGCGATGGCACGCCAAATATCTTTTTTCTGGTGGGTGCTGACCTACATGAAATGTACAGGGGAAAAAGAGAAGTTATTACCAGCTGCACCGTCAAAGTGATTGGCCCCCACCCCTACCCTTGCCATGTGGCACATGCATTCACCGTCTTTCATGCACGCAGCACTCTCCCCCCTTCCTTCTTACATCCAGCCCTCTCCACACAGGCATAGCCCATACAACATGCTCCCTGTCTACTTACCTGTTTGTCTGGAGGACCTCATCCACGAGCTTCTCCAACTCCTCCGATGTGAAGGCAGGGGCCCTTTCCCCAGACACTCGAGCCATTGTCTCTTCCAGACCGAGGTCACAGCAGCACTTGCAGTGTAGGTCCTCTCCTGTCGAAGATCAGGTATCGAGTGATTTAACAGATAGAAAATGGCGGTCACATCCGTGGCGGTGCGTACCGTCACCGCCGGCATACATCGTCATTGGCTCCTGGGACCCATAGGGTCCAATGTTAACCAATGCAGCATTGCGCCGTGGTCTTCGACCGCCTACCACGACGGTGTACAACGCCAGCGCAGTTACCTCACATCCCATTGTCCCACTTTACAGGTCGGGCAGTCGCCATTTCAGGGGCCCACATGGCTTAATTTTCAACTGCGTCACACATATCTAGACCTAGACTTTACACACATACAGGCCATCTTTTGTGTATGAATGGTGTTCTGTGTAAACTGTGGGTATGTACCTCTGAGTTGTTTGACTCTGTGCTCGCTGTTGTCCTTCATAGGCACCGTCCACTGGGACATGTGAGGAGATGGTGGCATTCTCCGGTGTACCGACCGTTGGTGGACCTGTCGACAATGGAGGAGCGACATGTGATTATCACATACAGGCTTGACCGTGCCACAATCCAGGAACTGTGTACCCAGTTGGAGCCAGACCTGATCCGCCACCCCACAGGAATACCCCCTCAAGTGCAGGTGCTGTCAGTGCTCCATTTCCTTGCAAATGGGTCTTTTCAAACAACAGTGGCCATAGCATCAGGGATGTCCCAGCCTATGTTTTCCAATGTATTGTCCAGAGTGTTGTCTGCCCTTCTGAAACACATGCGGAGATACATCGTTTTTCCTCAGGTGGAGGATTTGCCTACAGTGAAAGGTGATTTCTATGCCCTGGGACACATTCCCAACATCATAGGTGTCATTGATGGGACCCATGTGGCTTTGGTCCCCCCAACAGGAGGGAACAGGTGTACAGAAACGGAAGAGTTATCATTCCATGAATGTACAGATGGTATGTTTGGCAGACCAGTACATCTCCCATGTGAATGCCATGTTCCCTGGCTCAGTGCATGACGCCTACATCCTGTGGAATAGCAGCATCCCTTATGTGATGGGTCAACTCCAGAGGCACCGTGTGTGGCTATTAGGTGAGCACCTGGGAGCAAGACAGTGGGAATGGCTGTCTGGGTCTGGGGATATCCCTCCAGGTTAGTGCGTGTCTAACAGTTGTCCCCCGCCATTTGCAGGTGACTCTGGTTACCCCAACCTGTCATGGCTACTGACCCCAGTGAGGAGTCCCAGGACAAGGGCAGAGGAATGCTACAATGAGGCCCATGGGCGAACTAGGAGGGTGATCGAGCGGACCTTCGGCCTCCTGAAGGCCAGGTTCAGGTGCCTCCATATGACAGGTGGATCCCTATTCTACTCACCAAAGAAGGTGGGCCAGATCATCGTGGCCTGCAGTATGCTTCACAACTTGGCTTTGCGACGACAGGTGCCTTTTCTGCAGGAGGATGGTCCAGATGGCGGTGTTGTGGCAGCTGTGGAGCCTGTGGACAGTGAAGACGAGGAAGCAGAGGAAGAAGCCATGAACAACAGTGACTCAGTGATCCAGCAATATTTCCAGTGAGACCCAGGTAAGAGTACAGACCTGCCTACTACATGTACTTTAACACTACTACCTCTCTACTGTCTGTCGTTTTCACCCAGTGTATGGTCACTGAGTTGTCCCTTTCCCTTACGATTTCACAGATGTGGTTCCCACTGTGTGACATCTGCTTAGATTCCTCATGGACTAGAGCTGTGTGACATAGGTATGTTGACATTACAATTGAAAGAGCATTTTGTCACTGTGATTGCTAAGAAACTATTTCGAAATCACAGACAGACTCCAGATTGTTTTGTGCCTTAAGTGTGTTTATTTAAGTGCTCAATATTGGAGGGGGTAGTGAAATGGTGAGGGGTGATGGCGGAGGAATGTCCATGGCAGAGTCCAGTCTATTAGTCTCACAGGTGCATTGCCCATATGGGCATAGGAAGTGGAGCTGGGCCAGTTTAAGTATGGACAGGGTGACAAAGTGGGACAGTAGGATGACAATCAGAGTGGTCTCATTTCTTGACGGG
The DNA here is from genome assembly GCF_031143425.1 of Pleurodeles waltl. Classification (NCBI taxonomy): domain Eukaryota; kingdom Metazoa; phylum Chordata; class Amphibia; order Caudata; family Salamandridae; genus Pleurodeles; species Pleurodeles waltl. The sequence goes on along the minus strand of NC_090444.1, from coordinate 1,518,247,673 downwards.
GGTCTTGGCATCGTGCTCTGTCTTGTTCCTGGATCTCAGGGACCGTTTGCGGGGTGGTTCTCCCTCTGCAGGGGGTGGGGTGCTGGTGTGGTGATCCTGTGGCGGGGCATCCTGTCCACTAGTGCCGGCGGAGGTGGTGGGCAGTTCATCATCCATGCTTGTGTCAGGGGCCCCTTGTAGTGCCACAGTGTCCCTCCTGGTGTTGAGTACTTCCTTCAGCACCCCTACGATGGTGCCCAGGGTGGAATTGATGGTTCTGAGTTCCTCCCTGAAGCCCATATACTGTTCCTCCTGCAGGCGCTGGGTCTAAGGAAACTTGGCCAGTACCGTTGCCATTGTCTCCTGGGAGTGGTGGTAGGCTCCCATGATGGAGGAGAGGGCCTCGTGGAGAGTGGGTTCCCTTGGCCTGTCCGCCCCCTGTCGCACAGCAGCCCTCCCAGTTCCCCTGTGTTCCTGGGCCTCCGTCCCCTGGACCGTGTGCCCACTGCTACTGCCCCCAGGTCCCTTTTGTTGTTGGGGTGGTGGGTTTGCCTGGGTTCCCTGTAGCGATGGACACACAGCTGATTGACGTGTCCTCGGGACGGAGGTATGGGCCCGCTGGGTGGGTGCTGTGCTGGTGTTTCCAGAGGGGGGAAGGTCTGTGGTGGCCTGTGACTGGGTGAGGGGAACCGACTGTCCAGAGGTCCCCGATGGGCCGGGCTGGTCATCTAGATCCAGTTGGACAGAGCTGCTGTCATCACTGTGGGCCTCTTCGGTTGGTGGTGTGGACATGTGTGGACCCTCCTGTCTGGTGACGTTGGGTAGGGGTCCTGCAGGGGTATAAAAGGATGGTTATTACATCTGTGTGTGGCATGGTGTGCAATGGGTGGGTGACCGTGTACCCCAGTGCTTGCACTCCTGTGTGGGACCTTGTGTGATGATGGTTTAGGGGGTTGTATGGGTATGTTCAGTGGGCATGCTTTAGTGATGGGTGTCCATGCTTTGTTGTTACATGCAGGGCTTGGTGTTGGGATGGGTGGTTTGTGATGTTGGGAGATATGTGAGGAGTTGGAGTGCTGGGGGTGAGGGTGAGGGTATGTGCTGGCATGCAGGTATGGTGGGGGATGCAATAATTAAGATTTGTCTTACCAAAGTCCATTCCTCCACCTACTCCTGCGAGGCCCTGAGGATACAGAATCGCCAAGACCTGCTCCTCCCATGTTGTTAGTTGTGGGGGAGAAGGTGGGGGTCCGCCGCCTGTCCGCTGAACCGTCTGGTGGTGTATTGAGACCACGGAACGCACCTTCCCCCGTAGGTCGTTCCACCTCTTCCTGATGTCCTCCTGATTTCTTGGGTGCTATCCCACTGCGTTGACCCTGTCCACTATTCTTCGCCATAGCTCCATCTTCCTTGCTATTGAGGTGTGCTGCACCTATGATCCGAATAGCTGTGGCTCTACCCGGACGATTTCCTCCACCATGACCCTCAGCTCCTCCTCCGAGAACCTGGGGTGTCTTTGCCGTGCCACGGGGTGGTGTAGGTGATGTGTGGGGTGGAGTGTGTGGTGATAAGTGTGCTGATATGGTGTGTTGTGTGAGATGCGTGGAAGTTCTGTGGGTGATGGTGTTGTGTGCCTGTGGATGCTGTTGTTCTTGCTGGTGCTGTCTCTCTCTGGCCTTCTTTTGGAATTTTTGGTCGTAAGGGTTTGTGGGTGATGTGGGTCTGTGTTTTATATTGTAATGGGTGTGTGGGAGTGGTGTGTGTATGTGTATCAGGTGTGTGTATTTCGAATTGTCCAATGTGGTTGTGTTTTGTAAGAGTGTGTGTATTTTGAGCATGGCAGTGTGTACCGCCAATGGAATACTGCGGTTGAAAGACCGCTGCGTGGAGTCGTGTGTTGTGATAGTGTGGGCATTTTTCTGTTGGCGTGACGGTGGAGGTTTTGTTTTCGCCAGTTTATCACTGACCTTTGGTGTGGTGGACTTGTGTGGGTGTCTGAATTTTGGCAGATTCCGAAATGTGGGTCATAATTGCTGTGGTGGAATTCCGCGGCCGCGGCGTTGTGTTGGCGGTCTTCTGCACGGCGGTAAGCGTCTTTTACCGCCAATGTTGTAATGAGGGCCTTAGTAGATAACAACCAAACAGCATATTAGAAAGCTGAAAACTAAGGCATTAGGCTTAAGATAGAAAAAAATTAACACACATTTTGAGCATTGGAGTTTAAGAAATAAAGATGTTCCACAAATTGTGCTTCCTCAGATCAGAAAGTCAGAATGGATTTTAATGTTGTATTTTGGGGGCATTGACGTGTTTTAGCATAATATCATATTGTAAATAGCCATATGTGCAAAGGTGCTGTAAATATGCAAAATCACAGTCACAAATTATTCATTATTCATTATTATTTATTAAAGTGATTTATATTTTTCTGAATTCGATTGGGATTTTCCTGTGTTGTGTTTTGACTTTTTTGAGGTTTTGAACTGCATACATATTTACACATTTGCCTCCTAGTTAAGTCTGTCTGTTCTGTGCCATAGCTATCGGGGGGGTTGAGCTGATGTTTATTTAGTGAGTTTAGTGTTCACCGTGACAAGGGTTGTGGTTATGACTCAAAACTACTACCCCAATCCTACACGGACCATGTCAAGAATGACGGGCTACCTGAATTTCCTACATGGACCATGTCCAGAATGAGGGACTCTATACAGCTGGGAGTTTGAAGGAATGGGATGAGAAAATCCATCTAGGTTAGCAGCTCTACCCAGAAGCCTGTAAAGTGATAATGGCAATGAGTTGAGAACTTAATATAGAGCTGCCATAAGCAAAGAACGTGTCAGGAATCATGTTAAACAGGAAAGAGCATAGCATGAATAAACACTTAGTAGATAACAACCAAACAGCATATAAGAAAGCTGAAAAATAAGGCATTAGGCTTAAGATAGAAAAAAATTAACACACATTTTGAGCATTGGAGTTTAAGAAATAAAGATGTTCGACAAATTGTGCTTCCTCAGATCAGAAAGTCAGAATGGATTTTAATGTTGTATTTTGGGGACATTGACGTGTTTTAGCCTAATATCATATTGCAAATAGCTATATTTGCAAAGGTGCTGTAAATATGCAAAATCACAGTCACAAACAGGCACTAAAAGATGAGAGAAGAGAAAGAAGATTATAAGGGGTGGGAAACAATTTAGGTGGCAAGAATGAATGAATGGATGAATGAGTACTGTTTTGCTTAATTAATCCAAATCCTTCCAAAGCATGCTAAAATCTCAAAACATCAAATAAGCATTATTCTACAAGCATACAGCTATCTCCTTGACATTCAAAAGATCTATAAACGTCTAGTACGATACAATATATAGTATAGTATAGTACAGTATAGAATTTTTTGGACATTAGACTTCATACAATTTCAGCTCATCAAAACTAGCTTCTTCCACCATGATGGACTTAATTTCTTTTTCCTTTGGTTTTATGTTTCAACCTACTTTTAGTTAATTTGTGTTCACAAAATAAATTCACATAACACAGAGTCAAAGACTGGTGTTGTTTTTATTGTGGTATTTCCTTTTTCATATCTTCCTATCACCATTACTTTACAACACTAGCAATCAATAAGATTTAACAATAAGGTTATGTGTTGCCCATTTCTAAAAAGGTTTTAAAAAAAAACAGAAAAAAGAATATTCATTGTTGTCAGACATTTGTAGCAGTTATTTGTCCAAATTTTAGAAACAGTTTACAACCCATGCATAACCCAAATAGTCTGTGCCATTTAGAATTTGATGCTTCAAGACCTTGACACCATGGAAGTACGGGAAATAACTCAAATAACTATATGGAATAGGCAAACAATTATTGATTCATGTCATCAGCTGGAGCCTTCCAGCCTCACAAAAGGTTTCCCACATCAATTACACCAATAGTCAAAATAATTTCAGTTTTACATTTTGTGTCACAAGATGATTTCAATACATTGTGACAGTGTCTGGAGGCATGTCACAACCAGCTTTCAGTGTTATGTTACAAAACATTCTTTCTACAATGAGGAACATTAACAGCTTCATACACTTAACACAAAATGAAGATTTAGCTAATATGAAGGGAGATCATTATGTTATGGCATGACATATGCATGTCGTTAGAGCAAGTTAAGCAGCACATATTGCCTTGGTGGAAACATTCAACAGAAAACAGGTCTAACACAATCATAAAAACATCCATTAAATCACTGTGCAAGTTGTTGCTATACAGGATCTGTAGCTTCCCACCACTGGTATGTTGCCCCAGACCTTTTTGGGCATGTGTGCCAGCCACACCAGCCTCCGGAGAGCAAGCTAGGAGCAGCACTCCCACATCAGTGGCCCCATTCCCAACTACGCCTAAGCCCATGTCTGGCACAGAGTCACCCTCTCTAATCACAGGAACGCCGACGAGCAGTGACATTGAATTGGACTTATCTCTTTCTCAAAGTAGTACCTAATCATTACCAGAAACTCAGGCCAGTGGACAACAACAGACACAGCAAGCAATAGCAGTTCCTCTCGAAGAAGAAGCAAATCAGGATGTTGAGCTTCATGCTGAAGAAGCTGAAGAAACCCCTCTTTCACAAGATCAACTGTCTTCCAGATCTCCGCCAGCTTCTTCTTCAAACCTCCCTTCTGATGATCAAGACTCCAGTTGAATGCCACTTCAGTCTGAGACACGCCAGGAGAGGCAAAGAATGAAAAGGAAGGTTTGTGAAAGTCTTAGCGTTATGGTTGAAGTAGCAGAGGATGGCGAGTCGGACGATGAGCCAGTTATCATGGATATTAGCCAAGCCCCTGTGGAGTTCAACATTACCCCCATCTTCTCAACCTGCTCCGAGGGATGTGTCACAGATATTTACAAGGCCCCTGCTGCCACCTACATCCACAGCCACCTCAGTAGAAGACGACATTACAGAAAGGCAAACTTCATCAAAACAACATCGACCTACCTCCACTGCTTCATACATTGGCAGTGGCCCCATTGTGAGAAAGCGGACCTCCTCAGTTTGGGAGTTCTTTACAGTTAGCGAAAAGGAGGCAAACATTGCCATACGCTCCATTTGCTGAGCAATTGTCGGTCGGGTAGGCAACAACAGGAACAGGAGCAGCAGCCCCAAAATCTGCATTTGATTGGTTTCTAAAGGCAGGGTTTAAGTCCACTGCAGAGGCAAAGGCAAAAGAGGTATACAAAGGTGGAGCACCAATGACTACTGAGAGGATGGTCTACACCTACTTGGATGACCCAAGAAAGGTCTGTCTGAATCAAAACAAATTGGTGTATTGGTATTGCAGAAGGTGCCAATGGACAGTGATCAGCAGGCTGGCAATAATGAATCTGGCTTGCCCTGTAGCCAGTCTTTGTGCTGAGTGTGTGTTTAGTGAGGCTGGTGCAGTTGTCACAGTGAAAAGGACCAGTCTCTCCCCCCAAAATGTTGAGATATTGACCATGATCAAAATGGATCAGCTGTTTACAACCCCAAATTACAGCATATCTGAAATACAACAGGAGGTAGATGAGGTTGGTTGGTCAGACTCAGGTCATAGCATAGCAGTTGGCTGACCAACATCTGGCAAACCACCTAAGTTTGAGGATGAACTCTACTTCCTTGACTAGACTTGGAGCACCATGGAAATTTCTACGTTCTTCTATTGAGGAAATGCTTTGAGAGAAAAATATATAGCTAGCAGGGGGTACAATATTATTTTATATTTTTTGTTTCTGTCTAAATGACTAATGAACCACAACTGTTTTAGGCACATGAATCCCGAATTGGAGTTGGACCTTTTTGTCCCCTAGCAGGAGTGCCCCAGATATTTGATTTACAACTTACTGGTCAATGTGTGTTTTGTTTTGTGAATCAAAGAGGATTAGCAACTCTCCACTATGCTTTATTGGAAAACATAAGTAATGCCATATGCCCTAATAAGTGATAGGAGGGATACTTGTTTCAATGTTAAGATGGACCATGTGGCTCATGTCTAGTGGTGGCAGACAGTAACAGTAGGTCTTTATTGTTTAAATATATTATTACGCTTGCTTGTGCATGTTTCGTAATTTATTTACAATGTCGGTGGCCTAATAATGGGTGATCATTTCTTTCCTGAAGGTGATTTTTGTTTCCTTTCCCCTTGAAACTTAGCAAAATTTGTTTGCCGGTGTTTTCACACTCCTTTGTTTTATGGTGCTTTGTTGTCTGGTTCACATTTGTCAAAGAAGACCCAACCAGTCCATTTAGCTAACAAACAAAAATCTAGTCCCAAAAAAAAATGCTCAATGTTTCTGTGTTGTTAAGCACAGCTATTGGCTACAGATCGCTCCATCTCAATTGGGTCGGGAGAATGTGACTCTCGCGAGCGGTTGGTATGGAGATCGACATAATAATCTTTAGTCAGAGTATGGAGGATGATGGAAGGACTCAGAGAGTGAATTGACAACCTAAACAACTGCCAGAAGAAGAAAGTTATCAGCTTCATAGAAATCAACATGGATGGGGATGTGTCTAAGAGGCCTAATCCAATCTTTGTACTGGTGGTGAGAGGAGCATTAATTACTTGATATGGGAAATGCCATGCTGCTGCATGTGTGTGCAGGCTGGCTCAAACTTGACACTATGTGGTTTGGTGAGTGGCTTTTTGTTGTATGTAACTGGAGCAGACAGACATGTGATGGATGATGTCACATTATGCACGTGCTCTAGGCTAAATATTATGTTGATCATTTCAGTTGTGAGTTTAATTATCCCGATACATGCAGCCACTTGTCTGTGATTGTTGGTTGTTGTAATTGCTCTCACTTAATTGATCGCACATGAGTCATGAAATGAATGATCTTTGTTCTTGCTCTGCCACCTCTGAGGCTTCTTGGCACACTAATCCTCATGAAGCTCACCTTCCATTCAATCCTTCTTGATTTTACAATATCATGATAATAATTTCAGTTTTACAATCTGCTGGACTTCTTTTCTCCTGCACTATAAACTCAAGCTTTATCGAACTGCTTCAGGCAGGCACCCAAGAAGATTGACGTGGCAATCCAAGAAGAATGCAGATGCACCACTCAATTTGGCAATACAGACTAGTATCATTTTTCTTTCTATTTTATTTTTTAGAACTGTGTGTGTTAGCTTCAGCCCAACATTAATTATATGTACTATTTTGCAAATGTAGGTGACCAAACATTTTTAGATATATAACAACTTGGGGCTCACTGGGGCTGATGGAATGTAAAGTTATCTGTGTCATGTATAGCCATTTTTTCTATTCCTCCAACAACAGGCTGCTGATCATTTCTTAGATAAATATTGTGTTTGTGTAGTGTTTGTCTTTTTGTCACACCTTTCCTCAAATCCCTTTCCCATCCAATCATCAAATCCCTAACCCTCTTCCCCAGGGCAGTGCGATTTATTGAGGTGTTATTTTATAATTTATAGCATTGATTAATTATACACTTTCTGGGGCAGATGTGGTAGAAGCAATGCCAACTCAGTGAGCAGGATCTTCATTTGAGTTCACCTAGGTGGAGTGGGACCTTGCTTCTGAGAGAGCGTAGTTTAAATAACATATATTAAAATGAAATGCTCATATCAATGCTTAACCTTGTTGCATAGAAAACAACAATAATAGTGATTTTGCTTAAACGTGCATTTGAATTATGACTATAATGTGTGTGGCAACCAATGTATACGCAAACTAATGAATAGAATCATTAATGCTATGGTTGGTCAAATTATATTAACGATTACGATATTGCATTTGTATTAAAATCTCATAGGCCTTAAGTTAGCGTTAGCTGTGGGTTTTAGCTGCCTGGCTCTCATATTAAAAGCATTTTTCTGTTTTTCAGTGTGCTGACTCGCAAAGGGCCATGACCCTGCAAAAAAATTGTTTTCTTCAACTTGGAAGATGATTGTAACAATACAATTTGTTCTCATCCGCATGCTTGCTGCTTTAGTATAAGTTTTATGTACAAAATTGAAACAAATGTAGATTAATGTAATGTACAAGGATGTTTAAACCGTGGACAAAGGAACTCATGGCCCGAGAAGACGTGCCAAGCTGTGAAGTAACCTCCGGATGTGCCACCTCCGAAGACGTCAATTATGAAGACCAATCAAAGTGTTATGAATTATCGTGGGGTGGCAATTGGGTTACCTAATGTATAATTTGATAGGTTAAAGATAGTGGGGTATAGCAAATGTCCAACAGAATTTTGGGGGAAGGTATTACGAAAAAGGGATAAAAACGCATGTCACAGAAGGGTAGAGAGAACTAGGTAGGGAATGCTATTGATTTTATCTAGAAACTCTGTCACTCTGTTTGGTGACTTTGAGACTTATTAAGACCATCCTCACCCATAGACTGCCCCTCTACATTTCTCCTCCTTATGAGGGAAGTGTCCCCTGTCCTTTAATCAAGTTTATACTGATGGCGTTTTGACTGATATCCTGAAGACGAAGACTGATCCTGGGTGCTGACCTAATCCTTGGAGGGTAATTATGACAATGCAATTCGTAATTTGTCTGTTTGCTTTCCCTTTCTAGGTACCAACTGCTCATTTTGATAGAGACCATAGTTAGATGTTTTCTAAATTGGTGTTCTAAATTGTTTTCTCATGAAGCCCAACATTCTGATGCTAATCTGTGGTTAGGACAGGAGTTCATTTAGACTGATGCAAATAGACAAAAGAATGATGTTACGCTATGCTGAACTGAGACGTATATGACATTTGTTGTATTCTGATCTATGTTCACGCCGTGCTATGTTCTTATGTTTGTGATTCTTGCATTAATTAAATCTTATCACAGTTGCCATATCGTGACTATGCTCTTAGTTTCCTGGTATCAAGATTAACTCTTTTGCTCGTAGATTGTAATTAATAGGGAATAAAATTCATAAAATTCTATTGAAGGTGTGGTTATTCATGGCTGAAAGGTCATGGTTGCGCCGACAATTTGATTAATGTCTCTATCCAAAGTAAAGTGCATTGTGGTGGTAAATATTGATGATATTATCGATATATTGCTTGACATATTGATCAGTTATCTTGTCCTACGGTGTCTCTCCACTGGGTCACAAGATTCATTGGCCTAAAAGGAGTCCTAATGTGTAATAAATTAACATAGAAGGACGCGTTACCAGTTCTGGTAGCAGAGCGACGGTTTTGGCCCCTGGGGGCCCTAGGATGGAGAATCATTGTTTAATTTGTTTTTTTTGTGATAATGCAAATTGGAGGTATGATGGGTTTCTAAGTTCACCATGACTTTCCCAGGATCTCGGAGCCTGCCTAAGTGAGTTGGGGATGTTCTCGGCGCCATAATGTGTGTGGTTTAGGGTGCTTGCGCTTGCTTAGCTTATGCCTTTTTGCAGGTGATTGTGAAATTTGTGTGTATCTAGGCCAAGTAAATGTTGTTTTAGTAGGAGTGGGAGTACTCCGCAGTATGAGTAGGGAAGTCGGCGTACTTCACATGAGTGTGGAGCTTGGTGCTCAAAATGATCCACGTGGTTGGTTGTTTATGTACGGACCTGTAGTGGTCTAAGACTCCGGAGTATGTTGACAAGTGTAGGAGACACTTGGATTTATGTTGTAATCTGTGCGGTTTAGTAGGTCAATCGGGCATGGTTGACAAGTCAAGTTTGAGTTGAAACGTATGTGTGAAACCTTCGATGGAGATTTGGCAAGTTCTAAAGTGCACTAGGATGAGCCATTGACAAGTCGAGAGTAGAATTTGCGGGTCGAATTCTGCTTGCGTATGCGGGAGCTGATAAGGAGAAAGTAGCGGCCGAGGCTTCAAGTGAAATCTCTGTAAAGTTCTGAAGCGAATGAGATACCCTTCCTGTAGTAAACCGGCAGATTTGTGTTGTCATTTAAGGTGCTCGCAATAGTTTGCATTAGTAGTGTGAATTCAGTGAGGAGAGGACGAGCCGCAAGACTTTGTCAGCTGCAGTGTGTGTGAGTGTGACGTCAGTGGTGCCGCGCTGAGATAGTTCAGTTGTCGAGAGGGGTCGCGCACGGATTGGCTGTCGTCCTCCGTGAGAGGCAATAAGTTGAGAAAGGTGGGTGAAGAGTGTCCTGGGAACTAAGTCACTTCTGATTGAAATAAAAATAAGAGAAAATTGCAAAATGAACTTTGTCAAGGCATTTAAGAGCGCTCTGAAAGGAGACGCATATATTACAGCAACCAATGGGGAGCCTACACCACCCAGCATACCTAGTTATGGAAGAAAAGGGTGTCGCGCCTTGTTTATGGATGAAACGGTGGCGCAAATTAACCGAGAAAGAGGGATGTCTAGCATTCCCAGAACATGGGACATTCAATCCGAAGGTGCTAGAAAACTTAAGGTGGATGTTAGGTACACAGAAACCACCTCCGAGGCCAATATGAGGCTTTAGCGATTTGGGATTTAATGGCTCTTAAGCATAGACAAGAAAGGTTTCAGAGAAGACTGAGAAGGGCAGAAAAATCCTATGCTGAGGCTAGATGGGATAACAAGAGTAAAATGTGGAGAAGGGGAATTGTTGACGGACTAAAATTGTTCCCAGCAATAGCACAGGGAGAAGAAACACAGGGAAAGAAAGCCTCCTGTAAGACAGATAAAGACTCGAACAATTCTAAAGAAAATAAAAGACCTTTGGAAGAGGAAGATGATTCAGACGATGAGGAATTTATGGACAGATTATTACATGATCGCCCGCCACCTTATGCGGTGAGCGACAGTGCTCCAAGCACCAGACGCAGGAGAAGGGAGTAGCTGATACGGTACAGACTAGTGATACGGTTACGATACAGAATGGTGTCAGTGTACCCACTGCACCAGACATACCAATAAAGTTGCAGCCTCCACCGCAGATACAGAGAATCTACCCAGACGTTCCAGTACTTGAGACTACTAAAAATCTGACAGTGCCGCCAGACCCGATATATACGAAATCAAAATTAGTGCAGATTGAGTCAACTCCGAAATTACTGTCTCAGCCACAGCCACAACTGATACCTGGGTACAACCCAGTAGCCAGTCCGCCATTAGTACCTGTCCCGGTTACTTTGGAACAGACCTATGGAGTTACTGCTCCGAGAAGACTGGGACCAGGTCAGACACCTGCCGCCATATCATTGCCGATTACTGTGGGTCCACCAGTGCCATTGTATGCGCAAGGCAAAACTGGCGTATGTGACCAGTGAGTAATGACTCAAGATGTGATAAGGGGAGGGTCTATGGGAACTCCCCAGATAATGGCCCCTGGAGAACAAGCAGTTGAAAAGCCAAGGTCTTTAATAGACCTTAGTCCAGTGGGAGCACCCATAGAAGCAATGCGTCAAGCAGGGCTAGGGGTTTTGACTCCGCAGACAATGAGTACGAACACTTCACAATCACCAATGATACATGCAGGAAGCATCTCACTGCAGGGATTCACAGTTCAACAGCTGAACGAATGGCTAGAAAAGACATATACTTCACAAAAGGCCACAGTAACTACAGTCGAACCAGAAAAGGAAAGGCAAGATGAGTACCTACATTTTGTAAGGTTAGGTGCAGAAGCTGCTGAATTAGTGGAAGGTACAATGGGGGTAAATAGATTGGAGTCATACACAGAAGCAGAATTAAGATTCCTATGCCCTAAGATTACCAAAGAAGTAGGCAAGGTGCATCAGAGATTAGCGAACCTGGCAGATAAATACAATTTTGATATCGGAAACACTAAGCACCTAAAAAGAAGTTACAGATTGTATTTTGACTCTAAAGACTTTGAGCACATGAGGTCTGCGGGGATGAAGGCACATTTGAAAGAATTGTTGCAAAGTGCACAAGTTTGGGGTGCGCTGGAAAAATAGGAAGGCAGGTGGGCAAAGAAAAGAGATAAGGAAAAGGGTGACAGTCCAGGGTCTAATCAAGCCAAAGCCTCACCTGATGTGGAATCAGTAAAAATATTACCCATGAGAGAAACAGCCGGTGGTGTCTTAGTACATGTGCCATGGACCAGAGGAGACATCCTATCTTTTACCAATGATTATCCTAGATTGAGGGAGAAGCTGATCGAGTGGTACCAACAGACAGACAGGTTTGTGAAACTTGCAAAGTGTCTTTGGGAAGTCTTGAATACCTTGTTTGAGATCATTGTTCTGCCTGATTCGGGCTTGAGTGTAAGAGAGGAGTAGATTGGCCGACGAAGGAGCCGGCAAGGGATAAGGTGACCGGGGCACCCTCTGAAGAGGTGATGAAGTATTATCATAAGGTGATTGAGTTTTTTAAACAGAAGGTGTCGCCGAAGGTGACTGATTGGCAGAAGATCGACCGGACCTCTCAAGAGGTTAAGGAGTCAATAAATGCTTACTATGAGAGGTTGTTAAAGGCATTCAAACACTACAGTGGTACTGAGACTATTGAACTAAAAGACATGAACCACCTTGTGTTCAGATTCGTTGAAGGGCTGAGACCAGAAGTTAGCCAGATGATTAAGAATCATTTGATTTGTTGGCAAGTGAAGCCGATTGATGAGGTGTTGCAGTATGCAAAATACTGTAGTGATGAGATTGACCTGAGGCAGAAAAAGCTGAAAGAGAAAGTGATGGTGATGCAGATAAGGGCTGCACAGGCAGGAATGCAGGGAAATGGAGTTCAACAGATGATACAGCAGCAACCGCAAATGAATGGTGCGTTTCAGACACAGCCGAGAGGTCAAGGCCGGGGGTTTGTGAATCGCGGTCCACACTTGAATACTGTTGTGGTTCAAAATGACATACAAGGGATGAAAAAGATGTCACCGTGTCAGGCGTGCGGGCGTGGGGCACTGGAAACGGGAGTGCCCGAATATGGTGCAGGATGGTGTCGTTCAGCAAAGCGCTAATGTTGGTACATTGCAAAATGTAAGAGGCCCAAAAATAAGACATCAAAACCGGAATTTTCAGAACAATCTGGTACACATGCAAGGGGCACAGCCCATGCAGCAGATGCAAATGCCGCGTTTACAGCCAGCGCAAATGCAACCAGTACAACAGCAGGTTCCCATGGTACCTAGACAGCAAATGCAATTACCAATGGCTCCGATGGGACAGCAACATGTGATGCTTCCTCAACAGGTCACAGGCCAGGTAATGAGTCAAAATGGTACAGTACAACAGTTTCCATTGCGAGGTGAAAATGGTATGAATGGAGAATGGTCAGATGATAGTTCAGACATCGAAGAGTGCAGGCTTGCAGCATCCTTAGAGGTGGATCAAAGGGGTCCATATGTGGAGGGCAAGGTGATGGGTTACAAAGTCTCGTTTCTGGTTGACACCGGAGCTACACGCTCTACAGTCAGGAGTGCAGAGGTTCCAAAACTACCACTTTCAGGGCGTACCATAAGGGTAGTCGGAGTAGCAAACCTATATCTGACAAACCCGATTACAGATCCAGTGCAGTTTGAGATCGGAAACTTCCAGGGACTACATAGGTTTGTAGTCTGTGATTGAAGTCCGGAATCCCTACTGGGAAGGGACTTATTGTGCAAGACAAAATGCTCGATTACCTGTTCCAATGATGGAATCGAAGTGCAAATAAATAGTGACGATGAAGGAGATGAAGGTCAGTTTTCAGAAGAAGAGACAGGAACCAGAAATGAGGATTACCCTTTAATTACACTGTTCCCAATGCTTACCATGATCGATCTACCTGTTGAGCTACAGGGAACTGTGACAGAGAAAGTGTGGGATCTGACAGGAAAGGAAGTGGGACTAATAAAAGGTGTAGAACCAGTTAGAGTCCAGGTAAAGCCGAATGCGGTGTTTCCTCAGGTACCACAATATCACATGGCACAAGATGTTCTCATTGAAGTCTCACAGATAATTGCAGATTTTCTGAGACAGGGAGTCCTGAAAGAGGTTTTGAGCAGTCCATGTAACTCTCCCATAATGGGTTTAAAGAAGCCCTGTGGAAAGGTTCGAATTGTGCAGGATTTGAGAAAAATAAATGAGATTGTGGTAAAATGTTGCCCCGTAGTGCCCAATCCAGCAGTGATCATGTTTCAGATTCCATGTGATGCTGAGTGGTTCACCGTTATAGATCTGTCACAAGCTTTCTTTTCGATACCTCTTCATGAGGACAGCCAATTTTTTGTTCAGTTTCAAATTCCTGGATAAGGTGTACAGTTGGTGCAGAATTCCACAAGGGTTTTCTGAATCACCGTCCATCTTTAACCAGATACTGAAAAAGGATTTGGAACCCTTAGTACTGCCTTTTAACTCGACTCTAGTGGAGTAAGTTGATGATTTGCTGATTGCATCTAAAACTAGGGACAACTGTAAATACAATACCATTGCCTTGTTGAATCATTTGGGAAAGAACGGACACAAGGTGTCACCTAAGAAGCTGGAATACTGCCAGAAAGAGGTGAAATATCTAGGGCATCTAATCGAAAAAGGGTCCAGGAGAATATCAAAAGAAAGAATAGCAGCTATTTTGCAAATGAACCCTCCAACGACAAAAAGAGATGTCAGGATGTTTTTGGGAATGGTGGGCTACTGTCGTCAGTGGATACCCAACTTCTCAATCATCTCGAAACCTTTAATAAGACTGACAGGAAAATAAATCAAGAATGAGCCGTATACCATAGCTTTGTCCAAATAGGAGCTTGAGTCATTTATGGAATTGAGATAATGCATGTGCAGGGACCAGCGTTAGGCATGCCTGATTACACGAAGCCTTTTCTACTATTTTGTCATGAACGTGATGCCTGTTCTTTGTCTGTTTTGACACAGGTCCAAGGAGGTGCAAATCGCCCTGTAGCATATTTTTCAGCTACCTTGGACCCCGTCGCAGCAGCCTTACCAGGTTGTTTGCACGCAGTTGCAGCAGTTGGTCAGAGCCTTACGCAGTGTGAAGGCATAGTCATGGAATACCCTCTAACAGTAATGGTTCCGCATTCAGTTGAAATTTTGTTGACTCGAACCAAAACTCAGCACATGACAAATGCTCGTCTCACTGAGTATGAGACAATCATATTAGGTTCACCAAATGTCTCGCTAAAACGATGCACTACACTGAACCCGGCAACTTTACTTCCTGTTGAGAACGCTGAAATTAACAATGAGGAAGAATTTGAACATGACTGTCTTGAGGTAACCGAATTATGTACCTAACCACGTCCAGAAATTCAGGACACACAGTTAAAAGAAAATGACTGTATCATATTTGTTGATGGATCCTGTTTAAGAGATTCTGTTGGGACACTGAGAGCTGGATATGGTGTGTGTACCATAGCTGGCATCATTGAAGCTTCCTGGCTCGAGAGAGTGTTTTCCGCACAAGTGGCAGAATTAATTGCCCTTACCAAGGCATGCCACGTGGCTGTGAATCTGAGAGTCACTATCTATACTGACAGCAGATACGGATTTGGAATTGTACATGATTTTGGCCAATTATGGTCATAGAGGGGTTTTATGACCTCTTCTGGTTCTCCTGTGAAAAATGGTGAACAAATAAAGGATTTGTTACATGCAATTCAGTTACCTCTTGAAATTGCCGTGGTGAAATGCAATGCTCATGTTAAGTCACAAGACTTTGGGGGTCATTCTGACCCTGGCGGTAAAAGGCCCTTACCGCCGGTCAGAAGACCGCCATCATCCCGCCGCGGCCGCGGTAAACCGCCACGGTCATTCTGACCCACAACTGCAAAACCGCCAAAAACCCAACATCCACTGAAGCCCGCCTCATCAGCGGTCAGCGATAAACTGGAGATGACCAAACCTCCACCGTCACGCCAACACAAACACGCCCATGCCATTACGACCCACGAATCCACACGGCGGTCTTTCAACCGCGGTATTCCATTGGCGGTACACACCGCCGCGGTCAAAATACACACACCTTTACAAAACACAGCCACATTGGACAATTCGAAATACACACACCTGATACACATACACACACCCCACCCACACACCCATCACCATATAAAACACACACCCACATCACCCACAAACCCCCACAAATTGAAATTCAGAGACAAGGCGCAATACACAGAGAGAGAGCACCGGGAACGCAAACCACAACACACACAGGAACCCAACATCATCACCCACACCACATCTATGCACAAAACACCACACACCACCACACTCATCACCACAAACACCACCCCACACCTCATCCACACCACACCATGTCACCCCAAAGACACCCCAGGTTCACGGACCAAGAACTCAGGGTCATGGTGGAGGAAATAATCAGGGTAGAGCCCCAGCTCTTCGGCACACAGGTGCAGCACACCACAATAGCCAGGAAGGCGGAGCTATGGCAAAGGATCGTCGACAGGGTCAACGCTGTGGGACAGCATCCCAGAAATCGGGAAGACATCCGAAAGCACTGGAACGAGGGAAGGTGCGGTCGATGGTGTCAAGATACAACATCGCTGTGCAGAAGACTGGCGGCGGACCCCCACCCACTCCACCCGAATTCACAGCATGGGAGCAAGAGGTCTTGAACATCCTGCATCCTGAGGGCCTCGCTGGAGTAGGCGGAGGAATGGACTCTGGTAAGTCTAATCTCAACTACTTCACCCCCCCCAACCACCAGCATGCCAACCCACACCCCCACCCTCACCCCTAACCCCCAGCACACATACTCCCTGTTAATGTCTCACCAGCACAACCCACCCAACCCAACCCAAACCCCTGAATGCCAACACAAACCATGGACACCCATCACCTAAGCATGACCACTGCACATACCCATCCCCCCCCACAAACCACCCTCACAACTCCTCCCACATGGGACTGCCAGCACTGGGGGACAAGGGCACCCACAAATCGCACGCCACGGCACACACAAAATCAATAACCATATTCTTTTACCCCTGCAGGGCCCGAACGCCAACACACCGTCCAGGAGGGTCCAGATTTGTCCATCCCACCCCCAGAACAGGCCCCCAGTGATGACCAGCCCGGACCATCGGGGACCTCTGGACAGTCGGTTACCCTCAGTCAGCCCCAGGCCACAGCAGACCTACCCCCCTCAGGAAACACCAGCACAGCACCCTCCCAGCGGGCCCATGCTTCTGTCTCCAGGACAGGTCAAGCAGTGGTGTGTCTACCAGTACAGGGCACCCAGGGTAACCCACAACCCAAACAACAACAGGGACCTGGGGGCACTGGTAGTGGGCACACCGTCCAGGGGACAGAGGCCCAGGAACAAAGAGGAACTGGGAGGGCTGCTGTGCGACAGAGGGAGGACAGGCCTAGGGAACCCACTGTCCAAGAGGCCCTCACCACCATCATGGGAGCGTACCACCACTCCCAAGAGACGATGGCGACGGTCCTGGCCAGGTTCCAGGAGATCCAGGCCATGCAGGAGGGCCAGTACATGGGGTTCCGGGAAGAACTGCGCACCATCAGTTCCGCAATGGGTACAATCGTGGTGGCACTCACATTGCGGGACCATGTGGCCCCCCAAAGGGCCCCTGCCACTAGCATGGAGGAAGAACAGCCCACCACCTCCGCCGGCGCTAGTGGTCAGGAGGCCCCGACACAACAGCAACGACCCTCCCGGACCCCACCCTCTGCAGAACAAGAACCACCCCGCAAGAAAGGCCTGAGATCGAGGAAGAAGACAGAGTAGGATGTCAAGACACCCGCCATGCACGGAAACCCCCGGATGTCATCCCACTGTCCCACTTGTTTACCCTGTCCAACCTTGAACTGCCCCTGCTCCACCTTCCACAGGCATATGGACAATGGACCTGTAGGAACGACAGTCTGGACACTGCCATGGACATGCCTCCACCATCACCCTTTTTGAACTATACACCTATTTTAAAGCTTCAATAAACACAATTATTGCACATTAACCAACTGGATTCTGCTATCTATTTATTTAAACCAAATGTATTCGATATAACCAACAAAACATTTCTAGTTACATTGTGATGACAATATACCAGTGTCACACAGCAGTAGTCCATGGGGAAAAAAAAACAGAGGGCACTCCGTGGGGATCAGATCACTGAAATAGGAAGTGATATACACAACTAAGTTACCATACATTGGGGTGAAAGGTCAGACAGTAGAGAGCCACTACAGTTACAGATATAATACAATGCAGGAGTAGATTATTACCTGTGTGTCACTGGAAATACTGCAGTATCACTCTGTCCCTGTTGTCTGTGTCGTCCTCTTCGTCTTCCTCCTCTTCACTCTCCGCAGGCTCCACAGCGGCCACAACACCACCATCTGGACCATCCTCCTGCAGGAAAGGCACCTGGCATCGCAAAGCCAGGTTGTGAAGCATGCAGCAGGCCACGATGATATGACACACCTTCCTTGGTGAGTACATTAGGGATCCACCAGTCATATGCAGGCACCTAAACCTGGCCTTCAGGAGGGCGAAGGTCCGCTCAATCACCCTCCTGGTACGCCCATGGGCCTCATTGTACCGTTCCTCTGCCCTGGTCCTGGGATTCGTCACTGGGGTCAATAGCCAAGGCAGGTTTGGGTAACCAGAGTCACCAATTAGCCACACACGGTGTCTCTGTAGCAGTTCCATCACATAAGGGATGCTGCTATTTCGCATGATGTACGCGTCATGCACTGACCCAGGGAACTTGGCATTTAAATGGGAGATGTACTGGTCAGCCAAACAGACCACCTGGACATTCATGGAATGATAATTTTTACGGTTCCTGTACACCTGCTCATCGTCTTTTGGGGGAACCAAAGCCACATGGGTACCATCAATGGCACCAATGATATTGGGAATGTGTCCAAGGGCATAGAAATCACCCTTCCCTGTAGGCAAGTCACCCACCTCAGGGAAAATGATGTAGCTCCGCATGTATTTCATCAGGGCAGACAACACTCTGGACAACACCTTTGAAAACATAGGCTGAGACATCCCAGATGAAATGGCCACGGTAGTTTGAAATGATCAACTTGCCAAAAAATGCAGTACTGACAGCACCTGCACTAGAGGCGGAATCCCTGTGGGTTGGCGGATGGGTGACATCAGGTCTGGCTCCAGCTGGGCACACAGTTCCTGTATAGTGGCACGGTTGAGTCTGTAGGTGAGTATGACGTGTCTTTCTTCCATTGTCGACAGGTCCACCAGCGGTCTGTACACGGGAAGATTCCTCCGTCTCCTCGCAAGTCCCAGCGGACGGTGCCTAGGAAGGACAACATGGAGCACAGAGTCAAGCAACCCACAGGTAAGTGCCCACAGCATGCCCAGTACACGAATCTCTCGGGATTGAATGGCTAGTATGATTGTCGGTGCAAGGCCTAGCCATGTGTGACGCAGTAGGAATGAAGCCATGTGGGCCCTTGAAATGGCGGCTGCCTGACCTGTGAAGTGTGACAATGTGAAGTGAGGTCATTGCGCAAGCGTGGCACACCGTGGCGGTAGGCGGTCGCAGTCCGCGGCGCAAAGCCGCATTGGACAACATTGAACCCTATGGGTTTCAGGAGCCAATGGCGGTGAGCGCCGGCGGTCGCGGTACGCACCGCCGCGGCACGCACCACCGCGGCCGTAACCGCCATTTTCTCTCTGCTTGATCACACGAGACCTGAGCATCCACAGGAGAGGACCTATACTGCAAGTGCTGCTGTGACCTCGGTCTGGAAATGTCAATGGCTGCTGCGACTGGGAAAAGGGCCCCCGCCTTCAGTTCCGAGGAGTTGGAGAAGCACGTGGACGGGGTCCTCCCCCAGTATGCGCTACTCTACGGGCCTCCAGACCAACAGGTGAGTACACGGGGGGCAATGCATAGTGCCCAATGCCTGGGCTGAGTGGGGAGGATGTACGATGGAGGGGAGGGCAGCGAATGACGAATGCATGGCACGACAGATGAGAGCATGTGCCACATGGCAAGGTTGGGGAGGGGGGGCCACTCACATCGAGCATGCAGAAAAGTGATGATGTTTCTCTTCCCCCCCTGTACATGTCACATAGGTCAGCGCCCATCAGAAGATTGACATTTGGCGTGCCATCGCCAAGGACGTCCGGACCCTTGGGGTCCACACCAGAAGGGGCACCCACTGCCGCAAGAGGTGGGAGGACATCCGCCGCGGGAGCAGGAAGACCGCGGAGGCTCTGCTGGGGATGGCCTCCCAACCTAGGAGGGGTGCCAGTCGTACCTTGACCCCCCTGATGTCCCGGATCCTGGCGGTGGCCTACCCCGATTTAGATGGGCGCTTGAGGACATCACAGCAGACACAAGGGGGTGAGTACCAGCACATTCAGCTATTTTGCGCGCAGTGGAGGTGCCTGGGTGGGGGAGGAGGGCTGTGGGTATCCCTAGGCCAAGGTGATTTCTGTAGGATAGGCCCGTCCGTGAGGTATGGTCCTGTGCCCCCGCCCCCCACCTCTGTAGGGTGCCTAGTAACGCGATTCATGGACCAGTGTATACTGTGTGGGCAGTTGTCGCCCATAGGCTTGTAGGGCATGTCCCAGTGAATGAGTAGTGTACCCCAAGTGCGCAGCGTAGTGCAGGGGGCTTCTGTGTCTGTCCTCTCCGCCAACGGTGTCCCCAATGCATGCACTCAACTTGTCTTTATGTTTTCCACCCGCCCCCCATTTTCTTTGTTTTTCTGTGAATGTGTGCATTAGCATCATCAGGCGGAGGAGAAGTGGCATCGGCGCAAGAGGGAGCTGCATCTCACATGGCCCCGGAGGGCCATGCAACGGACTCCGACCTGACCAGTGAGATGGAGGGCGAGGGGGGCTCCACCACGGGGACCCGTGGAGACGGCAGCGACACCGACACGTCCTCGGAAGGGAGCTCCCTTGCGGTGGCGGCAACATCCGTGCCCACCGCAGAAACAGGTACAGCCGCCACCCAGCGCACCAGCTCCGCCCTCCCAGCAGCCCCTCGGCCTTCGGCCCGTGCCCGCAAGGCCAGGAAGCCGGCCATCTCCTTCGCCCCAGGCACCTCAGGCCCTGCCCCAGTCACCCCTGCTGCCCTCAGTGAGGAGGTCATTGACCTCCTGAGGACCATCATTGTTGGGCAGTCTACCCTTTTGAATGCCATCCAGGGTGTGGAGAGGGAGGTGCAACAAAGCAATTCATACCTGGAGGACCTTCATTCGAATCAGGCTGCCCATTAACGATCGTTCAACGCTCTGGCCTCAGCACTGACGGCAGCGATTGTCCCTGTCTCCAGCCTCCCTCTTCTGACTCCCTCCACCCAGTCCCACTCCCCTGTTCCTCTGCCTATCCCATCCACACCTACAGACCAGCCTGCACACACCTCAACACCCAAGGGCAGCTCATCCAGACATAAGCACCACAGGACACACAAGCATTCACCCAAGCAACATCCAGATGCAGACATGCCAACAGCCACTACCTCCTCTGTGTCCCCCACCTCCTCGTCTCCCTCCTCCCTCCCTGTGACATCTCCACACACACCTGCAAGCACACCACCATCAGCCATTGCACCCATCACCAGCACACCCTCCACACCAGTCCGCACACGTACAGTCACCACCCCCACTGCCATGTACACGTCCCCTGTGTCCTCTCCCAGTGTGTCTGTCACCCCCGCTTCCCAACCACACAAACGCAGGCAGGCACCCAAACAACAGCCATCCACCTCACGTCAGCCTCCTGCCCAAGCACCTGCACCCAAAGACAGCACACTTGACTCTCCTACAACCACATCCTCTTCCTCCACTCCCATACCCACTCCAGCCACCCTTGCCATGGCTCCAAATAAAATTTTCCTCTCTAAAGTGGACCTCTTTTCCTCACCTGACCCACCCCCTCCATCCCGTAAGAGTTCCACAAACACCTCAGCCACCACCAGCCCAGCAACTCCAAAGAACGTCGTGCCTGGTTTTTGGAGTCCGCCCTTTCCTTGGGCTGGGACATCGTCCAGCAGCAAAGGCACAGCCAGCCCCCCCCCTGGGAAGAGGACCAAAAAACTGAAGGGCAGGCGCGACAGGCCTCATACGCCTGCCCCCAAGGAGGGTAGCCTTGCACCGTCACCTGCCACATCGGGTAAGGGAGCCAAGGGCCACAGACAGTCTGCCAAGGAGGGCAAGGCCAGCAAGGAGCAAAAGGCAGGGAGCAGCCGACCTGGCCATGAGGGCCCCACCAGCCCCATTCCGGGGGTATCGAAGGAGAGCCAGGGCCCCAGGACTCCATCACAGGAGGGCCCCACAACGGAAAGGTCCGAGGCAGACTGAGCGGCAAGTATTGGCCAGGTGTGGTTCACTGGAAACACAAGACAGGTACCGCTGAACAGGGCCCCGCCATGAGGAGCAACACTGAACAGGGCCCCGCCGTGAGGAGCACCACTGAACAGGGCCCCGCCGTGAGGAGCACCGCTGAACAGGGCCCCGCCGTGACCAGAACCGCTGAACAGGGCCCCGCCGTGAGGAGCACCGCTGAACAGGGCCCCGCCGTGAGGAGCACCGCTGAACAGGGCCCCGCCGTGACCAGAACCGCTGAACAGGGCCCCGCCGTGAGGAGCACCGCTGAACAGGGCCCCGCCGTGACCAGAACCGCTGAACAGGGCCCTGCCGTGAGAAGCA
Source organism: Pleurodeles waltl (assembly GCF_031143425.1). NCBI lineage: Eukaryota > Metazoa > Chordata > Amphibia > Caudata > Salamandridae > Pleurodeles > Pleurodeles waltl. The sequence goes on along the minus strand of NC_090444.1, from coordinate 1,518,225,154 downwards.
CCGCTGAACAGGGCCCCGCCGTGAGAAGCACCGCTGAACAGGGCCCCGCCGTGACCAGAACCGCTGAACAGGGCCCCGCCGTGAGAAGCACCGCTGAACAGGGCCCCGCCGTGAGGAGCACTGCTGAACAGGGCCCTTCCTGTCAAGCACCGCTCCGCTGGGCCCTTCCTGTCAAGCACCGCTCCGCTGGGCCCTTCATCTCAAGCACTGCTCCACTGGGCCCTTCATCTCAAGCACTGCTCCGCTGGGCCCTTCATCTCAAGCACCGCTCCGCTGGGCCCTTCCTGTCAAGCACCGCTCCGCTGGGCCCTTCATCTCAAGCACCGCTCCGCTGGGCCCTTCCTGTCAAGCACCGTTCCGCTGGGCCCTTCATCTCAAGCACCACTCCGCTGGGCCCTTCATCTCAAGCACCGCTCCGCTGGGCCCTTCATCTCAAGCACCGCTCCGCTGGGCCCTTCATCTCCAGCACCGCTCCGCTGGGCCCTTCATCTCAAGCACCGCTCCGCTGGGCACCACCGTCTCTGCACCGCTCCGCTGGGCCCTTCCTGTCAAGCACCACTCCGCTGGGCCCTTCATCTCAAGCACGGCTCCGCTGGGCCCTTCATCTCAAGCACCGCTCCGCTGGGCCCTTCATCTCAAGCACCGCTCCGCTGGGCCCTTCATCTCAAGCACCGCTCCGCTGGGCCCTTCCTGTCAAACACCGCTCCGCTGGGCCCTTCATCTCAAGCACCGCTCCGCTGGGCCCTTCCTGTCAAGCACCGCTCCGCTGGGCCCTTCATCTCAAGCACCGCTCCGCTGGGCCCTTCATCTCAAGCACCGCTCCGCTGGGCCCTTCCTGTCAAGCACCGCTGGCCCATTGGTAGTCCCGGTTCTGTGTCGGGCAGGCCTTCACGACGCACTCTGCCCACCATGCCTCCTCCATGACCAGTGGTCTCTGTAATCCACCTGATGGACTGTGGCTTTGCACTCCCCAGGATGTAACAGTGGGCAATCCACCCACTGTAGAGACTTGTGAGACTGTGGCTTTGCACTCCCCAGGATGCCACAGTGGGCAATCCACCCACTGTAGAGACTTGTGAGACTGTGGCTTTGCACTCCCCAGGATGGCACAGTGGGCAATCCACCCACTGTAGAGACTTGTGAGACTGTGGCTTTGCACTCCCAAGGATGGCACAGTGGGCAATCCACCCACTGTAGAGACTTGTGAGACTGTGGCTTTCCACTCCCCAGGATGGCACAGTGGGCATGGAGGCCCTTCGTGGATCTGGCATCGTGGACTCATGTGGCTGAGGTGCCCCCCCTTCCCTTCCCCCTGAGGTGCCTGTCTTTTTATTTTAGTGATGCTCCAGCAGTGCTCTCTCCAATGGAGTTATACCAGAGAAGAAGAAGAGTCCAGCTTGACGACTTCCTTAAAATGCCTGTTTTGTATTGCTGAATTGATAAAACGAGATGTGGGAAATTCAGGAGGCCTGGACCCTAAGCCTCCCAAAGGTTGCAGTCCTGAATTAATGAAAAGGTGACTTCCCACATAGTAAATTTATGACAGATCATTGGCAGAATGCTTCAAAAATTATTTATTCAGTTACAAAGAAATTTAGTTCAGAGAGCAAAATTGAAAATAAGGAATGCTTCACTAATCAGTAAAATTAATAATCCAGTCCGGAGAGTTGGAAAAGAGGTCAGGTAGAGTTGTGCGGTAGTATAACAGCTAATTCAGTTACAAGGAAATTTGGTTCAAAAAGCGAAGTTGAAAATAAGGAATGCTTCACTAATCAGCAAATTTGATAATCCAGTCCGGAGAGTTGGAAAAGAGGTCAAGTAGAGTTGTACGATGGTATAACAGCCAACACGTGTTTCGCCCCTTGAGCGAGTAAGCGGGGGCTTTCTCAAGGCCAATTCGGAACAATATGCAAAAAACTTCTGACATTAAATTGTCACAATTGAGGATAGAAATCTAGGCATAGAATTATGTACAATAAATTATACAAAATATCAAGTAAAACCAATATATATCAAAGACACAGATGAAGAACATGCAAAAGTGTTTGAAAAGCTCAGGTATACTGCCTAACGACAAATCTCTAAACAGAAATCTAAAGTAATTGAGATACATTTTAAACAACAGGGAAGAGACAAAAATATCTTAATATAACAAAGAAAGTCTAATTGTGGAACGACAGGCTCAAATTGAACTTCAAAGTAACGTGCCTTGTCTAGCGAGCATGTATTAACGTTCAAACTGCGAGCATATTTAACATCGTGGCACTGTAACTAAAATCCAGCCTCCCTGTGAGGGGAGACGCATGAAGTACAGCAAAGCGGAATGAATTTTTACCTTGTTCGGTGTTTAAAGTTAATGAAAATGTGCCGGCGTCCCGCGGTAAATCGCATTTGCTCCGACGGGCTGCTGAGCATGATTTACATAGGTACGCGTCCCTTCTCTGCCTCGCGAAAACGAAACAGAGAAGGGACACTCCATACAGCAAGACAAGTGAAAAGGGGGAATAATGGCGGCCATATTTGAACAGGTAGAAGCCCTACCTGGTAATAGTAAGGCTCAAAGAGAAAAAATACGAACTGCAGACCTAAACAATTCAATGGTGAGAAAAATTAACCTCTGGTGCAATCAACAAAGGAGAGATGTAAGATGAGAGGTACAAAAATAATAAAGATTGTGAAGACATTTGAAAGAAAAGAGAAAGAACAGGGAGATTGTCTACAAAAATAATTGTTATGAGAATGATGAGTAGGTGATCAAAAAGGGAAATATGCCCAATATAGACCTTGATTTAGATCATGCAGGGTTGGCATAAGATAATGTGATAAAAGAAAACTCATTAGTAAAGAAAATTATCAGTAGAAACGAGGAAATTGTAAGAAAGAAAAGAAAGACAAATTAAAGAGTTATAGTGTAAACCATCAGATAGAACAGATGAAGAAGAAGACGTGGCTCGAATAGAGCGTTATGAACTGTCAGCCAACAAAAATTGTATTAACAGTACATCATTTACAATAGCCAATAGTGCCATTCATGATCCTGGTTCAAACCATTGTTCACTGTATCATATTGAATAATCATCCTGCTTTCTTGTTGACGTAAACGTAAGTGTAAGTTACCACCCCGTGGAGACGGAGTGATGCGGTCAATTCCAATAAATTTAAAGGAACGTGCATTATGATGAAAAGTTTTGTAGTGCTCCACTAAAGGTGCCTTGGTCTCCAGTTTCAAAATGTTCCGGAAATGTTCTTGGATTCGAAGTTTTAGGGGGCGGATCGTGCTGCCAATATAAGCCTTTTGACATGGACAGAATATCAAATACACCACGTTTCTGCTTTCACAATTAATAAAGTCCTTGATTAGAAGTTCATGATCATTAATGTGCAATGAGGTGGTTCGATTGAGACCCAATTTACATATTGAGCACTTTGTACAAGTAAAAAATCCCTTTGGTTTGGGAAAGTAAGGTTCCGAGACTGTTTGTTGAAAAAAGGAAGGACAGAGTTTATCACGAAGGTTAGGGGCCCGTCGGAACCCTATTTGTGGATATTGAGTAATAAATGGTTGAATAGAGGGATTATTACTAATAAGATGCCAGTGTTTACGAAGGTGTTTTCGTATTGAATAATGTCCATTGTGAAATTGGGTGATAAATCGAATAGTGGTGTCTGCTTGACGACGTCGTGTTGAGTTAATCATCTTGTTACGGTCCATTTTACCCATTTTGTTATGGGAAGTGGTCAATGAGAATTGTTTGTAGCCCCTAATCAAAAGTCTCTCAGTAATTTGTGAAGAGAACAGGTCATAGTCACTGGGTTTTGAACAGTTAAGTTTGGCTCTTCTGTACTCACCTTGTGGGATGTTTTTGATTATAGTTGGGGGGTGACAGCTCGAAGCATGCAAAATAGAATTAGCAGCTGTTTATTTTCTGTAGAATTTAGTCTGTAATTTGTAGTTTTCCACATAGATCAACAGGTCAAGATACTCTACCTGTGTATCTGAAATATTATATGTGATATCAATGTCCCATTTGTTTGGTACTAGGGACTGAAGAAAAAGAGTTAGTAATGTTCTATTTCCTTGCCAGATCAACAGGATATCATCGATATAGCGTCCCCAATAAATGATATTGTGAGAAAACTCTTAATTGTGGTCACTCCACAGCCACTCCCGTTCTACCGTTCCCATGAGTATACAAGCATAAGAAGGCGCAAATTTGCCCCCCATCGCCGTACCCTGAAGCTGTAAATAGAACTGTCCGTCAAAGAGAAAATAATTATTCTCCAAGCAAAATTGTAACGTGCAATATCATACTATTGTGAGTAGAGAAAGACACTGATTTGGTCGAGAGTGCTAATCTAACAGCCTCTAGACCATCCTGGTGTTTAATGGAGGTATAGAGGCTGACTATATCAATGGTCACTAAGAGATAATCAGGCTGCCAATCTATTTCTTGGAGTTTACGAATGATGTCTTTTGTATCCCTCACAAAGGAAGGTAGATTAGTCATTAGGGGCTGAAGTACTTGGTCAATTAAAGTCCCTAATTTGGAGCAGATAGAATTTACACCCGATATTATGGGCCTGCCTTTGGGAGGAAAATCTTTTTTATGAATTTTAGGAAGAAGATACAATGTTGGCACAGTTGGATGAGAGAGAAATAAGGCAGTTCTTTCTTGATGTGAGATGACTTGCCGTGAAAACCAATAATCGAGAAGTTCTGAAAGTTGTTATTGAATATGTGCTGTGGGATTAGAATCTAAGCGTTTATAGCACTTAGTATTGTGTAATTGACGATAAGCCTCCTTGAGGTAATCTGAGGTGTTTAGAATAACAATATTACCTCCCTTATCTGCTTCCTTGATAATAATATTGGGATTCATTCTTAGATTGGACAAAGCTAATCTTTGTTGACGAGTAACATTTGAGGGAAGAAATTTGCGTTTGTCACAGTAACGTTTATACTCCTTATCAAGGTCTTTTAAAACTGTGCAGGCGAAAAGATCTATAGAATTCCCTGCTGGAAGAGAAGGAGTAAAAGTAGATTTTGGTCTCATTCCCGAAGGATGATACTGGTTAGTATTAAGCTCTAGTTTTTCGGCTAATGTGCTAAGGGGGAGATGTGGTTCAGTAGTATTTGCTAAGTTGCAAAGAAGTCCAATGTCTTCCAGGTCCCGAACAGAAAGATCTTGGGAGGGTAATGAGAGCGAAGGCTGGGAGGAAGGAGAAGAAAATGTAGAGAAAAATGACTTTAGTTTGAGTTGACGTATAAATTTGAAAAAGTCAATTTTGGTTTGAGTTATATTCCACATGTTTGTAGGGCAGTAGGACAGACCTTTGTTTAGGATGTATAGTTCAGATGAAGAAAGAGAATAATCTGAAAGATTAACTACTAGTTGGTCATTGTATTTAAAGGCCGAAGATTCTTGCTGCGGGCCCGTGTTTGTATACCTGAGGTGCCCGGAGTGACCGTTAATGTATCTGGTAATTTTGTGCGAATTTCTTGTAAAGATCCTAGGCGAAATCGCCGGGCTTCCTCTAAAAAATTTACCCTAGGCCTGGTAGAAGAATCCTTATCAGAGTCATCAGATGTTTCTACTTCAGAAGAGGGAATAGTGTCTAGGCAGCTATGTGTATCTATAGGGAGATTAGAGTCCTGAACATGATCATATTTCTTACTGAAGGTATATACTCTCCCCTGCTGATAATCACGAAGGTCTCGTCTGAATTTCCGGTTTTTACGCTGGATGATATCGGCCTCATAATTATCTATTATATTGTTAAGAATTGCATAATTTTTTGTTGAGATGTCACCCCAGTTAGCCTCATCAATTCTTTGGGTAAGTTGATCAACTTCTTGTTTATGATGCTCACACTGTTCCTGGGATATATCAATAAGTTGATGAATCATATTCATTGAAGCCATTTTTAAATTAGCTTCCCATTTCTGAAGGCTCTCTTGGGAGGTGGTATCTGTCGGTGGAAAGATCAAAATACGTAGCCCCCGAGGAATACGATCGTGTTCCAAATATTTCTTGAGAGAAGCCACCTCCCACCATTTGGCTGTTTCTTTTTTAAGTGCCTTTTCCAAGGCTAGAAAGGTACTTCTTGCCGATGCCAAGTTGGTATTGCCCGAGTTGAGAGTGCCAACATCCGATGTATTAAAAACTTGATCCAGTTTGACGTTTCGTTGTTCCCTTCTATTAACAGTGAAGGACATCATGAAGCAAGGCTTAAGCAGGAAGTCTGTACGTTACAAGTAGTTATACCAGAGAAGAAGAAGAGTCCAGCTTGACGACTTCCTTAAAATGCCTGTTTTGTATTGCTGAATTGATAAAACGAGATGTGGGAAATTCAGGAGGCCTGGACCCTAAGCCTCCCAAAGGTTGCAGTCCTGACTTAATGAAAAGGTGACTTCCCACATAGTAAATTTATGACAGATCATTGGCAGAATGCTTCAAAAATTATTTATTCAGTTACAAAGAAATTTAGTTCAGAGAGCATATTTCCCTTTTTGATCACCTTCTCATCATTCTCATAACAATTATTTTTGTAGACAATCTCCCTGTTCTTTCTCTTTTCTTTCAAATGTCTTCACAATCTTTATTATTTTTGTACCTCTCATCTTACATCTCTCCTTTGTTGATTGCACCAGAGGTAAATTTTTCTCACCATTGAATTGTTTAGGTCTGCAGTTCGTATTTTTTCTCTTTGAGCCTTACTATTACCAGGTAGGGCTTCTACCTGTTCAAATATGGCCGCCATTATTCCCCCTTTTCACTTGTCTTGCTGTATGGAGTGTCCCTTCTCTGTTTCGTTTTCGTGAGGCAGAGAAGGGACGCGTACCTATGTAAATCATGCTCAGCAGCCCGTCGGAGCAAATGCGATTTACCGCGGGACGCCGGCACATTTTCATTAACTTTAAACACCGAACAAGGTAAAAATTCATTCCGCTTTGCTGTACTTCATGCGTCTCCCCTCACAGGGAGGCTGGATTTTAGTTACAGTGCCACGATGTTAAATATGCTCGCAGTTTGAACGTTAATACATGCTCGCTAGACAAGGCACGTTACTTTGAAGTTCAATTTGAGCCTGTCGTTCCACAATTAGACTTTCTTTGTTATATTAAGATATTTTTGTCTCTTCCCTGTTGTTTAAAATGTATCTCAATTACTATAGATTTCTGTTTAGAGATTTGTCGTTAGGCGGTATACCTGAGCTTTTCAAACACTTTTGCATGTTCTTCATCTGTGTCTTTGATATATATTGGTTTTACTTGATATTTTGTATAATTTATTGTACATAATTCTATGCCTAGATTTCTATCCTCAATTGTGACAATTTAATGTCAGAAGTTTTTTGCATATTGTTCCGAATTGGCCTTGAGAAAGCCCCCGCTTACTCGCTCAAGGGGCGAAACACGTGTTGGCTGTTATACCATCGTACAACTCTACTTGACCTCTTTTCCAACTCTCCGGACTGGATTATCAAATTTGCTGATTAGTGAAGCATTCCTTATTTTCAACTTCGCTTTTTGAACCAAATTTCCTTGTAACTGAATTAGCTGTTATACTACCGCACAACTCTACCTGACCTCTTTTCCAACTCTCCGGACTGGATTATTAATTTTACTGATTAGTGAAGCATTCCTTATTTTCAATTTTGCTCTCTGAACTAAATTTCTTTGTAACTGAATAAATAATTTTTGAAGCATTCTGCCAATGATCTGTCATAAATTTACTATGTGGGAAGTCACCTTTTCATTAACTCTCTCCAATGGACTCGATCTCGTGTGTGGGCTTTGCCCATGTGTTGCTGCACATTGGCCCACGGACATTTGGACTTTGAATGACTGGGCCGGACTTTTGCTACTTGTATGGATAGAGTTCTAGATGTGTATTCATTCTTCATGTATTGCTAAGGTCGCTATACTTTATTGTTGCAATAATATGGTTCTACTTTTACATTCATTGCCTTTTGTCTTTGTTTTTTGGGGGGAGGTTGGGGGTGTCACTCTGACTTTTTTATCTGCATAGGTGAGTAGGTATTTCGGTGGGGGTGAGGGTGGGGGCGGGTGTGTGGCGTATGTGTGTGCACGTAACCTTTCCTCCTCCCCCCTCCCCTGTGTCGTAGGTGCAGTACTCACCGTTGTCGTCTGCGGCGAGGTTCGTGATCCTGGAAGAAGAGCAGGAAGGCAATGGCTGGGAGGATGTGGAGTTCGGGTTCCATGCTGTTCCGATTCCGCGTGGAGTGTGTCGAGGTAAGCGTTTTCCATTGGACATGTCTGTTTCCGCCGTGTTTTTATCGGCGGGGCTCCCGCCCCGGAAAAGGTGGCGGATTGGTGGGTCGTGATAGGGTGGGCGGTACATTGTCTGCCGCCTGCCTGTTGGCGGTGACCGCCGCGCTGTTTGTTTGTACCGCCGTGGCGGTCGGAGTGTTAAAGCGGCGGCCCGTGTTGGCGGTTCCCGCCAGGGTCAGAATTCATATTTTTAGGCCGCCAGCCTGTTGGCGGGTTGGCCGCCGCTTTTACACTGACCGCCAGGGTCAGAATGACCCCCTTTGTGTCCATGGGAAACGGTTATGCAGATCAAGTCGCAAGGTTTTGCACATTGAACTGTATATCGTTCAAGGAGCAGTGGGAATTGCTACCGCAAACTGACAATGACACATGTTTGAACCTTGCATTATGAGTGGTCGATACCCTAGATGAGTTAAAAACCTTACAAGGTCGTGCTAGCAAAGAGGAAAAACGTTCCTGGCAAAGAATGCAATGTGTACAAAGGGCTGATGATTTGTGGGTCTCAGAGGAAGGAAAACTAGTCCTGCCAAACAGTCTTCTATCTCAGTTTGTCAGGCTGTATCATGGACAGACTCATCTTGGGAGGGATGCAATGATCAGGTCATTTAAAATCGACTGGTTCAACCCAAAATTCAGACATGCTGCAGAGGTTATTTGTCATAGGTGCATCATTTGTCAACAGATGAATGCTGGAAAGGGAACGGTGGTAACCTTGAGCCACATTGGGAGAGCTGGCGGTCCATTCAGCAAAATGCAAATGGACTTCATCGAAATGCCTGTTTGTGGAGGATTGAAGTACATGTTGGTGATTGTGTGTGTTTTCAGTCACTGGATTGAGGCCTACCCCACACATAGGAATGACAGTCTTACAGTTGCAAAGCTGCTGCTTAGGGAACTAATGCCAAGGTTCGGGTTTCCGGTCACTATAGAGTCAGATAGGGACAGACATTTCGACAATGAGGTGATTAAACTCCTGTGTGCCACACTCGACATCGAACAGAAGCTGCATTGTAGCTACCGCCCTGAAGCATCAGGACTAGTGGAGCAAATGAATGGTACTTTGAAATCGAGAATGGCAAAAATGTGTGCAGCCACCAATATGAAATGGCCAGATGCATTGCCCTTAGTGCTGATGTCAATGAGAAACACCCCTGACAAGAAAACGTGACTATCCCCCCATGAGATCCTCATGGGTAGAGCTATGAGGTTGCCAGCAGTACCTGCAAATGCTCTAGTGAATATCACAGATGATATGGTGTTGGACTACTGCAAAGGTTTGGCTGATGTGATTCGCTCTTTCTCTCACCAGGTGGAAGCTAACACATTGCCACCGATTGGAGATCCAGGCCACACCCTACAAGCCGGTGACTGGGTGGTTGTCAAGAAGCACGTGAGAAAATCGTGTCTGGAGCCACGTTGGAAAGGTCCGTATCAAGTAATCCTGACAACTACTACTGCCGTAAAGTGTGCAGGAGTTCCAAACTGGATACATGCCAGTCACACAAAAAAGGTAACGTGTCCTGTTGAAGAGGAACTTGAAGTTTCCGGCACCACAGCTCCAGGAAGACAAGTCTCAGAGTTAGAAAACAACCAAGAAGGAACTGAGACTGCCGGAGGGCCCACTGAGAACAGCCTCATCCCACAAACAGTGAATGAGTTTGAGAGAGGTGACAGAGTGCCTATCTCAGTAGAGGCAGCAGGAGAACTAAATCAAGGAGAGGTTCTCCCAGAAGTAGACATATACAGGTTAGAACTCAAACCTGGTACAGACCCAGAAGAAGAAGGAGAAGAAGAAGAAGGAGAAATAGTAGAGAGAAATCGGAGCGTGCCAGAGTCTCCCGAGCCAGCTGCAGGTCCACCAAGTGAAAACACCATATTACAAGAGGAGGGTGCTGTCCAGCGTCCTGAAAAGACACATTGAAAGAAGACGCATAAGGGTGATAACTGGCCAGAGAAACCACTCTTAAGGATAAGAGACACACCAAGTGAAACAATAACAGAGGAGAACGATACATCCCAAGTGGAAGACCTAAGTGAAGGAGAACAGCAAGGTGAACGAAGGCTGAAAAGAAAGAGAGTCGCAAACAGAAGATATACAGGTCCTGAATGGGCATATGCTACAACATCTGAGTGGCAACAAGAATTCTTAGCATTCTGTTTTGACTGAGAAGTACCAGGCCAGTACTACGGTACCTGAACTAATTCCAAAAAAAAAAAAAAAAACTTGGTTAAAATCGAAAATCTGAAAACTGAAATAAGAGACTTTATAAATTACTGATTGTGACATTAGAACCGGATTGACTTCGAGAAACCTGATTATGACAAGCTGCTAACCTGATTTGACAAAAGGGGGTCCTGGAGTGCGTGAAGACGCTGTAAATACACGCAGAGAGCAAGAGAAAATTCTAAATCAATTTTCAAGTTGATTGTTAGTCTACTATCTGATTCTATATAGACATGGCTTATAATAGAGGTAGTAATAAGGGAAGTAAGGTGTGTGGTTGGTTAGGTCTTATAATAGGTATTGTGTGTGCAATCATAATTGTGGGAGTGATTGTGGGAATGCCATGGATTAAGAAAGAGACTATTAACGCTACTTCGAAGCCTGAAACTACAACACTAACACTGTGGGAAAGATTTGAACAGGATGCAAGACACTTGCATGAGGGAACTAATTCAAAGGGGGAACTTTCTACTAATGTCTTCTATCGCTTGCTAAATGAGTATGTGGAGACCATGGATCTGAAAGACTGTTATGTGTGCACTAAAATTCATTCATCTGTGCAGAAAGGAGTTACCTACCATAGCCTTCCTCTAACCTACGGGATTAGCTGTAGTTTGCTACTAACAAGGTTCTATAATCAAGAGCATGTGCAATACTTTTATTCGAATCTGGATGTTGTGTTTTCTTTTGTGCCTGTTATTGAATTCCTGAACAAGTTAGCTAAGGAACATGATATAAAAATAGTTAGAGGATTCTTTGAGCCAACGCTTACATTTGGAACTGCTTATGCACATCGCAATAATTTGACTTGCTTGCTATCACCTGTAGAGAAAAGCTTTTTAGATCATACCGATGATAAACGCAAAGCATTGAAGGAAAGATTAGAAAAAGGGCTAGAGAAACACACATATGCAAATGATTATGCTTACACTGCAATCAAAACACAAGGCAAATTAGCTATGGATGCATTACATGTAGGTAGGCTTTGTAAATATTGGCCAAAATCTGAGCAGGACAATTTGTTTGTGGGAACGAGTGAATGCAGACATGTGTTTTTGTTTCAGAGTAAATGGACATTTATGTTGAATGGACAGGATCCAGTGATCCCTGGAATCTATTACATTTGTGGGCTTAATGCTTATTACCGTCTCCCTGGGGGATGGTATGGGACATGTTATTTGGGAATAGTTTTCCCAAAGATTTACCAGATTGATGGCTTAAAACAAATACCTAAAACGTCTCAATTACAACATACTAGGCAAAAACGAGAATCAGTGGCTGCTGTCATTGGTGATATATTTGGAGCTATAATCCCTTCAGTAGGGGTTATCTTGAATTCTATGAAGATTCAAAAGTTGTCTACTATCGTGGATAACATGTTGACAAATTTCACAGGGGCTATACTCCTGATGGATACTGAACTTGATGCAGAAAGAGCTATGACTCTTCAAAATCGGCTTGCTTTAGACATTCTTTTAGCAAAGAGTGGAGGGGTCTGCAAGATGCTCAACGAGCGTCATTGTTGCTCGTTCATTCCAGATAATAGTAAAAAGATTAGAGGTATGCTTACTAACCTAACTAGAGTTAGTGCAGATTTGAAAGATTTGAAGGAACCTGGAGTTTGGGAGACATTTGGAAAAGGAATTGCCAGAATATGGAGCTGGTTTACCAATATTTGGAATGGGGTACTTGCAAAAATACTAATGGGTCTATTAATTGTTCTGGCCTGTCTATTATGATTATGGGGAGCATGTAAAATCAATGACAAAATTAAGAAAAATTGGACTAAAAGAACCAGAAGAAATTAAGAAAGTGAAAGAGAGAAAATGTTCAATGAAATTTGGGAAAGTTCACATAAAGGGCAAGATGTTGAAATGCGCATTATGAGCAAGGTGAAAAATTAAAATTAAAGGTCAAAAGGCAAGGTTTGTGTGATGACGAGCGTCATCAGAGGAGGGATTGAGAGAGCGTAGTTTAAATAACATATATTAAAATGAAATGCTCATATCAATGCTTAACGTTGTTGCATAGAAAACGACAATAATAGTGATTTTGCTTAAACGTGCATTTGAATTATGACTATAATGTGTGTGGCAACCAATGTATACGCAAACTAATAAATAGAATCATTAATGCTATGGTTAGTCAAATTATATTAACGATTACGATATTGCATTTGTATTAAAATCTCATAGGCCTTAAGTTAGCGTGAGCTGTGGGTTTTAGCTGTCTGGCTCTCATATTAAAAGCATTTTTCTGTTTTTCAGTGTGCTGATTCGCAAAGGGCCATGGCCCTGCAAAATGTTCTTTTTCTTCAACTTGGAAGATGATTGTAACAATACAATTCTGTTCTCATCTGCATGCTTGCTGCTTTAGTATAAGTTTTATGTACAAAATTGAAACAAATGTAGATTAATGTAATGTACAAGGACGTTTAAACCGTGGACAAACGAACTCATGACCCAAGAAGACGTGCCAAGCTGTGAAGTAACCTCCGGATGTGCCACCTCCGAAGACGTCAATTATGAAGACCAATCAAAGTATTATGAATTATCGTGGGGTGACAATTGGGATTACCTAATGTATAATTTGATAGGTTAAAGATAGTGGGGTATAGCAAATGTCCAATAGAATTTTTGGGGAAGGTATTACGAAAAAGGGATAAAAACCCATGTCACAGAAGGGTAGAGAGAACTAGGTAGGGAATGCTATTGATTTTATCCAGAAACTCTGTCACTCTGTATGGTGACTTTGAGACTTATTAAGACCATCCTCACCCATAGACTGCCCCTCTATGTTTCTCCTCCTTATGAGGGAAGTGTCCCCTGTCCTTTAATCAAGTTTAGACTGATGGCATTTTGACTGATGTCCTGAAGACGAAGACTAATCCGGGGTGCTGACCTAATTCTTGGAGGGTAATTATGACAATGCAATTCGTATTTTGTCTGTTTGCTTTTCCTTTCTAGGTACCAACTGCTCATTTTGATAGAGACCATAGTTAGATGTTTTCTAAATTGGTGTTCTAAATTGTTTTCGCATGAAGCCCAACATGCATAATCTGTGGTTAGGACAGGAGTTCATTTAGACTGACGCAAATAGACAAAAGACTGACGTTACGCTATGCTGAACTGAGACGTATATGACATTTGTTGTATTCTGATCTATGTTCACGCCGTGCTATGTTCTTATGTTTGTGATTCTTGCATTAATGAAATCGTATCACAGTTGCCATATCGTGACTATGCTCTTATGTTTCCTGGTATTAAGATTAACTCTTTTGCTCGTAGATTGTAATTAATAGGGAATAAAATTCATAAAATTCAACAAAGGTGTGGTTATTCATGGCTGAAAGGTCATGGTTGCGTCGACAATTTGATTAATGTCTCTATCCAAAGTAAAGTGCATTGTGGTGGTAAATATTGATGATATTATCGATATATTGCTTGACATATTGATCAGTTATCTTGTCCTACGGTGTCTCTCCACTGGGTCACAAGATTCATTGGCCTAAAACGAGTCCTAATGTGTAATAAATTAACATAGAAGGACGCGTTACCACTTCCAATGAGTTTACTGTTGATGCACTGCCATGCTACTATTACACCATGCAGCCCTCATTTCATCTATTCAGAAAAAGAAAATTATGGAGTACTGGGTACTTTTATTTTAGGCAATATAATTGGCAAAGGCAAATCTTTTCGCCCTACTCATATGGGTCAAATATTTACAGAATGCACTGCGGAGACTAAGAGAATATTAGGACAAGGGTACCTAACCGCATAATTAATTGCTATACACTTTCAGCAGATTTTAATATATGCTGCGCTAAAAGGAATACACTATCAACAGATTTGAAAAACACGCTGTGTAAAGGAAACAGTGCGAAGTAAAACACCCCAAAAATGGTTTTAGCCATAAACAACTATAACTAAATAAATGTTATTTTCCCCCGTCCCTAACAAAAAATAAAATAACAACTCCTTCCACCTACAGCTGGCCCGCCCCTACCCCCAAACAAATGTCCCCTTCCCCAACTTATGCCCCCCCAAAAACTGTCCAATTGCCCATTTAAAGCAAAACAAAGTTGAAAAATACTGAGCCCAAAAGCCATTCCCGCCCTTTCCACCCACAACAAGTCCCACCCACCAAAATAAAAGGTTAAAAAAGAGGGAGAAGAGGGCACTAAATGTGGGCCAGGATTCATTTGAGGAGCCCCTCCATGGATGCCTGCCAGGCCTCCAATAGCGCCAACCTTCAAAGAATGCAGCATTGGAAAACTGTGTTTGGGGGGGCAGCAGTGAGTGTATGGTGGCGGGTGGCTCCCTGGGACTGAGGCGCTGGTGTTGTTGGGCTGGAGGTGCTGGGGCTGGCTGGGGCCCTGTGTATTAGCAGCTACTGCTGCTGCCACCTCCTCCTCCTCGAGGACCACCAGCTGATGATACTCGGCCCATATGGCCTTCAGCTTCCGCTGCTTCAGCCGGGCTTCTATTTCCTGCCGTGACTGTGGACCGGTGGGAATAGCTATATCAAGAACAAAAAGAGGAATTGCAAACAATGTTCAGAGCAAAACACTTTAAAATCATGTAGTATAGTGGCACAATATCAGAACATTTGCTGGTCACCTCAGCCCATTCAATATTATGGTGAATAGAGTCACAGCTAATAAGCACTTATGAGTACAAGTACAAGTATTCTCTCTCCTGATGTGCTAAATTATTTGTGGCTTTGCTAGCTCAGCTGGTGCCCTAGTCTACTCATTACTGTCTGCAACTGGATCAGCTCTACTGAAAAATAATCTTATTTCAATGACCCTGTTCTTCTCCTAAATAAACGCCTTTCAATTGTACCAGGATTACAAGGCCAATGAATACTAAGAATGAAAAACGCCACGTAGTATAATAAAATCAATCATGCAGGCATTCTGTCTGTCATAAGTAGACAGTGAGAAAACAGATGTAGTACAGGAAAAGTGTTAAGGAATGGGATTTATATATTTGGAGCATTCGTCACAGACTATCCCATTCAGGAAAATCAAGTCACTTACTTAATTCCACTTTACTCACTGTTCTCATCAACCTCCTACACTGCGCTTTGTAATAACTACTTTTTCCTAAAACAAATACATTTGCTTTGCAGTAAGGACAGGAGTCTTCTTAACTTACTCAGCTGCAGGGTAAAATAGAGGGGATTAGGAAGGGTAGGTAGAGTGCACACTTTACTGATCAATCAATTCCTCATCATCATCATGTGCCTAAGTTATGGCTAGTAGTATGACTCACTATGGTTGGCAAATGTTGAAAGGGAAAAGTCAGAACAGAAGTAAAACCAATTTGGAAGCCAAAATGAATTATATTTATTTCACTTGGCTAGAAAAATTTGGTGCAAGCAAAGATTGGATTTTTCAACTTTTTCGGAAGGCTGACACAGAACTTAAGAAAGATTAAAAGAGTGAAGTACAAGGAAGCAACTGACCAAGTGTGCACTTGGAGGGAAGGGAAACACACCTTGGTTTTGCAATGCCATGCATTGAAAGTGTTTGACCTATTAACTTAACTTAAGCTGACGGACGCACATTGCACAGCCAACATTGCAGTGCTGATTTGGCCAAAATTGAACTATTCAGCTGTTAGGTCATCATGGGTGGCCACGGTGAAAGGCCATAGTGAGGGAGGCGATGGTTAATGGATGTTCGGATACATATTACCTGCCTCGTAGCATCTAACCTCTTGAATCAAACCTTTGATAAAAAACCTTCCAAGCAAGTAAAGTAGGTGAGAAGAATACCCCTATCCAGAAGAGCTCCCTGTTTTCTTCATTCCAAGCTTTTATCTATTCAGCACTGCAAATTTGTTCTTCTAGTACTCTTATTCTTCACCTTTGGCTTTGATACTCACCATTTAAGCTTTACATTCTATCATCCCATCCTTTGCCATTAAAAACAACCCAAATTCCACACAACTAACCTTTCACCAACACCCATTTCCCCAATACCCACCCACGCATCCTTTCACCCTTTCACTCATCCAAGAGATCCAACACACGCGTGAGTCCGTTCACCCATCCAGGCATGGAATCTTTTCACCCATACCCTTTCACCCACCTGGGCAGGCATCCTGTCACCCGTGTACCCTTTCATCCATCCTTCACCCACCCATGCATTCTATCATCCTCATCACCCACCTATATGATTATTATGCACCCTTTCATCAACACATTCTTTCACTCATATTATATTTCACCCATTCTTCTTTCAATTTTCCAAAACACATCATAGTTCAAGTTCATTTTATGAACCATAGTCTGCTGAGTTGCAGATAGAAGAGGCCATTACTACTTAACTCCTGAAGCATCTGCTAAAGCACAGTGTTGACGAGTGAGTCAACAACACTAGTACACCCTCTTAGTGACTATATTACTAATTGTCAATAGGCAAGCAATAGGACTTACCATCGCCCGCCACTGCCACCACCAAGACTCCACCTCATCCGCTCGTGCAGCCATGTCTGTGCTGGCACTGTCACTGCTGGCCCCGGCACTGGTGGTCGGTGCAGCTAGAAAAAAACATTACACAATTTAGACGCTTTTTATTTTTATAGCAAATACAACCACAAAACATCACTATATTTTGGTTACAGACGTCTCCTCTAACAAAATATAAGTTGGGCATTATGTTGGATAGCAATTTTTTAAAAGCCAGGTGGTCAAGTAAAAAAAGTTTTTATTTGGTAAAGGAGGGCCCAAACTAGCTACTGGTGAATCTGAGTTTTTCAAGAGAAACAAAAGGGTGCAAGAATTGATCAATGAAGGACATATGGTCTTTGTTGGCTAATGCAATGGGGCCATCCCCCTGATACGTCTAACCATGGTGAACAGCCATCAACAGCTAGTTTACTAATAATACATACACATCATTGAAGGATACAAACAATTCCATGATCATGTTCAAAAACACATTTTTTTTCCTGTTTTTGATTGATTGAGCTGGAACAAGAAACATGCATAGAATACCTTATATGGGCATGCAGTCTTCAGTACGTAGGTTCTCTGAGCCTCACCACCACTCCACAAAATACGATATATAAAGGGAGAGGAAAAGTCACTGACAAAGCAGAAGAAAGGAAGCTACAGACAGACTAGTACAGCCAGACAGTTTGAAGTAAAGTAACTTGAAATATAGAAAATGAGTAAATAGGACAGTTCATGGATGAGAAGAATTTATGAAACAGATATATTGAAGTAGAGTTGGAAAAACAATTAGGAGACAGGCACAGTAAAAAGGTAAAATATAATTCTAAGTGTGGAGTGATAAAAGTTAGGGAAATAAATATCAATATTAAGAACAACAGGAGGACTTACTGCGGCCAGCATAGACATCTGCCTCGGCACTTGTGGGGGCAGGACCTTCACCTCCCTCACCCACCTCACCAGCCCTTTTCCTGCCCCTGGATGCTGTATGATGTAGGAAAAAAAATAGAAAAGATTAGTGGCACTGTTAATAAATAATCTCTCCAAGAATATTACATTTTTAAAGGAAAAGGCAAAAGTAGTAACGTTTCTACATCAAAGATTCAGAGCGCATGTATCATAATAATATTCATATCATGGACAATCCTATTTCAAACTTCCTAACCCTATTCCAAATTATCTAAACTACATTTTGGAATTATTAATAAATTGCAATGAATGATTTCTACAGTTCTCATCTCATTCTCTATCTCTCAATGCATAGATTGGATGCAAGCATGCAAAACTACTACACATCACTGGGAAATTGCTTGGCAGTTGGCACTCTACAAAAAATAAAGGCACAGAGAAGTGAGAGAACATGTTAACTCACTAGTACTAATATTAACTGTGACTATATTAGACAGGACACAGGAGGAGTCTCAGCATTACTTCTTAATCAGCCCAAACAAGCACCAAAAACAAGTAAAATTAGATTGCACCGAGCACCTGTCTAGATGATGATCATATAATATTATATTTGTAATATAAAGTTAACTTACCTTTGTGTGAGCAGCATGCCTGCTATTTAGGAAGAAACTATTTGCATAAAACACAACTAATAATTAATTATTATTTACCGAGCCCCGCAACCTCTATGCCTAGCCGGTCGACCAGGTCCATTTCATGGTCCACGATATCGGGCCACCGTGTGTTAGCTGTTGCTGGGTGTGCCAGACCCCAGAGCTGCGGCACACAGCCCGGCACACCCTCTCCCAGAGTTGCTGTTACTCCCGGAGGCTCTATCCAGACCGAAGCCTGCCCTATGCTGCCAAGTTGGAGGGGAGGTGGCACTGCACATAAAACACCAAATTAGCCACCTCCACATCGGAAAAAATGGCATGGGCTACACTCCTTGATGTCACTGCCACCCACAAGGAAGGCGGCTGGCAGGTGGTTTGGGGCCTGGCAATGTCATTCTCCTGCTTTGCCATAGCACTGGGAGCATGGGGGGGGAAGAGATAAGAAAGATGGAAGGGAAAGCCTAGAAAGTAAAGCAAAAATATTAAAAAGTTGCAAAAAAACACAAAACAATGTGGAAAAAAGTTAAAATAAAAAAAAACACAAAGAAAAAGGCTAATATAATAAACAGAAACTAGGGGAAAATAGGTTTAAAAGTGTAGGATGTGACAGATATAGAGAGATATAAAACTAGGCCCCAGCACCATAAAAACAAAAAACAAGATGGCCGGGCCCATGCGTACCGCGTGGTGCTATTGGAGCAAGAATTCCAATGCGAGGACATACTTCACATTGCCAGTGACGTTAAACGTCAAGGAACTCCACCGATTAGAGGAACTCTGCATAGTGCTGCAGATATTTTTAGCAACTTTGCAGAGTTCTGCATTGTTAACTCCACCCAGGCCTATTTAAAAGCAGGCCTGCCTTGCTGGCTGCTTTTAAGTTAAAGTTAACCCCAAATTTGACTTTGGAATTAAAAGTACTTCCAAAGTCCTAAGCTACCTTATTTTTACATATACGTCACCCCTAAGGTATGCCCTAAATGTCCCCAGGGCAGTGTAACTATAAGCAGTGATTTTATAAAAGATGTTTTATAAGCCCTGGTGAGGGAAAAATACCTACATTTGTTTTTCCTCATTGTAGTAAATAGGCTCCATAGGCTAACATGGAGAGACTTTATTTTAAAATAATGAAGTCTTATTTTCCATAGGAAGGAGCTAAATATGGCATGTTTAGTATTAAATTAAAATGTATAATAAATCCAATAACTTTCAACTGTTGAATTTAATACAACTTGAACAGGGAAAGAGTTTTAGAACTCTTTTCAAAAGTTACCAACTTCAGCCCTCTAGTGTCCTTCTCTGATTGGTCAGTCTCTGGCAGCATGAGACAGGCTGCCTTGATGAGGTGTGAAGTGACCATAAGGAAGCATCTAGTGGGAAGAGATCTGCCTCAACAGATGGTAAAACAGTAAGGGGGGAGAGCAGCCAATCCGGTTTTCAAAGGAGGGACGGACATTTGGGACAGCAACTGTACCTCCCCCATTTCCTGAAACTCAGACAGCCAGGTGCCCCCTTATTAGATTAAGGAATGGGTGTGTAAGGGAAACTTAGCTACACCAGTGGGGTGGCTCAGACAGACCTAAACCCTAAGATTTAAGATTTGCCATCTTGGATTTTAAGCAATGTTGCTCCCTGTAATTGATTTCTGCCACAATTCCAAGGAAGTGGTCACTAAAGAGGGTGGCAGCCTGCACATGATTGGACAGATGCCACCCCCAGTTCTCCACCCCAGGAGCAAGGATAAAATGGGCAGAGCTGCACCTTACCTCAGATACCTACTGGAACTAGACAAGAAGAAGAAGGACTGCCTTGCTGGACCTCAGGCCTGCACCTTGACGCTGTACTCCGAAGGACTGTATCAGCTGCACACCACAAAAAGGACTTTGCCTGGCTTCTACTGCTTCAAGAAGGGACTTCCTGTTTGCTATATGTACAAAACGGCTGACATGAGCCCCCTGCTCAAACCCTAAAGAAAAAGACCAGCTGAACAGTGGTCATTTTTGGATTTGAGCCAGGTGCATTCTGGGAGTTGGAGTCCTAACCCTCTAGGAACAATTCAGAGCTTCTGGAACCTTGGAGTGAGTTGCAGTCTCCTAAAGTACCTTGGAGGAACTTCTGGAAGAAGAGCTCGAAGAAATTTTTAGAAGTTTGGAACATCTTTGGAAAAAAGCTCCATAAGTGGACCGTCTTGACGTTGTGAGTCAAGCCAGCTTACTTCAAGAGCGTCTCACTAGAAAGCTCCCAAGCCCCAGACTTCCAGGACTTCACTGGGGGCTTGTGGACAGGCAATCCGACACTGTCGACTCAAAATTGGCTTGCTGTGGAGGGTTGTCCGGTGCAAGAGAGAAAAAGCTCCAAAAACATTTCTAAGTCCAAACGTAAAAAGTTGACCAAGGCTTCCCGCACATTGAATCCGAGGAGAGTTCCAGGAAGATTGGCGTCAATTTCAAGTTGGTCCCAGATATCGATTTACATCATGAAAAATCAATGTAAGTCTGAAGGTAGAACCCTTGACCAAGGTCTCCTGAGGTGCGTAGCCGAATAGGGATCCAGGGAGGTCCGACTCAACTTGTGCCTTTGTCCCAGTCCAGAAAAGCTTCGAAGAAAAAGTCCAAAAGTTAAACTTTAACAAAGGCCTCCTGCTCACTGTAGCTGAGCAGGGCTCATTCGCAGTCAGCCTCAAATTTTGACTTTGCCCCTGTTGAGTGTGACCAGATTTCCAGATTGGCACTTGTAGGCCTATATTTATACTAAGCCTGTGCCGGATTTGCATAATTTTTTTTACACAAATTCGGCGCAAAACGAACACCATTTTTTTTTTTTTAAGATCTCTTTTATTGGTTTATAATTGCATGAAACGCATACAAAAACAAAATAACTTCCCATCTTTTTGTAACTCCCCCTCCCCTCCCTCTCCCCTTTCGCACTTCCCATCAATTATACAGGGGTGATTGTTCGATTCACAAATGAATCACTTATTTGGTCTCTTGTACGATCTTCAACAGGAATGTCTTGATCAACTATACATGATCTGATTCTGGTAAATCTGCCTCTGCATCAGAGTTAGAAGTGTCAGGTGTTCTAAAATTGTCCAGTATCATGTTCCAGTGCTGAGCTTTTTCTCTGGTTCCTAGGCCCCTGAGTGTTTCCCTTAGTAATACTGTCCCTTCAGTTTCCGCCCACTTGATTAATGCATTTCTCCAACGATTTATCTGTGGTCCCTCCGGATCTTTCCAGTGTGAAGTTATTTCTCTCCTTCCAAGTATCAAAGCCAGGTCTATGAATCTGTTTGTGATTTTATGCTTGCTGGGGCGAGGGAAATCTCCCAAAACCGCCACCATGGCTGATCGGGATAATGTTCTGCCCGTGCAAGTGGAGAGTGCTTCAAATATCCCCATCCAGTAGTCCCCGATTAGTGGGCAACTCCAGAGCATGTGCAGCAACCCTACTGCTAGTTCTGCACATCGGGGGCAGCTGGCATTTTCTACACCATAAATCTTTGATATCATATAGGGGGTTAAGTAAGCTCTGTGATAAACATATATGTTTATTCATTTAAACCTGGCATTTCTGGAAACTGTATATATGTGTGTGGTTATTCTGGTCCACTGTGTGTCATCTATTGTAACATCCAGTTCCCACTGCCATTTGGTCTTAAGTTTATTTAAGGGAAGACATATGCTGGTTAGTAGAGATGTATATATCCCTGATATCAACTTCCCTTGGTCTCCTATAGTGCATATTTGGTCACAGGTGTTATGTCTGGGGGGCTCTTCTAGTCCTGTACCCCATTGTCTACGAAGAGTCCTAGCAATTGCGTTAAAGGTTAGGAACAGCCCTGGTGGTATCTGGAACCTTTCCTGCAGTTCTGCATAAGTGCACAATTTCCCGTTATTATATAGAGCCCCTATGGTGTCGATCTGAAGTGCCATGAATTGGGTGATACCCCTTATTACATGATTTCCTGTGACGGTTCCTATACAGCTCAGGTGGGCCTCTGGTGAGTACGGTGTTCTGGTGTGTGTTCGTTTTAGGTATTGTTCCCAGCAGTGACGTGATGCTTCCCATTCTATCGCAAGTGTTTTATTCTGTTTCTTGGGGTTTAGTAGAATGCCCAGAATTCTATCACGGGGGCAGTGGAGAGGGGTTCTCAGTGCTTCCCCCACTGGGGGTGCTCTGATTAATTGCGCCAGCCATTGGAGTTGGCTCGCCCAATAGTATAATTCAAAGTCAGGAACAGCCAAACCACCCTCTGCTGTTGTTCTCTGGAGGGTGCGCAATGCTATCCTTTGTCTGTTGGTTCCCCATATAAATCCTGTAATCAAGGACGACATTTTTTAAATACCACCCTCGGTATAATGAGTGGGATGGTTGCAAAATAATATAACATTCTAGGTAATACTATCATCTTAATCAGTGCAACTCTCCCAGTAACCGCTTGCGGGAGTGTCTGCCAGAATATCATGCTGTTTTTGATACTCCTAATCATGCTCTGAATGTTCCCTTCTAGCAAATCCTCAGCGGAGTGATAGATATTGACCCCTAAATATTTGAATGTGGACGGGAACCACGGAAGACCCCGATTGTCCATTGGTTCTTCGAAACCCCTAGCAGCTGGAAAAATGGACGACTTCCCCCAGTTTATCCGGAGTCCAGATGCAGCTCCAAAGTTGTCTAACATTGTCATTGCTCCTGGTAGATCGGTCTCTGCGTTCCGGAGGAAGAGTAACATGTCATCCGCATAGAGAGCAATATGATGCGTCCAAGCATTGATTGTAATGCCTTCGTAGAACCTCTGGGACCTAGCTAATTGGGCGAGAGGTTCAACTGCCAATGCAAAAAGCAAAGGTGAAAGCGGGCATCCCTGTCTTGTACCCCCACCTATGGCAAAGGAAGGGGATATTGTACGGCCAGTGTGTACTGTCGCTGTGGGGCTTGTGTAGAGAAGCCTTGTCCATTTGACAAACCCTTCTCCTAGTCCTAGCTGTAGCATCACTCGTTCTAGGTAGTCCCATCGTAGACTATCAAAAGCCTTCTCGACATCTATCGAGATGATTACTGCTCTATTTGCGTCAGAGAAGAGGGCATGAAGGAGTGAGATCAATCGACTGATATTTTGGGCAGTGCTTCTCTTTGGGATGAATCCCGATTGGTCCTGATGGATTAATGAGGACAAATATGGTAGAAGTCTATTAGCTAGTACCCTGCTTAGTATTTTATAATCTAAGTTCAACATTGATAGTGGGCGGTATGATCGAACTTCTGTGGGGGGTTTGGTAGGTTTCAGAAGGGGAATCATTATCGCCTCTGTAGTGGAAGGAGGCAAGCTGTTGTTATTCCATGCCTCTGCATATAAGATGCTGAGCTGGGAGGTTAATGAGTCCTGATATGTAAGGTAGAACTCCAGAGGGAGACCATCTGCTCCCGGTACCTTGCCCCTTGCCATACTCTGGATTGCAGTCTTTATTTCTGTAAGTGATATGGGAGTCGCCAGGGCTATTCTATCTTCCCCTTTCAATGCCGGGAGGTTGAGGTTCCCCAGATCTTGTAATTGAGCGTCACTGAGTACTTCGGAGGGAGGCGCATACAGCTCTGAGTAATATTTAAGAAAGGTGGTATTGATCTCCTTCTGTCCATATACTTTTATACCCGGGGTGGTCTCTAACTCCACCACTATGGTTTGAAGTTGGGGCGGTTTGGCCAGCCATGCCAGTAGGGCGCCTGCTCTGTCGCCCTATGTATGTTGCTTCTGCAAGAATTGTTTGTAATCGAAACATGACAATCTAGTGTTAGTTTCTATTATTCTAGCCCTTGTCTCTTCTAGTTGTGTTGAGAGGTCGGGTTGTGATGGGTGCTTACGTTCGAGTTCCCTAAGGGAGTTCTCGAGATCGGTTAGTTCTGTCTCTAGCAACTTCCGTACTCCCACAGTAGTGCTAATACAATATCCCCTGATCACTGTTTTAAAGGATTTCCATTCGACAGATCTGGACGAGGCAGTTCCAGCATTGTTCTCGAAGAATTCCGTAATCTGCGTGCCCAGTTGGGTTCTAAAAGCTTCGTCTTCAAGAGACTCTGGTCTCAGGCGCCAAGTGGGAATCAAAGGTCTTTCGCCGCACCAGGCCAAAGAGATCAATAAGGGATTATGATCTGAGATGGTGCAGCCAAGATACTCGGCCTTCGCCACCACAGATTGCACCTCTGGAGATGCCAAAACGGTGTCCAGTCGTACATGCAGGTCGTGAACTGCTGAATAGAAAGAGTATTCTCTATTGGGGGGATTAAGTTTGCGCCAACAATCCGTTAATTGCCAGTGTTTTTGCCACTGCTGGAAGTGCAGTGCTGTTTTATGAGTTACGGATTGTGACAATGGTGGGTGCGATCTATCCATTGCGGTATCCACTACACAATTAAAGTCTCCTCCTATTAATGTAGCACTAGTGAGAAGTGTGCTCATGATCAGTGATAATCTGTCTAGGAATTTTCCCTGTTTGTGATTTGGGGCGTATAGTCCCGCAAGAGTTACCTCTCTCCCGTCCAATCTACCAGATATCACTACGTATCTCCCCTCAGTGTCGATCAAGGTATGAAGAACCTGTAATGGAATGCCTGGTCTGATCCATATCAACACTCCCCTCGCAAATGCTGAGTGGTTAGTGGCGAATATTTGTCCCCTCAAGCGCTTTTTCAAGGCCTTGATCTCCTGCTCCAACAAGTGAGTTTCTTGTAAGATAGCTATGTGCACTCCCCTTCGTTTAAGAAAGCTGTGAACCTTGTACCTCTTGGACATGTTATTTAGGCCCCTGACATTCCATGTGATTATCTTGTATTCTGTGGTCATAGTTTAGGGAGGGGTGTGGAGGCGGTCCGCTAACACCGCTCTATTACTACTACTGGACAAACCTATTGAGTTTCGTAATCTAAGGTGTGAACCGTTTGGGCTGCGAGATAGATGTGCCTGATAAACCCTGAAGACAACACAACCAAAATCAAACCCCCTTTGTAACTCCCTCTCCCCAGGACCGGTACCTACAACTCTCCCCGTCCAAACCATTACAACTATTGTAATCCTAATTATCAACCTATTGGAGGGAGGCGTGACAGAGACCAAGAGGCAGCGTCCCGGACTCTCCCCGTGGCCTGATTATGTGTAATGTGTCGGTTAAGAAATGACATCTAGGTTCCTATAGCTCTATATTTACGGTTGGGTCCTATCAATGTCCCTAAACAGATTGAGGTTCTCCCACAATTGTCCGCTCACTTGCCAACTTGTTCTTTTAGCGAGGTCAGATAATCTCGTCCGCCGTTCCTGGGGTGATCAAAGGCAAGCCGACGAGAGTGTCCTGGGAGGATATTTAGGACTGTTTGCAGTTTGAGTCAACGTCTGATGTAGCATCTTGGGTCCGGCGTGTGTGGAAGTCTCCCCCGCTTAATGCTGCTGCTGGTTCCACCGCATCACGCATCTCCTGTTGCGATTGACGTTTCGATGGAGCCGCTTCTGTGGTCTTTTTCCGGGATCTGCTACGTTTCTTCCCGGGGTTTCGGAATGTCCGGTCGCGGGTTGCTCTGCAGTGGATGTTCAGCGATTCAAGCCATTCCATCGCCAGCTGAGGTGTGAGAAAAAAATGGGTTCTGTTATCGTATTCCACTCGGAGTTTTGCCGGAAAGAGCATGGCATATTTTATACCATGCTCACGCATGGCTCGTTTAACTGCGATGTAGGATGCCCTTTACGTCTGTGTTTCTCTTGTAAAGTCTGGGAATATCATAACCTTTTGGCCATCCAATTGAATCTCTCCTAGCTGGCGGGATTGTGACAGTACGTAGTCTCTATCTTTGTGGTGGAGTAATCTAGTGATTATTGGCCGTGGCCTGACTCCTGGTGGGGGTGGTCCGCCAGGGATCCTGTGGGCACGTTCCACCGGAAAGAATGGTGAGAAGCCCTCTGATGCTATCGAGTCTCTGAGCCACTGTTCTAGGAATACTTCTATATTAGCTGCGGAGGCCTCCGCCCCCTCCAGAACCCCCACCAATCTGATGTTGTTCCATCGGGCTCGGTTTTCTGCATCCTCCGCCCTTGCCTCTAATGTTTTCAGCCGGGTGGTCAGGTCTTTAATTTCTGAGGATGAGCCTTTGTGCGCCGCTAACACTCCTGTCAACGTGGTCTCGTGCAAACCCACTGTTTCCTTTAATTTACGGTGGTCGTCTCGCAAAAGGGAAAGATCTGTGGTGAGGTTATCGATTTTACGCTCAAGCGCTTCCCGGGAATCTTTAATGGCCAGCAGCACAATGTCCAGAGTTGTTTCTTGTTGTTCGTGCCCCGTTTGCGATTCTCTGGCGGGCGTTGGAGGTGGATTCTCAGTGTGTGAGGAGTCCCCCGCTGGTGATTTGTCTTGTTTTTTTGGTTTTACCATTGTAACAGGTCTCAGACGCTTCTCTTCACTTTTTGAGATCTTAGGTTGCTATTATGGCAGTATCTAAGCTTTGGGCCTGGATTGTGGCCCGAGGGCGCTGCCCTACACTGTATTCGCTGATGTTCCGTACTGTTGCTCTCGTCGTTAGTGGCAAAAGTGTCTGAGTCCATTGCGCTCTTCAATGGATCGAGGGCCGCGGCTGTAGCTGGTTTCCTGCTCCGTCGCGGCCGCCATTTTATGTTGCGGCAGCCGCAAACTTGTCGGGGGGAGTTTTTTGGGGCGATCTCTGCCCCAAAGTGGAGCGCCGTGGTTCCTACTTGTGCTGTATATTCTCCGATCACTTCTCTACAATTTTTAAGACCTCCGGTCATTATTATTGCAGGATTTAAGCTTCGGGCCTGGATTGTGGCCTGAGGGCGCCACCTTACCCGCATTCGCTGATGTTCCGCTTCGTAATATTGTTCTCGCCGTTGGTGGTGAAGGTGTCTGAGCCCCTTGTGTTCCTCGATGGATGGCGTGAGGGTCCCCACCTCCACGAGACCCTCGTGTCCTCACAACCGAGGGCCGCGGCCGCAGCGAGCTCTCTGTTCTGTCGTGGCTGCCATTTTGGGTTGCAGCAGCCGCAAAGTTTTCGGGGGGAGCTTTCCGGGTGATCTCTGCTCCAGGGTGGGGCGCCGCGGTTCCTACTTGTGCTGTATATTCTCCGATCGCTTCTCTTCAATCCCCAAGACCTCCGGTCGTCACTATGGCAGGATTTAAACTTCGGCCTG
The DNA here is from genome assembly GCF_031143425.1 of Pleurodeles waltl. Classification (NCBI taxonomy): domain Eukaryota; kingdom Metazoa; phylum Chordata; class Amphibia; order Caudata; family Salamandridae; genus Pleurodeles; species Pleurodeles waltl. Next base: position 1,518,197,426 of record NC_090444.1, on the reverse strand, counting down.
GATTGTGGCCCAAAGGCCCCACGCTATGCCGCTTTCGCTGATGTTCCGCTTCATACTGTTGCTCTCGCCGTTTGTGGCGAAGGTGTCTGAGCCCCTCGTACCCTCCAACGAATGATGTGGGGGCCCTCACCTCCACAGGACCTTTGTATCTTCTCAGCCGCGGGCTGCGGCTGCAGCGGGTTCACTGCTCTGTCACGGCCACCATTTTAGGTCACGGCAGCCGCGGAGTTGTCGGGGGGAGTTTTCTTGGTAAACTCTGCCCCAAAATGTATCGCCTCGGTCTCTACTCATGCTGTATATTCTCCGATCACTTCTCTTCAACTTTTAAGACCTCCGGTCGTTATTATGGCAGGATTTAAGCTTCGGGCCTGGATTGTGGTCCGAGAGCGCCGCACTACGCGTGCAGCTCCATTGGTCCCAGGCCACGCCCCCGCAAAACGAACACCATATTTATACTTTGATGCTAAACCCCGCTAACGTCAAAATATCTCAGTGTGCGTAATTTTCTGGATGCGTGAAACTGCCTTGCGTTAATGACATGCAAGGTAGACGTTCCTGTCCAAAAAATGACTTAAACACCTGTGCGCCATATTTATCCAACCGTGCAAAAATCCTGCACGGCTGGGAGGTGGAGTCGGAAAATGGCACACATCCCTATTTGTGTCAAAAATTAACACCTGGGTCAGGACAGGCGTTAAGATGGGGAAAATACACCAGTACTTAAGGAAAACACACAGAAGCAACATCAGAGCTCCAAAAGGAATACATGGAGGTGCTATTCATCCAGCATGCATGAAGACGCAGAGCACAGGAGCAACAGCAGCAGCTTTCACCACACCAACAGGGACCCCAAAGGCAACGCAGAAGGCAGGAGAGGATATTCTGGACCAGGACAACCCTTCAGGGCCTCAGGGAACATGGCATCATCCAGAGGTACAGACTAAACTGGCAAGCCATACAGCAGCTGCTGCGTCAAATTGAGCCACAGTTGGCACCCAGTTTGCAGACACCCCACATCATTCCACCAGAGACCAAGCTGCTAGCTGTCCTCCACATGTTGGCAAGTGGCTCTTTTCAAACCACGGGTGCCCTGGTTGCCAGGATCTCACAGTCCTCATTCTCTTCCTTCCTACCCAAGGTACTGGATGCCATCATCTCCCTCACACCCCGCCACATCAGCTTCCCTAACACACAGCAGAAGCATCAGGAGACCAAACAGGGCTTCTATTAAATCAATGGCTTTGCACACGTGCTTGATGCAATTGACTGCACAGATGTATGGATTATGCCACCTGCTGCAACGGAGCATCTATACCGCAACAGGAAGCACACATACTCCATCAATGTGCAGGCCATCGTGGATCACCGGGCATTGATCACCAACATCGTGGCAAAGTATCCTTGGAGTGCACACGATTCATTCATCTTCCGCCACTGCACCATCAATCAACACTTCCAGGATGGACGATATGGCAATGGCCTACTTGTTGGTAAGTACAGAAACCTAGTTATATACACACTTCACAGCAACCCTGTAGGACACACAACACATACACCACTGCATTGACAAGTGGCCAGGAAGACACTGAGGTTGTGACACTGGTAGTCATTTGATATCCTGACCCAATGGGATACACACCTATGGACAAATGAAAGATGCAAATAACAACAGATGCCACTCCAGAGCCACAAGGATCCAATTAAAAACCACACAGTGACAATGACATGGCCTTACCCGGCAGTACAACTTGGAAGATGAATCTTCCAATATCAGATCAATAACACTCAATCACACAACCTTCCAACCAATACTTATTGTGTAAGGGGTGTGTAATCTGTTTTGCTGCAGGTCAAACACCATGAGACACATAGCATGATAATGCTGACTCTACTGAAGGTGACATGGAATCATTGAAGCAGTACCAACATCTCACATCACTCCTGGGGTGACATTGCCCACTACCAATAAGCAAGTGGAATGTGCTAAGAACACATGTTGATGTGACAATATTGCAAAGTGCACACTGCTACACATACGGATTGAGACAATTACACATATACTCAACAGATGTACAGGCACATGGACCTTCTGACACTTAAACCTTCACCCCTACAACCAAGTTAGCCAGCTTACCTGGACCAGGTTCAGTCATGTAGGTACACGTTTACACATGAGCCAACTCGGTGAAGGCACAAAATATAGGTTTGCATAGAACTTGTAACACATGGGATATTTGTGCACTGTCAATTGTAAACACTTCAGTGCTGCCAACTTATGGAGATGTGTTGTACATTGTCACTTAGCCAAATCAAAGGGCCTCACTGTTGATTTTCACATGCTATTAGATTTGTTGAATTGGATGGGATGTTCAGGCCATATAGTGCAAACGTGTTACCATCACACTGGAATCAATTCTGTGTGTGGAAGTATCATGTCACCTTCAGTGAACGCACATGGACACTTCTTTCACATGACATAATGCATGGGAGATACACAATGAGCTGCAAGTTAACAAATGTACCGCTGATATCTGGTCAATCAGCCAAACAACAGTTTTGATAATGAAACAACCCAATGCTGAAAGAACATCCTAGAACCCTAGGATCTCATACAATAACACAAACACAGATGAGTCACAGACGACACAAGATGACAACTGCCATGCAAAGTGATAATCAAGGTGCAACCAACATAAAAATATTTACACTCATTTTCTCTTTCAGCTGATCAGGGTTATGGGATCCCGAGGCAGCCTCCTATATTCACCTGAAATGGTCTGCAAGATCATTTTGACCTGTGCCATCCTGCACAACATTTGTGTAAGGAGGAACATTCCCCTCTATGAACCAGACCCACAAATGCCTGAAGAGGAGGAAGAGGAGGATAATGTTCATGAACATGAGGGGGACCATCCAAACACTGCAGCAGGATTGTGTCAGAGACAACACATTGTACAAAACTTCTTTTAACTCTAGTCACCATCACCACTTTCTTACCATATGCAGGTAAACACCTCACTTCATCACTCAATCATGGTCTGGGTAATTATTTATGCATCACACGATCCCTAGGAATCATAATCAGAGTTTAGCCTCATGGAGCATTGAAGAAATACAGATTAGGATACTGAAAAAGCAACATCACACACAGTACAAACGACATATGTCCTGTCTATTTCACATGTGAAAGCCAATATCAGAGGACCACAGCTATGACACACATCCATGTTGCCAACATGGTTCATTGCAGCACATGAAACACAACTAAGACACCATCAATTATAAGGTAAAAAAGTGTTTCATACATGAGGCAGGGGATGTGCTATTGCATTGGTAACAGGAATGTCTGACCAGACTCTTGACAGCAATAAGTGTGAAATCAGCTATCTTTGCAAGGAGAATGTGTGACAAGGAGTCCATCTAAGCTTAATATGGATAGCATGAGTGCCCCAGGTATGATGAGCATTGATTAAAAGACATGCTCTGTGCAGTCCATCCCAAGTAATAAGGCATGCCATTGCCATGTGGTAACTCTCTCCCCACCCTTCCCTAGGGGGCCCTGTAAATGGACTATTTGTACCCTGATAACCTTCATCTACACATACTCAGACTCCCATTCTGACTACTGTGTGCTTCCCTCTTCAGTATGGCATGCCATAGTCATAGTTCATCAGTCAGCATGGATTTCAGGTCCGATAATGCACTGCCTGGTAGTCGGTAGGACCTGTAATCAGCTGTCCATTGCTTCTCATGTGAAAGGTCAAGTTGGCCCTTTGAACTTGATTCTAAACTACAGGACATGTGAGAGAATGAAGCTGCACACACCTGTGAGCACTTCCATGCAGACCAGCCATTTGAACCTGCCCTGCCCTTGCTGCTGCCTGGAATTGCTTAGAAGCTGCCATTTTCTGAATCTCCTTTTTGTGCATTGGCGTACAAATCACTTGTGTAACAGAGCCCTTGGGGGATTGTGTAACGTTGCAGACCACAACACTAATACAGTTTTTAGTACCCATAGTGTTGTTCAAGCTTTTCCCAGTAGAGTCTGATCACTGTGTATTTGCCTTGTTCATGTTTGTTCCTGACAGAGCCTGCATCCTGTTGCCTGACTGATTCCCATCTTTGCGTTAACCATAGAGGGTCCCTGTGGCTACATTTGTCTCATAGATGCTTTCCATGCCCTCTCTTTCCTCATGGGGTATTGTGTCTAGTAGGTCTAAGATGAATCCTTAAATATATAGTAAAGTTTAATCAGTTTCCTTATAGTAGTCTTTTCTGGGACATGTATTCATATCGCCTAATCTAGCCCCCATCCCTTGTCTGGTTTTGCATGTATTCATTAGTGCCAAACAGTGACAGTGTGCCATGGCTGTATGCATGGATTCAGTACGGTGCCTCCAGCACAACAAGCAAGGGTTGCCAATGTGTATGTAAGAACAAAACATGTTTGTGCCCTGACGGTCCACACACAGATTCACTTCTGCCACCACCTTTTGATGGGGCTTGTGTGATGACTAGCTGTGACATCAATCAGCACAGAGGCACTGATGTTTCCTGTTGCAGTGTACCCTGTGTTCAAATGTTGTGATGAAACCTGCTTGTTTCCTATTACTGATGCAAAATGTTTTTAAGCACACCAATGTTGCCCAGTCGTCTGCCTTATTAAAGGTCTGCAGTGCTATAGCTGGACTATCCCCATGTGTCTTGTCTGATGATCTTTGGCTTTAGGTCAAATCTGCTTTGAAGGATACTCTGTTAATTCAAGGGTTGGCTCCATAGACTCATGAATAGACCTGCACGTAACAGTGACAACATGGAGGCCACTACTGACACAAGGTACACATGGCCACACACTTGAACTGGACACCTTTGTGCAATGAACCACTGGAAATATGTGAACACATGCAGCATGGTCTGCTGGTCCTCCAATGCCACAGGAGAAACATAGGTCATTTGCATGGCTCAAACTGTGACGTACCATTACTTTTTTGGATTGGAGTTGGGACTCTGTCACAAACACTGTACCTACCTAGCATGTTCAAATGCCTGACTCATGGGTAGTATACACACAAGTGACAATGAAGTGGTATCCAACATTCCGGTACATGTGATGGCTTACCTTTGTAACATTGCCATTATCAACCGCCATCTATCTAGCCTGTGTATAGTTTGTCATGGGAGATGTTTTGTCCCCAAAGTCAGGGAAGTTCACACAGCATAAGACGCTACGGGTTGTCAAACACATTTCCTGACTGATGTACCTCAATGAATGGCATCTGATGGTTATCCATAATTACAACACATGCATACAAGCACATTATGCAAAATACGTCTGTAGGGGGCTGGCTTGGCTTATAGTGGGTACCTAATGGTACTTACACCTTGTGACACGTCCAGTTATCTCTTATTAGTAGATTAGTAGTGTTCTAGCAGCTTAGGCTGATAGAGGTAGCTATAGCAGAGCAGCTTAGGCTGAACTAGGAGACATGCAAAGCTCCTACTGTACCACTTATATCATGAAGCACTATATCATAAGAATCACAATACTCAGAGTTACTAGAAATGAAGGTACTTTATTTTAGTGACAATGTGTCAGAAATATCTCAGAGGATATACTCCCTTAGGAGGTAAGTAAAATACACAAAATATACACACAAACCAAAATCAGGTAAGTAAACAGTTAGAGGAGTAGTGCAAACACTGTAGAATACAATAGGATGTAATAGGCCTTAGGGGCAACACAACCACATACTAAGAAAGTGGAATGCGAACCACTTAGGGACCCCTGGCCTAGCGTAGTGTGTAGAGGGTCGCGGGGAGTGTAAGAAAACACTAAGGGTGTCCAAGATACCTCACCCCAAGACCCTGAAAAGTAGGAGTAAAGTGACCCTACTTCTCCAGAAACACACTAAAGTCGCGATAGGAGATTCTCCAAGGACAACAACTGACTGCAAAGCACTGAAGACGGATTCCTGGACCTGAGGACCTGCAAAGGAAGGGGTCCAAGTCCAAGTGTCACAAAAGTGTCCAGAGGGGCCAGGAGCCCACTAAACCCCGGATGAAGGTGCAAAATGGCTTCCTCCGGGTGGAGGAAGCTGAAGATTCTGAAAACCGTAAGATGCCAGGAACTTCTCCTTTGCATAGAAAATGTCCCCTGGCGTGCTGGAGGATGCAGAGTTGTTTTCACGCAGAAAGACCGCAAACAAGCCTTGCTAGCTGCAAAGGTCACGGTTGAAGAAAATGAGTGCTGCCCGGGCCGAGGAAGGACCAGGAGGTCGCCCCTTGGAGGAGAAGACAGAGGGGTTGCTCAGCAGAACAGAGAGCCCATGAGAAGCAGGCAGTACCCGCAGAAGCACATGAACAGGTGTTCAAGAAATCTGAGCATGGCGGTCATCTCAACACTACAAAGGAGGGTCCCACGAAGTCAGTGGTCAACTCAGCGAGTTGAGCAATGCAGGAGGGAGTGCTGGGGAGCTGGGCTATGCTGTGCATGAAGGATTCCTTGCAGAAGTGCACAGAAGCCCTAGCAGCTGCAGTTCAAGCAGTACACAGGATTACTGTCTGGTGTGGGGATGCAAGGACTTACCTTGACCAAATTTGTACAGAAGGATCACTGGACTGTTGGGGTCACTTGGATCCAGCTCCTGTGTTCCAAGGACCACGCTCATCGAGATGAGAGGGGACCCAGAGGCCCTGTGATGCAGAAGTTTGGTGCCTGCCTTAGCAGGGGGAAGATTTTGTCGACCCACAGGAGAGTTCTTCCTGGCTTCCAGTGCAGGGTGAAGGCAGACATCCCTCAGAGCATGCACCACCAGGAAACAGTTGAGAAAACCGGCAGGATGAGGCGCTACAATGTTGCTGGTTGTCATCTTGCTACTTTGTTGCGGTTTTGCAGGTGTCCTGGAGCAGTCAGCGGCCGATCCTTGGCAGAAGTCAAAGAGAGAGATGCAGAGGAACTCTGGTGAGCTCTTGCATTGATTATCTGAAGAGAAACTCACAGGCGACACCATAAATAGCCTTCAGAGGAGGATTGGCCACCTAACCAGGTAAACACCTATCAGGAGGGGTCTCTGATGTCACCTGCTGGCACTGGTTACTCAGAGGCCTCCATTGTGCCCTCACACCTCTGCATTCAAGATGGTAGAGGTCTGGGACACACTGGAGGAGCTCTGGGCACCACCCCTGGGGTGGTGATGGACAGGGGAGTGGTCACTCCCCTTTCCTTTGTCCATTTTCGCGCCAGAGCAGGGGCTGGGGGATTCCTGAACCGGAATAGACTGTCTTATGCAAGGAGGGCACCATCTGTGCCCTTCAAAGCATTTCCAGAGACTGGGGGAGGCTACTCCTCCCCAGCCCTCAACACCTATTTCCAAAGGGAGAGGGTGTAACACCCTCTCTCTGAGGAAATTATTTCTTCTGCCTTCCTGGGACTCGGCTGCCCAGACCCCAGGAGGGCAGAAGCCTGTCTGTGGGTTGGCACCAACGGTAGCTGCATTGAAAACCGCAGAGAGCTAGTTTGGCAGTACCCGGGGTCCATGCTGGAGCCCCGGGGATGCATGGGGTTGGCACCCCAATGCCACATTTGGCATGGGGGGACAATTCCATGATCTTAGACATGTTACATGGCCATATTCGGAGTCACAATTGTGAAGCTACATTTAGGTATTGACCTATATGTAGTGCAAGCATGTAATGGTGTCCCCGCACTCACAAATTCCGGGTAAATTGCCCTGAACAAAGTGGGGGCACCTTGTCTAGTGCCAGGGTGCCCTCACAATTAGTAACTTTGCACCTAACCTTCACTAGATGGGGGTTAGACATATAGGTGTCTTATAAGTTACTTAAGTGCAGTGTAAAATGGCTGTGAAATAACGTGGACGTTATTTCACTCAGGCTGCAGTGGCAGTCCTGTGTAAGAATTGTCTGAGCTCCCTATGGGTGGCAAAGGAAATGCTGCAGCCCATAGGGATCTCCTGGAACCCCTGGGTACCTAGGTACCATATACTAGGGAATTATAAGGGTGTTCCAGTGTGCTAATCAGAATTGGTGAAAATGGCCACGAGCCTGCAGTTACAATTTTAAAAGCAGAGAGAGCATAAGCACTGAGGTTCTGGTTAGCAGAGCCTCAGTGACACAGTTAGGCACAACACAGGGAACACATTTAGGCCACAAACTATGAGCACTGGGGTCCTGGCTAGCAGGATCCCAGTCAGACAGGCAAAATCAAATTGACACACAAGGAAAAATGGGGGTAATATGCCAGGCAAGATGGTACTTTCCTACATCGTCTTGTGACGTTCACACAGAGGCACAACAACAATTGAAATAGCCAATTCACAGACATAAACACACAGGCCATGTGTAAATGTTTTAAGTTGCGTAGCCTTGTTATCTTCTATTGATGCACCACCTGCTCAAGCTAGGGAATACCAATTTTAATTCCAAATGCTTGGGTTGCTGTTACGTCAGTTAAGAGTGCTAATCCGGCACAACAACATGAGTAGTATAGTCTGCGGTAGTGTGGTCTGCTGCATGTGCCCAAACACTGAAACACACACAGCAGGCCCTATCAGCCTATCTTTGTATAGTTATAGCTTTCATATGTAAAAAATGAGAAAAATGACACAAACACGGTTAAAGACAAATATTTTGACCCAAACGCGTAAAATATTATGTATACGCGTCAACAAATGCCGCATAGGCGTTAAAAAATTACACTCACAGCCATTATACATCAATTGGTCCCTAGCGTTAATTCCAACACTGCACCCCATGAAATCCATGATAAATATATTGATCTTTGAATGCGGGGTAATTTTTAAGCATATGTGTCAATAAATATTGATGCAAAACCTGTAAGCGTCTTAAAATTTCACACATCATAATAAAATCGCACAGCATTTGAGACAGGAAGTGATGTAATAGGATATCCTGTTTACTGAAATGGTACAGTGGATGTACTTTCACTTTTACTTTGCAGTCTGTGATTCTTCTAGACTGTGTGGCTGTGCTGATAACTGTGTCTGTCCAAATTGTGCCTTTGTCTCCTGTGTGCCACTCCAATTGTTATCTGTTGTTTTTGTAATTGTCTCAGTAATTCAGTGTAAGTGTGTTTTCGTCATTGTGTGTGTCTAATTTTGTCTTTGTACTGTTGGGAGTGTGTATTTTTAGTTGGGGTATTGTTGGGCTGTTTGTGGGTTCTTTAATTTTCATTTTCCTACCTCCTTTCTCTGTATTTCCCTCTTTTCCCTTTCCCATCCCTATTATTTTCTGTGATGTTGGGTAGGCCACGTCTGGGGAGAATGGGTGAGGAGGAGCTGGGGGCTTTCATTTGGCTGGTGTGCCACTTCCTCCCCCTGATGTTAGAGGCTGGTGGCAGGGTGATATAGGGGTATCACACCAAGGCGAGGAGGCTCAGGTGGTCCAAGGTGCTGTTCCACCTGAAGAGGGTATTCAACAGCCAGTGCAACGACCACCATCTCAAACATCGCTAGGCTGACCTCGTGGCCAGAGAGCAAGACCTGCTGGACCACCTGGGTGTGGTGATTGGTGGCCCTGTTGGTGAGTACAAATCAGACTGATGTGTAAAGTAAAATGCTCTGTAGTGACAGTAGCAGATTTGGTGACATGCTGCATGCAAGGTTTGTGGACATGTGGAATGCAAGTTAAACATACAGTGGCCCTGATTTATACAATATTTGCTACGCATTACCGTCATTTGATGACGCAAACCTAGAAAACACAACTTGATCTTGTAAATTAGTGCTGCTTTGATGTCAATAGATGATGGTAATGCGGCACAAAACATGTTTTATTCATGGTCTCTGTGTGTACCAGGAATGAGATGTATTTCACATGCTAAAGCAAGGAATGAATGTAGTCCCCAATTCTTTGGAATACATGTCTGAACTGTATTCATGGCCATACGTACAAAGATCTTCCTAACCTCTGGTAATACCTTAGGGTGATATTTTGACTTGGTTTGTGCAGCATTTAAATTAATTATGAATGCCAAAGTAATGCACTCTGGATTAAACCTATTAAATATTTGGTGCTACTTTCCATAGCTGTAGCGTAAAAACAGGAAGAAAATGCTACACATAAAAAAGTTTAAAAATCTCCCCCATGTTTATTGTTCCTGTGTGTTTTAATTTGCCTTGGGCACAATTGCTGGTAGAGAGCTGATGCATTTGCCATCTGTGTCACTTTATAACCAAGCAATTTTCATAAGTTGATGGGTCATCATGGGATCCCTGAACTTTGTGAATGGAAAGTCACAAAATATTTATTTGTATGATGCTGTGCAAAGGATCACAGACTGCTTCCATCATACATTTAAAGTGGCAATATAGTTTGCTAGTTTACGTTTGGTACACCCCTGCTGATCTAGTGAAGCGAATATACAATAGTTAACTCTTAGTATATCACTGACAAGGGTGTATGCTAAGATTGGCAGACCAGCACTCCTGTGACTGCTGCCATTCCCAAGGTGCATACAAATTGAGACCTACCTCATCAAGATTGCGACAGTGGGACATTTGCTAAAGCATGTTTCACTTAGGGGACAGTGTCAGTTTGTTGTATAACCACAGACCACCCAACTTGGCATATGTAAGATGATGAGTGTGGCTAACTGTGATCTACAATACCTGATATAGGTACACAGGGCTCTGAGTAACATATTTCAGGTGCAATGACTACACCTCTGCCCAGGCATTCTGTCACGGATGGTCAAATTAGACACTGTCAGCATATTTTTCTTTTTTTTGATTTAGATAAATGGCTAATCCATGTTTAGCGTAACATTGTCATCAAGTAACACACAGGATCCCTGCTGTCATGGTGTCATAGGGGGCATATAGGGCTGTGGGTACACTGGCAATGTGGCATATGTAACCTACAGACAACACAGGCCCACATTTAATGGACTATAGAAAGCACAATAATTCCTGAACTAAACCCAACCCACATAAGCATCACACAGTAACTGATTGCCCCTTGATACACAAGCCACAATTCCTGAGTGACTGGTATTACAGTGCACTAGGAATGTGGCTTTACATGTCTCTCATAACAACAAATGAAGAAATAGAGTACCCTCTAGAAAGAATTCTGCACAAAACTGAGTAATCATGTTTGGCACCACATGATTGTTAGGGCCAGTGCATGTGTACATATGTGTGTCTATCAATCACTGCAGTGACAGGGTCAATACATGTTTGCAGTGGTATGTCTGTTGGGGAGTCCACATGCCTGAGGTGCTGCTCTATCATCTAAAATGTCACACACAGTGATTTTTTGTTCAACATTTTGTACAGTGAGCAGACATTGAGCACACTTCACCCTTCCATGTTTTACAGGTGTACCTGTACCAATTGGAGAAGTGGCTCGATTTGCGGACCCAGACATATACAGTAAGTGTTGATATGTTAGTTCTGTGTTGTGTTTGCAGCTGTTGTGTGATTGACTCCTGTGTGCAAGGTATAATATCCTGGAACATGATCTGATATGTGACTTGCCTGGCGTTTGACATTTTGTTCCATGTTTGAGTTGGGCAATCAGTGGCGGAGAGTCATATTTTGAGATTCTAGTGCTGCGCTATAGGCATGGGCAGGTGAACAGGGTGATATTTGTTGCTACATTTATGCCAATGATAAATTAGGAGGTGGCCATGTTCATGATTTAGTCAGCAAGTCATACTCTGTTTCACACAAACCACTGACGCTAAAGTATTACCCACAGACTTGAGCCTCCCTGTTAATTAATGAACATTTAGGACTGTATGTTTGACTTCCTAGCAGCATCTGGCTCCACATGTTGTGCTACGTTTATGTGACAACTGAGTAGAATGTTATAGGTGTACATGCAGGTCAAGCCCAGATGGCTGCTTGCATCTATGTACTTGTTTTTGGAAAGGTATTAGTGAGATCAAATGATGTTGACAATTGTCTGCAATTAGGAACATAAATGTGGATGTGATTGTCCAATGTTTGAGTCAATCCTATTTGGCAGCCCTCCTTACCTGTGGTGGACTGACTAAACCCATGGACAGCTGTCCAAAGCGACCTGGCTGTCCTTGATGTTTGAAAGTATGAGTTGCATGTCCATCACCCCCTGAGGCACAGGGTTAGGGTTATGAAATATGTGGACCTAGGTGTGAGGATCCCAGTTTAGAAGACAGACATGTAATTCCAACATTCATTTGTTCCAACCTAGGATACCCCCTCAAGATCAGCAACTGCATAACGTCCAGGCAATTCCATTTACAAATCACAGGTCTTGTGGGCCTTGAGTGTCATCTAGAAGATATTCATTAGTTGGCCTGTCACATGTGGAGTACTTGCAGCATTTGTTATGTGACTAATGGCAGAACAATGATGCACAGATCATTTAAGTAGGTACACAACATTTTGAGCATTGCTGGGCTGGTAGATAGGAGATGTGTAGGCTGCGTTGGCATGTCATTCCTCAGGGACATTCTATGATCTGTACTGTGATTTGGACTGTTTAAGCTTATTTTGAGGAAGTGTTAGAATATCATCAGTAGATGTATCACACAATAATGTCACTAATGTTTGGCTTTCTCTATTTTTACAGCTGCCAACATGAATGCTAATCAGATCAGGGAATTCCAGAGGCGGGAGATGCGTTACCGCCACATGCTGGATGTGGAGTCTGAGTTCCGCAATATGGCACGGCGTTATTGGCATGAGAGAGCCACAGGGGTCTGGAGGACATTTAAACAAGGGGGGCCATCCTTGCCACAGCAGCCACCAGCACAACCACTCAGACCACAGTAGCACCAAGGATGTCAGCCATTGTTGCAGGTCACTCTACCTCATCAGCTCCAGGCCCACAGACACCAGCTCCTGCCCCTCCGCCTCCAAGCACGGCACCGGCACCAGCACTACTATTCACTTATGGCACACAGACAACCCCTGCTGCAGTGATAGACAATGCAGAATTCCAACAAATGAGACGTGACATGCAACGGATGTTGCCCAGGATGGACAGGCTGCAGCAGGAGGTGTCCAGGAATAGTAGGAGACTGCATGGAATAAAGAAGATCCTGCGGAAGGCAAACTTGTGACTTTGTCACCCCCAGCCATGATTCCCTCCCCTCCCTCTTCTTTACTGGTTCTTAGATTTCGTGGGTTTAGGAGACTTAGGGGGTGATTCCAACTCTGGCGGGCGGCTACTGCCGCCCGCCAGGCGGAAACCGCCATTTGGCCGCCATGCGGCCAAATTTCCGCGGTCCCCATTCCAACATTCCCGCTGGGCCGGCGGGTGCTAACCAAGCTAGCGCCCGCCGGCCCAGCGGGAATGAGGCCGCAACACAGGAGCCGGCTCCGAATGGAGCCGGCGGTGTTGCGGCGGTGCGACGGGTGCAGTTGCACCCGTCGCGCTTTTCACTGTCTGCTAGGCAGACAGTGAAAAGCTGGCCGGGGCCCTGTTAGGGGGCCCCTGCACTGCCCATGCCACTGGCATGGGCAGTGCAGGGGCCCCCAGGGGCCCCAGGACACCCCTTACCACCAGCCTCTTCCTGGTGGTGAAAACCTCCAGAAACAGGCTGGCGGTACGGGGGTCAGAATCCCCAGGGCAGCGCTGCTTGCAGCGCTGCCCTGGCGGATTCTCCCAGCCGGGGCAAAAACGGCGGAATACCGCCGGCCCCGGCAGGACGACCGCGGCTTTACCGCCGCGGTCAGAATGCCATTTGAAGCACTGCCAGCCTGTTGGCGGTGCTTCCGTCATTCGTGACCCTGGCGGTCCAAGACCGCCAGGGTCAGAATGACCCCCTTAGTGTTAGGTTAGAATAGGCTGTGAGTTTAGTTAGCATAAGTGGGTTGGGGGTGGAGGGGGTTATATTATTACATGTGTTATTTTTGTGGGGGGGTGGGGGATGAACTTGGGGTTTATGTGTATAAAAAATTTAAAAAGTACAAAAAAGAATATAAAAACAATATATATTTAGGATAGGATAGTATGTATTTAGGTTAGTAATTGTTTTCCTACATGTGTCCTGTCATATAAGGGGGGTTGATGTTTAGTTAAATGTGATAGGTAAGTTTAGCTTAGGGTAGTTAGGGCCAGTTTAGCTTAGGGTAGTTAGGGCCAGTTGTGGGTGATGTGTAGTTAGGATAGGTTAGGTTAGTTAAGGTGTTCTCCTAGTTTTATTATCTATTTATTTACTGTTAAATAAATATTTAGGTACTCCTTTACAATATGTGTCATGTACTTGGGGATCAGGGCCTTGGCATGGGTGAAAAGTGTCAATTTAGTGTTTGCATTTGTGTACCATCCTGCATCCGAATCCCATTATTGACATGCTTATTCACAATTCCTAATGTGCAGTCACATTGGCAGCTACACAACAGCTACTTCTCAATGCCTCTGCCATCTATTGCAGTTTGGATTTGTGTTTTAAATCTGTCATCGTTTGAGACCTGATTTGAAATCTTGGCCACTGTGGTACGTCTGCCAGCAGCCTGATGTTCATGTAAACCCCGAAAAGCTGATTATGTTATAATCTTATGTAGTATTGTATACATAACTCACACCTATCATTTCTTACATTGTACTCCTAGGTTACATAAATGGCCATACACTCGTACACATCCATTTTTGCTGTGTGGTGAGTGTGTGTGAGGAAAGTTTATAGTCAGATGTCACATACATAAAGATTGTCTTGAAGGGAATTTTGAACACATTGATTTTCAGCTTAAACATCCCTTGAAGAGGACTTTTCAGTCCAACACAGCATTATACTGTTAGTTCTCAATTTACTTCAGAAATAAGCCTCAGGAAACGCAGATGATGATACAATCCAGACCCCAGTGCATAGTTATCAGCCCACAATCTTTAAAGGCAGTTGTATTGACATTCTATGGCCATTGACATGTGACATAAATCAGTAATCTCCTACACTGTTGATGTGTCACATTACACAGAGACAAAGTGGTTGTGTAAGTGCTATTTATTAGAAAGTGCTGTAGTGCAATATTTACATAGTCCAGGATTTTGAGTCCATTAGTGTGACGCCTTCCATTGTGATGCTACACAGGTGCAACAGGACATGTCATTGGAGATGCTGAGGTGAAGTGTCATACAGTGCAGAGGAACATGAATTGCCAATGAGGTAGTGAGAGACAATCACAGAGCATGGTGTCAAGGTAAACAGTGTGCTGGAGAACAGTGCATGTGAGCAGCTGTTGCAAGACTGGCATGTTAACAAGCACAGGACCTAGGATATCAGGGCCCATGTGACATGGACTTGTGCTACTGGGTACTCTTACGGGTGAAGGTGACCTGTTCCATGTCTTCATCTTCTGATGTGTGTGTCGTCTCCTCTGCCCTTGGTGGTGGTGGGTTTGAAGGGGCAACACACACTTCAGTGTTTGAAGATGTGGAGTCAGAAATCCCGGTAGCTGCCAACTGTGGCGCATTACTGCAGTAAGGAGGAGCTGCTGGTTCTTAAGTATAGCAGCTACATCACTGTGGTAGGCAGCCAGGTCGGCCCTGAGGGGGTCATGATTGCATTTGTGCACACAGTGAAAGGTTTGGGGTGCAAGGTGTTGTGGCAACTCTCTTACTTCAGTGGTGATTTCCTTTACACTTTGTTGTAGTCCTTGCATGATGGATGTTAGCACTTGCATGGCTGCTGCCTCTTTTGCAGATGACATCATATACGAACGTATCCCCTCAAGGCTGGCTGCCATATTTTGCATCCCCACCCGCACCTCCTTGGCCAGCTCCCACTGTACTCAAACTACAGTCCTCTCAAAGGTGGTACCAGTGTCCTCAGAGTCCTCAGCTGGGTTGGAGCTGGCAGGTCATACAATTGGGGTGGTTCCTCTGTGATGGTTGCTACTTATGTGCTCCTCCTTGCCGCTGAAGGTGGGGTCTGGAGAGTTCTAAGGACATCTTGGAGGGTCTTCTGGATAATGTTTCTCAGCTCGTCATCCATGTCATCAGGGAAGTCTAGAACAGGCATATTCCCAAGAGAGCCTTCGTCCTCTGCAATGAGATATTGTACAATTATTGTGTCTGTGTTGTGGCATTTGTAATGTGAGTTTCCAGACTTCCTATTAGTTGCACATTGTGATTTTGGTTCCTGTTCATTGTTACTGTCATCAGTATTAGCATTCTCGAAGGCCTATGCCTTACCTGCATCACATGTAGTGTGGGCAGTTTGGGGAATTGTCTGCGTCACATGGTTGCACGACGGAACACCGACGTCCGAAACAAGTAGTGCCTTAACAACGAGGTCGGAACACCGACCTCGTTGTTATTACTAATGCCTTTACCACGAATGCCTTAACAACGATATTTCGTTGTAAAGGCATTCCTCATAAAAGCATTAGTAATAGGCACCATTGATCCTGCATCCCTCACCCCACTCCCCCAACCCCACCCCAAAACCTAAAACCCCCTGACACCGCCACCCCCTCCCCAAAACCAAAAACGCACCACCCCCCACCCCACCCCAAAACCTAAAACCCCCTGACCCCCACCCCCTCCCCAAAACCAAAAACGCCCCACCCCCCCAACCCCACCCCAAAACCTAAAACCCCCTGACCCCCCACCCCTCCCCAAAACCAAAAATGCTCCACCTCCCAACCCCACCCCAAATCCCCCTGACCCCCGCCTCCCCAAAACCTAAAACGCCCCAACACCCCCAACCCCACCCCAAAACCTAAAACCCCCTGGCCCCCCACCCCCTCCCCAAAACCAAAAACGCCCCACCCCCCCAACCCCACCCCAAAACCTAAAACCCCCTGACCCCCCACACCCTCCCCAAACCAAAAACGCCCCACCCCCCAACCCCACCCCAAAACCTAAAACCCCCTGACCCCCACTCCCTCCCCAAAACCTAAAATGCGCCACCCCAAAACCTAAAACCCCCTGACCCCCACCCCCTCCCCAAAACCAAAAACGCCCCACCCCAAAACCTAAAACCCCCTGACCCCCCACCCCCTCCCCAAAACCTAAAACGCCTCACCCCCAACCCCACCCAAAACCTAAAACCCCCTGAACCCCCACCCCTCCCCAAAACCAAAAACGCCCCAACCCCACCCCAAAACCTAAAACCCCTTGACCCCCACCCCTCCCCAAAACCTAAAACGCCCCACCCCCCAACCCCACCCCAAAACCTAAAACCCCCAACCCCCTCCCCAAAACCAAAAACACCCCACCCCCAACCCCACCACAAAACCTAAAACCCCCTGACCCTCCACCCCCTCCCCAAAACCAAAAACACCCCACCCCAAAACCTAAAACCCCCTGACCCCCAACCCCCTCCCCAAAACCAAAAACGCCCCACCCCCCAACCCCACCCCAAAATCTAAGACCCCCTGAACCCCCAGCCCCTACCCAAAACCTAAAACCCCCCACTTACCTTAGTCGTCCCCTCGTCACCTGCGTCGTCCTCCTTAGCCGACTCCCTTCTTTGTACCTTAACCACGCATGTTCGTTGTTCAGAACATGCGTAGTTAAGGCACAAAATAACGGAGTCGTGGTTAAAGAAAGCGTTGTTCACGCTTTCGTTAACCACGACTTCGTTAACAAACCTTCGGCATAAAGGACGTTTCCCGCCTCACATCCTCTAGGTGTAGGTCCTGCCCAAATTGTATGTTGCCACCTTATTGTACAACTCAACCCTCCGTCTACTTCTATTATCATGGTGTGGCCTTTCACTGGCTGTGGGTGTTCTGATGGCACTTGCACCACACTTAACAATCTGGAACTGACCCATTCTCTGATATTTCACATCCACCAATATGTTGCTGAGACCTAGCATATACTATGTATAGCATTGCCATGGCACGATACGGGTGTCAGCATTGGTTGTGTGTACTGCTGATGTTGGGGAATGATTGCTACATTGGATTGCACTGATGGTCCTAGCAGTGTTCCATTTCCTCTTATGACTGTGCGGGTGCGTTTCACTAGCTAGAAACATATGTCCTCCCCCTCAATGCTGTTGTCTTAGCACTATGACACTTGAGATGTTGCATGGTGGCATTGCAGCTATTATAACACAGGCACAGGGTAGACACTGACATGTGCAGCATGGGTATGACGTTACTGCTGTGTACCTCATAATGTTAGTTACAATACCTGATGTTTTAGCGCCTATAGACATTAGCGTTGACAGGATCTGCACATTTGTATTAATTACAGGGGATTGATAACGTTGTCATCTTGAACCCTCTATTTTGGGTGTGTTTGATCCATGGGCACGTAACTGCCATTGGCTACTTGACCTGCACACACAGCAGAGGTGGTAGTGGCAACTGTTGTCAATGGTAAATACCACTTGCAGATATGGCCTGAGACTGGAAATGGAGCCCTAGTTCATGTAGTGACAATACTAGCTGTCGTGTGACAGCAGGCCAGTTTTACATTGTACTCTACCCTCCTAGATTTTCTTTGCCTTTCCAACATCCCTGGCATGGCAGAGTACCCCCATGCAAAGGTTGTTGGTGTAGTGTTGTGCTGTGCCCCAGGTTTCCCCTGCACAGCCCATGCACCCCTGCCGTGCCCCTTTGCTCTTTCCACTACCTGATTATCATGGCTGACATGCATTGTGTAGTAGGTATGTCCCCCCCGCTTGCAGTTAACAATTAGGCATTTTTGTTCCCCATGCCACTTACACTGCATCTGTGTTGTATCCTTTTAGTCTGCGCTGTCCTGTCATTGAATCCCTGTGACGACCTCCTCAGGGATGACGGCTGCCACCATCTCCTCCATGTGGCCCAGGGCCTCCTGCGGTGCTGGACTCCCACATCCAGTCTGCAGTGCTGCCTTCCTGTTCCTTGCCATCTTTTCCTTGGTCCTGCGCTTGCAGTCATGCCAGCGTTTCTTGCACTCGTGATTGTTCTCCGTTCTTCTGCCACACTGTTGATCTGCGTCAGCCCAGTTTTGCGTCAAAAAGTATAAATATGGCCCTTAGTTTCTATGCGCTAAAAAAATATTTATTCTTTAAAAATTCATTTCTCCAGTTCCGTTTATTGGATATTTGTCATTTTAGTGTCATTTTAAAGATAAATGTGTGCTCTATTATTTATAAGTTGGTGGATTTGTATTATGTTTTGTGTTTTACTTATTTACTGTTTTCTGATTTTTAAATACTTTACACACCTTACTCCTAAATTAAACCTAACTGCTCATTGTCAATCTGCCAATGATTGAGCTGGGATTAATTTATTGAGACCCTGACTGGACCTGAGGGGGGTTTGTGGCATATTGCTAACTGTAGGTACGTACCTCAATATCGTCCAACCAGAGCAGTGAGCCAAATACTCAAACCGAAACCCCCCATTGTCCCAAATATTACATTATGTTGTGCTCCCAAACCAGGAACCCACTGCTCCCAGAGTGCAACCAATAATTCATATAGGTAGTAATCATCCAAGTATGTTGCTCCAAAGTGATTTTTTATTCTCTTCGATATAAGAAACAACAGCCTACACATTTTGTGCACCACCTGTGAACTTCCTCAAGGCTGTAAAACAAACAGACATAGGGCCTCATTACAACATTGGCGGGCGGCGGTGCGGCCGCCAATGCGGCCGCACTCCCACGGTGCCCATTTGGACATCCCCGCTGGGCCGGCGGGCGGAAACCAAGATTCCGCCCGCTGGCCCAGCGGGGATGTGGAGCGTAACATGGGAGCCGGCGGTGTTTCGCCCGTGCGACGGGTGCAGTTGCACCCATCGCGCTTTTCACTGTCTGCGCGGTCTGTTCAGACCGCCAGAAAAAGGCTGGCGGTCGGGGACTCGTAATCCCCTGGGCAAGCTGCAAGCAGCGCTGCCCTGGCGGATTACATCCGCCGGGGCCATTGTGGCGGTAAACCGCCGGCCCCGGCAGTGCAACCGCGCCGCTACCGCCGCGGTCAAAATACGCCGGGAGGCACCGCCAGCCTGTTGGCGGTGCTCCTGTCGTTTTGGCCCTGAGGTTGTAATACCGCCAGGGTCATAATGACCACCATAAAGTCTACATAATTCTCATTTACTACATCAAAAGCTATGACTCCAATATATAATAGAGCCACACAAATATGACATCCAAATCTTTGAGCTCAGCATGCTAATAGAAAACAGAGTCAAATGTAATCATTACACTTTTAAAAACATGTGCACATGTATCTTCCCCCATGTGTTGTTGGTTACTGCTAAAAACATAAAAAAGCAACGTCTAAAGACATTAAAAAGGAAAGGAAAGGAAATGACTGAACCTTGCCCCCTTTTCCATAATGCTGCAGTAGCAATCCAAATTAGGAAGAAGACCTAGCTATATATAAACTCCTGTGATCACTCCAGAATGAAATATTCTAGTTCAAATATATTTCCCCTACATGTTGATATTTTATCATACATATTACTAAACAGTTCTTCAATCTAAGCGTAAAATTGAAAAATATTTTTCTTCCCTGTCATGAACATTTTTATGTTCCATTAGCAATATAGGTCGAATAGGGCTTTAAATAACATACCATCACTATTTGTATTTGCACAGAAGGTTAAAGTTTCCCATTACACTGCCTGCAAGTTCTCAACCGCATATACTCCCTTGTATTATTCATTTGGTCAAAGTATATTAATTCCTAAAAATGAATCAAAAATATGTGTACATAGTAACCACTAGCAAAATGTTGTTGCATACACTCGCAATCAGGGCCAAACTAAAAAATATTTCTACCCAGACATGTTGAAATCATTTTTGTAATTGAAAGCACAAAGATAACAACAAAAAAAAACCCTAGCTAGTGGTTTCATTTTAAAATGCATATCGAGTTGAATCAAAGGCCAAGACAGAAAAGTCAGAATACAGATGCCAGTCCACAGTTAAAATTGCATAAATGAGTTAGTTCCCCAGGTAACATTATCCCTTCTGTTTTAATGATTGAGAAATAGAGATGATTACAGCCTTGCGACCATGCAGGATAAGGAAGGTCAAGAGATGAAGACAAGTTATTCAAGCTTTTAAATGAAACCCTGACTTTAAGACAGATTACTTACGAACAGAAATAGCCAAATTCATAATGTGAAAACTGGGTCTTTAGAATCTCCCCTACATAGACAAAGATAACTCACCAGTTCAAATCAAATAACAACCAAAATAAGCCACTCTGCAGCACTGATTCCGTTTCCAATCACCTAGACAAATACCATGATGAGTTGCCCTTGCCACCAAATTCACTTCTATTTGAATACTCTTCCAGGGTCATATGACTAGGGCCCCTTCAAGTGAAATACACATGTCCTTATATAAAAACAATCCAACCTTCAGTGATAACACCTTAATTTAGCCTATCCCCGGTGGACGGATGGGTCTTTTCTGCATCATAATTTATTGGATGTCATATTTATAGTGACAAGAACTCATTCTACCTATTATCAGTCACAACAAAAATGTCAATTTTCTCCATAGTGGTTTAATCTAGTTCCAAATCAGAAAAGACCACAGGAATATGTGATCCAGAAATTAGGGATAATCACATACTTAATTCATACCTAATGTGGGTCTCACTGAGGTTATGAAAGACATCTCCCAGTGATGTACCCAAATATTTGATTCACAAAGGCATACACAGTGACACGATAATCGTATGTCGGATTCAAGCCCTGTACTATTACGGGAATCCAACCTAGGTTTGTAGATGTTTAGCCCACTTCTCAACGAAGTTCCTGAGTGTTTATATTCAGGTGCATTGTGACAAGTATGATTTAAAAGGAATTATTTGAGTGGCAAATGGTTGTTCTATTTTATATGTTTCAAAATATTATTAGTACCTATGAAAGAATCACAAAGTTGTAAATAACATGTAGCAATATGTGTTAGTCCAAAAAAGGCAAAACAAAAATGATACAATTGGAAATCAAATATAGCCACATACCAGATTCAAACCTTGTGTTAGTTCAACAGGCAAACACTAAACAACAGGCGTCTAGCCCACCACTCCACAGGATCCCTGAATGTTTTATGGTCAAATACACAGTGACAATATGTCATCAATTAAGACCTACCCAGATGTAATTTAACAGGGATTATTTCCATGATGCATACATTTTCCTGTATTACATATTTAAAAAAATACCACTTAAAATTATAGTGGGTAAGATAAGTGTGATCATTTGTCCTATTCAAGTTATATATAAATCTCACAATTTTAGCCCAAGCTAGAGAACATCCAAACCACTGCTCCACTGGAATCTCTTTGTGTAGGTATATAAATATACAAAAACAAAGAGGGAGAAGGAAGTTGTGGGGTTGGGTCTATCCTCCTTATAGCCTATATAACACTACAAAAGAGGCCCAGCTAAAAGAACTACCACAGGATGGATAGGAAAAAGGATTTCCCTGTTAGAAAAACCCTCACCCACCAGGGTTACCCCTTTTTAAACAAGTGTAAAGGCTTTCTACATCCAGTGTTACAAACATAAGATCCTCCGAACACACCACATCTTCAAATGTATTCAGAATGTCCTTACTATCCTTGATATAAGATGGCAAGTTATTAACCAATGGGTGCAAGAATCAATCCACGTATTCAGATAGCTGTTGAGTAGGTACTTACCGGCCCTTACCAATAATCCACTTTCCAACTGTGAAAACATATAAAACTGATTTTACGAGTGTAAAGTTACCACAAGTAACTATTCATTCCTAGGAGGACCTCTCACCAGAGAGTTGTGTATTGGTAATAATGTAGGTCTTGGTGTGAGGTGACAGTGGTTAATAGTGGATCCTACCATTTAGCAATAGATGGGAAGATACTATCTTTCCATGTGGCTATTAACAAACACTTTTTTCAGGCTTGTTTGAATTGAAGATTGTCCATGCTGACATCCAGCATAACATGGATGTTTCAGCTTTTTTTCAAATATTTCATTAAACAAATTAAGAGAACTGGAATATACAATACTTAGCCTTGCCTCCCACCCTCGTGGAACCATGCAGAAATTATCTTGCAAAGATTCACTTCTTGAGATTGTCTCACACATATTTCAGTCCAAGGAGCTATTATCTATGAATAGTCAGTCTGAAAGTAGTATGTTTTCTACTTTCTACTTTTGTACTTTCATCCTTATCACTAGCGAAGATTGCATCAATTAATTAATATTAGCAAACCTTCAGGATCTTTAGATGATCCAATCCCAGATTTTCTCTGGAAAGATATATAAGATAAAGTAGCACCTCACCTTAAATAAAAAACTAACCTTTGGACCCCAAAACTCCAAATATTTAGGCCTATCTTGTATTGCCTTTCATCTGTGAGATAAATGAATAGACAATAACCTGTCAGTTGTGGAACTTTATTGAAGATAAGCAACGCTTGCAGGGTCATAAAGGAGGATTTAGACCATGTGAAATCACTGAGCTGTTGGTCATCACATCTGCAATAGATAATCTGAGAATGATGGCAGATTAGGGCAACAAAGTCATAATACTTCTCGAACTCTCCACTGCCTTCAACACCATCAATGATGCTACTATGCTGTAATTGTTTTTTCTTAGCACCTAAAGTAACTGTTTTAGCATGGATCATCTCTTTTCATTAGAGAGATCTCAAACAGTTCACTTAGGCTTTTTTGCTGTATACCGAAACCTCTTTTGTAGGGCACCCTACAGAGTTCAGTAGTTACTCCTTTATTGCGCAAACTGTTTCTAACCCTATTAGCATCCTAGTTGCAAAAATACAACTTCAAATGTTACTTATACAAAGATGAT
Organism: Pleurodeles waltl; assembly: GCF_031143425.1. Lineage (NCBI taxonomy): Eukaryota > Metazoa > Chordata > Amphibia > Caudata > Salamandridae > Pleurodeles > Pleurodeles waltl. Next base: position 1,518,173,693 of record NC_090444.1, on the reverse strand, counting down.
ACCCAGTTTGTCAGCCAACCTGCTAATAACTGTCTTGAAGATGCCTCAGGTCAACCATTAGTACTAAAATCAACTCAAAAATCGAATACATTAATTTTCTAAAACTGATTCCAAGCAAATAACACATTTCACCCTTCTACAATACAATCTGAAGATAGAATACATTTCTTTTCTAGATACATGCTGACAGCCAATGTCCTTAGCACACGATTTGGAAATTCTTGATACAAAGCACCCTTTAGAGTGTCAGTATTCTACTGAAACTAAAATTTAGGAGAACTTTTCTGCTGTAGTCATTCCCCTACAGAGTTATAATAGCCAATACTTTCATCTCATCTATATGGATTTTAGCACCTTTCGCTATCCAGATCTAGCCAAGACTAGTCTGGAATGTCTGCAAATGCCTCAGAACGCTGCCTTGAGGCTAGTATTCAATTTGAGAAAATGTGACCATGTCAATCACTATTACATTCTGTTGCCCTGGCTTCTTGTCAAAAATCACATTTACTTTATATCTGCCTCCTTAATGCACAATGGGGGTCATTATGACCCCGGCGGTGAGTGTTAATGTGGTGGTATGACTGCCACATTATGAGATTGGTGGGGTGCCTTGGCGGTATGAACTGCCAGGCTGGAGATGTGTATCTCCAGTCTGGAGGCTGGCGTAGTACCGCCGGCGGCATAATGAGCCAGCCTACCACCATGGTTTTCATGGCATTAGCATCTCCACGAAAACCATGGTGGTAGGCCCTACCGGTGACAGGGAATTCCTTCCCTGTCACTGGTAGGCGGCTCCCCCACCCCCCAACACTCACCACACTCCCCCATTCCCCTCCATCCAAATACCCCTCTCCAATCCTCACACACACACCCCTCAAGCCCTCCGATCCTCACAGACACCCTCAACCCTCTCTGATCCTAACACACACACCCCCACCCCATACACGCACACACGCATACACCCAATCACTTACACTGGCATACACACATTCCTACACATACATCCAAACATGCTCACATACATTCTTACAACGATCACACTGACATGCAGAAAGGCACTCACTTTAACATTCTTACACGCATTCACTCACACGCATACAACCTTCTTGTGGCGGAAGTCAGGCAGTACTCATAATATGGCAGACTGATGGTAGCCGCAGTGGTAGTATTTTGGCAGCCTTCACCACGGTGGTAGGCGGCCAATGTCAAAATGAGGGCCAATGTGTTTTATGCATCTTTTCTACCTTTCTAGATTGAAAAGTTCAGCAACTACATCCCATCCCATCACTTAACCTCATCTTATATGCTTCCCTTAATAGAGAAGAAATGTAAACTCCAGACATGGGAAAGGCAAGCCCTTAAGGTGCTAGGTGCTATCCCTTTGTACACACTTCAATTTAGTATCAGTCCTGAAACTGATCTTTGTAAATGTTGAAATCTTCTACAAACTTGGCTTTTCATTTCTTAACCCTTCAGTCTACTAAGATTTCTTGCTTCCTTTAATAACCCTATGCTTTTTAGCATAAAGGAAGTCTGTATGTAAGTGTAAGTGCACTCTACAAATTGTGATAAATAAATGTGTTGTTTGTGTTACACACCACCAGTGGCAAGTTCTGTTGACAATCTGCATGTTTGAGCTGGATATAGTTGCTGATGTATGACTTTGTGGGCCTCTACTGTACTATAGAGGAGATTTCAGTGGATTTCTAATGTTAACACAGGTCAATGGTATCGTCCTACTGCCATATGGATAAGGAACTGAAAACCCCCCAACAATAGGAAGAAAATTTAGAAACCTAGGAAAAGCCATGGATTCTAACCTATCCTTCATACCTCAGACTGACAATGTCACAAAGCATGCTGTTTATAGAATTAAAACACTATGTTGCATCTTCCTATACTTTAAACACCAGCATAAATTGCAAGCCATCCTCACGGTCATAATCTCGAAGCTTGACTATACCAACAGCCTATTCCTTGGGTACCACGTTTGTTATATGCAAACCACAACTCATCCAAAATGCGGCCACAAGACATCTTCTCTATCTTCACCCAATAGAATGTATAACTCCGGCCCAGCCATCATTCCACTGGCTACCTATATCTAGAAGGGCAGAGTTCAAGGAGCTCAACATTGTTCACTGAACCTCCCAAGGAAAAAAAAGCCCCTATGTCTACAAGTTAAATTCAAGCAATAGAAACCAGACAGAACACTATGCTCCAATCTGTAAGAGGCATTGCTTTCCTAGTAAAAGCTGCAAAGCTATGGAACTCACTGCCATCCATCATTAGAAGCATCCAGGAACATATACACTTCTAAACATAATAGAAGACATGGCTATTTCTTGGAAAACTGCACTATCCACACTGCAGCAACAGAGCTAAGAAAATGGGTGTAGCTTCAAGGACAATGCAGGGCAGTAATCAGCTAAGCAGACCATATCATATGAAATACCATGAAAGGACATGAAGAGAGCCATTCAAAGCTAGCAGCATTATGAAAACCATAAAACTATGCACGTGTCTCTCATACTTCTTCATCCAACACACTGCTATGCGCTGAGCCCCATAGGTCGATAATCACACCTCATTGGTCATCACGTATGACATGGAAACACTTCCCACTTAGCATCAAAACAAAGGCAATATCCTTTCAGCCAAACACCCTACATGGTGTAGAGTGCAAATTATGGAGGAAAGCTCTTCAGCGCCCCACAAAGGAATAGTGCGCTCTATATATGTAATACAATGCAGTATGACACACAAAACAAGTGTTAGTGTAAATTGTGATCTTCACACAAACACCTGGGAAGGGATCCAATTATAAGTGGTGCAGTCTTTATCACACCCACTAATTATCGCACACAATAAAGATCCAATCACCTGTTAAACTTTGCCAGGTCAAACTTTGCAGAATATTAATGCAGAAACGGGCCTAGAAAATATCAGGATATGTGAATTTAATTTTGACACAGAAAGCACTTAGGGCCAGATGTTGTAAGCCTTTTGCGCCTCGCAAACGGCGAAAACCGCAGTTTGCGAGGCGCAAAAGGCCTTACGCGATGCAGAGTCACATATTGCGAGTCGGTACCAACTCGCAAAATGTGATTCCGACTCGCAAATAGGAAGGGGTGTTCCCTTCCTATTTGCGACCGCATCGCGATGTTGAGTTGCTTTGTGACCACGAAAGCGGTCGCAAACCAACTCGCAGTTACCATCCACTTGAAGTGGATGGTAACTGATTCGCAAAAGGGAAGGGGTCCTATGGACCACTGCCTACTCTGAAAAAAACGAAACTAAATGGTTTCGGTATTTTTTCGTTTTACAGCTCGTTTTCGTTTAAGGAAAACGGGCTGCAAAAAGAAAAAAAAAAACTGCTTATTTAAAAGCAGTCACAGACATGGTGGCCTGCTGTCTCCAGCAGGCCACCATCCCTGTGAGTGCCTAGACTCGCTATGGGGTCGCAAACTGCGACCCACCTCATTAATATTCATGAGGTGGGTCTTTGCGACACCATAGCGAGTCGCAGAAGGTGTCTGAGATACCTTTCTGCATTTCATTTTGCGAGTTGCAAATTGCGAGTCGCTAGTACTCGCAATTTGCAACTCGCAAAATGAAACCTACCTACATCTGGCCCTTAATTCCCAATGCTATATCCTGTTTCTTGGGCCTAACTCTAGGTATCGGTTTTTATCAAATGCAATAATTACTGCATCCAAAACCAGGTCACCGATAATGAAGGCCACAATAGGTTTTAGTGCACATTAATTAAGATAATTTGTGGTGCTGCATATGCAACTCACACTATGAAAAACACATGCAAAAATCAGCTGATGAACAAAAATACCTAACCAATGAAAGAAGTAATACAATTCAAAACAATACATTTATGCATTCAGGCTTACTTGTAAACATTTATTTCATTGTGATGATGTAATGGGAGTATTGTAGAACTTCATGTGAGGCAGATTAATTTTAAAGCTGTCCTTTTCAAGAATTATTAAAGTCTTAGGCCCAGGTTTAAGAAAAGTGGCACTTCATGTCATACAGCACCACTTTTCTTGCAGCCCATTGCGCTCCCTAACACCACCATGCATGCACTGATTTAACATGCAGGGCACCATGGCGCAGGTTAGGGACAATAGCATCATAATATTCGATACTGGTGTTGTACTTTGCAGGATTTGCGCCAAAAGTCTTCCCACTAATCCTGCTCTGTGCAGGCGTTGAAAATGCTGGTAAAAAATATTATAGATTCCACTGTGCCATTTTTGCAGACCCCCTTACAGGGGAACGCCCCCTTGCATACACTATGCCTGTCACAGGCATAATGTGGCACAAGGGTTTACAAACATTGCACCCCTTTATAAAAATGGTGCAGTGTTTTTGCTATACTATTGCTCCATTTGCATAAAAAATAATTTCTCTAATGCAGCGACAGTTAGTGCTAGGCCCTCTTAAACTTGGGCTTTAGTATTTTTAATAGAATAGTAAACTATTTTTCTGTATGTATTCAAAGTTTGTTCTTGCAGAATCTCTTCTATAAATAATTATGCAAATCAAATGTGAGAAATTGGCAGGTGACTTCGAGATGACATATCCCTCTAGTGGCAGAAACCTTAAGACCACAGCAAATCTATTTATTCAACTCTGTTGTATCAAATTTCCTCGGTGTAGGAAACTACCATCTTGCCTGGCATGTTACACCCATATTTCACTGTATATATGTTGTTTTAGTCTATGTGCCACTGGGACCCTGCCAGGCAGGGCCCCAGTGCTCATAAGTGTTGTAGGAAAGTACCATCTTGCCTGGCATGTTACCCCCATATTTCACTGTATATATGTTGTTTTAGTTGTATGTGTCACTGGGACCCTGCCAGCCATGGCCCCAGTGCTCATAAGTGTGCCCTGTATGTGTTCCCTGTGTGATGACTAACTGTCTCACTGAGGCTCTGCTAACCAGAGTATATGGTACTGAGGTACCCAGGGTATTGGGGTTCCAGGAGATCCCTATGGGCTGAGCATTTATTTTGCCACCCATAGGGAGCTCTGACAATTCTTACCCAGGCCTACCATTGCAGCCTGAGTGAAATAACGTCCTCGTTATTTCACAGCCATTTACCACTGCACTTAAGTAACTTATAAGTCACCTATATGTCTAACCTTTACCTGGTAAAGGTTGGGTGCTAAGTTACTTAGTGTGTGGGCACCCTGGCACCAGCCAAGGTGCCCCCACATTGTTCAGGGCAAATTCCCCGGACTTTGTGAGTGCGGGGACACCATTACACGCGTGCACTATACATATGTCACTACATATGTATAGCGTCACAATGGTAACTCCGAACATGGCCATGTAACATGTCTAAGATCATGGCCATTCTGGCACTGGGGTGACAATTCCATGATCCCCCGAGTATCTAGCACAGACCCGGGTACTGCCAAACTACCTTTCCCGGGGTTTCACTGCAGCTGCTGCTGCTGCTGCCAACCCCTCAGACAGGTTTCTGCCCTCCTGGGGTCCAGCCAGGCTTGGCCCAGGAAGGCAGAACAAAGGACTTCCTCAGAGAGAGGGTGTTACACCCTCTTCCTTTGGAAAAAGGTGTTAGGGCTGGGGAGGAGTAGCCTCCCCCAGCATCTGGAAATGCTTTGATGGGCACAGATGGTGCCCATCTCTGCATAAGCCAGTCTACACCGGTTCAGGGATCCCCCAGCCCTGCTCTGGAGTGAAACTGGACAAAGGAAAGGGGAGTGACCACTCCCCTGACCTTCACCTCCCCTGGGAGGTGCCCAGAGCTCCTCCAGTGTGCTCCAGACCTCTGCCATCTTGGAAACAGAGGTGCCGCTGGCACACAGGACTGCTCTGAGTGGCCAGGGCCAGCAGGTGACGTCAGAGACTCCTTCTGATAGGCTCTTACCTGTGTTGCTAGCCTATCCTCCTTCCTAAGTAGCCAAACCTCCTTTTCTGGCTATTTAGGGTCTCTGCTTTGGGGAATTCTTTAGATAATGAATGCAAGAGCTCATCAGAGTTCCTCTGCATCTCTCTCTTCACCTTCTGCCAAGGAATCGACTGCTGACCGCGCTGGAAGCCTGCAAAACCGCAACAAAGTAGCAAAAACGACTACTGCAACCTTGTATCGCTGATCCTGCCACCTTCTCGACTGTTTTCCTGGTGGTGCATGCTGTGGGGGTAGTCTGCCTCCCCTCTGCACTAGAAGCTCCGAAGAAATCTCCTGTGGGTCGACGGAATCTTCCCCTGCAACCGCAGGCAACAAAAGAATGCATCACCGGTCCTCTGGGTCCCCTCTCAGCACGACGAGCGTGGTCCCTAGAACTCAGCAACTCTTTCCAAGTGACTCCCACAGTCCAGTGACTCTGCAGTCCAAGTTTGGTGGAGGTAAGTCCTTGCCTCCCCACGCTAGACTGCATTGATAGGTACCGTGTGATTTACAGCTGCTCCGGCTCCTGTGCACTCTTCCAGGATTTCCTTTGTGCACAGCCAAGCCTGGGTCCCCAACACTCTAACCTGCTGTGCACGACCTCCTGAGTTGTCCTCCAGCGTTGTGGGACCTTCTTTTGTGACTTCGGGTGAGCTCCGGTTCACTCTTCTTTGTAGTGCCTGTTCCAGCACTTCTGCGGGTGCTGCCTGCTTCTGAGTGGGCTCCTTGTCTTGCTGGGCGCCCCCTCTGTCTCCTCACGCAATTGGCAACATCCTGGTCCCTCCTGTGCTACAGCAGCATCCAAAAACCCTAACCGCGACCCTTGCAGCTAGCAAGGCTTGTTTGCGGTCTTTCTGCGTGGGAACACCTCTGCAAGCTTCTTCACGACGTGCGACATCCATCCTCCAAAGGGGAAGTTCCTAGTCCTCTTCGTTCTTGCAGAATCTACAGCTTCCACCATCTGGTGGCAGCTTCTTTGCACCCTCAGCTGGCATTTCTTGGGCATCTGCCACTCACGACTTGAGTGTGACTCTTGGACTTGGTCCCCTTGTTCCACAGGTACTCTCGTATGGAAATCCATTGTTGTTGCATTGCTGGTGTTGGTCTTCCTTGCAGAATTCCCCTATCAAGACTTCTGTGCTCTCTGGGGAACTTAGGTGCACTTTGCACCCACTTTTCAGGGTCTTGGGGTGGGCTATTTTTCTAACCCTCACTGTTTTCTTACAGTCCCAGTGACCCTCCACAAGCTCACCTAGGTTTGGGGTCCATACGTTATTCGCATTCCACTTTTGGAGTATATGGTTTGTGTTGCCCCTATACCTATGTGCTCTCATTGCAATCTATTGTGACTGTACATTGCTTGCATTGTTTTCTATTGCTATTACTGCATATTTTTGGTATTGTGTACACATATCTTGTGTATATTTGCTATCCTCATACTGAGGGTACTCACTGAGATACTTTTGGCATATTGTCATAAAAATAAAGTACCTTTATTTTTAGTATATCTGTGTATTGTGTTTTCTTATGATATTGTGCATATGACACCAGTGGTATAGTAGGAGCTTTGCATGTCTCCTAGGTCAGCCTAAGCTGCTCTGCTAAGCTACCTTTTCTATCAGCCTAAGCTGCTAGACACCTCTTCTACACTAATAAGGGATAACTGGACCTGGTACAAAGTGTAAGTACCCCTTGGTACCCACTACAAGCCAGGCCAGCCTCCTACATTGGTCGTGCAGCGGTGGGATAAGTACTTGCAACTACTTATCACTTTGTCATTTTGTACTTTTCATAAGAGAAAAATATACAAAACATGTTCAGTGTATGTACACCTAACCAAAAAGTTTTGCTTTTCTTCTCTTACTCCTTTGCTAAGTGCTGAAAAGTACCTCTAAAACTTTCAAAAAGTTTCTAAAAAGTTAAAAAAGTTTTTTTCTGTTCCTTAAAAAGTTCTGAAACTTTGTATTTCTTTTTCTGTCCCTTAAACCTTTTCTATCATGTCTGGTACAGGTCAAACTGTTGATCTGACAAGAGTTGCTTATGATCACCTTAGCTGGAAAGCAGCAAGGAGTCTCTGCATTGAAAGAGGTTTAGGGGTAGGGAAGAATCCCTCAAGAGAATTGTTAGTTAATATGCTCATTGAACAAGATAAGACCTTAGTTGGCACATCTGGTGAGAAATTAGCTGATGGTTCACACTCTGATTCTGGGAATCCCCCAGTAAAAGTGTTAGAAGGGAACCTTCCCAACCTGCCCCTTATCAGGCCACCTAGCATGGCTGGTACTAATGTGAGTTCTCATCACAGTAGGAGTGTTACTTCTGTAGGCCAAAATGTTAGAGTGCCATCTGTTAGGGACAGGTCTCCCTCTGTCCATTCACATCATTCTTCTGTGTCAAGGCATGCCCAACCCACCCTCCCTGAAGACAGAATGTTAGAAAGGGAACTCAATAGATTGAGAGTGGAAGAGTCCAGGCTGAAGCTTAAAAAGCAACAGCTGGATCTAGACAGGGAAGCATTTGACTTAGAAAAAGAAAGACAGAGGTTGGGGTTTGGACCCCATGGTGGCAGCAGCAGTTTTACATATAGTAATCCTGTGAAAGAGCATGATTCTTTGAATCTGCACAAGATAGTTCCCCCTTATAAGGAGGGGGATGACATTAACAAGTGGTTTGCTGCACTTGAGAGGGCCTGTGTTGTATAGGGGGTCCCTCAAAGGCAGTGGGCTGCTATCCTATGGCTATCTTTCAGTGGAAAGGGTAGGGATAGGCTCCTTACTGTGAAGGAAAGTGATGCTAATAATTTTACAGTTCTTAAGAATGCACTCCTAGATGGTTATGGCTTAACCACTGAACAGTACAGGATCAAGTTCAGAGAAACCAAAAAGGAGTCTTCACAAGACTGGGTAGACTTTGTTGACCATTCAGTGAAAGCCTTGGAGGTGTGGTTACATGGCAGTAAAGTTTCTGACTATGAAAGCCTGTATAACTTAATCCTGAGAGAGCATATTCTTAATAACTGTGTGTCTGATTTGTTACACCAATATCTAGTGGACTCAGATCTGACCTCTCCCCAAGAATTGGGAAAGAAGGCAGACAAATGGGTCAGAACAAGAGTGAACAGAAAAGTTCATACAGGGGGTGACAAGGATGGCAAGAAGAAGGATGGTAAGTCTTCAGACAAGGGTGGGGACAAATCTAAAAATGAGTCTTCATCAGGCCCACAAAAACACTCTGGTGGGGGTGGTGGGTCCAAATCCTCTTCTAATCAAGTAAAGAAACCATGATGTTATTTATGTAAAGTAAAAGGCCATTGGACAACTGATGCCAGTTGTCCAAAGAAAAGCACCAAGCCTCCCACTACCATAACCCCTACTGCTACACCTAGTGCCCCTAGTAATAGCAGTGGTGGTGGGAGCAAACCTACTAATAGCCAATCCAAGGGAGTAGCTGGGCTCACTTTTGGTAATTTAGTTGGGGTTGGTCTTGTTAGGGAGACCACAGAGGCTGTGTTAGTCTCTGAAGGTGCCATTGATTTGGCCATCTTGGTTGCTTGTCCCCTTAATATGGATAAGTACAAGCAACTTCCCCTAATAAATGGTGTTGAGGTTCAGGCCTACAGGGACACAGTTGCCAGTGTTACAATGGTAATAGAGAAACTGGTCCACCCTGAACAACACCTACTTGGTCACCAGTACCAAGTGACTGATGCTCATAACAACACTCTTAGCCACCCCATGGCTGTTGTGAATCTCAACTGGTGGGGGTTACTGGTCCAAAGAAAGTTGTGGTTGCCTCAGATTTACCTGTAGACTGTCTACTAGGGAACGATTTAGAAACATCAGCTTGGGCAGAAGTGGAGTTGGAGGCTCATGCAGCAATGCTGGGCATTCCTGGGCATGTTTTTGCTTTGACAAGGGCTCAGACCAAAAAGCAAAAATGACAGGGTGACTTGGATCCTGGAGCAATGGACCAAGTGCTCCCTAAAGCTAGGGATAGTAAAGGTAAAACACTACCTACTATCCCTCCCTCTACAGTGGATTCAACTTCTGAGGAAGAAGAATTTCCACCCTGTGCAGAACCTACACCAGAGGAGGTGGAAGCAGACACTGATGAGCTTTTGGGTGGAGGGGGGCCTGCCAGGGAGGAGCTGAGTGTGGCACAGCAGACCTGCCCCACTAGAGGGTCTAAGACAGCAAGCTGTCAAACAGCAGAATGGGGATGTCAGTGACTCACATAGAGTTTACTGGGAGGACAACCTCTTCTATACAGAGGCAAGGGACCCAAAACCTGGAGCTGCCAGGATATTGGTTATTCCCTTGCAATACAGAGAGTTCCTCCTAACTCTAGCCCACGACATTCCCCTGGCTGGACATTTGGGGCAGATGAAAACATGGGACAGGCTTGTCCCCTTGTTTCATTGGCCTAGAATGTCAGAGGACACAAAGGAATTTTGTAAGTCCTGTGTCACCTGTCAAGCCAGTGGCAAAACAGGTGGCACCCCAAAGGCACCCCTTATTCCACTACCTGTGGTTGGGGTCCCCTTTAAAAGGGTAGGGGTTGACATAGTTGGCCCCCTTGACCCTCCTACTGCTTCAGGCAATAGGTTTATTTTGGTGGTAGTGGACCATGCCACCAGATATCCTGAAGCAATTCCTCTAAGGACCACTACAGCTCCTACAGTGGCAAAGGCCCTCCTGGGAATCTTTTCCAGGGTGGGCTTCCCAAAAGAGGTGGTATCAGACAGGGGTAGCAACTTTATGTCTGCTTACTTAAAGGCCATGTGGAAGGAATGTGGTGTAACATACAAATTCATCACACCCTATCAACCACAAACAAATGGACTGGTTGAGAGATTTAACAAAACTCTCAAAGGAATGATAATGGGACTCCCTGAAAAACTCAGGAGGAGATGGGATGTCCTGTTACCTTGCCTCCTTTTTGCTTACAGGGAGGTACCCCAGAAAGGAGTGGGCTTCAGCCCCTTTGAACTCCTATTTGGGCACCCTGTAAGAGGTACTCTAACACTTGTAAAGGAGGGTTGGGAACAACCTTTAAAAGCTCCTAAGCAAGACATAGTGGACTATGTACTTGGCCTAAGATCTAGAATGGCTGAGTATATGAAAAAGGCCAGCAAAAACCTTCAGGCCAGCCAAGAGCTCCAAAAGCAATGGCATGACCAGAAGGCTGTTCTGATTCAGTAATAACCAGGACAGAAGGTGTGGGTCTTGGAGCCTGTGGCCCCAAGAGCACTCCAAGACAAATGGAGTGGTCCCCACATTATTGTTGAGAAAAAGGGAGAAGTCACCTACTTGGTTGACTTAGGCACTGCCAGGAGTCCCCTTAGGGTGCTCCATGTCAATCGCCTGAAACCCTACTATGACAGGGCTGATCTCACCCTGCTCATGGCAACAGATGAAGGACAGGAAGAAGAGAGTGACCCTCTCCCTGATCTCTTCTCTTCCACAGAACAAGATGCTCTAGTGGAAGGTGTAGTTTTGGCAGATTATCTTACTGCTGAGCAAAAAGACCACTACATAAATATCCTGGGTCAGTTTTCTGAACTCTTTTCTACTGTGCCAGGCACCACTTATTGGTGTGAGCACACTATAGATACTGGAGACAGCTTGCCTGTCAAAAGTAAGATCTATAGGCAGCCTGACCATGTCAGGGACTGCATGAAACAAGAGGTTCAGAAAATGCTTCAACTGGGAGTGATTGAGCACTCTGAAAGTCCATTGGCCTCTCCTGTGGTACTTGTACCAAAACCTCATTCCAAAGATGGAAAGAAGGAAATGAGATTTTGTGTAGATTACAGAGGTCTCAACCAGGTAACTAAAACTGATGCTCACCCTATACCCAGGGCAGATGAGCTAATAGATACACTGGCATCTGCCAAGTATCTAAGCACCTTTGATTTGACTGCAGGGTATTGGCAGATCAAGTTATCAGAGGATGCTAAAGCAAAAACTGCATTTTAACTATTGGACGGCACTACCAATTCACAGTAATGCCCTTTGGGTTGAAAAATGCACCTGCCACTTTTCAGAGGTTGGTGAATACAGTCCTGCAAGGGTTGGAGGCTTTTAGTGCAGCATATCTAGATGATATAGCTGTCTTTAGCACCACCTGGGATGATCACCTGGTCCACCTGTGGAAAGTTTAGGAGGCTCTGCAAAAGACAGGCCTCACTATCAAGGCTTCAAAGTGCCAGATAGGGCAGGGGAAAGTGGTTTGTCTGGGACACCTGGTAGGTGGAGAACAGATTGCACCACTTCAGGGGAAAATCCAAACTATTATAGATTGGGTTCCCCCTACAACTCAGACCCAGGTGAGAGCCTTCTTAGGTCTCACTGGTTATTACAGGAGGTTCATAAAGAACTATGGCTCCATTGCAGCCCCTCTTAATGACCTCACTTCAAAGAAGATGCCTAAAAAGGTATTGAGGACAGCTAGCTGTCAGAAAGCTTTTGAGGAGCTGAAACAGGCCATGTACTCTGCATCGGTCCTAAAAAGCCCCTGTTAGTCCAAAAAATTCATTGTCCAAACTGATGCATCTGAATTAGGGGTAGGGGCAGTCTTATCACAACTTAATTCTGAGGGCCAGGATCAACCTGTTGCTTTTATCAGCAGGAGGTTGACCCCTAGAGAAAAGCGTTGGTCTGCCATAGAGAGGGAGGTCTTTGCTGTGGTCTGGGCATTGAAGAAGTTGAGGCCATACCTGTTTGGCGCTCACTTCATTGTTCAGACAGACCACAAACCTCTACTTTGGCTAAAACAAATGAAAGGTGAAAACCCTAAATTGTTGAGGTGGTCCATATCTCTACAGGGAATGGACTATACAGTGGAACATAGAACTGGGAGTACCCACTCCAATGCAGATGGACTCTCCAGATATTTCCACTTAGACAATGAAGACTCATCAGGTCATGGCTAGTCTTATTGTCCTTCGTTTGGGGGGGGGGGGTTGTGTAGGAAAGTACCATCTTGCCTGGCATGTTATCCCCATATTTCACTGTATATATGTTGTTTTAGTTGTATGTGTCACTGGGACCCTGCCAGCCAGGGCCCCAGTGCTCATAAATGTGCCCTGTATGTGTTCCCTGTGTGATGACTGTCTCACTGAGGTTCTGCTAACCAGAACCTCAGTGGTTATGCTCTCTCATTTCTTTCCAAATTGTCACTAACAGGCTAGTGACAAATTTCACCAATTTACATTGGCATACTGGAACACCCTTATAATTCCCTAGTATATGGTACTGAGGTACCCAGGGTATTGGGGTTCCAGGAGATCCCTATGGGCTGCAGCATTTCTTTTGCCACCCATAGGGAGCTCTGACAATTATTACACAGGCCTGCCATTGCAGCCTGAGTGAAATAACGTCCACGTTATTTCACAGCCATTTACCACTGCACTTAAGTAACTTATAAGTCACCTATATGTCTAACCTTTACCTGGTAAAGGTTGGGTGCTAAGTTACTTAGTGTGTGGGCACCCTGGCACCAGCCAAGGTGCCCCCACATTGTTCAGGGCAAATTCCCGGGATTTTGTGAGTGCGGGGACACCATTACACGCGTGCACTATACATATGTCACTACATATGTATAGCGTCACAATGGTAACTCCGAACATGGCCATGTAACATGTCTAAGATCATGGAATTGTCACCCCAATGCCATTCTGGCATTGGGGAGACAATTCCATGATCCCCTGAGTCTCTAGCACAGACCCGGGTACGGCCAAACTACCTTTCCCGGAGTTTCACTGCAGCTGCTGCTGCTGCCAACCCCTCAGACAGGTTTCTGCCCTCATGGGGTCCAGCCAGGCTTGGCCCAGGAAGGCAGAACAAAGGACTTCCTCAGAGAGAGGGTGTTACACCCTCTCCCTTTGGAAAAAGGTGTTAGGGCTGGGGAGGAGTAGCCTCCCCAGCCTCTGGAAATGCTTTGATGGGCACAGATGGTGCCCATCTCTGCATAAGCCAGTCTACACCGGTTCAGGGATCCCCCAGCCCTGCTCTGGTGCGAAACTGGACAAAGGAAAGGGGAGTGACCACTCCCCTGACCTGCACCTCCCAGGGGAGGTGCCCAGAGCTCCTCCAGTGTGCTCCAGACCTCTGCCATCTTGGAAACAGAGGTGCTGCTGGCACACTGGACTGCTCTGAGTGGCCAGGGCCAGCAGGTGACGTCAGAGACTCCTTCTGATAGGCTCTTACCTGTGTTCCTAGCCTATCCTCCTTCCTAAGTAGCCAAACCTCCTTTTCTGGCTATTTAGGTTCTCTGCTTTGGGGAATTCTTTAGATAACGAATGCAAGAGCTCATCAGAGTTCCTCTGCATCTCTCTCGTCACCTTCTGCCAAGGAATCGACTGCTGACCGCGCTGGAAGCCTGCAAAACCGCAACAAAGTAGCAAAGACGACTACTGCAACCTTGTATCGCTGATCCTGCAGCCTTCTCGACTGTTTTCCTGGTGGTGCATGCTGTGGGGGTAGTCTGCCTCCTCTCTGCACTAGAAGCTCAGAAGAAATCTCCCATGGGTCGACGGAATCTTTCCCCTGCAACCGCAGGCAAAAAAAGACTGCATCACCGGTCCTCTGGGTCCACTCTCAGCACGACGAGCGTGGTCCCTAGAACTCAGCAACTCTGTCCAAGTGACTCCCACAGTCCAGTGACTCTTCAGTCCAAGTTTGGTGGAGGTAAGTCCTTGCCTCCCCACGCTAGACTGCATTGCTGGGTACCGCGTGATTTGCAGCTGCTCCGGCTCCTGTGCACTCTTCCAGGATTTCCTTTGTGCACAGCCAAGCCTGGGTCCCCGACACTCTAACCTGCAGTGCACGACCTCCTGAGTTGTCCTCCGGCGGCGTGGGACCTTCTTTTGTGACTTCAGGTGAGCTCCAGTTCACTCTTCTTCGTAGTGCCTGTTCTGGCACTTCTGCGGGTGCTGCCTGCTTCTGAATGGGCTCCTTGTCTTGCTGGGCGCCCCCTCTGTCTCCTCACGCAATTGGCGACATCCTGGTCCCTCCTGGGCCACAGCAGCATCCAAAAACCCTAACCGCGACCCTTGCAGCTAGCAAGGCTTGTTTGCGGTCTTTCGGCGTGGGAACTCCTCTGAAAGCTTCTTCACGACGTGGGACATCCATCCTCCAAAGGGGAAGTTCCTAGTCCTCTTCGTTCTTGCAGAATCTACAGCTTCTACCATCCGGTGGCAGCTTCTTTGCACCCTCAGCTGGCATTTCTTGGGCATCTGCCACTCACGACTTGAGTGTGACTCTTGGACTTGGTCCCCTTGTTCCAAGGGTACTCTTGTCTGGAAATCCATGGTTGTTGCATTGATGGTTTTGGTCTTCCTTGCAGAATTCCCCTATCACGACTTCTGTGCTCTCTGGGGAACTTAGGTGCACTTTGCACCCACTTTTCAGGGTCTTGGGGTGGGCTATTTTTCTAACCCTCACTGTTTTCTTACAGTCCCAGCGACCCTCTACAAGCTCACCTAGATTTGGGGTCCATACGTTATTCGCATTCCACTTTTGGAGTATATGGTTTGTGTTGCCCCTATACCTATGTGCTCTCATTGCAATCTATTGTGACTGTACATTGCTTGCATTGTTTTCTATCGCTATTACTGCATATTTTTGGTATTGTGTACATATATCTTGTGTATATTTGCTATCCTCATACTGAGAGTACTCACTGAGATACTTTTGGCATATTGTCATAAAAATAAAGTACCTTTATTTTTAGTATATCTGTGTATTGTGTTTTCTTATGATATTGTGCATATGACACCAGTGGTATATTAGGAGCTTTGCATGTCTCCTAGATCAGCCTAAGCTGCTCTGCTAAGCTACCTTTTCTATCAGCCTAAGCTGCTAGACACCTCTTCTACACTAATAAGGGATAACTGGACCTGGTACAAAGTGTAAGTACCCCTTGGTACCCACTACAAGCCAGGCCAGTCTCCTACAAGTGTGCCCTGTATGTGTTCCCTGTGTGATGACTAACTGTCTCATTGAGGCTCTGCTAACCAGAACCTCAGTGGTTATGCTTTCTCTGCTTTCCAAATTGTCACTAACAGGCTAGTGACCAATTTCACCAATTCACATTGGCATACTGGAACACCCTTATAATTCCCTAGTATATGGTACTGAGGTGCCCAGGGTATTGGGGTTCCAGGAGATCCCTATGGGCTGCAGCATTTCTTTTGCCACCCATAGGGAGATCTGACAATTCTTACACAGGCCTGCCCGTGCAGCCTGAGTGAAATAACGTCCACGTTATTTCACAGCCATTTACCACTGCATTTAAGTAACTTATAAGTCACCAATATGTCTAACCTTCACCTGGTGGAGGTTGGGTGCAAAGTTACTTAGTGTGAGGGCACTCTGGCACTAGCCAAGGTTCCCCCACATCTTTCAGGGCAAATTCCCCGGACTTTGTGAGTGCGGAGACACCATTACACGTGTGCACTGTACATAAGTCTCTACCTATGTACAGCGTCACAATGGTAACTCTGAACATGGCCATGTAATATGTCTAGGATCATGGAATTGTCACCCCAATGCCATTCTGGCATTGGGTGGACTATTCCATGATCCCCGGGTCTCTACCACAGAACCCGGGTACTGCCAAACTACCTTTCCCGGGGTTTCACTGCAGCTGCTGCTGCTGCCAACCACTCAGACAGGTTTCTGCCCTCCTGGGGTCCAGCCAGGCCTGGCTCAGGAAGGCAGAACAAAGGACTTCCTCAGAGAGAGGGTGTTACACCCTTTCCCTTTGGAAATAGGTGTCAGGGCTGGGGAGGAGTAGCCTTCCCCAGCCTCTGGAAATGCTTTGATGGGCACAGATGGTGCCCATCTCTGCATAAGCCAGTCTACACCGGTTCAGGGATCCCCCAGCCCTGCTCTGGCACGAAACTGGACAAAGGAAAGGGGAGTGACCACTCCCCTGACCTGCACCTCCCAGGGGAGGTGCCCAGAGCTCCTCAAGTGTGCTCCAGATCTCTGCCATCTTGGATTCAGAGGTGTGCTGGCACACTGGACTGCTCTGAGTGGCCAGGTCCAGCAGGTGACGTCAGAGACTCCTTCTGATAGGCTCTTTCCTTTCTTACTAGCCTATCCTCCTTCCTAGGTAGCCAAACCTCCTTTTCTGGCTATTTAGGGTCTCTGATTTGGGGAATTTTTCAGATACTGAATGCAAGAGCTCACCAGAGTTCCTCTGCATTTCCCTCTTCACCTTCTGCCAAAGGATCGACCGCTGACTGCTCAGGACGCCTGCAAAACTGCAACAAAGTAGCAAAGACGACTACTGCAACCTTGTATTGCCTCATCCTGCCGGCTTTCTCGCCTGTTTCCTGGTGGTGCATGCTCTGGGGGTATCCTGCCTCCTTCTTGCACCAGGAGCTCTGAAGAAATCTCCCGTGGGTCAACGGAATCTTCCCCCTGCAACCGCAGGCAACAAAAGACTGCATCACCCGTCCTCTGGGTCCCCTCTCAGCACGAAGAGCATGGTCCCTGGAACTCAGCAACTCTGTCCAAGTGACTCCCACAGTCCAGTTTGGTGGAGGTAAGTCCTTGCCTCCCCACGCTAGACTGCATTGCTGGGTACCGCGTGATTTGCAGCTGCTCCGGCTCCTGTGCACTCTTCCAGGATTTCCTTCATGCACAGCCAAGCCTGGGTCCCCGACACTATAACCTGCAGTGCACAACCTTCTGAGTTGTCCTCCGGCGTCGTGGGACTCCCTTTTCTGACTTCGGGTGCACTCCGGTTCACTCCTCTTCCAAGTGCCTGTTCCGGTACTTCTGCAGGTGCTGCCTGCTTCTGTGAGGGCTCCCTGACTTGCTGGGCGCCCCCTCTGTCTCCACATCAAAGTGGCGTCATCCTGGTCCCTCCTGGGCCACAGCAGCATCCAAAAACCCTAACCGCGACCCTTGCAGCTAGCAAGGCTTGTTTGCGGTCTTTCTGCGTGGGAACACATCTGCAAGCTTCTTCACGACGTGGGACATCCATCCTCCAAAGTGGGAAGTTCCTAGTCCTCTTCGTTCTTGCAAAACGCCAAGCTTCTTCCATCCGGTGGCAGCTCCTTTGCACCCTCAGCTGGCATTTCCTGGGCATCTGCCCTCTCTCAACACTGTCGCGACTCTTGGGCTTGGTCCCCTTGTTTCACAGGTACTCAGGTCCAGAAATCCACTGTTGTTGCTTTGCTGGTGTTGGTTTTCCTTGCAGAATCCCCCTATCACGACTTCTGTGCTCTCTGGGGGTTGTAGGTGCACTTTACACCTACCTTACAAGGTCTTGGGGTGGGCTATTTTTCTAACCCTCACTGTTTTCTCACAGTCCCAGCGACCCTCTACAAGCTCCCATAGGTTTGGGGTCCATTCGTGGTTCGCATTCCACTTTTGGAGTATATGGTTTGTGTTGCCCCTATACCTATGTGCTCCTATTGCAATCTATTGTAACATTACATTGCTTGCATTACTTCCTTTTGCTATTACTGCATATTTTTGGTATTGTGTACATATATCTTGTGTATATTTGGCATCCTCATACTGAGGGTACTCACTGAGATACTTTTGGCATATTGTCATAAAAATAAAGTACCTTTATTTTTAGTATATCTGTGTATTGTGTTTTCTTATGATATTGTGCATATGACACCAGTGGTATAGTAGGAGCTTTGCATGTCTCCTAGTTCAGCCTAAGCTGCTCTGCTATAGCTACCTTCTATCAGCCTAAGCTGCTAGAAACACCTCTTCTACACTAATAAGGGATAACTGGACCTGGTACAGAGTGTAAGTACCCCTTGGTACCCACTGCAAGCAAGGCCATCCTCCTTCATTGGTTGTGCAGCGGTGGGATAAGTACTTGCAACTACGTACCACTTTGTCATTGTGTACTTTTCATAAGAGAATAATATACAAAACAAGTTCAGTGTATGTACACCTAACCAACAAGTTTTGTTTTTCTTATCTTACACTATTTGCTAAGTGCTGAAAAGTACTCCTAAACTTTCTAAAAAGTTTCAAAAAGTTTCAAAAAATATTTTTTTTTCTGTTCTTTAAAAAGTCCTGAAACTTTTTCTCTCTTCTATCTGTCTCTAAACCATCTTCTATCATGTATGGTGTAGGAACTCCTCTTACTTTGGTCAGTACAACATATGACAATCTTAACTTTAAGAGCCTAAGGAGTCCCTGCATTGATAGATGTTTAGTGGTAGGAAAGAATCCTACT
This sequence comes from Pleurodeles waltl, assembly GCF_031143425.1. Classification (NCBI taxonomy): domain Eukaryota; kingdom Metazoa; phylum Chordata; class Amphibia; order Caudata; family Salamandridae; genus Pleurodeles; species Pleurodeles waltl. Next base: position 1,518,154,536 of record NC_090444.1, on the reverse strand, counting down.
AGAGAATTTCTGTCTAACATGCTTGTTGAGAATGATAATGCCCAGGTTGGCATCTCATCTGAAAAGTTAGTAGACAGCTCACACTCTGACTTCGGGGAGCCCCTTGAGGGAGTGGTACAGGGTTCTCTTCTTATTCTGCCCCTTAGCAGAACACCTAGCATAGCTGGTAGTAATAGAAGATCCCATCATAGTAGGGAAGGTTTCATTCCTGAAGGCCAGGTTGTTAGAGTGCCAACTGTTAGGGACAGGTCTCCCTCTGCTCATTCCAATATTTCTTCTGTGTCAAAACATTCCCAACCCACCCACCCTGATGACAAAATGTTAGAAAGGGAACTCAATAAGTTGAGAGTGGAAGAGACCAGGCTGAAGCTTAAACAGCAACAGCTGGCTCTAGACAGGGAATCCCTAGACTTAGAGAAGGAGAGACAGAGGTTGGGGTTAGGACCCCATGGTGGCAGCAGCAGTATTCCTGATAGCAATCCTGTTAGAGAGCATGATTCCAGAAATCTGCATAAGATACTTCCCCCTTACAAGGAGGGGGATGACATTAACAAGTGGTATGCTGCACTTGAGAGGGCCTGTATGGTACAGGGGGTCCCTCAAAGGCAGTGGGCTGCTATCCTATGGCTATCTTTCAGTGCAAAGGGTAGGGATAGGCTCCTTACTGTTAGAGAAAGTGATGCCAATAATTTTACAGTTTTGAAGAATACACTCTTGAATGGATTTGGCTTAACCACTGAACAATACAGGATTAAGTTCAGAGAAACCAGAAAAGAGTCCTCACAAGACTGGGTAGACTTTGTTGACTATTCAGTGAAGGCCTTGGAGGGGTGGTTACATGGCAGTAAAGTTTCTGACTATGAAAGCCTGTACAATCTAATCCTGAGAGAGCATATTCTGAATAACTGTGTGTCTGATTTGTTACACCAATATCTAGTGGACTCAGATCTGACCTCTCCCCAAGAATTGGGAAAGAAGGCAGACAAATGGGTCAGAACAAGAGTGAACAGAAAAGGTCATACAGGGGGTGACAAGGATGGCAAGAAGAAGGATGGTAAGTCTTCAGACAAGGGTGGGGACAAATCTAAAAATGAGTCTTCATCAGGCCCACAAAAACACTCTGGTGGGGGTGGTGGGTCCAAATCCTCTTCTAATCAAGTAAAAAAAACATGGTGCTATTTATGTAAAGTAAAAGGCCATTGGACAACTGATGCCAGTTGTCCAAAGAAAAGCATCAAACCTCCCACTAACACAACCCCTACTGCAACCTCTAGTGCCCCTAGTAATAGCAGTGGTGGTGGGAGCAAACCTACTAATATCCAATCCAAGGGAGTAGCTGGGCTCACTTTTGGTAATTTAGTTGGGGTTGGTCTTGTTAGGGAGACCACAGAGGCTGTGCTAGTCTCTGAAGGTGCCATTGATCTGGCCACCTTGGTTGCTTGTCCCCTTAATATGGATAAGTACAAGCAACTTCCCCTAATAAATTGTGTTGAGGTTCAGGCCTACAGGGACACAGGTGCCAATGTTACCATGGTAATAGAGAAACTGGTACACCCTGAACAACACCTACTTGGTCACCAGTACCAAGTGACAGACGCTCATAACAACACTCTTAGCCACCCCATGGCTGTTGTGAATCTCAACTGGCGGGGGTTACTGGTCCAAAGAAATTTGTGGTTGCCTCAGATTTACCTGTAGACTGTCTACTAGGGAATGATTTAGAGACATCAGCTTGGGCAGAAGTGGAGTTGGAGGCTCATGTAGCAATGCTGGGCATTCCTGGGCATATTTTTGCTTTGACAAGGGCTCAGGCCAAAAAGTAAAAAGGACAGGGTGACTTGGATCCTGGAACAATGGACCAAGTGCTCCCAAAAGCTAGGGTTAGTAAGGGTAAATCCCTACCCACTATCCGTCCCTCTACAGATGATTCAACTTCTGAGGAAGAAGAATTTCCCCCCTGTGCAGAACCTTCACCAGAGGAGCTGGCAGCAGACACTGCCGAGCCTTTGGGTGGAGGGGGGCCTGCCAGGGAGGAGCTGAGTGTGGCACAGCAACCCTGTCCCACATTAGAGGGTCTCAGACAGCAAGCTGTCAAACAGCAGAATGGGGATGTCAGTGACTCACATAGAGTTTACTGGGAGAACAACCTCTTGTACACAGAGGCAAGGGACCCAAACCCTGGAGCAGCCAGGAGATTGGTCATTCCCCTGCAGTACAGAGAGTTCCTCCTAACTCTGGCACACGACATTTCCTTGGCTGGACATTTGGGTCAGATTAAAACATGGGAAAGGCTTGTCCCCCTGTTTCACTGGCCTATTATGTCAGAGGACACAAAGGATTTCTGTAAGTCCTGCGTGACCTGCCAAGCCAGTGGCAAGACTGGTGGCACTCCAAAGGCTCCCCTTATTCCACTGCCTGTGGTTGGGGTTCCCTTTGAAAGGGTAGGGGTTGACATAGTTGGCCCCCTTGACCCTCCTACTGCTTCAGGCAATAGGTTTATGTTGGTGGTAGTGGACCATGCCACAAGATATCCTGAAGCAATTCCTCTAAGGACCACTACAGCTCCTGCAGTGGCAAAAGTCCTCCTGGGAATCTTTTCCAGGGTGGGTTTCCCAAAACAGGTTGTATCAGACAGGGGTAGCAACTTTATGTCTGCATACTTGAAGGCCATGTGGAAGGAATGTGGTGTAACATACAAATTCACCACACCTTATCATCCACAAACAAATGGACTGGTAGAGAGGTTTAATAAAACTCTCAAAGGAATGATAATGGGACTCCCTGAAAAACTCAGGAGGAGATGGGATGTCCTGTTACCTTGCCTCCTTTTTGCTTACAGGGAGGTACCCCAGAAAGGAGTGGGCTTCAGCCCCCTTGAACTCCTCTTTGGGCACCCTGTAAGAGGTCCCCTAACACTTGTAAAGGAGGGTTGGGAACAACCTTTAAAAGCTCCTAAGCAAGACATAATGGACTATCTACTCGGCCTAAGATCCAGAATGGCTGAGTACATGAAAAAGGCCAGTAAAAACCTTCAGGCCAGCCAAGAGCTCCAAAAGCAATGGCATGACCAGAAGGCTGTTCTGATTCAGTACCAACCAGGACAGAAGGTGTGGGTATTGGAGCCTGTGGCCCCAAGAGCACTCCAAGACACATGGAGTGGACCCCACCTCATTGTTGAAAAGAAGGGCGAGGTCACCTACTTGGTTGACCTGGGCACTGCCAGGAGTCCCCTTAGGGTGCTCCATGTCAATCGCCTAAAACCCTACTATGACAGGGCTGATCTCACCCTGCTCATGGCAACAGATGAAGGACAGGAAGAAGAGAGTGACCCTCTCCCTGATCTCTTCTCTTCAACAGAAAAGGATGCTCTAGTGGAAGGTGTAGTTGTGGCAGAAGCTACACCTACCTATGTATAGCGTCACAATGGTAACTCCGAACATGGCCATGTAACATGTCTAAGATCATGGAATTGTGGCATTGCGGAGACAATTCCATGATCCCCCGAGTCTCTAGCACAGACCTGGGTACTGCCAAACTACCTTTCCCGGGGTTTCACTGCAGCTGCTGCTGCTGCGAACCCCTCAGACAGGTTTCTGCCCTCCTGGGGTCCAGCCAGGCCTGGCCCAGAAGGCATAACAAAGGACTTCCTCAGAGAGAGGGTGTTACACCCTCTCCCTTTGGAAATAGGTGTCAGGGCTGGGGAGGAGTGGCCTTCCCCAGCCTCTTGAAATGCTTTGATGGGCACAGATGGTGCCCATCTCTGCATAAGCCAGTCTACACCGGTTCAGGGATCCCCCAGCCCTGTTCTGGCGCTAAACTGGACAAAGGAAAGGGGAGTGACCACTCCCCTGACCTGCACCTCCCAGGGGAGGTGCCCAGAGCTCCTCCAGCGTGCTCCAGATCTCTGCCATCTTGGATTCAGAGGTGTGCTGGCACACTGGACTGCTCTGAGTGGACAGGGCCAGCAGGTGACGTCGGAGACTCCTTCTGGTAGGCTCTTACCTTTCTTACTAGCCTATCCTCCTTCCTAGGTAGCCAAACCTCCTTTTCTGGCTATTTAGGGTCTCTGATTTGGGGAATTATTCAGATACCGAATGCAAGAGCTCACCAGAGTTCCTCTGCATCTCCCTCTTCACCTTCTGCCAAAGGATCGACTGCTGACTGCTCAGGACGCCTGCAAAACTGCAACAAAGTAGCAAAGACGACTACTGCAACCTTGTATCGCTTCATTCTGCCAGTTTTCTCGACTGTTTCCTGGTGGTGCATGCTCTGGGGGTAGCCTGCCTCCTTCTTGCACCAGGAGCTCTGAAGACATCTCCCGTGGGTCAACGGAATCTTCCCCCTGCAACCGCAGTCAACAAAAGACTGCATCACCGGTCCTCTGGGACCCCTCTCAGCACGACGAGCGTGGTCCCTGGAACTCAGCAGCTCTCTCCAAGTGACTCCCACAGTCCAGTGACCTCTGTCTCCTCATCCAAGTGGCGACATCCTGGTCTCTCCTGGGCCACAGCAGCATCCAAAAACCCTAACCGCGACCCTTGCAGCTAGCAAGGCTTGTTTGCAGTCTTTCTGCGTGGGAACACCTCTGCAAGCTTCTTCACAACGTGGGACATCCATCCTCCAAAAGGGAAGTTCCTTGTCCTCTTCGTTCTTGCAAAACACCAAGCTTCTTCCATCCGGTGGCAGCTCCTTTGCACCCTCAGCTGGCATTTCCTGGGCATCTGCCCACTCTCGACACTGTCGCGACTCTTGGACTTGGTCCCCTTGTTTCACAGGTACTCAGGTCTGGAAATCCACTGTTGTTGCTTTGCTGGTGTTGGTTTTCCTTGCAGAATCCCCCTATCACGACTTCTGTGCTCTCTGGGGGTTGTAGGTGCACTTTACACCTACCTTACAGGGTCTTGGGGTGGGCTATTGTTCTAACCCTCACTGTTTTCTTACAGTCCCAGCGACCCTCTACAAGCTCACATAGGTTTGGGGTCCATTCGTGGTTCGCATTCCACTTTTGGAGTATATGGTTTGTGTTGCCCCCATACCTATGTGCTCTTATTGCAATCTACTGTAACTTTACATTGCTTGCATTACTACCTTTTGCTATTACTGCATATTTTTGGTATTGTGTACATATATCTTGTGTATATTTGGCATCCTCATACTGAGGGTACTCACTGAGATACTTTTGGCATATTGTCATAAAAATAAAGTACCTTTATTTTTAGTATATTTGTGTATTGTGTTTTCTTATGATATTGTGCATATGACACCAGTGGTATAGTAGGAGCTTTGCATGTCTCCTAGTTCAGCCTAAGCTGCTCTGCTATAGCTACCTTCTATCAGCCTAAGCTGCTAGAAACACCTCTTCTACACTAATAAGGGGTAACTGGACCTGGTACAGAGTATAAGTACCCCTTGGTACCCACTACAAGCCAGGCCAGCCTCCTACAATGATACATTTGAAAAATGTGGAAACATCCATCTAATACTGGATTCCAACGTGGACATTCTTCAATTCTGAAGTCTGAAGAAGGTGTTCATTAATGGCCACATTTAAGGATAGTATATTCTAATCTATTTCGAAATCCCAGGATCCACCATTAATAACTGTGACCTTACACCAAGACTTATCGGATTCTCAATACGCAAATCTCTGGGGAGGGCTCCACTTAGGCATGGAAGGTTACCAGCAGTAGCTTTACACTTGTAAAGTCAGTCTTGCATGTCTTCTCCCCCTGAACTTGGAAAGGATGAATAGCACAAAAATATAGTTTTTTATCTGCGTGCACGAGTAAGCATGAGTACTTTTTCAAAAAAGGCCCCCTTGAGGTGTGTCAGATTAACAGTGTAGAATAGCTTGCTTTTGTGTGAGAATTGTCACTGGAAAAATAAGCATTACAGCTCAAACCCCTAAAAGACAACAAAAGTCATTAGCAGAGTCAAAAATGTTTAAGCTATGTTAGAAATTGGGTCTCTAGTTGGCAGAGTTTTGCAACCCTGTTCAAGTAGGGACCACGATCCTAGTCAGGGTAAGCGAGTTACACTCCCTAAATGAATCTGTGCTCATCCCTGGTAGTTTAGCATGGAGCAGTCAGGATTAACTTAAGGGGCAACTTAAGAAACAATGTGTAAAGAGTGCAACTCTTATTTACAGTAACACAGTTTAAAACACCACAAAAAACATCTGTTTTTTCTTATTAAAGCAATGCCAAAATGACAAAAATCTAATAAATAGTTCCCGAGATCTGGTTGTGCTAGACTGGGACAAGGTCACAAGTTCAGGCCAACTGTTATGGAGAGCAGACCGGCTACAGGGACCCATTTGGTCCCGCTGAACACAGTACCTTAAATCCTGGTATGCGTTCTAGGAGGTGTTTGCTTTTCGAGGCTTTTCGTTGTCCGGCATTGGTTCAAAAAAGCTGAGCAGCAAAGCTTTGCAGGGTGTGGTGTTGCTTTGATCCCAGGGATCTGTGCAGTGAGGCTTTGCACGGCTTGGTTTTGCTGAGCATCAGTTTTGATGGACTGGCAGCAGCACAGCAATGCTTTGCTGGGCTTCACATTGCCTGGCGTTGATTCTGGTAAATCTGCCAGAAGTGCAGTGAGGCTTTGCAGGGCTTTGCATTGCTTTGCTGCGGTTCCCATAAAACCCACAGAAGGCAGAACACCTTAGGCCCACTTCCAAAGGTCCAGGGCTGCAATAGCAGCAATTGGCAGGGTAGATTCTCAGATTGCAGAGTCCAGGTGCTGCAGCAGATGAGATGCAAGCAGTCTTTGATGTCCCGGGGACTTCAGAAGAAGAGGGGACAAGTCAGCAAGCCCTTGGAGGTTTCTTGGGTTCAAGGATGCAGAGCATAAGTCCAGTCCTTCTCACTTGAAGAACAGAAGCAGTAAGCAGCAGGCTAACACAACAAATCAAGTAACAAAGTGGGAGTCCCTCCTACAGCTGCAGCAATATACCAACACAGCAATGCAGTTGCAGCGTGGCAGTCCCTCCTGGAAGGACAGCAGTGCTTCTTTCTGTCAGAGTGTCCTTGGTTCCAGTAGAGATTTTATTCAGTGGGGCTTGGGCTCCAGTATTTATACTTGGGTGCCTTGGTTCTGTAAGGTGGGAGAAACTTCTAGGCCGTCCTTTGAAGTCCCAAGGTCCCTGTCCTGCCCTCCCAGGCTTCAGACAACCAACAGGGGATAATGCAGCCCTTTGTGTGAGGTGAGGCACAGCCCTACTCAGGAATAAGTGTCAGCACGTCCCACTCATCTAGCCAAGGAAGACCCATCAGACTAGTGATGAGCCATAAGTATGCAAATGTCACACCCAAGCACCCTTTCTGTGTGACTGTCTAGTGAGAATGCATGACCCCCCAGCTGTCATGTACCCCAGACGTGCATTCAGAGAGAGGGCGAGGCACAGAATATTTAAAGTAAGAAAATGTCAATTTTCTAAATGTCGCATTTTCAGACTTACAAATTAAAATCTGACTTCATCACAAATTGTAATTTTAAATTATGAGTCCAGGGACACCTAATTCCATATTTCTATCTTTCCCTATTGAAAATTACACTTAAAAGTGGTTTAAGGTAATCCTAATGTTATCCTGGTACTTGCAATAGTGAAAAACTAATTTAAGAGTTTTTTACTATATGGAAATGTTAAACTTAAAAGTACATGTCCAACTTTTTAAATACACTGCACCCTGCCCTTGGGGCTAACTCGGGCCTACCGTAGGGGTGACATACATGTTATGAAAAGGAAGTGGGTACACTTGCTAGGTTTAAATGGCAGGTTAAACTGCACACACAGGTTCTGCAGTGACAGGCCTTAGACGTGCTTGAAAGGCTACTTTAGTGAGTGCACAATCATGCTACAGGTCCAACAGTAGCATTTAATTTACAGGCCCTGGGCACATTCAGTATACTTTACTAGGGGTGTACAAGTAAATCTATTATGCCAATTGAGGATAAGCCAAATGTTACCATGTTTTAAGGAGAGAGCACATGCATTTTAAAACAGCTTTGTAGTGGTAAAATGCCCAGAGTCCTGAAAACCAACAAAAACAGGGGCAGTAGCAGAGGAGGAAGACAAAAAGCTTGGGGATGGCAGTGCAGAAAGGGCCATTTCCAACACAACCCCCCTTCAGCCTAAAGCAAGAGTAGGACAATCAATACCTTTAGGAGCTTTCCTGCTAGAGGCAAGACAACATGGATAATCACCCACCACTGCAGGGGAACTTGTCAGTTCTATGTCTCTCTGAACCCAGTTGCATCCCTCTCTCTATACTCTCTGTGCCCAGTAAGCTAGCCCATGGGGAATCCTTCTCCTCACCTGTGAATCCCATCTGTGCAGCACCTAACCTTAACTTGCTCCCAGATGCATCCCAGTAGGCAGAAAGCACCACCATGGACAACAGAGTGATGTGGCCCACTTCAGCCCTTGGGTCTGACTTCTGTCCCCAACCCTAGGAAATCTCTATCCACTAACAGCTGTTTGCATCCAGAGCCAGGCCTTAAGCCATCTAGAGGTCTCTGCCCACTGTGGCTTTTCGGAGTGGGGGGTGGTAGCCCCAGGTCCCTTGCATCTTTTCTCTACTCTCCCTCCCATCAGTTCAGGGGTGGTATCCTGACACTGGTCCTTCAGACCAGGGGCTGTATCCTTAGGCTGAACATGTGCCTGGCAAGCCAGGACTTCCAAGGAAGTCCAACTACCCCCACCAAAGGAAACCCACTTCCAATGTGTTGTGCAACAGCCTGATTGGTGCAGGTCCTTAGCCCTCTGTCCCTGCTACAGTGCATGGTGCCCTCCAGGTTAGAAGTAGCCTCACTACGGTCATTCTTGGGGTGCTTTGACCTCAGAGTTGGCAAAGCCCAACCCACTGGTCCTCCTATTGTGGACTGTTTCCAACTCCTACCCATCCATCTGGCCCTCTGTACCCTGTGCTGTGGAGTGGTACCCCCAGAAAACAGAACTGATAAGATGCTCGTGGAAGCCACCCCCTTCAACTTCTCCTAACAATGTGGGACTCCCATTGGTGGATGGACTCCTAGCACACACCAGGTCCCCCGCTTGTACCCAATCTGAAAGCAATCTAAGCACTGGGGCTGGAAATAGGACATTGTGGGCTTGTTCCCACACCACCCCTTTTCCTACTCTTGAAAAGGACATGGGACTCATCCCCCCCTTACCACACTGGGACCTGTCTGGGTCACTGTGATTCTTACCCTCACTCTGATGGGGAAACCTGAGCTAGCTTCCTTAGCATCACGCCCCAATGCCTACACAGACACGCTGGTACTCACCCAGAGGTCTGTCTAATTTGTAAGCTGTCTGGGGTCAGAGAACTTACAATCGGTGTTGGCCTAGCTCTGGAAAACAGTCTCTGAACAAGTGCTCTATAGCAATCAATTTGTACATCCACTCAATTGTGTTCACCATACTACCCTTCACTCAACTATCCAGTGTTCTGCAAAAGTGACCCATGAAATCCCCCGAGGACTGATGAGGCAGTTTTCCTACTGCCCTTGAATCTCAACCTGCACTCTTTTGGGCTGAAGCCATATCTCTTGACAAGGGTCTGCTTCATGGTGGGATACCACAGCCTGTTTCTCCCATCTAGGGCCAGTAGGGCATCACTCCATCACCAGGTATATGCCCCCATAGGATAGCCCCCAGTCCCCCACAAGGATCCTGTGCACAACTGAAGTGACCTTCTACATCTTGAACCACCTATCTATATCCTCCCCATCACTGAAGGCAGGCACCACATCTAGACAGCTAGGCATGTCTAGCGCCAAAATAGAAATATGGAGTTAAGTTTGCACCTGATTTGCCTTAAAAAAATGACGGGAATCAGGGTATAAATACAGGGTATAAATATGCCCATCAGTTTGTGAGCCAACAAAATATTTTTTCTTCCATGGCTCTCTCAGCTACCTCTATGGCACATTTTTGTTTTCCTGGCTAAGGCCCTTTCAGCCTCAGCCATCCTCACTTCCACCAGGGCTTGGTCAGTCTAAGCTATTCCATCTTCTGCAGCCAGCTGGGCCAGCTGCAGTCTTGGGTCCCTCTCAGCCTGTTGGTCCATGAGCTTCTGAGAGGATAGGATTTGAGAGGAGACACTACTTCCTACATGGGATCCAGCAGAGAACTCCCTCTCTGTAGGCTCCCCTCTCCTCTGGAGCCTCTGCCCAGTAATTTCTCTCCTCCTCATCATCTTTCTCAGGCACACTGCCCTCTTGGGCCTATGGTTTGGGATCTAGGAGATTCCAGGACTTTCAGTTCTTTAGGACTTCAAAGGCGTCCTCTCCTCCTCAGAGTCCTCCCCAGAGTCCTTTGCTGTTGCCTTTCCCCAGATCACCTCCTCAAACACATACAGGGCTTCCTGAAGAGCTTGCCTTATGGATATCCTAGACACCTTCAGCCTCCTCTGCTTGCAGAATACTTTCAGCTCACTCCTAGTGTAATATGCCAGGAGATTGAGATCTAGAATTGACTCCATTCAGCTTAGGCACCACTGATGCAACAACAAGAGTCCCAGTGCAAGAAGATGAAATAGGTGTAAAATAAAAAAATTGACAAATTGAGAGAAAGGAGAAAAACTTGTAATGGTCTGAGATGTGAGTAGAAGTGTAAACCAATTTTCTGTAGCACCCCACAAATACAAGTCCTTTCCCACCACTGCCACCAATGTTAGAAATTGGGCCCTAATTGGCAGAGGTTTGCACCCTGTGTAGGAGGCTGGCCTGGTTTGTAGTGGGTACCAAGGGGTACTTACACTCTGCACCAGGTCCAGTTATCCCTTATTAGTGTAGAAGAGGTGTTTCCAGCAGCTTAGGCTGATAGAAGGTAGCTATAGCTGAGTAGCTTAGGCTGAACTAGGAGACATGCAAAGCTCCTACTATACCACTGGTGTCATATGCACAATATCATAAGAAAACACAATACACAGATATACTAAAAATAAAGGTACTTTATTTTTATGACAATATGCCAAAAGTATCTCAGTGAGTACCCTCAGTATGAGGATGCCAAATATACACAAGATATATGTACACAATACCAAAAATATGCAGTAATAGCAAAAGGAAGTAATGCAAGCAGTGTAAAGTTACAATAGATTGCAATAGGAGCACATAGGTATAGGGGCAACACAAACCATATACTCCAAAAGTGGAATGCGAATAATGTATGGACCCCAAACCTATGTGAGCTTGTAGAGGGTCGCTGGGACTGTAAGAAAACAGTGAGGGTTAGAAAAATAGCCCACCTCAAGACCCTGAAAAGTAGGTGTAAAGTGCACCTATATTCCCCAGAGAGCACAGAAGTCGTGATAGGGGATTTCTGCAAGAAAGAACAACACCAGCAATGCAACCAAAGTGGATTTCCGGACAAGAGTACCTGTGGAACAAGGGGACCAAGTCCAAGAGTCGCAACAAAGTCGAGATTGGGCAGATGCACAGGAAATGCCAGCTGAGGGTGCAAAGAAGCTGCCACCAGATGGTAGGAGCTGTGGATTCTGCAAGAACGAAGAGGACTAGGAACTTCCCCTTTGGAGGATGGATGTCCCACGTCGTGAAGAAGCTTGCAGAGGTGTTCCCACGCAGAAAGACTGCAAACAAGCCTTGCTAGCTGCACGGGTCGCTGTTAGCATTTTTGGATGCTGCTGTGGCCCAGGAGGGACCAGGATGTCGCCAATTGCGTGAGGAGACAGAGGGGTTGCCCAGCAAGACAGGGAGCCCTCACAGAAGCAAGCAGCACCCGCAGAAGTGCCAGAACAGGCACTACAAAGAGGAGTGAACCAGAGCTCACCCGAAGTCACAAAAGGAGATCCCACGATGTCGGAGGACAACTCAGGAGGTTGTGCACTGCAGGTTAGAGTGTCGGGGACCCAGGCTTGGCTGTGCACAAAGGAAATCCTGGAAGAGTGCACAGAAGCCGGAGCAGCTGCAAATCACATGGTACCCAGCAATGCAGTCTAGCGTGGGGAGGCAAGGACTTACCTCCACCAAACTTGGACTGAAGAGTCACTGGACTGTGGGAGTCACTTGGACAGAGTTGCTGAGTTCCAGGGACCATGCTCATCATGCTGAGAGGGGACCCAGAGGACCGGTGGTGCTGTCTTTTGTTGCCTGCGGTTGCAGGGGGAAGATTCCGTCGACCCACGGGAGACTTCTTCGGAGCTTCTAGTGCAGAGAGGAGGCAGACTACCCCCACAGCATGCACCACCAGGAAAACAGTCGAGAAGGCGGCAGGATCAGCGATACAAGGTTGCAGTAGTCATCTTTGCTACTTTGTTGTGGTTTTGCAGGAGTCCTGAGCAGTCAGCGGTCGATTCCTTGGCAGAAGGTGAAGAGAGAGATGCAGAGGAAGTCTGATGAGCTCTTGCATTCGTTATCTAAAGAATTCCCCAAAGAAGAGACCCTAAATAGCCAGAAAAGGAGGTTTGGCTACCTAGGAAGGAGGATAGGCTAGCAACACAGGCCTATCAGAAGGAGTCTCTGACGTCACCTGCTGGCACTGGCCACTCAGAGCAGTCCAGTTTGCTAGCAGCACCTCTGTTTCCAAGATGGCAGAGGTCTGGAGCACACTGGAGGAGCTCTGGGCACCTCCCCTGGGAGGTGCAGGTCAGGGGAGTGGTCACTCCCCTTTCCTTTGTCCAGTTTCGTGCCAGAGCAGGGCTGGGGGATCCCTGAACCGGTGTAGACTGGCTTATGCAGAGATGGGCACCATCTCTGCCCATCAAAGCATTTCCAGAGGCTGGAGGAGGATACTCCTCCCCAGCCCTTCACACCTTTTTCCAAAGGAAGAGGGTGTAACACCCTCTCTCAGAGGAAATCCTTTGTTCTGCCTGCCTGGGCTAGGGCTGCCTGGACCCCAGGAGGGCAGAAACCTGTCTGAGGGGTTGGCAGCAGCTGCAGTGAAACCCCGGGAAAGGTAGTTTGGCAGTACCCGGGTCTGTGCTAGAGACTCGGGGGATCATGGAATTGTCCCCCCAATGCCAGAATGGCATTGGGGTGACAATTCCATGATCTTAGACATGTTACATGGCCATGTTCGGAGTTACCATTGTGACGCTATACATAGGTAGTGACCTATGTATAGTACACGCGTGCAATGGTGTCCCCGCACTCACAAAGTCCGGGGAATTTGCCCTGAACAATGTGGGGGCACCTTGGCTAGTGCCAGGGTGCCCACACACTAAGTAACTTAGCACCCAACATTTACCGGGTAAAGGTTAGACATATAGGTGACTTATAAGTTACTTAAGTGCAGTGGTAAATGGCTGTGAAATAACATGGACGTTATTTCACTCAGGCTGCAGTGGCAGGCCTGTGTAAGAATTGTCAGAGCTGCCTATGAGTGGCAAAATAAATGCTGCAGCCCATAGGGATCTCCTGGAACCCCAATACCCTGGGTACCTTAGTACCATATACTAGGGAATTATAAGGGTGTTCCAGTATGCCAATGTGAATTGGTGAAATTGGTCACTAACCTGTTAGTGACAATTTGGAAAGAGAGAGCATAACCACTGAGGTTTTGGTTAGCAGAGCCTCAGTGAGACAGTTAGGCATCACACAGGGAACACATACATATAGGTCACAAACTTATGAGCACTGGGGTACTGGCTAGCAGGGTCCCAGTGACACATAACAAACAGACTGAAAACATAAGGTTTTCACTATGAGCACTGGGCCCTGGCTACCCCAGTGAGACAGTGAAAACACCCTGACATATACTCACAAACAGGCCAAAAGTGGGGGTAACAAGGCTAGAAAGAGGCTACTTTCTCACACCCTGTCCAAGTAGGGACCACATTCCTAGACATGGTAAGTCAGTTACACTCCCTAAATGAACCTATGGTCACCCCTGGTAACTTGGCACAGAACACTCAGGCTTAACTTGAGAGGTAATGTGTAAAGTGTTTGTACAAAACTTATTTATAGTAACACATTGTAAAACACCACAAAAAGACTCAACAACAGTTTAGAAAAATATTCATGTGATTAAAACATGACCAAAATGACAAAAATCCAAAAGGTAGATCCTGAGATATACAATCTTAAAGATCTAGGTAAAAATAGTGCATAGAAACACAAAGTGCCAAGTGGTAATCTTGTCATGTTGGGTGGGAAGAAATTCACAAGTTCAGGCCAACCACCATGGAGTGTGGGCCGGCTACAGGGACCCACTTTGGCACGCTAAGCATAGTACCTGAAATTCTGGTACGCGGTCTGGGAGGTGTTTCTTTGCAAGGCTTTATGTTGTTTAGCATCGGTTCCAAGAAAGTGTGTAGGGACATTTTGCATGGCTTGGCGTCACTTTGCATTGATCCCATGTAGCTCTGTGGTGAGGCTTTGTGGGGCTTGGCGTCACTGTGTGTTGGTTCAGATGGGCTGGCAGCTGAGGGTCGAGGCTTTGCGGTACTTTGCTTTGCTTGGCACTGATTCTGGTGATGCTGGCACCAGTGTGACGAGGCTTTGCGGGGCTTCACATTGCTTTGCTGTGGGTCCCATAAAAACCACAGAAGACAGAGGACTTTAATAACTTTAGGCCCACCACTTCCAAAGTTCCAGGGCTGGGGTGGCATCACTTGGCAGGGTAGACTCTCAGATGGCAAAGTCCAGGTTCTGCAGCAGGTTAGTTGCAAGCCGTTTGTGATGTCCCTGAGACTGCAGAAGAACAGGGGGCAAGCCCTCGAAGATTTCTTGGGTCTCACTGCAGGACAGAAACAGCAGGAAGCAGTCCAAAACAGCAAGGCAAGTAACAAAGTGGGAGTACAGCAGTGTGCCAACACAGCAATAAAGTAGCAGAGTGGCAGTCCCTCCTGGCAGCACAGTAGTCCTTCTTCCTGGCAGAGTGTCCCTGGTTCCAGTAGAGATCTGATTTGGTGGGGCTTGACTCCTGTATTTTGCTTTGGTGCCTTGGCTCTGGAAGGTGGTAGAAACTTCTAGGCCTGACTTTGAAGTCCACAAGGTCCCTGTCCTGCCCTCCCGGGCTCCAGACACACTACAGGAGGTTAGACAGCCCTTTGTGTGAGGCGAAGCATAGCCCCATTCAGGGGAGTAAGTGTCAGCTTCTCATACCTACCCTCCCCAGAAAGACCCATCGACCTGGTGGTGGGCCATCAGTATGGAAATATCACCAAGCTCCCTTTGTGTGTGACTGTCTAGTGGAAATGCACAAAGGCCAGCTGTCATCTACTCTGACATGTATTCAGAGACAGGCAGAGGAACAGACTGATTAACGTACAAAAATGACAACTTTCAGAAAGTTGCATTTTCAGACTTACAATTTAAAATCTAACTTCACCATAGGTTGTGATTTAAAATTGTGATTCCAGGGACACCAAACTCCATATTTCTATATTTTCCCTATTGGAAAATTACAGTTAAAAAGGTGTTCTAAGGTAATCCCAATTTTAAACTATGGGAGCGATTGGCATTTAAATAATGAAAAATGAATTAAAGAGTTTTTTTCACTATATGGACATGTTAAACTTAAAAGTACATATTTAACTTTTTAAATACACTGCACTCTGCCCTTGGGTCTAACTAGGGCCTAATATAGGGGTGACTTACATGTAATAAAAAAGGAAGGTTTGGGCCCTGCAAGTGGGTACACTTGCCAGGTCGAAATGGCAATTTAAACCTTTTGACAGGCTCAGCAGTGGCAAGCCTGAGACATGTTTGAAACACTACTGCAGTGGTTGGCACAATCAGTGAAGCACTTTAGCACTGTTTAGCAGTGGTGACGTTCCCAGATTCCTGAAAACCAACAAGAACAGGGTCAAAAGAAGAGAAGGAGGAAGACAAAATGTTTGCGGATGACCCTGCAGAAAGGACCATTTCCGACAAACTACATATACAAATAAGAAGTGACAGAGATCTGGAAAAAAGGCTAGTCACTGGAGAACTTTTTTTCTAGTTGCTGCCACAGCTGATCAAACAGTACTGTTTCAATGCTGAGGATGCTGCAGGGATTTGGAGAGGCTAATTGAGGGTGGATATGGAACAAATGTTCACATTGTAGCAACAGTCTCAAAATCAGTACTAAGTGCTGAACATCCAATACAGAAACCCTGCATTAATTATGTAAATATAGTGGATGTGTGACATCATATCAGCTGCTGTTCTAAAGTCTATTGGTTTTAGTATCAGTGTTAGAAGTGGCCTCTCTGTAGGGTCATCCCAAAACATTTTGCCTTCCTCCTTCGCTTTTTCTGACCTCATTTTTTCTGGCTTTAGGACTCTGACACTTTACCATGCTAATCAGTGCTAAAGTGCATATGCTCTCTCCCTTAAACATGGTAGCATTGGCTCATACCCAATTGGCATATTTAATTTACTTGTAAGTCCCAAGTAAAGTGCACTACATGTGCCCAGGATCTATGAATAATTGAATTATACTAGTGGGCCTGCAGCACTGGTTGTGCCATCCACATAATAAGCCCCTTAACCATGTCTCAGGATTACCATTGCAAGGCCTGTGTGTGTGTAGTTTCACTGCCACTTCGACTTGGCATTTAATAGTACTTGCTAGGCCCTGAACTCCCCTTTTCCTACATATAATTCATACCTGAGGTACGCCCTTGGCAACCCATAAGGCAGGGAGCTATGTAGGTAAAAGGCAGGACATATACCTGTTTGCTGTATATGTCCTGGTAGTTTAAAACTCCTAAATTAGTTTTCCACTACTGTGAGTCCAGCTCATTTCATAGGCTAGTGTTAAGATTATCCTCATATTGTGTTTCAGTAGTAGATTCTGATCAGAAAGGGGTAAACATGTCATGTTTAGTATGGCCAGAATGGTAATAGAAAATCCTGCTTATTGGTGAGGTTAGATTTTATATCACTATTTTAGAAATGCCAGTTTTAGAAAGTGAGCATTTCTCTGCACTTAAAATCCATCTGTGCCTTACAGCCTGTCTCCAATCCACGTCTGGGCTGGGGTGGTTGACATCTGCCTTGTGCTTTTCACCCAGACAACCACAAGCACAGGATACTCCGTCACACCTGTACTCATTTGCATACTGAATGGGTCTTCATGGGCTGGAAGGGTGGAGGGGCCTGACACTTACATTTCAAAGGCTAGTCGCCTGCCCTCACACAATGGACTGCCAAACACCCTACTCGGACCCTGGCAGACAGACCTGCACTGAAAGGGGACCTTGTGGACTTCAAAACCACTCTTTGAAATCTCCCCACTTCAAAAACATTTTTGGGTATATAAACTGGGTCTCTGACCCCACCAAATCAGACAGTTCTAGACTAAAACCTGCAACTTGTCAAGAGGAGCTGCCTGGCTACCCAAAGGACTCGCCTGGACTGCTTTTCTGTGAAGGGATGTTACCTGGCTGTTACCCTACTGCCTTTCTGGCCTCTGACTTTACTGATAAGTGTTCTCCAAGGTCTTGGATTGAGCTTGCCTCCTGTTTCTAAAGTCTCAGGACCAAAAAGACTTCCTCTCTTCAAGGAAACTCCTTGTGCGCCGAAAATCGATGCACAGCCTGCCGGAAATAACTCACAGTCTGCCCAGCGATTAAAAAATCGCCCCACCACTTTACTGGAACGACACAGCCCAACTTCCTGAGTGAAGATCAATGCAGCGCCTGCAATGCAACCGGAACTTCGACACACAGCCCTACCGGATTGATGCACAGCCAAGCTGAAATGACGCAGCCCGACTTCATTAGTGAAGAATCGATGCAGGGACTGCCGTGCGACAGAAACCCCAATGCATCACCCACAGGATCGACACAGCACCTGAGACTTTGTCCCACATGCCCAGGATTTCCACGCATCATCCCTGGGCATCAAAAGAACCCCACATCACAGTGAGGACCCAAGACTGCGTGCAGGAAATCGAGAAAAAGCCCTTGCAGAGTGGAAAGAAACGATGCACCATCTGTGGCTGCTTCGGTAAATCCAATGCACCCCTTCCTTTTTCCACACATCTCCTCCTCTGTGGTCTCCGTGCATGTCATTTTATTGTGAACCAGGTACTTTGTGCACACAAGAGACAACTGTTGATATTTAAGACGTAATACTCTTCTTAACATTGCCAAAGTGATATTTCAACTTGTGCTTATTGAATCTTTAGCTTTTTTTATCTTAATGTTAACAGATAAATATCTTATATTTTCCTAAATTGTGTGGTGTATGTTTGTGGAGTTTTCACTGTGTTGTTGCATGATTTATTGCACAAGTACTTTACACATTGCCTGACTGCTCAGGGACAATCTAACAGAGAGTAGGCACAGGATGATTTAGATTGTGTGTGACTTACCCTGAATAGGATTGTGGTCCCTACTTGGACAAGGGTATATACCTCTGCCAACTAGAGACCCCATTTCTAACATTGGTGATCAGCGGTGAGGATAGGAATTGTGTTTGTGCAGTAACATGCAACAGCTACGTGTACACTACCTACCCATAGTTAAAGGTCAATTTTTTTTTTTTCTTTTTACTGCAATTTCTTTCTGCTTGACATTTTTAATCTAATCCCTCAGCAAAATGTCTCTTGCTGGGTCTCAAGGAGGAGCTAGAGAGTTTGACCTAGCTAAGATGGAGAAAAACACTCAGCCAGCTGAAAGGGTTCTGCAAAGAGATGGGAGTCCCTACCTGGGGTGCCTCTAGAAAGGAAGACTACCAAAATGCACTGAGGGCCTTGGCAGAAGCCCGTTCACAAGAGGATGTTGAGATGGAGGGGCCAGAGGATGGCTCCCCAGAGGATTTTCCAATAGCGGTGGGGGATGACACCCCTGGATTTGTGCTCCCTGCTAAACCAGGGAGCAGTGTCTCAAGCCATGGCCTGACCAAAGAGGAAAAGTGGGAGGAGAGAGAGTTCCAACTGCAATTGGCCAGATTAAAATTGGAAAAGGGGAGAGCAGAGAGAGAGGCAGAGGAGAGGAGTGTTGAGGATGAAAGTGCCTTGGTTGAAAAGAAACTACTTCTGGCTCATGAACTGAGTCTAAAGGAGCTGGACCTCAAGTCTAGGCAGCCTGAGTCCAGCAGTGATGGTAGAAGCATACATACAGGAACTGCTGGGGACCAAAAGGTTTGTATACCCAAAGATGTGGTGCCAAGATATATAGTGGGAGATGACACTGATAAATAGTTCACTGTCTATGACGATGCACTAAGGGCTCATATGGTTCCTGAAGAGCAATAGGCGGGGCAGGCTTGTGGAAACAAATGCCAGTACATGGGAGGGATGCACTTCTCACAGTGGAGGTTGGGGACCTGAACATGTATGCCCCTATGAAAGCCATTTTAATTGCCAAGTTTGGACTGATCCCTGAGAAGTATCGCCAAAGATTCAGGGACAGCACCAAACTCTCCAGGCATACTTGGGTAGACATTTTTGATCACTGTAGCAAGGGACTGAATGGATGGGTGTGGGAAGTAAAGTAAATGATTATAAGGGGTTATATGATTTGATCCTGAGAGAGCATATGTTTACAGAGTTGCAACAGCACCTGATTCACAGTAAGCTGACTGATCCTAGGAAGCTTTCTAAGGAGGCAGACGTCTGGGTTAGCACCATTGTGTCCAAAAAGGTACCTGGGAATAACATCAGGAAGGGTGCTTCCGGTTCCCCCAGCAGGGTGAGGGGGAGGTTAAAGATGACCCAGACAAGTCCCAGAGTAATGGGGGAGGGAAGGGTTCCCTTGCCTCATCTATGAAGTAGGGTGGTGGTTCTTGTGGGCGGTGGCCCAAGGCACCCCCTTCCTAACTCCGCTGCTTTGAGTGCTCCCAGCTAGGACAAAAGAAGGGGGACTCTGTCTGTCCAAAGAAACCATCAACTGGTGGGATCACTACCGGAATGGCCAATGTGGCTCTAAGGGAAAGTAGTCCCCAGGGGCAGGTAATAGACCATGCCCTAATCTCCTTCAGTTGGGAGATAGACTCAGAGGGTAAGCTGGTGATCCCTGAGGGTGGACCTCATCACTTCAACCAGGTGGAAGTGAATGGGGTCCCAGCCACTGCTCTGAGGGCACAGGGGCTAGTCATACCATGATGGTGGAAAGACTAGTTTCCCCACAGCAATACACTGGCCAGGTGTGTATGGTGACTCCAGCTCAATGTGAGGATTTCTTCTGCCCTATGGCCCTGGTATCCCAGTGTGGGGTGGGGAGGTGACCTAGTAAAGGGTCATTGTTAGTCCCCAGATGCCCATTGACTGCATTCTGGGGAATGAGTTACCCCTGGTGTCAGGAGAACTGAGTGATGTGACCCCTAACGGTGCCCTGACAGTTCAGTTGTCTGGCAGTACCACTCCCCAGAGGAGGGAACGGGAGCCCAGATATAGGGGCAAGGTGAAGGAAGACTCACACTTGTCCCCTGTGCAGCCTCAGGGTACAGACCCTGGGTTAATTAACCAATGTCAGGATACCACCCCTGAAATGGTGGGAGGTGGAGTGGAGAAGGGGTACACAACACCTGGGGCTACTGCCCCCCAACTAAGACACATAAGAGGTAAGGCAATCCTCAGGAGCCCATAGGGAACTGTCTCTTGACGCTGACAGCTGTCAGTGGCCTCTGTTGGTTGCTGTCCTTGGGGACAGGACAGAGTTTTTCCTGGGTTGGGAACAGAAGTTAGACCCAAAGAGCAGAACAGGCCACATCACTTTGTTGGCCATGGTGGTACTGTGTGCCTACTGGGATGCATCTGTGAGCAAATTAAAGTTAGAAGCTTCACAGATGTGGTCCACAGATGAGGAGAAGGGCTATCCCTGGGTCAGTTCAGTGACCCCAGAGAAGCCCAACTGAGTTCAGAAAGGGATAGAACTGGCAAGTGCCCCTGCAGTAACAGGCCATTGTCTATGTTCTATCGCCGTAAGCAGGGAAGTCCATTAAAGTCTTGATTAGCTGTAGGAAAGTACCCTCTTTTTGGCATGGTACCCCCAATTTCTGCCTAATGTCAGTGTGTTTTGACTGTGTCACTGGGATCCTCCTAGTCACCTTTTATGTCAGGCTTTCCAACCATGAAGTCTGGGTGCAAAGTACCTGTGTGTCAGGACACCCCTGCTCTAGCAGAGGTGTGTGAGTGTGGGGATGCCATTTTACACGTGAACTGGACACAGGCCAATACCCATGCCCAGCTTCACAATGGTAACCCCGAATATGGCCATGTAAGGTATCTAACAACTCAAAATTGTACCCCAGTATTGGTTACACAATCCCATGCATTCTGAGGGCTCCACAGTGGACCCCCAGTACTGCCATACCAGCCTTCTGAGATTTTCTAGGCAGCCCCAGCTGCTGCCACCTCACACACAGGTTTCTGCCCTCCTGTTGCTTGAGCAGCTCAAGCCCAGGAAGGCAGAACAAAGGATTTCCTTTGGGAGAGGAGTCTTACACCCTTTCCCTTTGAAATAGGTGTTACAGGCATAGGAGAGATAGCCTTCTAAAGCCTCGGGAAATACTTTGAAGGGCACAGATGGTGCCCTCCTTGGATAATCCAGTCTACATCGGTTCAGGGTCCCCCATTCCCTGGTCCAGCGTGAAACTGTACAAAGGAAAGGGAAGTGACCACTCCCTTGTCCATCACCACCCCAGGGGTGGTGCCCAGAGCACCTCTAGTGTTCCTGGGTTTTGCCATCTTGGATTCCCAGGTGGTGGGGCACTCTGGGAGCATCTGAAGCGCCAGTGCCAGCAGGTGACGTCAGAGCCCTCCCCGCACAGGTACTTACCTGGTTAAGTGACCAATCCTCCTTTAAGGGTTATTTAGGGTCTCTCCTCTGGGTGATTCTGCAGATTTGAATTGCAAGACTCCAGTAACAATCCTCTGCATCCTTTACTTCACCTTCTACTGACGGAACCACAGGTGAACCCTCCAGGAACTCTACAAACTGCAACAAAGAAACAAAGACAACTTCTGCAACATTGTATCTTTAGCTCCTGCCAGCAACTGCTAAAGTTTCCAGGTCATGCATCCTCCGAGGACTGCCTGTATTCAACCTGCACCAGAAGAACCAAAAGAATCACCCGTGGAGTCACTCCCCTGCTTCAGCAGGCACATCTCTGCAAAGACGACCGGTGGCGTGGATTCCCTCTCCAGATGACGAGCATGGACAGTCCCAAAGTCCAGCTGTCCAACTTTGGTGGAAGTAAGAGCTTGCCTCCTCATGCAAGACAATACCTCCGTGCACCGCATGATTTCCATTTGTCAAGGCTTGTGAGCACCCTTCCAAGAAGTTATTCGTGCACAGTGTAGTAAAGTACCATCTTTCTTGGCAGTGCTCATAGTTTGTGGTCTAATGTGTGTGTTGTAAGTAGTGCTTAACTGTGTCACTGAGGCTCTGCTAACCAGAACCTCAGAGCTTATGCTATCTCTGCTTCTAAATTTGTCACTATAGGCTAGTGACTTAATTTACTAAGTCCAATTGGCAGACTGGACCCCCCTTTTAAGTCCCTATGATTTGATACCTAGGTACTAAGGGCATTGGGGTTCCAGGAGTTCCTTATGGACTGCAGCATTTCTTTTGCCACCCATAAGGAGCTCAGACAGACCATTTCACAGGACTGCCACTGTAGCCTGCTTGAAATAGTGCACACACTATTTCACAGCCATTTGCACTGCACTTAAGTAACTTATAAGTCACCTATATGTGTATCCTTCATTTATTGAAGGCTAGGTGCAAAGTTACTAAGTGCGAGGGCACCGTTGCACTAGCAAAGGTGCCCCCATGCAGTCCAGGGCCAATTCCCTGTACTTTGTGGGTGCGGGGACGCCATTACACCTGTGCACTACTGTAGGAAAGTACCATCTTGCCAGGCATGTTACCCCCATTTGTACTTGTGTGTCAGTTTGTTTTTGCCTGTCTCATGGGATCTTGAGCCAGTGAGAGACAGGTCCACGTCTGCCAATTCCCACAATTCCCAAGCCTCCCACCCTGAGGATAACTCCATGGAAAGGTTCTGGTTAGTTCCCCATGGTGGCAGCACCAGTGTTTTTGATAGTAATCCTGTAAGAGAACAAAATTCCAGAAAACTGCATAAGATAGTCCCCCCTTACAAGGAGGGGGATGACATTAACAAGTGGTTTGCTGGACTTGAGAAGGTCTGTATGATAGAGTTGGTCCCTCAAAGGCGGTGGGCTGCTATCTTGTGGCTATCTTTCACTGGTAAGGGTAGGGATAGGCTCCTTACTGTCAGAGAAAGTGATGCTAATAATTACAAAGTTTTGAAGGATGCACTCTTAGATGGATTTGGCTTAACCACTGAACAATATAGGATAAAGTTCAGAGATACCAGAAAAGAGTTCTCTCAAGTCTGGACAGACTTTGTAGACTGTTTAGTGAAGGACTTGGAGGGTTGGTTACATTGCAGTAAGGTGACTGACTATGAAAGCCTGCATAATCTAATCCTGAGAGAGCATATTTCGAACAATTGTGTGTCTGACTTGTTGCACCAGTACTTGGTAGACTCAGATCTGACCTTTCCCCAAGAAGGCAGACAAATGGGTCAGAACAAGAGTGAACAGAAAAGTTCACACGGGGGTGACAAGGATGGCAAGAAGAAGGATGGTAAGTCTTCTGACAATGGTGGGGAGTCTTCATCAGGTCCACAAAAATCCTCTGGGGTGGTGGGTCCAAATCCTCTTCCCACAATCAGAAAAAGCCATGGTGTTACTTATGTAAAGTAAAAGGCTATTGGGCAAGTGATTCCACTTTTCCCAAGAAGAACAGCAAGGCTCCCACCACCCCAACCCCAACTGCAATCTCTAATGCCCCTAGTCATTGCAGGGGTGGTGGGAAGTCTTCTACAAATAGCCAATCCAAGGGTGTAGCTGGGCTCACTATTGGCAGTGTAATTGGGGTTGGTCTTGTTAGGGAGATGCCAGGAGATTGGTCATCCCCTTGCAATACAGAGAGTTTCTTCTTACCTTGGCACCTGACATTCCTTTGGCTGGGCATTTGGGCCAAAGTAAAACTTGGGACAGGCTTGTTCCCCTGTTTCACTGGCCTCATATGTCAGAGGACACCAAACAGTTTTGTCTCTCTTGCTTGACCTGCCAAGCCAGGGGCAAGACTGGTGGCACTCAAAACGCCCCCTTAATTCCACTTTCTGTGGTTGGGGTGCACCTTGAAAGGGTAGGGGTTGACATAGTTGGCCCCCTTAACCTTCCAACAGCTTCAGGCAATAGGTTTATTCTTGTGGTAGTGGACCATGTCACTAGTATCCCGAAGCCATCCCCTTAAGGACCATTACAGCTCCTGCAGTGGCAAAGGCCCTCCTGGGAATATTTTCCAGGGTGGGCTTCCCTAAGGAAGTGGTGTCAGACAGAGGTAGTAACTTTCTGTCTGCATACCTCAAAGCAATGTGGAAGGCGTGTGGTGTAACATACAAGTTCACTACTCCTTATCATCCACAAACAAATGGTCTTGTTGAGAGGTTTAATAAAATATGATAATGGGACTCCCTGAAAACTCAGAAGGAGATGGGATGTCCTTTTACCTTGCCATCTTTTTGCTCACAGGGAGGTGCCCCAATAAGGAGTGGACTTTAGCCCCTTTGAACTCCTCTTTGGGCACCCTGTGAGATGTCCCCTTGTACTTGTTAAGGAGGTTTGTGAACAACCTTTAAAAGCTCCTAAGCAGGACATTGTGGATTATGTACTTGGCCTAAGATCAATAATGGCTGAGTACATGAAAAAGGCCAGTAAATCCCTTCAGGCCAGCCAGGAGCTGCAAAACCAATGGCATGACCAAAAGACTGTCCTGACCCAGTACCACCCAGGACAGAAGGTGTGGGTATTGGAGCCTGTGGCCCCAAGAGCACTCCAGGACAAATGGAATGGACCCCATCTAATTGTTGAGAAAAAGGGTGAGATTACCTACTTGATAGACCTGGGCACTGCCAGGAGTCCCCTTAGGGTGCTCCATGTCAATCGCCTAAAACCCTACTATGACAGGACTGATCTCACCCTGCTCATGGCAACTGATGAGGGACAGGAAGAAGAGAGTGACCCTCTCCCTGATCTCTTCTCCACCACAGAAGCTGATGGCTTAGTGGAGGGAGTAGTACTTGCAGATTGTCTTTCTGCTGAGCAGAAAGATAACTGTGTACATTTTTTAAGTCAGTTTTCTGAACTCTTCTCACTGATACCAGGTGCCACGACTTGGTGTGAGCACACAATCAATACTGGAGACAGTCTACCTGTCAAAAGTAAGATTTATAGGCAGCCTGACAATGTCAGGGACTGCATTAAACAAGAGGTTCAGACAATGTTAGACTTAGGAGTGATTGAGCCTTCAGAAAGCCCAGGGGCTAGCCCAGTGGTGCTTGTCCCAAAATCTCACAGTAAGGATGGTAAAAGAGAGATGAGGTTTTGTGTTGACTATAGAGGGCTCAACCAAGTAACCAAGACAGATGTTCTCCCTATACCCAGGGCAGATGAGCTGATAGATACACTGGATTCTGCCAAGTATCTAAGCACTTTTGATTTAACTGCAGGGTATTGGCAGATTAAATTATCAGAAGATGCAAAACCCAAGACTGGATTTTCAACCATTGGAGGGCACTATCAATTCACTTGATGTCCTTTGGTCTGAGGAATGCACGTGCCACTTTTCAAAGGTTGGTCACCACAGTCCTGCAAGGGTTGGAAGCTTTTAGGATGATATAGCTGTATTTAGCTCCACCTGGGATGATCACCTGGTCCACCAGTTTAAAGTTTTGGAGGCCTTGCAAAAGGCAGGCCTCACTATCAAGGCCTCAAAGTGCTAGATAGGGCAGGGGAAAGTGGTTTATCTGGGCTACCTGGTAGGTGGAGAAAAGAGTGCACCATTGCAGGGGAAGATTCAGACCATTATGGAATGGGCTCCCCCTACAACTCAAACCCAGTAGAGAGCCTTTCTAGGCCTCACAGGGTACTATAGGAAGTTTATTAAGAATTATGGCTCCATTGCAGCTCCTCTTAATGACCTCATTATTAAAAAGATGCCTAAAAAGGTATTGTGGACAGCTAGCTGTCAAAAAGCGTTTGATGAGCTCAAACAGGCCATGTGCTCTGCACCTGTCCTAAAATGCCCTTGCTACCCCAAAAAGTTCATAGTCCAGACTGATGCTTTTGAATTACGGGTTGGGGCAGTGCTATCACAGCTTAATACTGAGGGCCAAGATCAACCTGTTGCTTTTATCAGCAAGAGGTTGACCCCTAGAGAAAAGCATTGGTCTGCCATAGAGAGGGAGGCCTTTGTTGTGGTTTGGGCACTGACAAGGTTGAGGCCTTACCTGTTTGGCACTCACTTTATTGTTCATGTGCCTATCTGCGGGAGAAGGGGGGTGATAATGCACCTGTGGCAGCAGTAGACACTGAGGACAGTGAGGATGGAGGAAGAGGAGGAGGATGTGGACAATATGACACATATCATTCAGCAGTACTTCCAATGACTGTAGGAGGCTGGCCTGGCTTATAGTGGGTACCTTGCAGTACTTACACCCTGTGCCAGGTCCAGTTATCCCTTATTAGTAGAATCGAGGTGTTTCTAGCAGCTTAGGCTGATAGAAGGTAGCTATGGCAAAGCAGCTTAGGCTGACCATGGAGTCATGCAAAGCTCCTACTATACCACTTATATCATATAGCACAATATCATAAGAAAACACAATACTCAGAGATACTAAAAATAAAGGTACTTTATTTTAGTGACAATATGCCAAAAGTATCTCAGAGAATACCTTCACTTAGGAGGTAAGTAATATACACAAGTTATATGTACACAAACCCAAACCAGGTAAGTAACAGTAGGAAAAGTAGTGCAAACAATGTAGAATCACAATAGGATGCAATAGGTGAACATAGGTCTAGGGGTAACACAAACCATATACTCCAAAAGTGGAATGCGAACAATGAATGGACCCCAGGCCTAGTGTAGTGTGTAGAGGGTCACTGGGAGTGTAAGAAAACACTAAGGGTGTCCAAGATACCCCACCCTAAGACCCTGAAAAGTAGGATTAAAGTTACCCTACTACCCCAGAAATACAGTAAAGTCGAGATAGGGGATTCTGCAAGGACAACAACTGACTGCAAAACACAGAAGATGGATTCCTGTACCTGAGGACCTGTAAAGGAAGGGGACCAAGTCCAAGAGTCACGCAAAATGTCCAGTGGGGGCAGGAGCCCACTAAACCCCTGATGAAGGTGCAAAAGGGCTGACTCCGGGTGGAAGAAGCCAAAGATTCTGCAACAACAGAAGGTGCCAAGAGCTTCTCCTTTGGTCAGAAGATGTCCCACAGAGTGCTGGAGGATGCAAAGTTGTTTCCACGCTGAAAGACCGCAAACAAGCCTTGCTAGATGCAAGAGTTGCGGTTAAGGATTTTGGGTGCTGCTAGGGCCCAGGAAGGAGGTCGCCCCTTGGAGGAGGAGACAGAGGAGACAGAGGTGGCGTGCAGCAATAAGAAGAGCCCACGCAGAAACAGGCAGCACCCACAGAAGCACCTGAAGAGGCACTTAGAAGATCTGAGGACAACAGTCAACTCAGAGTCACAAAGGAGGGTCCCACGATGTTGGAGTCTAACTCAGCGAGTTGGGCAATGCAGGACTGAGTGCTGGGGACCCAGGCTAGACTGTGCACAAAGGAAGTCTTGCAAAAGTGCACAGGAGCCTGAGCAGCTGCAGTTCATGCTCTACACAGGATTACTGTCTAGAGTGGGGAGGCAAGGACTTACCTCCACCAAATTTGGACAGAAGGGCCACTGGACTATCAAAGACAACTGTTGTTGCATTGCTGGGGTTTGTTCTTCCTGCAGAATCCCCCTATCGCGACTTCTGTGCTCTCTGTGGGTAGTAGGTGCACTTTACACCTACCTTTCAGGGTCTTGGGGTGGGCTATTTTTCTAACCCTCATTGTTTTCTTACAGTCCCAGCGACCCTCTACAAGCTCACATAGGTTTGGGGTCCATTTGTGGTTCGCATTCCACTTTTGAAGTATATGGTTTGTGTTGTCCCTATACCTATGTGCTCCTATTGCAATCTATTGTAACTTTACACAGCTTGCATTACTTTTCTTGCTATTACCTGCATAATTTTTGGTTTTTTTCATATATCTTGTGTATATAACCTATCCTCATACTGAGGGTACTCACTGAGATACTTTTGGCATATTGTCATAAAAATAAAGTACCTTTATTTTTAGTACTTCTGTGTATTGTGTTTTCTTATGATATTGTGCACATGATACCAGTGGTATAGTAGGAGCTTTACAGGTCTCCTAGTTCAGCCTAAGCTGCTTTGCCATAGCTACCTTCTATCAGCCTAAGCTGCTAGAAACACGTCTTCTACACTAATAAGGGATAACTGGACCTGGCACAAGGTGTAAGTACCTCTGGTACCCACTACAAGCCAGGCCAGCCTCCTACAGGAATGACCTAACAAAAATATACACCTTCCTGGTCACCATTGCAGGGGTGCTGGCTGACATGGGCAAGACCATGAGGGAGGCAGTGGCACAACAAAGGGCGCCTGACACTAGCCAAACCGAGGAACAGCCTTCCACCTCCGCCGGCGCTAGTGGTCATGAGGCCCGCCACAGGACTAACAGGCCACCAGAGGCCCACCCCCTGCAGAAGGAGAACCACACCGCAAACGGTCCCTGCGATCAAGGCAGAAAACAGAGAACATTGCCAGGACCCCCGCCAGGAAATAGGACTCTCCTGTTAGTCACCCTTCTTTCCCACTCTGTTACCCTGTCCACCTTGAACTGCCATTGCGCCCCTTCCCTTGCCCCCTTGTACAATGCACCTGTGATACCAAAAGACTGGACTCTTCCATGGAATTTCCTCCAACATCACCCCAGCCCCTTGCACATACCCCTATACTTATTAGCACCTAAATAAACACCCTTGAAACAAAGAACAATCTGGAGTCAGTCTAATGATTCACAAATGTATTGGTACAACATTATCAAAGCATTGCAACGTATATGTACAGTGAAATACTACAGGATGACCTCTGGTGGGCAGCAGTACATATAGCAGGAGCCAGAATGGGGCACAGTGATCTGAAAATAGAGACTCCAAAGGGAACAGTCAGTGGCCATGGGCATAGGGTAAGAGGCTGCCTTGTACAATGTCCAACAGATTACTGAAATGTTAAGTGGAGTTATAAGGGGTCATTACAACCCTGGTGGACGGTGTTAAAGCGGCGGTAAGACCACAAACAGGCCGGCGGAAAAAAAGGGAATTATGACCGTGGCAGAAACCGCCAACAAAGACAGCCACTTTCACACTCTGACCGCCACGGCGATACAGACGAACAGCACGGCTGTAACTGCCAACAGACAGGCGGAAGACAAAGTACCGCCCACAGTATCACAACCTACCAATCCGCCACCTTTTCCGGGGCGGATTCACCGTGGATAAAAACACGTCGGCAACAGCCATTTCAATGGGAAAACGCTCACCTCTACACACTACACGAGGAAGGAGGACACCATGGAACCAGAACTCCAAGTACTCCCTGCGATAGTCTTCCTGCTCCTGTACGACCATCATCAACGCCGGTGCGGGACCTAGTGGCTGTAATGGTAGTGCATGCAGGTGAGAGTGTAGACGACACTGGGAGGTAGGAGGGAGACGACGAGGAGGGGGACACAGTGGAGGCAGTGGATGTTGCTGTGTCTGTATGTGTGTGATGCTTGCGTGAGTGCCTGTGGGATGTGTGGTGCTTATGTGTGCCTGAGCTTCCCTTGTGTGTTGACGTGTGTGCATGCTGTTCTGATGGTGTGCTTGGGATAGGCTGGGGTACAGGGGATTGGGTCTGGGTGGAGGGATTTGGAGGGGGGAAGGCTAGAGACAGGGACAATGGCTGCCATCAGTGCTGAGGCCAGAGGTTGCAGGGTTCGATGAAGAGCAGCCTGACCAGAATGAATGCCCTCCAGGAATGCATTTGTGTGTTGCAATTCCCTTTCTACACCCTGGATGGCATTCAAAATGGTAGACTGCCCAACAGTGAGTGACCTGAGGAGGTCACTGGCCTCCTCACTGAGGGCAGCAGAGGTGACAGGGGCAGGAGCTGAGGTGCCTGGGGCGAAGGTGATGCCCACCCTCCTGGGTGAGCGGGCACGGGGCGAAGGCTGAGGGGCTGCTGGGAAGGCGGTGCTGGTAGGGGGGGTGGCGGCTGTACCTGTAGAAGTGGGGGGCACAGATTTTGCCGCCACCGCGAGGGAGCTCCCATCGGAGGACGAGTACGTGTCGCTGGTTGCTGATCCTGTCTCTGCCGTGAAGCTCCCCTCGCCCTCCGTCCCACTGGTGTATTCAGAGTCCGTGGTGTGGCCCTCCATGGCCATGTGGGATGCAGCTCTCTCGTGCTCCGGTGCCACTGTACCTCCGCCTGATGATGCTGATGCACACAAGAACAGGGAGAGCACAAAAAGGGGGTGGGGGACGACAGAAGAAAGACAGGTTGAGTGCATGGCTTACCGCTACCGTTGGCGGACAATACAGACACAGCAGCCCCCTGCACTACGCCGCGCTGTTGGGCTCTACCAGTTCCTGGGATATGGCCTACATGGCTATGGTGGACATCAGCACACATAGATGACACAGGGGCATGTATACCTGTACTTGGCACTCTACAGAGGTGGGGTGGAGTGCCACATGGCCTGCATTACGGAGGGGCCTAGCCTACGGAACTCGCCTTGGCCTAGGGAAACCCACAGCCCTCCTCCCCCACCCAGACACCTTCACTGAGCGCAAAGTCCGCCGAATGAGAGTGTACTCACCCCCTTGTGTCTGCTGTGATGCCCTCAAGCGCCCATCCAACTCAGGGTAGGCCACCGCCAGGATCCGGAACATCAGGGAGGTCATGGTGCGACGGGCACCCCTCCCACGTTGGGAGGCCATCCCCAGCTGAGCCTCCACCGTCTTCTTTCTCCAGCGGCAAATGTCCTCCCATCTTTTATGGCAGTGGGTACTCCGTCTCTGGTGGACCCCCAGGGTCCGGACGTCCTTGGCGATGGCACGCCAAATATCCTTCTTCTGGTGGGCGCTGACCTACATGACATGTACAGGGGAAGAAGAGAAGTCATTACCAACTGAACCGTCAAAGTGAGTGGCCCACATCCCTACCCTTGCCATGTGGCACATGCATTCACAGTCCTTCATGCTCGCAGAACTCTGCCCTCTTCCTTCTTACAACCAGCCCTCTCCACCCAGGCATAGCCCATACAACTTGCTCCCTGTGTACTCACCTGTTGGTCTGGAGGACCGTAGAGTAGCGTGTACTGGGGGAGGACCCCGTCCACGAGCTTCTCCAACTCCTGTGCAGTGAAGGCAGGGGCCTTTTCCCGAGACGCACGAGCCATTGTCTCTTCCAGACCAAGGTCACAGCAGCACTTGCGGTGTAGGTCATCTCCTGTCGAAGATCAGGTATCAAGTGATTGAACAGATAGAAAATGGTGGTGACGTCCGTGGCGGTGATGTCCGCGGCGGTGTGTATCATCACCGGCGCACTTCGTCATTGACTCCTTGGACCCATAGGGTCCAATGTTAACCAATGCAGCACTGCGCAGCGGTCTTCGACCGCCTACCGCGACGGTGTACAATGCCAGCGCAGTTACCTCACATCCCATTGTCCCAGTTTATAGGTCAGACAGCCGCCATTTCAGGGGCCCACATGGCTTCATTTTCAACTGCGTCACACATACCTAGGCCTGGACTCAACACACATACAGACAACTTTTTGGATTATGTTTCGTGTTCTGTGTAGACTGTGGGTACAGACCTCTGAGTTGCTTGACTCTGTGGTCGCTGTTGTCCTTCCTAGGCACCGTCAGCTGGGACATGTGAGGAGACGGCGGAAACCTCCGGTGTACCGACCGGTGGTGGACCTGTTGACAATGGAGGAGCGACATTTAATCATCACCTACAGGTTTGACCGTGCCACAATCCAGGAACTGTGTACCCAGTTTGAGCCTGACCTGATGTCAGCTATCCGCCATCCCACAGGGATCCCCCCTCAAGTGCAGGTGCTATCAGTGCTCCATTTCCTTGCAAGTGGGTCTTTTCAAACAACAGTGGCCATGGCATCAGGGCCGTCCCAGCCTATGTTTTCCAATGTGTTGTCCAGAGTGTTGTCTGCCCTGCTGAAACACATGAGGAGCTACATCGTTTTCCCTCAGGTGGAGGATTTGGCTACTGTTAAAGGTGACTTCTATGCCCTTGGACATATCCCCAACATCATAGGTGCCATTGATGGGACCCATGTGGCTTTGGCCCCCCCCCCCCACAGGAGTGAACAGGTGTACAGGAACCGGAAGAGTTATCATTCGATGAATGTACAGATGGTACGTTTGGCAGTCCAGTACATCTCCCAGGTAAATGCCATGTTCCCTGGCTCAGTGCATGACGCCCACATCCTGCGGAATAGCAGCATCCCTTATGTGATGGGCCAACTCCAGAGGCACAGGGTGTGGCTAATAGGTGAGCCAAAGGTCCCCACCCAGTATATGTTGATGTCTGGGTATGGGATTGCCACTGAGGGTTAGTGTATGTCTAACAGTTGTCACCCTATATTGACAGGTGACTCTGGTTACCCTAACCTCTCATGGCTACTGACCCCATTGAGGAATCCCAGGACAAGGGCAGAGGAGCGTTACAATAAGGCACATGTGCGTACAAGGAGGATTATAGAAATAACCTACGGCCTCCTGCAGGCCAGATTCTGGTGTCTCCATCTGACAGGTGGATCCCTGTACTACTCCCCCACGAAGGTGTGCCAGATCATCGTGGCATGCTGTATGTTGCACAACCTGGCCTTGAGACGCCAGGTGCCTTTTCTGCAGGAGGATGTGCCTAGAGAGGGTCTTGTGGCAGCAGTGGAGCCTATGGACAGTGGCGAAGAGGAGGCAGAGGAAGAAGATGTGGACAACAGAACAAACATAATACAGCAGTACTTCCAGTGACACACAGGTAAGAGACTATGGGGGTCATTACAACATTGGCGGTAAAAGCCGCTTACTGCCGTGCAGAAGACCGCCGATACACCGCCGCGGAAGCGGAAATCCGCCACAGCTATTATGACCCACATCTCGGAATCCGCTGAAATTCAGACACCAACACAAGTCCGCCACACCAAAGGTCAGTGATAAACTGGCGAAAACTAATCCTCCACCGTCACGCCAACAGAAACACGCCCATGCTATCACGACCCACGAATCCACGCGGCGGTCTTTTAACCGCGGTATTCCATTGGCAGTACACACCGCCGCGCTCAAAATACACACACATCTCCAAAACACCGCCACATTGGACAATTCGAAATACACACACCTGATACACATACAAACACCACTCCCACACACCCAACACTATATAAAACACATACCCACATCACCCACAAACCCCTACGACCAAATATTTGGATGAAGGTCAGTGAGACTGCACAGCATAGACAACCCCAGCACACAGAGGCACACAACACCATCACCCACACAACATCCACGCACAAAACACCACACACAACTACACATCACCACGCTCATCACCACATACACCACCCCACCCCACACATCACCTACACCACACCATGGCACGGCAAAGACACCCCAGGTTCTCCGAGGAGGAGCTCAGGGTCATGGTGGAGGAAATCGTCCGGGTAGAGCCACAGCTATTTGGATCACAGGTGCAGCACACCTCCATAGCTAGGAAGATGGAGCTATGGCGAAGAATAGTCGACAGGGTCAACGCAGTGGGACGACACTCAAGAAATCGGGAGGACATCGGGAAGAGGTGGAACGACCTACGGGGGAAGGTGCGTTCCGTGGTCTTAAGACACAACATCGCGGTACAGCGGACTGGCGGCGGACTCCCACCTCCTCCCCCACAACTAACAACATGGGAGGAGCAGGTCTTGACCATTATGCATCCTGAGGGCCTCGGAGGAGTTGGTGGAGGAATGGACTCTGGTAAGTCAAATCTTAACTATCATATCCCCCATCCTGCCTGCATGCTATCACAGACACACACCCTCACCCACTCCCCTATCACTCCAACTCCTCACTAATTACACAAACCACACATCCCAACACCAAGCCCTGCATGACACAACAAAGCATGGACACCCCTCGCTAAAGCATGCCCACTGCACATACCCATAACACCCCCCCAACCATCATCACACAAGCCCCCACACAGGAATGCTAGCACTGGGGTACACGGTCACCCACCCATTGCACACCATGACACACACACATGCAATAATCATGCTTTTACACCCCTGCAGGACCACTACCCAATGTCACCAGACAGGAGGGTCCAGACATCTCTACCCCACCCACAGAAGAGGCCCACAGTGATGACAGCAGCTCTGTCCAACTGGATCCAGATGACCAGCCCGGACCATCGTGGGCCTCGGACAGTTGGTTCCCCTCGCACAGGCACAGCCCACCACAGACCTTCCACCCTCTGGTAACACCAGCACAGCACCCACCCAGCGGGCCCATACCTCCATCCCCAGGACACGTCAATCAGCTGTGTGTCCACCACTACAGGGAACCCAGGATTACCCACCACCCCAACAACAACAGGGACCTGGTGGCAGTGGTAGTGGGCACACGGTCCAGGGGACGGAGGCCCAGGAACACAGGGGAACTGGGAGGGCTGCTGTAAGACAGGGGGCAGACAGGCCAAGGGAACCCACTCTCCACGAGGTCCTCTCCTCCATCATGGGAGCATACCACCACTCCCAGGAGACAATGGCTACGGTCCTGGTCAAGTTTCAGGAGACCCAGCGCATGCAGGAGGATCAGTATTTGGGGTTCAGGGAAGAACTCAGAACCATCAGCTCCGCCCTGGTCACCATCGTAGGGGTGCTGAAGGAGATACTGAACACCAGGAGGGACACCGTGGCACTCCAAGGGGCCCCTGACACTAGCATGGACGATGAACTGCCCACCACCTCCGCCGGCGCTAGTGGACAGGACCCCCCGCCACAGGACCACCACACCAGCACCCCACCACCTGCAGACGGAGAACCACCCCGCAAGCGGTCCCTGAGATCCAGGAACAGGACAGAGCACAATGGCAAGACCCCGCCAAGAAATGAGACCACCCTGATTGTCATCCCACTGTCCCACTTTCTAACCCTGTCCATATTGGAACTGCCCCAGCTCCACTTCCTATGCCCATATGGGTCCCTTATTGAGCAGGGTCTGGAGCACTCCTACCCCAATGGTGTAAGTGCGCATCTACCACTGTGCAGGGTCCTTTGGGTATCTGGTGTGCAGATGCTGGCGTTAGGCATTGTACCCCATGGGCTGGTGACTGTCTCATTAAATGGTTGGGCATGGCCTAGTGCATAGGGTAGATCCCTGTGTGCAGTGTAGGCCAACGGTCGTGTTGTTGCTGGCATTGACCCAGTGTATCCTCTGTCTCTTCCCCTCCCTTTTTGTTTTGTCACCCTGTCCTTGTGTGTATTAGCATCATCTGGCAGAGGAGCAGAGGCACCGGCGACGGAGGGAGCTGCATCCCACATGAACCTGGAGGCCGAATCCACAGAGGGAGAAGGCACCAGTGGGACGGAGCGCAAGGGGAGCACCACGACTGGGACAGGAGGGGAGACCACAGACAGCAACTCCTCCTCCAATGGAAGCTCCCTGGTGGTGGCCGACACCTCTGTGCCCACACCAACAACAGGTACAGCCGCCACCCCCACTACCAGCACTTCCCTCCCAGCAGCCCCTCAGCGTGTTTCCCGTGCCAGCTCACCCAGGAGGGTGGGCATCTCCTTCACCCCAGGCACCTAAGCCCCTGCCCCAGTCAGCCCTGCTGCCCTCAGTGAGGAGGCTATTGACCTCCTGAGATCCCTCATTGTTGGGCAGTCAACCATACTGAATGCCATCCAGGGTGTCGAGAGGCATTTGCAACAAACAAATGCATACCTGGAGGGCATTCACTCTGGCGTGGCGGCCCAACAGAGAGCACTTCAGACTCTGGTCTCAGCACTGATGGCAGCTCCTGTCCCTGTGTCTAGCCTCACCCCTCCAACTTCCTCTACCCAGACCAAATCCCCTCAAATTCAGCCTATCCCAAGCACACCTTCAGACCAACATTCACCCAAATCACCACACAAAAGTGGCTCAGGCAAACATAAACGCACTTCATCTCACAGGCACTCACACAAGCACCATACCCATGCAGACACACCAACATCCACTGCCTCCACTGTGTCCTCTCCCTACTCATCGTCCACCTACCTCCCAGTAGCATCTACACTCATACCTGCATGCACTACATCTTCATCCACTACATCCATCACCAGCACCCCTTCACAACACAACCCTCACGAGCAGTCACCACCCCCACAACCATGCACACTTCCCCTGTGTCCTCTCCCAGTGTGTCTGTGAACTCTTCTCCCAATGTACACAAACGCAAGCACCCACCCACCCAACAGCCATCCACCTCACAACAGCATCCAGCCCATGCACCTTCACCAAAACTCAGCAGACAGACACCTCCTACAACCACTCCCTCTTCCTCCAATTCCAAACCCTCTCCATTCTCCCATCCCAGTGTGTCTAAAAAATTGTTCCTGGCTAACATTGACCTCTTCCCTCCGCCTTCCCCCCATCCTTCCCTTCGGGCCACGGTATCCAGATCCCAGGCAAGCACCTCAGCCACCAAGTTGGCAGACGATGTGGTACCTGCAACTCCCAGAGGATCAAAGGGGGCACCCGTCAGGCCAGCCAGTGTGCCACCTAACCCTGCAAAGGACCAACCCATTCTGCCATCTGCCAAGGTGAAGAAGGGGCCAGCATGCAGGACGACCAGGGAGCACGAACCACCCAGCAAGGCCTCCTCCAAAACTCCAGCTGCCAGTGCCAAGGTCCCAGCAGCATCTGCCAAGGTGAGGAAGGGGCAGAAAAGCCAAGGCAAGGCACTTCAGGCATCGGAGGCTCCAGGTGAGGGCCTGGTGCCCACCATCAGACCCGACAGCCCCACCACCTGTACTGCGGCAAGCACCACCACAAGCACCGCCGCAAGCACCACCACCTGCACCGCCACCTGTCCCGCTGCTGCCACAACAACTGTCAGCAGCAGCATCCCCAGTGGGCAGCTGTCCGAGGTTGCAGGAGATGGGCTGGTGCCTCCCTCCACCACTACCAGCACCTTCACCACAGCCAGCATCCCTGCTGTAGGCACCACCGCAAGCACCTCCACCTGCACCGCCACCTGCCCGCCCCTGCCACAACAACTGTCAGCAGCAGCATCCCCAGTGGGCAGCCATCAGAGGCTGCAGGAGACGGCCTGGAGCCTCCCACCACCACTGGAAGCACCCCCAGCAGCACCGGCACTACCAGCAATTTGCAGCCTTAATCGCTGCAGGATGGAGTTTGGCCCTGCCTCCATGGAGTATCATGCAACGTGTTTCCTGCAAATATCATGCCTCAGACACCCAGGTGGTGGAATGTGAACTGCCACACCCCAAGTGCTGCATCACTGGGCAAAAAGCCCCTTCCAGAACCAGTGGAGAAATGCATCCACTCATCCAATCCTTGACAGGATGAAGCACACTGGCCACAATGCCGCCTCCAGAACCAGTGGAGAAATGCATGCACTCACCTAATCCTTGGCAGGATGAAGCACACTGGGCACAATGCCCCCTCCAGAACCAGTGGAGAAAAGCATCCACTCACCCAATCCTTGGCAGGATGAAGCACACTGGGCACCAAGCCTCCCCCAGAACCAGTGGAGAAATGCATCTACTCACCCAATCCTTGGCAGGATGAAGCACACTGAACACAATGTCCCCTGCAGAACCAGTGGAGAAATGCATCCACTCACCCAATCCTTGGCAGGATGAAGCACACTGGGCCCAATGCCCCCTCCAGAACCAGTGGAGAAGCCACCTACTAGAGAGACTGTGGCCTTGCACTCCCCAGGACCAAGCAGTAGGCAACCCACCCACTAGAGAGACTGTGGCCTTACACTCCCCAGGACCAAGCAGTGGGCATTGATCCCCCTTGAGGAGCAGTGGCATTGTACCATCTTCCGGCTGAGGTGCCCCCCTTCCCCGTCCCCCTGTGGGGCCTGTGTGTTTACGACCTGATGCCCCTGCAGTGTTCTCTCCGTATTGAGGCAGGAGCCAAGTGTGGGCTTGGCCCATGATTTTTGGCCCAGTGGGCCACGGACATTTGCAGAGGACAGTGTACGGCCTTCTGTACAAATCGTAAATATTTGTATATACTGTTTTTCTATATTCGTTAAGTATATCTGCATATTTCAGAATATCACTGATTTAAATCAATTCCTTTTGTCATTGCGTTCTTCCAAGGGGTAACGGGGTGTAAATGTACTGTTGTTGCATCTGTTTGTATGTATAGTGTTGTGGGTGAGGGTGTTGCGTGTTGCATGTGTGTCACTCTCTTTTTCCTCCCCCCTCCTCTGTGTGCTAGGTGCAGTACTCACTGTGGTCGTCGCAGCTGCCTTTGATATTCATCGTGTATGAGGAGATAGACCAGCATCGGCAGGACCTGCAGCTCGGGCTCCATGGCGTGCTGGTTCTGCGTTGCTTGTCGAGAGATGAGTGGTTTCCCTTCCAAAGGCTGTTTCCGCCCTGCTTTTGATGTCTTTGGTAATGCCCCGGAAAAGCTGGCGGATTGGCAGGTTGTGATAGGGTGGGCGATACATTGTCTTCTGCCTGTCTGTTGGCGGTGACCGCCACAGTGTTTGTTGCTACTTCTGTGGCGGTCGGAGTGTTAAAGTGGCTGTATGTTTTGGCGGTTTCCGCCGTGGTCGTGATCCCATTTTCTTTACAGCCGGCCTGTTGGCTGTATTCCAGCCGCTTTAACACCGACCGCCAGGGTTGTAATGAGGGCCTAAGTGTCCAACATGTTTGTTTTCACAATATTGGTACTTTTTTGGTCAAATTCATGCATTGAATTTCTGGAAAAGATTTCAACACCCTTTGGCGCAAGTATGGTAGGCCTAAATTCACCCAAACAATTCTTTCTGACTTCAAGTATAAACTAGCTTAACTCAATCAGTCACATCACTCATAGGTTCCAATTCCTCTGCATTAAAGCATCTTCAAACTGCAGCTGTACAATTTGCTTGTTAAAGATTTTTCAGCAGACATTTCTTCCTACATATCTTTCATCTACGTCTTCTCATATTTTGGTATGTAGAAAGTCATATAAAGAACAACAGCAATGGAAGTGTCTGTCACAGACTGAATATCCTTTTTGGTGTTCCACATTCTCAGAATAACAGGATTGTAGTCATTAATATATTTGAAAGCCTGGGTTCTTGTCAGGTTGTATGTGTTTTGGGTGATATTGAGTAAGTTTCTCACAACATATGAATGTAAATTCTTCAAGAGGTGGATTTTTTTTGCCGCAGATGAAGTAGAGCATGGCTTGAAATCTGTGGCTAAAAAACCTACAAACATATGCATGATGCAAAGAGCAAAGTTCTTCTGGTGTCTTCAAATTAATGCCCTTAATATTAGAGTTTGCTCATCTCAAAAAGTCATGTAAGTCGTCCCATGCCTACTCTGCACAAC
The DNA here is from genome assembly GCF_031143425.1 of Pleurodeles waltl. NCBI lineage: Eukaryota > Metazoa > Chordata > Amphibia > Caudata > Salamandridae > Pleurodeles > Pleurodeles waltl. Next base: position 1,518,115,040 of record NC_090444.1, on the reverse strand, counting down.
TCAGGGTCACAAACCAAGTTGGGGCTCCTAAGTTTCACAACATATACTCCAGCTCACCATGATGATGATACCAATATCTATTGGTCCCACGTTTGCATGCCACCAAATTTATCAAATTGTACTCCAATTTCTAATTTCCCCATGTATTTTGTCAACAAACACTTCTGTGGACTTAGTTTGTAGACTAACTTCTGTTTTAAGAATATAGGGTCACATGTATCGAGCGTTTTTGCATTCGCAAACGATGCAAATCACCCATTTGCGAATGCAAAAAATGCCTTTCACAATGTATGAAACGTATTCACTGTGCAATTTTAAGGAATAGCTAAAATAGCAATTCCTTAAAATTGCAAACCATTTACAGAATTGCAAATTGCGATTCTCTAAATAGGAAATCGCAAATAGAGAATTCCTATTTGCGATTTCCAAAGCACATGTATCTAGCATTTCCTAAATGTGAATTAGGCATTTAGGAAATGCAATTACCACCAAATCCAATTTGGTGGTAAGCATGTGCAAATTTTAAAAATGCATTTTTAAAATTGACATGGAGTGCACACATGCCCCTAAGTCATGTGTGTGCTTCACATGTCCGTAAAAATTTTTGGGGTGCACCAGAGGGGGCCTTAGGCCCCAAGTACCATAGGATTTGCATTTCCTAATTTGCAAATTCCTAATTGGAGTTCTCAAATTGGGAAATGCAAAACCATTCGCACCTCAGGCCCATAGGGTTGAATGGGGTTGCATTCTCTATTTGCGATTCGGTAATAGCATTTGTTCACAGTGTATGATAGTGCAGACAAATCTCTTTCAAATAACAGACGGAATAATAATGGAATACATTGTCTAAATCTAGGGTCTTCTGAAAATAATCTTGTTAACCTGTACTCATATACATCATACCATCTACCTACTCCAGTTGGAAACAGTTGTAGGAAACAGCAAGCCTCCAAGCGTTTCTCCCACACACTTGGAGCTCCTTTAGCTTTTTTCATCTAAAACATTTCTATAGAATACCCCATAATCTCTTTAGAATGGGGTGGATGGATACGGCAGTGCTCATATATTTCTTCACATCTAGTTGTATCTACTCTTTCAAACTGTCCACTTGACAGCAAAATTTCTTCCTCCATACAAGTTCAATGTGTAAGAACACCTACATTTTTAAATGCACATTATTGTGTTCGAGAAATAATGCCGCTTTCTTTACCTTATTCACATCCACCAGATCATGCCAGTCTTTTGGCATTTTTTTGGGCATGGACTAGAATAAATAATTATGTATTGCTCTGGCTGGTATTTTGTTCTTGCTCTAGTAACAATATTTTCACATAATGTGGCTTTCAGACAAATCAAAACGTTCTTCCACAAACAAGTACACTGCACATTCTAACCACTTATCTCTATTTTTTGTTCAGTTTTTAACAACACTTCAACTTTTCTGGCTTGGACTTTGTAGCGAGTGCGCTGACAACAAATTAAAACATAGCTTGATTTCTCTGTTGAAACTGCATTAATCTTTGCTATTTCTCATGCAAAGTTATCAGTAGAAGTATCGGTGTTCATTTCCTCTACACCTGAACAAACCAACCCCACATTTTGCATACTCTCCTCTTCAGGATCGAAAAAACATAGCTGAATTTCTTCACAAACATTTTCAACCTCAGATACTGTACCATACAACCGGGTTGTGTGCATTTCTCGTCAGCACAATGCAGGACTTTTTACAGTTTTGTATTTTTGAATGATGAGCAGCCAGCAAGTGAAAATGATAAAAAGGTTGTTGTGCACACATTCATAGATAAACATGATGGGTGACTTTGCAAATTAGTGTATTTCCTCACTTTGTATAGATTTAAACCTTCAAAGATTGCAATTTTCTGTTTCACACTTTTACATTGAAATTCATGGGGAAACGTTCTAAATACATCAACTGAGTCCTACAAATCACTCCAAATACTACTGCAGTCCCATTTATACACAGTGGCATGTCTACGCCTTTCATGTACCTCTTAAACAATCTCTTCTTCTACATTTCTAGGAACTATTTCCTCCTTTTTAAAAGAAGTACAGTCTTTTACCTCATAGCATCGACCAGTTGTTTCAATTGCATGTACAAATGTGTTCTCATGTAAGTAGCTTTCTTCATTAAAGAAATCCTCAGTACTAGAAGTATGTTTCCATTCTCTTTTGAAAATGTTGTAAAACTTACTTTTATCAATAATCCTTTTCAGTAGATTTTAACTCTTCATACACACCACTGTTTTATCCAATGTTCTCATCCTGTTCCGTATCAAGTTGAATCGTTTTTGCTTCAGGGCAAATGCTTTGTCAGCCACACTTTCAATATGTAGTTTTTGCTTCAATTCTGTCCTTCTTCTCTTACTCTCCCTCATATTTTGTAGCACATTCTGTATTAAACTACTTCTAAACTGTCTCCCTTGTATTGCCTTAAATTATTTCTGTCTTCTTGTGAAACTAGCATTTTTGCACAACTTCTCCTACCTTCAGTATGACTTACTCCTTCTCGACTGTGATTAGATAGCAAAGCTGGATTTTTATTTGAAACTTTTCCCATGTGTTGCATTTTCCTATATGCAGCGCTAACAAACTCTTTTCTTCTTTAACCAGCAGCTAATTTTCCACATCTTGTGCTTTTTTATTTCCAGTTTCAAGTAGATAGTAGTGTGTCCTCTTTTTTTCCTCTTATGTATTTGTTGGCATTATAGATCTTCTTCTTTAAACATAAAAATCTAAAAAGCAAACATGAAAGACAGGCAACTGTATAAGAAATACTAAATCATTTGAAAATGTAAGCAAATTAATACATGTATAAAGGTTTATCTCATTTGGTAACAGGCTCTCTAACTATAATTAGAACATTGAAATGTTGGGAACTCCATTGAAAACAGTAGAGTGCTCTGGGTTTCTAATGGCTGGTAGAAGCCCAGAACTCCTACATTCAAAAGTTGTCGAACAAAGACCTCAGTGCTCCATTTACTAAAGCTTTATAGAGGTGGCAAAGTCCTTGTTGATTGGGTATACAAAATCATAGTAGAATTAATGATAAAAAGCAATGGCACTGAGGTTGGATTAGCCGGCCACAGCACACTTTCTGATCACAAATGATAGCATCAAGTAGCAATAAGTGGGGGGTGACCATTCAGAAAGGGGACTTTACAATAACATCTCTCTGTAAGTGACTGAGTACTGGGTACATGAAAAGCTTTATATGTGTCTGAAAGGATCTAAGAGTGTCTCTCATAGTTTATTTCACCTTACATACAATCATACTTTTTTAAATACATATACTTTTTTAAGCTACATCCAAATTTGTCATACCTTTGAACTATCTGTCATGTTCTCCCATTTTTATCTCAGTATGAATCTCTTGTCAGTCAGAATCTGAAGTCTGAAGTACAGGAATGGTATACCACTCACAGTACAAAGGAACCATAAATGGCAACCCTCACCACTCTGATTTCAGTGATACTGATATAGTGGGTAAATCACAACCATCCCTTCAAATTTTTATTTTGTAATGCCACTTCTGAATGGTCACTGTTTTTTGACCATTTTTGAGACTATTGTTGAGAAGCCTGATTTGGTAGCAGTTTTGGGTGGATTCACGATCCGTTGCGGTGCTCAGAGCAGCATCCCATGTAAAATTACAGTGGATCCACAAATCTACACAGGAGCCCATAAAACCATTTCATAATCTACTGATAAAGCATGTCATTTATAATCTATTTTGTAAAACTGACTGAATTTGAACCCGAAAACTCACTAATTAGCAATATTTTTCCTTTTCAGATTAACACTCTAGTCTCTTCTGTCCCCTTTCTCCATGCTCTTGTAGCTCCATTTCCATGGTGACCATACTTGAAACAGTCTCTGCTAGCACTAGTGCAAACATTCACAGCATTTTCTCTCAGTAGCATACTAGCCTCAAATTCAACTACAGCAGGTGTGGTTGACTTTTTAGAACTATAAAGCATATCCCAAACAGCATAATTTGTTTTTATGTTTCCAAAGCCAGTCCCACATCATCAAGTTTTTCACAACATCACTACCTAATGTTACCCACCTGCATATTTACACCATCCAATCAAATATGTTCTTTTGAATTTTAGGCGCTGTCCTCCATTTTAACTGCCTTTAATTTTGAAAAAACGTCTATTCAGCTGCAGCCTTCGCCTGTGTGCTACTCCTGTTTGCCTCCAAAATGGTCAGAATGTGGATTGTTGTCTTTGTTTTGTGTTTTGGGCTAGAGAGGTGAGGGATAGAAAGAGTGGCATTCACAGGGACCTAGGTTTATCTAATTTAGACATTACTTGGGTTGGCCAGGGAGGGTTAAAGTGAGATCAATTGCTGCCTTTGGTTGAAAGCATTATGGATTGGCAACATCCAGACCTCATGAATGTACACTGTGGTGGCAATGGCGTAGGCCCAAATACTGGGGTAGGACTGGAAATCCTAATGAAGGATACCTTTGCTAAATTAGTGCCACTTTTCTCACACACTGCCTTGGTGTTCTTCAACATTTGCCAAAGGCAGAAGTGGAAGTAGTTAAATTCTGTCCACAGATAGACTAATCCAGGAAACATCAATACAACTTTTTCAGTATTCCTCAGTGACCAAAACATGAGCTTTTTATAATACAACAATTTACGCTTCTATATGACCGGAATATATAGAAACAATGGAGTTCACTTCACAGAGAAAAGTGATTTTGCATTCCTCAACAACCTGAAAACCTGCATCTGTTTCTATGTGTACTAATAATCTATACATCGTAAACACAAAGGGCCTCAATTATTAGAAACCAGTGCATCAGAATAGATGCACCAGTTTTCTTGCACCAGCCTTGGTCCTCCTAACGATGCCATGGCAGAGCTGTATTTATGATTCAGCACTCCATGGCGTACGTTTCCACAGATGCATCAGAAATTCTGATGTGTCTGTGGCGCTAAATGGATGCATTGCTGGACTAGCATCAAGGGGGGGTCAAATGTTAAAAAACCCAGTGTCACTTTAACACCTCCTCTGAGCAGGGCTAAAACAAATTATGCTGTGAGGGTGCAGAATGGTGCAGTGAAATCTAGTGGATTTCACTGCACCAGTTCTATGTGGCTTTTAACGGGGAGACATCTACCTTACATACATTATACCTGAAGCAGTAACTCCCCAAAGTGCTAAAGAAAATTCCTCCACGCTACACGGAGTTCTTCATGTGGGCAGAGTTCTCTGCATGTTTATGTTGCATTTGACAGCAAACACAATGCAAACTATGTACTCACGTTGACAATCACTCATGCAGTTAGCAAGGGTATGGCCATTTTGTTTTTCTCTCTGTTTATGGGGCTGGGACTGATATTTTCTTTGCTATTTATCTTTGTAATCCTCCACCTTCCTAATTACTCTACCCCTCTTTTTTAGTTATTTCATTGCTGTCTCTTTTTCTGAATCTGTTTTTTTTTTATTTTTCCCTCATTTTCTTCCTTCCTTCTTTCCCCACTTGTTATGTTCATTTCTTTACCCCATCCCACCCAGCACCATTTTTTGTGCCCAACACTACCTTCTTTCCATGCTGCCAGCAGGCGGCACGCCTGGGAGTGGCCACACCATTCTGGAGTATCGACTGCTGTGGGGAAGGGGTCGCTGGTTGGTTCATCACCACACTGGGGGCCAGTGCACCAAGCGGCAGTAGATGCACTGGTGGGTGGGCATTATCTATCGGGAACAGGACTTGCTGGGCATTGAGGTGTCAGGGCTTGGTTAGTAATAGTAATTTATTGTTGTGTGTGTTGTTCCACAATGCTATTTTTTTTCTTTCTAATATCAATGCTGACTCTCAGAGGTAAGTTAAGGTTACATTTATATATTATGTGATGCAGTGTGAGCTAGCAAGGTGAGCCAGCCGCTGCGCTCCCTAATTGTACTCATGGGCGCATATTTGGGCTGATTATTTAAGAAGCCATGCAGACAGAGACTCCTCCTTTCACCACCAAGAAGAATAGGATAGTGGGAGTAGTACTAAGTAATATCATCGAGTTAGCATTTCCTTCTCTGTGTCTTTCTTTATGCAGCTTATGCAGTTCCTCCCAATTGCAATCTCCTGGTAAATGTGTAGTATGATATCATCATAGTATGTATCTATGCAGTGAAAAAAATGGAGGCTGTGTCACCCCATCAAAGGTGGTTAAGAAGCAAAGATCATTTGTTTCAACATTAATGCATTGTTAGTGCTAGATATTTGTAAATGTTGGGCCATAATTACTTACAAGGCCTTTTGCACTGCCGGAAGTCATGTCTAGTGACAGTCTGGTGGTGCACACTGCAGGGCCATATTAGCAAGGCAACATAAAGCCACCCCATGTGGCTCTTCATGGCCCTGTAAATGTGGACTGAGTCAATGCAGCGTAAGTCACTGCGTTGTCTCAACGTGCAACAGGGAGGCATTCCATTGGTGTTACGGTGTTAACCCCCATGGCATTTGACACATTTCCAGATTTACAAGGTTTTGTAAAGCTAGGAATGCATCAAAAGCCTATGCCTCCTAAGGGGAGGTGTAAGGGGGATGTAACGAGGAGAAATACCTTTATTTCTCTTCGTTTCTTTGCTTTTTCTATGTGTGCTGGAATCTGCAGCATGAATAGAAACTCCTCTTGTGATTGTTTTTTGCAGGAAGTTATCCCTTCCTTCACAAAAACAATCATCCCCTCTATGCAGGCACACTTGCAGCATGGTGGAGGGGTGCCTGCATTTGCTCATGGCAGCCCATTGTGAGCCACCACAGGGGAAAAGAACAGGAATGCGCCATATCTGTTGTGGATACAGAACACTCCTGCCATCTCCTTTTGACGCAAAGCAGCCCTGCAAGACGGCTTGTGGCACTGCCCTCTCTCAAAAGTTTTCAAATATGGCCCATAGTTTAGGAAATTTTAGCGTAGGGCTTAGGTGTAGGAATTAGTAAAATAAAAGTAATAGGTTAACTCAAGTTGAGTCTATCATACTATGCAAACTGATTTAGAAAAGAGCAACATTACTGTATTTGCTTCTGCTTGTCAAAAAATATATTTTTGGGTAGATTAAGGGTACCACTAATCTTTTTTGTTTTATCTTTGTGTATTTCTCACCTTAGCACCCAAGGGGAAGAAGAGGGCAACATCGTCAGCGGGTGCAAGAGGAGATGAGGGTGCCAGTGCCACCATCAGTGCTGATTCTGGCAGATCTGCTGGCCCCAGTAAGTCTTCCTATTATATAATTATTATTTCCCTAAATTTACGTTTCACCTCTCCTCATTTCAAATACATTTTCTTTTAGTTTTATTGTGCCTGTCTACCTTTTTATGTACTTATTTTCATTTTATGAAAGCTTTGTTAAATTCTTGTTATCCCTGCATTTATATATTTTGCATGTTTCTTCTGTACCTGACTTTCTCCTGTCTGTACAAGCTTTCTTCTGCTTTGTTATTCAGCGTAGCTTTCCCTTCTCCCCTTATATATCTTGCGGACTGGTACTTAATACTAAGAGAACAGCTTTTTAGGACAGGTACTCTACCAACAAGATTGCAAGCCCAAGTCAGCTTTCCTAAACATGTTTGTGAGGGTTTTCTTTGCCTTGCTGATGCCCATTGCATTTGCCAACCAAGACCTTACCATAGGTTCTCCTGGATTAATCAAAATATTCCACCCCAATATTGCACTTCGGTGACTTAGCTCTGCCCCTCCATTACAAAACAGCTGTGGTTGATATGTCTACATTGCTTTTCTAACAACCAACAACATTCCTAAAGTAATTGATAGAAGAAAATAAAAGTGCAATCATTTATTGTGGTTGTATTTATTTTGTTAGAACTAAATTTTGTAATGTTTTTTCCAGCTGCACCGACCACCAGGTCAGCGGCAGCTCCAGTGCACTGGATGTAGCAGTGGTCGGAGGGAGAGACCCGCCAGCAGCAGGGACGGGAGCTGGTAAGTCATATTGCTCTCGCTCATTGACAATTACTAATATACTCACTGCAAGGGTATTGCTTGTGAAGCCCCTGGTTTAGCAGCTGCAGCGGGATTGAGTTCCTATTGGCCTCTTCTCTCTTCAAATCAGCTGACAAAAACGCATAATGAATGGGCGCAACAAATGGTGGCCTGCTGGAAATGCAAACAAAGGATGCAAGAATGGGCTAAAAGAAAGAATGGGTGAAATGGTATATGAGTGAAAGGATGTGTGGGTGATAGGAGATGTATGGGTTGGTGAAGATAGATTAAAGAAGTTAAAGGGGTGAAAAGATGCCTTAGTGGGTGAAGGGTGGATGGGTAAAAGCCAATGCTCGGTGAGGAATGGGTGGAAGGATGGTAATGAATGATGCATAAGTAAATGAATGGATAGGTGAAAGCCGGGTGTTTGAAAGAATGGATTCTGGATAGATGAGTCTATGAATGGACAGGTGGATAACTATGGACGGCTGCATTGGAATAGTGAAAGACTGGATGAGAGAGTGTAAGCTTCAACCAAATGGTGGGTATCAAAGCAGGGTGAATAGAATAGATGAATAAAAAGATGAACGTAGAAATGCTTGAATTGAGAAATAAGAGAACTGTTATGGAGAGGGAGGTGTCTGTTGTTTACCTCATTTGCTTGATTTTCATGGTTATCAAAGCTTTGGTTCAAAATAAGGGTATTCAATTTTTTTATCCTCCCACACATCATCATATGTCCCCTCTCCCTCTTTCACCAATGCTACTATGACATAACTGTAGAGTGGCAGTGTACAATAGTGTTTTCTATGCAATGTGTGCATCTGCTCTAGTTAAGAAGCTTTTACTAAGTTGCCAATGCACTGCAAACTTAAGGTGTGTTTCGCTTCCACCCTGGTGCCCGCTCTGTCACCTCCTAGTACTTCAGTGCTCTATTCTTTCCCAAGTTCAGTCCCAGCCCCCCCAAAATAAATTAAAAATCCTTTTTGCATGTGCCACATGTATGTATAATTTAATATTTCAAGGCTTCCATAATGGATTCATGCTCCTCCAACTAGCCCCCAGTGCCTCCAGCCGCCCAGTGGCACCACCTTCGCAACCGTTCTATCGCATCAGCCCATCCATATTCTACCACTGCTGCCACCCCTTTCCAGCTCCGTGTCCTCCGACGCCTTGCATACCCGGACCACTAGATGGCACACATGGAGAGCAAGCCTCAAAGATCTCTGGACCTGTGTCAAGAATCCCCTCTTCTGATTAATTTATTGTTTTGGTGGCAAGGACACTTGTTCTAGGTGGTGAGGTTGGGGAGGGAGTTGGTACAGGGTTTTTGATCATTACATATTGGACTTTTCATTGGACTGTTTGGGGACAGGGCTATTTATTTGTTTGGGAGGAGGGGTGGGCCTCTTCTGGGTGGAAAGGGTGGGTTTTCCTATTTATTTAAATAAAGGGGACAATTTATTTTACTCGATTTATGCCTCAAATGTTCAATTTGTTGTTTTAGTTTACACTGCTCTCTTTTATTGTAGCCTGTTTTTTAAACCTGCTAAAAAAAAAAGTGTATCTCATTTACTAACACCCTTGCTGTCTTACCCGCTGTAACTATATTGACAACTAGACTATGATTGCCATTGCATATTTTGCCTATAAAAACCTAGATACACATAGACAAGTAATACAACATGTTCTTTAGTAGGAGTTAATTACTAACTAAACAAGGTAACTTCAATTCATAGTTCTTTTTTTACTTGAATAGATAAAGCAAGGAAGTCTTCTTACTTCAAGGATTTTTCCAAGTTGGCATCTTAAGCGGGTGGCAGGTCGGTAGTAGTAGCAACCTGGCATGCTAACAGGGAAGACAGAACTTCACAGAAGGTGCCACTCCCAAGTGTTTGCTGTGGCTTGGCTTGGCTGCAGAGCTGCAAGCACACACAGCAAATTGCTATGTCCCAGGGGTTACCTTGAAACATAGCAGTAGCTGGCCCTGTGGGATGGCAGTCTCAAGGGTCATCAATGGCTCTAAGATAGGAGCCACATGGCCCCGTTCCAATTGTGCACTCAGCTCCAAGGAGGTGGTGGTACCCAGGATTTGGGGGTCCCAAAAAGACCTCCCTTTTAAAAAAAATATTTGACCTTGGGGGAGGTGGTCCCCCGGGTGTGGAGGGCAGCGCAGTCCCACCTCTCAAAATACAGGATAATCCTGGGGAGTGGTGGTCCCCAGGGTGTGGGGGCTGCATTGCCTTCCAACTCAAAATTAAGTGTAGCCCCTGGGGGTTGGTGGTCCCTGAGACACGAGAAGGCCTCATGCCCCCCTGTATTAAGTACATTTATCGCCCTGGGAAGGTGGTGGTCCCTAAGGGCAGTAGAGGAGCACACGGCTTCCCCGCATATTTAAGATTTGCCCTGGGGAGGTGGTAGTCCCCAGGCCATTGGGGAGCATTTGACCCCCCTGCATTTAACTCACAAGCCACAGAAGGTGATTGTCCCCAGGGCAGAAGGAGGTGGCCAGGAGGCTCCACCCTCTTTTTTATACAAAAGCCCAGGACTCCAACCCTGGGGCATTATAGTAACAAATCCACTGCAATTTTGTCCGTACTATAAACAAAGGGGGTCATTCTGACCTTGGCGGTAAAAGTCGCTTACCGCCGGTCAGAAGACCGCCATAACACCGACGCGGCCGCGGTAAACCGCCACGGTCATTCTGACCCGCAACTGGCAAACCGCCAAAAACCCGACATCCTCAAAAATCCGCCACACCAAAGGTCAGCGAAAAAATGGCGCTGACCAAACATCCACCGTCACTCCAACAGAAATACGCCCATACCATTCCGACCCACAAATCCACGCGGCGGTCTTTCAAACGCGGTATTCCATTGGCGGTACACACCGCCGCGGTCAAAATACACACACCCATAGAAAACTCAGCCACATTGGTCAGTTCGAAATACACACACCTGATACAGATACTAACACCACTCCCACACACCCAACACAATATAAAACACACACCCACATCACCCACAAGCCCCTACGACCCAAAATCATTGAAGAAGGCTAGAGACAGAGCACAGAATAGAGAATCCCACAACACAGAGGCACACAACACCATCACCCAAACAGAATCCACGCACCAAACACCACACACCACCACACGCACCACACTCATCACCACAAACGCCACCCCACACCTCAACCACACTACCCCATGGCACCCCAAAGACACCCCAGGTTCAGTGACGCCGAACTCAGGGTCATGGTGGAGGAAATAGTCTGTGTAGAGCCCCAGCTCTTCGGGGCACAGGTGCAGCACACCACAATTGCCAGGAAGATGGAGCTATGGCAAAGGATAGTGGACAGGGTTAACACGGTGGGACAGCATCCATGCAATCGGGAGGACATCAGGAAGAGATGGAACGACCTACGGGGGAAGGTGCGTTCCATGGTATCAAGGCACAACATTGCGGTGCAGAAGACTGGCGGTGGACCCCCACCTACTCCCCCAGAATTTACCGCGTGGGAGGAGGAAGTCTTGCACATCCTGCATCCAGAGGGCCTCGCAGAAGTAGGCGGAGGAATGGACTCTGGTAAGGCAAATCTTCAGTACTGCTTCCCACCCCCACCCCACCTGCATGCCAAATCATACCCCACCCTCACCCCCACCCCCATCACACCAACCCCTAGCAAAAGGCTCACCATCACAACCCACCCATCCCAACACCAAGCCCTGCATGCGACCCCAAAGCATGGACACCCATCACCAAAGCATGCCCACTGCACACACACATCACCCCCTCAAGCCACCCTCACAAAAGCCCCCACAAGGAAATGCCTGCACATGGGTACACGGACACCCACCCATCACACGAAATGCCACACACAGAAGCAATTACCATACCTTTATACCCCTGCAGGACCCGAACGCCACCACACCGCCACAGAGGGTCCAGAGATGTCCATCCCACCCCCAGAAGAGGCCCCCAGCGATGACAGCAGCTCTGTCTCCCTGGAGCCAGACGACCAGCCCGGCCCATCAGGGACCTCTGGACAGTCGGTTCCCCACAGACAGCCACAGGCTACACCAGACCCAACCCCCTCTGGGAACACCAGCACAGCTCCCACCCAGCGGGCCCATGCCTCTGTCTCCAGGGCACGTAAATCAGCGGTGTGTCCACCACTACAGGGCACCCAGGTTGACCCACCACCCCAACAACAACAGGGACCTGGGGGCAGTGGTAGTGGGCACACCGTCCAGGGGACAGAGGCCCAGGAACACAGGGGAACTGGGAGGGCTGCTGTGCGACAGGGGGGGGACAGGCCCGGGGAACCGACTCTCCAAGAGGCCCTCTCCTCCATCATGGGAGCATACCACCGCTCCCAGGAGACGATGGCGACGGTACTGGCCCGGTTCCAGGAGATCCAGGAACTGCAGGAGGAACGGTACATGGGGTTCAGGGAGGAACTGAGGAACATCGGTTCCGCAATGGGGACCATCGTCCTGGCCCTTACCCAGATCGTCACCACATTGCGGGACCATGTGGCACCCCAAAGGGCCCCTGTCACTAGCCCAGGCCAGGAACAGCCTACCACCTCCGCCGGCGCTAGTGGACAGGAGGCCCCCACACAACGACAGGCCACCAGAACCCCACCTCCTGCAGAAGAAGAACCACCCCGCAAGCGGAACCTGAGATCTCACAAGAAGACAGAGTAGGATTGCAAGACCCCTGCCAGCCTAAGATACCCCCTGATGTCATCCCACTGTCCCACATTGTCACCCTGTCCAACCTTGAACTGCCCCTGCTCCATCCTTCCACAGGCATATGGACAATGCACCTGTGTGACTGAGAACTGGACTCTGCCATGGACATTACTCCACCCCCACCCATCCCCGCTTCCCAATCATTTACCTATATGTAGCACTTAAAATAAATCACTTATTCCACTTAAATAAACAGGAGTCTGCTTGTATTCTTAACAAATGTATTACACATAACGGTTCAATAATGTCCAGTTACTTTGTGATGACAACATACCAATTTCAATAAGCTTTAGTCCATGGGCAAAGAAAGCTGAAGTCAGGCAGTGGGTCATACAGCTCTGAAAAGGGAAGGGAAAGTCACAAATCAGTCAACAGGAACTGGGGGGAAACACAGACAGTGGATACGCATGAGGCCTCAAGTAAATGTAAATTGGGGTGGCTGTTTCTTACCTGTGTGCTACTGAAAGTATTGTCGTATGACTGTATCCCTGTTGTCCGTGTCGTCCCCGTCGTCTTCCTCCTCTTCACTCTCCACAGGCTCCACAGCTGCAACAACACCACCATCTGGACCATCCTCCTGCAGAAAAGGCACCTGGCGTCGCAATGCAAGATTGTGAAGCATACAGCAGGCCACGATGACCTGGCACACCTTCTTTGGTGAGTACATGAGGGATCCCCCTGTCATATGCAGGCACCTAAACCTGGCATTCAGGACCCCGAAGGTCCTTTCTATGATCCTCCTAGATCGCCCATGGGCCTCATTGTACCGTTCCTCTGCCCTGGTCCGGGGATTCCTCACTGGGGTCAGTAGCCACGACAGGTTGGGGTAACCAGAGTCACCAATTAGCCACACACGGTGTCTCTGTAGCTGTTCCATCACATAAGGGATGCTGCTATTTCGCATGACATACGCGTCATGCACTGACCCAGGGAACTTGGCATTTATATGGGAGATGTACTGGTCAGCCAAACAGACCACCTGGACATTCATCGAATGATAACTTTTTCTGTTTCGGTACACCTGCTCACTTTCTTTGGGAGGAACCAAAGCCACATGGGTCCCATCAATGGCACCAATGATGTTGGGGATATGTCCAAGGGCATAGAAATCACCCTTCACTGTAGCCAATTCGCCCACCTCAGGGAAAATAATGTAGCTCCGCATGTATTTCATCAGGGCAGACAACACTCTGGACAAAACCTTAGAAAACATAGGCTGAGACATCCCAGATGATATGGCCACTGTTGTCTGGAAAGACCCACTTGCCAAAAAATGGAGTACTGACAGAACCTGCACCAGAGGGGGAATCCCTGTGGGTTGGCGGATGGGGGACATCAGGTCTGGCTCCAGCTGGGCACATAGTTCATGTATAGTTGCTCTGTCAAGCCGGTATGTAAGTATGATATGTCGTTCTTCCATTGTCGACAGGTCCACCAGCGGTCGGTACACAGGAGGATTCATCCTTCTCCTCGCAAGTCCCAGCGGACGGTGCCTAGGAAGGACAACATGGAGCACAGAGTCAAGCAACCCACAGGTTAGTTCACACAGCTTGCACAGTACACGAATCTCTATGCATGGAACGGCTTGTATGAGTGGCAATGCAAGGCCTAGGCCTGTGTGACGCAGTAGAAATCATGCCATGTGGGCCCTTGAAATGGCGGCTGCCTGACCTGTGAAGTGTGACAGTGGGATGTGAGGTCACTGCGCTGGCGTGGCACACCGTGGCGGTAGGCGGTCGAAGACCCTCCGTTAGACACGGCCCTGTGCCCCGCCCCCCACCTCTGTAGGGTGCCAAGTACAGCTACCCATGGTCCGGCCCCACCCATGTGTGCATTTGTCGTCCATAGATCCGTAGGCCTAGTCACAATAACTGAGTAGTGTACCCCCATTGCGCGGCCTAGTTCAGGGGGCTTCTGTGTCTGTCCTCTCCGCCAACGGTGTTGCCAATGCATGCACTCAACCTGTCTTCATTTCTCCCTCCCCCCATTTTCTTTGTCTTCCTGTTCATGTGTGCATTAGCATCATCAGGCGGAGGAGAAGTGGCATCAGCGCACGAGGGAGCTGCATCTCACATGGCCCCGGAGGGCCATACAACAGACTCCGAGTACACCAGTGAGACGGAGGGCGAGTGGAGCTCCACAACGGGGACCCGTGGAGACGTCAGCGACACCGACACGTCCTCGGAATGGAGCTCCCTAGCGGTGGCGGCAACATCCGTGCCCACCGCCACAACAGGTACAGCCGCCACCCAGCGCATCAGCCCCGCCCTCCCAGCAGCCCCTCAGCCTTCGCTCCGTGCCCGCTCGCCCAGGAAGGCGGGCATCTCCTTCACCCCAGGCACCTCAGGCCCTGCCCCAGTTACCCCTGCTGCCCTCAGTGAGGAGGTCATTGACCTCCTTAGGACACTCATTGTTGGGCAGTCTACCCTTTTGAATGCCATCCAGGGTGTAGAAAGGGAGGTGCATCGGAGCAATGCATACCTGGAGGGCATTCATTCGGGTCAGGCTGCCCATCAGCGATCGTTCAACGCTCTGGCCTCAGCACTGACGGCAGCCATTGTCCCTGTCTCCAGCCTCCCTCTTCTGACTCCCTCCACCCAGTCCCAGTCTCCTGTTCCTCTGCCTATCCCATCCACACCATCAGACCAGCCTGCACACACCTCTACACCCAAGGCCAGCTCATCCAGACATAAGCACCACAGATCCCACAAGCATTCACCCCAGCAAGATCCAGATGCAGACATGCCAACAGTCACTACCACCTCTGTGTCCCCCACCTCCTCATCTCCCTCCTCCCTCCCTGTGACGTCTCCACTCACACCTGCATGCACACCACCATCAGCCAGTACTTCCATCACCAGCACACCCTCCATTACAGTCCGCACACGTGCAGTCACCACCCCCACTGCCATTTACACGTCCCCTGTGTCCTCTCCCAGTGTGTCTGTCAACCCCTCTTCCAAAGCACACAAACACAGGCAGCCACCCACCCAACAGCCATCCACCTCACGACAGCCTCCGTCACAAGCACCTGCACCCAAAGACAGCACACTTGACTCTCCTACAACCACATCCTCTTCCTCCACTCCCATACCCACTACAGCTACCCGTCCCTGTCCTTCCCAAGACGTTTTCCTTTCCAACCTTGAGCTCATTCCAATCCCTGACCCACCCCCTCCATCTAGTAAGAGTAAAAAAAGCACCTCAGCCACCACCAGCCCTGCATCTACTGTGACCATAGTGCAGGGCTATTGGAGTCCACCAGATCCTAGGGCAGGAACATCGGCCAGCAGCAAGGGGACAGCCAGCCCCCCTTCTGGGAAGAGGACAAAAAAGAAGAAGGCCCGGCGCGACAAGCCCGAGACGACTGCCACCAAGGACAGTAGCATTGCCCTGTCACCTGCCACATCATCCAAGGGAGGCAAGGGCCACAGAGCTCCAGCGAAGGAGGGCAAGGGCAGCAGGGCGGAGAAGTCAGGCAGCAGGCGAGCTGCCCAGGAGGGCCCCACCAGCCCCATTCCGGGTGTGACGGACGACACCCACGGGCCCAGGACACCATCACAGGAGGGCGCCGCGACCGCAAGTTCGGATGGTGAATGAGCGGGAAGTCTTGCCCAGGTCTGTCTCCCTAGACACACAGGACAAGCACCGCTGAACAGGGCCCCGCCGAGAGGAGCACCGCTGAACAGGGCCCCGCCGGGACAAGAACCGCTGAACGGGCCCCGCCAGGGAGGAGCACCGCTGAACAGGGCCCCGCCGGGACAAGAACCGCAGAACGGGCCCCGCCGGGAGGAGCACCGCTGAACAGGGCCCGCCGGGAGGAGCACCGCTGAACAGGGCCCCGCCGGGACAAGAACCGCTGAACGGGCCCCGCCGGGAGGAGCACCGCTGAACAGGGCCCCGCCGGGACAAGAACCGCAGAACGGGCCACGCCGGGAGGAGCACCACTGAACAGGGCCCCGCCGGGAGGAGCACCGCTTAACAGGGCCCGCCGGGAGGAGCACCGCTGAACAGGGCCCCGCTGGGACAAGAACCGCTGAACGGGCCCCGCCGGGAGGAGACCCGCTGAACAGGGCCCCGCCGGGACAAGAACCACAGAACGGGCCCCGCCGGGAGGAGCACCACTGAACAGGGACCCGCCGGGAGGAGCACCGCTGAACAGGGCCCCGCCGGGAGGAGCACCGCTGAACAGGGCCCCGCCGGGACAAGAACCGCTGAACGGGCCCCGCCGGGAGGAGCACCGCTGAACAGGGCCCCGTCGGGACAAGAACCGCAGAACGGGCCCCGCCGGGAGGAGCACCACTGAACAGGGCCCCGCCGGGAGGAGCACCGCTGAACATGGCCCCGCCGGGAGGAGCACCGCTGAACAGGGCCCCGCCGGGACAAGAACCGCTGAACGGGCCCCGCCGGGACGAGAACCGCAGAACGGGCCCCGCCGGGAGGAGCACCGCTGAACAGGGCACCGCCGGGACAAGAACCGCACCGCTGGGCCCTTCCTGTCACGCACCGCACCGCTGGGCCCTTCCTGTCAAGCACTGCTCCGCTGGGCCCTTCCTGTCAAGCACCGCTCCGCTGGGCCCTTCATCTCTAGCACCGCTCCGCTGGGCCCCGCCGTCTCAAGCACCGCTCTGCTGGGCCCTTCATCTCAAGCACCGCTCCGCTGGGCCCCGCTGTCTCAAGCACCGCTCAGCTGGGCCCTTCCTGTCAAGCACCGCTCCACTGGGCCCTTCATCTCAAGCACCGCACCGCTGGGCCCCGCCGTCTCAAGCACCGCTCCGCTGGGCCCTTCATCTCAAGCACCGCTCCGCTGGGCCCTTCCTGTCAAGCACCGCTCCGCTGGGCCCTTCATCTCAAGCACCGCTCCGCTGGGCCCGCCGTCTCAAGCACCGCTCCGCTGGGCCCTTCATCTCAAGCACCGCTCTGCTGGGCCCTTCATCTCACGCACCGCTCCGCTGGGCCCCGCCGTCTCAAGCACCGCTCCGCTGGGCCCTTCCTGTCAAGCACCGCTCCGCTGGGCCCTTCATCTCTAGCACCGCTCCACTGGGCCCCGCCGTCTCAAGCACCGCTCCGCTGGGCCCTTCATCTCAAGCACCGCTCCGCTGGGCCCCGCCGTCTCAAGCACCGCTCTGCTGGGCCCTTCCTGTCAAGCACCGCTCCGCTGGGCCCCGCCGTCTCAAGCACCGCTCCGCTGGGCCCTTCATCTCAAGCACCGCTCCGCTGGGCCCTTCATCTCAAGCACCGCTCCGCTGGGCCCCCCCGTCTCAAGCACCGCTCCGCTGGGCCCTTCCTGTCAAGCACCGCTCAGCTGGGCCCCGCCGTCTCAAGCACCGCTCCGCTGGGCCCTTCATTTCAAGCACCGCTCCGCTGGGCCCTTCATTTCAAGCACCGCTCCGCTGGGCCCTTCATCTCAAGCACCACTCCGCTGGGCCCTTCATCTCAAGCACCGCTCCGCTGGGCCCCGCTGTCTCAAGCACCGCTCCGCTGGGCCCTTCCTGTCAAGCACCGCTCCGCTGGGCCCTTCCTGTCAAGCACCGCTCCGCTGGGCCCTTCCTGTCAAGCACCGCTCCGCTGGGCCCTTCATCTCTAGCACCGCTCAGCTGGGCCCCGCCGTCTCAAGCACCGCTGGCCCATTGACAGTGCCGGTTCTGTGTTGAGCAGGGCTTCAGGAAGCACTCTGGGCACCATGCCTCCTCCAATAACAGTGGAGTCGGTAATCCTTCTGATGGACTGTGGCTTTGCACTCCCCAGGATGGTCCAGTGGGCAAGCCTCCCACTGTAGACACTTGAGAGACTGTGGCTTTGCACTCCCCAGGATTGGACAGTGGGCAAGTCTCCCACTGTAGGGACTTGTGAGACTGTGGCTTTGCACTCCCCAGGATGGTCCAGTGGGCAAGCCTCCCACTGTAGACACTTGAGAGACTGTGGCTTTGCACTCCCCAGGATGGGACAGTGGGCAAGCCTCCCACTGTAGGGACTTGTGAGACTGTGGCTTTGCACTCCCCAGGATGGGACAGTGGGCAAGCCTCCCACTGTAGACACTTGAGAGACTGTGGCTTTGCACTCCCCAGGATGGGACAGTGGGCAAGCCTCCCACTGTAGGGACTTGTGAGACTGTGGCTTTGCACTCCCCAGGATGGGACAGTGGGCATGGAGGCCCCTTGTGGATCTGGCGTCGTGGACTCATGTGGCTGAGGTGCTCCCCCTTCCCATCCCCCTGAGGTGCCTGTAGTTTTATCATCTGATGCCCCTGCAGTGTTCTCTCCAATGGTATCTGGTCTCCTGTGTGGGCTTTGCCCATGTGTTTGTGCACATTGGCCCACGGACTATGGAACTTTGACGGAATGTGCAGGACTTTTTGACCAAGGATATATTGTTGACTATGTTCATTCCTTATTTTTGTATCTTTTATATGGCATATTTGCCATTCCTTCAATGGAGCTATTTATACATATATTTTATAGATCATTTAAATTGTGTCTTTGCATTATTCCGGGGGGTTTGTGTGGTGTCACTCTGACTTGTTGCTCGGCATTGGGGTGTAGGTATTTGTGGTGGGGGGGTGGGTGTATGGCGCATGTGTGTGCCCGTAAGCTTTCCTCCTCCCCCCTCGCCTGTGTCGTAGGTGCAGTACTCACCGTTGTCGTCTGCGCCGGCGTTCGTACTCCTGGTAGATGAGCAGGTAGACAATAGCTGGTAGGATGTGTAATTCGGGCTCCATGCTGTCCTCCTTCCTCGTGGAGTGTGTAGAGGTGAGCGTTTTCCCGTTCGTAGTCTGTTTCCGCCGTGTTTTTATCGGCGGGGCTCCCGCCCCGGAAAAGGTGGCGGATTGGTGAGTTGTGATAGGGTGGGCGGTACATTGTCTGCCACCTGCCTGTTGGTGGTGACCACCGCGCTGTTTGTCGGTCCCGCCGTGGCAGTCGGAGTGTTAAAGTGGCGGCCTGTGTTGGCGGTTCCCGCCAGGGTTAGAATTCCATTTTTTGGACCTCCGGCCTGTTTGCGGGTTGGCCGCCGCTTTATCACCGACTGCCAGGGTCAGAATGACCCCCAAAATGTTTTTTAACCCTGAATGGGGTCCCTTTGGGACCCCACCACCAGAACTAATGGGGCAGGGAATCCCTACCCGGCTGAAGCCAAGTCCCAAGATGACTCACAATACTTCCTTGTTTGAAGTGTTGTCAGCCTATCAGATCTCTCCACGAGATCGGGAGGGGTTGTGAAACCTTTGCATCCCTATATACAAATTTGGATTTCCTTTCATTTCTCAAAACCTACTGAACGGATTTACAGCAAACATTGAAAAGGTCTCTTTCTGAACCAAGATCTATCTTTCTGCCACATTTGGTGTAATTCCATCAGTGGTTTTTGAGCTATCACTGTTCAATGTTCCCTATTGGAATTAACACTGGAAACGTTCTTAATTTCACCCACCCTTTTTCCTAGCACCCGCTTCATGGATCACCCCAAGATTTTCCAGACAGCAGCTCAAGCGACAGTCACAATTTTGGGGGAAATTTCGTAAAGATTCATCAAGCGGCATTAAAGATATAGGCAAGCAAAAAGCAGCTTTTTCTATAGAAAATAGGTCCTAATTATAACTACATGCACAGAAAAGAGTGAAATGCAAAACAAGAGAGGAATTCCTTTTTAAAAATCAATCTGTCAATGATGAAGTAATGGAAAATAGATCTTGAACTAGATCTTTTCAGAATATAACCATCAACCCCTAGCACTTAAAAACATTTTGCAATGCAATTGCCACATTCTACAACAAGATGAACATATAAAAGAGACAATTGGCCAGCATCCACAAATTACGTATTGAAGAACTCAGTCATTAGATGACCATCTGACCAAAAGTCTGTTTGCCAAAAATGAGAACAAGAATAACACACTGTGGCTAACTAGCAAAAGTCTAGGATTTTGGAAATGTGGCCACTGCAAGGCCTGTAAATATGCTACCAATGTACAGAGCTCCCAAACGTATGAGGGCAGAAAATGTGTGATTAGAGATCATATTACATGTGAAACTGAATATGTGGCCTATGTCATTGAATGTGGTTGCCAGAAAAAATATGTAGGAACTACCATTCACAAATTAAAAATCAGGTTCTTGCAATATCATAGCGCCATCAAAATCAAGATAGAATGTACTCTCTGACTAAAAACTGTTGGGACATACTGTTGCGTGGGCTCTCATTATTCTAAATGAGACTACTGGATTTCTGGGTAGCAGGATCTATAACTGTGTGGGGGACTGAGTCTGACCCACGTGTAAAGAACTCTGTCACCCTAAATCCGGTTTTTGCTCCGGCTAACTAGCAGTGCCTCATTTCTCACATGTGGAAGGAATGATTTGGCAGCCGAGCGCATGACATCTTTGGAACTTCTCAGGGAAGTCGTGGTTACTCAGATCCAAACCAACTCTCTTATTTCCAATATGATCTCATATACAAATGACAAAGACAGTATAAGTTTTATATAATGTTTTAATAAAACGACTGTATTTTAGATATTAAGGCGTGAGCCGCAATAACCAGAACGATACAACACAGTAGGATTGAAATAGTCACCAGGAGAGTAAAACATAAAAACAAAGCTATCATATTGTCTAACAGTTTCTACTCTCCCTCTGCTTGTTCTATTTAGAGCACAGCATGTTAAGCTTCTAGCTTGCCTATTAGAATCACTGTGGAGACATCAGCCCTCATACCTGAGCAAAGACATGTGATCTTGGTTCAGCATCTGCAACGAGGCAGTCAGCGTCTAGTTGTGGTTCACTGCTCGGAATCTCCCTCTTGCGTGTATTGGGACAAGGAAGTGATTTTATAACTAACATGTCATCGTGATCACAAAATGTACCTACGCAGGAATGCCAAGTCTAAACTCTTACCACGTCTATCGGCAATGTACCAGACTGTATCCTTGAATGAAGCACAGAGTAAATATGTTATGGAGAACTCCAGTGCTGAAGTAGGCAAAACAGTGTGATATGAATAAAAAAACAACACCGTAGAACTGGCTATTTGAAAAATAACAGTACGAAGCCTAATAAAAAGCATGTAGAGCAAAGTGCACAGAGGCTCTAAGCTGTCAGCAAATGAATAAAATATATTCAGGGCAAAGTGCACAAAGGCCTAAAGCCTGAAGCTAAAGCGCAATAAATACGTAAAACTAACCACACTACAATACAAGGAGGAGATTGCAGCTCTCTAATCTTCTATGGCATTAGATCGATTAAAATGGGTCCCAGAATGGGTGATAGAACATTGGAATTATGACAAATGGAATCGAAAATGATTTTATCTCTTGGTTCAGAGAATCGTTGGGGACACAATCTTGATACCGAATTATACGTGCATTTATAAAAAGAAATAATAGAATGATCCCACAATGAATATGTAGAAAGAGTGATCCATAAATAGAGTTTCAATATATTCTTGTCAAGTCAAGCTTTGATCATGTAACCAGATTTGGTAATGGACATAAAAAAAATTATCATCAATATAGATGTGTAAATATTATGGGTTGGACTATAAAGAGAAGAGATTATGAGCACTGAAATTTGCAAGGATGTTATTATGTTTGAAAAGTATTTTTTAATCTTTTCATTAGCACTTGGCACTTCAGTTTGGTGATAAGTTTTGTCCCTCAAATGATATTTTAGGATCTGGTTAAATATTTATTTTGATATGGATTATTTCCGATGTGGTCAATCAAAGATATGGAGATGATAGCATAGGAGGTGAATATAAGTCACATTGTAGGCAGAATTAGGGATCACATTCATCAGAATAAACAGCTGATGTGTTTGAGTAATTGGATAGAGAATGTGATTGATTATAAATCCTCATATAGGGATTGTTGAAGGTATTTTACATTTAGAGTGATAATTATAAAACATGGATTTAAATGTCGATATCAATGTTTTTCTTCAGTATACCAGGCCATAGGAGAAATTATCTATGGACATGTTGTTATTTTCAAATTGCAGAACTATATGATGCACATGCCACTTTATTTTCATCTGCTGGATATTTAATATATGAAAGTGAGATTCGAGTTTTAGAAAAGTATTTTGTTATAATTGATATATATTTGTTATATTGCATAATGAGGCTCCATTAGGACAATGAAATTGTTATATTTATGAATATTTATATGTTTAATTTAATAATACCTTGATGAAAATATTATGAATGACATGGCAGATACTTGAAGCATGGAAGTTGTAATAGTACAACACAATTGTCATTTATATACATAATCATTGGCATGTTTTAATCTACAGCATATGAACAACAGAAATATGTAAGACATTGATAACATTGTGGATATCCTTACTATATGTGACTAGTGGTAAACAATGATCTAGTATTGAGAGAAGACTATGAGAAACAACAGATTCATATGTTAAAAGATGGCCGCTCCATTAGTTGACATTCATTTGTAACCGAAATAGATGAGGGACTATTGTTTGTATTTGAGGAGTACTTTGTTGGGGGCGTGGCTAGGCCTGCAAGCAAGATGGCCGTCACAACGTGAAGCTCTGTTGGGCATGAGGCCTAATCCGAAAAATTATCCTGTTTGGAGCTGCAAACTCCGGCCTATTTTGCAGGGGCAGGCCTCGGAGACTCGGGTGCTGTTGACGGTGCCTGCTGCGGATCTTGCGGGGAACCAGTCGTGCCAGTTTCTTCCCCCTGCACCAGGAAATGGGCCTCGCGGCCTGGGCTGGGCTTACCGGCACTGGGGGATCGCCGCGTCTGGTGTCTCTCCCTCCCGACCAGCAAGAATTGAGGGCGCGGCGGTGCTGCCAGTCGCCGCATCTGGAGACTGGGGAGAGCGGTGGCTCTTCCGCCTGGGGTCTGTTCGGCGGTCGGGGGCTCCCGGAACATTTCCTTCCCGGCACCGGCAGACTAAATTGCAGCGCTCTGCCAGAGGAGATCCTTGGCTGGCCCACCAGGGATATTTCTCCCCCTGAGATGAGCGCTGCAGGTACAGAGGAAGTTCAGACCCTAACTTCAGCCTGGATGCATTGTTGTGGATCTCCGGCTGGCTGCTGATCTCTGTGCGGGCAAGGTGGATCGGGGGCGCTTGGTTGTGCCTCCGGATCGGATTGGAGGCCTGACGGATTGCTGCTGCGTGGAGGTGCGGCACGGACCTGGGCCATGGTGGGTCCCATCGCCGGTCGGACCAGGGGGGACATTTGCATCTCTGCAGGAACGTTGGGGGTTGACCTCAGCCCGGGTCTTCCCCCGGCTTTGGCTGCTTACAGACGCGACGCGTGACGCTGCTGAGTGGTGGCGGTGACAATGAGGGGCACCTGAGGCCTGGATGCCGGGCTGCCCCTGGAGAGTGATCTGATTTCGGTGGAGCCAGAGGGACAACTGGCTGCTGTCTGCAGACCGGGGCTCGGCTCGGACGGACCGAGGAGAGCGGAGTGATTGAAGAGAAGTCTGGATGTGTGTCTCTGCCTTGTTAAGACTAGTCTGTACTGCTCCGCTGAGCGATTAGTACTGTCCCGCGGAGCAGAGACAAGCAAAGCTCACCTTTGAGGGTGGAAAGAAGAGAGGTGGCACGTCTGCCTCTCAGATGGAGGAGACGCCTGTGGAGGAGAGGGGCTCGGACACTGCAGTCAAGGCTATGTTCTTGGATCTCAAAAGCAGCCTCTCCGGTATTGACGCTAAGCTTGATCATCTGACTGAACAAATGGATCGAATCAGGGCTAGGGTGGATGACCACGACTCACGGTTTGACCGAGTGGAGGCACGCACATCTGAGCTGGTGGATCAACAACATGGTGAACGGGAGCAGCTGCTGCATATGGAGCGCATACTGGAAGTTATACACAATAAAAATGAAGACTTAGAGGCTCGGTCGCACTGCAATAACATCCGAATAGTTAGTTAGTCTCCCGGAAACTACAGACATGGGTAGGATGGAAGACTTCATGGAAGGCATGCTCGCTGACCTTTTCCCTGGTGAGTTTTCCAGACTGCTGGTGGTGGAGAGAGCTCACAGATCTCTGGGGCATAGACCCCCGCCTGGCATCCCGCCTCGTCCTATCATTGCTCGATTGTTGAACTACTGTGACAGGGATACTGTCCTCAGATTGGCCAGAGACAGGCAGCCGGTAGTCTACAAGAACTTTGAATTAAGCATTTTCCCGGATTATACCCCTAGTGTACAAGCTGCATGCGGTTAAATGCACTCTGAGCCAAACAGACGGTAGATTCTCTCTTATTTACCCTGCGAAACTGAGGGTACAAAATGGAAGTAAATTGCATTTTTTTACAGACCCTAAGCTGGTGGCTAAATTTGCTAAAACGGTTCCTAAGAGGTCTGCGGCTGCGGAACCGGATGCTTTGGGAGCTGAGCGTGCAGCTCTAAGTGACAATGATTAATTTGGACTGGGTGGTGGTGCCCGGGATCACCTCTCCGCTGCTGCTGGGGTGCTGCTGGGGTTTGTTATATCTGCCGCTTTTCTGTTTAGCTTACATTCCAGCTCTAGTGCCCTATACTCCCCCTGCCTCATCTAGGGCGGTGGGATGGATGGTTTAGCACTCGCCCCTTGGATGAGTCCTTTCATTAATCTCTATGTTATGGTTGGGGTTTGTGATGTTCAGGGGGGTGGGATCTTAGCTTTGACCTGTTTGGGGGGTCTGCGTGGGTGGAGGATGGGAATGTACATGTTTCGGTTTCTTTGTTTCCTCTTTCTTCTTTTTCTTCTTTTCTATCTCTTGCACATGATTGGCGGGCGTGTTGGGATGCTGTGGATCTGCGATGTAATGGATAAGATGGTGCAGGGAAATATGACAAAGGTTAGATGTCTAACCTGGAACGTGCATGGCTTGAATGACGGGCGCAAGGTGCGGCTTATGTCAGCATATGTAAAGCGTCAGGAAATTTATATATGTATGTTGCAGGAGACTCACTGGGTGGCGGCTACGCAGAGCCGGTTAAGGGCTGGCTGGATTGGAGAATACCACTGTTTGATGTTCTCGAGCTATGCAAGAGGAGTGGCGATTCTGCTGCGTAAGGGACTGCCTTGGCATACTCAGAAAGTAATAGTAGATCCCAATGGTAGATATGTCTTGCTAAGCGGCACGCTACTGGACAGGGCTTGCAGGCTTGTCTCTGCCTATGGTCCAAACACTGATGATCCTGAATTCTTCAGTGAGGTGTGGTGCGTGACTGACACGCTGGGTAGCAGCGCTGTAATCTGGGGCGGGGATTTTAATGTAATCTTGGACCCGGGGGCGGATCGCGAAAGCCTGGCCACAGTGCAGCACGTTGCTGCTGCTAAAGCATTGTCATCTGTGATGGCTGAGGGTTCCCTGGTTGATATATGGTGGGCAAAACATGGGAATACAAAAGAGTGCACATGTGTTAATTATGCTCATAACAGCTGGTCTCGTATTGATCGTTGGCTGGGGACGAGGGATGTAGAGCTCTGGACACAATCGTGTGCACTAGACGGTTAAGCTACTACTGACGGTTCCTGGTGGATCTGGGCGTGCATATCTGTGGCGCTTGCCTCATGGGGCTCTTTGAGATGGTGCATTCCGAGAGGAGATTCGTGAAGCCATCACTCATTACTTCGATGAGAATGTTGGTTCGGTGCGCTCAGCTGGTACATTGTGGGAGGCCTATAAGGTGGTGATTCGTGGGGTATGCCTCTTGAAGCAACATGGTGTACTCGAAACGTTGCGGCGGGAGTTGGCTGATTTGGAGGCTCAGATAGTGGATTTGTAACAGCGTCTGGTGGTGGAGTGGTCTGGGACCACTCTTGCGGCTATGTGAGATGCTGTATCTCTATATGAAGAGGCCTCTCTTCGGGAGATCTGCATTCTGGCAAAATTTGCCAGGGCAAGGAGATACGGAGATGGTGAGAGGGCAGGCTGCATGCTGGCGAGCATGCTGCAGAAGCCATGGGACAGTAATTACAGTACAGGAATCGACAATGTGGCGGGAACGGAGGGGGTCATGCAGGTCTTTACCGATTTTTTTGTGGAGCTGTATGCAGAGCCCTCAGAGCTAGATGCTGAGGCAGCTCAGGATTATTTCTCTGAGATTAGCCTTCTGTGGCTTGATGATGCACATAGGTCCTATTTAGATACCCCCTTTTCGGTTGTGGAGGCAAAATCGGCAATCCGAGGTCTGCCTGGAGATAAGTCTCTTGGACTGGATGGACTGACTCCTGCCTTTTATAAAGAATTTGCTGATATTCTGGCTCCTCAACTTTTGGAGGTATATGCGGAGGCGGTGGGGACTGGGATCCTCCCCGCTTACCTCCGTGAGGCTCTAATTGTCACAATCCTCAAGCCAGGCAAGGACCCACACTGCTGCGATTTGTACCGTCTGCTTTCTATGATTAACATAGATAATAAAATCTTGGCTAAGATGATAGAGGTGCAGTTGCAGCCGCTGCTTCCAAAGCTGGTACTTCCGGATCAATTGTGGTTTATACCGGGCCGATCTACGCCCCACAATTTGCGCATGTATTTTGAGGTCGTAGCCACAATTGACGCGGAAGAGGATGCGGCTGTGGTGTTCCTAGATGCCACTAAAGCTTTTGACTCGTTGGCATGGGAGTACATGTTTGGGCTGCTCGCCAGAGTGGAAATGAGCGTGCGCTTTGTGTGATTGATCTGCTTGTTGTATACGGAACCCACTGCTAGATTGCTGTTGAATGGCAGTATCTCTGGCCCTTTCCGGGTGGCTCGGGGAACTCATCAGGGGTGCCCCTTGTCGCCGCTGCTCTTCGCGGTCATGATGGAGCCTCTCGCGGCGTGTCTGAGACAACATCACAATGACTGGGGACTGGCATTCCGTCAGCATCCTACTAATCTCTATGTACGCAGACAATATTGCGCTGTATGTTCGTGAGCCACAGCTAAACCTTGATATACTGCTGGATGAAATTATGCGCTTTGGCGCTTTCTCTGGCATTGTGATAAGCTGGTCCAAATCGGTGGTAATGCCCCTTTCCACCAGGACAATACGCTCCCCTTCCCGATATCCGATCAGCTGGACGAATGAACCAGTATGCTGTTTAGGAGTTTGGCTGAGTCGGGACGGGGAGACACTCTGGTTGGCTAATTATGGCAGGGCTATCTCTTGTTTGAAAGGAAAGGTGGTGGTGTGGCGCTCCTTGCCTCTTTAGCTTATGGGAAGTATTGCTATTGCAGAGATGGTAGTGTTGCCTAAGTTTCTATATCTGTTTGTGAATATTCGCCTTCATCTTACTGCTAGTTTTCTGTGGCGACTCCGTTCTGCCTTGATACAGCTGGCGTGGGCGGGAGGACAACCCAGAATTTCTTGGGAGATGCTGATGCTGTCCTTTGAGCTGGGTGGCCTAGCTGCTCCGGATTTAGAACTCTATTATCACTGTGCCCAGGCACATTTTGCACATTATTGGATATGCCCTGTTCGATATTTGCTGCACCTCGCACCTGAAAGTGACGCGGTGTGGCCTGACGGACTGCCTCGGGTTCTCGGAAACCCCGTTCGGCCCAGACCTCGTGGTGTGAACACTGTGGCGTGTACGGCAGGGGCTTGGGCTGCTTTGCTGCGCCGCACTGGAGCGTGCGGACCCTTCACCCCATCGATATCTGTACTTGACATAGCGGACGAGCGGATGGCCTGGGATACGGGGTTGCGTGGCTTCCTTCGCAACTCGAATTTAACTAAACTGGGGGACTGATTTGTGGAGGGGCGGCTGGTCTCCCCAGAGGTTGTGCTCAAGATGGACAAGACAATGCACTAGATCGGTTATATGTACTGCACGTTTGTGCGATGCTCTGTGCCCGCTTCTCTTTCCTCCGCGAGATGCCACAGGTGTGCCAGGTGCTGGAGATGATGTGCTGTGCACAGACACCACGTAGGTTGATTACTAAATTATATAACAGTGTACAGAGTCAGCATGGGGGAACCGAATTGACAGCTAAAGCTAGATGGGAGATAGATATTAGTGAGGACATCTCCGGGGAGGAGTGGAGGGCATGTTGCGCGCCTATGAGAGCTTTGTTGCCCAATTATAGGCTGCATCTTATCCACTTCAAATTCCTGCACTCCCTATATTATACCCTGAGAAGTTTGCGCAACATGGGCCTGCACGCAGATGCACGGTATGGGTCACGAATCCTTCACGTCCTTAGATATACAAATTTGTTTCCTCTTAAGTTATCAAAATAATTACTGAATGGAATTACACCAAAACAAAGATAACACACTTTCTGGACCAGGACACACCTGCCTTATTTGGTGAAATTCTGACCAGTAGTTTTTGTGCTATTGCTGTTCAAAATCCCTATGGCAAAATGAATAGGGAAAATGTGTTTTGGGACCCCCCTTTTTCTCAGCCCTCCCGGACGGATCATCCCAAAACTTTCCAGGTAGCAGCTTACGGGAATGGTAAATTGTTTCGGAAAGATGAAGATTCGACAAGCTGTGCCAAAGATATGGGCAAATAAATAAATGCTTTTTATATGGAAACTAGGTCCTATATATATATATATGTGTATTTTATTCTATGGTTGTCATGTTCTTAGGTCATTGCAAAATGTTTACATAAGTTGTTTGATTAGATGCTTTTGAGCCTTTGTTTTTATTTTATCTATCACAATAGGTACACATTATCTTACCTATTTATCTACAAGCATTTCACTATTGAAATATTGAGGACAAATAAAATAATGTTACAAAAAGTACAAACATAAATTAACTTCAAACACTACAATTAATGAAAGTCTGTGTTTAGACAGTACAACTTAAAATCTCAATATATTTTATTCCTTACACATAGAATCCCTTAGTATGTGATCATATATCTATATATTTACCACTTTAGTCCTATTGTATAAGAGGAAAAACAAAAAACATACTCTCTTGAAAGCTTTACTCTGTTTCACCATCACCTTATATCTCAACCAATCTTTCCTCTATCTCACCCTCTGACTCATCCCAGACCCATTGTACTACTATGATCTCCAAAATAACCATCCTAGACTCGTCCCTCCTCTACTCCTCCTAGCTCACCGCAAACCTCAGTTTATTACTATGATCTCCCAAACACCCCAACTAAATTATGTCTCATTTATCTCTCCTTTAACTTACCCTAATCTCCATTTTACTACTATGACTTCCTTTATCCCTTTCTACAGACTCTTCCATCCTCCGCCTCACCTTTACTCATCCCAAACCTCATCTTACTATTATGAACTCCCAATTACCATTTCTGGATTCTTCCCTCCTCTATTATTCTATTCAATCCAACTAACAGACTCACATGTCCTCTGCTCAAATTAACTCATACCTCCCTATACTAATACTAGTACTGTACTCATCTTTCCCTATACTAATCCACTACAAATTCTTTTGAGTTCCGGAGTAGCGTGCTAGTTGCCAAAAAGTGCTTTGATGCCTCGTCAGGGGTAGTAAGTGCTGTATAAATACAATTTACAATCACAATTACAATTACTATGGAAAATACGAAGTTAGTAGATTTTCCCTCATTGGAGCTTATAAAACAATTTTTATAATGACCCTGATTATGATTATACCACATCCTACTCTTGGAACACCTAGGGCAGATCTTAGGGGTGTCTTACTTGTAAAAAAAATAAAAAAAATAGTTTAAGGTAGTTTTTTAAGACTTTAGAAATGCTAAATCTACATGCCCTACCATACACTAGAGACTTAAAGGTAGGTTGTCAGAGGCAATTATAATTATGCCTAATTACCATATATCTTTTAAACAGAGCACTGGCCCTGGCCCTGGTAGTATAGCCTAGTTTAGATTCAGTAACCACCAGTATCAGTCACAAAATGAGGGTGATCTTGGCCAAAAGGATGACTTCCTCACAGATTTCACTTGATATTTCACTACTCAGGAATGTGTACCAACATATAAAATGGCATCCGTAACTTTCCAGTCAGGTTGCGGACAGCCAATCATGCTAGTGGCACATGAATTGGGCATTCGTCTCAGTTGATTTGTGACCGATCCATGTCCCTGATATCTATATTTCTATTTTTGTTTTTCCTTTAATAACTCAAAAGGTACTGAAGCGATTCACACTAAATCAAAAGAAGAGATCGTTCTGGACCAAGATCTATCATTCTGCCAAATTTGGTGTAATTCCGTTCAGCGGTTCGGGCTACAGTCATGCTTAAAATCCCTATTGGGAATTGCATTGTGAAAATGCATTTTGGGACCCCCCTTTTTCTTGGCCCCCGCTTGACCAATCACCACAAAACCCTTGACACAACAGCTGAACATGTGAAGCATATGAACTGTGAACATTTTGAGAAGATTCATCACAAACCTCCAATGTTATTGGCATAAACAATAGGCTTAGTCCATGTGAATTAGATCCAAACTATAACTACCTACTGGTGACTGGCAGTAGGTAACATATATATGGAAGTAAGCACACAGGGACTTCCATAAATAGTACAAATGAGAAATAAAACTGATGCAATCTTGAAGGCTAATACAAGATTTGCACCATCAAGGAGCTTAATAGATCATATGTGATAGTATCAGATATAACTGCGATTACATGACTAGTTACCGGAGCTGATCCTATGTTGAATATTTTTATCCCAAGCTCATTTTTGTAATAATTGACATGGTTGGGGAAAGACAAGCAAAGTGGGAGAGGGCAACTAAGGGAGTATTTGAAGAAAATAAAATGGCAGGTGAGAAACAACAAAGAATGGGTACAGGCCAACATACAAAGACTCAGATAATCAGAGAATTAGAGAGGGCTTGCATCTCTGAGTCTAACCAATAGTGGGAAATTACATTGTTAATCAAATATGTGGAGTGTGGTAGAGTGCCACGTGGACTATCAATTTTGATGGTGCTGATATTTGGCAAAATGTACCCTGACTTCTTTGAGGAATGGACAACACACATAGGATTACTCCATGAACCTGATGGCCACACTCATATGTGTGAAACATGTGAAACGACGCATGGAGCAACAAACGGACATAAAAGATTAACTATTAAAAAAACTTGAACCCTTTAAAGAACAAGAGTGAGTCAAGGCTTTATTGACCAAAATGGAAGAACGTGTCACAAAACATGAGGAGGCAACAAGGATGTGCAAAGCACACAAGTTCAAAAAGACAAAGTAGATTATCACTATGCAAAACAATTTGAACCATTGCGAGCCAAGGAACAGATGAATGAATTTGTACGAACACAGGTCCTAGTGACACTGAAGGAATTTCGGATCCGGGATCGTCCACTGATGGAGGCTCAAATGATGCACTGGATTTTCACAGGGAGTTGCGACTTCTAAGGATGGCCATGCCACAATGTGGAGGAGGGAGAGGTCTATTACGTGGTGGCACAAAATGAGAAGGGGCAAGGAAAAAGCCCCTCCACGCCTTACTTACATAAAAGCACATGAGGTAGTCTCAGCTATGAATAAGAGGGTTATTAACATCTCAAGTACACCCTTGACTGCCGCAAAAGAAAAAATATTAAATATTGGACTAACTTTTTGCCCCAGGTCAGGTGCAGGCTTCATTAAGATTCTCTCAGTGCTAACCATCTGAAACCACCGAGTAAGCTAGTCCTCAGTTGCCAAGTGGCAACCTGATTGATGAGTTCCATGAGCTAGTTGTTGAGGACATCAATAAATAAAGGTTGAAAACAAGATGGAAGGGTATGAACAATTTCTATTATAAGGACTAGCAATTGATAATCAGTTGAGGAACATGTGATCTTTTAACATCAAGCCCTCAGATAGGGGCGGGAACATCATTATCTTGGATACAGTCCACTACAATGGGGAAACCAACAGGCAGTTAAAAGTCAGGGATCATTATGAGAATCTAAGAACCAATCCAACTACTGCCCATCAGATTAAATATCATGGCTTGCTGAAGGAATGCCTTGATCTAGGACTACTGTAATTTGAAGAATATGTACATCTTAAGGTTGATCAATTTATTTTTTGCCTAAGATACACAAGGATCGGCAAAACCCTCCAGGAAGGACATTGTGAGAATGGTCATCTCACTGCTAGAGAATACATCCAGGTTTTTGGACCTGTATATCACTGTATGCCACTGGTCTGTCTCAGCTCCAGGGACCCCATCCCCTGGGGCCCAGCATAAATATTTTGTTTTGGGTGTGGGGGGCAGTGCAGCCCCTATCCCCAGGCCAGTCTTGGCCCCAGGGACAGAGTAGGAGCTGGCCGAGGGGGATGGTGGTCCCCAGGGCCATGCATGGCTCCATGAGGGGGTCCGGTGGGCCCCTCTAACATAGAGAGGCCTGGGGAGGTGGTGGTCCCCAGTGCTCTGGAGGGACCATGTGCCTCCTGCATTAAATTTCACATTAGCTCTGGGGAAGTGGTGGTATCCAGGGCAGTTGGAGGCTATGTGGCCCCCCCACATAATCACAGCAATGTACCAGGTAGGTGCTGGTCCCTAGGGCTGTGGGGGTCCCAGGGGCTGTAGGGAGAAAGGGTGCCCCTGCACATAATTATAGCAATGTCCCATGGAGGTGGTGGTGCTTGGGGTTGTGGGGGGCTGTGCAGCCTTGCTTTAAATTTCACATTAGTCCCATGGAGTTGGTGGTCCCTGGGGCTGCGGGTTGGTTAGGAGTCCCCCTGCACACAATTACAACAATGCCTCAGGGAGATGGTTGTCTCCAGGGCTACAGGGGGGCTTTGCGCCCTCCGCACACAATTACTGAAATGCCCCAGGAAGGTGGTGGTCCACATTGAATTTCTCATTAACCCCGAGGAGGTGGCAGTCCCCCAGGCTGTGAGGGGGCCTGATGGCCCCTCATTAAAATAGCAATGCCCTCTGGACTTGGTCCACCTGGTGGCTTATTAAAAATCAAGCATTCAAGCCTGTCCTTGTTTGTTTTTAAAAAAAATCCACTAAATCATCATGTTGTCATGAAATTGTGGCAACATTTAAAAAAAAGAAGTGTTTTTAGCACTGGGAGGGTACCTCTGGGACCCCAGCACCAGAGCAAAGGGGTCAGAGTGATTCTACCCGGGCCTCTTGTCTTTTTTCTTCCTTTTTTGTGGGACTTGGTCCCAAAATGGCTGCCAAAATGGCTGCCAACACTTCCGTAGCTAGGCTAGCAAGACCTGAGTGTAAGTTGTTCCATGGTTTCCCATCCGGAGTGAGTTGTCGTATGAAGGTGGGCAATATTGCACATGAGCCTAATTTGTTGTGTTATAGAGTAAGGTGGGGGTAGGAGTTCCAACCTCTGTGGGAGAATAATGTTGAAAGAGGGATGAATAGAAAAGAGAATAAAAAGGTCGTCCATAGGGACTTGTTCGTTGTGATGAGGTCATTTAAAGAATGGATTTTTCTTATGTATGTTGATTTCCCAGACATAAATTACGTAAGAGGGCAAGGGGAGGTGTCAGGTTGTTTAGTCCAGGGTCTAGTGCGTGTGTCTAGGTGCGGCAGCTAGAAGGTGAGAAAGGGAAAGAGAGGAAAAAGAAAATAGCTGGGGGGGGAGAAGGGAAGAGCAGGGGGCAAATAAGAAAGTGAAAGATT
The DNA here is from genome assembly GCF_031143425.1 of Pleurodeles waltl. Taxonomy (NCBI): domain Eukaryota; kingdom Metazoa; phylum Chordata; class Amphibia; order Caudata; family Salamandridae; genus Pleurodeles; species Pleurodeles waltl. Next base: position 1,518,080,765 of record NC_090444.1, on the reverse strand, counting down.
CTGAGAGGGCAGTTGATTCTCGCCGACTGTTGATCATTGACCATCTGCCAGCTGCTTCCTGGCTGTGTCAAAAATGGGCACCAGACTTCCTCGAATAGCGCTGCTTGATCCTGCAAGTTATAGATCACTCGCTCATGGGTGGCAGTTTGATACATGGCAGTCAACCATTCTGTCGGTGTAGGGGCAATACTGGACCTCCAATGCCGGAGTATGCATATTTTGGCCGTGGCAAGTGCTGTGTGAAGTAACCTTTTTTTGGGCTCGTGTTAGGGAGGGGTATGGGTGTGTATCTTGTAAGAGAATAAGTGATGGCGAGGTCCGATTTGATATCTGTATGAAGTCCAACCGGGCGTGACGTACCGCATCCCATAAGGGCTGTATCGTCGGGCAATGACATAGGATGTGTAGTAGGTCACAGTGGGGTTCTATGCATCTCCAACATTTCGCATGCGGCAGCAAGCCTGCCCTGAGAAGTTTAACGGGGGTCCAGTACCAGTCTTGAAGAACTTTGAATAAACAAATTTTCAGGCGGGCTTCGCGTACTCCCCTGTCAAGGGCTTCTAGTATGTCTGACCACTCTTCATCCGTATAGGTAATCTCGAGTCTGTCCTGCCATTTTAAGCGTAGTCGTTCAAGGAGGGGCTGTGAATAGAGATGATTTGTTAACTCGGCATAGAGACCAGCCATAACGCCTTTGTGTCGGCCCCATTTCTGGAGGTAGGTGACAATGGGTGAAGTTTTAAGCGTCCATGGGGGAGCTCCTAATATTCTACGCATACAGTGTTTAAGCTGTATGTATCGCCATTCTTGATTACTATGGATGCCGAACTCCTCCTGGAGAGAGGCGAAGGTTCGAAAGTTATTTCCATCTACTATATGGGATATATTATGGATACCTGCCTCAAGCCCTTGGGGCCACTAGAGGAGATTTCCTCCTATTTTTATGTTTTTATTCCCTGCTATAGGAGCCTGGGCATGGAGGGAAGGGTGTATTCCTAGCAAGCGGTGGGCTCTGCGCCACTCTGTGTTGGTGGCCTTGAGAATGGGGTTAGACGGGGGGTAGTCAGCATATATCCCTCCCATCTCTGTGTGCTGTCCTCATTAGGAGATTCTCTGTGGCTACCCATTGCAGTGGATCAGGTATGTCTGGGAGTGTGTATACTAACTGTGATAGTTGTAAGGCTAGTGAGAATTGTTCTACCGAGGGTAGGCCTAAGCCTCCATAGGGTCGTCGCGCCAGGATAGTTGCAGGTTTCAATCTTGGGCGTAAGGAGCCCCAGACGAAGGTCCTTATGGATGCATCAATCGAGCGAAGTAAAGGGAGGGGTACCTGTAGGGGAGCATGCCTAGCACATATGTAAAGCATGGTAGTGTAGTCATTCTGACCGCCTGTGTCCTGCCCCACATGGACAGGCCCAATAGTGACCATTTGGCAAAGTCCTGTTTCATTTTAGATATAAGGGGGTCTAGGTTGTCCCTAACTATGTGTTCCAGGCCTCGGTTAATAAACGTTCCTAGGTATTTGAGACGGGTCGGTGTCCATTGGAGTGGGAGGCCATGTATCGCTGCTCTCGTCGTTATGCGGGATAAAGGTAGTGCTTCGCTTTTGTCCCAGTTTACCCGGTATTCGGATAGGAGTGCGAAGTCCTCTATGGTAGAGAGCAGTGCAGGTAGGGAAGTTTCTAGATCTGACAGGGTTAACAAAATGTCATCTGCGTAGAGATAGATTTTGGATAAGCCCCCGGTTATTTGAATACCTTTTATCTATTGGGAGTTCCGTATGGTAGCTGCCAGGGATTCCATGGCCAATAGGAATAGGAGCGGTGACAGAGGGCAACCCTGGCATGTGCCTCTTCCAATACGGAAGGGGTCTGATAAGAAGCCCCCACAATTGACCTGTGCTGTGGGATGGTCATATAATAGACATACTCTAGAGATAAATTGTTCCCCTAGGCCAAAGTGCTTCATGGTAGTGAAGAGATAGGACCATTCAATGCGGTTGAATGCTTTCTCTGCATCTAGGGATAGAGCTAGGGTTTCTTCAGGCATATGTAGAGTTTCCAGCAGTGTATGGTAGAGAGTGCGCATATGATTTCTGGAAGTGCGGCCCGGTACGAACCCCACTTGGGTGTTGTGAATCAGAGATGGTATCACTTTGCGTAGGCGTGCTGCTAAAACACTGGCTAGGAGTTTAACGTCTCCGTTCAGGAGGGAGATAGGACGATAGCTGCCACAGAGGAGGGGATCCTTCCCTGGCTTAGGTAGAACGACAATTGTAGCCCTGTTGGATAAAGCTCCCAGGGAGCCTTCCTGACATGCTTCCGTTAGTGCTTCATATACTGCAGTGATTGCCTCTTCCCCGTCCCATTTATAAAATTCCGCAGTGAATCCGTCCTCTCCTGGAGATTTATGGTAGGGGAGGTTTGTTATAACTTGTGTTATCTCTTCCTTGCTTATATCGCCATCTAGGAGGGCTCTGCCAGCCTCCGACAAACGAGGCAGGTTGGCCGTGTTAAGAAATACCTCTATCTGTGTCTGATCAGTCGTTGTTTCCGGAGTATAAAGATGTCGGTAGTACTTGGCAAACTCATTCACAATATCTTGCGGACGAGTAGCACCGCTCCTGAGGAAGATGTTATAGCCGAAATGGCAGAAGCAGCCTCTCTTTGTCAGAGCGGGCCGCTAGGAGGCGTCCTGCTTTTTCTCCTTGTTCGTAATGGCGGACTCGCAATTTCTGCAGTGCATATTCCGCCTGAGACTTGTAGAGTTCATTGTGTGCCATGCGGGCTTGTTCTAAGGAGCAGCGTAACCTAGGGGACGGTTGGGCGGTGTATTGTTTAGTGAGGTTCTGAATTGTGGTCTCTAAGGTGGTTTGGCGGGCTATTCTGTCCTTGTTGGCCAATGCTGCATCTCACATCATGTTCCCTCTCAGGGTCGCCTTTGCCGCTGCCCATAGAACCCTTTTGGAGGTCACAGTGCCTGTATTCTCTATCATGTACGTAGATACGTGAGCTCTTAATTGCTCCTTCCCTTGGGGGGAGCGGTATCTGCGTACAGCGAGGAGCCATGGTTTTAGGCCTGGGGGGATAGGGCTACCTGGATCAGGATTAGCGTTAGAGAGTGGTCTGAAAGACCACTGTCTAGGATGCAGGTGTCCAGTATGTGGGGGATTACAGTGTGTGATACCAAAAAATAGTCCAGGCGCGATTGGGTGCCATGGACAGCAGATATAAAGGTATATTCTTTATCTTCGGATGTTGTATTCTCCAGCAATAAACTAGACCGACGTCCGCAGTTAGGTCTGTCAAGAGTGCTCTGTCGTGATTGTTGCCTTCATCAATGGGGCCTGTCCTGTCCAGTATGGCGTCTTGGGCGAGATTCCAGTCGGCCCCGATTATATATCGGTAGTCCCGATTTCTGTCAGGAGGCGATTTAGTTGTAGGAGGAATGTGCGTTTTGAGCCGGTTTGTGCATGGACGGAGCCCAGACATAAGAAGGTATTCCCTATTTTTAGTTTGGCAATTATATACCTTCCTTCTGCATCGTTCCATGTTTTAATGATTGTGATCGGAAGGAATTTATGCATTAATATCGCCACCCCGCATTTGCAGGGCGTGCTGCTTCCGGGTTCTTGGATCGCTGGGCAGCAGCTGAAAGCAACTCTCCCCACCCAGTCCTGTTTAAGTTTACTGGATTCCAGAATGTCAAGGTGGGTCTCCTGGATCAAGGCGATATCTGCTTTTTTGGATTGAAGACAGGACAGTAATTTTTTCTGCTTAACATAGCTTGTCATACCATGTACATTCCAGGAGAGGATCCGCAATGGTCGTGTCGCTTGAGAGGCACTCCTCGGCATCCTGGACGAGTGTGAAGGATCTTGCTTGTTCCGGTGTTAGCACTAACGAGGGGGGGAGGAGAGGGGGGGAGGAGGAGCTACTATCTCAGTTGTTCGAGTGGAAATTATAATTGTTATGGTGCAGTGGGTTATGGGAGGAGGGGTGCAGCTGGCAGCGGCCGGAGGTGCTCTCTAGAAAAGGGAAAAGAAAGGAAAGCGGGGGCGGAGGAAAGGGAGAAAAAGTAGGATAGATAGAGGGAGAGCCGGGGGAGCTATAGAGGGAAGAGGAGACAGGGGAAGAAAAGAGAAGAAAGGAAAAGAGAGGTGAGAAACAGAGGGAGGAAGATGAAAAGATCGGTGTATATATTTAAAATTAAGAGAATGCCGTAAAAAGATACTAGAAGGGGAGGTAAGGAAATAAGGAAGAGAGGGATGAGGAGGCTGGAGGTCCTACCTCCTTAGTTAGATCTGCAAACGGCAGGTCCGGTTCCTCTCGTAACTCACGTGCCATCGGGGTGGTCCATGCCGGGGGGGAGGGGCAGTAGGCAGCTGGCTGTCTATATGCTAATGGCAGGGAGAGGAGTAGGGTTCGTGGTTGTGTATTGAGAGTCAAGAGACGGGCCTATTTGTCGGTGGGTGATGATAGTTGTAGTGTTTATATGACTGAAGTGTGTACTTTTAGGAGTAGGGGGTAGTTGGTTGTCGTCATGCCTGTGTGGTACTGTCGTGAGATGTTTTTGATCGTACAGGAGAATTGGGAAAAGGTGAGGAAGGGGGGGGAGAGAGATTGGTGCAGGATGGAGCTTTAATACGTGTTGCATAATGCATGATGGTGCAGGGGACGGGGAATGTAAGTGTATGGGGGAGAATCCTAAGATGATATTGTAGGGTAAGGACAGAGTGGATGGAAAGAAGGGGATATTCAAGCGGGGGAGGTTGGGGCGGGGGAGAGAGGGGTCAGACGGAACAATATAGTTCTGGTGCAGGCAAAGATACATAAAGATGTAAATATAAAGTACATCCTGAGTATTTCTTTTCAACTGTAACATCACTTTAGCGCCTACTTCAACATTCCTATAACCTATTAATTCTTATTAATATAATATGTCCTATTACCTTATCACTTCGTTATATTATGAACTGTTGAACTAGGTGTCAAGCTATTTATCATAGAGTAAACAGTGAGTGCTGCCGAGCCCTATATTATGTGAGGGCAATGTGTGGTCCACCCTATTACAGGTACCTTGTCGCGTATTGTTACATCATAATACTATAAGGAGGAGTGTATTCGGATATTGCCAGTTTATTAGCTTGGCACATACTACCCTCATGATCGTCCTGTCTTTGGTGGGAATCGCGGGTATCGGTGGTAATTAATCTGCGGACGGGTGTGTGCGTTTGAGAGGGGGTAATTGACAATTTATATTGTGATACCTTAGTGTGGGACACCATATTATTATGCTATGTTATGGTATAGTGTATCATATTATATAATTTTATTTTATTATATTAGTGGGGGTATTGATGTACATTGGGTCACGTTGTGTTGTGTGTGTCCCAGAGGGTAGGCTAATTTATCTTTGTTTGGCCCAATCTCGGCCCCTGGGATAGCTATGGAGGTTAATTAGTTCTGGTGTCGGCATTAGTCTTATGTGTTGTGTGCTGGGGTAGGATTGGGTTGTATTGTGATACTTGCTGCTATGGGGTATTCTGTAGCACATTGGGAGCGTGTCGATTTCTGTAATGATTGTTTGTTTTTTGGTACCGCTTGTGCTATGTTGTAAGACCGAGTCTGGACTCTTATGTAGCGTACGGGGAGGTGGTGGATCTAGTCCTTACATTGGTGTGTGTACTCTGTCGTACCCTAAGGACAGATTACAATTTACTGGATGGTTACACATTATAAGGCCTTATATTGAATTATGGAGAACATGTGCTTTTGAAGCATCTGGCTTTGACAACAGCACTAACGATCTTAGAAAATTATAATAAAGGTACACAAATATGATCTGAATAGGTACTCATCCGTCCTTGGGGTCGGCAGCTGCTGCAGTATTTTTGTTTTCAAGCAATTGTCTCTCTTGTGTGCAGTATTGTGTCTTGTTCTCAAGAGGGTGCAGTCGTTGGTTTTAAAGGGGAACAGGATTTGTCCCTTTCCGATATTTGGGTGTAGGTTACTACTCCGTGTAAGACCTGACCCCTGTCATCATGTGATCTGACCAGTCTCTCTATGTCTCTGCCTCTTTGACCGGCTTCAGTGTCACATAGAGCCATGTTCGTTTTCTCCTTTCCTGGGGAGAAGGTTCCAGTACCTTCATTGTCTCCTGCGATGTCGTGAAAACAGTTTGTGCTAGTAGAGTCCATAGATTGAGATTGGAAGGAATCAAGGAAAAGTCTTAGTTCTTCGCGATTGTAAAAGTCCTTGGATACTCCGTTTTTGGTAAGCCACATTCTGGCAGGATCGAAAAGGACATATTTTATCTCTAGCTGGCGAAGCCGGGTCGTAAGGCTAGGAAGGCTGTTCTGCATTCATTGGTCTCCTTGGAGTAATCAGCAGTTATTCTGGATGTCATGCTGATCTATTCGGAAAGGTCCATGATTACGCGCCGCTTTAAGTATTTGACGGGTCTGGTTATGCTGTAGCAAGCATGCGATGATTGGTCGGGGCCTTGAAGTATTGTTGGAGCGTTTTGGGCCTATTCTATGTGCCCGTTGGAATTCTAGCGGTGGGTCGAAGTCCAGTGAGGTCAGTTTTGGGAGGGTGGAGCTCAAAAAAGGCCTGCATATTCATGCCTTCTTCATTTTCCGGGATCCCATGTAGACAAATGTTATCTCTCCGACTCCTATCCTCCATGTCTGTTAGTTTACTCCTGAGGTAAAGGAGGTCTTGGTTTCGGTCCCGAGACACAGTGGCCTGCGCCTCTAATGATCCCATGCGTTGTTCCAGTCCCGTCACTCTGGATTGGAAGCTTGCGATTTCAGATCGCATGGATTTGGTCTCTAGTGTCAGAGAAGTTATAGAGGCGTCCATCCCATATATGCGGCGACTGACAGTGGTAATTTCCTGTAGTATCCGGTCCATAGTTGTGGGGTGGTCTTTGTTAGCCATTGTGGTGAGCTCGGTTGAAGGTGGCGATTTTTGAGGGCTTGTCGAAGTGGGGGTTAGGCGTTTGTGATGTAGCGCTTCCGGGAATAATAGCTGTCGTGCTGGTTTACTGGCGGATTTATGGTTCGGTTTGTTACCGGGCATCGCCTCGACGGTCCACAAAGGTTGTCCACTTAGAGTCCGGTTTTCCTTCCTCCAGGTCTGGTAGGGGTGTGGGCTTTCTGTGCCAGTCGGTTCTTGTTTCTATTCCGTCTCTCCTCTTTTTTTGTTTTTTCCTCCTCTCCAATGGCTGTTTTCGCCTATTCGTTGTTCTCCACTTTCTTTTCTTTTTCCCCCTTTATTTATATATACATGTCTCCCTAGCGACTATTACGAGTTGTGACGACCTGTCATTGTCTTTGGATCGGAGGGGAAGTTATACCAATGATAATTCCGCTGCAGTGGAGTTGGTGCAGGAACTGCCATAGCCCAGAGTATTGAAAGGTTATGTCCACTATTCCCCGTGCCAGGCTCTCCTGTGATTGGTGTTGAATGCGGAGAGCATTAAGGGGTGAGAGTGGTGGGTATGCCTTTCTCCAAGTCTTTTGCCAGCAGTCTAGCCTGGTTGGGGTTGTATGTGACTGTATTCTCCACCTGTTGTCACCGGTGCTTCCCTGAAATGTACGAGTTGCGGTGGGGCGTTAACTCCTGCCCTTGACCCTAAGTGATCTGGTTGGGGCCCTCCTAGGTTTTCTAACTTGGATCACTTGTCCCCTATGTAGTATTCTTTTCCGTGTATCTTTTCGTATCGTTTTCGTTTTTTTACCTTGTCTTTCTTTTGGTGGTGTTCCGTCTTAACTTTGAGGATCTTTTTTTTGGGGGGGGGTATTCTCCCGTTGTCCTCAGGTCCTTTCTTATTTTCCTCTTTTCCTCCTATTCAAGCTTTTCTCTATTCACCCCCTTCTTTTCTAATTCTGGTTTACGGTGTGATCATCGTACCCCTTCTTTCCTCGTCTCTCTCCAGCATGTTCTATGGGGAGAGGAGTATAAGGTGTTTGGGTGCGGTAAGTTTTTTCTGCCTTCTTCTTCACCTCCCTGCTCTCCTGTCTGTCTCTCTGCTCCTCCAGCTCTTTCCGTTCTCTTCTCGCTCTCTCCACTCGTTATGGTCTCCCCCTCCGCCCCTCCGTCTCCTCTCCTCTCTTCCTCTCCACTCCGTTCCCCTCCGTTCCTCTCCGTTCCCCTCCTCCTTCCTCCTCTCCTGTTTCTCCCCCTTCTCCTTCTATTTGGCTGGTATTATTTGCTTTATGGGGGGAGGAGGAGGTAGAGTTGGGCTTGGTTTCTCAGTGGAGGGTGGTCTGTAGGGTAGTACACTAGCCCAATGTCTTTCAGCACTGGGGAGGATGGGGGTGGGTGGGGGGAGCCGTACCTCCACCACCGATGATCTCCGATTTCCAGATGGGGTTCTCCGGCTTGTGTTAGAGAGGTGCGGTCCCGCCTCTCCAGTAGAATCTTTACCCTCTCTGCAGCCTTCGGAGGGTTGGAAGGTCCTCGACGCCTCAACAGGTCTCCCCGCCAGAGTCCGGGAGATCCAGGCACCGAACACAAGCAGCTCCTCGCAGCTCCCGCAGCCCACCAGGCCGCTCCACAGCCGCTGCAAACACACCAGCCGCGGCCCTCGTATGGCGCGACTCCGCACCTCCGGCCAGGCCCTCTCCTCCGGGAGTGAGTCATGAGCAAGTCGTGAGTCCCCGGTCCCCAGACTCGCCTCTACGGTGTCCCCGGGCGCCGGTCCGAGGCACGACAGTTGGTAGAACGAATAGCGCCGGGTGCAGTGTATTCTCCGGCTGTCTCTGTGCCTCCGCCGCCCCCCCCACAGAGCGCTGTAGGCGGCCATCTTGCTTCGTGGCCCGGCCACGCCCCCCTGCTGTTGGCTTTTTAACTCTGAGCACTTTACCACTGCTAACCAGTAGTAAAGTGCATGTACTCTCTGCGTAAATTGTATGGTTGATTGGTTTATTCATGATTGGCATATTTGATTTACTAGTAAGTCCCTAGTAAAGTGCACTAGAGGTGCCACGGCCTGTAAATCAAATGCTACTAGTGGGCCTGCATCACTGGGTGTGCCACCCACATAAGTAGCTCTGTAATCATGTCTCAGACCTGCCACTGCAGTGTCTGTGTGTGTTGTTTTAACTGTAAATTTGATTTTGAGATTGTGTGTTTGAAAATGCCAGTTTTAGAAAGTGAGCATTTGTGTTGCTTATACCATTTCTGTGACTCTGCCTGTTTGTGGATTCCTTGTCTAGGTCAGTTTGACAATTAGGCTGTTAGCCATCTGTGCTAGGAGGGAGGGGAAGAGTGGGCACTCACACCTGAAAGGGCTGTGCCTGCCCTCACACAATGCAGTCTTCAACCCCCTGGTGAGTGTCTTGGGCCTGGCCTGGGCAAGGCAGGACTTCACATTCCAAAGAGACTTTACTTTGAAGTAGGCCTACTTCAAAGGAGAAAATGGGTATAAGAAGGGCACCCAAAACCACAGACTTTAGATCACTTCTGGAAACCAAGAGGAACCTCTGCCTGGAGAAGAGCTGAAGAGCTGGGGAAGAAGAGTTGCCCTGCCTGTGGCTGTGCTTTGTGGAGATATCCTGCAGTGTCTGCTTCTGCCAGAGTAAGAGGGCGAAGACTAGACTTTGTGTGTCTTCCATCTTGAGAAGAAATCTCCAAGGGCTTGAATTAGAGCTTTCCTCCTGTTGCTTGAAGTCTCAGGGACATTTCTCTGCCAGCACCTGGAGTCTCTGGAGAGACTCCTACTCTGCCCTGGTGCCCATCCAGTTTCTGGGGCCCTGAAAGGAGAAGCTGGCAGCCTAAGAGGAGGAAATCTACGCACAGAGCGCCGTGCGGGGAAAAGATCGACGCGACTCCGATCTGTGGCTGAAGAAACAACACGCTGCCAGCTCCATGGCTGAAAATCGACGCTCGCCAGAAATGCGACCGAAGAATCGATGCACGGAGCTGGAGAAACAATGAGCAGCTGGGAGATAGCAACCCGCGCTGCGTGGTTTTCGAATCATCGTGCGGCTGGATTTCCGACGCAAACACCACTGGGGGTGTAAAAACAACCCAAAGCCTACCCGAACCCGAGAGTGCTGACCGGATCAACGCATCACTCTCCTGCGGGGAGAAGAAACGACGCGCCTGACCCGACGAAAGGAGAAACGAAGCAAGGTCTCGCCCGTGAGTGAAATCAACACATCACAAGCCCTTTTTGACGCACACTCGCCCTTGCAGGGTTATTTTTGATGCACTCAAGGTACATTTTCACACCAACAGTGTTAGTGTGTGTTTGAAACTACTTAAAGACTATTTTTGATTTTTAATTGATAACTTGACTTGTGTATTGTGGAATTTTGTCATTTTGGTCTTGTTTTGTTTAGATAAATATTTCCTATTTTTCTAAACCTGTGTTGTGTCATTTTGTAGTGTTTTCACTAAGTTATTGTGTGTGTTGGTACAAATATTTACACCTAGCACTCTGAAGTTAAGCCTACTGCTCTGCCAAGCTACCAAAGGGGTAAGCAGGAGATAGCTGAGGGTGATTCTCTTTTACCCTGACTAGAGTGAGGGTCCTTGCTTTAACAGGGGATAACCTAACTCTCAACCAAAGACCCCATTTCCAACACAAAACAATTGCAGTTAACATGGATTTTAAATTGGTGCTAATACATTAACAAATATGAAGAGGTCCCCATACCTTAGGGCACGAGTTATAATTACTTGAGATAACTTTATCAAGAACTGGTGAATTTCTATGGTTTCATCGTTTAGAATGTGAGCCTAACTATAACGTATGTGCAACTTGTGTTTTTTTAGGTGAATTTCTATGTTTTTCTTCACGTATAGTGATTTGCATTACTATACATAAATCCAACCGCCTCCGCATATGCGGCCAGGCCCTGAGGCCAACCCCCCTAAGAATTCAACCTTGCACCATACATGGCTTTTGCCCCATGCGCAGCAGGGGTAACCCTCAAGGCCTGACCTGCAGCCAGATCCTATGGTCAACCCCTCTAACCACCCAGCCCTACAATGCGCACAGCCCTTTGGCCATGCGTGGTGGGAATTGGCCACAGCCTGTCTCTCTGGGTGTGAGAATAGGTGTGAGAGGGTGCATCAGGGGATGAGAGTGGCTGTGAGAGTCTTAGTCTGGGTGTGGCAGTCAATCAATCAATCAATCAATTTTTGTAAAGTGCAGCTACTCACCCATGAGGTTCTCAAGGCGCTGGGGGGAAGTGGACGGGCCTCACATGAAGAGCCATGTCTTGAGGTTCTTCCTGAAGATGGTGAGCGATGGGCTTTTTCTGAGGTGCAGGGGGAGGTTGTTCCAGCACTTTGCTGCGATGTAGGTGAAGGATCGTCCTTCAGTGGTGGTTTTATGAATGCGAGGGATGGTGGCCAGGGCCAGCTGGGCAGAGAGAAGGGATCTGGCAGGGTGTAGAAGGAGACGCAGTGGTTCAGGTAGGCTAGTCTTGCATTGTGTATGGCCTTGTACATGTGGGGGAGTAGCTTGAAGGTGATTTGTTTCTCAACCGGGATCCAGTGGAGGGTCCTCAGGTGTTTGGAGATGTGTTCTCAGCGTGGGAAGTCCAATATGAGTCTGGTGGTGGCATTCTGGATGAGTTGTTGTTTTTTTATGTTTTCTAGTAGAGGTGCTAGCATAGAGGGCATTGCCATAGTCGAGCTTGCTTGTTACTAAGGCATGGGAGACTGTCCTGTGGCAGTCTGCTGGTGTCCATCTGAAGATCTTCCGAAGTTTGCGGAGTGTGTGTCAGCAGGAAGAGGCGACTGAGATTATCTGGTGGGTCATGGATTTGGAGGAGTTGAGGATGATGCCGAGGTTGTAGGCGTGCTCAGTTGGTGCGGGGGGTGCTGAGAGATGTGGTCCACAAGGAGTCATCCCAAGTTGATGTAGCTTTTCCAAAGATGATGAGCTCAGTCTTGTCGGAGTTGAGCTTGAGGCAGCGTTCCCTCATTCAGGTGTCGACGGCTTCCATTCCTGAGTAGAAGTTCATTTTGGCTGTGTCTGGGTCTTTGGTGAGGGAAATGATGAGTTTTGTGTCATTGGCATATGACATGATGTTCATGCCGTGGCTTCTGACGATGGCTGTGAGAGGGGCCATGTTGAACAGTGTGGGACTCAGTGAAGATCCTTGGGGGACTCCTCAATTGACTTCTGTGGTTGGGATTGTAGGTGAAGGATCATCCTCTGTGGGAGTCTGACCTTCTGAGTCCTTCCGGAGAGGAAGGAATGGACCCATTTCAGGGCTCTTCCGCGGATTCCTATGTTGTGGAGTCTGGTGCAGAGAGTGCTGTGGGAGACTGTGTCAAAGGCTGCTGAGAGGTCGAGGAGAATGAGAGCTGCGGTGTGGCCGCGGTCTAAGAGTAGTCGGATGTCATCTGTGGCTGCTAGGAGGGCTGTCTCTGTGCTGTGGTTGCTGCGGAAACTGGACCGGGAGCTGTCCAGGGAGCTGTTTGCCTTGATGAAGTTCTGTTGTTGTGCGTTGATTGCTTTCTCCAGTACTTTGGTGGGGCAGGGTAGCAGCGAGATGGGCTAGACATTTTTTTGTTCTGATGGGTCGGTCGAAGGTTTCTTCAGGAGAGGGTGTATTTTGACATGTTTCCGGTCCTCGGGGAAGGTGCCAGTATTGATGGAGCAGTTCATTGTGTTTCGGAGCTCAGGGGCGATGGATGTACTGGCTCTGATGTATATTTGGTGTGGGCAGGGGTCCCTGGGGGCTCTGGAGTGGGTGCTGTTCATGATGCTGACTGGGTGGGTTCTGGGGGGGTGGGTTAGTCGCAGGTTCCAGTGCCAGGATTTTCTGGGAAGAGCTGCGTAGATGTCTTGGATCTTATGGTGAAAAAAGGTGGGAAGTTTGTCATCGAGGTCCTGTGATGGGGGATACTGGTGGCTTCGGAGGGGGATTTGCGAACTCGTTGATGACTGAGAAGAGTTCCTTAGAGTTGTCTGTGGAGGAGTTGATGCGATCCTGGAGTGCGTCCTTCCTTGCAGTCTTGATGTTTTGGCAGTAGGCAGCGATTGCGCCTCTGAAGGAAGTGAGGCCTTCGCTGGTTTGGCTGTTCCTCCAATTTCTCTCTAATCGTCTGCGGGTGCGCTTTGATTCTCGAAGTTCAGTGGTGAACCAGCTGGCTTTCTTAGGTAAACGTTTGGCTGATGTCACCTGGAGGTGGGCTAGAGTGTTGGCGCATTCAGTGATCCATACGTTGAGATTGTGCACTGCTGTGTTGGTGTCATCAGAGGGAGGAGAGAGGGATTTGGCGAGAGATGAGCTGAGTTGCTCGTTGGTGATTTTGTTCCATTTCCTGTGGGGGGTCCTAGGGCTGCGGCTCCTGGGTGCAGTGATTGTGAAGTATATGCAGCAGTGGTTGATGTAGTATGGGATGGAAATTGTCTAGATGGTGATCTGACTGCTTGAGGTGAAGATAGGGTCCAGTGTGTGTTCTGCGATGTATGTGTGAGCGGAGACCAGCTTTCTGAGGCTGAGGGTGGTGAGGTTGTCGAGTAGAGCGGTGGTGTTTGGGTAGGCGCAGCCCTCGAGGTGAAAATTCAGGTGGCCGAGGAGGAGGTAGTCATCTGATGCCAAGGTCTGGGGGTAGCAATATCCACAACGTCATCTATGAATTCTGGGCAGGGGTCGGGTAGCCTGTACACCAGGGTGCTGCGGATGGAGGAAATGTGGTTGGAGTGGACCAGGAAGTGAAGGTGTTCTATGGTGGTGCATTGTTCTTCTGAGACGGCCTTGAAACGTAGTTAGAACTTGATTATGATGGCTAGTCCTCCGCCCAGGCAGGAGGGCCAGTTCCTCCTTAGGATGCTGTATCTGTCAGGCATGGTGATGGCAGTGCTTGCATCAGTGTCTTAGTGGGTGTGTCAGTGCCTGCGGAGGTCTGTGAGCGGGTGCATGAGGGTCTCTGAGTGGGTTTGTGGAGTCTTAGTGAGTCTGTGAGTGGGTGCATAAGTGTGAGTGTGTATGTGAGTAAGCGCATGAGGGTCTGACTGGGGCTGTGAGTGTGTGCACGAGGGTCTGAGTGGGTCTGTGAGTTGGTGTGAGATGGTGTGTGAGTTTCTGAGTGAGTCTGTGTGTGGGTGCACAATTGTCTGAGTGGGTGCGTGAGCGGGAGAAAGAGAGAGGGAGAAAGAGAATGAGAGAGAGAGGTAGAGTGTTGTTTAGGCTTTAATGGATGATAAATTTAGAATGTGATATTTCTGGACTAATTGAAAAGAAAAATGTATCTTTGTCAATTAAAAAGAGCGAGATCACCTTTCAGATTGAGCTCTAAACATTTGGAGTTTAAAAGAAATGAAAGTAGATAAATCATCATGGACATATCTGCAGTTGATCCCTCGATTCTCAGTGTGAATTTCTGTGACCTTCACCATGAGGCCATTTTGTCTTTTTCTCCCTTTTTTTGAGGAGGTGGTCCCAAGGGCCATCAGTGACTTCTCAAGAGGGGCGCATGTCACCCCTCCAAAAAAAAAAGCCCAGGAATGTGGGGGCCCCAAGGGCTATGAGGGTCTGAAACATACCCACTTAAACACTTTTACTATTTGCCACAAGTAGGTGGTGGTCCTAAGGGTTGCAGGGGGCCCCTCACCTCCCTCACACCCAGTTACTTCAATGCCCCAGGGAGGTAGTGGTCCCTGGGGCTACGGGGAGGGGCTCAGACATCCCAGCATTTAATTTAACTACAGCCCCTGTAAGATGGCAGTCCGCGGGACTGTGGGGGGGTGATTACCCCCCCACAATTTATTTACATCTGTGTCCCAGGGAGGTGGCAGTCCCCGGTGCTGTATGGGGGGCCGTACATCTTCCTATTACATATAATGAAAGCCAAGGGGAGGTGGCAGTCACCGGGGCTGTGGGGGAGCCAGGTGGCCCCCCACATTGCAATGAAAAATGCCCCCCGAGACTTGACCCACCCGGGGGGCTTCAAAATTGCAAAGCGCTGAAGGCCAGATCGACAGATCTGCTGTGAGTCACAGCAAACATTTTTTCAAAAAATGCTTTTCAGCCCTGGAGGTCCCTTTGGGACCCCAGCGGAAGAGCTATGGGGACAGGGTGTCTGTACCATGGTCCCTTTTCTTAATTTTTTACCTTTTTTTAGGGACTCAGCTTCAGCTAAGCCCCAACATGATTGTTGAAGTGTTGGCATCCAATCGGATATCAGCACAAGATCGGAAGGGGCTGCAAATCCTTTGAGTACTTATATATACAAATATGGATTTCCTTAAAATTCTCAAAAACTACAGAATGGATTAATACCAAGTTACAAAAAGGGCTCTTTCTGGACCAAAAGGTACCTTTCTGCCAAATGTGGTGTAATTCTGTCCAGTAGTTGTGGAGCTATCACTGTTCAAAATCCCTATGGAAAAATGAATGGGGAAAATGTGCTTTGGCCCCCTTTTTTTCAGCGTCGCTTGACGGAATACCCCGAAAGTTTCCAGACAGCAGTTGAAGTGAGCATTGTATTTTCGTAGAAAATTTCATTTAGTTTTATCAAACGGCGCCAAAGTCATTAGCAAAACAAAAACTGCTCTTTCTATAGAAACTAGGTCCTAACTATAGATACCTAGTGGTGACTAGGTAGTTATAAAGTCACTGAAAAAACAAAGGTTACAGGGCCATTATGAGTTAGTTAACATTTCAGACATACAAAACCAATTGAATTCAGCAGTTATTGTTACCTTAGCAAACTATAAATTACGCCCCTGTAATGCACTGCTTATGACCTCATATATTATACCACATATGACATGGTCAGTGACATCACTGATCACATCTCAAATGACATCAGTAATGGCATCACAGAGGTGTTGCGTGTCCCATGTGGCCTAGAAAAAAGCAACTCCATTCGCTAAGATCATTTATATGCCTTCCAGTGACAGGCCCCACCCATTACCATTTACTCTGGGAATGATTGTGTGTTTTCACACTTCTCTGGTACACCCACAGTTTATCCTGGTGGATCTGTACCCGTGTTTCATTGTTTGGAAGAAGATGGCAGCATCAAAAAGACCAGCAGGAGGTGGACGATGCTATGCTGTTGGAGGAAGAAGAGAAGATTTCCCAATCTGAAACCTGGGAACCTGGCTCAAAACCAACAGCATCTAGCATCTGAGACCAAACTCACCTAGGCAAAGTTAACAGAATATATAAATCATCAATCAAAAAGCTAAAAAGGGAACTACTCAGACAGAAATCAAAACGTTAGTTCTGCAAAAAAGAATTTACTAAAATCATCAAAAAATTTAAAAAACCTAAATGAATGGAAGGAACTCATCCCATTATTAAAGAATTCACAGACAAACTGGCAAATGATTATACAACCAAGGCAGACACATTGGACTCCTACTTAAAACAAATGAAAACCACCAGCATCAACCAGTTTCTAAAAATCCCTTCCAAGAGTAAGCCAACCAAGCCTCTGAACTCGTTAAAACACATATCACAAAGTGAATTTATGGATCTGGTCAAAGTAAGCAGGCCTTCCGGCTTCCCTTCTGACCCCTGTCCACCACACATCTTCAAGAACATTCTTTTATCTACCTCTGCTGCCACACCAGTAAGACGAATCATCAATTATTCTTTAACTACAGGAGTCTTTCCAGAAGACCTTAAAAAGGCATACATAGCCCCATTATTAAAGAAAACAAACATGGACCTTCATCACTCCGGCAACTACAGAACCATTACAAATGCATTTTTCCTTGGCAAACTGATAGAAAGAGCAGCTTTTGCCCAGATGTCACAATTCACTGTAGATAAGTGCATACATTCAGACTACCATACTAGATTCCACCCTAAGGAAGAGGCACTAAATCTGCACTCATTGGCATCTGGGGTGAGGTTAAAAACACAATAGACTGCAATGGAATTGCTGCACTACTTCTCCTGGACCTCTTCCCCGCCTTTGACACAGTTGACCAAGATACCCTTATACAAAGACTCTACGAAGCCAGCATAGAGGGGTCTGTTCTCGACTGGATCATATCCTTCCTTCAAAACAGAACTAATGTCATCCATATTCCCACTTTCTCGGCCAAATCCTTCTTCATAAAAACAGGGGTCCCTCAAGGCTCAATCATCTCACCGATGCTTTTAAACATTTACATGATGTCCTCACTGGCAATTATAAATGGGTTTCAACTCACATGCTACAAGTATGAAGATGTCACACAAATACTCCTTAAACTGGAAAGCCCAAACACATTGGAAACTCACAAATCTTCATTTACCTCAGAGCAGTTGATCAGTGGATGACATGGAGCCACCTCAAACTGAGAGCTTCCAAAACAGAATTATTCACATGTGGCGAATGGAAAAATTATGACCCACTTTCTGCCTGGCTTGACAATCTAGGACCACCTTCTAAAGTATCTAAGGAAATAAGAAACCTTAAAAATTACCACAGACTCCAAGTTAACAATGAGTGCTCAAGTGGACAAATTAGCAAGATCAAGCTTCATCACTATGAAAACTCTGTGATGCATCTTCCTCCACATTGGATTTCCATGCAAGGTGCAGGCTACTATCTCTCTTGTACTATCTAAGCTAGACTACTCCAATGGCCTCCACCATGGATCATCTCTTTCTACTATGAAAAAACCTCAACACCTTCAGAACTCGGTTGCCAGACTATACCTATATGTAAAGCCACAAGCCCACACCTCCCCTGCTCTGAGGACCCTACATTGATTTCCGGTTGCCAGAAGATCCACCTTCAAGCTGCTTTGTATCACCCACAGAGCAATACATGGAACAGGACTGCTTTCTAATCAGGAATAAAATCACAAAATACAGTCAACAAAGAAACCTCTGCTCAAGATTGGCACCCTGCCTCAAAACACCACCATACAAGAAAAATACAATAGGTGGTATATCTTTCTCTGTTCAAGCAGCTAAACTATGGACTTCATTACCCCCAAATATAAGATCCACGGATAACTATCTGATCTTCAGAAGACTACTCAAGAGTTGGCTTTTTCCTATACAACCACCATACTCAAACAGCAATGGACTGCGCAACCCTGTGTATGTAAACATTTCTAATTTGATATGTATATATCGAGATATGTGAATTTCTTTCTTTGTACAAATAGGTATAATAGCTATTCTATCTCAAAATATATATACTGCTTAGGCCTGTTTTAACAAATGTATATTTTCCTTACAGTTAAATGTAAAATCAGGCTTGCCCCTGGACCTCACTCCCTTGCACATCTTTGCCAATGGTACAATGTCATTGTCCCAGTATTAACAAAGCTGTTCAACCTTTCTTTATCCTATGGACCTGTCCCTATCAATGGAAACATGCAATTGTCAAGCCACTCTTAAAGAAATCTAACCTAGACACCACTATACTAAGCAAATATAGGCCAATATCTCTGGAATTTCCAAGTTGCTAGAAAAATATGTCAACAAACACTTCTTCACCTTCCTTGAATAGAATGCAGTAATACGTCCTACTCAAGTGGGCTTTCACCCTCTACAGAGTACAGAAACAGTATTACTGACAGTGGTAGAGAAACTCAGGAGACTCTTGGATCAAGGTAGCTCTGCAGCCATAATTTGGTTAGATCTTAGTGTTGTATTGGATACCCTAGACCGTTCTACTCTCTTGCGGAGGATCTCCAACATCAGTATTTGGGGCAGGACCCTGGTTTGGCTTTCTACTTTCTTGCAGAACCGATGATTCCAGTTCCTGGATTAGCCCTTTCTCTCAGCAAGCCAAGCCTTCCATCTTGCTGTGGAGTGCCTCAGGGTTCTTTCTTGAGTCCCACCTTATTCAAACTTTATCAACATCCCATGGCAGACATCGTCCAAGCCCATGGACTATTGATGGTTTCCTATGCCGATGACACCCAACTGGTCATGTCTCTCTCCACAGACCGTAATTCTAGTCTCCATGAAGTAGCTAGATGGATGGTTGGTTGTAAATTGAAACACATTGAAGACAAAACTGATGTCATGTTGTTGGGCAATAGTCTTAGTAACCCAGACCTGAGCTCCTTTTCTGTCAGTCTTAGCTACCTACCCACCCCTAAAAATCCAACAAAGAGCCTCAGGTCCTGGCTTGATTCTGGTCTTACTGTAGACTCTCAAATGAAAAAAACTGCAACTAGTTTCTATGGCATTCTGAAATTTCTGCAGAAGGTCTTCCATCATCTTCCCTTCATCGCCAGAAGAATTGTTATTTAGGCCATTGTCTTAGCCCATCTTGACTATGGGAATGCCCTGTTCTTAGGCTCACCTCACAGATGAATGCTCCTAAACATGCCTTGGCCTATCAGACCCTGAAGGGCTTACACTGGCTTCCGGTGAAATGCTGCGTGCAGTTCAAGTCTCTTTGTTTCATGCATAGGGCAATCCATAACAAGGGCCTCCTTTTGCTAAGACCCTTCGCCTGCCCATACCACCCGGAGGGAGTCCTTCGGTCCATCTGCTGAAGGTTCCCAGAATTCCTCGGTTCCACTGGGGGGGATGGTTTACTTCTTTTCTATCTTTTCTGTCCCCCAGGTTTTTCAAAATCCTCCCCTTGAAACTGCATCTTCTGGAGTATGAGCTTCCTTTCCCCAAGACTCTAAAGCCCTGGCTTTTCAGCTCCTGATTTCTCCTGCCATTACCATCAGTCCATCCTCAGTATCTGTAACAGCGCTGGGAGGCCTTTGGGTAGCCACCCGCTAGATAACACCACTAGAATAGAATATAAGCATGTTTTTGTATGTGTATGTATGAAAATATATATATATAAACAAGGCATTTATCCGAGAAATATATTGTGATGGAGGTGAGCAAGGGATAGGAGGGAGACAGTGTGCCTCTCCTCTTACTTTTCATGAATTCCTTGTATAGCTGTTATCACGCTGGGCAGCAACTGTAAAAGCAAGTGGACTATCAAGTAATGGATACCTAATGCACACAAGAACATTTATATGGTGAACTGAGGTGCCTGTGACGCTATTGCAGCTATATGGAAATTAAGCGCTCCAGTTCAGGAAGTTATTTATATGGAACTGTGCATTATGGGAGTTGGAGTTTGGTTATTGAAGTCACATGACTGTGTATTTAAAAAGCACTGGCTCACTCACACCTGCTCTTACTTACCTGTGAACAAGGCATGCTGTTGCCGAAACGCGTCAGGATTTTTTGTCTTGCTGCTCAGAAATGCTATTAAATGCTTGGATTTTAACATGGACTGGTGCCTGGGCTTTTCGTTTTTTGGATATATATATATATATATATATATATATATATATATATATATATATATATTTATAGTATATGTATGTATTGATGGATGGATGTACGTGGAAATTATTCTAGCTATCACGACAAATGAATATTATCTTAACTATTTATCTACAAGCATTTCCCTATTGAAATATTGAGGAAAGTTAAAATAATTTTATAAAAGTGCAAAATAAATTTACTTCAAATATTGCAGCTCTTGAAAGTCTGTGTTTATAAAATACAACTTAAAATTCAATAGATAATATTATTTTAACATATATTACCTTAAAATGTAATCATGTATCTACATATTTATTACTTTAGTCTTACAGTACAAGAGGAAAAAAAGAAAATAAAACATTACTCTCTCAAAAGCTTTACTGTGTCTCACCATCACTATATATATCTATCAATACATCCTCTATCTCTACTCTGTGATTCATCCCAAACCCATTCTACTACTATGACCTCTAAAATAACCCTTCCAAGACTTTCCCTCCTCTACCTCTCCTGGTTCACCCCAAACCTCAGTTTACTACTACTTTCTCCCAAATAATACTACTACATTCTCCCTCATTTATCTCTCCTTTAACTCAACCCAAATCCTATTTTACTACAATGATCTTCTCAATCTCTTTCTATAGACTTTTCCCTCCTCCATCTCTCCTTTACTCATCTCAAACCTCATCTTACTACTATGATCTCTCAATTAACACGTCTGTATTCTTCCTTCCTCTATCCCTCCACTATTCTAGTCAAACCAACAAACAAACTCACTTATCCTCTGCTCAAATTTACTCATACTAATACTCATACTGTACTCTTATTTCCCTATAGTAATCCACCACTAATTCCTCCTGGGTTCCGGAGTAGCATGGTACTCACTGAAAAGCACTTCTACGCCTTGCCAGGGGCAGCAAGTGCTATATGAATACAATTACAATTACAATTACTTCATGAAACTGAGGTATACCACCATTTACGACCCAGTCTATGTGTGAGATCTGTCTAGGGTAAGGTTTGGGGTGTTTTGATGTGTGGCAGAGTGTTTTGCTCCCACACGGCTTTGTAGGATGGTTGCATGTTAAAGCACACTTCCTACCATAGGGGAATCCATCTTTTCCTGTTTTGCCCACTCTATAGAGGTCGTGGTTTTTCACAGGTGAAATTTCTAGAATCTGGATTTTGCTCAGAAACCTGACAGGCAGTGCTATTCCTCAGCAATTTGGAGTGCAAGTATGAACAAGGGGAATTATTTCACTGATAGTGAGTGTTTATGGAGTGTCCATGGTATATTTCTGAGGTTTTACATCACAAGATGGATTGCTAGTCTATATTTGTCAATCATATATTGGTTTAGGGTTCAATTGGTGGTTTTATCACTGTTGCTGTGATGTATTATTCTTATTTGTCATTTTGTGTTATAAGGGTTTTGCTTTATTACTGATTGGTTTGGTTATCGAATTCATTAAAATCCAATACCTTGAGATACTGTTCCTTACTTGTCTGCTAAAGGTAGGGTGTTTTGCGAGGCATGATAAACACACAGGTAATAATTTCTGAATGAACTAGTTTTCCTTTTCAGGGTATTTTTTGTGTAATTTAAGTTGGTTTCTTTTACTCCTAGGCGCACAAAAGTAAATGCATTAGCCAGGATAGATTGCAATTGGATGGGGCTTAGCCTAGTGTGAATTGAGTTGAACCAGTACAGTAAGAGTGCTACTCTTGCTTTCTATTATTAGTAAGATTTGTTTTATTTAACTTGAGAAAGTGGCCCTGCAATTGGTTCCCTCATTCAAGGGGAAGCCATAATGTGATTGGTTGGTCAGCTGGAGAACTGTGCTGAAATCGACGAGCCAACACCACAAAGCTGCATTGTCATTGGTTTGTTGGCAATAGTGGCACACTGTGCTAGGGTGATATTTAACAGAGCTGCACTGGGATTGGTTGTAGTTTGCTAGGTTTTTTTGTGCGATTTTTACACTGGTTTAAGTGAAAATATAGGAGTTGTGTTGATAAAACCTAAAGTTTCAGTTGTACTTTCTTTTGAGGAAAAGAATTAACCTGCAGAGGGAATGCCCGCTTGCAAAATGATGATGGACATTGGGTTATATATGTGTACCTGGATTTCTGAATCTTTTGATAAAGACTTACAACTTTCTTTAGAGGGTACTTTTACCATTAGAAAATTAGATTTCCTGAGGAAAACAATGAATAGCAGAATGGCTGTACCTAGACCTGAGCAGTTTGAGGCATTGAACAAATAGGATCTTATGGTTACTGAAAAAGAAAGAACATACTAAAGCAAGTGTAAGGTTGATTTAGACAATGGTTAGAAAACAAATGGGATTGACAGGAAAAATGTTTGGGGCGGATATGATGTAGTGAATTTGAATTTTTGTCTGCAATAGCCAAAGAGACTGATGACGAAAAGAAATCTGAAGAGGAAGAAAAACAGAATCAAGGTTGAGATGAGCAGGATCATTTTTGGAATGACCTTTTGAATTCCAGACATCCTACACAATTAAGTTAGGAGAAATGTTAAGTGGATGTTAAATGGGATGATTTTTTAAATTAGTTATTGACATGTAATGTTGATGAAATGAGAGACCTGTTCAAATAAGTAGTCAGAAGTTCAAATGAAACACATGATAGGTTGGAGGAATTAGCTGATCAATACGAGGTTGACATCATATAGAAAGATGCAAGAGAGGGACAACCAGTAAAAGACAGCACCAGAGGCAGGAAGGAATGCAAATTGGTCAGTAAGTGATTCAGAAGCAGAGGCAATTTTAGGGTTTCAATTTAGGGAAGTACATGGAGGGAATTTAGTGCATGTACCTGGGATGGGGGCTCAACATTATGCCTTTACTACAAATGTTCCAAAATTGAGAGAAGCACCTTGAAGGTGGTACAAGGAAGTTCATAGGTTGAGTATGATTTTGCAAATGCTGGGGACTGATTTGAATTCATTATTTGAAATTGTGGTTCCTAGTGATTTGTGGTCCAAATGTAAGGTTGCTATTGCTTGACCAGCTGAAGAACTAGCTAGAGGTGCACCAAATTATTCTTGTTCTGATGAGGTAGCTAATAACTATAGAGAGACAATTTGGCATTTAAAATAGAAGATGCCTGAAGAGGATTTCAATTGGACAAAGATTTTGAGAACTTCCCTGGAGCTGAAAGAATCAGATAATGTTTAATATGAGAGGCTTATGTAGATTTTTAAAAAGCACATAGGAGTGAAAGGTCCTGAAAAAGATGGTTTTATAATTTTCATCCATGCTTTTGTTATGGGTCTGCGCCTGGAGCTTAGCAATCATATACAGCAAAGTGAAATACGTTGGCAGACAAAGAGTAGAGATGAGACTTTGAAGCTAACAAAATACAATAGTATTTTGGTGCAAAGAAATATGAAATCATGGAGGAGCTCATGGTTGCTGTTAGACCTATCAGCCTTAGGGTGGTCTTCCCCCCAGGATTTACATTCACCTCTCCTATATTTCAGTATTAATTGTTGTTGGCCTTAGGAATCTGTGTCTTTTACCAGTGCTAATCAGTGGTAAAGTGTTTGTGCTCACTCCCAAGACATGGTAAAATTGGCTTACAACTGATTGCTATATTTAATTGACCTATACTTTCCTTGTAAAACGGAATAACATATAACCAGGGCTGGTAAATAAAATGCTACTAATGGGCCTGCAGTAACCATTATGCCACCCTCTGAAGTAGCCCTTTAAAACATGTCTTAAACCTGCCATTGCAGCTTGCTGGCACTTTTAAATTGTCAATTTTAGTTGGTAACATAACTCCCTTGCCAAGCCTAAAGCTTCCTTTTAATTACATATGTGACCCCTTCGATAGTCCCTAATGCAGCAATAGAGCAGGGTGCATTGTAATAAAAAAGTTGGAAATGTACCTTTTAGTTTTACATGTTTTGATAGTGAAAAAAATTCCAAATTTGCTTTTCACTACTGTGAGGTTAACCTCTAGCATCGCATAACATTAGGTTACCCTATTTAATAAGGGATAACTTTTGATTGGGAACAGGCAGTAAAGTCATGTTTGACATCTGAGGAATTGTAATTTAAAATCCTCTAAGTCACAATTTAAAAATGCTACTTTTAAAAAGTTGGCATATGCTGCCCTCGGCCTGTTCCAGTAGGGAGACTAGGTGTGCCTAAATGGGCATTCACTGGAAAGATAGGTGTTGGAACAGCCCCACTCACACATCAATAGGCTTGGTGCTGCATACACCCAAAGAATCTTGTAGCCTGGCTATAGCAAGGGCAGGAAAGCGGGACATTCCAAACACTTCTGTGGGGGTAAATCTGCAGCTATTTCTCCCACTTCAAAGATGGCACCAGGAATTGAAATGGGACCCTCAGATCCACTGATCTGTTCCCTTTCTGGACCTGCAGAAGGACTCTCAGAGGACTGAAGTGGCATGGTATGTGCTTCAGAAGATTGCTTTGCTTTTCCAAGAAGGACTGCTCTACTTCCTGTCCAAAGCCTGCTTTGCATCCTCAGAGGTCTGCCCTGCACTTCATCTTTGGACTTTCAGAGTGCTTTCAGGAGCTAGGTGGCTGGCCTCCAGAGTAGAGCCTCAGGGATGGAAAAGGCTTCAAGTATCCTGAATTTGTAATGCATCCTACCTGAGTGAGCCTCCCCCCCTCCCCCCCAGTAGTTGCTTCTAAAGTCCTGGACCTTTGGAAGAGATGCTAAAGGTGTCTAGATGGTCCAGAACTTGGGACTTTAAAACTTTTCTACCAAAAAGTACCCTGACAACCAAGATGAGATAAGGACTTATCTGTTCTCCAATCCACCCAAGGTGCATCATCGATCTGCCTGACATGGAGGCAGCTCCCCAGCAGTAAATTCTGTTGAATGGCTCCTTACAAGAGAGGTATCCGTTCTGGTGGAACCCACGTCAACTACAGCCTGCCATTTTGCCTCACTGGAGATTTCTGACTTCTAAAAAAAGAGAGTGAGGCCAGATTTAACAAAGGATTGTGTTGCCGTTGGAACACATATGGGGTTGTAAAGGTGACATAATCTGATTTACTAAGCAACACAAGGCCACCTTGCATGGCTCTGCAATGCTTGTTAAATCTGGGTTAACTCAAGGCAGCACAAGTTACAGCCTTGGATTATTCTGGCTTGGGAAGGCATTCCATGGGCGGAGTACGAATCATCCCAAGCACCCACTCATGGATTTTGCTGTATTCCAGATTCACCAAGACATGTAAACCTGGAAATGCATTGAAATGCTGAGACCTCCAGGAAAGGTGTAACAAAGAGAAATGTCTTTATTTCTTCCCATTGTTTCCTCTTTATAAGTGTGCATTCTGCAGCACATTAAGAAAGAGGAGAATGCCTTTGAGGATTGTTTTTGTGCAGGGGAGTGGTCTTCTTGCACAAAAACAGTCCTGCTTATACCAAAGGCAGCCTTGCGCCATATAATGCTAAATATGCGCATTTCTACCCTCTCCCTTTCACAAAGCACAGCAAGGTGTCTTGCTGCTTTGCATTGCATAAAGTACGAGAAAACTGGCCTGAGACTGAATGTCGGATTTTTCATTGTAACTTCATCCAGTGGCTCCCTGATGATGACACCTCCTCCTCGGACACCACCAGAGTCCTTGCTCTGCTGGACTTTACCTTCTCAGGAATTTTCACCACAACTTCTTTAAGGGCAGACGGTAAGTAAAGACTGAGTCTAATCCATTTTATGTATCCGAACCATGCTCTAACATGGTCAGCTATAACTTTTGACTTTACCCCGATCTTGCGTGACTACATGTCCCTGGTTGCTGCTTTGATAATTTAGGTGCTATTTTTCACTGCAAAGTTTAACAATTCATAACTCTGGTGCTACTGATTGAATTTGTATTGCTTTGGTGAAATTTTATTTTTTCATTTACTCTAGTGTTCTAAATAGGTTTTGAACCAGAAGGTAAGCACAAGTTAATTTAGTGACTGTTGTGGTTCACCCTGAAGGGAATTATGGCTGTTTTTTAGAAAGGCGCTCACCCTCCTCAACCAATACCCCATTTTCTCATAGTTTCTCAGATGAACTGAGAAAGCAATTTGAAAGGAGCTCCCAGAATCTGGTGATGAGTTCAGATTTGGGTCATTTTCAATCTGGAAATGCTGGAATGAATGGGATGCCTTCAATGTAATGTGTGAGGATTGGGAATGAAACAATGCAGATGCACTGGTGTAGAAGAGGGAGGACCATGAATTCTAAAAAGAATAAAAACTGTGATGTGTTCAAGAAGAACACTGCCTGACTTCTGTGGAAAAATCGAAACTGGAATGTCAACATATTCCAGATAGCACCCAGAACGAATTATTCTAGTGCAGAGAGAAATATAGTTAATGGTCCCAGTTCAACCAGCTTCTGGGTAGATTGTGAATGATCAGAAACAGTTTCACACAAAAATGCCTACAGCCACAGTGTTGTAGCAAAATATTAAGAGGAAAATGCCATATACTCCAGGGTACGAATAGCATCCATTGATTCTGAGTAATACATTTCCTCAATTTTCTTCAGGAAGTAATTCACAATGATGGTGCCTGAGAGAGGAGGTGGAAGACCTACTTGGAGCAGTCCTGAAGGTAGACTAAAATGGCCCTTACATTGCTGATGAAGTCAATCACTACCCTTTTTTATTATAGATATGGGAGCTACCCATTTTACAGTTTGTTCTGTAGAATTACCAAACCTACCCCTCTTGGAAAAAGAAGTCTGAGTTGCAGGGATTAGAAATGGACTAATTGTTAACCATTTCACAGCAGGTGTCCCAGTTAAAAAAGGGCTAATGGAAAGTGAACATCTGTTAATATTGTTTAATTCATGTCCTGTGAATCTATTGGACAGAGATATGTCATGCAAGGTGAATTGAGTGATTTATTGCATACCAGATGATGTTACAATTAAAATCCAAGATGAATGTTCAGGGCCTGATTAATGAAGGTAAACTTACACTTGAGCAATGTAAACAGCAATTTTAAGAGAAGTATCTGTATAGCTCCCTACCTTTTATGTGAGTAGGCTTCACCACGAGTGCCAATACCCCATCATCATAAAGATACTACTCGAGAAATTCCTTTGTGAATAGTAAAAAAATGTAAACTTACATTAAAGTGTAAGTTTACCTTTGGGAATCAGTCCCCCAGTGTTTAAAATTAAATCACAAGATTCAAGAGTTCAATTGTTTCCAGTCCTAGCTAAAAATGACCTTCCTCTGGTTTTAAAACATGCTGTCAAAGAAGAGGGGTTAGTTTTCCTTGGTAAAGAGATAGGATTAGTAAAA
Organism: Pleurodeles waltl; assembly: GCF_031143425.1. NCBI lineage: Eukaryota > Metazoa > Chordata > Amphibia > Caudata > Salamandridae > Pleurodeles > Pleurodeles waltl. The sequence goes on along the minus strand of NC_090444.1, from coordinate 1,518,053,219 downwards.
AAGTGCTAACTCAGTTAAAGTGAAAACGAATGCTATTTTTCCCTAATTGAATGTTATAAACTTTCAAAAGAGCTGCATGAAGGGATTAAGCCTGTCATTGGAAAAATGACTGAACAGGGAATTCTTTATGAAGTGCTTAGTAGCCCTTGTAATTTTCCTACTGGGAAGGGGATAAGGAAACTGAGTGGTAAATGGAGAATAAGGCAGGAGCTAAAAAATACCAAAATAGTCATTGCCTAGTCTCTAGTCCAGCAGTCATCCTGTTCACAATACCATCACATCAGATTCAGAATGGTATACAGTCATTGACTTATGCTGAGTCTCTTCTCTATTCCTATCCATGAGGAGAATCCATTTTTATTTTTGAAATTAAATTGAAAAATAAAAAGGTTCTCATTTGGTATAGGATTACACATGGATATACTGAATGTTCTTTAATTTGTAGTCAAATCCTAAGGAAAGAGCTAGAAAAATTGAAATTACACTGTAATTCAGTACATTATATCAACGGCTCACTGTTCGCATCCAAGACAAAGGAACACTATAAAATCAACAGCATTGCTTTGCTGAATCATTTAGCTGACAGTGGTCAGAAGAATTCTTCAGCATAGATGCAGTATTGTAAAAGGGATGTAATCTCTCTTGATAATCACATTGAAAAAGAAACTAGGAAAATCTCAGAAGAAGAGTTTCTGCAATTCTGAAAATGTATTCTTCTGCTAACTAGAGGAAGGTGAGAATTTTCCTAGGAATTTTTGGCTGATATCGTCAGTGGATCAAAACTTTATTTGATTTCAAATCCTTTAATAAGGCTGACCCATAGTGACATTAAAGATCTGGTATCATTTGAGGAAGAATGTTTAAAGGCATTGTGAGTACTGAGAGAAAAGGTGTCATTACAAGTCTCACCCGTGGTGGTGGTCGGACTGCCACACACCTGGTGGTTCGACCACTAAAATACTACCCTAGAGGTTGGACCACCAGGGGACAACCTACACTGCCAGGAACAAGGTTCCCAAAGGGGGGCTGGTGGTTGCAGTCATGGTCAGCCACTGAGGTTTGTGCTGCCGTGATGATCACAAGTCCAGTTTCCGCTAGCCTTATCATGGCAGGGATCCGGTCATTAAAAGACTGGTGGAAACCCAGTGCTAGGGACTACAGGAGGGGTCCCTGCACTGCCCACAACCATATCATGGGCATTCCAGGGTCTCCTCTGCCCAGCACTCTCGAAATGCACTCTGTCTGCTACAGCAGACAGTGTGAATTCTGATTGTGCTATGGGGGACCCTCTGTGCGACGGCATTGGTCATGGCTCCCTGAGGAGCCAAGGCCAATGCCACCCCACGGTTCCCACCGGGCTGACTGTCAGAAACCTGATATTTCTGAGGTTTCTGCTGATCACCCCAATGGAAACCTTATAATAGGGCTGGGGGAGACTGCCAGCTCAATAGCAGTCTCCTCCACATGGGTCTGGTGTACCGGCTTTCAGACCACCAGACTCATAATGAGACCCAAAGTTTGTGTAATGCACCCATCTTTGAAGTACCTTACTACAAATTGGCTTTCTTGGACACACTATGTACAAAGACAGTCACATTCAGGGAGGGATTTCACACTTAGAACATTTAGGGAATATTGGGAGAATACAAATTTTAGAAATATTGCTGTTGATTTATGTTCACACTGTTAAGTCTGTCAAAGGAATAATCACGGAAAGAAAAAATATAACAATAATGAATCACACTGGCAAACTAGAGGGCCCATTAGGAAGACTGCAGAAATTCCAGTTTTAAATGCCTTGAAGTATATTCTCATGATTGTTTTCTTCTTTTCTAAATGGACCGAGACTTATCCCACACAGAGATCAGACAGCCTGACAGTTGCCAAAATTCTGTTAAGGGAACTGATACCTCAATTCGGCCTTCCAACTTTTATTGAGATAGATTGTTGGTCCCATTTTGAGAATGAAATTTTGGAATTAATATTTATTTCTCCCGAAGCTGATCAGTGATTCCTTTGCAGTTACTGTCCTGAATCTTCCGGAGTGGTGGAGAGGATGAATGATACCCTCCAGAACAATTTGGACAAATTACATGCTTCTATTGGTTTGAAATAGCCAGATGCTGTTTCAGTTGTTTTGATAACCATTATATGTACCCCCCACAAAAAGACTACTTTATCACCCTATGAAGTGGTCATGGACAGCAGAGCAAAGCATTGGCTTTTGTTTCTCCATCTGCAATTGTTTCAGTTACTGATTACATATTTCTAAATTACTACAATGTCCTAGCTGATATGATGGAATCTATTTCTTACCAGGTGAACTTGGCAACCTAATCACAGGGCCATGACCTGAGTTCTGGTGACTGGATAGAAGACATATGTGGAAAAATTGTCTAGAGGAGCCCTGGAAGGAGTCATTCTAAATGTTCTTGACAACTCACACTGCTGTAAAATGTATTTGAATCCCACAGCGAACTTATGCTTCTCACACAAAAAGAGTGAAAGCAGTGGATGAAGAAAAGGTAAAAACAACCAATGATGCACAGTGATGTTAAAGTTTGCAGCCTGGATCCAAAGGGGTGTGGTGAAACTGAGGGTGAAATTGGTGTAGATAATGAGGTCATGGAAGCTCAGGTTGGTGGAAGTGAAAATGCTGGTGAAGGTATAATCAGCACTGTCTAGGTTCAAGGTGAAGATTAGAGTAAAGAGCTGTTGCAATGTCAAATTCAAAGGCATGGTGGCAGCAAGAAGAATTAGTCTGAGCCAAACGACTAAAGACGCTCGTTGAAAATCTGAGTTATAAGAACCTCCAGAGAAAAAAAACAGTTTAAAGTGAATTTTGCAGTTGAAAATGGCAAAGGTTCAAGACTATCACTGAATAGAAAAGATTCAACAGTAATTTCAGGTACAAAAAAAAAACAGCTGAAGAAAACAATTCATGGAAAACAAAATACAAAAGAATGCACTGAAAACAAGGTTAAGGTAATTGATTTAGATTCAGAGCACAGTGAAACTAAATCATCAGTTGCTTAAAGACCAGCATGAAAGAAAACTCCAATTAGAGAATCTGTGTCGCCTGAATGCGTATATTTAGAAACAGTATCTGAAGAAGTGAAAGAGTCAGAACCAGCGATCTACAGTCCAATAAACAATTCTTGATAAAAATTTGAAAGTGGACAAGAAAGTGAATCAGTAAAGTACAAAACTTGGTGAAAAATACAGAACAAATTTAAAAGAGAAAATAATAATTTGAGATCATGAACTAAAAAGAACATTTAAAAAAATGTTTGTTTGAAGTTTTTACCTTTTCTGTGATTATTGTTTTTAAAGAGATAAGAATAAAAGAAAAAAAATCTTATTATTGTTTTGAAGACAACTTTAGTTACCTTTAATTTTTGGAACTCCACAGTACATATTTTGAGCCTCATATACAACAAACCCTCTAAAAGTGTTAGTTTAAGATTGCCTTTTTTAATAATTACATTAATAGTCTTAGTTAGCCTATTGGTATGTCTGCTTTCTCTGGTGGGATATGTTTCCACAAGGATTGAATTGACTACAATACATAACAAAGTGAGACATAACACACTGCCACTTAGGGCACGTTTAGTTAATAGATTTCAAGAAAATATATGTTTAAATGTTGAAGGAATATGTCCCAAAGACCTCTATCCCTCAGTTTTGTTTCTACACCCCATTCAAGTTATTGCTTATTTAATGTAATAAAGTAGCCCCACATTGGTCAATGGAAGAGATAGGCCTTTCAGAATGTTTCACTACCAGGACATATAAAACTTAAACCCTTATGTCTTGCTTTTTAAAATACAAGACACCCTGACCTATGAGCCTTTAGGACTATCTTACGAGTGACATAAATGTATTAAAAAGGATGGTTTAGGCCAGGCTTATTTTGCCAGGTTGAAATGGCAATTTAAAGTAGCATCACAGACTGGGATGGCAGGCCTGAGACATGTCTAAAATCTTCTTTAGTGGGTGGCTCAAGGAGTGCTTTAGGCCTACCAATAGATTTTGATTTACAGGCTCTGGATATGTGTAGTACCATTTACGAGAGACTTATCAGTAAATTAAATGTGCCAAATAGGTATAAGCCAACTGCTTACCAGAAATGAGGCAGTTGTACATTTTGAAGGGCACAAAAACTTAAATTTCTTTTAAACAGCACAATCTATTGGTCTTGACAATTGTTGTTCAGAAACATTTGCCACCATTAGAATGCTAGGCCATGTCAAATAGTTTACTTACTCAGTTTATGTGTATTACTTTAAAAGCTATTCAAATAATAGTTTATCAATAAGTAATAATAACTTATTCAGATAATGCTTCATACTGCAGGCATGCGTTTTCTAAGTGCCTTAAGTACGGAGTGCTACTATTACCCAATTTTCAAACCTTGGAAGGATCTAAGCCTGAGTTAGCGATGCCATGATTTTGTTGCTTGAAGTAAGGATTACTTCATGTTTCAGTGATGAAATTTCAGCTCATTTCATTCAAATAACCTATGACAGGTACAAAAGACAATACCATGTCATAGTTTGAATGAAAATACTGGATATATTCTTGATTATAAAAACGCGTTAGCAAAAGACTGCCGCTTATAACATATGTCACAAGCAAGCTATGATAAGTAGTTCCTCCTTTCACTGAAGTAGAATTTGTGTACATATATAACATTAATTCGAATCCATCACCTCAACATACTCATGCAATAAACAATAGCAAACATTAGAAGAAAGCTCTTTCTCTTTGTGTATTTGCCATCTATCCTAAATGTATCTTTTTTTAGTGACTTATCAGCCAAATCTAGAGAACTTATTTTCATAGTCTGGTTAGCTCCATCCATCTCATAAACAGACACTCCTACGAACAACAGTAAACATAGTAACACACTCACTACCGCTAAACCAATACCAAACACTTTACAACAACTAATCCTTTGGTTTTGGTTTTTTGAGTTACTCATACTTTCTATGTTAAAAAAAAAAAAATGAAAAAAAAAAGAAAACATTTAAAAAAATTCTGAAATCTCTCCTCATTTTTTTTTTTTTTAAACAATTCATTCACTCCTGGACAGTTCCTTTGTCAAGTTCAGTATAGCAGCTTGTATAATCCAGTTACTTATTTGTCTTCTCCAGTAAGTTTTATTATATGTCTCCTCAGTATGAGTTTCCAAACTCAATCTTTCATTCTCTTTACCTAAAGTCTCTTTCTTGCAAGTCTTCACATTCCAAAATAAGAATTTTCTAAATCTGTCAAAGCAATAACTCAACAATTCTTCTTGCCAGTCACTTGTATTTAAATATGCCCATTCAGGTCAGCATATCTCCTACTTGCAACTCTTTTTCTTTTCGGTTGTCTTGCACTTTCACTATCTTCTCCACTAATGTGATCTCCTCTAGGCACTTCATTTTCCTCTTGAATCGGTGGGATTACATCAACTTTTCCACTCTCTGCTACTTTTTCTGGCCAATTGTCTCCTTTCAATGTTCCTTTTTGTCAGCAATCTTCTCAGTATTGAGTCTTCACTTGCCTTTGGACCTTTTTCTTCAGATGTTCCCGCTCCTGGTTCTGGAAGAGTATAATCCACTTGGGCGGGACAATCCTCAATTCCTTTTCCAATCGGGTCTGTCTTTTCTTCAGTTTGGTTTGCCAAACCTCCTGCTGCTGAGGTCACCCTCCTCTGAGCAGATCTTTCCTCTGTTGATTCTTGTTTTTCACTTTCTTTCGAGGAAACCCTCCTCGGGTCGAAATCAGTCTCATCTCTTTCTTCTTGGACTAATTCTTCTACTCATTTTGCAGCTTGCTCAACGTCTTCACTGCTCAGCTCTTTTTCATCTGTTATAGGAGTAGGTACATTTCTGTCATTCTCGACATTTGTCTCACTTTCTTTCTCTTTGTTTTCAATGTTCCTAACTGTTGGTAATTTCAACAGTTCCTCTTCTCTTTCTGTTGGATCATGCACTTTCCTCGTATGGCTCGCATGCACCCAATTCGGCAAACCAGCACACTTCACAGCAGTCATTATAGTGAGCACGATCTGATAACATCCCTTCCACTGTGGCTCAAAGCAAGACTTTTGTATGTGCTTCCGTATAAGCACCCATTGTCCTGCTCTCAGACTGTGACCTTGACCTTGCGTTTGTTGAGCTGTTGCAACTTCCACCTGATGAGGAAAAGACCAAACCACATCAGCTAGGCTTTTGCAGTAATCTAGCACCATATCATCTGTAATATTCACAAGTGCATTTGAAGGTATTGCTGGCAATCTCATTGATCTCCCCATCAAAATGTCATGCAGAGCCAACCCAGTCTTCTTGTCAGGAGTACTTATCATTGACATTAGTACTAGAGGTAAAGCATCTGGCCATTTCAAATTTGTCGATGCACATACTTTGGCCAATCGTGATTTTAATGTTCCATTCATTTGCTCTACAAGACCTGAAGCTTCTGGATGATAGCTACAATGTAGTCTCTGCTGAATGTTTAATGCCGAAAAAAGCAATTTTATCACCTTATTATTGAAATGTGTGGAATTAGTTCTTGCAAAAGCAATTTAGCCACTGTCAGACTATCATTTCTCCTTGTTGGGTAAGCCTCAATCCAATGACTGAAAATGCACACAATCACCAACACATATTTCAAACCAATGCATGCAGGCATCTCAATGAAATCCATCTGCATTCTACTGAATGGACCTCCCGCCATACCTATGTGACCCATGTTGACAATTGTTCCTTTGCCAACATTCATTTGTTGCCAAATTATGCACCTATGGCAAACCAGTTCCTCCACTTGTCTGAATTTTAGATTGTACCAGAACTGTTTAAATCTTCTGATCATCGCATCTCTTCCAATATGTGTCTGACCGTGGTAGTAGCCCAAAGTTACATAATCTTGTCCTCTCTGGTGTGCACTGCATTTGACCACGGCGATTTTCTCAGGTTTCTGTACTGCTTGTAACAATTAATTTATTATTTCCCCATTTCTCACAGGTGAATCTGAAGAAGTCAGGAACCCTCTTTGTGACCAAATTTGACCCAAATCGTGTACGGTATGAAATCCATATTGACTATCAGTGTAGATTGTCACTTTCATTTGATCTGATAATTGACATGCTCTAGTAAGAGCCTCCAACTCTGAGACTTGTGCGGATATCACTCCTTCAAGCCATGAAGCTTCTAATATGCCTGTAACTGTACACATTGCATATCCTGCTCTTAATGCACCTCTATTGTCTAGTAAACAAGAATCATCAACAAAAAGAATTTGATCATTGTCTTCCAAACAAGTGTCTTTGATGTCGTCTCTTGGTTTGGTACGTAATTCTGCCATTTCCAAACAATCATGTTCAACATCGTCGATTGTTAGATAGATCTTTCCCCTTATTTGGTAATAGAGTTACTGGGTTAAGCACTGTGCACCTTTTTATTGTTACATTTGGTGCCTCAAGAATCCCTGTTTCATATCATGTCAGTCTTGCATTTGTCAAATATTGTGTTTCGGTCAATAGAATTTCTATTGAATGAGGTACCATCACTGTCAGAGGATAACCCATCACAATATTTTCACTTTGAGTTCTACTCTGTTGAACTGCTGCAACTGCTCGTAGGCATCCGGGTAAGGCTGCTGCAACATTATCTAAAGTAGCTGAAAAATGTGCTACTAGATGATTGACACAAGCATGTTTTTGTGTCAAGACAGACAAAGAACATCCATCTCTCCCATGACAAAACAGTAGGAAATGTTTTGTGTAATCAGGCATACCTAAAGCTGGTGCTTGACTCAAATTTTCTGTTAGCTCAGTAAAAGCTCTCACGCATTCCTCATCCATCATTATGGGATCTGAAACATCCTTATGTGTCAATCTTTGCAATGGCTTTGAAACGGCTGAAAAAATTGGGATCCACTAACGACAATATCCTACCATTCCCAAAAACATTCTCAACTCTTTTTGTGAACTTGGCATTTTCATTTTCATTATTGCCACCACTCTCTCTCTGGAAATTCTCACCGACCCTTTCTCAAACAAATGTCCCAAATATTTTACCTCTTGCTGACAATACTGCATCTTAGCAGGAGAAACTTTATTACCATTGTCTCGCAGAAAATTCAACAATGCAAATGTGTCCTCTTTGCAGCCTTCCTTTGTTTTTTATGCTATTAACAAATCATCAATGTACTGCACTAAAGCCAGCTGATGAGCATTACCAATGATTCTGGGTTCTTTTTCAGAATCTGATTGAAAATCAATGGTGATTCTGAAAACCCTTAAGGAATTCTACACCAACAGTAGACTCTGGTCAGAAATTTGAAACAAAAGAGATATCTGCTGTCTATATGTAGAGGTACTAAAAAGAAAGCTTGACACAAATCATTGACTGTGAACCATTCTGCATCATATTGAATCTGAAACATTGTTACTGCTGGATTTGGTAGCACTGAACAACACTTCACCACTATGTCATTTATTTTCCTCAAACCCTGGACCAGACAAATTTTCCCATTCGTCTTTTTCAAACCCAATATTGACGAATTACACAGACAGCTCATCACTTCTTTCAAAACTCCTTTCTCCAAGAATTGTTATATCAATGGTCTTATCCCTTCTATTATTTCATTTGTCATCGTGTATTGTGCAGTTTGTGGAAACATCACATTCTCTTTCACTGCTACTTAGACTCCTTCAACTCCTCTAATCAAACCAATGTCCTTTCCTGAAAAACCCCAAACCTTTGATCTAACTCTTTCCTGTAAATCGATCGGCAAATCTTTATTTTCAAAGATTGAGAAGAAATTAATTAAATCTTCCAAATTCTGGTCTTCGTTGTCTCTTTTTTGTCATCTGCCTGATCATCTTCAACATTCAGTAAAGCTATTTCACAAGTCATCATCCTTTTCTTTTCATCAACTAGCAAATCTTTCTCATCATTACTATTGGTCTCCATCGTAATTCCTTTTCTTGAACACATAATCGAGCAATGCATCTTGCACAGTAAGCCTCTTTCCAATAATTATACTGGACTGGAGACACAAACAACAAAACAATGATAGTCTCTAACATTTGCAATTTTCACAAGAACGGGTTCTGTAAGGGTGTTAACCAAATGTTTATTTGCAACACCTACCATCTGCATTGTCCTTTCTGAACAGGTATGTCTGGAACCTCTATTGTCCTTATTGTTGATCATGTCGCTCCTGTGTCATCCAAAAAATTAACCTCCTGACCATGTACTTCACCCTGCACATAAGGACCTCTTTGATCCACTTCTAATGATGCAGCCATCATTTAGTCCTCCTCATCTATCCAACTATCCAACGGCCATTCAGAATTTATTTGATTCTGACTTTGTAAGGGAAATTGTTCAACTGTTTTTGCACTTTTCTTTTTACTGTGATTTGTGACCACTCGCGAAAGCATAATCTGTTGTTGTTCCATTGGGCTCTGTATCCTTTGAACCTGTCTCGGTATGAGCATTTGCTGTACAGACCTCATCTGCACCTGTGGCTGCATTTGTTGTATTTGTGGCATTTGTACCTGTAGTACCTGAGGTTGTACATTTTGCATTTGTTGCACAAACTGTAAAGGCTGAAAACCTTGCATATTATTCACATTATTCTGAACATTTTGATTTTGACCTCCCATTCTAGGTCCTTTCATGCCCTGAAATGAATTGACACTATTTGTTTGCTGAACCATTCCTCCCTGACTCAACATTGGACACTGTCTTTTCCTATGTCCCAACAATCCACAAATATGACAAGGTAACACTTTTCGCCTTTGCTGTTCATGTTGCATCACCACTGAACTCAAATCTACATTTCTATTAACTACTGGAAGCATCATTTCTCCTCGACCTCTATCATGACCTTGACTCAGAAACAAACCATTTCCCTGTGGCAGTTGTTGAAAATCTCCTTGCAATCCTGTCTGTGCAGCCTTAATCTACATCACCATTGCTTTCTCTTTCAACTTTTTCTGCTGCAACTCAGTCTCATCACTACAGTATTTAGCATACTGCAAAACTTCATCAATCGGCTTTGCTTGCCAACAAATCAAATGATTATTGATCATTTGACTTACTTCTGGTTTCAACCCGTCAATGAATCTGAACACCAAATGATTCATGCTATCCTTTTCAATAGTTTCTACACCACTGTATTGTTTGAATGCCTTCAACAATCTTTCATAGTACACATGAACGGATTCCTGCCCTTCCTACGTTGTTCTATCTACGTGCTGCCAATCAACATTTTTCGGCAAAATTCTCATTTTCAGAAACTCAATGACTGTATAGTAATGTTTTATTACTTCAGGAGATGGCACAACTGTTTTTAAGTCCCTTTGCGGTTCACTCGTCAGCCAATAGACACTTCTTTTGCATTCAATCCACAAATCTGCGGGAACCACAATATCAAAAAGTGTATTCAAGTCTTCCCACAGACACTTTGAAAGTTTCACAAAAATATCTGTCTGCTGGTACCACTCCATTGGTTTCTCTCTCAGTCTTGGGTAATCATTTGTAAAACTTATAACATCACTTCTATTCCAGGGTACAAGTATAAAATTCCTTCCTGGTGTTTCTCTCATTGATAACACTTTTACTGCATCTCCTGTCTGTGTTACATCATCCTTTTTTGATCTTTCTCTTTTCCTGTCCTATTTACTCTCCCATTTGTCCAATGCCCTCGAAACCCGCACTTTCTCAAGTAATTCTTTAAGATGTGTTCTAATTCCTGCAGATTTCATGTGAATAAAGTCTTCTTCTTCTTCCAAATTTAATCTATAACTTCTTTTCAGTGTTTTCATTTTTGTCAAAACAATTTCATAATCATCTGCTACATCTTGAAACTGTTGATAAACTCTGTGTGCGCCCTTTGTAATGACTTTACATAGATATCTCAATTGCCCTTAAATATAGGATTCAAGTCTGTTCACCACCATGGTCCCTTCTAAAAGTTCACTCCCTTCCATATTTAATCTCACCTTGTTTATTGTTTCTTCCTCTTCATCTTTTCTCTCTTGTTGCTTTGAATTGTTTAAATCTTCCAGCCATTTTGTGATTTCTTGTGCAGACAAGCCTTTCAGTGATACTCCATTGTTTGTGCACCTGCTCATCGCTCTTGCCCTGAACTCGTACTTTGTTGCGGAGCCATTGTTCCCAAATCCCCAACAGGTGACAAATCTATTAAACAATTAATCTCATTTAACTTGGTCCTTGTCTATTCTGCACATTTATCAATGAATTCTCTCCAGTATTGTCCACACGAACATATAATGGAGTTACCGGACCCATCGTAATAGGTACAGTCATTGCATCTGGATTAATCAGTGTTCCAACTCTCTGCATCTGTTCTGCACCCATGCTCTGCATCTGTGTATGGACAGGTTCTCTTAAATTCATCCCTTGGCGACCTTGTGACAACAATACATTAGTAGTTGTTTTCACTGTCTGAGCCTCTTGCTGTATCTCAGGAATGTTCATTTCAAACTGTTGTCTGTTACTCAATGAATCATTAAACCTACTCTGCATCAGAACTCTCTCATTGCCCAGAATACTCTTTGCTGATTCTAAAGTCAATGGTGCAGTAGGAATTGTATTACTTATTCCACTCCCATTTGATCTGTTAGCATTCTGCTGTCTCACATTTGGTGGAGGATATGTTTCTAAAACATGAGTAACTATCTCATCTTCCTCCATTTCATCATCATTAAACATAACTTGTTTTGGCTCCTTCATGTTCTGTTCTTTGACATTTAATGAACCCTTCTTCTTTTTCTTTTCATCTTTTATTTGAATCTTATCCTCTCTTGTTCGTGCCGGGAAAAATCTGATCCCATGTACCATATCTACTCTCCACCTTTTTTGCTCCTCATCCTATACAACTTCAGATAACATCTTTTCTACCCTTCTCATTTTCTTTTCAAATTTTAAAGCCTGTTTGCTGTTTTGCTACCAGCTCCCATACTGGTAATGCTTCGTACTGTGCTGGCGTCGGTGAAGGTTTTAAACTGTATATATTTTACCTCAAATTATCCAGAACTCTTAAATTGAATGTACCATGTTCTGGGAAAGCTAGACAACCTTCTTTCTTTGTAATCTTGACCCAATGTTTCAACCAAAGACATGCTGCTGCACCTCTCTCTTCAAACACCATATATGCTGGAGTATTTGCTGGCAGACAAACCTATCCTTCAAGTGCCGGAATGTATTCATCACCCCTCAATGTACTTCTCAAAGCTTTCAAAAACTTCATTTCTGACTGAATTTATTCAAAATTAATATCTACAGCAAAAATTATTCTCAAACTCCATTAAACAATGCAGATACAAACAATAAACAAACGATAAAGAAAGAATAACCAGTCATGAAAAGTGACTACGATCCCACAATTCTCTTCGACCCCCTCACCTTCCAATCACGTTACTCTATTGTCGGACTGATTGAGGAATCCGTGCACCATTCCTAACCAACCAATCTCGGCGTGGCACCACTATGTCACGCCCACACATTCACCTCCTTTCACTGAAACGCTGACAAAGTCTGTTGTACCAATCTTTCACAACCCACACACAAAATCAACGCAATATTAATTTGCGAGCTAACTTAAAATAAGAAAACAATCTGCTCATTTACTACAGGTAGAGTAATCACAAACGCTTCAGAACCTTCCAAAGTAACATTCAGCCTTCGCCAACTCCTTTTTCACAGTTCCCACAGTCGTGAGCAAAATTCGACCTGCGAACGTCACTTCTCCACTATTCCTTGGATTATTGTCCAGTGCACTTAGTACTCACCAAGTCTTCAGTATAATTCCATTCATGCCTATTTCTCACAAACTTGACTCACCAATCACGACGGATCGGTCTACTAAATGAATGAATTACAACATATACCATGTACCTCTCTACACTTATCAATATACTCCGGAGTCCCAGACCTCTCTCCTTAGGTCTGTCATCAACAATCACGTGGATAATTTTTCCTGCATCAAGCGCCACACTCAAATGAAGGATGCTGCTTCCCTACTTTCATACCTATAGGAGTATGCCCAGTCCATCTAACCAACTAATTTGAGTATCTCTACTCCTCTAGACTCATATTCAACACAACCATCTGCAAATTAGCTAAAGCTGTGCAAGCGCAAAAAACGCAATCTGCTACCAAAAACTGCTCCACCGCCACAGAATCCTAGCTATTATTTACCTGAATAGTGGATTCTGCGCTAGAGGATGATGGATTTAAGCGACATAGGTTTGAGGGGATGTCATCAATGAACAACATGAGCATCAACAAAGGTCAGTGACAATCAATAATATAAAACTCCAATCATTAACCACACTAGTTTATTAAGAAGAATTCATGGATTTATTTTCCTATATTAACAATGCTAATGTCACGAAAATAACTCTCAAACACAAATGATAAGCATACAAGATCAATTAAATAAATTATCTCCAAAAGAATCACACTTATTAATAATACAAAAACCGGTAATAAATGGCAAAGTATACATTAGTTCAGCATCAAATGATTTCAGAATAAGTCATGAGCATTTCAAAATTAGTTCCCTCACTAACCACAAATTAGCATCAACATGTTGGGCTTCATGTGAAAAGAATTTAGTAACACAAGATTTTGAAAAACTCTTTAACTCAGGTAATAGTAAAACAAATATTATTAATATGCAGCATTTAAGTCATAAGTTGCAGCTGATACCTGGAAAGCCAAAGAGACACATTATACATTACAATGACATACGTTACCTAAATTAAAAGTAGAGACAGCAAATAGCTTGCTTCAGCCAGGGGACACCATCAGTTATGTCATCAGAAGATTTGGACCTAACGACAACTAAACCCACTCAATTCTGTGATCTCTTGTCTGCTCTAGTCTCCAATCTCCCCTCTCTAATAATCATCATCTGCTTAAACTCCCCCAGAGAACTTTTCCCAAGTTGTTATACTAAATACTAATAAGCTTGTGATTGGTCAATCTATGGGGTGGTTTCATTTCAGCCAATCAACAACTAAATTGATGACCTAAATCACAACAAATCTACACTAACTATAACATTTTCTTCAAAATTAGCATTTCCTCTTCCGTCTCGTCTGTAGCTCCATTGTTTTATCGCTTTTCGAATATCTTGTATCAGGAAGAAACTTTTACAGTTTCAACTCACTTCCATCCTCGAGGAAACACCAGATATCAGTAACATTCTCAGACAATAGGACATTTCAACTTATGCAATGCTTGGTTAAAACATGACCTTGTAAGACATAATGCTGCAACCCACTAAGTGTAGCTGTGAGCACATCTACACAAACTTTGAAGACACTTTTATGAAAGCTTTTGAATTATGGAAAATAATCACAGCATCAAGTTAGAATTTTGCTCAGCTAAGAACAGAAAACAAATATTTTTCAAAAGTCACTTGTTTTACACGTTGATTCATTACACATTTTAGTAGGAAAATCATTAATAAACATATCAGAAAATTCATGCTCTCACAGCCTCGGCTCCTAACACTGTTCCCGCCGGTTAGTCCGGCTGGAACATTGTAATACGCCTGGTGGGGACTTTCTGTGAGTTTGGCGGTCCTGCGGAGGGACCGCCAAACTTGTAATGAGCCAGCATATCTCCCACAATGAAACACATAGGAAAATAACAGTTCTGAAAATTGAATTAAATATTGAACAGAAGAAACATATTAAAATACAAAATTATATATGGCATGGACTACCATATTTTCAACAACAATAATTATCTCCAAGCATAAAACAACCACAAAAGGTTGAATTCTTTTTTTTTTATAAATCAAATCAAAATAGAGATAAAAAGGCTCTTCCTCTGAGCATATACATTTTAGTCCAAAAACACAGACCCAATTTAAGGTTTAGCAGGTGGTACTCCATCCATCAGGGTAGCAGAAACATCCTTTGTCACCCTCTGTTAGAGATCACCGCCTGCCCTGTGGTCAATGTACAAGAAGTTGGCAGATGGTCACCATCAGTTCTGATGACTGTTCACCAAACTTTTCCACAATTCTTTATTTAAGATGCAAACTGCCAAAGTGAGATTTTGTTTGTGAATAATAAAAATGACCCTCATACCCTACGAGCTTTTCTCCAGGATTTGAGGTCATTATTATTTTCTTGTCAATGTCAATGTCAATCACTTGAGCAATTTGGTGACTGACACCCCAAATGTAATGCAGAGAGTAGGAGAGGTCTAACTTCTTATGTGTGAAGTCTCCATGGTCTTAAAATTACTTTAGGAAAATTAAATTTACAGTTCATTAATACTGAAGCATAGTAAACGTGCACAGCAGTGTGAGTTTACCTTCGGGAATCAGGACTGTAATAGGTCAGGAAAGACATCAGTTAGCATACTTGTGCAAGTAGGTTGTCATTAGTGAAGAAATTTGCATTAGAGACTAGTGGTGCCAGAATAGGGAGAGGGTGTACAGTATTTGTTAGTAGAAGAAACTAGTGTTTGTACTTACCAGTCTCTGCCTGGCATTTTCATGATGCTATTAGGGTGGAGTACGGGAAGCACAAGGACACTAGGCTGAGTTGCCTGGGAGACCCACCACCAGTTTCCACAACATCTTGATAAGAGGTAAAGGAGTCTCCTTTGCAGGTTGATGTACTGCTTTGCCATTGGAGACAGCACTCACCTTATCTACAATTCTGCCCCACATTTCCTTTTGTTTTATTGTTGTTGTTTGCACCTATGGTTTGTACAACTGAGGCTCAACTCTAATTATTGTATCCATCAGTACAGTAAGTTCATTTTCTGAGAATCTAGGTTATTTAAAGCCATTCTTATAATTTGGTGGAGTGTTGTTTGTAGTGGGAGCTCCAGTGGGAACTATGGGTGTCATTGCTGAGAAGAATTTGAACAAGTGTATATTGATATTCATATCCATCAATGGTGCTGGGCCCATCGGCTGTCAGAAATCCCTTCTGCAATTGAAAACCTGGTCCACCATTGCTGTCCCCCACTGTGGTAGTACCTCTGTCCCACTCTGATGGTGGAGCAGTCTAAATATGGCGGGTGGATACCTGCTGTGCCAATGTTGATGGAAGGCTGATCGAAGACAGAGCTCAGTGGAATCAATGACGGGATGCTGAAGGAAAGCCAAAGGTCCTTTCTCCATCACGATGGATGGTGGTCTGTTAACCCAAACCCTAAATACAGTGATGGTTAACTGTCTGACGGATGGATCAGATCTCTCATGATGGAGAACAAAGTTCCATTCATGAAACTATTGTACTGGCGCTAAGTGATTTTAAATTCAATTTTTCTACAATATTTTATATTAAAATAAATGTATTGTGGATTCCTACTTGATGTATTTATTTCTGGTATCAGTAAGAATATCTTAGCACTCCTTATTGTTCCCAATATCACTATGTAGGGTGGTGCAAAGAGAGATTAACATTTACTTAATTTGAAATGGTTTCATTTAAAAAGGGGGTGAAGAATGTCTCGTAAAAAGTTCTGTTTCTCTCTATTTGTTTTAGAATATCTTGGAGCAGAGAATTCTCCAAACCCCCACAGCATTGGTCAAGGTTGCTGGCTGTGCTTACACATCTGCAAGGGTTGCTTTGGCTTCCCAGTGTGGCCCTGATGGTACTGGTTGACCGAGGAAACAGGAGGCAAGTATTGGTTGCACCTGAGGTGTCATGGATAACTTAGAACAGAACCTAAGGCTCAGATACATGACTGAACCAACAGAATGTAGACTGTTCATTCAGATGGAAAGATAATAATGATGCTTTCTGTTCCTGGTATACTAAATTACAGTGTTACACAAGGTATCCACCAATGGACACCAACATTTGACAACAATATATCCAAAAATGTAACGTGCTGCAGCAGTTACTCTGTAAAGATAATAAAGTTATAATCAGTTATTATTTGTCCATTCGGAATTATACATATTATTGGATATGCCTAATAGAATATAGACTGCTGAATACAAATAATTAAACCTATTAATCTTTATTTGTATTTCAATATTTTCAAAGAACAGTTGATAAATTACAAAATATTGAAAGTGAAAACGTAATTACAAAAATTTTCACATTGCAGAAAAAGTATGTTGGCCTGAATGTGTGGTACATGAAGTTGTGGAACATATGGGTTTTAATGGGATATTGAACGAGTAATGCTAAATAAATAAATTCTAATTGGAAAAATGTAGATTTTCCACAGCCTGGTAGGCAGAAATTCTGGATTTCATTAAAGGCACTGAGGGTGAGATTATGCATAAGATCCTTTATTGAGACCCATTAGGAAACGGAGCCATCACTGGGATGGGGGACTGCTGGGCTCAGCAGATTTTAAATAAAGCAGTCTTTTTTTAACGCAGTCCATTTTCCCTAAGTTTCATTTTTTCAGAGTATCCTGTGGTCCATGGGACCACTGTTTGCTCCTAGGGACCACTGTTTGCTCCTACAAAATATTTTCCAAACCATTCTCAAAGGGGAAGGGGCCCCTTGGGGGCCCCTTCCCATTTGCGAATGGGTTACCATCAACTTACTATTGGCGGTAAACTGCAAATGTTTTGCAACTGCATTTTGGTCGCAGAACATTCATACATACCTTTCAGATTCGGTTTTAGGACAGGACGTATTCAACATGCCCCTTCCTAAAACCAAATTACAACACCCAAATTGTGATTTGGTAACAAGTTACCGACTCACAATTTGGACTTTGTACATCCCCAAAAATATTTTTCTAGTCGCAAACGAGCTGATTTTGTGAATTGGCCAATTTGCAACTGGAAAAATTCTTTGTACATCTAGCCCTTAGAATTTTTTACATTCAAAAGACTATGGCCTCATTATGACATTGGCGGTGTCTGTTAAAGTTGCGGTAATACCGCCAACAGGCTGGTGGTAATTACCACCAAATTATGACCATGGCCGTGATAACTCCCATAGACAGCCAGTGCACCACACCAACCGCCAGGGAGTTAACACCACTGACCACGGAGGTAGCCATCAACAGCCAGGCGGAAGACAAGGTACCGCCCACCATATTATGACACAGCACACTGCCGTGATTTCCGGGGCGGTACGAATGCCATCAAAAGCCTGGTGGAAACACACAACAGAAGACCAAAGACTCACAAACAGAAACACAGAGAAGACCAACGCCGCCATGGAACTGAACCTGGAAGGCTTCCCAATGCTCTTCTACACCATGCTCCACCTAGAGCACCAATGCCGATGAAGATGACGGTGAGTACAGCCTCCTAGCACCCAAGGGAGGGAGGGAGGAAAAGGAGAGTGACACATACATGCAAAACACACATCATTCACACACACACACCATACACACAACCAGCTGCAGACGTAAACCAATGGCACATGATGCACGGCATAATAATACAAGGACTACAGTTTGGCAGCACTGACATTTTAATAGCAAGGCAACACCCACCATATGAACCAATTTTAGAACAACAATACATGAATATTGTCCAGAAAGGGCCAATGCCCAGTCCAAAGTACATAAGGCCCACATGGCCACAGGGAACAGTCCAAGCCTCAACTTGATCCTGACAAATTCCGCACAACACTGTGCAGGGGCAACATTTCAGAAGTGGACAGGCTCCTCAGGGGGAAATGGGGTGGGGAGCACCTCAGCTGAAGTCCGGAACTTGCCCCCTGCTTCTGGAGGGGGCTCCATGCCCATTTCCCAATGCTAGGGAGTGCAAGGTCACAGTCACTGAGGTGGGGATCTTGCCCACTGCTTCTGGAGGGGGCGCCATGCCCTTTTCCCAATGCTGGGGAGTGCAAAGTCACAGTCTCTGAGGTGGGGAACTCTCCCACTGCTTCTGGAAGGGGATCCTTGTACAACAGTCCCTGGAGGGTGGCCTACATGCCCTCTGCTGGAGGTGAGGGCTGCATTGTCTCTGCTGGGGGAGGTGTCCCCTGGGCAGCCTCTCCTGGAGGTGAGGACTGCATTGTCTCTGCTGGGGGAGGTGTCTCCTGAGCGGCATCTGCTGGAGGTGAGGGCTGCATTGTCTCTGCTGGGAGGGGTGTCTCGTGGGCAGCCTCTGCTGGAGGTGAGGGCTTCTTGCCTGTCATTGGTGGTTGAGTGTGAACCTTTTCTGACATTGGTGGTTAAGTGGGAACCTCTTCTGACATTGGTGGTTGAGTGGGAACCTCTGCTGTCATTGGTGGTTGAGTGAGAATCTTTCCTGACATTGGTGGTTGAGTGGGAACCTCTTCTGACATTGGTGGTTGAGTGGGATCCCTCCCTTTCCTGGCTGGTGGAGTGGGATCCTTCCCTTTCCTTGCTGGTGGAGTGGAATCCTTCACTGTCTTGCCTTCACGACTAGAAGGTTCATCCAATGTCCCCATGGACTGTTAGGCTAAGGTGCTGGGCTAGGTCTTTGAGACCCTGCTCTTATGGGCAGGACTGGGGGAGGGAAGAGGCCAAGACGTTCAAGGAAAAGCATCTTAAGGGCACTGGGGCGGGTCGTGGGAGGAGGGATTGGAGTGGAGGTTGAAGGAGTTGTTGTCGGAGGAGTACGTCTCCTGGACTTGGGTGCAGGTGCATGGGCAGTGTGCTGATATGAGGTGGATGGCTGCTGGGTGTCTGAGTGGCTGTGTTTGTGTCCTTTAGGAGGAGGGGACAGACAGGGTAGGAGAGGACACAGGGGACGTGTGGATGGATGTTGTGGAGGTGTCTGCTAGTGCTGTGTGTGTGCTGCTTGGTGTGCTGCTTGGTGTGCTGATGCTGATGGTGGCTGTTGAAGCAGTGCATGCAGGTGTGAGTGTGGACTTGTCTGTGAGGGAGGTGATGGAGGAAGAGGAGGGGGAGACAGTGGAGGCAGTGGATATGGATATGTGTGCAACTGTCTGTTGCTTGTGTGAGTGCTTATGGACTGAAGTGTGGAGCCAGTGTTTGACTGTGCTACTCTTGTTTGATGTCTTGTGTGCATGCTCGTCTGTATGTGTGCATGACATGGCTTGGGGTTGAGGAGACTGAGAAGTGGTAGTTGGGTTGGTTATGGTAGGAACAGGGACAATGGCTGTCATCAGGGAGGAGGCCAGAGCCTGAATTGATCTCTGTTGGGCCACCAATACAATGTGGATGCCCTTGACAAATGCATTGCATTGATGCATCTAGGAAGCCAGCTCCTGGATGGCATTCACAATGGTTGACTGCCCTACAGAGATGGATCTCAGGAGGTCAATAGGGTCCACACTTAGGGCAGCAGGGCTCACTGGGGCAGGATCTGAGATGCCCACCTTCCTGGGTGAGCAGGCACGGACAACTCGCTGAAGGGCTAACGGGAGGGTGGTGCTGGTACAGGGGGTGGCGGCTGTACCTGCAGCTGGGGTGGCCACAGAGGTGTCTGCCACCACCAGGGAGCTTCCATCAGAGGAGGTATCTGAGTCAGTGTTGTCACCTCCTGTCTCCGCTGCGGTGCTCCCATCGCCCTCCGTCCCACTGGTTCCTTTAGCGTCGGTTGACTCTGCCTCCTGGGTCCTGTGGGATGTAGCTCCCTCTGTCACCGTTGCTCCTGCTCCTCTGCCAGATGATGCTAATGCACACATGGACAGGATGACAGAAGGAGAAAGGGGGGAGGGAGAGAAGGGGAGCACTGGGTCAATTACAGCACCAAGACCACAGTTGGCATACAGAGCACCATCACACACTGGGATCATGATGAGCACTACCCATTGTACTGGCATTGAATTGGCTAGATGCCACAGCAAGATGGGGCCAAACACCGCCAACTGCACACCTCCTGGGACCCACAAAGCCCTGACTGACATGGAATGCAAACAAGCTAGGTTACCTGCATTTGCCATACACCCATTACCCTTGAGCTGGATCACGCTGCAATGTCTGGTTTGGCATTAAGGGGTAACCACTAACTCACAACCACCACCCGGATCCCATGCCACCTAACAATTATTGTAGTTAGGCCCACTGTACTCACACCCTTATGGCTGCTGTGATGCCTTCAAGTGCCTATCCAGCTCTGGGTAGGCCACCGCCAGTATGCGGTCCATCGGGGGTCAGGTTCTGGCGCGCACCCCTTCCTCATTGGGAGGCCACCCCCACCTGGGCCTTTGTGGTCTTCCGTGCCCAGCATCTCAGATCCTCCCACCTGCAGAGGGTGCTCTGCCTGCTGTAGATCCCCAAAGTCCACACGTCCTTGGCGATGGCACACCACAATCCCTTCTTTTGATGGGCACTGACTTGCAGAGGGAATACAGACAGGAAGGCAGCATTACACATACAATCCAACCTGTCACACAAATGGCTCACAAATCCTGTGTCCAACTCCATTGGCACACACATCACCCGGCGCATACCATGTACACTACCACCAGACATGCTACCCCACATACGACATGATGCCTGCACACACATCTCCATGCAACTCTCCCATATGCATCGTGGCCAAGGTGTACACACCAGTTGGTCTGGAGGCCCAAACAGCTGTCTTGTCATGTGTCTCTGGCTTCTGTCTGGGTCGCAGGGAATGCTTGCGGGGTGGTTCACCTTCTGCAGGGGAAGGGGTGCTGGTGGCCTGTGGGTCCTGTGGCAGGGTCTCCTTACCACTAGCTGCACCGAAAGTGGAGGGCTGGTCAATAAACTGGCTAGTGGTATTGGCCCGCTGGTGTGCTGTTGACTCCCTCATGATGTTGGCCATGTCTGCCAGCACCCCTGAAATGGAGATCATGGTGGTGTTGAGAGTCTGCAAGTTATCCCTGATCTCCTGATGGTGTTACTCCTGCAGCCCCTTGTTCTCCTGCATGTTGTTAAGGATCTGGCCCATCGTGTCCTTGGATTGTTGGTAGGCCCTCAAGATCTTGGTGAGTGCCTCCTGGAGAGTCAGATCCCTGGGCCTGTTCTCCCCCGGCGCACAGCTGTCCTCCCAGTGTCCCTGTTGCCCTGTGCCTCTGTCCCCTGAACGGTGTGCCCACTGCCACTTACCCCAGGTCCCTGATTGTCTTGGGGGCGAGGTGTGGACTGGGGTCCCTGTACAGGTAGGCACAATGCTGATTGATGTATCCTGGGGACAGAGGTGTGGGTATGCTAGGTGGTGCTGTGGTGTTGGATACTGAAGGGGGAGGCTCTGTGGTTGACTGTGATTGGGCTGGGGTGACCGACTGACCAGTGGTCCCTGATGGGCCAGGTTTTTCATCCAGATCCTGAAGTCCAGAGTTACTGTCATCACTGGGGGCATCCGCTGTTGGGGACTGGTTTGTCGTGCCACCTCCTCTCTGCTGAGATTGGCTGGGGCACCTGTGAGGATGTAAGTGATATATTATGCTTCATGTCTGTGACATATTGTACATCCTTAGCTTCCCCTCTATTGTGGATGTTGCCCTGTCACCTTTGTGAGTTAATGGTGATGTATTGTGGGATTGTTAGTTCTCCATGCTGTGCATGCTTTTGTGATGGGTGTACATGCAGGGCTGGGAGGGTTGTCCATGCATTGGTATTGCAAGCAGGGCTTGGCATTGGGGTTAGTCATATGTGTAGGTGCAGTGTGTGGGATGGAGTGGAGTGATGGGAGTGAGGGTGTGAGATTTCATGTAGGTATGGGGGGTGATAAGTAGTAAATTTTGACTCACCAGTGTCCAGTCCTCTGCCAACTCCAGTGAGTCCCTCAGGATGCAGTAATGCCAAGACTTGCTCCTCCCATGCTGTGAGCTGAGAGGGAGGAGGTGTGGGTCCACAGCCAGTCCTCTGTATGGCTAGCTGGTACCTTGCTGCCACGGAACGTACCTTGCCCCATAGGTTGTTCCACCTCTTCCTGATGTCGTCCCTTGCTCTTGGATGCTGTCCCACAGCGTTCACCCTAACCACGATTCTCCGCCATAGCTCCATCTTCCTGGCAATGGATATTTGCTGTACCTGTGCTCCCAACAGCTGTGGCTCTACCCTGACTATTTCCTCCACCATGACCTGCAATTCCTCATCTGTAAAATGGGGGTGCCTTTGTGGGGACATGGGTGTTGTGTGCTGTGTGTAATTATGTGGGTGTTGGGTACTGTTGTTGGGTGTGTGAAGTGGGGTGTGTGTGGGTGTATGGGTGTATGTTGTGTGTGTGTCTAGTTGTTGCAGTAGTCTTGGTGTCAGTCTAGTGGTAATAATTTGTATTCGTAAAGGGTTGTGGGTATGTTTTTTATAGTGCTGTGGGTGGGTGTGGGTGGTGTGTGTGGTGTGTGTATGAGTGTCAGGTGTGTGTTTTTGGTGTAGTTTAGTATATGGGTGTCCATTTTGAGCGCGCTGGTGTGTACCGCCAATGGTTCAACTCCATTGAATGTCCACCGTGGTGATTCGTGGGGCATAATGTGGTGGGCGTAGTTTTGTTGGCATAACGGTATGGGTGTTCATACTGCCACTTTAGCACTGACCTATGGGCTGGCAGATTTGTGTATGTGTCAGTATTCTGTTGGATTGGTGTGTATGTGTGATAATTTTGCTAACGTATGTTCACCTCCACAGCGGTATGTTTGCAGCCATCACCGCAGGCGGTAAGTGCCATTTACCGCTAATGTCATAATGACCACCTATTTAACTCAGGAATATATCACTCTCATCTTTCTTTAAATGTTATGAACAAAGTAGAATGCTCTCCAAACTTAAAAAAGTCTCAAACTGCAGCAAGCAGAAACTATTTTGTCAGCTGACATCTGAATATTTTTCTTAGAAATCCAATGCTTATTCTGGAGAAGACAAACTTTGATCACAGTGGGACATACAACAGCAGTGTGATAATCTTAGCATCCATGTCTTTCATCAAAACGAAATTTTCTGCCCAACAGGTAGTGGAAGATTTCTATTTTATGTCATGCCACACAGGTTAACATTATGCAAGTTCAAAGTCCTGCTAACACATTAGCAAGAGGAGCTTTAACACATATAAAATAGCAATTTCTTAACATATTCTCATTCAACCAATCTCAAAATATCCTGCGTAGGTCCACCCATAATTTAAACCATCTGAATAGAATGCGGTTCAAGTTTTGAGACATCCACATCTGCCTTTCTCATTACGTCTTTCACCCATCTCACCAAAATTGCTGAAGAAACAGGTCTATGTGGTATTTTCTAAGAAATAAACAACTGAGCTACATCTTTATTTATTAGTGTAGGAGGCTGGCCTGGTTCGTAGTGGGTACCTAAAGTACTTATACCTTATACCATGTCCAGTTATCCCTTATTAGTGAAATGTAGGCAATGTCTAGCAGCTTAGGCTCTCTAGGAGTAGCCGTAGCAGAGCAGCCAAGGTTGAACTAGGAGACATGCAAAGCTCTTGCAATACCACTATGGTCACACAGTACTTGTACACAATTAATGACAATACTCAGTGTTACCAAAAATAAAGGTACTTTATTTTAGTGACACAAGGCCAAAAATATCTTAGAGGCAATACTCCTTCTGGAGGTAAGTATTATACACAATATATACACTAGTAACCAAGATCCGGTAAGGAAATAGTCATAGAATAGTGCAAACAGTGAAAAACACAATAGATTGCAATGGGCCTAGGGGCAACACAAACCATATACTAAAATAGTGGAATGCAAATGTCGGATTCCCCCTGGGCAAGTATAGTGTGTAGAGGGGAACTGGGAGTGTAGTAAAATATCAAAGGTAAGTAAAGTACCCCAGCCCAGAACCCAGGAAAGCAGGAGTAAAGTACAGCAAGTTTCCTCGGAACACACTACAAGTTGTGATGAAGAATGATGCAAGAACCAAGCAAGATTTCAAACAACCAACAATGGATTCCTGGACCTGAAGACCTGTGAAGAGAGGAGAACAAGTCCAGAGTACGATGAAGAGTCCAGGAACAACAGGAGCCCCTGCCCACCTGGAAGAAGGTGCAAAAGTGGATTCTCAGGTTGGAAGAAAAGAACAGAAATGTTCCACAGAGGATAGCTGCAGGTTCCTGCTTGGTGCAAGAGATGTCCCACGCTGAGTTGTTGGGTGCAGGCTGTTTACGTCGCTGGATTCCAAGCCTTGGTTCACACTAGAACGCATTTTGCATCAAAGAGGTGCTGCCCAGACCCAGGAGGGACCTGGGGGTCTCAACTCAGACTGAGGAGAGAGAGGGGGCTCTCAGCACTTCAGAGAGCACTCAGATGACCAGGCAGCACACATGGGAGTCCCAGGACACGGAGACAAAGGAGACAAAGGAGTTGCAAAGTGCAATTGTCCCAGCACTACACAGAAGGATCCCACGCTAACGGAGAACAACTCAGAGAGCTGTGCATTGCAGGATGGAGTGCTGGGGACCTGGGCTACGCTGTGCATGAAGAACTTTTGGAAGAAGTGCACAGAAGCCCAAGGAGCTGCAGAAGATGTGATGCACAGGAGTACTGTCTGTCACCGGGAGGCAAGCTCTTACCTAAACCAAATTTGGACAGCTGGACCTTTGGACAGTCAGGATCACTTCAGTACATCTCCTGTGTTCCAGGGATCATGCTCGTCAACAGGAAAGGAGTCCCAGAGTATGGCCGTCATCGCAGAGAGGTGCCTGCTGAAGCAAGGAAGTGACACTACACGGGAGATTCCTTCTGTTCTTCTGGTGCAAGGTGAAGACAGGCAGTACTCAGAATGTGCACACCTTGGAAACTGTTGCAGTTTCTTGCTGGAGCTGAAGTTAAAGGTCACAGTAGCTTTCCTGGATACTTTGTTACAGCGGTTCCTGAAACAGTCTGCGGTTGATCCAACGGTCAGAATCTGAATCAGAGGCTGCAGAAGAGTCCTGGTGGAGTCTTGCAAACCAAATCTGAGGAAACATTCATAGGAGAGACCCTAAATAGCCCTGAGAGGGGGATTGGCTACCTACGCAGGTATGCACTTATCAGGAGGAGTCTCTGATGTCACCTGCTGGCACTGGCCACTCAGATGCTCCCAGAGTGTCCCTACACCTTAGAATCCAAGATGGCTGATGCCTGGGACACTCTGGAGGAGCTCTGGGCACCACTCCTGGGGTGGTGATGGACAGGAGAATGGTCACTCCCCTTTCCTTTGTCCAGTTTCGTGCCAGAGCAGGGACTGGGGGTCCCTGAACTGGTGTAGACTGGATTATGCAAGGAGGGCACCATTTGTGCCCTTCAAAGCATTTCCAGAGGCTCTGGGAGGATACCCATCCCATGCCTGTAACACCTGGGAGAGGGTGTAACACCCCTCTCCCAAAGGAAATCCATTATTCTGCCTTTCTGGGATTGAGATGTTCAATCCCCAGGAGGGCAGACACCTGTCTGTGAGGTGGCAGCAGCTGGGGCTGCAGGGGAAACTTCATAGATATGGTTTGGCAGTACTGGGGGTCCATGGTGGAGCCCCCATGGTGCATGGAATTGGCCACCCAATACCAGAATTGCATTGGGGGTTCAATTTCACAATCTTAGACACCTCACATGGCCATATTCGGTGTTACCACTGTGAAGCTACATATATTTACTGACATGTATGTGGTGCACGCTTTTAATGGTGTCCCCGCACTCGCGAAGTCCGGGAAATTTGTCCTGGACAAGTGGGGGCACCTTTACTAGTGCAAAGGTGCTCTCACACACAGTAACTTTGCACCTAGCCTTCAGTAAATGAAGGTTAGACATATAGGTGACTTATACGGTGTCTGGTGCAGCGAAAAATGGCTGTGAAATAGTGTGTGGACTATTTCACTCAGGCTGCAGTGGCTGTCCTGAAGAAAGGTTTGTATGAGCTCTATCTGGGTGGCAAGAGAAATGCTGCACGCCATAAGGATCTCCTGGAACCCCAATGCCGTAGGTACCTAGGTACTATATACTAGGGACTTTTAATGGGGGACCAGTGTGCCAATTGGAATTGGTATATGCAGTCACTAAACTATAGTGACAAATATGGTACACAGAGAGAGCATAAGCACTGGAGGTCTGTTTAGCAGAACTCCAGTGACACAATCAGCATACTGAAAACACACATAGGGGGTCATTCTGACCTTGGCGGTCCATGACCGCCATGGCGGAGGGTGGCGGAAGCACCGCCAACAGGCTGGCGGTGCTTCCTGGGCGATTCTGACCGCGGCGGTAAAGCCGCGGTCAGAAAAGGGGAGCCGGCGGTTTCCCGCCGGTTTCCCGCCGGTTTCCCGCTGGCCCAGGGAATCCGCCATGGCGGCGCTGCTTGCAGCACCGCCATGGGGATTCCGACCGCCTTCACGCCAGCCTGTTTCTGGCGGTGTCCACCGCCAGAACCAGGATGGCGGGAACGGGTGCCGTGGGGCCCCTGGGGGCCCCTGCACTGCCCATGCCACTGGCATGGGCAGTGCAGGGGCCCCCTAACAGGGCCCCACAAAGATTTTCACTGTCTGCTTAGCAGACAGTGAAAATCGCGACGGGTGCCACTGCACCCATCGCACCCCTTCAACTCCGCCGGCTCCATTCCGAGCCGGCTTCATTGTTGAAGGGGCTGTCCCGCTGGGCCGGCCGGGAAAGCCGGAATGGCCGCCACGGTCTTTTGACCGCAGAGCGGTCTTTCGGCGGGAACCGCTTGGCGGGCGGCGACCGCCGCGGTCAGAATGACCGCCATAGTCCACAAAGTATGAGCACTGGGGTCCTGGCTGGCAGGATCCCAGTGAGATAGTACAAACACACTGACAAACACTGACAAACAGGCCAAAAATGGGGGTAACCATGCTAGAGAGAGGCTACCTTTTCACAATTAGTCTCTCTGTTCTCCTCTCATTCTCATTCAGACAGTTTACAACACACAGCCTTTCATTCATTTCAAAATATGGATAAAATGTTGTCCTTGATAATGTCCTTCTAAATTACAACAAGCACAGCAGAATAGTTATTTTCCAAGTTATTTGCGTCAAACTTTAATTCACATTATTGCCCCAACTTTCCACCACCCTTTACTCCTGTCTCATATCCCACAACATGGAATATGTGGTGAGGTTTAAAACTCTCATGCTCCTCACGATTCTTTTGACTACCAATCTTTACCCAACAGAAACCCCATTCACTAAAACATGCCCTTGTTGCAGTTAAAGATCATTACACATTCAATGTTCTAGAAGACAACCCTGAATCAAGCAAATCTGTGAAATAGTTAATCACATTAACATAATTTGTTGAAATGGGAAAAAAACTTGTTCA
The DNA here is from genome assembly GCF_031143425.1 of Pleurodeles waltl. Classification (NCBI taxonomy): domain Eukaryota; kingdom Metazoa; phylum Chordata; class Amphibia; order Caudata; family Salamandridae; genus Pleurodeles; species Pleurodeles waltl. The sequence goes on along the minus strand of NC_090444.1, from coordinate 1,518,025,060 downwards.
GAAACAAATACAAGCCCACCTTTTCCATGCCAATCTATGTGCCTTCCTCATTCCCAGTGCACAGCATTCTGATGTAAGTCTGAAAGTTTCTGGCAAACGATCCAGCAATTCCCACTGTCTCCTAAAATCCTCCATGCTGTCAACTCCGACTGCCGCTAAGCAACTAGACTGTGCAATCATACTCTTGAACCTAAAATTACCCTTTTGAATCTTAGAATGCAAACCAGGAAATCCACTGACCTTTCCATCATGACAGAAAAGTAAGCCTGAGATCTCCACATAGGGGTTATGACAACTACTGTCTCCTTTCACCTGCACACCTATACGTACAAAATCAAGCCTACCAATCCTGTAAAAACATCTTCACCCCCAAAAGCCTTTGAGCCAAGCCTCCAACTGAAGAATCTCAATAAATGATTGTTCAACCTGCTTAAAAACAATTTGACATCACTAAATCTCCTGAATATTTTGAACCACCACTCAATTCAGGTTCTAATTGCTCAAACCTCCAAAATACAACTCACCACGCCATTGCTTTGGAAAAATAAAATGTCCCACCACCACAGATGTCCCCTTGTTCAAACAATACTCCCAAATCACTTTTTCTATATCTGCCAAACCTGTTAACCAATGACCTCCCATTTTGTTGACCTCTCATCTTTCCTTGAATCAAGTAGTGGAGCACAAACAAACCTGCCAACAATACTAAATAATTGATGTGGAAGTTCTTCTCTTGAGCTGTCCAGTGGTGACACACAAACAAATCTCCACATCTCGCACCCCATCCTTCTAAACTCGCATCTGACTCTATTATTTTTTCCGGTTCCTCTCCAAAAATAGCTCTGCCATTCTATCCATTAACATTCTGAAGCCATCAATCAGCTCCTCCCTTGATTCGTTAGCCAACGTTTTATTTTAGAAGAAAATCAATTCTTTTTCAGACTCCTCATCTTCAGTCCCTGCAGAGCTTGATTATAAAGTGAACCAGGGAAAATAGCCTGTTTGGTTGATGACAACTTCTTTAGCTTCTCTATTGGTAACCTGAACTCTACCTGAACTGTATCCACCACAAATGTAGAAACTACATCTCCTGACTTGAAATTAGACAAAAATAAATCCTGTTCACTGCAAGCCCACAAGACTCCAAAAGCCCTATAGCCATAGTTGTTTGTTCTGAAACATCCTCTTTCTTCTGTCCCATCTATAAAATATCATCTATATAAATGACCAATCTGACTCCTCTCACCAGTAACCAGGTTACCACTGGATACAGAACCTTTAAAAAACACCATTTAGCCGAAGACAGAACAAAAGGAAGACTTTTGAATCTCAACAACTTCTCCATCCAGGTGAACTATCAAATATGCATCTTACAGGTCCAACCTCTTTAATCAATCACCTTTTCTCAACAGATCCCTCAACAGATGAATCTCTTCTATCTTGAAGTAATGATACACAACTCATTTGTTCAAGTTTTGCAAATGTCTTACTGGCTGCATTCCTTTGTCATTCTTTTCCACTGAGAAGATGTTGCTGCCAAAACCCAGTGAACCAACCAACACCTTTTTATTGCCCCTTTTTGCAACCAACTCTTCCACCTCTTTTGACACTAATGCCTTCTTTTTCTGAGAAAAAAAAGCCTCCCTCAGCATTTTCTCCTTGAGAGGAATGCCCTTGATCTCTATCCTAAACTCCTTGACCTTCTACAAAGCCCAGGTATCATGAGTTATCATCACCCAATTCCCATAAAAGTGGGCTAGTAAGCGGCACAGCTTTTTTGGGATATGAATGAATGACTGAAATAATAATTTATTGTACAGTTAATAAGAACCATTACAAAAATATATTCTATGTTATCATGCTAAAAATAACAAATACCCCAAACATAAAATATATTAATATTGCATTCTCTTAAAAAAAAAATATATATTTAAAATAACCAATTTCGCGCAATTCAACATTGGAATTACCCTATATGGAAATCTCATAGATCATTACTTCAGTTCAGATATCTCTATTGTCCACTATCCTACTGGCCTTCGAGTTACTAAAATGTTCTTCTCTGCAGCATTTAGAAATTTCCCCAAATGGGAGTTCAACATTGGATCATCTGGTTTAAGACATGCTATTATTACGTGTCTGAATGTACGTATTCCACATTGATTAAAAAGAGATTTTCACAAGCATCTTCTTTCTTGCACTAAGACTGGACAAATACATAAGAAATGTATAAGATTCCACTTCCCATTCTTACATAACCTGCAGGTCTCAGTCAAGCTCACCCTTCCTCTTAACGAATCACTTGTGTCATCCCGCAGCTTCATTAATTGACAATGCAAGAATACTAATTTTAAAACAAAAGTCCAGCCGGCTTCAAAATACAGCTGATATCAAAGGAACTAATAATCGTTCAACATCCCCCATACATGTGATCTTTTCTGTGAAGACAGCCTCTTTGTATTACTGTTTATTACTCTCATAAAACATGCTACAGATAAATCACCTTCCCAGACTTCATGCAACTGTAAATCATTTATTGCCAGATCCAAATAAAGGGACACAGGAGTCCCGCTATTTCTTCCAAGTTCTTGCCACAACACCTTGCACAGATCATTCCTCTTATTCATTTTTATTCTGTATCAATTCTTTGCGTAGACCCTTTTTCTGGCTATTATCTGGTTTACTAGCCCAAACTCCTAACATATTTGTGCCGGAGAATCATTTGGCAGAAGGTAAAAAATCTGCCTACACAATTTATAATAATTGTGTTCAAACATACTGCATTGCGTCCATGCAGTGCTTCACTACCATAAGTTAAACTAGGTACCAACTTGGCGAATATCACTCATAATAATGGATAAATACTAGGGCCATTCAAATATCTTTCTAAGGATGAAAATGCTAACCCCAGAGTTATGCCTTTTCTTCTAAATTCTTTCTTATGTTGGATGAAACATCCGCATTCATCAAACAGTACTCCCAAACATCGCAAAGATTGCAATTGCTCCACCTGTTCTTCATTTAAAAACCATCTATAATTTTTATTTATCCTACAGCTGCATTCCATTACCTTTGTCTTTTTTTAATTCTCTATAATCCCAATTTTCTATGAATAATCTGATAGCCTTCCCAAGAGTCTTTGTAACCCAATCCTTGTTTGGCTAATAAGAATAACATTATCTGCATAAAGTAGATTAGTTATACATACAGGACCTAGCCTAGGTGCGTGTGAGTTTTCTACTTTAAGTTAGTTTGACAAATTTGCTAAGGACAAATGAAATAAGTAAGGTGTCAGGAAACAGCCTTCTTCAGCCCCTGAAAGGTGTATATTTTGCTAGACAAGACAGATCCATCACAAATTCGTATCCTCACCTAAGTATTAGTGTACTGGAGCTGAATAGCTTTAAGAAGAACAGCTCGAATACCTAATGTTGTAAGTTTTTTCCTAAGCAAATTCCGGTTTACAGAATCCAGGGCCAATTTAAAAGCGACAAAGCAAAGATACATTGGTTGCTTTTTAAGGATTTGCTTTTCCATTAACAAAGACAAGGTCAATATATGAATCTCTGTTCCATCACCTTGCAGAAACCCAGTTTGGTTTAATGGTAAAATTTTCCTTTCTGCTGCCCAAACACGAAATTCACACAGTGATAAGCTCGCAAAATACTTTGCTTCTATATCTTGGAGGCTAATCAACCGATAATTTTCTGGTACGTCCCTGTTACCTTTCTTGTATATAGGGTTTGTTATTGACCACCGCCATAAATCTGGCACTATTTGCTGCTGTAACACACAGTTATAGCCTGAAGTTAATACTGATGCCTATAATTCTATATTCAATCAGTACAAGGCTTGAGGTAACCCGTTTGGACCTGGGGAGCCATCTTGCCTAGAACTTAACAATATTTCCTTTATCTGATTCTCCAAAAGCTGTCTATAACTGAGACTTCAGTTTCTAGTCCCTCCTTCCTGATATTATCATATATAAGATCATGTTCTCACATCCCAATTATCAATAACTTAAATAGTTCTTTTATGAAGTTTACCCATGTCTGTTCTGCTACATTAGAGCTAACTATTGGGCTTTGGGTGTGATTTATCCTATTTAGGACTTTTAAAAACTGCTTTGAATTCTTTTGTATTGATGGATATAGCACCTTGGCCCAGAAAGTATCTTTTACTTTCCTTTTCTCTTCCCAAACCAATACTTGAAAGCACCTGTTTAGTTTAACAAAAGCACAACATAGATCTCTATTAAGTGGATCTTTCCTAATTCTCTTTTGCAGTAGTTTTTGCTCTTTCCTTGGCATACAAGAATAGGTGGACAATTTTATTCCGCCCCTATTTTTCTGCCCTGATCTTCCTCGAGGGAACTTTCGGGGCCTCTTTTCTACTTCTTTTTTCTGTTTTTATATTTAGAAAATCTGCCCACTGCTTAACTGTATTACCATATCTGCCTACTAATTTTGTCATAGTGTTGTCCCCAAACAATAAAGGTGCTTGTTGGTGATGCTGTACTTGCGCTGAAAGCACAATTCTTTGCTGCTTATGGCCACTACTCTGTGTCTGTTTGATGCTAAAAAAAAAATCACTACCCAAGAGCATTAGCGTAACCGCTGTGTAATCTATAAAAGAGCATGCTGTAGTTGATTGAAACCTACAGTTTAACACTTGCATACCTAAAAACTCCACATCTTTTACTAAGCTCTTTGCCCTTTTATCAAACATTCATCTCATAGGGTCAATTTATTGTTTGCGGGTGAACTGGCTATATATAATCTTTCTGGTTACCTGATCTTCGAGCTCAAAAAGGTACATCAAATCCATATTAAAATCCCCTGTTATTAATATATCACTTGGATATGTCTCCTGTAACAACGCCATTGACATCAAAAAGTTCAGATACTATTGAACACTTGATTTTTGCATTTGGAGGTATTTACAAATTTATCATATATGACACAGTGTTAGTATCTTTTATCCAATGACTCAGCTTAAGCACAAGGATGTTATTAATTTTTAAAAGAACCTGAGCCACTTCAATTGTCAGAGCTATTTCAATAAAGATTGCTAACTTTCCTTTTTGCCGCCCCTAATTGTTTGTTTTAACTGCTTGTCTGTAGTAACCACCATACCCTACTAAATCAAAATCTTCAAGCGTCCATATTTCCTAGAGGCATATTATCTGACTGACTTCTAACAACAAAGCTATGCTTTCTTCTGTGACTTCGTTTGTACTTCATTAAAGTTTGATGAACTAATGGATAACAAGTCATGCCGTCTATTTCTAGCCTTACTCCCTTTAGGTCATGTCATAATTTACCATGTAATGCCTCAGTTAGCCAACCTACATTTACTTGTATACTTCTTTCATTCTCCTGCAAACATAAGGGATGGTGAAACTCCTCAGATTTCTCATCATTCCTCTTGCAGATCTGAGAACTGGGAACAGTTGATCACCCACCACTTTGGGTCGTGTTTGTTTTAACTTTTGCCAGCACAAATGGTGCATACACATCTTTTGGGGTAAAGATAGCTCTCCTCCCCAAGCTGCCAAAATATATTTTTCTCGCATTACCGATTGTGCTAATAACTTATTTGAAAGGAAACCACAGCAGCTTCCTGCATCATCCCCTCAGCATAGACCAGAAACTCAATTGACACTACATCACTCGAGGTCAGTTTTGATAGTGATGGAATTGCCTGCAGTTAGTTCGATATATTCCCCCGGTTCAAGATGTCATTTGAGCCTCTAGACTTATTTGTGAGGTTAAAAATTATTTTACTTGATGAGGTCAACGGTTAGATAACATAGTTCCAGTCCTCTTTTTCTTTTGATATTCTAACTTGACCATTTCTCACAGTTCCTTCAGCATTTCTCCAACCTCCTTCATCATCGTAGTCCAATGCTTGACACCTCATATCTTTTTTAGTTGAACTCTGTACCTCTTAGATATATTTGATTGCATCTGGGGGTGGCAGTCTCACTTCCTTATTATTCACAGCACAAGTTGTCTGCTGATGTTGAGATTTATTGTCTGCACTTCTGGAGGTTTCCACACTAATAAATAATTCTGCCTGCTGCCTTTTCTGGTCCCAGATCCCCCTGTTGGGACACTGTATTTTCCATATCATTTGCTGTTGGATGCTTATCTCCTTTCATTGTATTTTTTGATAAATTAGCACCCTTATTTAACTTTACATTGAGGTCTTTGAGGCATATTCATCCTCTAACTTTTGAAAATCTGGAACAATACGTTCTATCTCCGGCCGCACCATTGCCTGCGACATCTCACCAATTTCTTTCTCCTTCTGCCACACGTTAAGGACCTCCAACCTTGCTAAACATATTTGTCTCCTATTTCTGTCTTACCAAAACTTTTTTTTCTGTTTTTTTGTAATTCCCGGTTCTAATGAATGATTTGTTAATTGCACAACAGACACATTGGTCTTTTCCAGAGCATCCACTGTAGCATTACTCTTAGTGTTCTCACTAATTTTCATACCGTTGCAATTACTATCTCTATTAAAGTTATTGAAACCATCTTCATTTTCATCTTTTTTAAGTTCATTTCCTCCAAAGGCTTTTTTATCCTCCCTCTTGGGGCCATAACATTGGTTTGCTTCCTCTTGTATTTTTGCATTTACCATAGGATGGTTCACTGTTAAATCCTCTATTATAGAAGTTAGGACCTCTTTGTTAGCTTCAATTTGTCCACTACTGGGGCACACATGCACTCAATATGTGATGATGCTGCAAACATTTGTGCATGCGTAATCAAAGTATTTAGGTATGCAAGCTTCTGATCAATACCTGATATTAAAGTTGTCATTATGTTCAATAACTCTATTTGGACATCCATTTTGTTTCATTGAAATGTCAGTGCCTCAAGTGTCAGTTGCAATGTTTTAAACAGAACTTCCCACACATTTACTATATCACCTGCTGGCAATCTCTCATTTTGTTGGTCTATAGTCTCTTTCTGAATATCATGTGTTGCCTGCTTCTCCTGTCAAGTTTCTTTTACTAGTGAGATATTTTGGGGCACTCAACATTTTTTCTCACTAGATTGTTACCCTTCATCTCTCTTTCAATTACATTGATCATGTCTGTTTCATCTGGTTTGATTGAAGGTATATTTACTTTCCTTGCTTTATTACTATCTGTCTCCACAAAAACTTCTATTGCATTGGTTTTCCATTCTTCAATAAAGGGTTTCTATGCTCACTCCTATTGTTTTGCTAAGAAGGAGACTCTAGCATCACTGCTGAAAGAGCCATGTCGCTGACAGGGCCCCACCCCAACATCACACTATCTTCCTTCTCATCCTTAGTTTTACTTTCTTGGTTTCTAAAACTAATTTTTAAACCAGTTCTGGCGAGTTCTCTCTCACATCACCCCTTTGATCATTCATTTGTGCTAAGCTAGATTTTATTGGTGTAATTGGTGCTGCAAGTAAATTTGTATCCTTTCGAGCAAAGAAGATTATTTCCACTGGATCCTTTAAAAAGTCAAACTTTTCTGGTGCTTTCAGTACTTTCTAAAACATTCATGTCACAGGTGATATTAGAGATACTTTTTCCCTTCCAGAGTTTACCTTCACTTTTTTTACTGTATGCCCCATCTGCAGCCCTTTCCTCTTATTTGATCTTGTATGTGCTCATCTTACATGTCCTGACCTCATTTTAGGACTGAACAGCAATTCTTTTGAGTCAAACTCCTCCTTTGTCGTGTCCCTTTTTTTGTCCACCTTGAACACCTTATAGAGTCTGCAGTTAATGGATTACTATACAGTACTTCTCACCAAGTATTATCCCATACACTCACAGAGTAGATCTACCTCTCTTCACAATTCAATTTAACAAACATAGTTAAAAAATAATATTGGGGTATTATCGACGTAGATATTGACCAATTTACAAGGTACACATACATTGTCAGGCAGTTCTGGTGTTTCAGGTGGTATTGTCACAAACAGCACCTAAAGAGTCATTGGCTATCTATTCTGGTCACAGACACACAATCACAGTACAGGGCCCGAGTGGAGCATGCTGCTAACACCTGCAAGCTGCACCCAGCACTAACCAGGTTGCAGGGCTCACTCTCTGTGGTAGCTCACTACTGCCACCGTGCTCTTGTCCTTTACCTCGCAAGCCAGGGGTATCCTAGGCCTCAAAACCATGCACTTAATGGGCTTGTTGAACTCAATAGGCCATCAACGCCAGGCGCTACAGTTTTTGAAACAGTTTTTTCAGTCTTTTCAGCATTGACTCAAGAGCTTTATGAGTCTTATGAGCCTTACCAACAGGATAAAGGGCACTTTTATTTTACTTTTACTTTTACTATCACTCTCCACTTCTCCATGTTTTCCTAAACACGGCACCCCCAAACACTAACCCCTCCCTCAGCCCCTGCTCACCGTATTTATAGTCTATATGGTCTCACCGCTTTCAGACGTTTCTGGTGTTTAATCCAGTACAAACTGCCAACCTGCTGGCAAAAACAGCGTGATTTATCTCCTTCCACGCTTGAGAGACTTGTGAGACTAGGGATAGGGCTGGGCTGGCTTGCTTGACTGGGCTGGACCGGGCCGAGGCTAAGAAACTGTGTGATTTGCAGTATTTGCCTCTTTACACGCTTGGAAGGCTTGAAAGGCTGTAATGCTGGAATATGATGCGGAGTCAAGTGTATGGAGGCTCTTTACTGTTTTTTACTGCTCAGCCTCTGCCCCGCCCCGCCCCGCTATCCGCTGACTGCCTGCATGAACCTCCATACTCACTGGCCCACAGTCACTAGGCATACTCTCCAGGCCTTCAATGAACCTGCAACAGGGCCAATGGGGCTACAGGGGGCAACGAACAGCCACGGGGCAGACCTCTCTCTCCTCCTTGAGCCCCTCGAACTCCCTCAATGTTCCCGAAGCTCCTGGGGTCTTGGACTCCTTACTCCTTGATCCCCTCCCGGTGCTGCTTCAACCTGCTCGACCTAATTAAAATCAGCAGTGAGCAACTCTCTCATTCTCTCGCCAGCACTCTCCCACTGGCACTAACTTGCTCGCTCTGACATCAATAAAATGAGCGGCGAGCGGCTCTCTCATTCTGTAGCACTTAGGTTCTTTTTTGCGATATCTTGTGATACACTTACCTGCTGAACATCCCCACTAACGCCTGTCTTCTCTCGATAACCCCCTTCTTGCCTTTGTGGGGAGCCATAACCCAAATTTCTGAATCCATAATGGGGGTCTAAATCCATGACCCTTGAAGGATCTAGCTGCACGTTGTTCTTGGCTGGGGGACCTACCTCTTGCTCTCCCAGTCCTAACAAACAAACATTCTTCAAACACTTTCTTAATACCCTTTTGAGATTTCTGCACAGAACTAAGGACACCCACATACTTAACCAACTCCTTAAAAAGCTTGTCCCCGAAAAGACAACCGGAGAAGATGGTCCTCCTTTCATACAAGCTATATCAACCAATTTAGAAGCAACTTCTTTAAGATACTTTCCCTCCTCTCATTTGGTAACAAAGTTTTCCCTTTACCCAGTAAACAAAAAGATCTTTGCACACATTGACAAAGTTTCGCCACAACAACAAGCTTCTCATTTAATTAAGTCTCCTCAGCTACCTCAAAATTCTGAGTTAGTGTGCCAATGATTTCTAACAGTCGGTCCTGGGACTTTCCCACTTTTAGTAATGAGGGCCAACGTTTTTGCATCCAAATCCAGAGTCATCGCTTTTTTTACCTGGCAAAGAGGGATGAGGACATTCTGATATCAATTGCTATCTCAGCACTTTTAGAATTTCTCTTTGTAATAAAAAAAAGAGATACATGTAGTTACATGAGACCACTCTGGAAATAATGAATGGTTAATTTGCAAAGTATCAAGCTTTTTATCTCCAAAGGGGTAAAGTATTGCTACATTGATCCTAAATCCTTAAATGCCTCTTCTAATATTCTCTTCGTCTTCTTGATTACTTCTTGATCAAACTCAGAATTAGCAGAATGAGACAAATCCATTCTGGCTTGCTCTGTCACATCATCAGAACCACCGTTATTGTGAACATTCATTAGGCCTTTGGTCTGCCCATCCACAGTCCCTTCAGCTCTATCCTCATCCTAAATAGTTATAACACTGTTATAAATGTTATCTTTTTTTCTTTTTACTTTCGCAGATTTTAATGGATTTACATTCTCTGAGGCCCTTTTTTCTCTGGAACTTACTTATCCAGCCAGTATAAACTGAACCATCATTAATTTTGTTTCCCTGAAAAGCCTTTGACTCTCCCAGCACTCTTTTAGAATTAGGCCATAAATCCTCAAATTTCTTATAAATTGTCTCTGAAACTGAATCCATTATTTTGCAAAAAGCCTTATTAACCAAGCTCTCTAGCTTCACCTTCAACTCCCCTTCAAACTTCACTTCCATCATATCTCCATCATGTTCATGACAGCTGGGTCAAGAAACCAACAAACCGATAACACTGTTTCACAGCTACTCAAATTGCCTTCCCAATGACTTGCAGTTTAAAACTTCCCATACACTTAAAATGGATGCAGCATTGGGCACACAAAATGTCACTCACTCAAAGCACACACCCCCAGGTGTCTTTCCTGTGATCTGCATAATGTATTATTTTGTCTCTTGCTGCGAGGAGAAGCAGCCTGAATACCGCAGTCAGGCTCTCTCACAGAGACCCTCTGCTTAAGGGTTTTGAAATACAATGATACTGTGAGCCCAGTAAGCCACCTAACAGATGCATGGCCCTAAAGCTGCCAATAACATTTCAAAACCCCTCACAAGGGACCTAAATCCCCATTAAGTGTGAGGCGTGAAGATTGCTGTACCAGAGCAAACATCAGAATCACTCCTACCCCTTCTGGAGAAATCTGGCTGAATAATATCAAAGTATAATGTAACCCACTGTGGAGAAACAACCTTTTTCTAATTAATAGAGCACCTCTAAAAGAGAGTATTCCCTAATTCTATCAAAACAATTAGTCTTCCACACGCAGCTCCTCAGGGTCAACCTAACAATATTAAAACTGTAATCAGTACTTTATCATGTGAGCTGAAAAGTAGCATGTTTATATAGTCTATGGAATGTTTACATTTCTCTGAGTTCTTTCTGTTGTTGCAGTGAGTAGAGCAGTTTATAGAATTCTAGGTTGGTAACAGCGATTTACGGGATGTTTTTCACCGAGTAGTTCTGAGTGACATCAAATAGACAATGAGAGTGAAGCCTGGTGTGAAAAACATCCCTTAATTCACTTTCAACCCATTCATAATTTTATGTTATGTATGTCCCCAAATCATCTTCCCCTGCTTTGAAATTCTACGCAGGGAAAGAAGAGTAATAGAGGAACCATACATAACACATCTGCTCCCTGTCGCATTTTTTTTTTTAAAACTTACCTTCAATTCCTAATCAACCCAACCACCTTCCTTCCCTTTCTAAAGCTTTCAGTTAAGGAAGAAAAGCAGCGTTGTACTGACAGGCTCTCAGATAGCCTTGTCATTATGGCCTAGAAGGCCTTTCTAATGTGGCAACAATGAATATCGAGTTTTGTAATCAACTGTTACTACCTCATTACAGTGAGTTATGACATTCAGAAACAGAGATAACAAATAGAGGCTCTCTATGAGAGCGATACCTAACAAAGCATGTTGTGCATAATGTTAAACTCAGTGTTTGTTAAATACAATCTATTACTAAGATACCTAGTCTGCTATGATTAGATTATTTCCACTCACATTTATTCAGGAAAATGTCAGGTGGATCGTGCTCTTTCGAGCATGAAAGCGGAATGGTACAATGTGAGTCTTGAAACATAAAATAATAGTCTGCCTTATAATTCCATGCCACCCTCAAAAATGTCATTTAAATTTTTCCCTCAACAGAGTTCGTTGCAATCAGTATTGTATGTGAAATGCAAGTGCATATTCAAGTCAGCTTAACTATAAGCTCCTTTTATACCATGTTGGCTAGAAATAAAATTTAATAACAGCAACACCTGGCTTTTGATGTTGATTTATAGATGCCCATGGCTTTACATATTCAGCAGAAGTCATCAGCACATGATCCTGCATTAAATTGCTGAACTAAATTGGGATTCAGTTAACAAAAGAATGAAGAAATGCAGCCAGATGGATACTGCCAGGTGTTAGCAATTAATTATTGATATACTCTGGGAATATTTAAAAGAATATCCTCAAAAGAAGATAGACACTTTTTCTGTGAATGCTACATTGATGGATGTTGGTCGCATTTCTTTCTTTCCTATGATCTGTACAACAGCGCCTTGTAAACACATTACATGAATCACGGTGGCATCCTTGTTTCTTTCTACGTTTTGTTTTAAAAGACTGCTTAGAAACTGAAAAAAAGCTAGGAAAATATAGTTCTTAATCGGCCTTATCATATTCTTGCAGAAAAGTGGAGATTTAATATTTACGGATGCTACTGTCTGTAACCAACAGGCTAGACGTGTTTCTATCGTAAATGCTAATAAAGCCCGAATATTTGAGTTCAAGTGTTTATGTTTGTTTCCAAAATTTCAGAGCAGATACACACCATATCATAATAAAAAGGCCATGCCCTAGCGAATTGCTTTAAGAATAAGCTTGCATTTGCAGAAAACAAGCAATGTAAAAGCCTTAGATATTCAGACAAACGGCCTCATTTCGAGTTTAGCTGACAGGAAAACCTGTCTGCCAAAATCCTGACAGGGTGGTCACCTCCTTCATGGCGACCACCCCTGGTCCTATTAGGAGTTTCCTGAGAGGTTGTCGGGCGCAAACCTTGGTTTCTGCCTGCCGGCCTAGCGGGAGACAGTCTACAACACTGTCTCCAGCTCATAATCGAGCTGGCAGCAATGCTGCAGTCAGCAGGGTGCACCAGCACCCTCACAATGTTCACTGTCTGCATGGCAGACAGTGAACATAACGACGGTGCTGGGCAGGAAGGACACTGCAATGCCCATGCCAAATGCATGGGCTGTGCAGGCCCCCCACTGCCCCAGCACCTTTTCTCCACCAGCCTTTTCATAGCGGTGTTACGGCCATGAAAAGGCTGTCAGAGAATGAGGTCGTAATCCGCAGGGCAGCGATGCATGCTGCACTGCTCTGGTGGATTACGAACTCCGCCACCGCCAGACTGTCGGGCTCCTGGATCCTGGTGATGCTGGTGGAACCCTGGTGGTCTGACCACCAGGGTCGTAATGTGGTGGTTCGGACCACCACAACAGCGGCAGTACTGACCGCCACCGCAAGGCTGGTGGTCTGAAGACTGCCAGCCTCGGAATGAGGCCCAGAATCAGGGACACAATCCTGAAGAAAAATTTATTCAAGAGTTAGTGTGATGGATTGGCTTACATCTGTAATTTCTACATGGCACATTATCTCTAGAATGCCTAATAACAATAGCAGGATCAAAACAGAACATTTAGGCCCTCATTATGAACACAGTAGTCGAAACCGCCGTGTTAATGCTGGCGGTCAAACTACTGACTGCCACCGTCCCCGGATCCTCGGCGGCTGTAAAAAGAACATTGTTTCCACCAGCCGGTCCACAGGAATGCCTGGCCGGGACATTGACGGCAGCTCCACATGGAGCCACCGCCAATGCCTCTGTGCGGCAGGTGCAGCTGCACCCGTCACGCAGATCACTGCCCGCCTGTTCGATGGGGCCCTGCACAGGGGCCCCTGCACTGCCCATGCCCATGCCAAGTGCATGGGCAGTGCAGGGGCCCCCAGGGGTGCCCTGGTGCACCCCTTCTGCCCGCCTTTCTCTGGGGGGAAACCCACCAGGGAAAGGTTGAAGGCTTAGGGATCATTATCCGAGGGGAAGCATCGCTGCCCTGTCGAATAATGATTCCGACCGCATCGAGGCTGCCTGATGGAGGCAGCCTGGCAGTGAGTGAGGGCCGCCGATGGCGGCCCTCATAGTGTTCATTTTGTGGTGGTGTGGCCCGCCGTGCCGGCTGGTGGGCTTTCCCGCCACCGCCAGCATGGCGGGCCAGACCGCCATGATCATAATGACCACCTTAGACACAAGCTCTTTTCATGCCTTGGAATGGTCCATTTAATTTTGGCACAGATGTACTTTTCATATCACTGCACAAATGGCAGGTTTGTGGGAATGAGAATGGCTAGACTATTAGAGAAATCAAAGCCTGAAGAAAAATAAGAGTTAACTGTTTCGCCTCTTGCACCTTACAATTTAATGCATTCCTTTGAAAGTGTAGGTTGTCTGCAGCCAAGCTGTGAAAAATATGGTCATCATATAACATAATACAACATAATTTGGTAACTTTTAATAGGAATTGCCTTTGAAGTTAAATATAAGCTAAATATAAGTAAACTAAAATAATAAAATTACGACAGTATTACATTTATGTTACCTTGGGTTTCTTTTACCTTGTGATTTTATCAGTTTAGGGAATGGGAATATCCCTTAAGCATGGAAAATTAATCAACAAAATACAGAAATATCTTTAGTTGAATTTCTATTTCTTAGCGGCTACTCTTAGGGTGTGATTGGGAGTTGGGCAGTTGTACAGCCACAAGTCCAATACAGCAGTGGTGAGGCGGCCGTCTAGCCAGGAGCCTCACCACCACCATATTACGAAGTTTCCACCTGGCTGACCGGTGAAAATGTCATATTACAACATTTCTGACAGTCAGCCTAGTGGAAACGCTGCAGCTGCATTTGCCTCGGCTCCCTTAGGGAGTTGCGGCCAATGCTGTCGCCCACAGTACCCTTTATATTTGCACTGTCTTCCATAGCAAACACTGCACATTGTGAAAGTGCTGGCAAGGTCAGCCCCTGCACTGCCCACAACATGGTCATGGGGAATGCAGGGGCCTTGATGTGGTCCCCACCATGAAAAGGCTGGGGAAAGCAAAGTCATGATCAGCATGGCGGTGCCAAACTTGACACTATTATGGCTGACCATTACTAACCATGGCCAACTTGCCAGGATCCCTGATCCCGGTTGAAGTGGTGGTCTCCTGGCAGTCCGACCACCAGGATCGTAAACCGGCAGTCAGACTGCCAAGAATGCGGCGGTCTGACCCCCACCATGAGCTTAGTAGTCCATGGACTGCCAAACTTTGAAATTAGTCCTTTATTCAGAAGATGGAAGGGATGAAACACCTTGGCCACAATGGAAAAGGAGGATTATCCCTACTACTTCTGAGGGGGTATCATTTTTTTATTATCATTGTAAAAAATATTATTTTGGAAAATAATATATACAATATTGTTTGTGTTATTTTGTATGTATTCCATTGTAGTGTGTTTGATTTTATATGTTCAGAAACATATTAATTTAGAATTTTCTGAAATTTCTACTTCAGTTGTATTAGGGGTTTGAGGGATAAGGTTGGGGAGAATTTTAAACAGTGAATAATGTAATTTAAATATATTTCATTGTTTTATTGATATGCAAATTATAGTGTAAATGTAAGAAATGTATTGTTTAATCAATACCTTATTTCAATTTATTAATACATTAAATTCATTTAAAAAATGGTATTTTATCGTAAATATGAAAACATATATTTTAATTGTAAACACATTTCGACAAAAGCTAAATTTGCAAAACTTAAATTAAATAATGTAAAAAGTTTGTAAATGTACTTTTATTATATATTTTTAACTAAATACTTGTTATTCATTTTTTCTATGAAATTGTATGACTTTTTATGTTTTTTTAAATGATGAAAAGTATATTTTCATCGTTAATAACTGGTTTCAAATGTGCATTTAGATTTAAAATTTTGCATACAAAAGTTCAGAATTCTGTATAATTAAATTATGAACACTGAATTAATATGTATTATTAATGATTTCTATATTTATATGTTCTAGGTTTACTTATGTATTTGTAAAACAAAATAAAAAAAAATATTTGTTATATTACTGGAATAATATCTTTTGTTGGGAGTTTATATTCTAATACTTTGTATTTTAAATGCAATATAATGTATGTCTGTCGTATAACTGTAAAGTTTGTTTTATAATTTTGCATATATTTAATGATTTTTAAATTTAGATTACATATTCATTTGTATGGTATCTTTCATGATATGGGAATAATAATACATAGCAATAATATATTAAGGTTAAATAGTGATTAACACATTATTTTCTATGTTAATGTTTAATTATAAATACATGAATAACTGAATGAATGAGAGATTTGTAGAGTGCAAAAGATACTACTAGAGTGCCCCAAAGCTCAGGCAGATGGCCATTGAGGAGGGTGCCCAAGCCTACAGTTTGAAAAAATGCATTTTTGAGAGCTTATGGTGTAGGAGGCTGGCCTGGTTTGCAGTGGGTACCTTGGGTACTTACACCTTATACCAGGTCCAGTTATCCTTGATTAGTAAAATGTAGTAGTATTCTAGCAGTTACGGCTGATAGAGGTAGCTATAGCAGAGCAGCTTAGGCTGAACTAGGAGATAAGCAAAGCTCCTGCAATACCACTTATAGTTACACAGTACGTATACAGAAGTAAAGACAATACTCAGTTTTACCAAAAATAAAAGTAGTTTATTTGGGTGGCACAGTACCAAAAATATCTTGGAGGCAATACTCCTTCTGGAGGTAAGTATTATACACAATATATATACTAAACATGAAAATAAGGTAAGTAATTAGACATAGTATAGTGCAAACAATAGGAAATGCTATAGAATGCAAAGGGAGAACATAGGTCTAGGGGCAACACAAACCATATACTAAGAAACTGGAATGTGAATCATGAATTCCCCCCTAGACAAGTGTAGTGTGTGCAGAATCACTGGGAGAGT
This sequence comes from Pleurodeles waltl, assembly GCF_031143425.1. Classification (NCBI taxonomy): domain Eukaryota; kingdom Metazoa; phylum Chordata; class Amphibia; order Caudata; family Salamandridae; genus Pleurodeles; species Pleurodeles waltl. Next base: position 1,518,008,241 of record NC_090444.1, on the reverse strand, counting down.
AAGAATACAGTAAAGGTAAGAAAATTACCCCACCCCGGAGCCCAGAAAAGCAGGAGTGAAGCACTGCAAATTTCCTTAGGGCACACAACAAGTCGTGATTAGAATTATTGCAAGAACCAACCAAGTCTGCAAACATCAAATGGTGGATTCCTGGACCTGAAGCCCTGCAAAGGAAGGAGACCAAGTCCAGAAGTTGAAAGAAGTCCCAGGAAGGACAGGAGCCCCTGCCAACCCAAAAGTGGGCGCAAAAGAAGAGTCCCCGGTTGGACGAAGACTGCAGAAATACACCCTAGAAAGATGTCTGCTGGTTTCTGCTTGATGCACTGGATGTCCCACATCGTGAAGTTGGATGCAGGCGAGTTTTGGCACTGGATTCTACCAACAAGTCTTGGTTTCGGCAAAGTCGTGTTTTGAGTCTGGAAGGTCTGGAAGCTGCTGGTGCAGCATATCTAGATGTGTTTGCTGTATTCAGCTCCACCTGGGATGACCACCTGGTCCACCTATGGAAGGTTTTGGAGGCCCTGCAAAAGGCAGGCCTCACTATCAATGCTTCAAAGGTAAAGGTGGTTTATCTGGGACACCTAGTTGGGGGGGAACAGATTGAACACCAGGTGTTAGATAAAACAGCTCGGAAAACTGGCCTAGGAGGTTCCTGCAGTCCTCCTTTTGCTCTTCCGTAAGGCAGTCTGCAAGGACAACTCCTTCCACTGAGCTATCAGCTGCAGTGTTGGAGAAGAGGTCAGGGAGAGGGTACCTCTCTTCCTCCTGCCCCTCATCAGTGTCCATGAGTAGGGTTAAGTCTGCTTTATCATAGTATGGTTTCAGGCGGAACACATGAAGTACCCTTGGAGGACTTCTGGGAGTGCCTAGGTCCACTAAATAACTGTCCTCACCCTTTTTCTCCACTATCAGATGCAGGCCACTCCATTTGTTCTGGAGTGCTCTAAGCGACAGGATACAGTACCCACATCTTCTGTCCTGGGTGGTACTCAATCAGGACAGCATTCTGGTCATACCATTGTTTTTGCAACTCTTGGGTTGCCTGAGGTTTTTGGTGCCTTTTTGCATATACTCAGCCATTCTAGATCTTAGGCAAAGCACATAGTCCACAATATCTTGTTTGGGGGGCTTCAAGGGTTGCTCCCATCCCTTTTTCACAAGTGCAAGTGGACCCCTAACAGGGTGACCAAAAAGGAGTTCAAATGGCCTGTAGCCCACTCCCTTCTGGGGTGTCCCCCTGTAGGCTAAAAGGAGACATGGCAATAGTAAAATCCCATCTCCTTCTGAGCTTTTCAGATAGTTCCATGATCATACCTTTGAGAGTTTTATTATACCTCTCAACCAATCCATTTGTCTGAGGGTGGTAAGGTGTGGTGAATTTATAAGTTACACTACATTCTTTCCACATTGCCTTCAAGTATGCAGAAATGAAGTTACTACCCCTGTATGATATTACCTATTTAAGGAAGCCCACCCTGGAAAATATTCCCAGGAGGGCCTTTGCCACCGCAGGAGCTGTAGTGGTCCTTAGAGGAATGGCTTCTGGATATCTAATGGCATGGTCCACTATCACCAAGATAAATTGTAGGAAAGTACCATCTTGCCTGGCATGTTACCCCCATTTTTCACTGTATATATGTTGTTTTAGTTGTATGTGTCACTGGGACCCTGGTAACCCAGGGCCCCAGTGCTCATAAGTGTGCCTGTATGTGTTACCTGTGTAGTGACTAACTGTCTCACTGAGGCTCTGCTAATCAGAACCTCAGTGGTTATGCTCTCTCATTTCTTTCCAAATTGTCACTGACAGGCTAGTGACCATTTTTACCAATTTACATTGGCTTACTGGAACACCCTTATAATCCCCTAGTATATGGTACTGAGGTACCCAGGGTATTGGGGTTCCAGGAGATCCCTATGGGCTGCAGCATTTCTTTTGCCACCCATAGGGAGCCCTGACAATTCTTACACAGGCCTGCCACTGCAGCCTGAGTGAAATAACGTCCACGTTATTTCACAGCCATTTTACACTGCACTTAAGTAACTTATAAGTCACCTATATGTCTAACCTTTACCTGGTAAAGGTTAGGTGCAAAGTTACTTAGTGTGAGGGCACCCTGGCACTAGCCAAGGTGCCCCCACATTGTTCAGAGCCAATTCACTGAACTTTGTGAGTACGGGGACACCATTACACGCGTGCACTACATATAGGTCACTACCTATATGTAGCTTCACCATGGTAACTCCGAATATGGCCATGTAACATGTCTATGATCATGGAATTGCCCCCTCTATGCCATCCTGGCATTGTTGGTACAATTCCATAATCCCAGTGGTCTGTAGCACAGACCCTGGTACTGCCAGACTGCCCTTCCTGGGGTTTCTCTGCAGCTGCTGCTGCTGCCAACCCCTCAGACAGGCATCTGCCCTCCTGGGGTCCAGCCAGGCCTGGCCCAGGATGGCAGAACAAAGAACTTCCTCTGAGAGAGGGTGTGACACCCTCTCCCTTTGGAAAATGGTGTGAAGGCAGGGGAGGAGTAGCCTCCCCCAGCCTCTGGAAATGCTTTGTTGGGCACAGAGGTGCCCAATTCTGCATAAGCCAGTCTACACCGGTTCAGGGACCCCTTAGCCCCTGCTCTGGCGCGAAACTGGACAAAGGAAAGGGGAGTGACCACTCCCCTGACCTGCACCTCCCCTGGGAGGTGTCCAGAGCTCCTCCAGTGTGCTCCAGACCTCTGCCATCTTGGAAACAGAGGTGCTGCTGGCACACTGGACTGCTCTGAGTGGCCAGTGCCACCAGGTGACGTCAGAGACTCCTTGTGATAGGCTCCTTCAGGTGTTAGTAGCCTTTCCTCTCTCCTAGGTAGCCAAACCCTCTTTTCTGGCTATTTAGGGTCTCTGTCTCTGGGGAAACTTCAGATAACGAATGCATGAGCTCAGCCGAGTTCCTCTGCATCTCCCTCTTCACCTTCTGATAAGGAATCGACCGCTGACCGCGCTGGAAGCCTGCAAACCTGCAACATAGTAGCAAAGACGACTACTGCAACTCTGTAACGCTGATCCTGCCGCCTTCTCGACTGTTTTCCTGCTTGTGCATGCTGTGGGGGTAGCCTGCCTCCTCTCTGCACCAGAAGCTCCGAAGAAATCTCCCGTGGGTCGACGGAATCTTCCCCCTGCAACCGCAGGCACCAAAAAGCTGCATCTCCGGTCCCTTGGGTCTCCTCTCAGCACGACGAGCGAGGTCCCTCGAATCCAGCGACACCGTCCAAGTGACCCCCACAGTCCAGTGACTCTTCAGCCCAAGTTTGGTGGAGGTAAGTCCTTGCCTCACCTCGCTGGGCTGCATTGCTGGGAACCGCGACTTTGCAAGCTTCTCCGGCCCCTGTGCACTTCCGGCGGAAATCCTTCGTGCACAGCCAAGCCTGGGTCCACGGCACTCTAACCTGCATTGCACGACTTTCTAAGTTGGTCTCCGGCGACGTGGGACTCCTTTGTGCAACTTCGGCGAGCACCGTTTCACGCATCCTCGTAGTGCCTGTTTCTGGCACTTCTCCGGGTGCTACCTGCTTCAGTGAGGGCTCCTTGTCTTGCTCGACGTCCCCTCTCTCTGCAGGTCCAATTTGCGACCTCCTGGTCCCTCCTGGGCCCCAGCAGCGTCCAAAAACGCCAAACGCACGATTTGCGTGTAGCAAGGCTTGTTGGCGTCCATCCGGCGGGAAAACACTTCTGCACGACTCTCCAAGGCGTGGGGGATCCATCCTCCAAAGGGGAAGTCTCTAGCCCTTGTCGTTCCTGCAGTATTCACAGTTCTTCAGCCTAGTAAGAGCTTCTTTGCACCAACCGCTGGCATTTCTTGGGCATCTGCCCATCTCCGAGCTGCTTGTGACTTTTGGACTTGGTCCCCTTGTTCCACAGGTACCTTCAGACAGGAATCCATCGTTGTTGCATTGCTGATTTGTGTTTTCCTTGCATTCTCCCTCTAACACGACTATTTTGTCCTTAGGGGAACTTTGGTGCACTTTGCACTCACTTTTCAGGGTCTTGGGGAGGGTTATTTTTCTAACTCTCACTATTTTCTAATAGTCCCAGCGACCCTCTACAAGGTCACATAGGTTTGGGGTCCATTCGTGGTTCACATTCCACTTTTGGAGTATATGGTTTGTGTTGCCCCTATCCCTATGTTTCCCCATTGCATCCTATTGTAATTATACATTGTTTGCACTGTTTTCTAAGACTATACTGCATATTTTTGCTATTGTGTATATATATCTTGTGTATATTTCCTATCCTCTTACTGAGGGTACACTCTAAGATACTTTGGCATATTGTCATAAAAATAAAGTACCTTTATTTTTAGTATAACTGTGTATTGTGTTTTCTTATGATATTGTGCATATGACACTAAGTGGTACTGTAGTAGCTTCACACGTCTCCTAGTTCAGCCTGAGCTGCTTTGCTAAGCTACCATTATCTATCAGCCTAAGCTGCTAGACACCCTATACACTAATAAGGGATAACTGGGCCTGGTGCAAGGTGCAAGTACCCCTTGGTACTCACTACAAGCCAGTCCAGCCTCCTACATTGGTTGTGCAGTGGTGGGATAAGTGCTTTGAGACTACTTACCACTCTTGTCATTGTACTTTTCATAAGAGAAAAATATACAAAACAAGGTCAGTGTATATACACATAGCCAAAAAGTTTTGCATTTCCTCTTTTCACTCTTTTCTAAGTGCTGAAAAGTACTTCTAAACTTTCAAAAAGTTCTTAAAAGTTTAAAAAGTTTTTTTTCTGTCTTTCCAAAAAAGTTCTGAAAACTTTTTTCTCTTTGTCTATCACTTTAACTCTCTCTAAAAAATGTCTGGCACAGGCCAAAAAGTTGAACTGTCCAAACTTGCATATGATCACCTTAGCTGGAAAGGAGCAAGGAGTCTCTGCATAGAGAGAGGTTTGAGTGTAGGGAAGAATCCTTCTTTAGAACTGTTAATTAATATGCTTAGAGTACAGGATAAGGCCATAAGTGCCCAATCTGTAGAAAAAGTAGCTAATGGTTCTCAATCTGATCCAGGGACTCCCCCAGGAAAAGGTTCAGGAAAGAAACTTCTCAGCCTGCCCATTACTAGACAGTCTAGCATAGTTGGTACAGAGGTTGAATCACATCATACTGATGATGTGCTCTCACATTATACTGGTAGCCAAGCTGTTAGGGTGCCCTCTGTAAGGGACAGGTCTCCTTCTGTTCATTCCCATCATACCTCTGTATCTAGAAATGTCCCTCCCACCCACCCTGATGACAGATTGTTGGAAAGGGAGCTCAATAGATTGAGAGTGGAGCAAACCAGACTGAAGCTCAAGAAGCAACAGCTGGATTTGGATAGACAGTCTTTAGAAATAGAGAGGGAAAGACAGAAAATGGGTTTAGATACCCATGGTGGCAGCAGCAGTATTCCCCATAGTCATCCTGCAAAAGAGCATGATTCCAGGAATCTGCATAAGATAGTTCCCCCTTACAAGGAGGGGGATGACATTAACAAGTGGTTTGCTGCACTTGAGAGGGCCTGTGCTGTACAGGATGTCCCTCAAAGGCAGTGGGCTGCTATCCTATGGCTATCATTTACTGGAAAAGGTAGGGATAGGCTCCTTACTGTAAAAGAAAATGATGCTAACAATTTCCAAGTTCTTAAGAATGCACTCCTGGATGGTTATGGCTTAACCACTGAACAGTATAGGATCAAGTTCAGAGATACCAAAAAGGAGTCTTCACAAGACTGGGTTGATTTCATTGACCAGGCAGTGAAGGCCTTGGAGGGGTGGTTACATGGCAGTAAAGTTACTGATTATGACAGCCTGTATAACTTAATCCTGAGAGAGCATATTCTTAATAATTGTGTGTCTGATTTGTTGCACCAGCACTTGGTGGACTCTGATCTGACCTCTCCCCAAGAATTGGGAAAGAAGGCAGACAAATGGGTCAGAACAAGAGTGAACAGAAAAGTTCATACAGGGGGTGACAAAGATGGCAACAAAAAGAAGGATGGTAAGTCTTCTGACAAGGGTGGGGACAAATCTAAAAATGAGTCTTCATCAGGCCCACAAAAACACTCTGGTGGGGGTGGTGGGCCCAAACCCTCCTCTAATCAGAACAAGGAAAAGAAACCATGGTGCTATTTATGTAAGATAAAAGGCCATTGGACAACAGATCCCAGTTGTCCAAAGAAAGGCACCACAGCTCCTACCACTACAACCCCTACTGCTACACCTAGTGTCCCTACTAATAGCAGTGGTGGTGGGAGCAAACCTACTAATAGCCAATCCAAGGGAGTAGCTGGGCTCACTTTTGGTAATTTAGTTGGGGTTGGTCTGATTAGGGAGACCACAGAGGCTACTTTAGTCTCTGAAGGGGCTATTGACTTAGCCACTTTGGTTGCTTGCCCCCATAACTTGGAGAAGTACAAGCAACTAACCCTAATAAATGGTGTTGAGGTCCAGGCCTACAGGGACACAGGTGCCAGTGTCACAATGGTGATTGAGAAACTGGTGCACCCTGAACAACACATACTTGGACACCAGTACCAAGTAACCGATGCTCACAACATAACACAAAGCCACCCCATGGCTGTTGTAAATCTCAACTGGGGGGGGGTATCTGGTCCAAAGAAAGTTGTGGTAGCTTCAGATTTACCTGTAGACTGTCTATTAGGGAACGATTTGGAGACATCAGCTTGGTCAGATGTGGAGTTGGAGGCCCATGCAGCAATGCTGGGCATCCCAGGGCATATTTTTGCTTTGACAAGGGCTCAGGCCAAAAAGCAAAAAGGACAGGGAAGCTTGGATCCTGGAACAATGGACCAAGTGCTCCCTAAAACTAGGGCTAGTAGAAGCAAACCACTTCCTACTATCCCTCCCTCTACAGTGGATTCTAATTCTGAGGAAGAAGAATTCCCTCCCTGTGCAGAACCTACACCAGAGGAGCTGGAAGCAGACACTGCTGAGCTTTTGGGTGAAGGGGGGCCTGCCAGAGAGGAGCTGAGTGTGGCACAGCAAACCTGTCCCACATTAGAGGGTCTCAGACAGCAAGCTGTCAAACAGGCTAATGGGGATGTCAGTGACTCACACAGAGTTTACTGGGAGGACAACCTCTTGTACACTGAGCATAGGGATCCTAAACCTGGAGCTGCCAGGAGATTAGTGATTCCTCAGGAGTACAGAAAGTTCCTCCTAACACTGGCACATGACATTCCCTTAGCTGGGCACCTGGGTCAAATGAAAACTTGGGACAGATTGGTACCACTGTTTCATTGGCCTAGGATGTCTGAGGACACAAAAGAATTTTGTAAGTCCTGTGAAACCTGTCAAGCCAGTGGCAAGACAGGTGGCACTCCAAAGGCACCCCTTATCCCACTGCCTGTGGTTGGGGTTCCCTTTGAAAGGGTAGGGGTTGACATAGTTGGCCCCCTTGACCCTCCTACTGCTTCAGGCAATAGGTTTATCTTAGTGGTAGTGGACCATGCCACAAGGTATCCTGAAGCAATTCCTTTAAGGACCACTACAGCTCCTGCAGTGGCAAAGGCCCTCCTGGGAATATTTTCCAGGGTGGGCTTCCCAAAGGAAGTAGTATCAGACAGAGGAAGCAATTTCATGTCTGCATACTTAAAGGCCATGTGGAAGGAGTGTGGTGTAACTTACAAGTTCACAACACCCTATCATCCACAAACAAATGGACTGGTGGAGAGATTTAATAAAACTCTCAAAGGCATGATTATGGGACTCCCTGAAAAACTCCGCAGGAGATGGGATATCCTTCTACCATGCCTCCTTTTTGCCTACAGGGAGGTACCCCAGAAAGGAGTGGGCTTCAGCCCCTTTGAACTTCTTTTTGGACACCCTGTTAGGGGTCCACTCACACTTGTAAAGGAGGGTTGGGAACAACCTTTAAAAGCTCCTAAGCAGGATATTGTGGACTATGTACTTGGCCTCAGATCAAGGATGGCTGAGTACATGAAAAAGGCCAGTAAAAACCTTCAGGCCAGCCAAGAGCTCCAGAAGCAATGGCATGATCAGAAGGCTGTTTTGGTTCAGTACCAACCAGGGCAGAAAGTGTGGGTCTTGGAGCCTGTGGCCCCAAGAGCACTCCAAGATAAATGGAGTGGTCCACACACAATTGTTGAAAAGAAGGGTGAAGTCACCTACTTGGTTGACTTAGGCACTGCCAGGAGTCCCCTTAGGGTGCTCCATGTCAACCGCCTGAAACCCTACTATGACAGGGCTGATCTCACCCTGCTCATGGCAACAGATGAGGGACAGGAAGAAGACAGTGATCCTCTACCTGATCTCTTCTCTTCCACAGAACAAGATGCTCTTGTGGAAGGGGTAGTTTTGGCTGATTGTCTTACTGCTGAGCAGAAAGATAATTGCATAAATCTCCTAGGACAATTTTCAGAACTCTTCTCCATTGTGCCAGGCACCACTTCTTGGTGTGAGCACACTATAGATACTGGAGACAGTTTACCTGTCAAAAGTAAGATCTATAGGCAGCCTGACCATGTCAGGGACTGCATAAAGCAAGAAGTTCAGAAGATGTTGGAACTAGGAGTGGTTGAGCACTCTGACAGTCCATGGGCTTCTCCTGTGGTACTGGTACCAAAACCCAATTCTAAAGATGGAAAGAAGGAAATGAGGTTTTGTGTAGACTATAGAGGTCTCAACTTGGTAACCAAAACAGATGCTCACCCTATACCCAGGGCAGATGAGCTAATAGATACACTGGCATCTGCCAAGTATCTAAGCACTTTTGATTTGACTGCAGGGTATTGGCAGATCAAAATGTCAGAAGATGCTAAACCTAAGACTGCATTTTCTACCATTGGAGGACATTACCAGTTTACTGTAATGCCTTTTGGTTTGAAAAATGCACCTGCCACTTTTCAGAGGTTGGTGAACACAGTCCTGCAAGGGCTGGAAGCTTTCAGTGCAGCATATTTGGATGATATAGCTGTCTTTAGCTCCAGCTGGGATGATCACCTGGTCCACCTTTGGAAAGTTTTGGAGGCCCTGCAAAAGGCAGGCCTCACTATCAAGGCTTCAAAGTGCCAGATAGGGCAGGGTAAGGTGGTTTATCTGGGACACCTTGTTGGTGGGGAACAGATTGCACCACTTCAGGGGAAAATCCAAACTATTATTGATTGGATTCCCCCTACCACTCAGACTCAAGTGAGAGCCTTCCTAGGCCTCACTGGGTATTACAGGAGGTTCATTAAGAACTATGGCTCCATTGCAGCCCCTCTTAATGACCTCACATCCAAGAAAATGCCTAAAAAGGTATTATGGACAGCAAACTGTCAGAAAGCTTTTGAGGAGCTGAAGCAGGCCATGTGCTCTGCACCTGTCCTGGAAAGCCCTTGTTACTCTAAAAAATTCTATGTCCAAACTGATGCATCTGAATTAGGAGTAGGGGCAGTCCTATCACAACTTAATTCTGAGGGCCAGGATCAACCTGTTGCTTTTATTAGTAGAAGGTTGACCCCTAGAGAAAAGCGTTGGTCTGCCATTGAGAGGGAGGCCTTTGCTGTGGTCTGGGCTCTGAAGAAGTTGAGGCCATACCTGTTTGGCACTCACTTCATTGTTCAGACAGACCACAAACCTCTACTTTGGCTAAAACAAATGAAAGGTGAAAATCCAAAATTGTTGAGGTGGTCCATATCCCTACAGGGAATGGACTATACAGTGGAACATAGACCTGGGAGTAGCCACTCCAATGCAGATGGACTCTCCAGATATTTCCACTTAGACAATGAAGACTCATCAGGTAATGGCTAGTCTTATTGTCCTTCGTTTGGGGGGGGGTTGTGTAGGAAAGTACCATCTTGCCTGGCATGTTACCCCCATTTTTCACTGTATATATGTTGTTTTAGTTGTATGTGTCACTGGGACCCTGGTAACCCAGGGCCCCAGTGCTCATAAGTGTGCCTGTATGTGTTACCTGTGTAGTGACTAACTGTCTCACTGAGGCTCTGCTAATCAGAACCTCAGTGGTTATGCTCTCTCATTTCTTTCCAAATTGTCACTGACAGGCTAGTGACCATTTTTACCAATTTACATTGGCTTACTGGAACACCCTTATAATCCCCTAGTATATGGTACTGAGGTACCCAGGGTATTGGGGTTCCAGGAGATCCCTATGGGCTGCAGCATTTCTTTTGCCACCCATAGGGAGCCCTGACAATTCTTACACAGGCCTGCCACTGCAGCCTGAGTGAAATAACGTCCACGTTATTTCACAGCCATTTTACACTGCACTTAAGTAACTTATAAGTCACCTATATGTCTAACCTTTACCTGGTAAAGGTTAGGTGCAAAGTTACTTAGTGTGAGGGCACCCTGGCACTAGCCAAGGTGCCCCCACATTGTTCAGAGCCAATTCACTGAACTTTGTGAGTACGGGGACACCATTACACGCGTGCACTACATATAGGTCACTACCTATATGTAGCTTCACCATGGTAACTCCGAATATGGCCATGTAACATGTCTATGATCATGGAATTGCCCCCTCTATGCCATCCTGGCATTGTTGGTACAATTCCATAATCCCAGTGGTCTGTAGCACAGACCCTGGTACTGCCAGACTGCCCTTCCTGGGGTTTCTCTGCAGCTGCTGCTGCTGCCAACCCCTCAGACAGGCATCTGCCCTCCTGGGGTCCAGCCAGGCCTGGCCCAGGATGGCAGAACAAAGAACTTCCTCTGAGAGAGGGTGTGACACCCTCTCCCTTTGGAAAATGGTGTGAAGGCAGGGGAGGAGTAGCCTCCCCCAGCCTCTGGAAATGCTTTGTTGGGCACAGAGGTGCCCAATTCTGCATAAGCCAGTCTACACCGGTTCAGGGACCCCTTAGCCCCTGCTCTGGCGCGAAACTGGACAAAGGAAAGGGGAGTGACCACTCCCCTGACCTGCACCTCCCCTGGGAGGTGTCCAGAGCTCCTCCAGTGTGCTCCAGACCTCTGCCATCTTGGAAACAGAGGTGCTGCTGGCACACTGGACTGCTCTGAGTGGCCAGTGCCACCAGGTGACGTCAGAGACTCCTTGTGATAGGCTCCTTCAGGTGTTAGTAGCCTTTCCTCTCTCCTAGGTAGCCAAACCCTCTTTTCTGGCTATTTAGGGTCTCTGTCTCTGGGGAAACTTCAGATAACGAATGCATGAGCTCAGCCGAGTTCCTCTGCATCTCCCTCTTCACCTTCTGATAAGGAATCGACCGCTGACCGCGCTGGAAGCCTGCAAACCTGCAACATAGTAGCAAAGACGACTACTGCAACTCTGTAACGCTGATCCTGCCGCCTTCTCGACTGTTTTCCTGCTTGTGCATGCTGTGGGGGTAGCCTGCCTCCTCTCTGCACCAGAAGCTCCGAAGAAATCTCCCGTGGGTCGACGGAATCTTCCCCCTGCAACCGCAGGCACCAAAAAGCTGCATCTCCGGTCCCTTGGGTCTCCTCTCAGCACGACGAGCGAGGTCCCTCGAATCCAGCGACACCGTCCAAGTGACCCCCACAGTCCAGTGACTCTTCAGCCCAAGTTTGGTGGAGGTAAGTCCTTGCCTCACCTCGCTGGGCTGCATTGCTGGGAACCGCGACTTTGCAAGCTTCTCCGGCCCCTGTGCACTTCCGGCGGAAATCCTTCGTGCACAGCCAAGCCTGGGTCCACGGCACTCTAACCTGCATTGCACGACTTTCTAAGTTGGTCTCCGGCGACGTGGGACTCCTTTGTGCAACTTCGGCGAGCACCGTTTCACGCATCCTCGTAGTGCCTGTTTCTGGCACTTCTCCGGGTGCTACCTGCTTCAGTGAGGGCTCCTTGTCTTGCTCGACGTCCCCTCTCTCTGCAGGTCCAATTTGCGACCTCCTGGTCCCTCCTGGGCCCCAGCAGCGTCCAAAAACGCCAAACGCACGATTTGCGTGTAGCAAGGCTTGTTGGCGTCCATCCGGCGGGAAAACACTTCTGCACGACTCTCCAAGGCGTGGGGGATCCATCCTCCAAAGGGGAAGTCTCTAGCCCTTGTCGTTCCTGCAGTATTCACAGTTCTTCAGCCTAGTAAGAGCTTCTTTGCACCAACCGCTGGCATTTCTTGGGCATCTGCCCATCTCCGAGCTGCTTGTGACTTTTGGACTTGGTCCCCTTGTTCCACAGGTACCTTCAGACAGGAATCCATCGTTGTTGCATTGCTGATTTGTGTTTTCCTTGCATTCTCCCTCTAACACGACTATTTTGTCCTTAGGGGAACTTTGGTGCACTTTGCACTCACTTTTCAGGGTCTTGGGGAGGGTTATTTTTCTAACTCTCACTATTTTCTAATAGTCCCAGCGACCCTCTACAAGGTCACATAGGTTTGGGGTCCATTCGTGGTTCACATTCCACTTTTGGAGTATATGGTTTGTGTTGCCCCTATCCCTATGTTTCCCCATTGCATCCTATTGTAATTATACATTGTTTGCACTGTTTTCTAAGACTATACTGCATATTTTTGCTATTGTGTATATATATCTTGTGTATATTTCCTATCCTCTTACTGAGGGTACACTCTAAGATACTTTGGCATATTGTCATAAAAATAAAGTACCTTTATTTTTAGTATAACTGTGTATTGTGTTTTCTTATGATATTGTGCATATGACACTAAGTGGTACTGTAGTAGCTTCACACGTCTCCTAGTTCAGCCTGAGCTGCTTTGCTAAGCTACCATTATCTATCAGCCTAAGCTGCTAGACACCCTATACACTAATAAGGGATAACTGGGCCTGGTGCAAGGTGCAAGTACCCCTTGGTACTCACTACAAGCCAGTCCAGCCTCCTACATAAATCTATTGCTAGAAGCAGTAGGACGGTCAAGGGGGCTAACTATATCAACCCCTACCCTTTCAAAGGGCACCCCAACCAGAGGCAGTGCGATCAAGGGGGCCCTTGGGGTGCAACCATTCTTACCACTGTCTTGGCAAGTTACACAAGAGCGACAAAACTCTTTTGTGTCCTCTGACATATGAAGCCAGTGAAGGTGAGGGACCCGTCTTTTACAGGTCTTGCTTTGCCCCAAATGTCCAGCAAGGGGAATGTCATGTGCCAGTGTTAGGAGAAATTCATATACTGCAAGGGAATTGCCAGTCTCCTGGTAGCACCAGGTTTTGGGTCCCTTGTATCTGTATAAAGGAGATTGTTCTCCCAATACACTCTGTGAGAGTCACTCACAAGCCCTGTATCTTGTTTGAGAGCTTGCTGTCCCAAACCCTCTGGTGTTGGACAAGTCTGCTGTGCCACCCTCAACTCCTTCCTGGCAGGCCCCCCTGCACCCAACAGCTCAGCTTTGTCAGCCTGGGGCTCGTCTGGTGTAGGTTCTGCACAGGGAGTAGACTCCTCCTCATCAAAAGGGAACTACTCAGTGAAGGGGGGATAATGCATAAGGTTTACCCTTTCTATCCATAGTTTTTGGGAACACTTGGTCCATTGTTCCAGGATCCAAGTTTCCCTGTCCTCTTTGCTTCTTGGCCTGAGCACTGGTGAGAGCAAAAGTGTGCCTTGGAATGTCCAGCATTGTTGCATGAGCCTCCAATTCCACTTCAGCCCAAGCTGAGGTCTCCAAATCATTGCCCAGTACACATTCTACAGGTAGGTCAGCGGATACCACAGCTTTCTTTGGACCAGTAACCCTCCCCAGTTGAGATTCACAACAGACATGGGGTGACTAACAGGGTTATTATGGACGTCAGTCACTAGGTACTGATGACCAAGTAGGTGTTGCTCACGGGCTACCAGTTTTTTTCATCACCATAGTGACACTGGCACCTATGTCCCTGTAGGTCCCAACCTGAACACCATTTATTAGGGATTGTTGCTTGTACTTATCCATATTAAGGGGACAAGCAACAAGGGTGGAAAGGTCAATGCCATCATCTGAGACTAAAACAGCCTCAGTTGTTTCCCTAACTAAACCAACCCCACTACATTACCCAAAGTGAGCCCTACTACACCCTTGGACTGGTTATTTGTAGTGTTTTTCCCACCTCCACTGCTATTATTAGGGGCACTAGTGGCAGCAATGGGGGTTGGGATCATGGGAGCTTTGGTGTTTTTCTTGGGACAAGTGGAATCACTTGCCCAATGGCCTTTGTTCTTACACATGAACACAAGGCTTTTTCTGTTGGTTGGAAGAGGATTTGGGCCCAACCCCAGAGAATAGTTTTTGGACTGATAAAGACTGTAACTTTTTATCTTTGTCCCCACCCTTGTCATATGACTTTCCATCCTTCTTCTTGTCCTTGTCACCCCCTGTATGAGCTTTTCTGCTCACCCTTGTTTTGACCTATTTGTCGGTCTTCTTTCCCATTTCTTAGGGATAAGTCAGATCTGACTCTACCAAGTACTGTTGCAACAAGTCAGACTCAAAGTTGTTAAGAACATGCTGTCTCAAAATCAGATTATAAAGACCCTCATAGTCAGACACTTTGCTGCATGTAACCAACCTTCCAAAGCCTTCCCAGAACAATCCACTAATCTATCCAATCTTGTGAAGACTCTTTTCTGGTCTCTCTGAACTTAATTCTATATTGTTCAGTGGTTAGGCCAAATGCATTCAAGAGTGCTGTCTTTAAAACATTGTAATTGTCTTAATCTTCCTCCCTGACAGTGAGAGTCTATCTCTCCCTTTGGAGAAAAGGACAATGACAGAAGAGCAGCCCACTGCACCTGAGGGATCCTCTGTACTTTATAGGCCCGTTTAAGTGCAGCAAACCACCTGTAAATGTCACCCCCTCCTGGTAAGGGGGAACAAATTTGTGCAAGTTCCTGGAATCAAAGGTATTCTTCCTAACACCATAACTCCTGAAATTGCTGCTGCTGCCACCAATGGGAACAAACCCCAACCCCTGCCTTTCTCTCTCCACAGCTAAGGCCTCCCTATCTAGGGCCAACTTTTGCTGCTGTAGCCTCAGCTTGGCCTCCTCCAATCTTAGCTTTCTGAGCTCCCTGTGTATGGAGTCATCACCCGGATTGGATGTGTGGGACCCCTCAGAAACTGAGGTGACATGAGAATTGGAAGAAGCAGATCTTTCCCTAGGCTTCCTAACCCTAGTGATCTGACCTCTAGGTGTGAAGGGAGTCCTACTTGTGTGTGAACCCCTCCCACTGCCAGCTACACTAGTGTAGGAAAGTACCATCTTCCCTGGCATGTTACCCCCAATTTCTACTTGTATGTCAGTTTGTTTTTGCCTGTCTCACTGAGATCCTGCTAGCCAGGACCCCAGTGCTCATAGTTTGTGGCCTGAATGTGTGTCCTGTGTAGTGACTAACTGTGTCACTGAGGCTCTGCTAATCAGAACTTCAGTGTTTATGCTCTCTTCCTTTAAAATTGTCACTATAGGCTAGTGACCATTTGTACCAATTCTAATTGGCACTCTGGAACACACTTATAATTCCCTAGTATATTGTACCTAGGTGCCCAGGGTATTGGGGCTCCAAGAGATCCATATGGGCTGCAGCATTTCTTTTGCTACCCATAGGGAGCACAGACAAATCTTACAAAGGACTGCCACTACAGCCATTTTAAACGGCACGTAAGTAACTTACAAGTCACCTATATTTCTAACCCTCAATTGGTGAAGGTTAGGTGCAAAGTTACTAAGTGTGGGGCACCCTGGCACTAGCCAAGGTGCCCCCACATAGTTCAGGGCAATTTCCCTGGACTTTGTGAGTGCGGGGACATCATTACACACGTGCACTACATATAGGTCAATACCTATATGTAGCTTCACAATGGTAAATCCGAATATGGCCATGTAACATGTCTAATATCATGGAATTGTCCCCCCATGCCAAATCTGGTACTGGGGTGCCAATCCCATGCATTCCCGGGGCTCCAGCATGGACCCCAGGTACTGCCAAACCAGCTCTCTGGGGTTTTCACTGCAGCTACCACTGCTGCCAACCCACAGACAGGCTTCTGCCCTCCTGGGGTCTGCGCAGCCCAGTCCCAGGAAGGCAGAACAAAGGATTTCCTCTGAGAGAGGGTGCTACACCCTCTTCCTTTGGAAATAGGTGTTAAGGGCCTGAGAGGAGTAGCCTCTCCAGGCCTCTGGGTATGCTTTGAAGGGCACAGATGGTGCCCTCCTTTCATAAACCAGTCTACACCAGTACAGGGAACCCTCATCCCCTGCTCTGGCGCGAAACTGGACAAAGGAAAGGGGAGTGACCACTCCCCTGTCCATCAACACCCCAGGGATGGTGCTGAGAGATCCTCCAGTGTGTCCCAGACCATCTTGAAACCAGAGGTGTGGGGGCACAATGGAGGCCTCTGAGTGGCCAGTGGTCTCCTGTGGGCTTTCCTCAGATAATGAATGCAAGAATTCACCAGAGTTCCTCTGCATCTTCCTCTTTGACTTCTGCCAAGGATCGACCACTGACTGCTCCAGGACGCCTGCAAAACTGCAACACAGTAGCAAGAAGAGTACCAGCGACATTGTAGTGCCTAATCCTGCTGGCTTTCTCAATTGTTTCCTGGTGGTGCATGCTCTGGGGGCTATCTGCCTTCATCCTGCACTGGAAGCCAAGAAGAAATCTCCCGTGGGTTGACGGAATCTTCCCCCTGCTAACGCAGGCACCAAACTTCAGCTTCACCGGTCCTCTGGGTCCCATCTCATCATAACGAGCTTGGTCCCTGGAACACAGGTGGTGGATCCAAGTGACCCCGACAGTCCAGTGGTACATCTGTCCCAATTTGGCAGAGGTAAGTCCTTGCTTCCCCTCGCCAGACAATAATTCTGTGAACTGCGTAAACTGCATCTGCTAGGGCTTCTGACCACTTTTGAAAGGAATCCTTCATGCACTGCATAGCCCAGGTCCCCAGCACTCCGTCCTCCATTGCTCAACCCACTGAGTTGACCACTGGCTTCGTGGGACCCTCTTTTGTAGTGTTGAGACGACCGCCTTGCTCAGTATTCTTGAACCCACCTTCAAGTACTTCTGCGGGTGCTGCCTTCTTGTGCGTGGGCTTTCTGTATTGCTGAGTGCCCCCTCTGTCTCCTCTTCCAAGTGGCGACCTTCTGGTCGTTCCTGGGCCCGGGCAGCACCCTTTTTCTTCATCTGTGACCTTTGCAGCTAGAAAGGCTTGTTTGTAGTCTTTCTCCAAAGAAACAACTCTGCATCCTCCAGCACTATGTGTTACATCTTCTGTGCAAAGGAGAAGTTCCTGGCCTCTTCCGTTGTTGCAGAATCTCCAGCTTCTTACACCCGGAGGCAGCCATTTTGCACCTTCATCAGGGGTCCTACTCCCCTGGACATTTTCGTGACTCTTGGACTTGGTCCCCTTCCTTTACAGTCCTCAGGTCCAGGAATCTGCCTTCAGTGCTTTGCAGTCAGTTGTGGTCTTTGCAGAATCTCCTTTCACGACTTTAGTTGATTTCTGGGAAAGTAGGGTCACTTTACTGCTACTTTTCAGGGTCTTGGGGTGGGGTATTGTAGGAGGCTGGCCTGGCTTGTAGTGGGTACCAAGGGGTACTTACACTCTGTACCAGGTCCAGGTATCCCTTATTAATGTAGAAGAGGTGTCTAGCAGCTTAGGCTGATAGAAAAGGAAGCTTAGCAGAGCAGCTTAGGCTGAACTAGGAGACGTGTAAAGCTCCTATACCACTGGTGTCATATGCACAATATCATAAAAAAACACAATACACAGATATACTAAAAATAAAGGTACTTTATTTTTATGACAATATGCCAAAAGTATCTCAGTAAGTACCCTCAGTATGAGGATAGCAAATATACACAAGATATATGTACACAATACCAAAAATATGCAGTAATAGCAATAGAAAGCAATGCAAGCAATGTACAGTCACAATAGATTGCAATGAGAGCACATAGGTATAGGGGCAACACAAACCATATACTCTAGAAGTGGAATGCGAACCACGAATGGACCCCAAACCTATGTGACCTTGTAGAGGGTCGCTGGGACTGTAAGAAAACAGTGAGAGTTAGAAAAATAGCCCACCCCAAGACCCTGAAAAGTAGGTGTAAAGTGCACCTAAGTTCCCCAGAGAGCACAGAAGTTGTGATAGGGGAATTCTGCAAGGAAGACCAACACCAGCAATGCAACAATGATGGATTTCCAGATGAAAGTACCTGTGGAACAAGGGGACCAAGTCCAAGAGTCACACTCAAGTCGGAAGTGGGCAGATGCCCAAGAAATGCCAGCTGAGGTTGCAAAGAAGCTGCCACCGGATGGTAGAAGCTGTGGATTCTGCAAGAACGAAGACTAGGAACTTCCCCTTTGGAGGATGGATGTCCCACGTCGTGAAGAAGCTTGCAGAGGTGTTTCCATGCGGAAAGACCGCAAACAAGCCTTGCTAGCTGCAAGGCTCGCGGTTAGGATTTGTGGATGCTGCTGTGGCCCAGGAGGGACCAGGATGTCACCAATTGCGTGAGGAGACAGAGGGGGCATCCAGCAAGACAAGGAGCCCACTCAGAAGCAAGCAGCACCCGCAGAAGTGCCGGAACAGGCACTACGAAGAAGAGTGAACAGGAGCTCACCCAAAGTCACAAAAGAAGGTCCCACGACGCCGGAGGACAACTTAGGAGGTCGTGCACTGCAGGTTAGAGTGTCAGGGACCCAGGCTTGGCTGTGCACAAAGGAAATCCTGGAAGAGTGCACAGGAGCCGGGGCAGCTGCAAATCATGCGGTACCCAGCAATGCAGTCTAGCGTGGGGAGGCAAGGAATTACCTCCACCAAACTTGGACTGAAGAGTTACTGGACTGTGGGAGTCACTTGGACAGAGTTGCTGAGTTCCAGGGACCACGCTCGTCATGCTGAGAGGGGACCCAGAGGACCGGTGATGCAGTCTTTTGGTGCCTGCGGTTGCAAGGGGAAGATTCCGTCGACCCACGGGAGATTTCTTCGGAGCTTCTAGTGCAGAGAGGAGGCAGACTACCCCCACAGCATGCACCAACAGGAAAACAGTCGAGAAGGCCGCAGGATCAGCGATACAAGGTTGCAGTAGTCGTCTTTGTTACTTTGTTGCAGTTTTGCAGGCGTCCAGAGCAGTCAGCGGTCGATTCCTTGGCAGAAGGTGAAGAGAGAGATGCAGAGGAACTCTGATGAGCTCTTGCATTCGTTATCTAAAGAATTCCCCAAAGCAGAGACCCTAAATAGCCAGAAAAGGAGGTTTGGCTACTTAGGAAGGAGGATAGGCTAGCAACACAGTTAAGAGGTCAGAAGGAGTCTCTGACGTCACCTGCTGGCCCTGGCCACTCAGAACAGTCCAGTGTGCCAGCAGCACCTCTGTTTCCAAGATGGCAGAGGTCTGGAGCACACTGGAGGAGCTCTGGGCACCTCCCAGGGGAGGTGCAGGTCAGGGGAGTGTTCACTCCCCTTTCCTTTGTCCAGTTTCACGCCAGAGCAGGGCTGGGGTATCCCTGAACCGGTGTAGACTGGCTTATGCAGAGATGGGCACCATCTGTGCCCATCAAAGCATTTCCAGAGGCTGGGGGAGGCTACTCCTCCCCAGCCCTGACACCTTTTTCCAAAGGGAGAGGGTGTAACACCCTCTCTCTGAGGAAGTCCTTTGTTCTGCCTTCCTGGGTCAAGCCTGGCTGGACCCCAGGAGGGCAGAAACCTGTCTGAGGGGTTGGCAGCAGCAGCAGCTGCAGTGAAACCCCGGGAAAGGCAGTTTGGCAGTTCCCGGGTCTGTGCTAGAGACCCGGGGGATCATGGGATTGTCTCCCCAATGCCAGGATGGCATTGGGGTGGCAATTCCATGATCTTAGACATGTTACATGGCCATGTTCGGAGTTACCATTGTGAAGCTATACATAGGTAGTGACCTATGTATAGTGCACACGTGTAATGGTGTCCCCGCACTCACAAAGTCCGGGGAATTTGCCCTGAACAATGTGGGGGCACCTTGGCTAGTGCCAGGGTGCCCACACACTAAGTAACTTAGCACCCAACCTTTACCAGGTAAAGGTTAGACATATAGGTGACTTATAAGTTACTTAAGTGCAGTGGTAAATGGCTGTGAAATAACGTGGACGTTATTTCACTCAGGCTGCAGTGGCAGGCTTGTGTAAGAATTGTCAGAGCTCCCTATGGGTGGCAAAAGAAATGCTGCAGCCCATAGGGATCTCCTGGAACCCCAATACCCTGGGTAACTCAGTACCATATACTAGGGAATTATAAGGGTGTTCCAGTATACCAATGTAATGAGTGAGCATAACCACTGAGGCTCTGGTTAGCAGAGCCTCAGTGAGACAGTTAGTCATCACACAGGGAACACATACAGGGCACACTTATGAGCACTGGGGCCCTGGCTAGCAGGGTCCCAGTGACACATACAACTAAAACAACATATATACAGTGAAATATGGGGGTAACATGCCAGGCAAGATGGTACTTTCCTACACAACCCCCCCCCAAAAGAAGGACAATAAGACTACTATTGACCTGATGAGTCTTCATTGTCTAAGTGGAAATATCTGGAGAGTCCATCTGCATTGGAGTGGGTACTCCCAGGTCTATGTTCCACTGTATAGTCCATTCCCTGTAGAGATATGGACCACCTCAACAATTTAGGGTTTTCACCTTTCATTTGTTTTAGCCAAATTAGAGGTTTGTGGTCTGTCTGAACAATGAAGTGAGTGCCAAACAGGTATGGCCTCAACTTCTTCAGTGCCCAGACCACAGCAAAGGCCTCCCTCTCTATGGCAGACCAACGCTTTTCTATAGGGGTCAACCTCCTGCTGATAAAAGCAACAGGTTGATTCTGGCCCTCAGAATTAAGTTGTGATAAGACTGCCCCTACCCCTAATTCAGATGCATCAGTTTGGACAATGAATATTTTGGAGTAACAGGGGCTTTTCAGGACAGGTGCAGAGCACATGGCCTGCTTCAGCTCCTCAAAAGCTTTCTGACAGCTAGCTGTCCACAATACCTTTTTAGGCATTTTTTTAGATGTGAGGTCATTAGGAGGGGCTGCTATGGAGCCATAGTTCTTTATGAACCTCCTGTAATACCCGGTGAGGCCTAAGAAGACTCTCACCTGGGTCTGAGTTGTAGGGGGAACCCAATCTATAATAGTTTGGATTTTCCCCTGCAGTGGTGCAATCTGTTCTCCACCTACCAGGTGTCCCAGATAAACCACTTTCCCCTGCCCTATTTGGCACTTTGAAGCCTTGATAGTGAGGCCTGCCTTTTGCAGGGCCTCCAAAACTTTCCACAGGTGGACCAGGTGATCATCCCAGGTGGAGCTAAAGACAGCTATATCATCTAGATATGCTGCACTAAAAGCCTCAAATCCTTGCAGGACTGTATTCACCAACCTCTGAAAAGTGGCAGGTGCATTTTTCAACCCAAAAGGCATTACTGTGAATTGGTAGTGCCCTCCAATGGTTGAAAATGCAGTTTTTGCTTTAGCATCCTCTGTTAACTTGATCTGCCAATACCCTGCAGTCAAATCAAAGGTGCTTAGGTACTTGGCAGATGCCAGTGTATCTATTAGCTCATCTGCCCTGGGTATAGGGTGAGCATCAGTTTTAGTTACCTGGTTGAGACCCCTGTAATCTACACAAAATCTCATGTCTTTCTTTCCATCTTTGGAATGAGGTTTTGGCACAAGTACCACAGGAGAGGCCCATGGACTTTCAGAGTGCTCAACCACTCCCAGTACAAGCATTTTCTGAACCTCTTGTTTTATGCAGTCCCTGACATGGTCAGGCTGCCTATAGATCTTACTTTTGACAGGCAAGCTGTCTCCAGTATCTATAGTGTGCTCACACCAAGATGTGGTGCCTGACACAGTAGAAAAGAGTTCAGAAAACTGACCCAGGAGATTTATGCAGTTGTCTTTCTGCTCAGCAGTAAGACAATCTGCCAGAACTACACCTTCCACTAGAGCATCTTGTTCTGTGGAAGAGAAGAGAACAGGGAGAGGGTCACTCTCTTCTTCCTGTCCTTCATCTGTTGCCATGAGCAGGGTGAGATCAGCCCTGTCATAGTAGGGTTTCAGGCGATTGACATGGAGCACCCTAAGGGGACTCCTGGCAGTGCCTAAGTCAACCAAGTAGGTGACTTCTCCCTTTTTCCCAACAATAATGTGGGGACCACTCCATTTGTCTTGGAGTGCGCTTGGGGCCACAGGCTCCAAGACCCACACTTTCTGCCCTGGTTGGTACTGAATCAGAACAGCCTTCTGGTCATGCCATTGCTTTTGGAGCTCTTGGCTGGCCTTAAGGTTTTTACTGGCCTTTTTCATGCACTCAGCCATCCTAGATCTTAGGCCAAGTACATAGTCTACTATGTCTTGCTTAGGAGCTTTTAAAGGTTGTTTCCAACCCTCCTTCACAAGTGTTAGAGGACCTCTTACAGGGTGTCCAAATAGGAGTTCAAAGGGGCTGAAGCCCACTCCTTTTTGGGGTACCTCCCTGTAAGCAAAAAGGAGGCAAGGTAACAGGACATCCCATCTCCTCCAGAGTTTTTCAGGGAGTCCCATTATCATTCCTTTGAGAGTTTTATTAAACCTCTCAACCAGTCCATTTGTTTGTGGATGATAGGGTGTGGTGAACTTGTATGTCACACCACATTCCTTCCACATGGCCTTTAAGTAAGCAGACATGAAATTGCTTCCCCTGTCTGATACCACCTCTTTTGGGAAGCCCACTCTGGAAAAGATTCCCAGGAGGGCCTTTGCCACTGCAGGAGCTGTAGTGGTCCTTAGAGGAATTGCTTCAGGATATCTGGTGGCATGGTCCACTACCACCAAAATAAACCTATTGCCTGAAGCAGTAGGAGGGTCAAGGGGGCCAACTATGTCAACCCCTACCCTTTCAAAGGGGACCCAACCACAGGTAGTGGAATAAGGGGAGCCTTTGGAGTGCCACCTGTTTTGCCACTGGCTTGAGAAGTTTCACAGGACTTACAAAATTCCTTTGTGTCCTCTGACATTCTAGGCCAGTGAAACAAGGGGACAAGCCTGTCCCAAGTTTTAATTTGCCCTAAATGTCCAGCCAAGGGAATGTCGTGGGCTAGAGTTAGGAGGAACTCTCTGTATTGCTGTGGAATCACCAATCTCCTGGCTGCTTCAGGTTTTGCATCCCTTGCTTCAGTATACAAGAGGTTGTCCTCTCAGTAAACTCTGTGAGAGTCACTGACATCCCCATTTTGCTGTTTGACAGCTTGCTGTCTTAGACCCTCTAGTGTGGGACAGGTCTGCTGTGCCACACTCAGCTCCTCCCTGGCAGGCCCCCCTCC
This sequence comes from Pleurodeles waltl, assembly GCF_031143425.1. Lineage (NCBI taxonomy): Eukaryota > Metazoa > Chordata > Amphibia > Caudata > Salamandridae > Pleurodeles > Pleurodeles waltl. The sequence continues at coordinate 1,517,984,976 of NC_090444.1, read as the reverse complement.
ACCCAAAAGCTCAGCAGTGTCTGCTTCCAGCTCCTCTGGTGTAGGTTCTGCACAGGGTGGAAATTCTTCTTCCTCAGAAGTTGAATCCACTGTAGAGGGAGGGATAGTAGGTAGTGTTTTACCTTTACTAACCCTAGCTTTAGGGAGCACTTGGTCCATTGTTCCAGGATCCAAGTCACCCTGTCCATTTTGCTTTTTGGCCTGAGCCCTTGTCAAAGCAAAAATATGCCCAGGAATGCCCAGCATTGCTACATGAGCCTCCAACTCCACTTCTGCCCAAGCTGATGTCTCTAAATCGATCCCTAGTAGACAGTCTACAGGTAAATCTGAGGCAACCACAACTTTCTTTGGACCAGTAACCCCCCCCAGTTGAGATTCGCAACAGCCATGGGGTGGCTAAGAGTGTTGTTATGAGCATCAGTCACTTGGTACTGGTGACCAAGTAGGTGTTGTTCAGGGTGGACCAGTTTCTCTATTACCATGGTAACACTGGCACCTGTGTCCCTGTAGGCCTGAACCTCAACACCATTTATTAGGGGAAGTTGCTTGCACTTATCCATATTAAGGGGACAAGCAAACAAGGTGGCCAAATCAATGGCACCTTCAGAGACTAACACAGCCTCTGTGGTCTCCCTAACAAGACCAACCCCAACTAAATTACTAAAAGTGAACCCAGCTACTCCCTTGGATTGGCTATTAGTAGATTTGCTCCCACCACCACTGCTATTACTAGGGGCACTAGGTGTAGCAGTAGGGGTTGTGGTAGTGGGAGGCTTGGTGCTTTTCTTTGGACAACTGGCATCAGTTGTCCAATGGCCTTTTACTTTACATAAATAGCACCATGGTTTCTTTACTTGATTCGACGAGGATTTGGACCCACCATCCACACCAGAGTGTTTTTGTGGGCATGATGAAGACTCATTTTTAGATTTGTCCCCACCCTTGTCTGAAGACTTACCATCCTTCTTCTTGCCGTCCTTGTCACCCCCTGTATGAACTTTTCTGTTCACTCTTGTTCTGACCCATTTGTCTGCCTTCTTTCCCAATTCTTGGAGAGAGGTCAGATCTGAGTCCACTAGATACTGGTGCAACAAATCAGACACACAATTATTAAGAATATGCTCTCTCAGGATTAAGTTATAAAGGCTTTCATAGTCAGAAACTTTACTGCCATGTAACCACCCCTCCAAGGCCTTCACTGAATGGTCTTGTGAAGACTCCTTTTTGGTTTCTCTGAACTTGATCCTGTACTGTTCAGTGGTTAAGCCATAATCATCTAGGAGTGCATTCTTAAGAACTGTACAATTATTGGCATCACTTTCTTTCACAGTAAGGAGCCTATCCCTACCCTTTCCACTGAAAGATAGCCATAGGATAGCAGCCCACTGCCTTTGAGGGACCCCCTGTACAACACAGGCCATCTCAAGTGCAGCAAACCACCTGTTAATGTCATCCCCCTCCTTGTAAGGGGGAACTATCTTGTGCAGATTCCTGGAATCATGCTCTTTCACAGGATTACTATCTGTAATACTGCTGCTGCAACCATGGGGTCCAAACCCCAACCTCTGCCTTTCTTTTTCTAAGTCAAATGCTTCCCTGTCTAGATCCAGCTGTTGCTTTTTCAGCTTCAGCCTGGACTCTTCCACTCTCAATCTATTGAGTTCCCTTTCTAAAACTCTGTCATCAGGGTGGGTGGGTGGGCATGCTTAGACACAGAAGAATGGTGTGAATGGACAGAGGGAGACCTGTCCCTAACAGATGGCACTCTAACAACCTGGCCTAAAGGAGTGATATTCCTACTGTGATGAGAGCTCACATTAGTACCAGCCATGCTAGGTGGCCTGCTAAGGGCAGGATGGGAAGATTCTCATATAACACTTTTGCTGGGGCTACCCCAGAATCAGAGTGTGAACCATCAGCTAATCTGTCACCTGATGTGCCAGCTAAGGCCTTATCATTTTCTATGAGCATATTAACTAACAATTCTCTAGAGGGATTCTTCCCTACCCCTAAACCTCTATCAATGCAGAGACTCCTTACACCTTTCCAGTTAAGGTGGTCATAAGCTGTGCTGGTCAGATCCAGAGTTTTACCTGTACCAGACATGATAGAAAAGGGTTTAAGGGACAAAAAAAGAAAGAAAACGTTTCAGAACTTTTTAAGGAACAGAAAAAAAACTTTTTCAACTTTTAAGAAACTTTTTGAAAGTTTTAGAGGTACTTTTCAGCACTTAGCAATAGAGTAAGAGAAGGAAAGCAAAACTTTTTGGTTAGGTGTATATACACTGAACTTGTTTTGTATATTTTTCTCTTATGAAAAGTACAAAATGACAAAGTGGTAAGTAGTTGCAAGTACTTATCCCACCGCTGCACAACCAATGTAGGAGGCAGGCCTGGCTTGTAGTGGGTACCAAGGGGTACTTACACTCTGTACCAGGTCCAGTTATCTCTTATTAGTGTAGAAGAGGTGTCTAGCAGCTTAGGCTGATAGAAAAGGTAGCTTAGCAGAGCAGCTTAGGCTGAACTAGGAGAAGTGTGAAGCTCCTACTATACCACTGGTGTCATATGCACAACATAATAAGAAAACACAATACACAGATATACTAAAAATAAAGGTACTTTATTTTTATGACAATATGCCAAAAGTATCTCAGTAAGTACCCTCACTATGAGGATAGCAAATATACACAAGATATATGTACACAATAACAAAAATATGCAGTAATAACAATAGAAAGCAATTCAAGCAATGTACAGTCACAATAGATTGCAATGAGAGCACATAGGTATAGGGGCAACCCAAACCATATACTCTAGAAGTGGAATGCGAACCACGAATGGACCCCAAACCTATGTGACCTTGTAGAGGGTCGCTGGGACGGTAAGAAAACAGTTAGGGTTAGAAAAATAGCCCACCCCAAGACCCTGAAAAGTAGGTGTAAAGTGCACCTAAGTTCCCCAGAGAGCACAGAAGTCGTGATAGGGGAATTCTGCAAGGAAGACCAACACCAGCAATGCAACAACAATGGATTTCCAGACGAGAGTACCTGTGGAACAAGGGGACCAAGTCCAAGAGTCACACTCAAGTCGGGAGTGGGCAGATGCCCAAGAAATGCCAGCTGAGGTTGCAAAGAAGCTGCCACCGGATGGTAGAAGCTGTGGATTCTGCAAGAACGAAGAAGACTAGGAACTTCCCCTTTGGAGGATGGATGTCCCACGTTGTGAAGAAGCTTGCAGAGGTGTTTCTGTGCAGAAAGACCGCAAACAAGCCTTGCTAGCTGCAAGGGTCGCGGTTAGGGTTTTTGGATGCTGCTGTGGCCCAGGAGGGACCAGGATGTTGCCAATTGTGTGAGGAGACAGACGGGGCGTCCAGCAAGACAAGGAGCCCACTCAGAAGCAAGCAGCACCCGCAGAAGTGCCAGAGCAGGCACTACAAAGAAGAGTGAACCGGAGCTCACCCGAAGTCACAAAAGAAGGTCCCACGACGCCGGAGGACAACTCAGGAGGTCGTGCACTGCAGGTTAGAGTGTCGGGGACCCAGGCTTGGCTGTGCACAAAGGAAATCCTGGAACAGTCCCCAGGAGCCGGAGCATCTGCATATCACGCGGTACCCAGCAATGCAGTCTAGCGTGGGGAGGCAAGGACTTACCTCCACCAAACTTGGACTGAAGAGTCACTGTACTGTGAGAGTCACTTGGACAGAGTTGCTGAGTTCCAGAGACCACGCACATCGTGCTGAGAGGGGACCCAGAGGACCGGTGATGCAGTCTTTTGGTGCCTGCGGTTGCAGGGGGAAGATTCTGTCGACCCACAGGAGATTTCTTCGGAGCTTCTAGTGCAGAGAGGAGGCAGACTACCCCCACAGCATGCACCACCAGGAAAACAGTCGAGAAGGCCGCAGGATCAGCGATACAAGGTTGCAGTAGTCGTCTTTGCTACTTTGTTGCGGTTTTGCAGGCGTCCAGAGCAGTCAGCGATCGATTCCTTGGCAGAAGGTGAAGAGAGAGATGCAGAGGAACTCTGATGAGCTCTTCCATTCGTTATCTAAAGAATTCCCCAAAGCAGAGACCCTAATTAGCCAGAAAAGGAGGTTTGGCTACTTAGGAAGGAGGATAGGCTAGCAACACAGGTAAGAGCCTATCAGAAGGAGTCTCTGACGTCACCTGCTGGCCCTGGCCACTCAGAGCATTCTAGTGTGCCAGCAGCTCCTCTGTTTCCAAGATGGCAGAGGTCTGGAGCACACTGGAGGAGCTCTGGGCACCTCCCAGGGGAGGTGCAGGTCAGGGGAGTGGTCACTCCCCTTTCCTTTGTCCAGTTTCGCGCCAGAGCAGGGCTGGGGGATCCCTGAACCGGTGTAGACTGGCTTATGCAGAGATGGGCACCATCTGTGCCCATCAAAGCATTTCCAGAGGCTGGGGGAGGCTACTCCTCCCCAGCCCTGACACCTTTTTCCAAAGGGAGAGGGTGTAACACCCTCTCTCTGAGGAAGTCCTTTGTTCTGCCTTCCTGGGTCAAGCCTGGCTGGACCCCAGGAGGGCAGAAACCTGTCTGAGGGGTTGGCAGCAGCTGCAGTGAAACCCCGGGAAAGGCAGTTTGGCAGTACCCGGGTCTGTGCTAGAGACCCGGGGGATCATGGGATTGTCTCCCCAATGCCAGGATGGCATTGGGGTGGCAATTCCATGATCTTAGACATGTTACATGGCCATGTTCGGAGTTACCATTGTGAAGCTATACATAGGTAGTGACCTATGTATAGTGCACGCGTGTAATGGGGTCCCGCACTCACAAAGTCTGGGGAATTTGCCCTGAACAATGTGGGGGCACCTTGGCTAGTGCCAGGGTGCCCACACACTAAGTAACTTGGCACCCATCCTTTACCAGGTAAAGGTTAGACATATAGGTGACTTATAAGTTACTTAAGTGCAGTGGTAAATGGCTGTGAAATAACGTGGACGTTATTTCACTCAGGCTGCAGTGGCAGGCCTGTGTAAGAATAGTCAGAGCTCCCTATGGGTGGCAAAAGAAATGCTGCAGCCCATAGGGATCTCCTGGAACCCCAATACCCTGGGTACCTCAGTACCATATACTAGGGAATTATAAGGGTGTTCCAGTATGCCAATGTAAATTGGTGAAATTGGTCACTAGCCTGTTAGTGACACTTTGGAAAGAAATGAGAGCATAACCACTGAGGCTCTGGTTAGCAGAGCCTCAGTGAGACAGTTAGTTATCACACAGGGAACACATACAGGGCACACTTATGAGCACTGGGGCCCTGGCTGGCAGGGTCCCAGTGACACATACAACTAAAACAACATATATACAGTGAAATATGGGGGTAACATGCCAGGCAAGATGGTACTTTCCTACAGGTATCTTGGACATCCTTAGTGTTTTCTTACACTCCCAGTGACCCTCTACAGACTACACTAGGCCAGGGGTCCCTAAGTGGTTCGCATTCCTCTTTCTTAGTATATGGTTTGTGTTGCCCCTAGGCCTATTACATCCTATTGTATTCTACATTGTTTGCACTACTTCTCTAACTGTTCACTTACCTGATTTTGGTTTGTGTGTATATTTTGTGTATTTTACTTACCTCCTAAGGGAGTATGTCCTCTGAGATGTTTTTGGCACATTGTCACTAAAATAAAGTACCTTTATTTTTGGTAACTGAGTATTGTGATTCTTGTGATACAGTGCTATATGATATAAGTTTTATAGTAGGAGCTTTGCATGTCTCCTAGTTCAGCCTAAGCTAATGCTCTGCTATAGCTACCTCTATCAGCCTACGCTGCTAGAACACTACTAATCTACTAATAAGGGATAACTGGACCTGGCACAAGGTGTAAGTACCATCAGGTACCCACTATAAGCCAGGCCAGCCTCCTGCAACTAGGAGATTTGCTAGGGTGAAGATTTTGTGACGAGCCCTCCACTGAATCTTCAGGATGATCCCCTGAGTCTAAAGGGTTATAATCCCCCTCTCTGTTCTCCTCTTGGTTACCAGACTGCTCCTAGTCCTCTTGGAGAAGGAGACTCAAAAGGTAATTCTTCTGAGGGGTATTCCCTACCTCTAAGCTTCTCTCTGAGCAAAGCCCTCTTAGTACTTTGTGAGTCATGTTCTAATAGGGAGTTTCCAAGACTCCAGGGTTGGCCTCAGAGGAAGACATAGGCCCTCATTATGACATGGCGGTGACTGTAAAAGTGGCGGTATTACCACCAACAGGATGGCGGTAATTACTGCCAAATTATGACCATGGCGGAGATAACTCCCATAGACAGCCAATGTACCACTCTAACCGCCAGAGTCATAACAACACTCACCACGGCGGTAGTTGTCAACAGCCAGACGTAAGACAAAGTACCGCCCACCATATCATGACACAGGAAACTGCCACGATTTCCGGAGCGGTACCAATGCCATCAAAAGTTTGGCGGAAACACACCACATGGCCAAAGGGCACAGTCCAAGGCCCAACTTGTTTCCTGACAACATCCGCACAACTGTGCAGGGGCATAAGTTTGCAAGTGGGTAGGCACCTCAGGGGATGGGGTTGGGGGACACCTCAGCCGAATACGGGAACATGCCCACTGGTTCTGGAGGGGGCTCCATGCCCATTTCTCACTGTTGGTGAATGAAAGGTCACAGTCTCTCAGGTGGGTGACTTGCCCACTGCTTCTGGATGGGGCTCCATGCCCATTTCTCACTGCTGGGGAGTGCAAGGTCACAGTCTCTCAGGTGGGTAACTTGCTCACTGCTTCTGGAGGGGGCTCCATGTCCTTTTCCCACTGCTGGGGAGTGCAAGGCCACAGTTTCTCAGGTGGGTGATGTAGGAGGCTGGCCTGGCTTGTAGTGGGTACCAAGGGGTACTTACACTCTGTACCAGGTCCAGTTATCCCTTATTAGTGTAGAAGAGGTGTTTCTAGCAGCTTAGGCTGATAGAAGGTAGCTATGGCAAAGCAGCTTAGGCTGACCTAGGAGACATGCAAAGCTCCTACTATACCACTTATATCATATAGCACAACATCATAAGAAAACACAATACACAGAGTTACTAAAAATAAAGGTACTTTATTTTTATGACAATATGCCAAAAGTATCTCAATGAGTACCCTCAGTTAGAAGGTACACAAACCCAAAACAGGTAAGTAACAGTACGAAAAGTAGTGCAAACAATGTAGAATCACAATAGGATGCAATAGGTAAACATAGGTTTAGGGGCAACACAAACCATATACTCCAAAAGAGGAATGTGAATCACAAATGGACCCCAGACCTATGGGAGCTTGTAGCGGGTCGCTGGGACTGTAAGAAAACAGTCAGGGTGTCCAAGATACCCCACACCAAGACCCTAAAAAGTAGGAGTAAAGTTACCCTACTACCCCAGAAAGACACAATAGTCGTGATAGGGGGATTCTGCAAGAACCACAAGCAACAGCAAAACACTGAAGACGGATTCCTGGACGTGAGGACCTGCAGGGCAAGGAGACCATGTCCAAGATCGCAATAGTGTCCAGAGGGGGCAGGAGCCCAGGAAACCCCGGATGAAGGTGCAAGAGGGCTGCCTCCAGGTGGAAGAAGCCAAAGATTCTGCAACAACTAAAAGGGCTAGGAACTTCTCCTTTGGATGGAAGATGTCCCACGGCATGCTGGATGCTGCAGAAGTGTTTCCACGCAGAAATACAGCAAACAAGCCTTGCTAGCTGCAAGGATCGCAGTAGAGGTTTTTGGGTGCTGCTGGGGACCAGGAAAGACCAGAATGTCACTGTAGGAGGCTGGCCTGGCTTGTAGTGGGTACCAGAGGTACGTACACCTAGTGTCAGGTCCAGTTATCCCTTATTAGTGTAGAAGAGGTGTTTCTAGCAGCTTAGACTGATAGAAGGTAGCTATGGCAAAGCAGCTTAGGCTGAACTAGGAGACATGTAAAGCTCCTACTATACCACTTGTATCATATGCACAATATCATAAGAAAACACAATACACAGAGTTACTAAAAATAAAGGTACTTTATTTTTATGACAATATGCCAAAAGTATCTCAGTGAGTACCCTCAGTATGAGGATACGTTATATATACAAGATATATGTACACAAATCAGAATTAGGTAAGTAATAGCAAGAAAAGTAATGCAAACAGTGTAGAATTACAATAGATTGCAATAGGAGCACATAGGTAAAGGGGCAACACAAACCAAATACTCCAAAAGTGGAATGCGAACCACGAATGGACCCCAGACCTATGGGAGCTTGTAGAGGGTCACTGGGACTGTAAGAAAACAGACAGGGTGTCCAAGATACCCCACCCCAAGACCCTGAAAAGTAGGTGTAAAGTGCACCTACTACCCCCAGAGAGCACAGAAGTCGTGATAGGGGGATTGTGCAGGAAGAACAAACACCAGCAATGCAACAACAGTGGATTCCTGGACCTGAGCACCTGTAAGACAAGGGGACCAAGTCCAATAGTTGCGAAAGTGTCGAGAGTGGGCAGGAGCCCAGGAAATGCCAGATGAAGGTGCAAGGAAGCTGCCACCGGTTGGAAGAAGCTTTGAGTTCTGCAAGAAAGAAGAGGACTAGGGACTTCTCCTTTGGAAGACGGATGTCCCATGTCGCAATGAAGCTTGCAGAGGTGTTCCCACACATAAAGACCGCAAACAAGCCTTGCTAGCTGCAAGGGTTGCGGTAGAGGTTTTTGGGTGCTGCTGTGGCTCAGTAGGGACCAGGATGTTGCCACTTGGAGGAGGTGACAGAGGGAGCAACTCAGGGAGCCGTCACAGAAGCAGGCAGCACCCGCAGAAGTACCTGAACAGGCACTTAGAAGAAAAGTGAACTGGAGTCTACCCGAAGTCACAAAAGGGAGTCCCACGACGCCGGAGGACAACTCAGAAGGTTTTGCACTGCAGATTAGAGTGTCGGGGACCCAGGCTTGGCTGTTCATGAAGGAAATCCTGGAAGAGTGCACAGGAGCCGGAGCAGCTGCGAATCACACGGCACACAGCTTTGCAGTCTAGCGTGGGGAGGCAAGGACTTACCTCCATCAAACCTGGACTGAAGAGTCACTGGACTGTGGGAGTCACTAGGACAGAGCAGAGACCACGCTCGTCAGGATGAGAGGGGACCCAGAGGACCAGTGTTGCAGTCTTTTGGTGCCTGCGTTAGCAGGGGGAAGATTCCGTCGACCCACTGGAGATTTCTTCGGAGCTTCTGGTGCAGGGTGAAGGCAGGCTACCCCCAGAGCATGCACCACCTGGAAACTGTCGAGAAAGCCGGCAGGATGAGGCGCTACAATGTTGCTGGTAGTCGTCTTGCTACTTTGTTGCGGTTTTGCAGGCGTCCTGAGCAGTCAGAGGTCGATCCTTTGGTAGAAGGTGAAGAGGGAGATGCAGAGGAACTCTGGTGAGCTCTTGCATTTGTTATCTGAAGAATACCCCAGAGGAAAGACCCTAACTAGCCAGAAAAGGAGGTTTGGCTACCAAGAGAGGTGTAAGAATATCAGAGCTCCCTATGGGTGGCAAAAGAAATGCTGTAGCCCATAAGGATCTCCTGGAACCCCAATACCCTGGGTACCTCAGTACCATATACTAATGAATTATATGGGTGTACCAGTATGCCAATGTGAATTGGTAAATTTAGTCACTAGCCTGTTAGTGACAAATTTGGAAAGCAGAGAGAGCATAACCACTGAGGTTCTGGTTAGCAGAGCCTCAGTGAGACAGTTAGGCATCACATAGGGAAGACATACAGGGCACATACTTATGAGCTCTGGGGCCCTGCCTGGCAGGGTCCCAGTGACACAAGGGCTAAAACATACATACATGCAGTGAAAATGGGGGTAACATGCCAAGCAAGATGGTACTTTCCTACACCCCCACCCCCAAACGAAGGACAATAAGACTAGCCATGACCTGATGAGACTTCATTGTCTAAGTGGAAATATCTGGAGGGTCCATCTGCATTGGAGTTGGTACTCCCATGTCTATGTTCCACTGTACAGTCCATTCCCTGTAGAGATATGGACCATCTCAACAATACAGTCACCCCTTGGAGGAGGAGACAGAGGGGGCGCTCAGCAACTCCGAGAGCCACAGCAGAAGCCAGCAGCACCCGCAGAAGTACCGGAGTAGGCAATTAGAAGATTGGTGTAACCGGAGTCACAAAAGGAGGGTCCCACGGCGTCGGAGTTCAACTCAGGGGGTGGAGCACTGCAGGACGGAGTGCTGGGGATCCAGGCATGGCTGTGCCCGAAGGAATCTTGGAGAAGTGCACAGAAGCCGGAGCAGCTGCAAATCACGCAGTACACAGGTTTGCAGTCTAGCGTGGGGAGGCAAGGACTTACCTCCACCAAACTTGGACTGAAGGATCACTGGACTGCGGGGGTCACTTGGATCTAGCTCCTGTGTTCCAGGGACCACGCTCATCAGGATGAGAGAGGACCCAGAGGACCGGTGATGCAGTCTTTTGGTGCCTGCGTTAGCAGGGGGAAGATTCAGTCGACCCACAGGAGATTTCTTCTTGGCTTCCAGTGCAGGGTGAAGGCAGACAGCCCCCAGAGCATGCACCACCAGGAAACAGTCGAGAAAGCCGGCAGGATGAGGCGCTACACTGTTGCTGGTAGTCGTCTTGCTACTTTGTTGCGGTTTAGCAGGCGTCTTGGAGCAGTCAGCGGTCGATCCTTGGCAGAAGTCGAAGAGGGAAGTGCAGAGGAACTCTGGTGAACTCTTGCATTCGTTATCTGAAGAATACCCCAGATGAAAGACCCTAACTAGCCAGAAAAGGAGGATTGGCTTCCAAGAGAGGAGTTTTGGCTACCAAGAGAGGTAAGAACCTATCAGAGGGGTCTCTGACGTCACCTGCTGGCACTGGCCACTCAGAGCAGTCCAGTGTGCCCCCAACACCTCTGAATCCAAGATGGCAGAGGTCAAGGACACACTGGAGGAGCTCTGGGCACCTCCCCTGGGAGGTACTGGTACTGGTTTCCTTTGTCCAGTTTTCCTTTGTCCAGCTGGGGAGGCAACTCCTCCCCAGCTCTTCACTCCTATTTCCAAAGGGAGAGGGTGTAACACCCTCTCTCAGAGGAAATCCTTTGTTCTGCCTTCCTGGGCTGGGGCTGCCCAGACCCCAGGAGGGCAGAATCCTGTCTGAGGGGTTGGCAGCAGCAGCAGCTGCAGTGGAAACCCCAAAAAGGCATCTCTCTCTTCACCTTCTGCCAAAGGATCGACCGCTGACTGCTCAGGACACCTGCAAAGCCGCAACAAAGTAGCAAAGACGACTACTGCAACCTTGTATCGCTGATCCTGCCGCCTTCTCGACTGTTTTCTGGTGGTGCCTGCTGTGGGGGTAGCCTGCCTCCTTTCTGCACCAGGAGCTCTGAAGAAATCTCCTGTGGGACGACGGAATCCTCCCCCTGCAACCCTTGCAACAAAAAGACTGCATCACCGGTCCACTGGGTCCCCTCTCAGCACGACAAGCGTGGTCCCTGGAACTCATCAACTCTGTCCAAGTGACTCCCACAGTCCAGTGACTCTTCAGTCCAAATTTGGTGGAGGTAAGTCCTTGCCTCCCCACGCTAGACTGCATTGCTGGGTACAGCGTGGTTTGCAGCTGCTCCGGCTCCTGTGCACTCTTCCAGGATTTCCTTTGTGCACAGCCAAGCCTGGGTCCCCGAAACTCTAACCTGCAGTGCACGACCTTCTGAGTTGTCCTCCGGCATCGTTGGACTCCCTTTTCTGACTTCGGGTGGACTCCGGTTCACTCCTCTTCTAAGTGCCTGTTCTGGTACTTCTGCGGGTGCTGCCTGCTTCTGTGAGGGCTCCCTGACTTGCTGGGCGCCCCCTTTGTCTCCTCATCCAAGTGACGACATCCTGGTCCCTCCTGGGCCACAGCAGCATCCAAAATCCCTAACTGCGACCCTTGCAGCTAGCAAGGCTTGTTTGCGGTCCTTCTGCGTGGGAACACCTCTGCAAGCTTCTTCACAACGTGGGACATTCATCCTCCAAAGGGGAAGTTTCTAGCCCTCTTTGTTCTTGCAGAATCCACAGCTTCTACCATCCGGTGGCAGCTTCTTTGTACCCTCAGCTGGCATTTCCTGGGCATCTGCCCACTCTCGACATTGTCTCGACTCTTGAACTTGGTCCCCTTGTTCCACAGGTACTCAGGTCTGGAAATCCACTTTTGTTGCTTTGCTGGTGTTGGTCTTCCTTGCAGAAACCCCCTATCACGACTTCTGTGCTCTCTGGGGGTTATAGGTGCACTTTATACCTACTTCTCAGGGTTTTGGGGTGGGCTATTTTTCTAACCCTCACTGTTTTCTTACTGTCCCAGCGACCCTCTACAAGCTCACATAGGTTTGGGGTCCATTCGTGGTTCGCATTCCACTTTTGGAGTATATGGTTTGTGTTGCCCCTATACCTATGTGCTCCTAATGCAATCTACTGTAACTTTACATTGCTTGCATTACTTCCTTTTGCTATTACTGCATATTTTTGGTATTGTGTACATATATCTTGTGTATATTTGGCATCCTCATACTGAGGGTACTCACTGAGATACTTTTGGCATATTGTCATAAAAATAAAGTACCTTTATTTTTAGTATATCTGTGTATTGTGTTTTCTTATGATATTGTGCATATGACACCAGTGGTATAGTAGGAGCTTTGCATGTCTACTAGTTCAGCCTAAGCTGCTCTGCTATAGCTACCTTCTATCAGCCTAAGCTGCTAGAAACACCTCTTCTACACTAATAAGGGATAACTGGACCTGGTACAGAGTTCAAGTACCCCTTGGTACCCACTACAAGCCAGGCCAGCCTCCTACATTGGTTGTGCAGCGGTGGGATAAGTACTTGCAACTGCTTACCACTTTGTCATTGTGTACTTTTCATAAGAGAATAATATACAAAACAAGTTAAGTGTATGTACACCTAACCAAAAAGTTTTGCTTTTCTTCTCTTACACTATCTGCTAAGTGCTGAAAAATACCTCTAAACTTTCAAAAAGTTTCAAAAAGTTTGAAAAAGTTTTTTTTCCTGTTCTTTAAAAAGTCCTGAAACTTTTTCTATCCTTTATCTGTCTCTAAACCTTTCTGATGCAGGAACCTCTCTTAATTTGGTCAATACTACTTATGACCACCTTAACTTTAAGAGCCTAAGGAGTCTCTGCATTGATAGAGATTTAGTGGTAGGTAAGAACCCTTCTAGAGAGTTACTGTCTAATATGCGTATTGAGAATGATAAAGCCAAGGGTGGCACCTCATCTGAAAAGTTGATAGATAGCTCACACTCTGACTCTGGGGAGCCCCCAGTGGGAGTGTTGCAGGGTTCTCTTCTTAATTTGCCCCTTAGCAGACCACCTAGAAATGCTGGTAGTAATAGAAGCTCCCATCATAGTAGGGATGTTTTTATTCCTGGAGGCCAGGTTGTTAGGGTGCCAACTGTTAGGGACATTTCTCCCTCTGCTCATTCAAATCTTTCTTCTGTGTCAAAACATTCCCAACCCACCCACCCTGATGACAAGATGTTAGAAAGGGAACTCAATAAGTTGAGAGTGGAAGAGACCAGGCTGAAGCTTAAACAGCAACAGCTGGCTCTAGACAGGGAATCCCTAGACTTAGAAAAAGAGAGACAGAGGTTGGGGTTTGGACCCCATGGTGGCAGCAGCAGTATTCCTGATAGTAATCCTGTTAGAGAGCATGATTCCAGGAATCTGCACAAGATAGTTCCCCCTTACAAGGAGGGGGATGACATTAACAAGTGGTTTGCTGCACTTGAGAGGGCCTGTATGGTACAGGGGGTCCCTCAAAGGCAGTGGGCTGCTATCCTATGGCTATCCTTCAGTGGAAAGGGTAGGGATAGGCTCCTTACTGTTAAAGAAAGTGATGCCAATAATCTTACAGTTTTGAAGAATGCACTCTTGGATGGATTTGGCTTAACCACTGAACAATACAGGATTAAGTTCAGAGAAACCAGAAAAAGAGTCCTCACAAGACTGGGTAGACTTTGTTGACTATTCAGTGAAGGCCTTGGAGGGGTGGTTACATGTCAGTAACGTTTCTGACTATGAAAGCCTGTACAATCTAATCCTGAGAGAGCATATTCTGAATAACTGTGTGTCTGATTTGTTACACCAATATCTAGTGGACTCAGATCTGACCTCTCCCCAAGAATTGGGAAAGAAGGCAGACAAATGGGTCAGAATAAGAATGAACAGAAAAGATCATACAGGGGGTGACAAGGATGGCAAGAAGAAGGATGGTAAGTCTTCAGACAAGGGTGAAGACAAATCTAAAAATGAGTCTTCATCAGGCCCACAAAAACACTCTGGTGGGGGTGGTGGGTCCAAATCCTCTTCTAATCAAGTAAAGAAACCATGGTGCTATTTATGTAAAGTAAAAGGCCATTGGGCAACTGATGCAAGTTGTCCAAAGAAAAGCACCAAGCCTCCCACTACCACAACCCCTACTGCAACCTCTATTGCCCCTAGTAATAGCAGTAGTGGTGGGAGCAAACCTACTAATAGCCAATCCAAGGGAGTAGCTGGGCTCACTTTTGGTAATTTAGTTGGGGTTGGTCTTGTTAGGGAGACCACAGAGGCTGTGCTAGTCTCTGAAGGTGCCATTGATTTGGCCACCTTGGTTTCTTGTCCCCTTAATATGGATAAGTACAAGCAACTTCCCCTAATAAATGGTGTTGAGGTTCAGGCCTACAGGGACAAAGGTGCCAGTGTTACCATGGTAATAGAGAAACTGGTACACCCTGAACAACACCTACTTGGTTACCAGTACCAAGTAACAGACGCTCATAACAACACTCTTAGCCACCTCATTGCTGTTGTGAATCTCAACTGGGGGGGGTTACTGGTCCAAAGAAAGTTGTGGTTGCTTCAGATTTACCTGTAGACTGTCTACTAGGAAATGATTTAGAGACATCAGCTTGGGCAGAAGTGGAGTTGGAGGCTCATGCAGCAATGCTGGGCATTCCTGGGCATATTTTTGCTTTGACAAGGGCTCAGGCCAAAAAGCAAAAAGGACAGGGTGACTTGGATCTTGGAATAATGGACCAAGTGCTCCCTAAAGCTAGGGTTAGTAAGGGTAAATCCCTACCCACTATCCCTCCCCATACAGATGATTCTACTTCTGAGGAAGAAGAATTTCCCCCCGTGCAGAACCTTCACCAGAGGAGCTGGCAGCAGACACTGCTGAGCTTTTGGGTGGAGGGGGCCTGCCAGGGAGGAGCTGAGTGTGGCACAGCAAACCTGTCCCACATTAGAGAGTCTAAGACAGCAAGCTGTCAAAAAGCAAAATGGGGATGTCAGTGACTCACATAGAGTTTACTGGGAGGACAACCTCTTGTACACAGAGGCAAGGGACCCAAAACCTGGAGCAGCCAGGAGATTGGTCATTCCCCTGCAGTACAGAGAGTTCCTCCTAACTCTGGCACACGACATTTCCTTGGCTGGACATTTGGGTCAGATTAAAACATGGGAAAGGCTTGTCCCCCTGTTTCACTGGCCTAGGATGTGAGAGGACACAAAAGACTTTTGTAAGTCCTGTGTGACCTGCCAAGCCAGTGGCAAGACTGGTGGCACTCCAAAGGCTCCTTATGGGTGGAAAAAGAATGCGGCAGCCCAGAAGGATCTCCTGGAACCTCAAAGCCCTGGGTACCTAGGTACCATATACTAGGGACTTATAAGGGGGGTCCATTGTGCCAATTAAAATTGGTAACTGAAGTCACTAGCCTACAGTGACAATTTTAAAAGCAGAGAGAGCATAAGCAGTGAGGTTCTGGTTAGTAGAGCCTCAGTGACACAGTCAAGCACTACTGACAATACACACATTAGGCCACAAACTATGAGCAGTGGGGTCACCCATACATACCTCATGCACCCCACTTCACACACCCCACCACATTACTCAACATACTCTCACCAACACACACCACACAACGCCCATGTCTCCACAAAGGGACCCCTGATTCACAGATGAGGAGTTGTGGTTCATGGTGGAGGAAATAGTCAGGGTAGAGACACTGTTGTTTGGAACACAAGTACAGCAAATATCCATTGTCAGGAAGATGGAGCTATAGCGGAGAATCGTTGACAGGGTGAACGCACTGGAACAGCATCCAAGAACAAGGGATAACATCAGGAAAAGGTACCTACGGGGAAAGGTACATGCCATAGCAGCAAGGCACCAGTTCGCCATCCAGAGGACCGGCGGTGGACCCCCGCCTCCTCCCCCACAGCTCACAGCTCACAGCATGGGAGGAGCAAGTCTTGGCATTACTGCATCCTGAGGGACTTGCTGGAGTTGCCGGAGGACTGGACACTGGTGAGTCAACATTTATTACTTATCAACCCCAATGCCTGCATGCCATCTCACACCTTCACCCTCACTCTCATCATTACACTCCAACCCACACACTGCACCTACACATATGACAAACCCCAATGCCAAGCCCTGCATGCAAAACCAATGCATGGACAGCCCTCCCAGCCCTGCATGGACACCCATCACTAAAGTATGACCAGCATAGGGAAACTAGTAATCCCACAATACATCAATTTACACAAACAAAGGTGGAAGATCAACAGCAACAATAGAGGGGAAGCTAGGGATGTAGAATATGTCACAGGCATGAAGCACAATACATCACTTACATCCACTCAGGTGCCCCAGCCAATATCAGCAGAGAGGAGGTGCCACGACTAACCAGTCCCCCAACAGATGATGCCCCCAGTGATGCCAGCAACTCTGGACTTCAGGATCTGGATCAACAACCTTGCCCATCAGGGATCACTGGACAGTCGGTCACCCCAGCCCACTCACAGTCCACCACAGAGCCTCCCCATCAGTATCCAACACCACAGAACCCACCCAGTGTACCCACACCTCTGTTCACAGGACACATCAATCAGCAGTGTACCCACCTCTACGGGGACCCCAGTCCACACCTCACCCCCAAGCAATCAGGGACCTGGGTCAGTGGCAGTGGGCACACCGTTCAGGGGACAGGGGCACAGGGGAACAGGGACACTGGGAGGACCGCTGTGCACCAGAGGGAAGACAGGTCCAGGGAACCGACGCTCCAGGAGGTACTCACCAAGATCACCAAGATCCTGGGTGCCTACCAACAATCCCAGAACACACCGGGCCAGATCCTTGACAAAATGCAGGAGAACAAGCGGCTGCAGGAGGAACACCATCAAGAGATCAAGGAGGATTTGCTGGCCCTCAATACCACCATGATGTCCAAGGCAGGGGTGCTGACAGACATGGCCAACACTATGAGGGAATAGACAGCATCCCAGTGGGCTCCGATCAATAGCCAGTCTACTGACCAGCCCACCACTTCTGCTGCAGCTAGTGGGCAGGAGGACCCACCACAGGGCTCACAGGACACCAGCACTCCTCCCCCTGCAGAAGGTGAACCACCCCGTAAACGTTTCCTTTGATCCAGACAGAAGCCAGAGACATTTGCCAAGACCAAGACCACCGCCAGGAAATGAGTCTCTTCTGATTGTCCCCCTTATGTCCCACCCTGTCACCTTGTCCACTTTGAACTGCCTTTGCTTGCCTTCCTATGGCCCCTGGTACATTGGACCTGTGCTACAAACAGACTGGAACAATACCCTGGACTTTCCTCTACCGTCACCCCCATTCCATTGCACTATTCTATCAATTTTGTAGCACTACAATAAACCCCCTTGAACACAACTTAAGTGACACTGTTATACGTGTTGAAAATGTGCATTTATGGGAAAAGTCACATCTAGTGCAAATGATCTGAACACTGTGATAGCATACAATTAATGACCTGTAACTTTCTGTAGTAATCACATCAGGATACTGTCATATCACCAACATCTGTAAAATGACAAGCCATAGGTGACAATAAGTTGAGATGCAAAGGAAGTAAATGTCATCATGCTACAGTCACACAGGTGAATTCAATATTCAGAGCAATGATCAGTTCCACTGTCTCACCTGTGTGTCATTGGAAGTATTGATGTATAACTGATGTTCTGTTGTCCACATCCTCATTCTCTGCCTACCCATCCTCAATGTCCTCAGATTCCACTGCTGCCACAGGGGCATCTCCAGTCTCCTCCTCCTGCAGAAAAGGCACATGTCATCTGAGGGCCAGGTTGTGCAACATGCAGCATGACACTACTATCTGGCACACTTTCCCAGGTGAGTAGCACAGGGATCCACATGTCAGATAGAGGCACCTGAACCTGGCCTTCAGAAGGCCGAATATCCTTTTGATTATTCTTCTGGTTCGCCCATGTGCCTCCTTATAACGGTTCTCAGCCCGTTTCCTGGCATTCCTCACAGGGGTCAGCAGCCATGATACGCTTGGGTAGCCAGAGTCACCTGCAAGTATTGAGGGACAAACATTAGCCTAACACAATCCTATGGGGAGAACACCTAAAGGCACTGACATACAGTGGGTGGTGACTCTGGCTCAACTATTAGCCACACCCTGTGCCTCTTTAGTTGGGCCATCACATTTGGGATGCTGCTATTCCTCAGGATTAAGGCGTCATGCACAGACCCATGATACTTGGCAGCGATGTGGGAGATGTACTGGTCCACCAGGCACACCATTTGCACATTCATTGAGTAGAAACTCTTCAGATTCCTGGACACCCGTTCATTCTGGTGGGGGGACAGACGCAATATGTGTACATTCAATCGCCCCAATAATATTGGGGATATGGCCCATTGCATAGAATCCTGCCTTCATAGTGGCCAAATCATCCACCTGGGGGAAATCAGTGTAGCTGCACATGTGTTTTACCAAGGCTGACAAAACCATTGCCAGCACAATTGAAAACATTGACTGTGACATTCCTGCTGCCACGCCCAATATCACTTGGAAAGAACCAGTTGCCAGGAAATGGAGCACTGATAACATTGCCACAAGAGGGGGGATCCCAGTGGCATGACGGATAGCTGATATCAGGTCAGGCTCCAAATGGGCACACAGCTCTGTGATTGTGTCCCTGTCCAGTCCATAGGTGAGTATAATGTGCCTGTCCTCCAGTGGAGCCAGGTCCACAAGGGGTCTGTACACAGGGGTGTGTCTCCTCCTCCTATTCATCTGCAGCAGTAGGTATCTAACAGACACAAGAGTGAGTAGGCTGTCACAATTTGAACAATGGAACCACAACCTCAGTGTACATACAGCATCAATGTGATGGGACAGTGGAAAAGGCAATGTATGTGCAATTTTAGGCAATGATGCAGTTATGGTTAATCTGATCGTCGTCCACCACCATGGAATGACGACTGCCTGGTCCTGTATCTTGGGACAGGTAGAAGTGAGGTAACTCCGCCGACGTTGGCCGTCGTGGCTGAAGGCAGTCTTGCACTGCCGTGCAATTCCTCATTGGCTCTATCGAGGACAGTGGCCAATGGGGATCAGCACCGGCGGTGACGGTGTACATCGCCGTGGACGCGACTGCCATTTTCTATCTAAATCCTGATTTTTTTCCTGACTTTCCACAGGACAACACCTACACTGCGTGTGCTGCTGTGACCTGTGTCTGGAACCTATCATGTCCCGTGTGACCGGGGAAAGGGCCACTGCCTTCACTTTGGAGGAGTTGGAGCAATTGGTGGATAGGGTCCTACCCCAGTATGGACTGCTGTATGGGCCTTCTTGGGCATGATGAATGTGGGAAGGAGATGTGTGTGCAAGCATCATGTCATCATGGAGAATGTCTTGTGGTAGTGTAATGGGGGGAGCAGGGTGATGTGTGTGCCAATGGTGATGTAAACGGGATTGGTGGGCCACATGTGTGACAGGCTGGATTGTATGTGTAATGGTGTCCTCACATCTGTATTGCCTCTGCAGGTCAGTGTGAATCAAAAGAAGGGATTGTGGCATGTCATCGCCAAGGATGTGCAGACCCCGGGGTTCCTTAGCAGGCGGAGCACCCACTGTTGGAAAAGGTGGGAGGACCTGAGACACTGGGCATGGAAGACCGCGGAGGCTCAGCTGGGGATGGCCTCCCAATGAGGAAGGAGTGCCCATCGGAACCTGACACCGCTGATGGCCCGCATACTGGCAGTGGCCTACCCAGAGCTGTATGGGAGCTTTAGGGCATCACAGCAGCCACAAGGGGGTGAGTACAGCGGGCGTTACAACAATAATTGGTAGGTGGCATGGGATCCGGGTGGTGGGTGCGAGTTAGTGGGTGACCCTTAATGCCAGGCCAGACAATACAGTGTGATCCAGCTCAAGTGTAATGGTTGTATGACAAATCCAGGTAACTTAGCTAGGTTGCATTCCATGTCAGACAGGGCTTATTGGGTCCCAAGAGGGGTGCAGTTGGCGGTGGATGGCCCTCATCCTGCCGTGGCATCTAGCTAATTGAATGCCAGCGCAATGCATAGTGCTCAATCCTGATCCCTGTGTGTGACGCTTCTGTATATGACAACTGTGGTGTTGGTGCTGTAATTTACCAAGTGCTCCCTTTCTCTCTCTCCCTCCCACCCTTTCTCCTTCTGTCATCCTTTTCATGTGTGCATTAGCATAATCTGGTGGAGGAGCTGGGGCACCAGTGACAGAAGGAGCTGCATCCCATAGGACCCAGGAGGCAGAGCCCACAACGCCAAGGGAACTAGTGGGATGGAGGGCGAGGGGAGTACCAAAGCGTAGACAGGAGGTGACAATGCTGATTCAGGTGCCTCCTCCAATGCAAGCTCCCTGGTGGTGGCGGACACCTCTGTGACCATCCCAGCTGCAGGTACAGCCGCCACCCACCGTACCAGCACCGCCCTCACAGAAGTCCCTCAGAGAGTTGCCCAGGGCCACTCACCCAGGAGGGTGGGCATCTCCTTCACCCCAGGCACATCAGGCCCTGCCTCAGTCAGTCCTGTTGCCCTGAGTGAGGAGGCTATTGATCTCCTGAGATCCATCTCTTTAGGGCAGTCAACCACTGTAAATGCCATTCAGGGGCTGGCATCCCAGATGCAGCAATGCAATGTATTCCTGGAGGGCATCCACGATGGATTGGCAGCCCAACAGAGATCGATTCAGGCTCTGGCCTCCTCTCTGATGGCAGCCATTGTCCCTGTTCCGACCATCCTCCCTCCAACTACCACTTCCCAGTCCAAGTCTCCTCAACCCCAACTATTCCCATGCACACATACAGACGAGCATGTACACAAGACATCACACAAGAGTGGCACAGTCAAACACAGGCACCACACTTCATCCCACAAACACTCTTGCAAACGCAAGACTGTTGGACACACACCCACATCCATTTCTCCACTGTCTCCCTCTCTTCCTCCACCTCCCTCACAGTCCCGTCCACACTCAAACCTGTATGCACTGCTTCAACATCCACCACTAGCATCACCACACCAAGTAGCACACACACCTCACTAGCAGCCAGCTCCATAACTTCAATCCACGCGTCCCCTGTGTCCTCTCCCACACTGTCTGTTCCCCCTCCTAAAGGACACAAATGAAGGCACTCAGACACCCAACAGCCATCCACCTCACATCAGCACACTGCCCATACACCTGCACCCATGTCCAGTAGATATACTCCTCCAACAACCATTCCCTCAACCTCCACTACCATCCCTCCTCCCTCTTCCCTCCCCACCTTCCCTAAGAAGCTTTTCCTTGCCCAATTTGACCTCTTCCCTCCCTCTCCCTCCCCCTGTCCTGCCTGTAAGAGCAGGGTCCCAACGACCCAGCCAGGCACCTCAACCAAACAGTCCACGGGGACAGTGGAGGCACCTCCTACTCATGGAGGCAAGACAGTGAAGGATCCCACTCCACCAGCCAGGAAGGGTAAGGATCCCACTCCACCAGCCAGGAAGGGGAAGGATCCCACTCCAACAGCCAGGAAGGGGAAGGAACCCTCACCTCCTGCCAGGAAAGGGAAGAGGTCATCACCTCCTGCCATGAAAGGGAAGAAGCCCTCACCTCCTGCCATGAACAGGAAGAATCCCTCACCTCCTGCCATGAAAAGGAAGAAGCTCTCATCTCCAGCCGAGACACAGCAGCCCTCGCCTCCATCAGAGGCTGCCCAGGAGGCCCCTTCCTCTACTGAGACACAGCAGCCATCACCACCTGCAGAAACTGCCCAGGAGGCACCTTCACCAGCTGAGACACTGCAGCCCGCACCTCCAGCAGAGGCTGGCAGGGTACCAACACCACCACCACCACTAATGGTCACGGAGCCCTCACCTCCAGCTGAGACAGTGCAGCCCTCACCTTCAGCAGTGGGCATGTAGGCCATCCTCCAGGGACTGTTGTACAAGGAGCCCCCTCCAGAACCAGTGGGCAAGTACCCCACCTGAGAGACTGTGACCTTGCACTCCCCAGCAGAGGATAATGGGCATGGAGCCCCTTCCAGAACCAGTGGGCAAGTACCCCACCTGAGAGACTGTGACCTTGCAGTCCCCAGCAAACGATGATGGGCATAGAGCCCCCTCCAGAACCAGTGTGCAAGTTCCCGACTTTGGCTGTGGTGCCCCCCACCTCCCTTCCCCCTGAGGCACCTGCCCACTTCAAATTTGATGCCCCTGCACAGTTCTGTGTGGATGTTGTCATTAAACAAGTTGGGCCTTGGACTGTGCCCTGTGGCCATGTGGGCCCTTAGTACTTTTGACTAGGCATTGGCCCTTTGTGGACAATTATACATATCTCTTTGCTATCCAATGGTTCATTTGATGGCTGTTCTCATTCAGTACATTCTCAGTACTGCCTTATTGTTGTCCTTGCATTATTATGATGTGTGTCGTGTGCCATTGCTTTTCCTCTGCAGCTGGTTGTGTGCATGTTGTGTGTGTGTCTGGTGTGTGTTGTGCGTGTGTCTGTCACTCTCCTTTTCCTCCCTCCCTTTCGTGTGTGCTAGGTGGCTCTACTCACAGTCATCATCTGCATCGACGTTGGTGTTCCAGGTCGAGCATGGCGTAGAAGAGCATCAGGAAGACTTGCAGTTCTGGTTCTATGGCGCCGTTGTTCTTCTCTGTGTCTCTGATGGTGAGTATTTTGTCTTCTGTGGAGTGTTTCTGCCAGTATTTTGATGGCATTGGTACCGCCCCGGAAATCGTGGTGGATTGCAGTGTCATGATATGGTGGTCCGTACCTTGTCTTCCGCCTGGCTGTTGATGGCTACTGCAGTGGTGCGTGGTGTTAAAGCCCTGGTGGATGGTGTGGTACTTTGGCTGTCTATGGAAGTTCTCACCACCATGGTCATAATTTGGCAGTAATTACACCCAGACTGTTGGAGGTATTTCCTCTACTTTATCACTCACCGCCAATGCCATAATGACCACCTAGATCCTGTAGTAGGTATATATTTGTATACCTCTAGGTGTAGAGTATATTTTCCTGTGGAAGCACTAGTGACAGGACCACCACTGCAATACCAATGTAGGAGGCTGGTGTGGTTTGTAGTGGTTACCAAAGGTACTTACACCTCATACCAGATCCAGTTATCCCTTATTAGTGAAATGTAGTCAGTGTCTAGAAGCCAGGCGGTCTAGGGGTAGCTGTAGCTGAGCAGCCAAGGCTTATATAGGACACATGCAAAGCTCATACAAGACCACTGTAGTCACACAGTACTTACACACAAGAAAGACAATACTCAGTGTTACCAAAAATAAAGGTACTTTATTTTAGTGACACAAAGCCAAAAATATCTTAGAGGCTGTAATCCCTTAGGAGGTAAGTAATATACACAGTATATACACTAGAATGCAGAAATAGCTGTAAAAACAGAAAACAGTGCAAATATTAAAAAGCACAATAGGTTGCAATGGGCCTGGGGGAACACAAACCATATAGTAAAATAGTGGAATGCAAAATTCAGACCCACACCTAGGCAAGTTTAGTGTGCAAAGGGGGTGCTGGGAGTGTAAGAAAACACCAAAGGTAAGTACTAGAAACCACCCCAGAGCCCAGGAACACAGGAATAAATCACAGTAAGTTTCCTAGAACACACAAGAAGTTGTGATAGAAGACTATGCAAGAACCAGAAGAGTCTGCAAGACACCATCAATGGATTCCTGGACTGAAGACCTGTGGAAGAAGGGGACCAAGTCCAAGAAGCACTGAAGTGTCCTGGGAGAACAGGAGCCCCTGCTAACCCAGATGAAGGTGCCAAAGAAGAACCACCGGTGAGAAGACAAAGTCATGTATGCACCCAAGAAAATAGATGTGGGTTCCTGGTTGGTGCTGATGATATCCCACGCCGGATGGATGAGTGCAGCCTTGTTTGCCTTGCTGGATCCACCAACAAGACTTGGCACACGCAAAGCTCATGGTTAGTGGAAAATGGTGCTGCACAGGACCAGGAGGGACCTTGTGGCCTCTACCCAGGAGGGGGAGACAGAGGTGACTCTTAGCAACTCAGAGAGCCCTCAAAAGATTGGACAGCGTGCACAGGAGTCCCACAACACGGGGACAAAGAAAGTGCAAATGGAGGCCCATGCAGCACAACACAAAGGGATCCCACGCCGCCAGAGAACCACTCAGGAAGTTGTGCATCGCAGGAAGGAGTGCTGTGGGCCGGAGCTGAGCTTTGCATGAAGAACTTTGTAAAAGGTCCCATACAAGCCTTGGCAAATGCAAATCACGTGGTGCACTGGGGTACTCTCTTGCGTGGGAAGGCAAGCTCTTACCTCCACCAAAATTGGACAGCTGGACCTTAGGGCCATCGGGACAATGTCAGTCCACCACCTGTGTTGCTGGATCCATTCTCTCCATCAGGAGGGGGGACGCAAGACATTGGTCGTCGCTGCAGAGGGGTGCTTGCTGAAGCAGGGAAGTGACTCTGTCACTCCACTGGAGATTCCTTCTGTTCTTCTGGAGCAGGCTGAAGACAGGAATTCCTCAGAGGATACATCATCTGGAAACAGTTGCAGTTACTGGCAGGAGCTGAAGATACAATGTTGCAGAAGTCATTTTCGCTTCTTTTTTGCATTTTGTAGAGTTCCTGGAGAGTTCAGCTGTGGTTCGGTCGGTAGAAGATGAAGAAAAGGATGCAGAGGATTCCTTGCAATCCAAATCTGAAGAAACACCCAGGAGAGAGACCCTAAATAGCCCTGAAAGGGGGTATGGTCAGCTACACAGGTGTATCAGGGGAGGGCTCTGATGTCACCTGCTGGCTCTAGCCACTCAGATGCTCCAAGACTGCCCCACCGCCTTGAAATCCAAGAAGGCAAAACCCAGGGGCATTCTGGAGGAGCTCTGGGTACCACCCCTGGGATGGTAATGGACAGGGGAGTGGTCACTCCACTTTCCTTTGTCCAGTTTCACACCAGAGCAGGGACTGGGGGTCCCTGAACTGGTGTAGACTGGATTATGCAAGAAGGGCACCATCTGTGCCCTTCAAAGCATTTCCACAGGCTCTAGGAGGCCACCCTTTCATGCCTGTAACACCTATTTCCAAAGGGAGAGGGTGTTACACCCCTCTCCCAAAGAAAATCCTTTGTTCTGCCTTCCTGGGCTTGAGCTGCTCAAGCAACAGGAGGGCAGAAACCTGTCTGTGAGGTGGCAGCATCTTGTGCTGCCTGGAAAACCTCAGAATGCTGACATGGCAGTATATGGCAGTACTGGGGGTCCACTGTGGAGCTCAGAGAGTGCAATGTATGGAATTGTAAAGCCAATACAAAAATCTGTATTGGGATACAATTCCCAGATGTTACACACCTTAAATGGCCATATTCGGAGTTACCATCGTGAAGCTGGACATAGGTATTGACCTATGTCCATTGCACCCGTAAAATGGTGTCCTTGCACTCACGAAGTCTGGGAAAATGGTCCTGGAAGACGTAGGGGCACCTCTGCTAGTGCAGGGGTGCCCTCACACACAGGTACTATGCACCCAGTCTTCAGAGATGGAAGGCCTGACATATAGGTGACTTAGAAATGACCTGGTGCCGTGTAAGTGGCTGTGAAATTGTGTATGCACCATTTCACGCAGGCTGCAATGGCAGTCCTGCAGAACCCTTTTCATGGGCTTCCTATGGGTGGCAAAAGTAATGCTGCAGCCCATAGTGATCCCCTGGAACCCCAATGCCCTGGGTACCTAGGTACCATGTACTAGGGACTTATAAGGGGTGACCAGTATGCCAATTTGGGATGAAATACTGGATTACCAGTATGTAGTGATAGATTTGAGAGCAGAGAAAGCATACGCACTGGGGTCCTGGTTAGCAGAACTCCAGTGACACAGTCAAACACACCGACATCAGGCAGAAATTGGGGGTAACATGCCAAAAACAGGGTACTTTCCTACAGTAAAGTTTGTGTCATGACTGTTGCCATTCATTATGGAGTGACTTTCAGTTATATAAATATCACATGTATTTGGGTACAGCCATTCATTCACAGACAGACATCTGGGTTTGCATTTCCACAATGTGGAGTGTGGTGTAGCTTCAAATTGGGCAACATGTTGCGGGCTTCAACAAGTACTTGCAGTTCTCAAGGCCTCTCCAACATTCAAGGGACTAATGGCTTCTGCTGATGCACTCAGAGTATGTTATAGTAAACAGTGCCAGACATAAGTGATGATGATTATCCTGGGGCTTGCAAATTCATTGTGCTGTAAATTTTGGGGACATCTCTCGCTGACATATTGCACATGATGACTACAGATCCCATTTCCACGCCATATGTGTGGCCTATCTGAGCAACATTAATACTGCCTCCATGACTCTATTGGGACAAATGTCACTTGGTGAAGTACACATTGTAGATATGTTTCCATTGTGACATGGATATTTCCATGCCACCTTCCCTAGGATATTGTACTAATGTCATCAACATGGCATGATTTTGTATAATCAGATCCCATTGTTGGGAGTTTACAAATAGATGTGTGCATGACCTTGTGTGGAATCTGTGGAAATGTACTTTGCATTTGCCTACTATTGTGAATGGGGTCTGCTCCATGAGACAAAGCTTTGAGGCTGATGGTGTCTCCTACTGGTTGTATGGTCATTATGACTGCACAACTTCTGCCGTGCAATTTTAGTTGTTTGTGTTCCTGTTTTTCCTGTTGGCAACTGGTGACAGTTCAGATTGCATGCATGCATATGGTACGGCACATGTATGGCCTCCTTAGGTCGAGTTTGTTGCTGGGACCTACTTGACATCATGGTATTTTATGCTAATCACAGCTGTTGTTAAAGTGTGATCATGGACATGTGATGACCTTATTTCGCTTTGTATTTGCAGCATCAGCACCGGTAATTGAAGGAAATGTGTCACAGCTGAGTGGGGAAACATCTGGCTACGGGAAAAGAACTGGCCACAGGAACTCAGGTCATGACACCACCAACACAGAGGGACTCAGTGACGTGGAGGGTGAGGGCACTGCCATGGGTGAGACCGGGCCATCAACATCATCATTGGATTCTTCCTCAATTGGACACTCCCTAGTGGTGTTAGACCCATCGGGCATCCCCCTGTACCACCCATTCTATTGCTGCCATCCCTGTTGCTCCCCATCCAGGACTGTGCCTGCTTACCCAAGAGGGTGGGCATCTCCTTTGCCGCAGGCACCTCCAACCCCACCTCTGTTGCCCCTGATGCCTTCAGTGAGGAAGTATCTCTGTGGGTCAGATAGCCATTGTGAATGCCATCCACGGATTGGCAAGTCAGCTACAATAGACCAATGCTTTCCTGGAAGGCATTCATGGTGCAACGTCTGGCCTACAGAGATCTTTTCAGGCTCTGGCCTTCACACTGGCGGCAACCAGTCACCCCCCACCTTCCGTTCCTCCTCCACCTCCCTCTTCCCACTCCAAATCCCCCCTTCCTCTACCCAGCCAAAGCACACAGACAGATCCACATGCAAACACAAGCACCACAAAACACACCTGCACACAAGCAAACAACAGCCACCTATGGACACAATAACAGTCACAACTTCCCTAGACACCCCTCTTCCCCCAGCACCGCACACACAGTATCCAGCATACCCACATGTACCACGCCAAAAGTCAGTGACACACTCTGCCCATCCATCATACCTGCAGACACCACCACAGCAGACCCCAGACATTGACCACAAGCAGCACACCGCAGACACCACAACCACAGACATACAAACATCCACCATATCCAGCATACCCACAGTGACCACCCCAACACACACACACAACCACAACTCCATTTCCCAGCAGCTCCAACTCCCATACCCCCAAGAAACACAAAGGCATTCATTCACCTCCCAGAAGCACAATCACGACATCTACACTAACACGGAAGACAACCACTCCCTAGACCTCCAAATCCCAACCCCCTTCTGTTTCCTATCCTTTCGTATGGGCTTTTCCCAATTCAAGATGGTGTCATTTTCATTTCCTGTGAGGTCACTTCCTGTTTTCCAGTATATAAGTCACTCAGTCTTGCTCTGCATTGCGTTGCAAACACTTCCCTTTGGTGGTGCTCTTCTCTCCTGTTCGTCGTTCCTGTTACGTTGTTGGTGACTTTTGCCATTTGTCCTGTTTTCAAGTCCTGTTTTTTCTTCCTTTTCAGGAGTTCCTATTTTGAGGTTTTTTTCCCCATTTCTTGGGGTTTTTCCTCTGGGACTCCTTCTGGAGGGTACGGTCTGCTTAGGCGTTTGCTGTCAAGCAGCACCGTGGCTACTAGAAAGGGTCGCCCTATCTGGGATTATCCAGAACCAGCAGAAGACCGGGTGTTTTTTCCAATCCTGCATCTAGAGGTGAGTAGCCGTGTGCAGTTTGTGACACCCCTCCCAAGCCCAAGTCTAAACACCTCTTCCCAAATCTGATCTCCAAGAATGATCCCTGAGGTCGCTGCCTGTCCCCTTGATGCCCCTTAATTTGAAGGTTCCCTGGCAGTTGGGAGTCAAGTTTTGTCACAACACTTTACTATTGTTTGAGTTAACATGAACTGGCCAATGGCCTTGGACTTTCAACTCTTTACAATTAATAAACCCAAACAGTTGGTTTTTTGGTTGTGCATTTGTCTTGCAATTCCTTTTCTACCTTTATGTTGTTCCGAAGTGTCTTGTTTTGTGTGCCTACAGTTGTGTGTGTTTCAGCCTGCGTGCTGATCCATTTGCTGTTGTTTGCAGTATCTGACTGTATGGGCAGTGATGATGTCCCCCAAGACAAAGGTGTATGTTGAGTGTATTGATATGTGTGTATAAATGCAGTGGTGGTATCATAGCATTGTGTTATGCTTATTAAGATAAGTATTTCATGTATTGTTGTCCAACATGAACATTTATTGTTAGACTTGTCCCCCTGAAAAGGGTTATGGATTCATCTAATGTGTGTCAGCTTGAGTTTTGTTTGTGCAGATATGTGATGTGTTCAATTAAGCTAGTTTTGATTGCATTTGACTGCACACGTCTCCATTTAGCTGTGTCACTTGCAGCTACTTCCTGTAGATTCATGTCCCAGGCAGTTGGAGTTGTATGTACTTTGTTGACTTGCACTTACAAAGTGATATGTATCCCAGTGCAACCTTCTTCCCTGAGTGTTTGTAGTGACCCATCCCTGTTATGCAGTTATTGTTAGCATAGTGCTCTTTTTCTATTTGTCTCTCTGTCTGTTGCATATGTCATTGTCCTACCATTGTGCTGTGGTGTGGATGATGTGTGTGTCCATTGCAGGGCAGTTTAATAGTAATAGAGTTTGTTTTCCATGCCACATCCATAGATATGTGTGTTGTATGCGATGACATTCAATGACCTGTGAGGACTGTGAGTATGTGAGTTCTGTTTGCATATGTGATGTTAGTGATGTATGAGACAATGTTGTGTAGCCTTCACTATCCCTGTGCCTGAGATGTGTGGCCGTGTGCTTTTGTGTATTGTTGCAGTGCAGTGTGAGTGACCTTCCCAAAGGGAGAGTATTGGGACTGTGAATATGTCCATCTTTATGTGTGATTTCAAATATGTACACAATGAGACATGTATTTGGTGCCCGTAGCATGACCCCCATATGATGAGAACAACAGCACAACAAACACAGTAATGACACAGGTAGGTGTGTGTACTTACAATCTGTTATGCCCACGGCAAAGTGGATTTTGTGCTCTATCGATGATCAACAACAGCGGCAGGTTGTGTGTGATGGGTTCCATGGTGGCAGCGGACGTGTAAGGCTGCCTGCAGTTGGGTGCCTCCCTTTATAGTCCTCGTTTCTGCCTTCTGAGACATGGTGGTTGGACCGTCAGGGTCACATTGGCAGTGTGCAACCTCATAATGTGTCCGACGGCAACACAGTCTCCATCAGCCTGTTTATGCTGCCTCGTGACCACAGCGGTCTATGCTGCCTGGTGGGGCCAGCAGTACCATGGTGGCCTTTGCTCCATAGGCCAGCATGACTTGTAATATGGTGGTCCAACCGAAATCACAATGGTTGTCGGACCGCCACCACCATCATGAGGGTCGACGAGTCACCATACTCGTAATGAGACCCTTTGTTTGCTCTCCACCTCATCTTGGGAACTACCCATAGTTCTCTCTTTTTTTGCATAGATTATGCGTCACTCTAATCCTGAAAGTGTGTGTGTGTGTCTCTTTCCATGTGGCAGTACCACTAGGTAGTTTCAGTTAAGTTTGCATTACCATTGGAAATGCATTTTTTGTTTTCCCAATAATGTTGGCACCATTTGACCATTCTTCATGAAACTTCCAGCAAAAAAGTCTCATCCATGTCAGCTCCTTCTGGAAATGTTTCAGGGTGATGTGTCAAATGGGGGCCAAGAAAACTGGGGGTCCCAAACATGTTTTCACCATTCTTTTTCTGTTTCAAAATTTAACAGCATTACCGCAAAAACTTCTGAACAGAATTACACCAAATTTGGTGGAAAGTTAGATCTTGGTCTAATAAGCAAGCTTTTTGTTATTTCTTTGCAAATCTGTTCATTAGTTTTTGAGCATCTCAGGATATATATTTCAAGCTGTGGAGGATGTGCAGACCAGCAGATCATAAGCTGAGATCTGATTGGCTGTTGTCATATCAACAAGGATATGGTGCCAGCCATCTTAGAACTCAGGACTCAGGACCTAGAACAAAGGTAGAAAAAAAAATAATGTGTCAGGGTAGGAACACACTGACCCCCTAGGAATGGTGGGGTGGTCCCTGATGCCAAAAATGTGTTTTTTATTTTGCCACAAATTAGCAGAGGATCCTAAAATTCACAGCAAAAAAGTACAAAAAAAATGTGGGCCGCCCACCACTAAAACAAATATTCCCCTGAGTGGGACAGGGCTTGAGGGGCAGTGGAGAACCTTATTTAGGGGAGGGAGGCAGATCTTCCCCTCCCTAAGACTCTGGGAGGCTCCAAGCATCCTATCTCCAAAGACTGATGTCCAAATGAAGGAGAGGGGTTGCACAGCCCTTCTCCCAGACACTGAAAAGGCATTAGGGACCTCGTTCCCTAGGGTGGCAGATGAGTAAAAACGGGGGAAGGTGTGTGGCCCTCCTCCTTGACCCTCCACCAGCCCCGGGGACCCCATTCCCCAGGGGATGGCACCATTAATAAGGGGAAAGGGGCCAGCAGACCCCACTCCCCGAGCCTCAATAGGCTGTAGGGACCTTATCCCCATTTGATCTTAAATTAAATGGGAGGGGGTGTGTGACCTCCATCCTCCAGAATGTAAAGGCCCCGGGTACCCCTGGTTCCTGGGACCAGTCAGCTCAATCACTATGTCCCAGGGAACCCATCTCGGGACACAGTGGTTTTCCTGCCTGCAAGAGTGCTTGCAGGGCAGCATAGGTCTACTCCCACACTAGCAGGATCATTTTTAAAGCTGCTGCCAAGTAGAATGAGGCATCATGCCAAGTGGGAACAGACATGCCTCCCCTGCCCACACGAACATGGGCAGGAAAGCATGTCTGCTTCCACTCTGTGGATGCTTTAAAAATGCTTCCACCTGGTGGAAGCAGACTTTGTTTTTTATTTGCACACTCTTGCAGGTAAATAACCTCACGTTGCAGCAGCAAGGCAGGATCAAACAAAAGCAGCTGCTCCCATGTAGCACAAAGAGCATCACCTGCAACCCCCATGGGACTGTTAGGGGGGTTCCTGGGTAGGCAATAGGAACCCACCCAGAAGCAACTAAGACCCCATGGGATGAGGTCCCTAGTGTCATATAGTTCCTATGAATTAAGTAGGATGTGTATCAGGTCAACATACCCTTCAGTTATGTCATCAGAGAATGTTGACACAATTCCTAGCTAGCTCACAGTGTACCATCCGAACCCCTACATTTACCAAGGTATCACATGGTATCAGAAACCTCGAACATTACTACTCTGATTTGGAAGGAAATCGTGGAAACAGATCTACCCTTTTGTTGTTACTTTGCGTGCCCAAGGTAAAACACAAGAAAAATACAAAAAAATGCTTTTCACACATTAATTGAAACAATTGCATTCTAGTATATAAAGTATGAGCTGGGATTATTAGGCAGATTAAACAAAGCGTAGTAATGTTGGACTTTTTCCCCAATCTTTTTGTCTCCTGCCTCCTATTTTTTCTGACCTGTTTTTGTTGGCTTTAGAGCTCTGAGCACTTTACCTCTGCTAACCAGTGCTAAAGTGCATATGCTCTCTGGGTAAATTGTATTGTTGCTTGGTTTATCCATGATTGGTATATTTGATTAAGTGGTAAGTCCATAGTACAGTGCACTAGAGGTGCCCAGGGCCTGTAAATAAAATGCTACTAGTGGGCCTGCAGCACTGGTTGTGCCACCCACATGAGTAGCCCTGTAATAGCGTCTCAGACCTGCCACTGCAGTGTTTGTGTGTGCAGTTTTAACTGCCAATTCGAATTGGCAAGTGTACCTACTTGACAGGCCTGAACCTTCCCTTTTCCTACATGTAAGACACGCCTAAGTTAGGCCCTAGGTAGCCCCATGGGCAGGATACAGTGTATGTTTAAGGTAGGACATATACTAATGTGTTTTACATGTCCTAACAGTGAAATATTGCCAAATTCGTTTTTTCACTGTTGCAAGGCCTATCCCTCTCATATGTTAACATGGGGGAGGCCTTTAAATATGATTAAAGCGTAGATTCCCTTTGGGAGCGGATAGACACGTGGAGTTTGGGGGTCTCTGAGTTCACAATTTAAAAATACTTCTTTTAGTAAAGTTGATTTTAAGATTGTGTGTTTGAAAATGACACTTTTAGAAATTGAGCATTTTCTTGCTTGAACCATTCTGTGACTCTGCCTGTTTGTGGATTCCCTGTCTGGGTCAGTTTGACAGTTGGGCTTTTGCACCTCTCTCTAGACAGTGACACAAAGGGAGCTGGGGTTTAGCCTGCATAACCTGATGAGCCATCTGTGCTAGGAGGGAGGAGTGGAGTGGTCACTCACACCGGAAAGGGCTGTCTCCAACACCCTGGTGTGTGCCTGGGGCCTGGCATGGGCAAGGCAGGATTTCACAAACAAGAGAGACTTTCCTTTGAAGTAAGCCTACTTCAA
Organism: Pleurodeles waltl; assembly: GCF_031143425.1. Taxonomy (NCBI): domain Eukaryota; kingdom Metazoa; phylum Chordata; class Amphibia; order Caudata; family Salamandridae; genus Pleurodeles; species Pleurodeles waltl. The sequence goes on along the minus strand of NC_090444.1, from coordinate 1,517,951,530 downwards.
AGGACAACATAGGTATAAGTAGGACACCCAAAACCACAAACCTCAGATCACTTCTGGACATCAAGAGGAACCTCTGCCTGGAGAAGAGCTGAGGAGAAGGGCTGCCCTGCCTGTGACTGTGCTTTGTGGAACTATCCTGCAGTTGCTGCTTCTACCTGGTGAAATGGGACAAAGACTGGACTTTGTTGTGCATTCCTGCTTGTGAAGAAATCTCCAAGGGCTTGTCCTGAGCATGCCTCCTGTTGTTGAAGTCTCAGGCCTATCTAAGACTTCCCCTGCCCTGCCAGCACCTGGACTCTCTGCTGAGGCTCCTGCCCTGCCAAGTGGTGCCCTATACTGTTCCTGGGGCCTTGAAAGGTGAAACTGGCAGACCAAGATTGAAAATCCATGCACAGACCGCTTTGCGTGGAAATTTCTGATGCAACCTCCGAGATGCGGCTGAAGAAACGACGTGCCGCCGGCTTAGTGGCTGAAATCAATGCTCCGCCTGCAGCACGGCTGGAAGATCAATGCATGGATGGAGAAACGATGTACCACAACGCTAACGGAGGCTGGTAACATCGCAACCCACACAGCGCAGAAGGATTTCTGACGCAAACCTTGCTGGGTGTGGAAAAACGACGCAACGCCTGCCCGGACCCGAGTGCTTGACGTGCGCCGACCAGACCGGAGAAGGAGAAACAACGCACGGTCTAGCTTGCGGGTAAGAAATCAACACATCGTTAACTTTTTTCGATGCACACTCACCCGTGCATGTTATTTTGATGCTACCCTGGTAATTTTCAATGCTAACAGACCTTTTACTGTTTACAAAAGGATTTAAGACTATTTTGCTTTTAAAATGAATAACTTGACTTGTGTATGTTGGATTTTTTGTTGCTTTGGTCTTGTTTTGTTTAGATAAATATTTCCTATTTTTCTAAACCTGTGTTGTGTCATTTTGTTGTGTTTACACTAAGTTACGGTATGTGTTGGTACAAATACTTTACACCTAGACTCTGAAGTTAAGCCTGCCTGCTCGTGCCAAGCTTCGAAGGGAGTAAGCGGGGGTTAGCTGAGGCTGATTCTCCTTTATCCTGACTAGAATGAGAGTCCTTGCTGGACAGGGGGTAACCTGACTGCCAACCAAAGACCCCATTTCTAACAAGTAACTAGTATTATAAGAATGATAAAAGGATAAGCAATTCAACCATGATAATGTTACTACGTTGTGACACTCCCATCTGTTCCTACCTACACTATTGAGAGCATATTGGGAGTACCCTCTGCCAGATCCAGTGCAATAGCCAAATCCCCTAAACTTGGGTAAGATATGCCAGGAAGCTATTTTGATGTAGTGCAGGCTATCACCCTTTTCAGGATGGAAGTCAGAGTCAGCAGGGCTGCATCTCAGTCACAGTGCACCACTTTCCAGGATAATCTGAGCATAAGTGCTCCTCTGCTGAATGTAACACAGATACAGTTTATATAATGAAGCAGTGTTCATATTACTCTATGTCAGAGGTGCATAGCTGCTGCAATGATTTGTCTGTAGCTTTAGAGCTGTCTCCAACGGACAATCATGATACAAGGGCATAATATTCTTTGTGCCTTGCCTTGGATGAGGTGTACAGACTGCATGGAAGCACCTTTTACGAGGAAGAAGGTGCATGTACAATGTCTTCTCAGTTTATTCAAGTGTAAAACCATGGGAGATTTAGCTCAAAACTAATATAAATGCTTAAAAGCTAGACTAAAATGTCAATGGTAAATGAATATAAAATGTACTTCAGTCATAAAAGGGGATGGAAGCCATATATAAAATATGCCAATTAACCCCTTCACTGCCAGGCCTTTTCCCCCTCCTGTGCCAGGCCTTTTTTTGCCTATTTGGAATAGTTCTCGCTTAGGCCCTCATAACTTTTTGTCCACATAAGCTACCCACGCCAAATTTGCGTGTTTTTGTTCCCTGAAAATGGCATCAACAAAGGGTTTGCGGTGCTAAAATCACCAGCTTCCCAGCTTCCAGGAACAGGCAGACTTGAATCAGAAAACCCAATTTTTCAACACAATTTTGGCATTTTACTGGGACTTACCACATTTTTACGATTTTTTGTGGTTTCAGCCTCCTTCCAGTCAGTGACAGAAATGGGCATGAAACCAATGCTGGATCCCAGAAACCTAAACATTACTGAAAGGTAGACAAAATTCTGAATTCAGCAAGGGGTAATTTGTGAAGATCCTACAAGGGTTTCCTACAGAAAATAACAACTGAAAAAAAAAAATATTGAAATTGAGGTAAAAAAAACAGCAAATTTTCTCTACGTTTTACTCTGTAACTTTTTCCTGCAATGTCAGATTTTTTAAAGCAATATACAATTAGTCTGGTAGGCTCTTCTGGTTGGGGGGATATATAGGGCTTGTAGGTTCATCAAGAACCCTAGGTACCCAGAGACAATAAATGAGCTGCACCCTGCAGTGGGTTTTCATTCTCTACCGGGTATACAGCAATTCATTTGCTGAAATATAAAGAGTGAAAAATAGCTATCAAGATAACCTTTGTATTTCCAAAATGGGCACAAGATAAGGTGTTGAGGAGCAGTGGTTATTTGCACATCTCTGAATTCCGGGGTGCCCATACTAGCATGTGAATTACAGGGCATTTCTCAAATAGACCTCTTTGTTACACACTCTCTTATATTTGGAAGGAAAAAATGTAGAGAAAGACAAGGGGCAATAACACTAATGTTCCACCAAGTCTCCCGATAAAAATGATACCTCACTTGTGTGGGTAGGCCTAGCGCCCGTGGCAGGAAATGCCCCAAAACACAACGTGGACACATCACATTATTTGACAGAAAACAGAGGTGTTTTTTGCAAAGTGCCTACCTGCAGATTTTGGCCTCTAGCTCAGCCGGCACCTAGGGAAACCTACCAAACCTGTGCATTTTTGAAAACTAGAGACCTAGGGGAATCCACGATGGGGTGACTTGTGGGGCTCTGACCAGGTTTTATTACCCAGAATCCTTTGCAAACCTCAGAATTTGGCTAAAAAAACACGTTTTCCTCACATTTCAGTGATAGAAAGTTCTGGAATCTGAGAGGAGCCACAAATTTCCTTCCACCCAGCGTTCCCCCAAGTCTCCCGATAAAAATGATACCTCACTTGTGTGGGTAGGGCTAGTGCCTGCAACAGGAAATGCCCCAAAACACAACGTGGACACATCCCATTTTTTCACAGAAAACAGAGGTGTTTTTGCAAAGTGCCTACCTGTAGATTTTGGCCTCTAGCTCAGCCGGCACCTAGGGAAACCCACCAAACCTGTGCATTTTTTAAAACTAGAGACCTAGGGGAATCCAAGATGGGGTGACATGTGGGGCTCTGACCAGGTTCTGTTACCCAGAATCCTTTGCAAACCTCAACATTTGGCTAAAAAAACACATTTTCCTCACATTTTGGTGACAGAAAGTTCTGGAATCTTAGAGGAGCCACAAATTTCCTTCCACCCAGCGTTTCCCCAAGTCTCCTGATAAAAATGATACCTCACTTGTGTGGGTAGGCCTAGCGCGCACAACAGGAAATGCCCCAAAACACAACGTGGACACATCACATTTTTTGACCGAAAACAGAGGTGTTTTTTGCAAAGTGCCTACCTGCAGATTTTGGCCTCTAGCTCAGCCGGCACCTAGGGAAACCTACCAAACCTGTGCATTTTTTAAAACTAGAGACCTAGGGGAATCCACGATGGGGTGACTTGTGGGGCTCTGACCAGGTTCTGTTACCCAGAATCCTTTGCAAACCTCAAAATTTGGCTAACAAAACACATATTCCTCTCTTTTCGGTGACAGAAAGTTCTGGAATCTGAGAGGAGCCACAAATTTCCTCCACCCAGCGTTCCCCCAAGTCTCCCGATAAAAATGATACCTCACTTGTGTGGGTAGGCCTAGCGCCCACAACAGGAAATGCCACAAAACACAACGTGGACACATCACATGTTTTCACAGAAAATAGAAGTGTTTTTGCAAAGTGCCTACCTGTAGATTTTGGCCTCTAGCTCAGCCGGCAGCTAGGGAAACCTACCAAACCTGTGCATTTTTTAAAAACTAGAGACCTAGGGGAATCCAAGATAGGGTGACATGTGGGGCTCTGACCAGGTTCTGTTACCCAGAATCCTTTGCAAACCTCAACATTTGGCTAAAAAAACACATTTTCCTCACATTTCGGTGACAGAAAGTTCTGGAATCTGAGAGGAGCCACAAATGTCCTTCCACCCAGCGTTTCCTCAAGTCTCCTGTTAAAAATGATACCTCACTTGTTTGGGTAGGCCTAGCGCGCACAACAGGAAATGCCCCAAAACACAACGTGGACACATCACATTTTTTGACAGAAAACAGAGGTGTTTTTTGCAAAGTGCCTACCTGCAGATTTTGGCCTCTAGCTCAGCCGGCACCTAGGGAAACCTACCAAACCTGTGCATTTTTGAAAACTAGAGACCTAGGGGAATCCAAGATGGGTGACTTGTGGGGCTCTGACCAGGTTCTGTTACCCAGAATCCTTTGCAAACCTCAAAATTTGGCTAAAAAAACACGTATTCCTCACTTTTCGGTGACAGAAAGTTCTGGAATCTGAGAGGAGCCACAAATTTCCACCACCCATCGTTCCCCCAAGTCTCCCGATAAAAATTATACCTCACTTGTGTGGGTAGGCCTAGCGCCCACAACAGGAAATGCCCCAAAACACAACGTGGACACATCCCATTTTTTCACAGAAAATAGAAGTGTTTTTGCAAAGTGCCCACCTGTAGATTTTGGCCTCTAGCTCAGCCGGCAGCTAGGGAAACCTACCAAACCTGTGCATTTTTGAAAACTAGAGACCTGGGAGAATCCAAGATGGGGTGACTTGTGGGGCTCTGACCAGGTTCTGTTACCCAGAATCCTTTGCAAACCTCACAATTTGGTGAAAAAAACACATTTTCCTCACATTCGGTGACAGAAAGTTCTGGAATCTGAGAGGAGTCACAAAGTTGCTTCCACCCAGCGTTCCCCCAAGTCTCCCGATAAAAATGATACCTCACTTGTGTGGGTGGGCCAGGTGCCTGCAACAGAATAAGGCCAAAAACTTGTAGAGATAGAGGGGATAGCACAGCAAGTTGATAAGGACATATTCTTATTTTATACATCTTTAGGCTGACTCTGCTTTGGGGACCCACTCAAGTGAGGTGTCATTTTACTTGGGAGACTGAGGGGAACGCTGGGGAGTAGGAATTTTGTGCTGGAACGGTGATCGTACAAACGAAAGTCAGGAAAATATGCTTTTTTAAGCAAATTTTGAGGTTTGCAGAGGAGTCTGGGTAAGAAAATGTTGGGGGATCCACACAAGCCACACCTCCCTGGACTCCTTGGGGTGTCTAGTTTTAAAAAGTGTCTGTGTTTGGTAGGTTTCCCTAGATGAAGACCGCACCGAGGACCAAAAACATAGGTGCCCCCTCCCCCCCAAACACAGTTTTGTGATATATCATTTTGATGTGTCCACATACGTCTGTGATGTGCCAAACACTAAAATTGTGAAAAGAAACGCACTTAGGTTATGTGAAAAAGACCCCTCTCCCACCAACCAAGTCGGTGGCATGCTTCATCATCGGGGTCCCACCTGAGACACCTAGCATGTCTCAAGTGTGCTGCAACGCCTGATTACAGCGGAGCAGGTTTTGTCATTTGTACAACACATACTGGTTGGATTTGGCAAAAGGGTGAGTGATGGTTCAGTAGATCAAATTTTATTAACAAGAGAGTTCACAAAAGTGAAATGCACTGGTAATAACTGAAAGGCCAAAAAACTGAACCAATGACTCACAGCTGGTGAGCTGTAAAGCCACGGCAAGGCACCAACCGCTTTACAGTTCATTCACACACCTTTCATACATGACATGCACAAGACCATTCACGCTGCCAGCCATGGGCCCAGCACATTACAACACTTGCATCGAAAGACAGCCCCAGTCAAGGGCCCATCACCTTCATACATCCACATGCCTGATACAGCAATCACACCAGCAGATGAGTGCGTGGACTGGCGTTTGGCTGGCACGGCTAGCCAAGCACCACCCCACCCATACCGCCAGCCAAGCGCCACCCCACGCACACCGCCAACCAAGCGCCACCCCACCCATACCGCCAGCCAAGCGCCACCCCCAAGCACACCGCCAGCCAAGCGCCACCTGAAGCACACCGCCAGCCAAGCGCCACCTCACCGATACCGCCAGCCAAGCGCCACCCCACCCATACCGCCAGCCAAGCGCCACCTCAAGCACACCGCCAGCCAAGCGCCACCCCAAGCACACCGCCAGCCAAGCACCTCCCCACCCATACCGCCAGCCAAGCGCCACCCCAAGCACCCCGCCAGCAAAGCGCCACCCCAAACATACTGCCAGCCAAGCGCCACCCGACCCATACCGCCAGCCAAGCGCCACCCCACCCATACCGCCAGCCAAGCGCCACCCCAAGCACACCGCCAGCCAAGCGCCACCCCAAGCAAACCGGCAGCCAAGCGCCACCCCACCCATACCGCCAGCCAATCGCCACCCCACGCACACCGTCAGCCAAGCGCCACCACACACACACCGCCATCACTTATTTTTTGTTTATAAACAACAAAGAAACCACTAACTAATTATATAATAAGTACAAAACTACAAACACGAAAGCTCAAAACTACAAACACAAAAACTATACCACTCACTTGCCTGAAAAAGCTACTCACCAGCAACTACTCTGCACAGACACAGCAATCACCAATGATATCCCACTAAAAAGAAAAAAGAAAAAAGAAAATTAGACATGTGACAACACAAATATCATTGTGCTCAAATCTAAGGACAATTTCACACACAATACTGCATTTAGTACACCACCTACAAACATGTAATTCATGCATGTCAACAATACTCCTTTGGAGTAAATTGCTTTCACTTACCTAAAACATGCAACTATGCAAACTGCAGTACAACTACTGCCAAAACCGCAAGGATCCACAGCAAAGGAAGCAAAAGCTTTGAACTAGAACAAAAAGAAGAAATAAAATGTTATAATCACAAATACAAATACTTCGCCAGTTGACAAACACCCCACCACCAAGAACTAGGAAATCGGCCCTGGTGCCTAAGTGGCTTCTGCCCCACTAGGAGGCAGATGGGCCTAAAAAAAATAGGCTGATCTGCCTCCAAGGTGGGCAGAAATGGCCATCACTAACGTGCCCCCTTTGGGGGGCGACCCGTGCCAAAGGTGCCACCGCCCCCCCACACAAAACACACACACAGGATCCCTGGTGCCTAAGTGTATTTTTCCCCCGTTGGGGGCAGATGGCCGTAAAAAAATTGGCTTATCTGCCCCCAAGGAGGGCAGAAATGGCCAACAGCTCTGTGCCCACTTTAGGGGGCAACCCTTGCCAAAGGGAGCAAACGAGGGGCACCCCCAGCACTAAACAAAAAAAGGGGAACAAAAATAAAAATCCCTGCCGTATTGGTGGTTTCTGCCCTCCTTGGGGGCAGATGGGCCTATAAAAATAGGCCCATCTGCCCCCAAGGGGGGCATAGATGGCCAATACGAAATTTCCCCCCTTTGGGGGGGGCGACCCTTGCCCAAGGGGTGCCCCCAAACGCACAAAACACACACACACCTCACAATCCCTGGCGCCTAGTGGGTTTCGACCCCCCCCCGAAAAATCGTCCGATCTGCCCCCAGGAGGGGGCGAAAAAGGAAAATAATGCCCCCCAATGGGAGCGACCCTTGCCCAAGGGGTCGCTCCCAAAATAGATGCAAAAAAATGATATCCCTGGTGTCCAGTGGTTTTTCGTCCCCCTTGGAGGCAGATCAGCCGAAAAAATTGTCTGATCTGCCCCCGGGGTGGCCGAAAAAGGAAAATAATGGCCCCCAATGGGAGCGACCCTTGCCCAAGGGGTCGCCCCCCAAAACTACCATAAAAAGAAATCCCTGGTGCCTAGTGGGGATTCCTGCTCCACGATCGCGGAATCCACTGAAAACAGGCACAGGGGAAAAGGAAAAACCCTTTCCTTTCCCCCTGTGTCTGTTTCCCCCCCCAACCCCCAAAGAAGAAAGGACTCACCTCTTGGATCCTTTCTCCTGGCCATTTGCTTCCAGCTCGTCCCTCGGCAATATTTGATGACGTTGCGCACTGTGCACGCGGACGTCATCGGATTGCCGAGGGGGGGGGTCGGGGGTTGAAGGGTAAGGGCTTTCCCTTCCATCCACAACCGGGGTGTGTGGGTGGGTGGTCTAAGGGGGGAGCGCTAGCGCTCCCCCCAGTTCCCGGGTGCAGGATGAGGTGATCTCGTCCAAGGCACCCAGGAACCGGTGCCTTGGACGAGATCACCTCGTCCAAGGCACGTACGAGTTAAAAGCATGAGATCAATACAATCTAAAAGGCTCCCAAACTCTTTCCCTGTCCGGAGTCAGTAGGCTCTAGGAAGGAACGCTTAGGAGGAATAAGCTGCATGTGCAGTTTCTTCTCAATACATTACTGCAAAAGTGTAAAACAATGTAAAATGTCACCATCAAAAAAAGATGCCAAGCTAAAAAGTGCAATCCAAAATGATGGCCCAGCAAGGGCCCTAACATGCTACACCATACCAAGGCCACTACATACTCAAGCAATGGGGCTGTGTGCTGCCTCCTCTTCATAAACAAATTAAGGCCCCAGGCGATAGGGTCCCTGGAACAACTAAATACTAATTGAGGGGAAGGTGTACCCCTCCTCTTTATAAAAAGCATTAAGGCTCCAGGGGATGGGATTCCTGGGGCCCATAGTTGCTCAAGGAGTGTGGTCACATGCCCTCTTCCCTTAAGTAAAAGGAAAGGCCTCAAGGATGGAGTCCCATGGGCCTGTAGTAGCTCATGAAGGGAGTGGATCATGAAGGGGTGGTATGCTCCCCCTCTCCTTTAAATAAATGCTTAATATTTAGGGAATAGGGTCCCCTGGCCGTTATTTGCTCAGGGTGGCGGGGCCCAGTGCAACCACTGACTAAACAATACTGTACTACCTGGGGAAGGCCAAAGCTGAAATACTGAAATATTTTTTCATCTTTCCTGTGTCCATCTGTTTGAGTCACTTCTTTCTTGGATATTTAATTTCCTACTGCCCAGGTCCATCTTTTTGGATCCAGATTTTTGCCCTGACTGGCTTAGTTATTTTTGTGCTCCTTCAACTTCTAGTACATATGTATCCTTAACACAAGACCTAACATTTAATTAAAAAAAAAACACAGTAATTCCCCAGTTATCGTTCAGTGAGCTAACTATAACTATAACTTATATCCCATCATGCTCTGCTTATGACCTCACATATTACATCAGTTAATTGCTAAGGAGTTGACTGACACACTGCTGCTGTTGTTGGGATTACATGTTTTAGTCTGCATGTCCAATTGTTTTACAGAAATGTTTGAGGAAAATATTTGGGAACTCATAGAACATTTCTCCTCATTTAAGCTTTCTAGAATACTAGCCATTATTTCTGTACTCTACTGAATTCTCCCCTGTAGGAAATGCATTTGGTTTTATAGCTTTGATTCCTTCAAGGTGGTCTTAAATACAGAACATTAGCCCTCTAGCATTCATTAGAACAATGTGGTAAAGCTCCAGTAGAACCAACCAAGGGGAATCAACTGACAGGCTGCTGTTGTCATGTGTTACTTAGAATATCAGATTTTATTCTCACATGGCTGGGGAAGATGGTGTGAAGAAAATGTTCTCTCATTTTAGCTTCCGGTAAGGCTTCATAGCCTCTATGAGTAAACCATGAGTGAATTTTTTTTTTTCTTAAACAGTGTTCATTATATTCTAGCACAGGTTCATTATTTTTCTCGGGGTAAAATCACCTATGAGAAATTCATGAGAGAAAACAGTTTTTTTCTCAAGTATTGCTCATCAAATTCTAGCAGAGGTTCTGTGTATTTCACATAGTGCAATCACTTGAGGACTCACCAGAATGCCTAAAATAAACATCTCAGCACCAACAAATGATTTTTATTGGGACTAAAATCTATTATTACCCTTTATATTTAATCGTTTTTGTGTCCCTCAAAACCTGGCATTCAGTACAATGAGAAATATGTCCCCCAGCCCTTTATAGGCTGTAATAACATATTATTCATGCTGTGGTGAACCAATCGGGATTCACTAACCTCTGTTGAATTGGCCAATCAAGCCATATCAGAATGCCACCAGTCCAGATATACCCACATATTTGATTCCTTCATCCACAACATGAGTTTCTCTTATAGGTAAATTTCTCAACAATGACTGAATGGATTTACATCAAATCACAAAAGGAAACTTTCAGAATAAAGCTCTAACTTTGCACCAAATTTGATTTAAATGTGTTCATTCAAAAGATGACTAATTATAAATAAAGGAGAAAAATGATTTTGGTGTCAGATTATAACAATGGATTTTTGTTGTAATATGAATCACTGATTGGCACTGAAAAAACAAAAGTACTAAATCTCACTCCTATCACCAATGTAAGAAAAACTACTTGAGGAGTTGTGAGAAGCCACTTCAAATAATAATCACAGTCCATGTCAGAGTGAAGTATAGAAGTCCCTTAACCGATTCTGTGCCTTGGACGAGGTGATCTCGTCCAAGGCACCGGTTTGGTGCCTTGGACATGATCACCTCGTCCTGCACCCGGTAACCGGGGGGAGCGCTAGTGCTCCCCCCATGGGCCCCCCACCCACACCCACAATCCCTTCCCGACCCCCCCCTGTGACGTCAGTGTGCATCGCTCGCTGATTGTCACAGAGGCCTCCTCCTTCGCGCTGGAAGCTCAGCTTCCATCGCGCTCGGAAGAGAAATGCAAAGCATTTCTCTTCCGACCACGTGGAGGAGGCCCAGAGAGGCTTCAAAGGGAAGGAAATGTATTTTCTTCCCTTTGAAGTCTCTCTGAGTGTTTCAAAAGCCGGATTGTAAGGCAATTCGGCTTTTGAAACGCCCACTAGACACCAGGGATTTATTTTCACATTTGAAATTGGCATAAGGGAGCTACCCCTTGGGCAAGGGTCGCTCCCAGGGGGGGCATTTTTTCCTGAAGGCCTTTTCTGCCCCCAGGGGGGGCATAAACCTCTAGGCACCAGGGAACATTTTTTTTTTTTAAGAGGTGGGGAGCGACCACTTAGGCAAGGGTCGCTCCCCTAGGGGGCAAATTACATTTAGGCCATTTCTGCCCCCCTTGGGGGCAGATTGGCCTATTTTTATAAGGCCAATCTGCCCCCAAGGGGAACAGAAACCACTAGACACCAGGGAGTTTTTTTATTATTTGGAAATTGGCATAAAGGGAGCAACCCCTTGGGCAAGGGTCGCTCCGGGGGGGGGGCATTTTTTTTAAGGCCTTTTCTGCCCCCAGGGGGGGCAGAAACCTCTAGGCACCAGGGATATTTTTTTTTTTTTCTTTTTTTTTTTTAGAGTTGGGGAGTGACCGCTTAGGCAAGGGTCGCTCCCCTAGGGGGCAAATTACATTTAGGCCATTTCTGCCCCCCTTTGGGGCAGATTGGCCTATTTCTTTTAGGCCAATCTGCCCCCAATGGGGACAGAAACCACTAGACACCAGGGAGTTTTTTTTTTCTTTGTGAATTTCACGCAAGGGGAGCAACCCCTTAGGTAAGGGTCGTTCCCCGGGGGGCATATTTATTTTACGCCATTTCTGCCCCCCTGTGGGGCACATCAGCCTATTTTAATTAGGCCGATCTGCCCCCAAGGGGGGCAGAAACCACTAGGCACCGGGAATGTTTTTTTTGTTGTTTTTTTACAGATGGTGAGCGACCCCTTAGGCAAGGGTCACTCCCCTGGAGGGGCAAATTGTATTTAGGCCATTTCTGCTGCCTTTGGGGGCAGATCGGTCGATTTTAGATCAATCTGCCCCCAAAGGGGGCAGAAACCACTAGGCACCGGGGATCTTTTTTTGCGCCAATGTCACGCAAGGGGAGCGACCCCGTAGGCAAGGGTCGCTCCCGGGGGGGGGTTGGAAGGGTGGGGGGGCAAATTTATTTTAGGCCATTTCTGCCCCCCCCAGGGGCAGATCGGCCTATTGTTATTAGGCCGATCTGCCCCCAGGGGGGGAGGGAACCTCTAGGCGGCAGGTCTATTTTTTTTTTGTGTGTGTTTTTTTAGAGTTGAGGAGCGACCCATTAGGCAAGGGTCGTTCCCCTTGGGGGGAAATTGTATTTAGACCATTTCTGCCCCCCTTGGGGGCAAATCGGACGATTTTACGTCAATCTGCCCCCAAGGGGGGCAGAAACAACTAGGCACCGGGGATCTTTTTTTTTTCGCCAATGTCACGCAAGGGGAGCGACTTGGGTAGAAGCAAGAAGAAAATGTGCTACAACCAATGTTCAAAATTATCAAACAAATACAAAACACAAAAAAAAGGTTTAACAATAAATTCAAACAATGATGTTTATTAAGTGTGTATGTACAACAAAACAAACATATCTTGATTATATGGATATACAGATATGGCAAAGGGAAGCAAACAAATATAATCCTAAATAATACATGAATATTAAAAAACAGTTCAATACAATGAGTACAGGTACACAAATAACTCACAAGGACAGAGTGCCACACAAGACAGGACAATACAATAGTGATAATACAACAATAAATACATAAATCTATAAAACCTCAAAGATATATTTAATTACAGATCAATATAAGTATTTCCTCTATCAGCAAAAACCCTGACAATATTCAACAAAACATAATCCTGTTGTTTCAATCAGCAATTATAACTCAGTCTGGTCTAATAATCACCAAAATATAATTTCTCTACATCAACAAAAGTAGGAACCAAGCCTACGCGCGTTTCGGCGGTAGTTCTCTCGTCTGAGAGGCCGCCTTCATCAGGGCAGTTCCTTAAGTACTTTATGATACAGAAATCGCAGGATTCATCAATTTAGTAATCCTTCCCAAACATCAATAACCTGCAACCAAGGCGATGATATCAGTAAAATCCAAAAGCAGTTGAAAAATATCGGACTTTCTGGTTCCAAAGCCGGTTCAACCAATACACCGCTATGGAAAATTGCCTTCCGCTTCACTAAGGGTAGTAGATTTTACGACAAAGTTTCACCCAGGGGATCTTCTCCATTATTTTTATTCATCAAAGCTTCTCATGAAGGGATACAGCATTCAGGGAAATGTAATCTGCAAAGCATCTGGTCAGCAAGGCATCTTAAATAACATCTGGGCATTTCAGACTCAGTGGCCGGCTGATGAATCACGCATCTGCTTGCATGGGCCTTTATGATACGAATTGCATTATCCTGACACTGATGCTTTTCGTAAAGTAAATATAAATCCAAACAGTCCTCGGAAAACTTAAATGCAAGCTTACATGATGGCGCCATGTTACGCAAGGGGAGCGACCCCGTAGGCAAGGGTGTTGGGAGGGCATATTTATTTTAGGCCATTTCTGCCTCCCCAGGGGCCGGCTGAGATAGAGGCCAAAATCCACAGGTAGGCACTTTGTAAAAAACACCTCTGTTTTCTGTGAAAAAAGTGATGTGTCCATGTTGTGTTTTGGGCCATTTCCTTTTGTGGGCGCTAGGCCTACCCACACAAGTGATGTATCATTTTTATCTGGAGACTTGGGGGAACGCTGGGTGGAAGGAAATCTGTGGCTCCTCTCAGATTCCAGAACTTTCTTTCTCCGAAATGTGAGGAAAACGTGTTTTTTAGCCAAATTGTGAGGTTTGCAAAGGATTCTGGGTAACAGAACCTGGTCAGAGTCCCACAAGTCACCCCATCTTGGATTCCCCTAGGTCTCTAGTTTTAAAAAATGCACAGGTTTGGTAGCTTTCCCTAGGTGCCAGTTGAGCTAGACGCCAAAATCTACATGTAGGCACTTTGCAAAAAACACCTCTGTTTTCTGTCAAAAAATGTGATGTGTCCACGTTGTGTTTTGGGGCATTTCCTGTCGCGGGCGCTAGGCCTACCCACACAAGTGAGGAATCATTTTTAGAGGGAGACGTGGGGGAACGCTGGGTGGAAGGAAATTTGTGGCTCCTCTCAGATTCCAGAACTTTCTGTCACCGAAATTTGAGGAAAACTTGTTTTTTTAGCTAAATTTTCAGGCTTGCAAAGGTCAGAGCCCCACAAGTCACCCCATCTTGGATTCCCCTAGGTCTCTAGTTTAACAAAATGCACAGGTTTGATAGGTTTCCCTAGGTGCCGACTGAGCTAGAGGCCAAAATCTACAGGTAGGCACTTTGCAAAAAACACCTCTGTTTTCTGTCAAAAAATGTGATGTGTCCACGTTGTGTTGTGGGGCATTTCCTGTCGCGGGCGCTAGGCCTACCCACACAAGTGAGGTATCATTTTTATTGGGAGACTTGGGGGAGCGCTGGGTGGTAGAAAATTTGTGGCTCCTCTCAGATTTCAGAACTTTCTGTCACCGAAATGTGAGGAAAACGTGTTTTTTTAGCCAAAGTTTGAGGTTTGCAAAGGATTCTGGTTAACAGAACCTGGTCAGAGCCCCACAAGTCACCCCATCTTGGATTCCCCTAGGTCTCTAGTTTTAAAAAATGCACAGGTTTGGTAGGTTTCCGTAGGTGCCGGCTGAGCTAGAGGCCAAAATCTACAGGTAGGCACTTTGCAAAAAACACCTTTGTTTTCTGTCAAAAAATGTGATGTGTCCACGTTGTGTTGTGGGGCATTTCCTGTCGCGGGCGCTAGGCCTACCCACAGAAGTGAGGTATCATTTTTATCGGGAGACTTGGGGGAGCGCTGGGTGGAAGGAAATTTGTGGCTCCTCTCAGATTTCAGAACTTTCTGTCACTGAAATGTGAGGAAAACGTGTTTTTTTAGCCAAAGTTTGAGGTTTGCAAAGGATTCTGGGTAACAGAACCTGGTCAGAGCCCTACAAGTCACCCTATCTTGGATTCCCTTAGGTCTCTAGTTTTCAAAAATGCACAGGTTTGGTAGGTTTCCCTAGGTGCCGGCTGAGCTAGAGGCCAAAATCTACAGTTAGGCACTTTGCAAAAAACACCTCTGTTTTCTGTCAAAAAATGTGATGTGTCCACGTTGTGTTGTGGGGCATTTCCTGTCACGGGCGCTAGGCCTACCCACACAAGTGAGGTATCATTTTTATCGGGAGACTTGGGGGAGCACTGGGTGGAAGGAAATTTGTGGCTCCTCTCAGATTTCAGAACTTTCTGTCACTGAAATGTGAGGAAAACATGTTTTTTCAGCCAAAGTTTGAGGTTTGCAAAGGATTCTGGGTAACAGAACCTGGTCAGAGCCACACAAGTCACCCTATCTTGGATTTCCTTAGGTCTCTAGTTTTCAAAAATGCACAGGTTTGGTGGGTTTCCCTAGGTGCCGGCTGAGCTAGAGGCCAAAATCTACAGTTAGGCACTTTGCAAAATACACCTCTGTTTTCTTTCAAAAAATGTGATGTGTCCACGTTGTGTTGTGGGGCATTTCCTGTCATGGGCGCTAGGCCTACCAACACAAGTGAGGTATCATTTTTATCGGGAGACTTGGGGGAACATAGAATAGCAAAACAAGTGTTATTGCCCCTTGTCTTTCTCTACATTTTTTCCTTCCAAACTTAAGAGAGTGTGTAAAAAAAGACGTCTATTTGAGAAATGCCCTGTAATTCACATGCTTGTATGGGCACCCCGGAATTCAGAGATGTGCAAATAACCACTGCTCCTCAACACCTTATCTTGTGCCCATTTTGGAAATACAAAGGTTTTCTTGATAGCTATTTTTCACTCTTTATATTTCAGCAAATGAATTGCTGTATACCCGGTAGTGAATGAAATCCCACTGCAGCGTGCAGCTCATTTATTGGCTCTGGGTACCTAGGGTTCTTGATGAACCTACAAGCCCTATATATCCTCGCAACCAGAAGAGTCCAGCAGACGTAACGGTATATTGCTTTCAAAAATCTGACATTGCAGGAATAAGTTACAGAGTAAAACGTAGAGAAAAATTGCTGTTTTTTTACCTCAATTTCAATCTTTTTTTCTTCAGTTGTTATTTTCTGTAGGAAACCCTTGTAAGATCTACACAAATTACCCGTTGCTGAATTCAGAATTTTGTCTACTTTTCCGAAATGTTTAGGTTTCTGGTATCCAGCATTGGTTTCATGCCCATCTCTGTCACTGACTGGAAGGAGGCTGAAAGCACAAAAAATCGTAAAAATGGGGTATGTCCCAGTAAAATGCCAAAATTGTGTTGAAAAATTGGGTTTTCTGATTCAAGTCTGCCTGTTCCTGAAAGCTGGGAAGCTGGTGATTTTAGCACCCCAAACCCTTTGTTGATGCCATTTTCAGGGAAAAAACCACAAGCCTTCTTCTGCAGCCCCTTTTTCCCATTTTTTTGAAAAAAATGAACTTTTCACTGTAATTTGGCTAAGTACTTGGCCTCCTTCAGGGAAACCCGCAAAGTCTGGGTACCTCTAGAATCCCTTGGATGTTGGAAAAAAAGGACGCAAATTTGGCTTGGCTAGCTTATGTGGACAAAAGGTTATGAGGGCCTAAGCGCGAACTGCCCCAAATAGCCAAAAAAAGGCCAGGCATAGGAGGGGGAAAAGGCCTGGCAGCGAAGGGGTTAATAAATCTATGCTCAGCCCTCTGGTAGCTTGGCACAGAGCAGTGAGGCTTAACTTAAAGGCAATGTGTAAATTGTTTTAATTGTTTTCAGTACTCAAACAGTAATAAAGTGAAAACACATCACAAGAAAAATCCTCAAATAATTGGAAAAATAGAGAATATTTTAATGCATAAAATGATAACAAATAGACAAACATCCAACAAATAGAACCAGATTTGTAATTGTTTTAAGTTTGAGTTGAAAAGTAACATAAAAAAGAGTTAAGCACCAAACACGATTATTTGATTTTGGGAGACTGTGGTAAATTCAAAAGTTAAAGCTGACTGCTATGAAGCGTGGGTCAGATAGAGAGACCAGGTTAATCCTGGTCAGAGTGTTACCTTTTGGACTTTGAAATTATTTAATTGAGGCAGAAAGTCTTGAGTGGGGCCAGGCACCTGGCGTGATCTAAAGAATGGCTTGAGGTGAAGTCTTGGAGTCAAATGAAAAGTTCTTGACATCAGGCCTGGAGAACTGGTCAGCAAAGGTTGTCAGAGTTGATGCTCAGATGCTGCTCAGTATCGAGTTCGGTGAAGCTGAGGATCTTGTGCTGTTTGGTGTGGAGTCCATGAAAGGCATTGACAAAAGGTTTCAGCATCATGTCTGGTGAGGCTTTCAGTTAGGCAGGGAAGAGTGCACTCTGACTGTAGCCAAGGGTCCCGGGACCTTGGGGACAGTAGTTTGGGGTCAGGTCTTCCTCCAAAAAGAACAAGTGATGGACGGAATGCTGAACAATGTCAAACATTCACCCCCAGTACAGAGATCTGGGCCTAAATCCATTGTTTTTTTGCTGTCCATATGCAAATCAGTCTTGACCCTGTTCCCCATGGGAACAGTCCAGCCCGAAATGCCAGGCCAGGTCTTCCTTGGACTGGAAACAAGCATCCTCATCAGACAGACTAGCTTGAATCCAGTGGCATAGGAAGTACAGGACCCCCGTCTGGGCATACCATTCCCACTTCAGGCGACAAATGCAAAAAGAACAAGTGATGGACGGAATGCTGAACAATTTCAAACATTCACCCCAGTACAGAGATCTGGGCCTACATCCATTGCTTTTTTGCTGCACATGCCATTCCAGTTTGGACCTAGCCATGTGCAAATCAGTCTTGACCCTGTTCCCATGGGAACAGTCCAGCCCGAACTGCCAGGCCAGGTCTTCCCTGGACTGGAAACAAGCATCCTGGGACTGGTTTCGGGGTTTCACCCCTCATCAGCCAGGCTAGCTTGAATACAGTGGCATGGGAAGCACGGGACCCACGTCTGGGCATAACCTTCCCACTTCTGCAAAGGATCGACCGTTGACTGCTCCAGGACGCCTGCAAAACTGCAACAAAGTAGGAAGAAGACTACCAGTGACATTGTAGCACCTAATCCTGTCGATTTTCTCGACTGTTTCTTGGTGGTGCATACTCTGGGGGCTATCTGCCTTCATCCTGCACTGGAAGCCTAGAAGAAATCTCCTGTGGGTCGACGGAATCTTCCCCCTGCTAACGCAGGCACCAAACTTCTGCTTCACTGGTCCTCTGGGACCCCTCTCATTGTGATGAGCGTGGTCCCTGGAACACAGAAGCTGGATCCAAGTTACCCTGACAGTCCAGTGGTACATCTATCCAAATTTGGTGGAGGTAAGTCCTTAGCTCCCCACACCAGATAGTAATCCTATGTACTGCTTCAACTGCAGCTGCTAAGGCTTCTGTGCACTTTTGCAAGGAATCCTTTGTGCACAGCATAGCCCAGGCCCCCAGCACTCCGTCCTGCATTGCTCAACTCGCTGAGTTGACCGCCGGCTTCATGGGACCCTCCTTTGTAGTCTTGAGATGACCGCCATGCTCAGTTTTCTTGAACCCATGTCCATGTGCTTCTGTGTGTGGTGCCTGCTCCTGTGTGGGCTCTCTGTATTGCTGAGCGCCCCCTCTGTCTCCTCCTCCAAGGGGCGACCTCCTGGTGCTTCCTGGGCCCAGGAAGCACCCATTTTCTTCAACCACGACCTTTGCAGCTAGCAAGACTTGTTTGTGGCCTTTCTGCATGGAAACAACTCTGCATCCTCCAGCATGCCGTGGGACATCTTCAGTTCAAAGGAGAAGTTCCTGGCATCTTCCGTTGTTGCAGAATATTCAGCTTCTTCCACCCAGAGGCAGCCATTTTGCACCTTCATCCGGGGTTTAGTGGGCTCCTGCCCCCCTGGACACTTTCGTGACTCTTGGACTTGATCCCCTTCCTTTGCAGGTCCTCAGGTCCAGGAATCCATCTTCAGTGCTTTGCAGTAAGTTGTGGTCTTTCCAGAATCTCCTATCACGACTTTAGTGTGTTTCTGGGGAAGTAGGTGTAGGAAATTATCATCTTGCCTGACATGTTACCCCCATTTTCAGTGTATGTATGTTTGTTTTTGCCCATGTGTCACTGGGATCCTGCTAGGCAGGACCCAAGTGCTCATAATGTATGCCCTGCATGTGTTCCCTGTGTGGTGCCTAACTGTATCACTGAGGCTCTGCTAACCAGAACCTCAGTGTTTACGCTCTCTCTGCTTTCTAAAATTGTCACTGCAGGCTAGTGACTAATTTTACCAATTCTCATTGGCACACTGAAACACCCTTATAATTCCCTTGTATATGGTACATAGGCACCCAGTGTATTGGGGTTCCAGGACATCCCTATGGGCTGCAGCATTTCTTTTGCCACCCATAGGGAGCTCAGACAATTCTTTCACAGGACTGCCACTACAGCCTGAGTGAAATAACGTCCATGTTATTTCTCAGCCATTTTTCACTTCACATAGGTAACTTATAAGTCACCTATATGTCTAACCCTCACTTGGTGAAGGTTAGGTGCCAAGTTACTTAGTGTGTGGGCACCCTGGCACTAGCCAAGTTGCCCCCACATTGTTCAGGGCAAATTCCCCGGACTTTGTGAGTGGGGGGACACCATTACACACGTGCACTACATATAGGTCACTACCTATATGTAGAGTCACAATGGTAACTCCGAACATGGCAATGTAACATGACTAGGATCATGGAATTGTCACCCCAATACCAATCTGGTTTTGTGGGGACAATTCCATGCATCACCGGGTCTCTAGCACAGAACTCACGTACTGCCAAACTGCCTTTCAGGGGTTTCCACTGCAGCTGCTGCTGCCAACCCCTCAGACAGGTTTATGCCCCCCTGGGGCCTGGGCAGCCCAGTCCCAGGAAGGCAGAACAAAGGATTTCCTCTGAGAGAGGGTGTTACACCCTCTTCCTTTGGCAATAGGTGTGAAGGGCTGGGGAGGAGTAGCCTTCCCCCAGCCTCTGGAAATGCTTTGATGGGCACAGATGGTGCCCATCTCTGCATAAGCCAGTCTACACCGGTCAAGGGATCCCCCAACCCTGCTCTGGTGTGAAACTGGAAAAGAAAAGGGGAGTGACCACTCCCCTGACCAACACCTCCCAGGGGAGCTGTCCAGAGCTCCTCCAGTGTGCCCCAGACCTCTTGGATTCAGAGGTGTTGGGGCACAATAGACAGCTCTGAGTGGCCAGTGCCAGCAGGTGACATCAGAGACCCCTCCTGATAGGTTCTTACCTCTTTCAGTAGCCAAGCCTCCTTTCACAGTAGCCAAACCTCCTTTTCTGGCTATTTACGGTCTCTCCTCTGGGCTATTCCTCAGATAACGAATGCAAAAGCTCACCAGAGTTTCTCTGCACTTCCCTCTTCGACTTCTGCCAAGGATTGACCGCTGACTGCTCCAGGACGCCTGCAAAACTGCAACAAAGTAGCAAGACAACTACCAGCAACATTGTAGCGCCTCATCCCGCCGGCTTTCTCGACTGTTTCCTGGTGGTGCATGCTCTGAGGGCTGCCTGCCTTCACCCTGCACTGGAAGCCAAGAAGAAATCTCCTGTGGGTCGACGGAATCTTCCCCCTGCCAACGCAGGCACCAAACTTCTGCATCACCGGTCCTCTGGGTCCCCTCTCGTCCTGACGAGCATGGTCCCTGGAATACAGGAGCTGGGTCCAAGTGTCTCCTACAGTCCAGTTGCCCTTCTGTCCAAATTTGGTGGAGGTAAGTCCTTGCCTCCCCACGCCAGACAGTAATCCTGTGTACTGCGAGATCTGCAGCTGCTCTGGCTTTTGTGCACTTTTCCAAGGATTACTTTGTGCACAGCCTAGCCTGGATCCCCAGTACTCTGTCCTGCATTGCCCAACTCACTGAGTTGAAATCCGATGTCGTGGGACCCTCCTTTATGACTCTAAGTTGACTGTTGTCCTCAGATATTCTAAGTGCCTGTTCCGGTACTTCTGCGGGAGCTGCCTGCTTCTGTGGGGGCACTCTGAGTTGCTGAGCGCCCCCTCTGTCTCCTCCTCCAAGGGGCGACATCCTGGTCCTTCTTGGTCTCCAGCAGCACCCAAAAACCTCAACCGAGACTCTTGCAGCTAGCAAGGTTTGTTGGCAGTATTTCTGCATGGAAATACTTCTGCAACCTTCAGCACGCTGTGTGACATCTTCTGTCCAAAGGAGAGGTTCCTGGCACCTTCCGTCATTGCAGAATCTCTGGCTTCTTCCACCCAGAGGCAGCCCTTTTGCACCTTCATCTGGGGTTTAGTGGGCTCCCGCCCCACCTGGACACTTGCATGACTCTTGGACTTGCTCCCCTTCCTTTACAGGTCCTCAGGTCCAGGAATCCATATTCAGTGTTTTGCTGGTGCTTGTGGTTCTTGCAGAATCCCCTATCTCAACTTTACTGTCTTTCTGGGGTAGTAGGGCCACTTTACTCCTACTTTTCAGGGACTTGGGGTGGGGTATCTTGGACACCCTTACTGTTTTCTTACAGTCCCAGCGACCTTCTACAACCTACCATAGGCCTGGAGTCCACTCATGATTCGCATTCCACTTTTGGAGTATATGGTTTGTGTTGCCCCTAGGCCTATTCCTACCTAATGCATTCTATTGTGATTCTACATTGTTTGCACTACTTTTGTTACTGTTACTTACCTGTTTTGGGTTTGTGTACATATAATTTGTGTATATTACTTACCTCCTAAGTGAGGGTATCCTCTGAGATACTTTTGGCAAATTGTCACTAAAATAAAGTACCTTTATTTTTTGTAACTCTGAGTATTGTGTTTTCTTATGATATTGTGCTATATGATTAAAGTGGTGTAGTAGGAGCTTTGCATGTCTCCTAGTTCAGCCTAAGCTGCTTTGCCATAGCTACCTCTATCAGCCTAAGCTGCTAGAAACACCTCTATTCTACTAATAAGGGATAACTGGACCTGGCACAAGGTGTAAGTACCACAAGGTACCCACTAGAAGCCAGGCCAGCCTCCTACAGTAGGGTAACTTTGCTCCTACTTTTCAGGGTCTTGGGGTGGGGTATCTTGGACCCCTTAATGTTTTCCTACACTCCCAGTGACCCTCTACACAGTGCACTAGGCCTGGGGTCCCTAAGTTGTTCGCATTCCACTTTCTTAGTGTATGGTTTTTGTTGCCCCTAGGCCTATTGCATCCTATTGTATTCTACAGTGTTTGCACTACTTTTCTAACTGTTTACTTACCTGATTTTGGTTTGTGTGTATATTGTGTGTATTTTACTTACCTCCTAAGGGAGTATATCCTCTGAGATATTTTTGGCACGTTGTCACTAAAATGAAGTACCTTTATTTTTTAGTAACTCTAAGTATTGTGATTCTTATGATTTAGTGCTATATGATATAAGTGGTGTAGTAGGAGCTTTGCATGTCTGCTCTGCTATAGCTACCTCTATCAGCCTAAGCTGCTAGAACACTACTAATCTACTATTAAGGGATAACTGGACCTGGCACAAGGTGTAAGTACCATAAGGTACCTACTATAAGCCAGGCCAGCCTCCTACACTTATGGTTACTAAAATCAATGCAAACCCAATGCGGCGTGGATTCCCATCATCGTGTGGCCAGATTTCACATACATCATCACTTGGCGTCAAAATTAACATGAACTTGTATGGATCTGAGGCGCCCGTCCGGAAATCAACGCATCACTCTCTTGTGGGAGAGGAAAAATGACGCATCTCCTACCCGACCAGAGATGAAGTTGGCACACAGTCTCATTTGCGAGTAAGGAGTAAATGCATCGCTGACTTTTTTGACGCACGCTCGCCCGTGCAGCTTTATTTTTGATACAAACAAGGTACTTTGTTTAACAACAATATTTCCATTGTTTTCTATGAAGTAAGATTCTATTATTTAAAAAAATTCATAACTTTACTTCTGCATGTTGGATTTCTGTTCTTTTGGTCTTGTTTGATTTATATAAATAATGGCTCATTTCTAAACTGGTGTGCCGTATATTTTGTAGTGTTTTCACTGTATTACTGTGTGTTAACATAAATACTTTACACATTGCCTTTGAGATAATCCCAACTTCTTGTGTCAAGCTACCAAAGGGGTGAGCAGTGGTTATCTTAAATGAGTATCTCCCTTGCCCTGACTAGAGTGAGAGTCCCTGCTTGGACAGAGTGCAAACTGACTGCCAAACAGAGACCCCATTTCTAACTCTCCTTATTCTAATAAGGAGGTGGAGATCTAGCACCCGTTGCTCTGGAAACAAAGGCCATCAGAACGGCAAAAGAGCTACATGTCTACAGTTCCTCCACTCCAGATAGCCGTTTATCCAAGGCGTGGAACCATCCATTTTAACTTTCCCCTAGGTTTTTCAAGGGTATAAACATAGAGGTTGAAGGTTAAAGATGGTGAAAATACCTATCCAATCCAGAGATGTCACATTACCCCTCCACCTCCTTATGGCAGTTTCTTGTAGCAGAGCATTGTCTGTTGAACTTCTTCCACAGCACTCTGGGAAGTTTCAAACTACCAGCTTAAAGGAAACTTGCAACGTCCTCAGTATGAGCAGCACTCCACCCAACCAGGCTTGCTTTCTTCTCTCCAAACTTAAACAATATGGAAAAAGTGGAAGCTATTGCCAGAAGTCTTCCTGTTTTCCTTTTTTCTCCATTCTGCTAGTGCTTGCCAGAGAGAGATGGCTAATCACCTCAAGGAAATGTCATCCTTACCCCTTTCTTTTTTAAGGACAAGACTATTTCTTCCAGATGGATCCTTGGTTAAGAGGGAACTTTAAACTGCCACTTGGCTAGTGGCATCATTAACTTGACCAGGAGGGCAGAGTAACTCAAAGCATGAATTCAATGAGGACTTGTTCTGGAAAATATACCCATTCATGAAGTACAAAAATTAAAGCATAAAGAGTAAAACTAACTCTGAATTTCCATTTGGAACCACATTTTGACAGGGAAAGACATGATAATTATGTTCCTACCTAAACCCAAACAAATGTTAAAACTTAGGTATACTTTATCTAAAGCATGAAGGTACTTTACACATTACAGTTTTTTCACTTCAGAACAAAATGGATTCACAACTGACTAAGAAAGACATAGGTGTACCATAATCAATGCATTTTTGGAACCCCCTTTCATAGAGCTCCTAGTGTGCAGTTGACAGGCTCGATCAGACAACAGTCTTCTACGGTCAGCTTGCACATTTGTGCACTAGTGTATGTATACATGTGTATGTGTAACCTGCACAAAGCCTCTCACCCTAGCTGCAGAGCAAAGAACCTTATTTCAAAAGGTGGGCAAAGGTGCCTAAAGCTCAAAATCATTTAAAGCAGAAACTAACATTGAAACTCTTTCAGGCAGACTTACTCACACCTGAGGTCTGAGAAACTATGGTCCTACAGAAAATATAATAGAGGGCTTTATGAGTCAGGACTCACATTCTCTCAATATGCATACTATTTATTACATTGCTTGTTTGCAGAAATATTTATTACTATGCATGTCTAGGATATCCATCCTTTCTGCAGGGTCACCCTGTGCTTTTCACTTTTTGCTGAACCATTTATTTTTGCTGATGTTACCTCTGTGCAGTGTAACCCCGGTAACCAGTGTTAAAGTTCCTTTGCTCCCCTTTAACCATGGATGAATTGGTATATTCCTCAAGATTATATTTACTTTTCCCAAAAGACCCAAGTATATGGCATGAAATGTACACAGGGATTGTAAGTTAGATGACACGAGGGGACTGCAGAAGCCATCCACTACAGCAACAATGTAAAACATTGAGACAGGCCTACCTGTGTAGCCTGAATGTTGCAGTACAAAAACTTCAATTTAACCTGTTAAATTGAACACTTTTGAATGGTCAAAACCTATTATTTAAATATTAATAAGTCACTGCTATCTAGGCCATGATGGCATCACACCCTGCACCCTGCAGGCAAGGAACCCGCAAAGTCCAGTAAAATGACCAGCTGCTGACCAATGACTCAGTCCCAGCAGCCCAGACAAATTATGCAACAGCCCTTAAGGACAAGACCTTCCCCTGTGCCAAGTTTGGTGGCACTGCAACTCTCCAGGGCGGTGGCATACCACTACCTGGAATACCGGACCCCCAACATCAGACACCTAGAAGCAAAGTCCAGATCTCTTTACCCAAAACTGTTCTATGTTTGGCTCTTCAGACACCTCTATAAGCCCCTAGCAAATGGTACTACTGGTACCATGGACATGGGTATTGAAGAGGGCCTATCAGAGCTGCAGAACCAATTGTGCCAATCTAAGAGGCCCCACACCAGCCCCATGTAGACAGCATTGAAAGTGTATGTCAAGGAGAATCTAAAGTTGCAAACTCAACATGGCACTTCCCAAGAGTGCCATGCCCACTAACACTGCATGCACTATAAGTACGTCATCACCCCTCTGGCAGGCCTTACAGCCCTAAGGCAGGGGTTACTATAACGCATGTGAGGGCATATGTTTGCATGAACAAATGTGCCCCTACTGTGTCTTTGCAAAATCCTTAAGACATAGTAAGTGTACAGAGGAACCATGACAAATGGTGGTGCTGGACACTGGTCATTACGAGCTCCCAACCTACATGATGGCCTCTCTAAATCCTGGGTTCTTTGGTATCAAACAATTCAGGATATTAAACCCACACTAGTGTCAGGGTTGGGCTTATTATAAAATGTACACATAGGGCACCTAAGAGGTGTCCCCTGCAAAACCTAACAGCCCTAGCATGGTTGCTGACTAGTCCTAACCAGGCTGCCACCACCAGACATGATCCTGGACTCCTGGGATGAGAGCCTTTTGCTCTCAGGAACCAGAACACAAAGGATTTTCTGGGTGGAGGTGTTACACCTCCTCCCCCTGGCAGGCTCCCTGCACCAGCGGTCAGCTTCAAATGCTTTACCACCCTTGAAATCTGACCTCCGCTTCTGATACTGGTAGCAGATGGCCACCCAATGATGGTATCCCCACTTTAGGCTGGAAAACTGATGGGACACCTTGCAAGGATGGAAGAAGTGGCCATCCCCAGCCTGCACTTCCTCTCAGGTGTTGCAGGCAAGGTGACCACTGAATTTAATTTTCATCTGGGATTGCAGGAAAATAGCCAGTCAGAGTTAAGGATGTGACCCCTTCTCCACCCTAAGGTAGGTGGCCCATTAGCAACTACCAGGTAACACCTAACCTCCCCCTACATGTAGTATTTAAAAGGCATCCCTAGACAAGAAATCAGCTTCAAATGACACAAGAAGACTGGGAACAAAGAAGACCCAAGGCATGAGAACTGAAGTCCTGCTGAGCAAAGAATAAGGCACCAAAGCCTGCCTGCTGCTCCAAGGACTCAACAATTGCCCCAGTGGTGTTGCCTGGAAACCTGAAGGACTCTGCGAATCCCCAGAGCACCTACAGCCTTCTAAAAATTACCAAGAACCTCACTCAGACTTAAGGCATCACTCCCTGCACCCTTCAGGCAAGGAACATGTGAAGTCTGCTAATATGACCAGCTGCTGACCAATGACCCAGTCCCAGAAGCCCAGACAAATTATTAACAGCTCTTAAGGACAAATTTTGCCCCGTGCCAAGTTTGGTGCACCACAATTCTTCTCCAGGGCTGTGGCATACTACTACCTGGCATCCCAGACCTCCAATATCAGGCACCTAGAAGCAAAGTCCACTCCTGACTCCCAAAAACCCAGAACGAAGCACCAGTCAAGGGACTATAGGACACCCAAGAACCAATCCCCAGAGTGGCCGTGCTGACCTACAATCTACCCTCAAAGTCACCTGCTCCCGCCTCCAAGATCCTTAAATGGCACATCTCCTTGCTGACATACCCGTGTTGCACCCAGCCTTTCTGACCCCTGCATCGACAAACCACCAGTGTTCTAGGGGACCCTAACCACTTGTGACCACCACCTTCCAAGGGATTCCACCAGACACACCTTTAAGTCCACCTTTACATAGAGCTGAGATAGCCAGCTTTACCTTAGAAGAAACTGCCTAGGCTCTAAAACTACTGCAAAAAAAGTAAGGCACCTGGCCTTAATGGAATCCCTGGTGATTTGTTTTTGTCTCATCCTGAGGTCTGGGTATTGTACTTAAATGCCCTGAGTAATATTGTTCTGAGTGGAGATGGCATCCCCCCGGCAGGGAGCAGTAATAGTGCCAATATAGAAAAAGGGTGACAGAGACTTGCCTGGCAATTATAGACCTATAAGTTTAACTGATATTAGTCAATAGGTCTTTTGTAGACAAGTCCAGGCTAGGCTGCACTCTTAGATTACTGAACATCAGATTCTTGTAGAGTGACAGGCTTGTTTAAAAAAGAGGTCAGCACAGTTGACCAAGTATTTAGGTGTAAAATATTGTGCTGGAAATAAATAACCCTTAAATGGGACCATCTCTATGTCACCTTTATTGATTTGAGGGCAGCATTTGCCTTGGTCCAGAGGGAGCAGCTTTGGAGGGTCTTGGAATCTTATGGTTTAGGTTTCGATTTACTTGGGATATTAGGATTCCTGCACAATGATACCTGAGCAGGCCTTTATCTGTGGAAAACGAATTTGCTATGCTGCTTTTAGAGCCAAGAGAACCAGAACAACAATAGAGATTCTTGAGAATAAACTTCATACTGTGCAAGCCCAAATGCTATCTTCTCAGGACCCAATAACACAAGCAGACCTACAGTATCAAATCCAGGAAGCCCAAAATTCACTCGAGGTATTGTTAGAATCAATTGTGAAGAGTAGATGGGAAGCTAGTAAACTGGCACATTTTGAGGATGGCACAGGCTGTGGCAAGTTATTAGCTTGGAAGACTAGTTCTGATAACACTAGAAATAGGATTAAAGGAGTAATACTAGGTGAAACTGGCAGAACCTCATCAGAAAACCAAGACATTGTAGGAGAATTTGTCAAGTTTTTATCTCAACTATATAGAGATGACTTGGTGATATCAGCAGAGGCGATCGAAGAATGATTGAAGGGAGATACACTTCCCAGGTTAAATTCACTTAAGAAGCTGAGCCTCAATCAATGCTTTCTTCCTTGCAAGATAGACAGTGTTATGGCTGGTTTGAAAAATGGGAAGGCTCCCGGTCCAGACGGAATACCTGCCGAAGTATTTAGACTCCTGAAAGATGAGCGTGCGCCAGTCCTGATTTTTTATAGAGTCTTCTCCGGTTCTGTCCTCCTGGAATGAAGCTATTATCACTTTAATACTAAAGCCACAGAAAGATGCTAGAAAATGTGAGTCCTATAGACCTATTTCTCTGCTTAATAATGATTATACAATTTTTGCGCAACTGCTGGCAAGGAGGTTGGATAAAGTGATCAGTGATCTAGTCAATGTTAACCAGAAAGGCTTTATGAGAAATTGACATTTAGGAGACCACCATTAATATGCCTTTAACAATCTCCACAATCGATGCTGCCTAGGCTTTTGACCGAGTGAGCTGGCCCTTCCTGCAGGCGGTAATGGACCGTAATGACTTGGGTGACAATTTTCTTAATGCAATTAATACTATTTATAAGGCCCATCAGCTTGGGTTCTGGTTAATGGCATCCTATCCCCACACTTTAAGATCGAACAGGGGACACAACAAGGTTGCTCTCTCTCCCCTCTTCTCTTTAATCTTTATATTGAGCCTCTGGCCAGGAGAATCAGGGCAGATCAGAGAATTGTGCCTTTTTATTATCACGGCTGCGGACGATCTTCTGATGTACACACAGAACCTCCAATGTGCTCTCCCAGCACTTTTGGAAATTATTGCTAGTTTTGGAGAAATTTCAGGTTACTTAATTAACGCAGATAAATCCGACATAATGACTTAGAATGGCCCTTTGGACAATCCATTGGAAAAAGACGAAATTCGATATTTAGGGGTCAAAGTGAAAAGAATTTAGCGGAGATGGCTCAGGTGAACTTTGAGCATCATCTAAGGGAAACAAAGAAGCTACTCCTTCAATGGTCTCATCTACGTCTCTCCTAGGCAGAACTAACTTATTAAAGATGGTGGTACTACCAAATTCACCTTCATCTTTAATGTTATCGTTCTATCTTTTAAAAATGAACGGCTAAGGCGATTGCAGGGGGTATTAGTTAGCTTCATTTGGTCCTACAAAAAACCCAGAATAGCATGGAAAAAAGTGAGAAAGAAAAAGCTAGATGGAGGAATTGCACTTGCGGATTTTCAACTTTACTACTGGGCATTCCAGCTGAAAAATTTTAGATCACTTATTTATAAGGAATACCTTTTCCCCCGACTTCAGGCTCTGATAGGGTGTTCCCGGGACCAGGGTACACAGTTTCTTTATAAATTTAGCATCCCAAGTATTATAAAAAAGTTAAGACTAAAAACTCTTTTTAATGCCTGTAGTATCTGGTATGCAGGAAGAAGAAGATTGGGTATCCCATATTACAGTGAGTTGGCCCCAATCTGGAATCCTCTTGGTACTCTGAGGTGTCTCCAGGATGTACTAGCTAAGCCACTGATAGAGGGAGGAATTGTGCAGTGGGGACAACTAGCCAGTGGGGGCTTGGTTAGCTCTTGGGAATCCCTATCTGAAGTAACTAACGCTAAATTATCTAGGTTCAAATATGTGCAAATTAAAGGTTGGAGAACCTGAGATTGGGTATTCTACAGGATGGGAGAAGGAAATTACCGGCCCACTGAGCCAAAAAAAAGAGGTCTTAAAGTGGTATTTGGCATTTATACAAGCCAAAGAGGCATCTCGCCCACCCTCTACAGAGGGATGGGGTTTGGCGTTTCCCACACTTGATCTTCCTTACCTCTGGCAGACCTGTATGAAGATTATCTGGTCTGTGGTTAAATCTGCCCCTCTGCGGCAGAACCACTTGTTTACCATATATTGGGCCTACTGGACCCCTAAAAGGTTCGCTAAAATAACTCCCCAAGGTAAGAGCGGCTGCCCAAAGTGTGACTTAGAGGAGGCAGATGATATACATCTTTGGTGGCAGTGCCCAGGGATTCATACTTTTTGGGAACAAATGGGTAATTCGATTTTGTCTATTATAAATAGGCGTAACGAGATAACGCTTCATTGGTTGTATTTGGGTTATTCGAGACCACCAAGAGGAGTCTGTGTGATAGATTGGAGAGACCTTCGATGCATCTCTTTTTCTATTTGATTCTGATAGCTCGGCAGGAAATATGTATTAAGTGGATCTCTAGTCTCCCCCCCACTCATAGGGATTGGTTGTTGTCAGTTAAGAGAATTTCTGATTTAGACTGTTGGAATGGCTCAGATAGGTCCCTTAGAATGTGGGGGCCCTTTTTTGCTTTTTATAGAACCATCTGGAGTTTTGGTTTTAGTAAGAGTCTAATGATTAAGCCTTTAAGATCCAATACCTAGGAGGTTGGGGCGGTCTAGTTCTGCGCCCCCCCCAAGGCTGATGGGGGCCGCTCGTTATCTGAGCCCAGGTGGACCATCAGACCAAGGCCCTGGCTCAGAACGTGATGTGGTTTATCTTGTCTGTATTTGGCTATATATGAGGACTCTAAAAAAAAAATGATACCCGAGCAAGGGTGAGGTGAAACCCGGGTGGTGATCTTCTTACAACAGAGATTTCAACAATGCTAGGGGTTAGACAGGGATGCCTTTTGGCACCCACCCTGTTCAGCCTCTATATTAAATATTAATGGTATAGTGAGCTTGTTAGCTCAGTGTAATCATGGTTCCCCCAAGTTAGCTAGAATTCCTGTTCCTGTTCTAATGTTTGCTAATGATACCTTTCTCATTTCAAGGACCCAGGTGTGCCTTCAAACAAAATTAGATGCATTGCAGCAGTTTGTGCGGGCAGGGGTTTAGAAATAAACTATCCTAAATAAAAGTTTATGGTGTTAAACCTGCACAAATCATTTAGGGGAAAAATGTCCACGGGGGAGTTCCAATTGAACAGGTTAGGCAGTTTGAATATTTGTGGATAAGGTTGGCGGCCAATTTAAAAAAAATGAGGAAAGTACTACTATCCTTCAGCAACTGATGATGCTAATTACGAGTAAATTCAAGGATGCTATGGGGGGGGGGTCACTTTCACCTGCCCTTGGGGTGTATATGGTCACAGCAGTGACAGCTGCAACATATGGTGCCGAGCCCAGGGTCTATCATAAATGTCAAGGGTTAACCCTGATTGAAAACACGTTTATTAGATAATTGTTACGTTTGCCCACAAGTACCCTGGTTATACCCCTTAGATTTGATTTGTTCCTTAATCAAATTCATTGTGTAACAGCACTAAAGCAGTTACTGTACTGGGTACGATTATGGACATCTGGGGATTTTAGCTCATCCAGGAATGCTCTGTCAGAGTTACTCATGTTAGATAAAGATTCCTCCACTCCATGGCTCAGGCATGTTAAATAATCTGTGCCAGTTACTTAAAATGGATGAGATATGGGGCCAGATGTATGAAAGCATTTTGCATTCGCAAACGGTGCGAATGCCCGTTTGCAAATGCAAAATGCCATTTCAGAATGTATGAAATACATTCTGAATGCAATTTTAAGGAATCGCTAAAATAGCGATTCCTTAAAATTGCGACCCTGTTTAGAGAGTCGCAAATTGCGACTCTCTAAATTAGAAATCGCAAATAAGGATTCTTTATTTGCGATTTCTTAGCACATGTATGAAGCAATTCCTAAATGCGATTTTGGCATTTAGAAATCGCTAATTAGCACCAAGTTGAACTTGGTGGTAACCAGGTGCAAAATGTAAAAATGCTTTTAAAATGCATTTTAAAATTGTACATGTAAAGCACACATGCCCTTTTGGCATGTGTGCATCTTACATGTCCCCCAAAAATATTTTGGGGTGCAGCAGAGGGGGCCTTAGACCCCCAGCACCCTGGGGTTTTGCATTTCCAAAATTGCGATTTCTGGTTCAGAAATCGCAATTTTGGAAATGCAAAAAATTCGCAGATATGGGCCAACAGGCCCATAGCTGCGAATGGGGCCGGTATCGCAATTTGCGATTCGGTAATAGCATTTGTGATTTTGAAGAAATCGCTATTACAGATTTGCAAATGTGATACATGGCACTTTACGAGTCAAAAATAGCGATTTCTTAAAAATCGCTATTTCCGAATCGCAAAGGGCCGTGATGATACATCTGGCCCATGGTCTTTCCCTCAGAAAATAACTAAAGGTGTACTATAGCATATAAAGCAATCTCAGATCGGTAGAGACCAGACAGTGGGCAGTATAACAGGGCAATTTTGAAATTATAAGTGTTCTCCAAGTACCAACAATATTTGGACAAAATATACGCACCCCAGTCTAAATACCTGTATGTAAAATCTAGGCTGGGTATTCTTCCACTGAAGTCTGTCACAGCTAAATGGAAAAATGTTAGTCAGGAGAGCAGTATTTGTATACATTGCCAATTGGAT
Organism: Pleurodeles waltl; assembly: GCF_031143425.1. Lineage (NCBI taxonomy): Eukaryota > Metazoa > Chordata > Amphibia > Caudata > Salamandridae > Pleurodeles > Pleurodeles waltl. The sequence goes on along the minus strand of NC_090444.1, from coordinate 1,517,919,137 downwards.
CATGAGACTGTGGCACATTTAGGGGCATATTTATACTCTGCTTGCGCCGAATAAGGCGCATACTCTGCTTGTGCCGAATAAGGCGCAAACCCTGCCCCGTATTTATACTTTGACGCCCGACCCCGCTGACGTCAAAATCCCACCATGTGCATCATTTTTTGGAAGAGGGAATCTGCCTTGCGTTAATTATATGCAAGGTAGGCGTTCCCTTCCAAAAAAGGACTTTAAGGCCTGTGCGCCTTATTTATACTCTGGCATCATTTTGACGCACAGGAGGGGGTGGGCCTTAAAAAACGGCGCACAGCCTGATGGGCGCAGTTTTTTAACGCCTGGGTCAGGGCAGGCGTTAAGGGACCTGTGGGCTCGGAAGGAGCCCAGAGGTGCCCTCCCCTGCCCCCAGGGACACCCCCTGCCACCTTTGGCCACCCCAGGAGGACACTCAAGGATGGAGGGACCCATCCCAGGGAAGGAAAGGTAAGTTCTGGTAAGTATTTTTTTAAAAAAATGTAAGTGGCATAGGGGGGCCGGATTTGGGCCCCCCTACATGCCACTATGCCCAATTGCCATGCGCAGGGGACATAAGTTCCCTGGGCATGGCCATTGGGCAAGGGGGCATGACTCCTGTCTTTGCTATGACAGGAGTCATGTCAATGGAGGTTGGGCGTCAAAACAAATGGCGCAAGTCCGTTGTGAGGCCTGATTTTTGCCTTAGACCTGACTTGCACCATTTTTTGATGCACAACCCCCATTTTCCCATACGTCGGCGCTGCCTGGTGTGAGTCATTTATTTTTACGCGTACCAGTCCGCAGCGCCGGCTAACGTCATTCCATAAATAAGGCGCCCGCATGGCGCGTTGGAATGGCGTTAGTTGGCGGTAAACTTTTTGCAGTTGTGCGTCAAAAAGTATTAATATGGCCCTTAGTTTTTTTCTGCCCCAAATATTTGAAGCCCTGGAGAAAGTGGATTGTTTCCTTGTGTAGGTTTTCTTGGTGCTCAGAATTACCAAGAGACACTTAGGATCCTAATAAGTGATACAAGTGAAAAGATTGTGTTTGCAGTCTCCCGGTATTTACTATGGGCTTAGAATTTGAGAATGAAGGAGCCCTCTATCTAGATGATTGCAACTCCTTATGTTGTGGCACCAGTTGTATGTTTTTTGAATGGTTTTAATTGTTTGTTATTTATAGTGATTAATTGCCTCCTGTCTGATTTAATTCCTTAAGTCAATTCTGTGGAAGATGGTGTTTATATTGTTGATGAATTTTAGGTTAAAACGAAATGTATTTTAACATCTGTAAATAGATTTTAGGCTATTTTGTATTTATTACTTTTTATTGTTCTTATCTTTGTTTTTATGGCTCTTAGCCGAAATAGAGAGATATGATGATGAACTTTGCAGTGTGTTTCTATGTGGTCCCCTTCTCCTTTTGGCGCCAGCTCCAAGACCGTCAGCTGCTGCTCCCTCTTGAACTGGCAACCACCCAATGTTCTCTGGCTCACCCATTGGACAATTCAATGACCTCGACCTAAAAATAGATGGTTACATTTGTGAGAGTATTGCCTGACTTCTTATGCATTTTTAAATGTTTTACTATTGATTCCTACGGTACGAAAACAGAACAGAACGTTTTCTAAACTTTGAAAAATCATAAGAAAAGAAGTACGTACTGTATATTGATGATCTTGGTCTTACAAATTTTATAAAAATATGAAGTCATTTTGTAAATTGGCCTTGAGTTATTCTTGCAAGTATGTGTCTACATTTATTGATACTGTGAGTGCAACAAATGCTAAGCACATCTCCTGGATTAACTGCCCGCCCACACTACCACAAAAATAGAGCATTAGGTGGTCTATTTGTACCTCTGGATAACAAGGTGGGATTGCTTGGACTCTCTGGACAGTACACATCATTTTCATACACAATATAGAAAGCTAACCTCCTACAGAAGGCCCACCCGGAGCTAGTCAAATTGAGACTTGAGAAAAAGAACGCTGAGGCTGAAAGGGTCTTGGAGGAAAAGACACTGGCCATGGAAGAGAGGAGGATGGCCCATGAGCTTAGTCTCAGAGAGCTGGACTTGAGAGCCAAGAAGATGGAGTCCACTAGTAATGGTGGAAGCATATCAGCAGTGTCCAGTGGAAAGATTACGGTCCTCATACCCATGGACCTGGTGCCTAGTTATGTGGTGGGAGACGATATAGGAAAATTGTTTTCAGCATATGAAATGGCTTTGATGGTTCACAAGGCCCCAGAGGAGTACTGGGTGTAGCTTATAGAGGTACATGCCCAGGGTGCGGAGGGAAAAACCTCTTGCACTTGTGGTAGAAGACAAAACAACTTAGGCCTTCCTGAAGACCATTCTTCTTACTAAATTTGGGCTGGCCTCTGAGAAGTACAGACAGAGGTTTAGGGACAGCCACAAACTCCCAAACCAATCCTGTGTGGACTTCATAGACTACTTCAACAAGGCACTGAAGAGTTGGGTGAGGGGCAGCGAGGTAGATTATTTCAATGGGCATGTGCTCAATACTTCTTTTAGAGAGCTGAACCAGCACCAGAAAAATAGCAAGCTGGCTGCCTAAGGAGGCAGACCTCTGGATAAGCACCAGAGCGTCCAACAAGGTATATGTGGAGGCCCCTAAAAGGGTGGTTAGGCTTCCTACCAGAAGAAGGAGGACAGAGATAAAAAGATGGAGTTATCTCAAGTCCCCCAAAATAGGTCTCAAGGAAAAGGGTTCCAAGCCCAATCTGGCCACGAAAAGAAAGGCTTCTTTGACAAGAATCATAACAAGTCTTTCCCCGAGTACTATGAATGTCATGAGTATGGGCATTACAAGGGTGATTCCAAGAGCCCCAAGGGGCAGAGGCTCCCACTGGAGGAACACACCGGGGTTCGCTAGTGTAGTGTTTGGGGAGGAGATATCCCCGGTTAGTGGGGTAGAAGTCAGTGAGATTATCCTAGTGTCCCTGGATGATGTGGAGACAGTGTCAAAGTCTTCCAATACTGCATGTATAGAAAGTGGGTCACCATCAATGGACAGAAGGTGGAGGCTCTGAGGGACACAGAAGCCACTATGACTATGGTAAGGTATAATCTGGTATCCTCAGAGCAAGTGATTCCCAATACATTACACCAAGTTGTAGAAGCAGATAACCTGGAGCTCTACTACCCTGTGGCTTTAATTATCTTTGAGCGAGGGGGTGTCTTCAGGTCTTCGGAAGGTTGCTGTGATCCCTGCTATACCTGTGGACTGTCTGCTAGGGAATGATCTTGATCATACTGTCAGGAAGGACGTGGAGCTCAGGTCACACCTGGAAATGTTGGGGTTGCCTGAGTGGGGATTTGTGATCTCCAGGTCCATGGCTACTCAGAAAGTGGGTCAAGGAGGTCTGTCGTCTGGAAAAATTGCCCAGACACCTGTCAAGAGAGTGAAAGCCATAGGGCATGGAAAACTAGCCCCTGAATACCCTACAAAGGAGGTGACTACGGTGTTGGAGGAGACTGTCCCAAATCCTACTGGGAAGGATATTGTCCCCATCAGTTACCTACCTGAGCTGGCAGGATGACAAGCAGATGGGAACCCACCAAGGAGGAGCTCTGTAAATCACAGAGCGAGTGGCTTACCCTGGCGGGCATGAAGCGACAGGCTGAAGCCGAGGCAGCTGATGATACTTCTAGAGATCACTCCATCTAATAGGAAAATGACCTCCTATATAGTGAACCTAAGGCACCTATGCATGGGGGCAATATGGGCACTGGTAGTTCCCCAATGCTACAGGTTCTTCCTTCTTGGGCTGTCTCATACAATACCCCTGGTAGGGCATCTGGGGAAGGACAAAACCTCTGCCAGATGTGTCCCATTCTTTTACTGGCCCTGGATGAACATTTCCTCAGATACATTCTGTAGGACATGCTTGACCTGCCAGGCCACTGGGAAGGCAGGGAAATTGTGAAAACTCCCCTGAATCCTTTGCCTGTTGCTGGCACCTACTTTGCAAAGGGAGACATTAACATTGTAGGGCCCCTGAACCCCAAGACAGCATCTGGGAAGAGGTTTATCCTGGTTTTGGTAGACTATGTCACTAGGTCCCTTGAGGCCTTACCTCAGAGGACTGCAACTGCACCTGCAGGGCCTAGGGCCCCGATTGTAATTTTCACCAGAGTGGGTTTCCCCAAGGAAGTGGTATCTGACAGGAGAACCCACTTTATGTATGAATATCACCCACAAACAACTGGACTTGTCGAGAGGTTCAAGAAAACTCTGAAGGCCATAATTATGGCCACTTGAGCCCATGAGGAAGATATGGGCCGTTCTGTTACCATGCCTGCTCTCTGCCTACAGAGAGTTATCACAGAAGGGGTTTGAGTTCTGTACAGTCACCCTGTTAGTGGAACTCTCAGTCTGGTTAAGGAGGGGTGGGAGCAAGCTCCCAAAGAGCCTCCCCAGGATGTGGTTAGCTATATGCTAGCCCTCCAAAAATAGATGACCAAGTTCTGGAAGAATGCTTCTGAAAACGTGGAGGCTAGCCAGGTGGTAATGACGCATTAGTATGATCGGACAGCTAAACCAGTGGCATTTCAAACTAGTCAGAAAGCCTAGGCAATAGAGCCAGTGGAATCCAGGGCCCTCCAAGATCACTGGGCTTGGCTATATGAGCTAGCTGAGAGGAAGGGGAGGCCACTGTCTACCAATCAGACTTCAGGGGAGAATTTCTGGAATGGTATGCCTGCGGATAGCAACTGGATGAGCAACAACTGTTTGAAGTTGAACTTCTCCAAGACAGAAGTTTTTTTATTAGGGAACAATGTCTCGTTCTGATCCCCTTCATGGTGGCCACACAGTCTTGGAGTTAAACCCACACCAACCAAGAAGATAAAGAACCTGGGTTTCATTCTTGATGAGAGACTTACCTTTAAAAACAAAGTAAATGCAATCATCTCCTCTTCCTTTTAAAGATTAAAAGTCATAAGGAAGATTGTGCAGTTCATTCCTTCTGATCTTGGGAAAACAGTGGTCCCCGCCCTAGTGTTTACCAGGATAGACTAATGCAATGGCCTGTGTCAGAACCTGCAAACCAGCTCTTTAAATAAATTACAAATCTTGCAGAACTCTGCAGCTCAACTACTTTTTGATATTCTCAAGTTTCAATCCTCGGCTGTGGCTCTTATGAAACCACAATGGCTTCCTGTTAAGCAACATACCACCTTCAAAGTGCTGTGCATTGCTTTTAAGGCCTTACATGCAATTGGCCCAGCATATTTGCACAGAATGTTTAATTGGTATCAGCCTACTAGAACCATACATTTTTGCTCTTCTAACAATGTGTTAGTTCAGCCTGTTAAGCGCTCTTCCTGGGATGGCAGAAGCTTTGTTAGGTATACGGCTCTGCAGTGGAAGAGCCTTCCAGCCAAACTCAAATCTGCCACCTCCTAACTAACTTTTAGAAAGATGCTTCAAACATAGCTTTTTAGCTCTTAGCCATGCTTGTGCATATTGTTGCACTGTACCTATTTACAATTTTTTCTGCATTACGGGTAGATATCTTTCCCTCTGTGTTCACACACCGCCAAAACGCCCCTGGGCGTTTGAGCACTTTACAAGTTTCATCATCATCATCACCTAACTAGTGGATCTCAATACCCCCAGAATCACCTTAACCCTTTCGCTGCCAGGACTTTTCCCCTCAGGTGCAAAGCCTTTTTTTTCCTATTTGTGGCAGTACGCGCTTAGGCCCTCATAACTTTTTCTCCAAATAAGCTACCCACACCAAATTAACGTCCTTTTTTTCAAACATCCAAGGGATTCTAGAGGTACTCAGACTTTGTGGGTTCCCCTAAAGGAGACCAAGATATTAGCCAAAATACAGTGAAAATTTCTTTTTTTTCAAAAAAATTGGCAAAAAGGGTTGCAGAAGAAGGCTTGTGGTTTTTTCCCTGAAAATTGCATCAACAAAGGGTTTGTGGTTCTAAAATCACCAGCTTCCCAGCTTTCAGTAACAGGCAGACTTGAATCAGAAAACTCAATTTTTCAACACAATTTTGACATTTTATTGAGACATACCCCATTTTTACTATTTTTTGTGCTTTCAGACTCCTTCCAGTTAGTGACAGAAATGGGTGAGAAACCAATGCTTTCTGGGTCCCAGAAAGCTAAACATTTCTGAAAAGTAGACAAAAGTCTGAATTCAGCAAGGGGTCATTCGTGTAGATCCTACAAGTGTTTCCTACAGAAAATAACAGCTGAAATAAAATAATTTTGAACTTGAGGTAAAAAAAACAGCCATTTATCTCCACGTTTTACTCTGTAACTTTTTCCTGCAATGTCAGATCTTTGAAAGCAATATGCCATTATGTCTGCTGAATTCTTCTGGTTGCAGTGATATATAGGGCTTGTAGATTCATCAAGAACCCGAGGTACCCAGAGCCAATAAATGAGTTGCACCTTGCAATGGGTTTTCATTCACTACCGGGTATACAGCAATTGATTTGCTAAAATATAAAAAGTGAACAATAGGTATCAAGAAAACCTTTGTATTTCCAAAATGGGCACAGGATAAGGTATTGAGAAGCAGTGGTTATTTGCACATCTCTGAATTCCGGGGTGCCCATACTATCATGTGAATTTCAGGGCATTTCTCAAATAGATGTATTTTTTACACACTGTCGTACATTTGGAAGGATAAAATGTAGAGAAAGACAACGGACAATAACACTTGTTTTGATATTCTGTGTTCCCCCAAGTCTCCCGATAAAAATGGTACCTCATTTGCGTGGTTAGGCCTACTGCTCGCGACAGGAAACACAAAATGGACACATCACATTTTTACATTGAAATCTGACATGTTTTTTGGAAAGAGCCTAGCTGTAGATTTTGGCCTCTAGCTCAGCCAGCACCTAGGGAAACCTACCAAACCTGTGCATGTTTAAAAACTAGACACCTAGGAGAATCTAAGATGGGGTGACTTGTGGGGCTCTGACCAGGTTCTGTTACCCAGAATCCTTTGCAAACCTCAAAGTTTGGCCAAAACAAAAAAAAATCCTCTCATTTCGGTGACAGAAAGTTCTGGAATCTGAGAGGAGCCACAAATTTCCTTCCACCCAGCGTTCCCCCGATTCTCACGATAAAAATGGGACCGCACTTATGTGGGTTGTGCTAGCGCCCGCAAAAGGAAATGCCCCAAAACACAACCTGGACACATCACATTTTGACAAAGAAAACAGAGCTGTTTTTTACAAAGTGCCTAGCTATGGATTTTGGCCTCTAGCTCAGCCGGCACATGGGGAAATCTAGCAAACCTGTGCATTTTTCAAATCTAGGCACCTAGGGGAATCCAAGGTGGGGTGACTTGTGGGGCTCTGGACAGGGTAAGTTACCCAGAATGCTTTGCAAACCTCAAACTTTGGCCAAAAAACACTTTTTACTCTCATTTTGGTGAGAGAAAGTTCTGGAATCTGAGAGGAACCACAAATTTCCTTCCACCCAGCATTCCGCCAAGTCTCCCGATAAAAATGATACCTCACTTGTGTGGGTAGGCCTAGCGCCCGCAAAAGGAAATGCCCCAAAACACAACGTGAACACATCATATATTTACAAAGAAAACAAAGCTGTTTTTTACAAAGTGCCTAGCTGTGGATTTTGGCCTCTAGCTCATCCGGCACCTGCGGAAACCTAGCAAACCTGCACATTTTTGAAAACTAGACAACTAGGGGAATCCAAGTTGGGGTGACTTGTGGGGCTCTGATCAGGTTCTGTTACCCAGAATCCTTTGCAAACCTCAACGTTCGGCCAAAAAATACACTTCTTCCTCTCATTTCGGTGACAGAAAGTTCTGGAATCTGAGAGGAGCCACAAATTTCCTTCCACCCAGCATTTCCCAAAGTCTCCCGATGAAAATGGTACCTCACTTCTATGGGTAGGCCTAGCGCCCGCAAAAGGAAATGTCCCAAAACACAACATTGATACATCACATTTTCACAAAGAATACAGAGCTGTTTTTTCTATGTGCCTAGCTGTGGATTTTGGCCTCTAGCTCAGCCGGCACCTGGGGAAACCTAGCAAACCTGAGCATTTTTTAAAACTAGATACCTAGGGGAATCCAGGATGGGGTGACATGTGGGGCTCTGACCAGGTTCTGTTACCCAGAATCCTTTGCAAACATCAAAATTTGACTGAAAAATCACGTTTTCCTCTCATTTGGATGACAGAAAGTTCTGGAATCTGAAGGAGCCACAAATTTCCTTCCACCCAGCGTTCCCCCAAGTCTCCCGATAAAAATGGTACCTCACTTGTGTGGGTAGGCCTAGCGCCCGCGAAAGGAAATGCCCCAAAACACAACATGGACACATCACATTTTCACAAAGAAAACAGAGCTGTTTTTTACAAAGTGCCTAGCTGTGGATTTTGGCCTCTAGCTCATCCGGCACCTGGGGAAACCTAGCAAACCTGCACATTTTTTAAAACTAGATACCTAGGGGAATCCAGGATGGGGTGACATGTGGGGCTCTGACCAGGTTCTGTTACCCAGAATCCTTTGCAAACATCAAAATTTGACTGAAAAATCACGTTTTCCTCTCATTTGGATGACAGAAAGTTCTGGAATCTGAAGGAGCCACAAATTTCCTTCCACCCAGCGTTCCCCCAAGTCTCCCGATAAAAATGGTACCTCACTTGTGTGGGTAGGGCTAGCGCCCGCGAAAGGAAATGCCCCAAAACACAACATGGACACATCACATTTTCACAAAGAAAACAGAGCTGTTTTTTACAAAGTGCCTAGCTGTGGATTTTGGCCTCTAGCTCATCTGGCACCTGGGAAAACCTAGCAAACCTGCGCATTTTTTAAAACTAGACACCTAGGGGAATCCAAGATGCAGTGACTTGTGGGGCTCTGGCCAGGTTCTGTTACCCAGAATCCTTTGCAAACCTCAAAATATGACTGAAAAATCACGTTTTCCTCTCATTTGGATGACAGAAAGTTCTGGAATCTGAAGGAGCCACAAATTTCCTTCCACCCAGCGTTCCCCCAAGTCTCCCGATAAAAATGGTACCTCACTTGTGTGGGTAGGCCTAGCGCCCGCTAAAGGAAATGCCCCAAAACACAACATGGACACATCACATTTTCACAAAGAAAACAGAGCTGTTTTTTACAAAGTGCCTAGCTGTGGATTTTGGTCTCTAGCTCATCCGGCACCTGGGGAAACCTAGCAAACCTGCGCATTTTTTAAAACTAGACACCTCGGGGAATCCAAGATGCAGTGACTTGTGGGGCTCTGACCAGGTTCTTTGAAGAACAATCAGGGCAGTACATCCTAGTCTCCTTCCTGATACCTCTTTGAACACAGACTCTACATCTCTTAGCAGGAAAGTTTTTTTTTGCCGTGGGAGGAATGTGCTCAGCAAAGTGACTATCTTTCAATCTAGCCACATCCTCCACGACTGCTTCTCTAGGAACTCTTGCCTGTTCTAGCACAACAAGGCTCGCTATGATAGACTCCTCAAATTTCACAAATATCATCCTTGACTCTGGGGAACTATCCTTGAACGCAACATAAGCATTAAAAGTTGCCAAGTGGAACAAGTGAATCGCTAATTTCTTATACCAAACATAAGACTTACGAGCAGCAGTGTAAGGTTTCAACCTCTGATCTACTCTATCAACACCACCCATGTGCTTATTATAGTCTAAAATGCACGCAGGTTTGCGCTCTTTGGCAACCTGACCCCAAACAGCCACAGGTGAAGTACTCTCATCATGGATGGTACTCAGCATGTACACATCCCTCTTGTCTACAAATTTCAGAGCTAGCAGCTCATCCTTCCGCAAGGCACTGCACTGTCCCTTCTCATATTTTTTACAGACAAGGTCTCTTGGATAGCCTTTCCGATTAAAGCGGATTGTGTCCACTCTGAACAACTCCATGAACAACTGAATCGTCTACCAAGTTCCCACACAATTTTCTCACTAACTCCAAAAGTGGGTGGACAACCAGGGGGGTCAGTATTGGAATCCCTACCAGTGTAGACCCGGAAATTATAAACATATCCTGTACTACTTTTAGACAGCATATACAATTTAATTCCATACCGTGCCCTCTTGTTCGGAATGTACTGCCTAAAAAACAAACGACCCTTGAACAGGACCAAAGACTCATCTACAGATATTTCTTTGCTTGGAAAATAGATCTCTGAAAACCGATCTACCAAATGATCAAGGACAGGTCTAATCTTAAAAAGATGGTCAGAATTAGGGTGATCTCGTGATAAGGCTAAAGCATTATCTACAAAATGCAACGACCGAAGAAGCTCATACTGGTTACGACTCATGATGGCAGGAAATATAGCTGTTGCCATCAAGGGACTAGTAGACCAATATGAAGACAGCGATGGCTTCCATATCAGCCCCATCAAAATAATTAAACCCAAGAACTTTTTGAACTCTTCCAGATTTGTGGGAATCCACCGGCTAGCTCTAGAGTGTGGCCTAAGTCTGGCAGCGTTGTCCTCAAAAACTGCTCTGCATACAAACTAGCCTGCTCAACAATCTCTTCCCAAAAATATATTGTTCATAAACAACTCAAAAAAGTTGAGGGGCAAAACGTTTTCCATATTATCTCAACACCATGGGAAACCAATAAACGCAAGCAACTGTGGCAGCTCCATTTTTGGTGCAACCCACGTGTCAGGTCTTCCACTCTGAAGCCTTTCAACCGCTGGCTCCTGCACCATCGGCACATCAGTGTCCTTCTCTAAAACAGGCCCTTCATAAGCACTGAGAGTGGCGTCATCATCAGATGATTCCTCTCTGACAGAAAATTCACTTCCAGAATCTTGCACTTCCTCCTCTGCCTCATATGCAGAGTTAATCTCATAATCATGGTCAGAAGACGACTCAAAAAGCACACCAACAACCTGCTGAGCGGTCATCCTACAGCTAGCCATGATGCTTCCTACAAAAATTACCTGGACAAATGCACCACCAACAACCAGCACTGTGTAAGATAAGTAACAAACAAAGTGTAGCTTTATCACTAAGTTATAAACTCAAAAACTGTACCTCTCACTTGCCTCAAAAAGCTTGACTCACCAGCAACTACTCTGCACAGTGACAGCAATCACCAATTATATACCACTAAAAAGAGAAAAAAATCAAATTAGACATAAGACAACACAATAATCATTGTGCATAAATCTAAAGACAATTTCACACACAATCCTGCATTCAGTACACCACCTATAAACATGTCATTCATGCATGGCAACAATACTCCTTTGGAGTAAATTTATTTACTTACCTAAAACATGCAACTACGCATACCACAGGACAACCACTGCCAAAAGTGCAACAAGCCACAGCAAAGGAAGCAAAAGCTTTGAACTAGAACAAAAAAGAAGAAATAAACTGTTATTATCATAAATGAAACTGCCACCCCAGTTGACAAACACCCCACCACCAACCATTTTTAAATGTTCCCTTGTGTCTAGTGTTCTCTGCTTGGGGGCAGATGGGCCTAAAACAATTGTCCAATCTGCCACAAAGAGGGGCAGAAATGCCATAGAATATATTGCCCCCTTTGCAGGGTGAGCCTTGCCCAAGGGGCCACCCCCCCACACAAAACCCACACATGATCCCTGGCGCAAAGTGGATTCTGCACCACTTGAGAGCAGATGGGCCTGAAAAAAAAAAAAGAAAAAAAAAAAAAGGCCGATATGCCCCCAAGGGGGCCAGAACTGCCCAATAGTGCACCCCCAACACAAAAAAAAAAAATCCCTGGCGTCTTCATGGTTTCTGCCCCCCGGGGGCAGAAGGGCCTACAAAAACTAGGCAAATCTGCCCCCAAGGGGTGCAGAAATGGCCTACGTCACATTGCCCCCTTTGGGGGGGGCGACCCTTGCCCAAGGGGGCCACACCCCACGCAAAGCACACACACACTCACATGATCCCTGGCGCTAAGTGGATTTCACCCCCTGGGAGCATAAAGGCCTCAAAAAAATAAGCTGATCTGCCCCCAAGGGGGGCACAACTTCCCAATAGTACTTTTTGCCCCTTGGGGGCAACCCTTGCCCAAGGGGGCGCCCCCAACACACAAAAAAGAAAAAAAACCAAATCCCTGGCATCTTCATGGTTTACAAAAACTAGGCCAATTGCCCCCAAGGGGAGCAGAAATGGCCTACATTACATTGCCCCCTTTGGGGTGCGACCCTTGCCCAAGGGGCCACCCCCCACACAAAGGATACACACATGATCTCTGGCGCAATGGGGAGTCTGTCCCCTTGGGGGCAGAAAGGCTTAAAAAAAATAGGCCTATCTGCCCCCAAGGAGGGGGCAGAACTGCCCAATAGTACATTTGGGCCCATGGAGGCGACCCTTGCCCAAGGGGCCGCCCTAATACAAAAAAACAAACAATAAAAATCGATCACTGGTGTCTAGTGGCTTTCTGCCCCCATTGGGGGCAGATCGGCCTAAAAATAAGGACAATCTGCCCCCAGAAATGGCAAAAAAACTTATTGTATTCTGGCATTGGGGAGACAATTCCATGATCCTCCGATTCTCTAGCACAGACCCGGGTACTGCCAAACTGCCTTTCCCGGGGTTTCAATGCAGCTGCTGCTGCTGCCAACCCCTCAGACAGGTTTCTGCCCTCCTGGGGTCCAGCCAGGCCTGGAAAGGGAACTCAATAAGTTGAGAGTGGAAGAGACCAGGCTGAAGCTTAAACAGCAACAGCTGGCTCTAGACAGGGAATCCCTAGACTTAGAAAAAGAGAGACAGAGGTTGGGGTTTGGGCCCCATGGTGACAGCAGCAGTATTCCCGATAGTAATCCTGTTAGAGAGCATGATTCCAGGAATCTGCATAAGATAGTTCCCCCTTACAAGGAGGGGGATGACATTAACAAGTGGTTTGCTGCACTTGAGAGGGCCTGTATGGTACAGGGGGTCCCTCAAAGTCAGTGGGCTGCTATCCTATGGCTATCTTTCAGTGGAAAGGGTAGGGATAGGCTCCTTACTGTGAAGGAAAGTGATACCAATAATTTTACAGTTTTAAAGCATGCACTCTTGGATGGATTTGGCTTAACCACTGAACAATACAGGATTAAGTTCAGAGAAACCAAAAAAGAGTCCTCACAAGACTGGGTAGACTTTGTTGACCATTCAGTGAAGGCCTTGGAGGGGTGGTTACATGGCAGTAAAGTTTCTGACTATGAAAACCTGTACAATCTAATCCTGAGAGTGCATATTCTGAATAACTGTGTGTCTGATTTGTTACACCAATATCTAGTGGACTCAGATCTGACCTCTCCCCAAGAATTGGGAAAGAAGGCAGACAAATGGGTCAGAACAAGAGTGAACAGAAAAGTTCATACAGGGGGTGACAAGGATGGCAAGAAGAAAGATGGTGAGAAATCTCAGGATAAGCATGGGGACAAGGGTAAAACCAAAGATCCTTCTTCACATTCTAAACACTCTTCAGGGGGTGGGGATAAATCAAATTCTTCCTCTTCTTCACAGCCTACACACTTTAAAAATCCTTGGTGCTATGTGTGTAAAAATAAAGGCCATTGGAAAGAGGATAAGTCCTGTCCAGGTAAACCCCCTGAGCCAACCACCACTAATACATCAAACTCTAGTGCCCCTAGCAGTAGTGGTAATAGTGGTGGGACTGCTGGCAACAGTCAAACTAAGGGTGTAGTTGGGTTCACTTATGGGTCCATCATAGAAACTAGGGTAGTCAGTCCCAAGACAGTTTCTGTAACACCTAGTGGCATTGGCCTTGCCACACTGGCTGCTTGTCCCCTTACAATGGATAAGTACAGGCAGACAGTTTCAATAAATGGTGTTGAGGCCCAGGCCTACAGGGACACAGGTGCCAGTGTCACTTTGGTGACTGAAAACCTAGTGGCTCCTGAACAACACATCATTGGACAACAGTACAAGATTATTGATGTCCATAACTCCACTAAGTTTCTTCCCTTAGCCATAGTTCAGCTTAGTTGGGGTGGAGTTACTGGCCGTAAGCAGGTGGTAGTGTCACCTAGCTTACCTGTAGACTGTCTCTTAGGTAATGACCTAGAGACCTCAGGTTGGGCTGAGATAGAGTTTTATATCCATGCAGCCATGCTGGGTATCCCTGAGGAATTGTTCCCTCTCATTTCTACTGAAATGAAAAAGCAAAGGAGAGAAAAAGGCCTGAATACTCAGGATCCCTCTCCAACAACAGGTAAAAAGGGTATCACAGTATCCCCTAACCACCCTGCCATTCAGGATACCATTCCTGTGGTGGGAGAAACCTCTCCTGGGGTGGCACCTGTACAAAGGGAATCATCAGCTGGCATAGCTGTACTCCCTGAGGTGGAAGTACCTCTCTGTGGGATAACTAATATTGGTGAGAAAACCACCATTGTAGTTAACATGGAGCATCCCTCCAACCCTCCCAGAGAAACTTTGGTGCAGAAACCCTGCACTGCCTCACAACACTTAGGACAGCAGCCCTGCCCTAGTGTGGAGCTCATAGGACAGCATCCCTGCCCCAACTCAAAGGAAACAGTATCCCTGTTCTCTCTTACAGCCATATGGACAAAGTTTTTGCCCAGCTATGGCTTTACTGAGACAGAATCCCTGTCTGGCATTCTTATCACTAGAAATAGGTCCAGTGGACAATTCCCACTGCTCTAAACTAAAACTTACTGATAGAAACTCTGAAAATATATCTTCACATTGTTGCTTAGCTAAAAACTTCAAACAGGGTGGTTTACATCCCCACAGGGAAGTAACCATATAGTGGATGATAAAGGGAGTAACCAGTCTATTGCAGAGCTACTCTCCACTTATCACCACTTAGACAATAAAGTCTCAACTGGCCAAGGTTAGCCTTATTGTCCTTCGTTTGGGGGTGGGGGGGGTTGTGTGAGAAAGTAGCCTCTTTCTAGCCTTGTTACCCCCACTTTTGGCCTGTTTGTGAGTATATGTCAGGGTGTTTTTACTGTCTCACTGGGACCCTGCTAGCCAGGGCCCAGTGCTCATAGTGAAAACCCTATGTTGTCAGTATGTTTGTTATGTGTCAGTGGGACCCTGCTAGCCAGGACCCCAGTGCTCATAAGTTTGTGGCCTATATGTATGTGTTCCCTGTGTGATGCCTAACTGTCTCACTGAGGCTCTGCTAACCAGAACCTCAGTGGTTATGCTCTCTCTGCTTTCCAAATTGTCACTAACAGGCTAGTGACCAATTTCACCAATTCATATTGGCATACTGGTACACCCATATAATTCCCTAGTATATGGTACTGAGGTACCCAGGGTATTGGGGTTCCAGGAGATCCCTATGGGCTGCAGCATTTCTTTTGCCACCCATAGGGAGCTCTGACAATTCTTACACAGGCCTGCCAGTGCAGCCTGAGAGAAATAACGTCCATGTTATTTCACAGCCATTTGCCACTGCACTTAAGTAACTTATAAGTCACCTATATGTCTAACCTTCAACTGGTGAAGATTGGGTGCAAAGTTACTTAGTGTGTGGGCACCCTGGCACTAGCCAAGGTGCCCCCACATCGTTCAGGGCAAATTTTGTGAGTGCGGGACACCATTTCACGCGTGCACTATACATAGGTCCTACCTATGTATAGCGTCACAATGGTAACTCCGAACATGGCCATGTAACATGTCTAAGATCATGAAATTGTCACAATTCCATGATCCCCCGAGTCTCTAGCACAGACCCGGGTACTGCCAAACTGCCTTTCCCGGGGTTTCACTGAGCAGCCAACCCCTCAGACAGGTTTCTGCCCTCCTGGGGTCCAGCCAGGCCTGGCCCAGGAAGGCAGAACAAAGGGCTTCCTCAGAGAGAGGGTGTTACACCCTCTCCCTTTGGAAAAAGGTGTCAGGGCTGGGAAGGAGTAGCCTCCCCCAGCCTCTGGAAATGCTTTGATGGGCACAGATGGTGCCCATCTCTGCATAAGCCAGTCTACACCGGTTCAGGGATCCCCCAGCCCTGCTCTAGCGTGAAACTGGACAGAGGAAAGGGGAGTGACCACTCCCCTGACCTGCACCTCCCAGGGGAGGTGCCCAGAGCTCCTCCAGCGTGCCCCAGACCTCTGCCATCTTGGATTCAGAGGTGTGCTGGCACACTGGACTGCTCTGAGTGGCCAGGGCCAACAGGTGACGTCAGAGTCTCCTTCTGATAGGCTCTTACCTTTCTTACTAGCCTATCCTCCTTCCTAGGTAGCCTCCTTTTCTGGCTATTTAGGGTCTCTGCTTTGGGGAATTCTTTAGATACCGAATGCAAGAGCTCACCAGAGTTCCTCTGCACTTCTCTCTTCACCTTCTGCCAAAGGATCGACCGCTGACTGCTCAGGACGCTTGCAAAACCGCAACAAAGTAGCAAAGACGACTACTGCAACCTTGTATCGCTTCATCCTGCCGGCTTTCTCGCCTGTTTCCTGGTGGTGCATGCTCTGGGGGTAGCCTGCCTCCTTCTTGCACCAGGAGCTCTGAAGAAATCTCCCGTGGGTCAACGGAATCTTCCCCATGCAACCGCAGGCAACAAAAGACTGCATCACCGGTCCTCTGGGTCCCCTCTCAGCACGACGAGCGTGGTCCCTGGAACTCAGCAACTCTCTCCAAGTGACTCCCACAGTCCAGTGACTCTTCAGTCCAAGTTTGGTGGAGGTAAGTCCTTGCCTCCACACGCTAGACTGCATTGCTGGGTACCGCGTGATTTGCAGCTGCTCCGGCTCCTGTGCACTCTTCCAGGATTTCCTTCGTGCACAGCCAAGCCTGGGTCCCGACACTCTAACCCGCAGTGCACAACCTTCTGAGTTGTCCTCCGGCATTGTGGGACTCCCTTTTCTGAATTCGGGTGGACTCCGGTTCACTCCTCTTCCAAGTGCCTGTTCCGGTACTTCTGCGGGTGCTGCCTGCTTCTGTGAGGGCTCCCTGACTTGCTGGGTGCCCCCTCTGTCTCCTCATCCAAGTGGCGACATCCTGGTCTCTCCTGGGCCACAGCAGCATCCAAAAACCCTAACCACGACACTTACAGCTAGCAAAGCTTGTTTGCGGTCTTTCTGCGTGGGAACACATCTGCAAGCTTCTTCACGATGTGGGACATCGATCCTCCAAAGGGGAAGTTCCTAGTCCTCTTCGTTCTTGCAGAATCCACAGCTTCTACCATCCGGTGGCAACTTCTTTGCACCCTCAGCTGGCATTTCCTGGGCATCCGCCCTCTCTCGACATTGTCGCGACTCTTGGACTTGGTCCCCTTGTTTCACAGGTACTCAGGTCCGGAAATCCACTGTTGTTGCATTGCTGGTGTTGGTCTTCCTTGCAGAAACCCCCTATCACGACTGCTGTGCTCTCTGGGGGTTATAGGTGCACTTTACACCTACTTTTCAGGGTCTTGGGGTGGGCTATTTTTCTAACCCTCAGTGTTTTCTTACAGTCCCAGCGACCCTCTACAAGCTCACATAGGTTTGGGGTCCATTCGTGGTTCGCATTCCACTTTTGGAGTATATGGTTTTTGTTGCCCCTATACCTATGTGCTCCTATTGCAATCTACTGTAACTTTACATTGCTTGCATTACTTCCTTTTGCTATTACTGCATATTTTTGGTATTGTCTACATATATCTTGTGTATATTCGGCATCCTCATACTGAGGGTACTCACTGAAATACTTTTGGCATATTGTCATAAAAATAAAGTACCTTTATTTTTAGTATATCTGTGTATTGTGTTTTCTTATGATATTATGCATATGACACCAGTGGTATAGTAGGAGCTTTGCATGTCTCCTAGTTCAGCCTAAGCTGCTCTGCTATAGCTACCTTCTATTAGCCTAAGCTGCTAGAAACATCTCTTCTACACTAATAAGGGATAACTGGACCTGGTGCAGAGTGTAAGTACCCCTTAGTACCCACTACAAACCAGGCCAGCCTCCTACAGGAAGGGATTACCCTTCCAGCCCTGATCTGAGGGTATGGGGGGGGCGGCCCTCGGGGGAGCGCTAGCGCTTCCCCCGAGGGCCGGTACATGGAGGTAATGATTACGTCCGTGGCGCCACACGGGCGCAGCCATGGACATAACCATTACGTCCATGGCGCCGAAGGGGTTAAGACTCTTTCATATCAACTACATCAAGCCACACTATGAGAGATCGGAGCTCACCATGTTGTTAGTGACGGGCAGGAAGAGGAGAGTAAACCTCTCCCTGACCTCCTTTCATCAAAGGAGAAAGATGGGTCAGTGGAAGGTGTCAACCTCTCTCTTGCCCTTACTCTTGAACAGCAGAGAGGCTGTCACCAAGTGTTGGAGCAGTTTACCTCTCTCTTTTCCCTTCCTCCTGGGCTTACACATATGTGCACCTATGACACTGATCCTGTAGACAGCCCCCTGCCCAAAACAAAATATACATTCTGTCTGACAAAGTGAGAGCCAACATCAAGGAGGAAATGTTTAAGATGTTAGAGGTGAGAAAACACTCCAGTAGCCCCCAGTCCAAACCTGTGCTACTGGTGCCAAGAGCTGCCCCACCGGGCATCGCCCTAGAACTCCAGTTCAGTGTGGACTACGGGGGATCAGCTCAGTCACCAAGACTGATGGTCACCCCATCCCCAGATCCTATGAGGTCATTGATAGGTTAGGGGCTGCCAGGTTCCTGAGTGTGTTTGACTTAGCTTTAGGGTACTCGCAGATTGCCCTAACTGAAGGAGCTAAGGAAAGGTAAGCCTCAAGAGGATCACTTTCAGCTCACAACAATGCCTTTGGGATTGCAAAATGTTCCTGCTACCTTCCGGTGGCTGGTGAACTGGGGTTTGGCTAGTATGGAGGCATTCAATGCTGTTGATCTGAATTACATAGCTATCTGCAGTAGCAGCTGAAAGGGCCACTTTTCTATATGCATGGAGTGCCTCAGATCCTGCAGAACACAGGCCTGAATAGCAAATCCAGTAAGTGCCAGTTAGGTCAGGTATTTGTGTTGTAATAGGGACACCTTTTGGGTGGAGGTAAGGTGCAGCCCCTCCAGGCCAAGATGGAGACCATCATGGCCTGAGAGCCCCCAAAAACTCAAACTGAGGGAAGGGCCTTCATGCACCTTACAGGATAGTACAGGAAGTTTGTCAAGGGATAATGCACCATTGTTGCCCCCTTGATTGAGCTGACTACTAAGAAGAAGCCAAGGAAGGTGAACTGGATAAAGGCTTGCTAGAAAGCCTTTGACTGCTTTAAACAGGCTATGGGCATAGCCCCAGTGCTACAGGCGCTTGATGTTTCCATGGAATGTATACTTCAGACAGATGCCTCAGAGCATGACATCATGTGGTCTTATCACAGCTCAATAATGAGGGCATAGACCAACCTGTAAATTTCACGTCTATAACGCCTTTGCTGTGGTCTGGGCATTGAAGAAGCTGGGATCATACTTGTATGGCACTCACTTTCCGGTTCAGACAGACCACAGGCCCTTCAGGTGGCTAATGCAATTGAGAGGTGAAAATTCAAAATTGTTGGGGTGTTCCATCTCCCTACAGGGAAAGGATTTTATGGTGGAATAGAGGCCAGGGTTAGACCACACCAATGTTGATTAACTCTCCAGGTTCTTCCGCCTTATTGATGAGAACTCCCAAGAGGCTGGGTAGACCTCCACACTTTTAGCTGGTTGGGAGATGTGTTAGACCTGTCTTAGGGTGGTTTTCCCCCACTTTGTCTATGTATATCTCCAGTTTTTGCTGGATTTCTGCTCCATTGGCCTTAGGACTCTACCACTGCTAAACTACTTGTGCTCACTCCCCTAAGTATGGTTTGATTGATGTATTAAGATTGGCCTATTTAATTTATTTATAAGTTCCTTGTAGAGTGATATACCATTACCGAGGGCCTGTAAATTAAATGCCACCAGTGGGCCTAAAGCACCTAATGCGTCACCCACTTAAATAGGACCTTAAAACCTGTCATAGGCCTGCCTCTGCAGCCTGAATGCAATGTCACACTGCCATGTCGACTTGGCATTTAAACCCCCTTGTCAAGCCTCAAACTTCACTTTTGATGCATATGTCAACCCTAAGGTAGGCCCCAGGTAGCCCATAGGGAAGGGTGGTGTGTAATTAAAAGGTTGGACATGCACTTTAAAGTTTTACAAGGCCTGGTAGTGAAGAACTTCCAAATTTCCTTTTCACTACGGTGAAGCCTACCCCTCCCATAGTATAACATTGAGGATTCTATATTATATTTAATAAACTGTGAT
The DNA here is from genome assembly GCF_031143425.1 of Pleurodeles waltl. Taxonomy (NCBI): domain Eukaryota; kingdom Metazoa; phylum Chordata; class Amphibia; order Caudata; family Salamandridae; genus Pleurodeles; species Pleurodeles waltl. Next base: position 1,517,898,906 of record NC_090444.1, on the reverse strand, counting down.
GCTTAATTGAGAGGAAGAAGATATATCATGTTTGGTACCTATGAAATTGCATTGATAAATAATCTTTAATGGTAAAGTAGATTTTTCATTACAATGTTGAAAATAGCGCTTTTAATAAATTTGCATTTTCCTGCCCTTAGTCCATTTGGGCCTGTGGCCTGGCCTGGGTCACGTGACTGGGTGCAGCTGACAATTAGACTTGTGACTTCCTCCCAGGCAGTCACACAATAGAGGGATTAGGTCTGCCTAAAGGGGCTTCCTGCTGGCAGGATGTAGGTGGAGCTGAGCACATACCCACTTACACCTGAATAGCCTGAGCTCTTGCTTCACACAAAGGGCCTAATGACCCTATATTGTTACTGCAGTCAGCCTGGAGCAGGGCACGGGAGTCAGGAAATACCAAGCACTTCAACAACCTTTCTAGACTCTTCTCCCACCTTCTATAAGAAAGGCCCCAGGGTATTAAAGTAGGACCTTAAGACCCACTCTTTAGTTGACTACTGGATCTGCAGAAGGACTTTCAGTGGAGTGCCTGCTGCTGTGACCTGCTGTGCACTCTACCAGACTGCTGCTGTGCCCAGAAGCACTGTTTTGCTGCTTGGAGCCTGCCTTGAACCCTCAGAGACCAGCCCTGCTTCTTCATCTACACTCAGGGCTACCAGAAGATCTGATCAATATTAAAATATGTGGAGTAATTAGCTATGCATGGTGAAGGTGTGAGTTATTGTTACCTTAGGGAGTGAGTTATAGTTACTTGAAAGAACTCTAACTATAATTGCTGAATTTCTATGGTTTTGTACAAATAAATTCAGAATGTGCAAATCTCACCATGGGTTGGTGGGAGGCGGAGGCAGAAACTGTGTGGAGTGATCACACTCTGAATATGACGGAAATTGTTGTGATGTGGGTTTGCTACATTGATGACTTATTCATCATATGTGAAGGCGGCAAAGAGAATTCTGAAGAATTCAACCAACCCTTGAGCAGCATTTAAAAAAAAATTAGATTTGCTTTTGAGATACGAAACAGAGAAATCAATTATTTGAACATCAAGATATACATCATAGATGGTAAAATCTTTTCAAGACTCCACAGAAAAATCAGGAGCAGCAATAGCACTCTTTATGTTAACAGTGGCCACCCGCAGGCCTTAAAATGGAGTGTCCTGTATGGGGAGTGCCTCCCGACCTAGAGAAGTTGCTTAGAAACAGATTAATTTGACATACAAGTGATGTGAATGTATCAGATCTTTGAGGAGGAAGGATATCCTAAAGGAGTCATGGAAGATGCCCTCAATAGAGCAAAAAGAAAGGGAAGAGAGGAAGTGTTGGTAGTAAAACTGAAAGCTTCAGCTAAGAAAACAGGAAAAGGAGTGAGAAGATACATAATCGATTTTAATATGACAAGCAGAGAAGTTAAAGATCTGGTGAGACAGAACTGGAGGGTTCTTAAAATGGATGACACTCTTAAAGACATGCTACCGGAACATCCCAGTATCACTTATAAAAAAAACCTTACTAGAGGGTTAGACTAACCTATAGTTATATGACACCTGAAAATACTGGGAAATCTGGGGCATCAAGTTGGCTGACAGGCAATAAAAAGGACTTCTGGAAACATCAAAGATGTAAAGCCTGCCCACATAATCTGAACAAAAAAGAGTTTGCAATACAGAATGGAATGCTCAGGAACATTAAAGAATGGATCACATGTTATACAACTTTTGTGGTGTATGTTTAGAATGCTCCTGTGGAAAGAAATATGTGGGCAGCACAGTTAACAAACTGAAACTCTGAATTCTTCAGCATTTGCAAGCAATGAAGAACAGAAATGTATCCTATATCATGTCTAAACACCTTTGGTAAATGCACAATGGCAATACGTCCAGTATGAGTTTTTATGGACTCCAAAATGTGATAAAGAAGCCCTGTGGTGGTGATGGAGATTTGGATCTATGAAGAATGGATTCTAGGTGGATCATCCTTATGGGGGAAGAACATCCATGGGGGCTAAATTCAGATGCAGAGTTACATGGGAATTTATGAGATTATCTGGAGGAATACTTGAAGAGTGTGGGGAGGAATTTTAACTAGTTATGTCAAAGTTTAACATTTCCTTGCTCCCTGATTGTTGTTTGTTTATTTTATCACTGAGTGGGATCCTTGAAAGGAGAAGGTTTGAAGGTTTGGATGAGTAATTAATATGCTGCCTGATGTTGTTTCCTTAACAGCAAAAGCATGAGCACTTTAGATCTACAAGGTCCTAAATGAAGTGGATAATAATGTGAGGTTGAGAGGGAGTCCTTGCACTCACTCTTTAGGTCTCATTCTGGAAACTTTACTTTACAGTAAAAATTCCAATGCATTGACAAAACACCTGAGTTGTGATATGCACTTTCATGCACTAGTTACAGTACTTTGCTAGGTTTTGCACATATGTTATGAAGTTTTGTACTCTACCTGCAACACATTATTTAAACTTTTTAATACTGGTCTGGGATGTGAATTAGGAAATGATGGGTACTGTTATGCATTACTTTTCATACATTTAATGCACACATAGCACTTTATTTGAATACTTAGATGTATGTGATGCAAGAGTACAGATCAGATGTGTAAGCTGACCTGAAACCTAATAGAGTGTTGTCCCAGACAAATGGTCATAGAATATGCATACCAATGTGCAAAACAAGTGCCCAAAATGTGAGTGTTAAAGATGAAGCAATATCCTATTACTTACCAGCAATTCTCATTGCTCCTGGTCCTGTAGTCCTCATCCCATTCATTACTGATGGAGAGAGAACTCTCCCTGTGACACAAAAAAGAATACGAGGAATGCATTACATCGTCACCCCTTTCCCACCGGGAGTACAAAACATGTACCTTCCCAGCATTCCTCCTGAACAACCACAAGAAGGCTGCTCTCCACGAAGGAAGAGGAGGGCATAATGAATGAGTGAGACAAGAACTACAGGACCAGGAGTAGTGAAGATTACTGGTAAGTAATGGGACATTACTTACATAACTATAACTCGCGCCCTCGTCATGCACAGTATTTTTGTCAAAAGTTTTACTGCAAATATGACATTGATATTATCCAGGATGTTATAAAAGATTTCATGAGTGGCATAATTTGTGTGTAATTAGCAGTGCATGGCGAGAGCGCAAGGTATAGTTACCTCAAGGCACAAGTTATAGTTACTTGAGATACACTAACTATAAATGGCAGATTTCTAAGGTTTTGTATCTTTAAAATGTGAGCCCAACTATAACATCCCTGTATACAATTTTTTTTTTATTGTGAATAAATGTATGCATATATATATATATTTATATACATATATATTTGCTGCATTCAGCTCTCATTATTATATATATATATATATATATATATATATATCAAATAAAGTAAATACTTGTGGAACTAGTTTGGATTAATAGATTCGTTCGTAAGCTAGCTTGTGATTTTTTTTGGTCCTTGATATTTTCACTACGATATTTAATTATTCCGTGCTTAATATTCTTAATTCACGCCCGTGGGATAGTATGTAAAGAACGCAATGGCTCCTTTGAATTCAGATCGCCACTTCTTATTTCTCACATTGAATTACAGACAAATATTAGGTGATTTTTCTATTATTGTCGTTGAAATAAAGCGCATATGCTTTCTTTCATAGTGATCGCAACCCTAGAGAGTTTCTTTTACAAGTCATATGTCCAATCCATGTTTTGAAACATGCACATTTCTTTTGACTGTACATCTCTCAAATTGTTTTACAAACTCCTAGCCAGGTAGAGCAATGGTTCAACAGGGCTAAGTCAAAGCAAAATATTTGTTTATCGCGCACTGTCTTACATTCCAACAATCACCTTTGGCAGGTACAAGTATTTACAAAACGAGCTACGGCTTTCGATTATGGAATAGTCGATATCACCTCTCCTGGCTGGCACGAAAATCATACTATGGCTTTTAGCATCAGGTTGCTTTTCAGTGTAAATCTTTTTTAAACATATTTGCATTTGCAATACATAAAACATGGGAAGACAGAGATTTGCTACTAATGCTGTTTATATTAAATTTAATATTCTCGTTGGGCTATAAAAGGGCACTTTTCTCAATGTATTTATATGTGAAATACTAAAAATAAATGATCTTTTATCGCTGTGTCTGTCTATAACGATCAACATTGAGAGGAGAACACAGCTAATGGAATTGAAAGTTCGATGCTGTTGGGAATTGAATGAAGGAGAAAGACTGTAAAATTGTAATGAGTCGTACAAAGCTGATGAGAATAAGTGACCAGCAATCGCGGAAAGCAGCTCTGTCTTATTCTATTCTACATATATTTTACAACGAAATATATGTTTTTCAATATGTATAACCTTTAGAAGTTTCACAAATTAATAAAGAAATAGGTGATTCGCAATACTTCTGAGACTAGGAGATGGGAATAATTACGTTGATTACCGGGATGAGTGTGCACCCACAATCCAGTGTAAAAATATATATATATATATATATAAATATATATATATATATATATATATATTTCTAAAAGTGAAAGGAAAAAGGGAAAAGATCTAGCATGTTATTGATACAGATAAAGCAACATTAATTTATCAGAAAAGAGATTGGTACTGTGTGAGAAAACAGGACTGATTGTAGAGGCCCCCTAACATTTTGCCCCAGTTTTCACTTTTTGCTGGTGTTTTCCTGACTCTGATGGTGCCCTGGGTACTGCTAACTAGACTCTGGGCCTGTGCTCAAATCAGTATGCAAATTAGGCTAATTATAATAGGCTATGTCAACCTACCTATAAGTCCCTAGTATATGGTAAGGCATGTAGGTTTAGGGACCTCAGTATAGGTAGTGCACCCATTGGTGCACTGCCGAGGTGTTCAGTGTCATTTTAAAGGCAGGCCTGCCTTGCTGGCTGTTTTAAATTAAAGTTACATGCCAATTCGAATTTGGAATTAAAAGTTCTTCCAAAGTCTTAAACTACCTTATTTTTTTACATATAAGTCGCCCCTAAGGTGTGCCCTATGTACCACTAGAGCTGGGTGCCATGTAACTATAAGCATCAACCTCATAAAAATAGTTGTATAAGCCCTGGTGAGGTAAAACGGCAAAACATTTGTTTTTCCCTCACTGTAGTGAATGGCCCCCATAGGCTAAAATAGGGAGACTTTATTTTAATTTACAAAGTGCCCTTAAATGTACGATACTTGAAGTTTGGTATCAAAGTAATTGTTATAAGAAATCCCACAATTTACAATTGTTGGATTTAATAGAACTTGTTCAGGTAGAGAGTTTTAAACTCTACCTAAAATGTTGCCAACTTCAGCCCTGTAGTGCTCTGCTCTGATTGGCCAGCCTCTGGCAGCCTGGCCAGGCTGTTTAATGAGGTGTGAAGTAGCCTGGGCTGGACACAAAGGAATGCGCCTGTGGGAGGAGAACTCCCCTCAGCAGAGGGAGAAGTAGGATGGGGGAAGGGCTGCCAAACTGGTCTTCAGAGGCAGGGAAGGACATTTGGAGTAGCCCAGCACCTTCCTCACATCTTGCAGCCCCAGACAATAAGTGCCCTCTTGATTAGGTTAGGAGAGGGCAGGCGAGGGGTGTGTTTAAGATTTTCAGCCACACCAGTGGGTGGGCTCAGCCAGATGTAACCTCCAAAAATCAGTTTCAGCCATGATGGATTTTTGAAGAATGTTGCTCCCTGGGATTGATTTTTGTCACACTTCCCAGGAAGTAGTCATTCAAGAGGATAGTGGCCTGTCTATGATTGGACATCTGCCCCGTTGCTTTTCACCCCAGGAGCAAGGATACTTTTTGCAGAGCTATACCCACACCTCAGATCACTACGAAGGAAGAACATCAGAAGAAGAAGGACTGCCCTGCTGCAACCCTGACCTGCCCCTGGACACTGCACCCTGAAGGACTGCACCAGCTGCACACTTGGGCTTCACCACTAAAAGGACTTTAACTGGCTCAACTGGTTCAAGAAGGGCTTTTGCTTGCTACAAGTAAACCTTAGCTACCCAGAATCCCTTGCATCAAATCCTGAAGAAACTGACCTGCTGACCACTGTCCAATGGTAATTTTGGAGCTTCAGCCAGGTGGATTCTGGCAGTTGGAGTCCTAACTCTCAAGGAGAAACTCAGAGCTTCTGGAACCTCAGGGTGAGCTGTGGACTCCTAAAGGACCTTGAAAGACCTTCTGAAAGAAGAACCATAAGTTTGGAGAAGTTTGGAGAAGTTTGGAGAACTTTTGGAAAAAAGCTCCATAAAGGGACCGAGCCTCGAGAGTTAAGCCGGCTTGCAGTGTTCACGTCCCTGATTGATTTGCAGGTTCTTCCTGATAAAATGCTCAGGAGCCCCATACTTCCAGGATATTATTGGAGGCTTCTGGAAAGGCAATCCTATGATGTTGACTCGACTTCGGCTTGCTGTGGAGGGTCGTCTGGCGTCCAAGAGAAAAAGCTCCAAAAAAGTGACTGAGTCCAGAGGTAAAAAGTTGACTGGGACTCCCCACACAGCGTTTATAAGGAGGGCTCTAGGGATGTCGGATCAAGATTCAGCTTTGGCCCAGATGCAGATTTTCATCCCGAAAAATCATCTAAGTCCGAAAGTAGAATTCTTCACAGAGGTCTCCTTTGAAGGGGACTCCAGGGAGGTCAGATAGGGTTTGTGACTTTGTCCACTGAAGAAAATCTTCAAGCAAAAGACTAAGGCCCTCATTATGAGATTGGCGATAAGTACTGCTTACCGCCATGCTGACTGCTGCCAACATATCGTCGCCTCAGCGGATTACTGCTACCCATATTATGACACACACATAGCAATTTGTCACTATACAGCCACACACCCAAGTCCGCCAGCCCAAAAGTTAGTGATAAACTGGCGGTAGCAAAACCCACACCGTTACATCAACAGAGCTACGCCCACAGCATTATGACCCACAAATCACTGAGGATGACATTCAATGGAGCTAAACCATTGGCGGTACATACCGCTGCGCTCAAAATACACACACACATACAAAACAACACCACATTGGAGAATTTGAATAACACACACCTGACACCCATACACACACCACACCCACACCACTACAAAACGCACACCCACATTACCCACAAGCCTTTATGACTACAAACAAGTGCCACCAGAGAGAAAGCAAGACCACAGACAAGACCACACACACACACAGCACCATCACCTATACATCATCCACGCACCTTACATCACACACCCCAACACATCACCCCACACACCCTCACCCACACTACTCACACTATACCCATGGCACTACAACAGCACCCCAGGTTCTCTGAGGAGAAGTTAAGGGTCATGGTGGAGGAAATCATCCAGGTAGAGCCACAGCTATTCGGATCACAGGTGCAGTAGACATCCATTGCTAGGAAAATGGAGCTGTGACGGAAGATCGTGGACAAGGTCAATGCCGTGGGACAGCACCCCACAACAAGGGATGACATCTGGAAGAGGTAGAACGACCTACGGGGGAAGGTACGTTCCACAGCAGGAAGACACCAAATAGCAGTACAGAGGACTGGCAGTGGACCCCCCCCCCCCCTCCTCCCCCACAACCAATAACATGGGAGGAGCAAGCCTTGGCAATCATGCATCCTGGGGGCCTGGCAGGAGTAGAAGGAGGACTGGACTCAGGTAAGTCAAATCTCTATTACTATCACCCACTACCTGTATGCCATCACAAACCCCCAACCTTACCCTCACTCCCATCACCCCACCACCTCACACACACCCCACCATCACAACCCACCCCTCCCAATACCAAGCCAGGCATGTAACACCAATGCACGGACCCCCATCACAGACCTGCATGGATACCCATCACTAAAGCATGCACATTAGAGAGAATTACCTAGCTTACCAAATACCTACTAACACAAGGCAAAGCTGCCAGGGCAAAAACAACCACAGAGGGCAACACACCCATGCACAAGATGACACACACAGAAACAATAACACTGCATTTACATCCCCACATGTCCCCCACCCAATGTCACCGGAGAGGAGGTGCCAGCAACATCTAGTCCACCCCCAGAAGAGGCCCACAGTGGTGATAGCAGCTCTGGACACCTTGATCTGGATGACTAACCTGGCCCATCAGGGATCTCCGGACAGTGGGTTACCAAGGCACAGTCCCATACCACCACAGATCCTCCCCCCTCAGGAAACACAAGCACAGTACACACCCAGCGGGCCCAAACCTTTGTCCCCAGGACACGTCAATCAGCAGTGTGTCCACCTCTAAAGGGACCTAGTGCACACCACAAACACAGGATGATCAGGAACCTGGGGTCAGTGGCAGTGGGCACACGGTTCAGGAGACAGAGGCACAGGACAACAGGGAAGCTAGGAGGACTGCTGTGCAACAGGGGAAGGACAGGCCCAGGGAACTGATTCTACAGGAGGCACTCATCAACATCCTGGGAGCATAACACCATTCCCAGGAGACGATAGGCCAGATACTGGACAAGTTGCAGGAGACCCAGCGGCTGCAGGAGGGACAGTACCTGGGGATCAGGGAGGACTTGAAGGACATCAGCACCCCCCTGGTCACCATTGCACGGGTGCTGGCAGACATGGCCAACACCATGAGGGAGGCAGTGGCACACCAGCGGGCCCATGACACTAGCCAAACCGATGAACAGCCTTCCACCTCAGCTCTCTGGGGTTTTCTCTGCAGCTACCGCTGCTGCTACCCCACAGACAGGGTTCTGCCCTCCTGGGTTCTGGGCAGCCCATTCCCAGGAAGGCAGAACAAATAATTTCCTCTGAGAGAGGGTATTACACCCTCTCCCTTTGGAAATAGGTGTTAAAGGCTGGGGAGGGGTAGCATCTCCCAGCCTTTGGAAATCCTCTGAAGGGCACAGATGGTGCCCTCTTTGCATAAGCCAGTCTACACCGGTTCAGGGAACCCACAGTATCTGCTCTGGCGCGAAACTGGACAAAGGAAAGGGGAGTGACTACTCCCCTGTCCTTCACCACCCGAGGGGTGGTGCCCAGAGCTCCTCCAGCGTGTCCCAGACCTCTGCCATCTTGGATCCAGAGGTGTGAGGGCACTCTGGAGGCCTCTGAGTGGCCAGTGCCAGCAGGTGACGTCAGAGACCCCGCCTGATAGGTGCTGACCTGACTAGGTGGCCAATCCTCCTCTGAAGGCTATTTAAGGTCTCTCCAGTAGGCTTTTCCTCAGAAAACAACTTCAAAGAATTCACCAGAGTTCCTCTGCACCTCTCTCTTCGACTTCTGCCAAGGATCGACCGTAGACTGCTCCAGGATGCCTGTAAAACTGCAACAAAGTAGCAAGAAGACTACCAGCGACATTGTAGCACCTAATCCTACCGGCTTTCTCAACTGTTTGCTGGTGGTGCATGCTTTGGGGGCTGCCTGACTTCATCCTGCACTGGAAGCCATGAAGAAATCTCCTGTGGGTCGCCGGAATCATCCCCCTGCTTCAGCAGGCACCAAACTTCAGTGTCACCAGTACTCTGGGACCCCTCTCATCCTGACAAGTGTGGCCCCTGGAACACAGGTCATGGACCCAAGTGACCCAGACTGTCCAGTGGTCCAACTGTCCAAACTTGGAGGAGGTAAGTCCTTGCCTCCCCTCTCCAGACAGTAATCCTGTGCACAATGTGAACTGCAGCTACAAGGGATTCTGTGTACATTTCCACAAAATCCTGCATGGACAGCCAAGTCTCGGTCCCCAGCATGCTGCTCTGTGATGCTCAGCTCCCTGAGTTGATCTCCAGTGTCGTGGGACCCTCTTTTGCAGTGTTGAGACAACTGCTGTGTTCAGACTTCTTGAACCCGTGTTCAAGGACTTCTGTGGGTGCTAACTTCTTGTGCATGGGCTCTCTACATTGCTGAGGGCCCCCTCTGTCTCCTCTCCCAAGTGGCAACATCCTGGTCCTTCCTGGGCCTGGGCAGCACCCTTTTTCTTTAAACACAACTCTTGCAGCTAGCAAGGCTTGTTTGCAGTATTATGCCAAGAAAACAACTCTGAATCCTCCAGCCCTCCGTGGGACATCTTCTGCAAGAAGGAAAAGTCCCTATCACCTTTCGTTGTTGCAGAATCTTCAGCTTCTTCCACCCAGAGGCAGCCATTTTGCACCTTTATCTGGGGTTTAGTGGGCTCCTGCCCCCCCGGACACTTTTGAGACTTTTGGACTCGGTTCCCTTCCTTTGCAGGTCCTCAGGTCCAGGAATCCATCTTCAGTGCTTTGCAGTCTGTTGTGGTCTTTGCAAAATCCTTTATCATGACTTTAGTGTGTTTCTGGGGAAATAGTAGTACTTTACTCCTACTTTCCAAGGTCTTGGGGTGGGATATCTTGGACACCCTTAGTGTTTTCTTACACTCCCAGCGATCCTCTACACACTACACTAGCCTAGGGGTCCATTTGTGGTTCGCATTCCACTTTCTTAGTACATGGTTTGTGTTGCCCCCAGGCCTATTGCATCCTACTGTATTCTATAGTGTCTGCACTACTTTCTGACTGTGTTACTTACCTGGTTTGGTTTTCTGTGTATATTTTGTGTATTTTACTTTCCTCCTAAGGGAGTATATCCTCTGAGATATTTTTGGCACATTGTCCCTAAAACAAAGTACCTTTATTTTTAGTAACTCCGAGGATTGTCTTTCTTATGATATAGTACCTATATGATATAAGTGGTATAGTGGGAGCTTTGCATGTCTCCTAGTTCAGCCTAAGCTGCTCTGCTATAGCTACCTCTATCAGCCTAAGCTGCTAGAACACTACTACTCTACTAATAATGAATAAATGGACCTGGAACAAGGTGTAAGTACCATTGGTACCCACTATAAGCCAGGCCATCCTCCTACACTCTACTTATTAACACTTAAATAAACACCATTTGAATAAATACAAGTATGGAGTCTGTCAAATGATTGAACCATGTATTCATTTAACAAGCTTTAAACACTGCAGTACAACTGTACAGTAATGTATATATAAGAGTAAGTTGTAGTTGGCTGCAGTCAACACACCAGTAGCGATAGTGGGGCACAAATATCTGCAAATAGAGATGCCAAAGGGTACAGTAAGTGGCCATAGAAGTGGGAAAATCAGCCTGCCAGTGACAATGTCAAACACAAAATTGTCAATGTAAAGTGAATAGAGAGTGTCTTACTTGTGTGTCATTGGAAGTATTGGTGTATTATTGCACTTCTGTTGTCCTCATCCTCATCCTCTGCCTTCTCATCTTCACTGTCTACAGGATTAACTGCTGCCACATGCCCATCTCCAGCTTCATCCTCCTGCAGAAAAGGCACCTGACGACGTAAGGCAAGGTAGTACAACATATAGCATGCCACAATGATCTGGCACACCTTCTTGGTTGAGTAGTACAGAGATCCACCTGTTAGATGGAGGCAACAAAACCTGGCATTCAGGAGGCCAAATGTCCTTTCTATGATTCTTCTTGTTTGCTCATGGAGTGAAATCTCTTTCTATTTCTGAACACCTGTTCATTTCTCCAGAGGGAGGAGAGGGGGACAAATGCAATATGTGTACCATCAATAGCCCCAATTATGTTGGGGATATGTCCCATTGCATAGAAATCAGCTTTCACTGTGGCCAAATCCTCCACCTGGGGAAAAAACAATGTAGCTAAGCATCTGTTTCATCAGGGCAGACAACACTCTGGTCAGCACTATTGAGAACTTTGGCTGAGACATTCCTGCTGCCAAGCCCACTGTCACTTGGAAGGAGCCCGTTGCCCGGAAATTGAACACAGAAAGGACTTGCACAAGAGGGGGGATCCCGGTGGGCTGACGGATAGCAGATATCAGGTCAGGTTCCAATTGTGCACACAGCCCTGTGATTGTGGCCCTGTCCAGTCTATAGGTGAGGATAATGTGCCTGTCCTCCATTGTTGCCAAGTCCACCAGGGGCCTGTACACGAGGGTGGTGTCTCCATCTCCTATTCATCCGCAGTGGTTGCAATTTAGGGGGCAAACCGTGAGGAGCTGGTCAGTATTCCATATTTCCAAACACTACACTGCATTGCATGTTGTAACTGTAACAGTATATTGTTGGATAGGCCTAAATGGTGCCTATGTGTACTGTGACGCAGTTAAGTGCCATGGCCTCCCCCCCTCCCGAAATGGTGTCCGCCTGTCCTATATGGCGGGCCATGTGGAATGAGGTAATTCCGCTAACGTTGTGCGCAGTTGCGGAAGGCGGTCGAGAACCGCCGTGCAGATCCTCATTGGATACCTTTGGGCCCTGTGGGTTACAGTGGCCAATGGTGATGTACGCCGGCGGGGATGGTACGCACTGCTGCGGGTGTGACTGCCATTTCCTATGTGTTCACTCACTTGCTACCTGACCTTCAACAGGAGGGTACCTACAATACAAGTGCTGCTGTGACCTGTGTCTGGAACCGACCATGACTCATGTCACTGGGGAATGGGCCCCTGCCTTCATCGCGGTGGAGATGGAGAGACTGGTGGATGGGGTCCTACCCCAGTACCGAATGTTGTATGGGCCTCCACACCAACAGGTGAGTACACTGTGAGCATGATGCATGGGGCATTAATGCAGGGAGTGCTGTGTGTGGGGGTCTCATGTGGGGGGTTGGTGGAAGGGCCCTGGGCAGGGTGCTGCATGTATGGTGGGCAATGTCTGTGCGTAAGGGGATGTGAGGGCTATGGTGGGCCATGGGTGTAACAGGCAGGACAGTTTGACTGATACCTTTTTCTATGTGTATTCCTCTGCAGGTCAGCACCCATCAAAAAAAGGACTTGCAGACCTTGGGGGTCTACGGCAGGCGGAGCACCCACTGTCACAAACAGTGGGAGGACCTGAAACACTCGGCATGGAAGACGGTGGAGGCCCATCTGGGGGTGGCCTCCCAACGAGCAAAGGGTGCCCGTCGAACCCTGATCACCCCGATGGCCCCCATATTGGCGGTGGCCCATCTGGATCTGGATGGGTGCTTGGGGGCATCACAGCAGCCACAAGGGGGTGAGTACAGGGCCCCAATATACTACTTGCTTGTGGTGGGGTGGCAACCGGATGGGGGATGTGGGCCTGTGGGTGCCCCTAGGCCGGACCGGACATTGCAGGGTAGGGCCCATGTTGGCCAGGTCTGATGTAAACCTCCTCTAACCAAGCTAGTAGGCATCCACTACTGGACAGGTGTCTGTGGGTCTCAGGTATGCTGCAATTGGCATTAGGTATCGCTGACTGTTAGTGCATTGCCTAGTGCGAAGGGCTGTTCCCTGTGTGTGTGTGTGTGTGTCATGTATGCCAACTGTGATGTTGTTACCACCATTGACCAAGGGTATCCTTTGTCTCTCCCCCCATTTTCGTTTTGTCACCCTATCCTTGTGTGCATTAGCATCATCTGACCGAGGAGCAGCGGCACCGGTGACATGGAGAGCTGCATCCCACGGGGCCCAGGAGGCCGAATCCAGTGACGGCACCAGTGGGACGGAGGGTGAGGGGAGCACCACAGCATAGGTGAAAGTTCAGACAGTGATACCTCCTCCGAAGAAAGCTCCCTGGTGGTGGCGGACACCTCTGTGCCCACCCCAACTATAGGTACAGCCACCCCCGTACCAGCACCACCCTCCCAGCAGCCCCTCAGCATGTTTCCTGTGCCCGCTCACCCAGAGGGGTGGGCATCTCATCCGCCCGTCCCTGTTTCTATCCTTCCCCCTCCAACTTCCTCTGCCCAATCCCCTTACCCTCAACCCCAACCGATATATCCCAAGCACACAGGCAGAACAGCATGCACCCAGGACAACACACAGGAGTGGTTCAGGCAAACACAAGCACCACATATCATCACACAGGCACTCACACAAACACCATCCAGATGTAGACATCCACTTCCTCCACTTTATCCCCTTCCTCCTCCTCGTCCACCTCCTTCCCAGTAGCGTCTACACTCACATCTACATGCACTACATCCTCATCCGCTAACACCATCATGCCTACCACTACACGCCCCTCACTGGCAGTCACCACCCCGACATCCATGCACACGTCCCTTGTGTCCTCTCCCACTGTGTCTGTGCCCCCTCCTCCCAACGTACACAAACACAAGCACTCAGACACCCTACAGCCATCCACCTCACAACAGCATCCAGCCCAGGCACCTGCACCCAAACACAGCAGACAGACACCTCCTACAACCACTTCCTTTTCCTTCAATCCCAAACCTTCACCATCTTACCACCCCAATGTCCCTAGGAAGCTTTCTCTCTCCACCGTTGACCTCTTCCCTACCACTCCCCCCTGTCCTTCACGTCGGGCCAGGGTGGTCAGAACCCAGGCGAGCACCTCAGCCACCCAATCCATGGCCACAGTAGTGTCGACAGCTACTGCAGGTGGGAGAGGATCCCAGGCACCAGGCAGCAACACTGAAAGGGTGCCTGTACCAGGTGCATCAAGGAAGGGCAAGGTGGCACCACCAGCTGTGACAGGGAAGGTCAAGGAGGCAACACCAGCTGCGACAGGGAAGGGCAAGGAGGCACCACCAGCAGCATCTAGGAAGGGCAGGGAGGCACCACCAGCTGCAGGAGGGAAGGGCAAGGGGCATTCTCCGGCTGCCGACAGGAAGGGCAAGGGGCCTGCACCAGCAGGCAGGAAGGACAGGGGTCCTGGGACTCATTCGGAGCCCCCACCACCAACCATGGTGGTTCAGCTGTCCGAGGCTGCAGGGAATGGGCTGGAGCCTCCCCCACCACTACCAACATTGCCACCAGCACCGCCACCTGCAGCAGACCCAGTGGGCAGCCATCTGAGGTTGCAGGGGATGAGCTGGATCCTTCCCCCACCACTGCCAGCACCGCCACCAGAACCACTGCTAGCAGCAGCAGCCCCAGAGGGCAGCCATCTGAGGCTGCAGCGAATGGGCTGGTGCCTCCCCCATCACTGCCAACACCGCCACCAGCCCCGCCACTACCAACACTGAGCAGCCGTCACTGCCGGCTGACAGTCTGTAGTCCTGCCTCCATCGGCTGTTGTGCATCCTGGACCCTGCAAATACTGTGAGTCTGACACCAGATGAGAGACTGTGACCTTGCACTTCCCAAGATCTGCATCACAGTGCACAACGCCCCCTCCAGAACCAGTGGAAGAAGCCATCCACTAACACCATCCTTCCCAGGATAAAGCACACTGGGCACAAGCCCCCCTTCAGAACCAGTGGAAGAAGCCATCCACTCACCCCATCCTTCCCAGGAAGAAGCACACTGGGAACAAGGCCCCCTCCAGAACCAGTGGAGAAGCTATCCACTCACCCCATCCTTCCCAGGATGAAGCACACTGGGCACAAGGCCCCTCCAGAACCAGTGGAAGAAGCCATCCACTCACCCCATCCTTCCCAGGATGAGGCACACATGGCACAAGGCCCCCTCCAGAAGCAGAGGAGAAGCCCTCCACTTGAGAGACTGTGGCCTTGCACTCCCCAGGACTAAGCAGTGGGCAAACCATCCACTAGAGAGACTGCGGCCTTGCACTCCCTAGGACCAAGCAGTGGGCAAACCACCCACTTGAGATACTGTGGCCTTGCACTCCCCAGGACATCGCACAGGGCATGTTACCCCCTCAAGTACCCCCTGAGGTGCCTGTGTATTGTCGACCTGATGCCCCTGCAGTGTTCTCTCGGTGTTGTTGCAGGAGTGAGATGGGGCCTTGGCCTATGTGTTGTGGTCCTGTGGCCCACAGACATTGAGGACTGGACAGTGTCCCTACATTTGTAAATCTGTATATACGTTTGTATTTTGATGCACTTATTCATGTCACTTTTTTCAAATCATTTTGTCCTTGCATTATTCCTGAGGGGTACAGGGTGAAGATGTAGTGTTTGTGCATCTGATTGTGTGTATGGTGTTTGGGGTGGTGGTGTTGCGTGTGTGTGTCACTCTCTTTTTCCTCCCCTCTTCCTTGTGTGCTACGCAGCAGTACTCACCTTGGTCATCTTCGCGGGCGTTGATGTTCATAATGCAGAAAAGGTAGACGAGCATCGGAAATATGTGCAGGTCGGGCTCCCTGGCGTTTGTTCCCTGAGTCTCCACAGGTAAGTCCTTTGACTTCTGTGTTGTGTTTCAGCCGTGCTTTTGATGTCGTTGGTGCTGCCCCGGAATAGGTGGCGGATAGGCCTGTCGTAATAGTGTGGAAGGTACACTATCTTCTGCCTGTCTGTTGGCGGTTACCGCTGTGGTGTTTGTTGATACCACTGTGGCGGTCAGTGTGTTAAAGTGGCTGTCTGTCTGAGCGGTTTCCGCCGTGGTCATAATTCCATTTTGGTTACCGCCAGCCTGTTGCCGGTATTACCACCACTTTATCACCGACCGCCAGGGTTGTAATGAGGGCCTAAGTCCGAAGGTAAACGTTTGACCAAGGCCTCCTGCTTGCTGTAACTGAGCAGGACTCCATTGCAGTCAGCCTTAAACGTTGACTTTTCCCCAGTCCAAGTGAGACCAGATGACCTGATTGGAGCTTTTAGTTTCTAGGCGCACGAAAACATTATTTTTTTTTAAATTCATATCTCTGGTTCCCTTTATCTGATATTAATCATTTTGGTGTCATTCTGAAGAGTAAAAATATTATCTATTTTTATAAATTGGTGTTGGATTTTTATCTTGTTTTGTGTTTTACTGATTTACTCTTTTGGAAGTTTTAAATGCTCTACACACCTGTCTCCTAAGTTAAGACTTGTCGCTCGTTGCTAAGCTACCAAGGGTTGAGCTGGGTTTAATTTATTGAGACCTAACTGGACCTAAGTGGAGGTTAGTGACCTATGCTAAGCGTAGGTACTTACCTGCCCTTACCAATAATCCACTTTCCAACTTTGTCACTGTCTGTCAATCCCTTTTCTAGGCTACTTCCCTATTATCCTTCCCCCTGTCTAGGGGGACATAACCTTACAAAGCAGGCTTAGATCATATACTTATGAATATGTTATTGACTGTATTCTCTGGTGGGATGCCCCTTTCCCCCTTGGAGATAAAGGGCCTGATTTAGAGTTTGTGGAGGAGTTACTCTGTCACAGTGGTGATAGATAGCCTGTCTGCCGAAATATGAATCCCAATGTAACCCAAGGGATTTATATTTCAGCAGACAGGATATCCTTCACTGTCATAATAAATATATATATATATATATATATATATATATATATATATATATAATCATGAAATTTTAAAAAAAGTTTAACCCTCACTTCAGCTGCCATCTGAAAAAAAAGTTTCAGGGTGATTCGTTAAGTGGGGACCAAGAAAAAGTGGGTCCCAAAATGTGTTTTCCGCACGCAATTTTCCATAGGGATTTTAGACACAGCTAGAGCCCAAACTGCTGGACAGCATATGCCAAATTTGGTATAAGGCTAAATCTCGGTACAGAAAGAGTGCTCTTTGTAATTTTGTACAAATGTGTTCAGTGATTTTGGATTTATTAAAGGAAAAATATGTATGTATATCTGGAGATACGAACAACAGCAATGCCGTGATTGGCTGACTGCAACCTGAGAAAAAAGTAATGGCTGCCACTTTGTCAACTGGGGGTTCCTGGTTGGGGGGAGGAAGGTAAAAGTGGTAGAAAAAGTAAGGTTGGTGGCATTTTAACCCCACGGGGAAATACCTCATGGGCAACAAATAGCCTCAAAAAATTTTTTGGGGTGTGTGTGAAGATCAGCGGATCCTTGGCTGTGCTCAGAACAACCCCCTGTGTGAATCTGCAGTGGACCTGGGGAACAGGACCCCAAATAATACAAAATACTCCCACTTACACACTCACATGCTCATAAAACTGCTTACCTACCCACTCACACATCTATACTGCTACTCATACCCACTTACACACCTATACACTGACTGATACATTCACTCAGAGACCCCAAGAACCACTCACACACCCACTCAAAGAGCCACACAGGCATCCATTGACAGACCTACACAGGCACTTACACACCTACTCACAGATCCAGAAAACCTCTTGCACAGCCGTAAAGGCAGTAGACAGCAACTCACATCCCCACACAGTCACTTATACAGGTACTCACACACCCACACGCAGGCAGTGAAACAGTTATATACATTTCAATGGGATACGTTTGTATTAAATGTGTTGTTTTCTATTAAATGTATATTTTAGGTTGCTAATGGATCCTCGGATCTATCATGGATCGCCCTGGAACATAACTGGCAGACCCCTTGTTTGGCAGGGGATCCTTGAAAGATCTGCTGATCCCAGTGAAAAATTAAGAAAAAAGGATTAAAAACAAAAAGTACAAGGGTTTAGGAAAAGAGTTGTCTCAGAAAAGAGCCTTTGTGCTTGTGGTGTGTAAATGATGCTTGCACATAAGGCATGATGCAGTCTTTTGAGTTGTTGAGGAACTGCAAAATGTCTGCAAAATGAAATCTATCTTTTTGATATATTCCGTCCATATTGAAGTGGAAAAAATTTGGTTGATCATTACCACTTCTGTCTGAGCAAAAGTTGGAGAACTCCAAGGCAGTATGTTGAAAAAGTTAGATTAGTTTAGCAAAAGTATCCTTCATTTGGATTTCCTGTTTTACCCCAATAATTGCGCCTTGGTCATTGCCAGCGCAGTGCACAATCATGATGTCTGGATGTTGGCAATATGCAATGTTTTCAATCATAGGCAGTAATTGATGCCCCTTTGACCCTTTCTGGCCAACTCAAGTAATGTCTACATTAGGTAAACACAGGACCGTGTCAATGCCACTCTTTCTAGTACATTCTCTGTCCTAAAACACAAAACAATGGCCCATAATCCAGACTCTGATCATTTTGGAGGCAAACAGGATTGACACACAGGAAAAGGTTGCAGCAGAATGAGGCAGATTTGAAAATGAAAGGCAGTTAAAATGGAGGACAGCAAGTAAAATATAAAAGAACATACTTGATTGGATGATGGGGTTGTGCATCACTAAAATTAGGTAGTGACTTAAAAAAAAACGAACTCTCTGATTGACTTTTGAAAAATAAAAATAAAATTATGTTGTTTGTGATATGTTTATCTTTGAAATTGCAAATAGTCAACACATCTGCTACAGTTAAAGTGAAGCTAGTATGCTGTTGACATTCTTGTGAACGTATGGCCTACTGGTAATCAGAGACTATTAGAAACATGGTTACTATTGATGTAAAGCTAAATGACTGTAGAGGAAGGGAACAAAAGACACTGCAGTGTGAAACTGATAAGCAGGCTGGTGTAAAAACATTGCTCAGTAGGGAGTGTGTGTCTCATAATTGACAATATTTTACAAAAAAAAGTATGAAGGAAAAGCATTGACAGTAGATTGTTGAATATTTTTATGGGCTTTCTTATGCATCTGCAGATCTACTGTGAACCACACAGGAGTGGGGTACTAAGGCCTGTGTTGGATCTGCAGATCTGAAAAATAACCTACCAAATTGGGCTTCTTTAATATGGAAAGGGTTACAAAAATAGTGACCACTTCGAAGTGATATAACAAAAATAAAATATGAAAGGAAGTCTGTGATTTCCTAAATGCAGGAGTATGAGTGAGGACACAGTGTTAAGGATAGTCCTTATTGGTACTTTTCTACTGAGACTGGAGGATTGCCATATTTCAGATTTGAAATTTGCAATGGAAACAGCTGTCAACAGATAATAAAATAAAAGGTGGACAACACTCAAAGGGCTCTTACAGGTACGTTAATTATGCTGTACTATAACAAGGTATATTTAAAAAACCTATATGCACATAAAAGCTGAACAAATGTGCAACTTCTAGACACCACAGTAAAAGGTAAACTAAAGGGAGATTAGATGAGAATATTAAGTACAAATATAGTGAGCAACAAAGGAGAAAGGGATTTGCTATACAGAAAATATAGTTGTTCTAATACGCCAGTATGACCTAATGTGTTTGAAATTAGATGTAATTGCTTGCTTATTGTATATAATTTAATAGTATATAATTTGCACCCACTCACACAGTCAGCCAGGTACATACACACCCACTTACGCGCGCTCATGCACCCACCACTCATATAGACAGTGACTGCTAGTGACTGGCACACTCGGATGCAAACCCATCAAACCATTCACACACCCATTTACTCATCTATTCATCCATTTACATAATCAATGACACACTCATGCAGGCACTGTCACACCCACTCACACACCTATTCAGCCATTCTTGTACCCAGTGCTGAGACAGTCACTTACACACAAACTTACACATTCATATACACCCACCCATACAGCCACTCACATGCCTAGTTACAAAACCATGCACCCAGTCAGACAGAGGCACTTACACATCACCCAAGCACCACCTAACACATCCAGTTACCAATCCATACAGCCACTTACATACCCATTTAGACACCCATGTACTCATTAACACACACCCAGTGACACACCCACATAGCTACTTACACATCCAGTGACACATCCACAGAGGCACAGATAAACTCACTCACATTTTCACTCAACCACTCATACACCCAGTCACCTACCTGTAGAGCCACCCATATATCCACTTTTACACCCATACTCAGACACTTAAACAGCCTGTTACACAGTGACATAACCGCTTACGTAGCTACTCACATGCTTATAGTTGGTAGTCTAACAATATCTAATGTAAAGTTAAATAAATTCTATATTTGCTTTTTAAATAGCTACTTGTGTGTAAAGAGGAATGGAAGATGGAACGGGGATGAGGTAAAAAAAATTAACAATTATGTTTGTTGACAGTATCCATAAACTGGGCAACAGACAACAGACAACATTATTAGTGCAACTGGCATAAGGCATTTGCTACAATAAGTGTCCATGTCTTACAGTTTTGGTGAAACAGCAGGATGGTAAACATCTGGTAGGGTGGAAAGGGTTCCTCAGATGGTCAGCTGCTGCT
Source organism: Pleurodeles waltl (assembly GCF_031143425.1). NCBI lineage: Eukaryota > Metazoa > Chordata > Amphibia > Caudata > Salamandridae > Pleurodeles > Pleurodeles waltl. The sequence continues at coordinate 1,517,877,969 of NC_090444.1, read as the reverse complement.
GCTGATGATGCACCACCTTTCCTCTCTCTTATCATCCTGTGATATGTCCTTCTAGGTACGATTTTCAGGTGTTTCCAAACAGAGGATGTACCATTTGAACACTTCTTCACCGTACTCCTGACAGTTTGTTGCTGCATACATTACATTCGACAAATTTGAGAAGAACTTTCTTTTCTCCTGAAGGCATGTAAAAATATTTTCAAACATCGGAGGAAATCTTTGGAGGTGGTAAGTTGTCTTCATCTTGCTCTTTCCTTCCTCTTCTCTCATCAGCAGAACACATCTTAACTCTGAAACACTCTTGTTTTGAAGACAAGCCTGAGAAACACTACAGCTGTGGTTTTCAGTCTGTCTCCATAGAGATTTGAAATGCAAATAATTGATTTGGGGTGTAGTTTTCTAGTGTGGATGGGTGGAGACTTGGTGTATCCAATGAGAAGTTGAGGTTTGAGTGTGTTCCTTAAATTGTGCTGGATTTGTGGTGGCATCACAGCAGATACCTGGATCCATAAAATGAATATGGAAAAGAGAAAGACTTTCTGTATTACATTTAAGGAAAGTTTACATAAATTATTTTATGTTGATTTGTTAGTTGGTACATTTAAAATGTATAATAAAAATATGTGTGTTAATAAAATGTTTTTATAAACTTGTGAAAATGTATATTGCTAATTCAAATGTATGGGGGAATTGTAGAACAATGCATATTGACAGCAATGTGAAATTCACTAATAACCCAATGGTTACAGGGAAGTTATAGTAAGGAAATAGATTGAAAAAAAATCTTAGAAATTCACTGTAAAAAAAGGTTACAGGGAGGTTAAAGTTGGAAATTGAATTAAAAAAACTTTAGACATTCACTGTAAAAAACAAAGGTTACAGGGACATGATAGTTAGGCTCAGATTTTATACATACAAAACAATTGAAATCCATTAGTTATAGTTACTTGAGCTAACTATAACTTACACCACTGCAATGTGCTGCTTATGAACTTACGCATTACATCACTCATGACATGGTCAGTGACCTCACTGATCATAACATGGATGACATTTCAAATAACATCACTTATGACATCCAGCAAAATAAGCTTCAATATATTCATAAAACACCATTTACTTTTTTTAAAAATAAGAAGATGACGCAGCAGAGCTCACTGTAACCTTATCAACTACTACACTCATTTAACACCTGGGAGACAATTCTCAGTGGATAGTCCTGACTTTTCAAAACACTAATGACCAAAGTAAAATGTCCAACTAAATAGGCTAGTCTATTGCAAAACATAACACCACTTATTAACCTGGAAAGAAGTTTTAGTTCAAATATCAAATTTGCACAAATCGCTACAACACACAACCTGTAGAGAGGTCCTATCAAAGATGCCCCTGTATCACATATGACTAGTAAAATTATTCTTCATCCTAGAGAATAGTGTGAGCAGAGAGTTCAGTCTGTTATGAAGATCTCCTACAATGAGCCATCACCATTAAGAAACATCTTACTGAAAAGATTAATTTATTGCAATCTACTACTACACTCGTTCATCACAAAGGAGAGAGGTCTAAAAAAAACTGGTCAGTATGTCATAAAACAGAACTGTTCCCAGCTGTCACTGTGGAGTGAATTCTCAATGAACAGCTTAGGCTGTTGCAGAGCACTATGAGACAATTTACATCAGCTTGGGACCTGTGTCAGTGTAGAGGTAAATTCACCGACAAATAGCACACCCACATTAAAAAAAGGATTATAGATCAGATGAAATATGTTACTAATAGTATCACTCATTAGTAGTACGGAAATAATTGTAATTTAACTTATGAAGTAGCTTAATATATATGTTTAAGTCTCAGAAATGTTCACTAAACACTTGCGCTCACTGGATGATGCAATCAGTTAAACTTACCTTAGGACACAAGAGACCTCATTCCCAGGGTCAAGTAAATTAATGTTAGGGGAGGGGGTGAAGTGTTGCCTCCCTGAGCTCAAATGGGTCCCGTGGAGCCCATCCCCCAGGACCCTACTTTAATGATAGGGTAGGGGGCATAGACCCCCTCCCGAGCCTTAAGAGGCCCTGGGGACCCCATCCACCTGAGGCCAAATAATTTAACATTAGGGTAGTGGCAAGTGCCCTCCACCCTGAGCGCAATCGGCCCCAAATAGGCCACGGGGGCCAAAATCATTACAATTAGCAAATGGAAACAAGGTCCCCTAGCCCAAACGGGCCCTGTGAACCCCATCTCTCATGGCCAAACATAACCTTGGGGGCTGCAGGAGTATCCTTAGGGCAGCAGTGACCCCAACCAGCTTCCACAGTGGAGTCAACATTGCTCCTGCAGGATGGGACCAGCTACTTCTGCTTGCTTCTCCCAAACAGGAGCAACCACAGCTTCCCTGCCTGCAAGAGTGCAGGCAGGAACCAAAAGGGTACTCCAATGTGGCAGCAACATTTTCTACTGCTGGGTAGGATATGTATTACCTACTGGTGGTCGCCAGTAAGTAGTTATAGTTAGGACCATGTTTCCATAGAAAAAGCATTTTGTGTCTTGCTTATATCTTTGGAGCTGTTTGCCGAATCTTCATGAAATTTTCAAAAAAAAAATCAGGCAGTGATTTTGTTGTACATGGAAAGCTTTGGGGTGATCTGCAAGTTGGGGAAGAGAAAATTGGGGAGGGGATCAAAAAAAAGAGGAGTTACCATGTTACTCCATGGGAGATTTGAGCATGACTACAGCCTGAACCGCTTGAAATAATTACACCAAATTTGGCAGAAAAGTAACTTTGGTTCTGCAGATTGTGCTTTTTGTTATTTGGTGGAAATCCATTCAGAGGTTGCTGAGAAATTTAGAGAGATCCTCCTTGATGTCTTCACAACTAATAACAAGCTCATGCAGACTTCTGCAGAGCTCTAGTTGGTTGCCAACACTTTAACCAGCAAATCTCGGCAGCCATCTAAGACTCGACTTCAGCAAAGTCCCTAAAAATAAGTTTAAAAAAGAAATGGGGCAAGGGGAGGAGCACTTTGACTTCCTAGCTCTGGCATATGGTCCCAGAGGGACTCTGTAGGGTAAAAAGCACTTTCTAAAATAATTAGCTGTAAATTCACAGAGAGTTCACAAATTTGAGCCAAAAAAAAAGCAAAGTATCCTGCACTTGCTTTAGTAAAGCCCAATGGCGGACCAGGTCTCGGGACTTATCTAAAATAAAGGAGGGGGTGCATAGGGCCCCTTCCTAAATGGATTTATGACTCAGGGACTGGCACTTCCCTGCAGCTGAAATTGAATAGTATGCAGGGTGGCCATTCGGCCCTTTGTACCCCGGGCACCACCAACTCCCAGAGGCAAAATGTGTCAATTATAATAGGGGGGGTCCTCAGACCACCTGTGTACTGGGGCTGTTTCAATAATATGTGGGGGGGCATGCCAGGGTAGTGGATCCCCCGCAGCCCCAGGGAACCGCCACCTCCTAGGGCCTGAAATGAAAGAATGAAGGCCCCAAAGCCTATCTCCTCTGCAGGGCTTTTTAAACATTGCAGGGGGGCCACGCTGTTGATGAAAGGATTGCTCTCACAGACAAGGAGCTGCATGTTGAGCAGCTCCCTGTCTGTGACAGCAATGACAAGGAGCTGGATGGGACCGCGGGGGCATTCAGGCTCCCCGAAGGATCCCACCAATGAGACTGTGGGGACCCAGGTGACATGGCCAGGCCCCAGCAAATGGGGTTCCTGTGCCTGAGATCAGCCCTGGGGAGGGGGACCACACAGCCCTTCTTCCCAAAAATAAAAATAATTAGACTGTACCCAAAAATGGGGGCCCCGAGATCAAGACTGGCATAGGGAGGGGAGGCCACAGGACCCTCCTCCCCAAAAAATAAAAAAAATAGGCCAGGTCTTAGGTGATGGGGTCCCCAGGGCCGAGATAGGCCTTGGAGAGGGACCACATGGCCATGCAGTCCCGCTCCTGGGTGGTTCTCCACCTACCCGGGGTAGGCCATTGAAAATCAGAGGAGAGGGGCACCCAGGTGACATGGCCAGGGCTCAGGGAATGGTGTCCCTGGTGCCTAGGTCGACCAGGTGAGCGGGGCCTGCGCCCCTTCCCAAAAAATAAAAAATATATAATTTGAGGCTGTGCCCCAGAGGATGGGGTCCCCGGTGCCAAAATTGGCCCAGGGAGGAGGTCCACATGGTCCCCTCCCCCCCAAAAATATATGGTTAAGCTAGACCTAAGGGATTGGGTCCCTAGGGCCGAAATCAGCCAGGGGAGGCGAAGCTGTAGGGGCCACATGGCCCCATCCCCCAATAACATTTAAAATGTACAAGTCCAACTTTAGCACCTGTGGTGCCCTGTACATTAACCTTTACCATAACTTCCCTCACTGCCACCCTTTAAAAGTGCCCCTCAAGTCTCCATAACAACTCTCTCTCTCAGATGCATTTAATTATTTTATAGTGCCACTTATACCAGTGTGGGATGTCGGAGTATATTATATTCCACCAACATTACACAGAGACAATCATCATACATGTGTAAATCAATGAATATGGAATGTTACATAGAACAGAGGACTACAAGGTGTAGTAGTAAAGTCATCCATACTGATAGGCAGAATAGCTTAAGAGTGCTAGGTGTGGCGAACCACAAACTCAATATTTAAAATGTAACACCATGGTTCTCTTTAATAATAAGGATTGATTTCTACTCAAATTAAACTGTTTTGCAGCAATAGTTTAATGAAAGACTGGGGAAAAAATCATAACTCTCTGATCTATACTTTGAAGTTTGCATGAAGCTTCTTGATTACAGTTAATATCTCACTGTTCTATATTAGGAATTTAACTTCTAATCTGCAAGCATATATTCACATTATGCGCACTTAGTGATCTGCATGGTATGACCTTTTTTGCAGTCGGCATATTAACCCTCTGTTCTAGTGCTACCTTATGATAAGTCAAAACTTCCACTAGGCAAAACTCTCATCTCTCTCCAAGAAGATCATTAATCATGGAGTTGTCTTGAAATTGTTACTGTTGCAGGAAAACTGCTGTAGGCAAGAAACGCAGCATCAGGTGCATTTGAAACCATATTAAACATGTAAACACGGTGCCACCACCTGAAGCCAGCACCTGGTGTGGTGACACTGGTCACACCTAAATATATATTAAGGCCGGGCCCCAGGGGATGGGGTCCCCAGGTCCAAAACTGTCCAGGGGACTGGTGCCATGCAGCCCTCTCCCAATATGAAGCCCCAGAGACATAGTCTGGCACCTATTCTCACACCCAGAGTGGCAGGCTTTGAGGCCAACCCCCACATGCATGGCAAAGGCCATGCAGGCACATGGTTGGTTGACTATAGGGGGTTGGCCTCTGGCCCTGGCCAAAGGCAAGCCCTGCAGCCAACCCCCACTGTGCGTGGCCAAAGGCCATGAGCAGCAGTGGTTGGATTAACATATAGTAATTAAAATTACATTAAAAAACCATAGAAATTCACTGAAAAAAAAAATGTTGCAGGGATGGTATAGTTAGGAAATGAAATTAAAAAAAAGAAATAAATTAACTTATAAAAACAGAAGGTTACAGGGACCTTATAGTTAGGTTCTGAATTTAATTGAAGAAAACCATAGAAATATAGAAGTTATAGTTAGAGGTACTTCAAGTAACAATAAATTGCGCCCTAAGGTAACTAAAACCTGCGCCCATGCCATGCACTGCTAATTATCCACAATATTACAGCACTCATGAAAACTTGTATAAAGTAATTGAAAATATAAATGAAGCATTAGAAGTCAAATTAATGTATAAAGATCTGTGCATGGCGGGGAGTGAGTTATAGTTACTTGCAAGGAGAGGACATACAAAAACAGGAGGGAAATCAAGGAAAGAGCAGTGAAAACAAGAGCAAGCATGAAGAGGGCATTCAAAAATCAGCAAAAGAGTAAGTTGAAAGTAGTAAATATGGGCAAAAAGAACATAGAGGGCACACAAATAATTGGTGTAAAAGCAAGGTGAAAGGAGTGCAAATGAGAGAAAAGCAGGCATAGAGAACACAACACAAAACAAAAATTAAAAAACAAGGTGAAAGCAGTGAGCAGATAAATACAATTGTGTTAAGTGTATTCCTTTAAAAAAAAAAAAAAAAAAATCAGATCTGCAGTTCCCCTGTGGAACCGCGAACATAGATGGGACCTACTCTATGGTTTTTGTTTTAATCATGTGATTGTAATATATTTGCAGATTCAGAATCAGATTCAACATACTTTTTAAAAATTATTTTATATCTGTATACCATGCAACACTTTTATGTAGGAGGTTAGTATGCACCTATATAAGTGTATATTTAGAAAAGTATAAATTTTTTAAAGTAGTAGTGATGTGGTTTATCTTTTTCGCAAATTTGCAAATCTGCAAAAAGATCAGCAAATTCACTTGATGTGACATTGAATCCTTGCTTATGATTGGCCTGATACCTGCCACACCCTTTTTTCAAAGAACCCTACCCAAAAGCTGTTATTTCTCACTGAACAGTGCACATAGTTACACTGCTTGGAATATAGCTTTTGCTTTTCAAGCTTCCAGGTTGTTAGAAGTCTACATTTTGAACATCATGAGCGTATCTGGTCCATCTACTGGTGAAGAGGATCCTCTCCAGCTGCAAGAAGATGAGGAGGAGCAGAGATGATTAATGAAAAACAAAATGAGGCACAGCAGTTTTTTGCCATCACGTCAGGGGAAAAAAAGACACTGCCAAAATTGTGAAATATAACATCTGCAGGGATGAGTTGTCATGTGGCAAAAGTAAGTAGTATAGTCATGGCACAAGTACGATGTGGAAACATCTAAAAACTATCCATGAATGAGCATACCTGAGGATGGGGTATCAACGTTTGCAGCTACTGGGGCTACCCTGTGCACCTCAGCCACTATAACTGTCCTAAACTATGGCACGTGACTACTCACTGCTTGTGATGCCATATCTCTGTTGGCCTAAATAAAACACCATACTTGGTTGCCATCAACAATCATCCATAATAATTGTTTTTTTGGTAGACTAATAAAGTTTTTTCTACACTATTTTGCAGTTAAACAGCCTGTTGTTTTATGTTATGGTTATTTTTGTTTAGTTGTACACCTGTTTTTGGTGATGTATTTAAAGAAATACTAAATCAACCAAAAAATAAAACAATATGGGGGTCATTCCAACCCTGGCGGTCGGTGATAAAGCGGCGGCCAACCCGCCAACAGGCAGGCGGTCAAAAAAAAGGTATTCTGACCCTGGCGGGAACCGCCAACACAGCCCGCCACTTTAACACTCCGACCGCCACGGCGGGACAGACAAACAGCGCGGCGGTCACCGCCAACAGGCAGGTGGCAGACAATGTACCGCCCACCCTATCACAACTCACCAATCCGCCACCTTTTCCGGGGCAGGAGCCCCGCCGATAAAAACACGGCGGAAACAGACTACGAACGGGAAAACGCTCACCCATACACACTCCACGAGGACGGAGAACAGCATGGAACCCAAATTAAACATCCTACCAGCTATTGTCTACCTGCTCATCTACCACGAGTACGAACGCCGGCGCAGACGACAATGGTGAGTACTGCACCTACGACACAGAGGAGGGGGGAGGAGGAAAGCTTACGGGCACACACATAAGCGCCCCCCCCCAACTATCTACACACCAATGCAGAGCACCAAGTCACAGTGACACCACCCAAACCCCCCGGAATAATGCAAAGACATAATTAAAGTGAGAAACAACATTTATGTATAAAAGAGGTTCTTTGAAGTCATGGTAAAATAGCAAAATGAATTGTAAAAAAATCAAGTAAGAACATTGCGAAACCGATAAACATAGGCAATAAGTCCTGCACAGTCACTTAAATTTCCACTGTCTGTGGGCCAAAGTGTATCAACACATGGGCAAAGCCCACACAGGAGACCTGAGTCCGTTGGAGAGAACACTGCTGGGGCATCAGATGACAAAACTACAGGCACCTCAGGGGGAAGGGAAGCGGGGGCACCTCAGCCACATGAGTCCACAACGCCAGATCCACAAAGGGTCCACCATGCCCACTGTGCCATCCTGGGGAGTGCAAAGCCACAGTCTGACAAGTCTCTACAGTGGGAGGTCTGCCCACTGTGCCATCCTGGGGAGTGCAGAGACACAGGCCATCAGGTGGATCACAGATTCCACAGGTAATGGAGGAGGCAGGGTGCCCCGAGTGCAGCGTGAACACTAGCTCGACACAGAACCGGCACTGTCAATGGGCCAGCGGTGCTTGACAGGAAGGGCCCAGCGGAGCGGTGCTTGACAGGAAGGGCGGAGCGGTGCTTGAGACGGCGGGGCCCAGCGGAGCGGTGCTTGACAGGAAGGGCCCAGCGGAGCGGTGCTTGACAGGAAGGGCCCAGCGGAGCGGTGCTTGACAGGAAGGGCCCAGCGGAGTGGTGCTTGAGACGGCGGGGCCCAGCGGAGCGGTGCTTGACAGGAAGGGCCCAGCGGAGTGGTGCTTGAGACGGCGGGGCCCAGCGGAGCGGTGCTTGACAGGAAGGGCCCAGCGGAGCGGTGCTTGACAGGAAGGGCCCAGCGGAGCGGTGCTTGAGACGGCGGGGCCCAGTGGAGCGGTGCTTGACAGGAAGGGCCCAGCAGAGCGTTGCTTGACAGGAAGGGCCCAGCGGAGCGGTGCTTGACAGGAAGGGCCCAGCGGAGCGGTGCTTGAGACGGCGGGGCCCAGCGGAGCGGTGCTTGACAGGAAGGGCCCAGCGGAGCGGGTGGTGCTTGACAGGAAGGGCCCAGCGGAGCGGTGCTTGAGACGGCGGGGCCCAGCGGAGCGGTGCTTGACAGGAAGGGCCCAGCGGAGCGGTGCTTGAGACGGCAGGGCCCAGCGGAGCGGTGCTTGACAGGAAGGGCCCAGCGGAGCGGTGCTTGACAGGAAGGGCCCAGCGGAGCGGTGCTTGACAGGAAGGGCCCAGCGGAGCGGTGCTTGAGACGGCGGGGCCCAGAGGAGCGGTGCCTTTCTGCACGGCGGGGCCCTCTTCAGCAGTGCTTGTCCAGTCATTCAAGGGAGCCAGACCTGGCCAGGACTCCCTGCTTAGTCGCCCTCCGACCGTGCAGTTGCTGGACCCTTCTGTGACGGAGTCCTGGGCCCGTGGGTGTCCTCCCTCACACCCGGGATGGGGCTTGTGGTGCCCTCCTGGTCCGCGCCCCTGCTGGCTGACTTCTCCGCCCTGCTGCCCTTGCCCTCCTTCGATGAGGCTCTCTGGCCCTTGCCTCCCCTGGATGTTGTGGCAGGTGACGGCCCAGGACTTTGCTCCTTGGGGGCAGCCGTGTCAGTCTTCTCGCGGCGGCCCTTGATTTTACGGGTACTCTTTCCAGGGGGGGGGCTGGCTGTCCCCTTGCTGCTGGCCGATGTATCAGTGCTGGGAAAGGGTGCACAATGGTGACACTTGAAGCAGGGCTGGTGGTGGCTGAGGTGCTCTTCGGACTCTTAGCAGATGGAGGGGGTGGGTCAGGTGGGGCAAAGAGGTTAAGTTTGGAGAGGTAAAGTTTTTTAGGACCAATGTAAAGGGTAGGTGTAGTGGGAATGGGAGTGGAGAAAGAGGATGTGGTTGTAGGAGAGTCAGGTGTGCTGTCTTTGGGTGCAGGTGCTTGTGACGTGGGCTGTCGTGAGGTGGTTGGCTGTTGGGTGGGTGGCTGCCTGCGTTTGTGTGTCTTCGAAGAGGGGGTGACAGACACAGTGGGAGAGGACACAGGGGACGTGTAAATGGCAGTGGGGGTGGTGACTGCACGTGTGCGGACTGTACTGGAGGGTGTGCTGGTGATGGAAGTACTGGCTGATGGTGGTGTGCATGCAGGTGTGAGTGGAGACGTCACAGGGAGGGAGGAGGGAGACGAGGAGGAGGGGGACACAGGGGTGGTAGTGACTGTTGGCATGTCTGCATCTGAGTGTTGCTTGGGTGAATGCTTGTGTGATGTGTGGTGCTTGTGTCTGGATGAGCTGCCCTTGGGTGTTGAGGTGTGTGCAGGCTGGTCTGATGGTGTGGATGGGATAGGCTGAGGAACAGGAGACAGAGACAGGGTGGAGGCAGTTAGAAGAGGGAGGCTGGAAACAGGGACAATGGCTGCCGTCAGTGCTGAGGCCAGAGCATTGAACGATCGTTGATGGGCAGCCTGACCCGAATGAATGCCCTCCAGGTACGCATTGCTCCAATGCACCTCCGTCTCTACCCCCTGGATGGCATTCAAAAGGGTAGACTGCCCAACAATGATGGTCTGTAGGAGGTCAATGACCTCCACACTGAGGGCAGCAGGGCTAACATGGGCAGGGCCTGAGGTGCCTGGGGCGAAGGAGATGCCCGCCTTCTTGGGCGAGCGGGCACGGAGCGAAGGCTGAGGGGCTGCTGGGAGGGCGGAGCTGGTGCGCTGGGTGGCGGCTGTACCTGTAGAGGCGGGGGGCCCGGATGTTGCCGCCACCGCTAGGGAGCTCCCTTCCGAGGACGTGTCGGTGTCGCTGGTGTCACCACGGGTCCCCGTTGTGGTGCTCCCCTCGGTATCACTGGTGACCTCGGTGTCTGTACCATGGCCCACCGGGGCCTTGTGAGTTGCAGCTCCCTCGTGCTCCGTTGCCAATTCTCCTCCGCCTGAAGATGCTAATGCACACATGCACAAGAAGATAAAGAAAAAGGGTGGGGGGAGAAATAAAAACAGGTTGAGTGCATGCATTGTCAACACCGTTGGCGGAGAGGACAGACACAGGAACCTCATGCACTACGCCGCGCAATCGGGGTACACTACTCAGTACTTGTGACTAGGCGAACAGGTCTATGGACAACAAATGCGCACATGGGTGATGCTGGACCATGGATTGCTGTACTTGGCACCCTACAGAGGTGGGGGGCGGGGGCACAGGGCCATGCGTAAAGGAGGGGACTACACTACAGAAAGCGCCCTGGCCTAATGTCACCCACAGCCCTCCTCCCCCACCCAGACGCCTCCACTGCGTGTAAAGATAGCAGAATGTGCTGGTACTCAACCCCTTGTGTCTGCTGTGATGTCCTCACGCGCCCATCCAAATCGGGGTAGGCCACCGCCAGGATTCGGGACATCAGGGGGGTCAAGGTACGACTGGCACCCCTCCTACGTTGGGAGGCCATCCCCAGCAGTGACTCAGCGGTCTTCCTGGTCCCGCGGCGGATGTCCTCCCACCTCTTTCGGCAGTGGGTGCCCCGTCTGTTGTGGACCCCCAGGTCCCGGACTTCCTTGGCGATGGCACGCCAAATGTCGACTTTCTGATGGGCGCTGACCTATTTGACATGTACAGGGTGGGAAAGGAAATTTCAAAATTTTTCTGCATGTTAGATGTGATTGCCCCCCCCTCCCCAACCCTGCCATGTGGCACATGCTCTCATCTGTCGTGCCTTGCACTCCTCATTCGCTCCCCACCCCACCATCTTACATCCACCATACACAACCCAGGCATAGCCCATTCAACGTGCACCCAGTGTACTTACCTGTTGGTCTGGAGGACCGTAGAGTAGCGCATACTGGGGCAGGACCCCATCCACAAGTTTCTCCAACTCTTCTGAAGTGAAGGCAGGGGCCCTTTCCCCAGTCGCAGCAGCCATTGTCTCTTCCAGACCGAGGTCACAGCAGCACTTGCAGTATAGGTCCTCTCCTGTGGATGATCAGGTCTCGAGTGATTAAGCAGATAGAAAATGGCGGTCACGCCCGCGGCGGTGCGTACCGCGACCGCCGGCGCACATCGTCATTGGCTCCTGAGACCCATAGGGTTCAATGTTAACCAATGCTGCTTTGCGCCACGGTCTTCGACCGCCTACCGCCACAGTGTGCCACGCCAGCGCAGTGACCTCACATCCCACTGTCACACTTCACAGGTCAGGCAGCCGCCATTTTAAGGGCCCACATGGCATGATTTCTACTGCGTCACACAGGCCTAGGCCTTGCATTGCCACTCATACAAGCCTTTCAATGCATAGCGATTCATGTACTGTGCAAGCTGTGGGAACGAACCTGTGGGTTGCTTGACTCTGTGCTCCATGTTGTCCTTCCTAGGCACCGTCCGCTGGGACTTGCGAGGAGAAGGATGAATCCTCCCGTGTACGACCGCTGGTGGACCTGTCGACAATGGAAGAACGACATATTATACTTCAATACCGACTTGACCGAGCCACTATACATGAACTGTGTGCCCAGCTGGAGCCAGACCTGATGTCCCCCATCCGCCAACCCACAGGGATTCCCCCTCTGGTGCAGGTTCTGTCAGTACTCCATTTTTTGGCAAGTGGGTCTTTTCAGACAACAGTGGCCATGTCATCAGGGATGTCTCAGCCTATGTTTTCTAAGGTTTTGTCCAGAGTGTTGTCTGCCCTGATGAAATACATGCGGAGATACATTGTTTTCCCTGAGGAGGGTGATTTGGCCACTGTGAAGGGTGATTTCTATGCCCTTGAACATATCCCCAACATCATTGGTGCCATTGATGGGACCCATGTGGCTTTAGTACCCCCAAAAGACAATGAGCAGGTGTACAGAAATAGAAAAAATTACCATTCGATGAATGTCCAGGTGGTTTGTTTGGCTGACCAGTACATCTCCCATCTAAATGCCAAGTTCCCGGGGTCAGTGCATGACGCGTATGTCATGAGAAATAGCAGCATCCCTTATGTGATGGAACAGCTACAGAGACACCGTGTGTGGCTAATAGGTGACTCTGGTTACCCCAACCTGCCTTGGCTATTGACCCCAGTGAGGAATCCCCGGACCAGGGCAGAGGAATGGTACAATGAGTGTGAGAAGGTAGCCTCTTTCTAGCCTTGTTACCCCCACTTTTGGCCTGTTTGTGAGTGTATGTCAGGGTTTTGTCACTGTTTTCACTGTCTCACTGGGATCCTGATAGCCAGGCCTCAGTGCTCATAGTGAAAACACTATGTTTTCAGTATGGTTGTTATGTGTCACTGGGATCCTGCTGGTCAGGACCCCAGTGCTCATAGGTTTGTGGCCTATATGTATGTGTCACTGGGACCCTGTCACACAGGGCCCCAATGCTCATAGGTGTGCATGTATATGTTCCCTGTGTGGTGCCTAACTGTCTCACTGAGGCTCTGCTAACCAGAACCTCAGTGGTTATGCTCTCTCATTACTTTCAAATTGTCACTAACAGGCTAGTGACCATTTTTACCAATTTACATTGGCTTACTGGAACACCCTTATAATTCCCTAGTATATGGTACTGAGGTACCCAGGGTATTGGGGTTCCAGGAGATCCCTATGGGCTGCAGCATTTCTTTTGCCACCCATAGGGAGCTCTGACAATTCTTACACAGGCCTGCCACTGCAGCCTGAGTGAAATAACGTCCACGTTATTTCACAGCCATTTTACACTGCACTTAAGTAACTTATAAGTCACCTATATGTCTAACCTTTACCTGGTAAAGGTTAGGTGCAAAGTTACTTAGTGTGAGGGCACCCTGGCACTAGCCAAGGTGCCCCCACATTGTTCAGAGCCAATTCCCTGAACTTTGTGAGTGCGGGGACACCATTACACGCGTGCACTACATATAGGTCACTACCTATATGTAGCTTCACCATGGTAACTCCGAATATGGCCATGTAACATGTCTATGATCATGGAATTGCCCCCTCTATGCCATCCTGGCATTGTTGGTACAATTCCATGATCCCAGTGGTCTGTAGCACAGACCCTGGTACTGCCAAACTGCCCTTCCTGGGGTTTCACTGCAGCTGCTGCTGCTGCCAACCCCTCAGACAGGCAGCTGCCCTCCTGGGGTCCAGCCAGGCCTGGCCCAGGATGGCAGAACAAAGAACTTCCTCTGAGAGAGGGTGTGACACCCTCTCCCTTTGGAAAATGGTGTGAAGGCAGGGGAGGAGTAGCCTCCCCCAGCCTCTGGAAATGCTTTCTTGGGCACAGATGTGCCCAATTCTGCATAAGCCAGTCTACACCGGTTCAGGGACCCCTTAGCCCCTGCTCTGGCGCGAAACTGGACAAAGGAAATGGGAGTGACCACTCCCCTGACCTGCACCTCCCCTGGGAGGTGTCCAGAGCTCCTCCAGTGTGCTCCAGACCTCTGCCATCTTGGAAACAGAGGTGCTGCTGGCACACTGGACTGCTCTGAGTGGCCAGTGCCACCAGGTGACGTCAGAGACTCCTGCTGATAGGCTCCTTCAGGTGTTAGTAGCCTATCCTCTCTCCTAGGTAGCCAAACCCTCTTTTCTGGCTATTTAGGGTCTCTGTCTCTGGGGAAACTTTAGATAACGAATGCAAGAGCTCATCCGAGTTCCTCTGCATCTCTCTCTTCACCTTCTGATAAGGAAACGACCGCTGACCGCGCTGGAAGCCTGCAAACCTGCAACATAGTAGCAAAGACGACTACTGCAACTCTGTAACGCTGATCCTGCCGCCTTCTCGACTGTTTTCCTGCTTGTGCATGCTGTGGGGGTAGCCTGCCTCCTCTCTGCACCAGAAGCTCCGAAGAAATCTCCCGTGGGTCGACGGAATCTTCCCCCTGCAACCGCAGGCACCAAAAAGCTGCATTACCGGTCCCTTGGGTCTCCTCTCAGCATGACGAGCGAGGTCCCTCGAATCCAGCGACTCTGTCCAAGTGACCCCCACAGTCCAGTGACTCTTCAGCCCAAGTTTGGTGGAGGTAAGTCCTTGCCTCACCTCGCTGGGCTGCATTGCTGGGAACCGCGACTTTGCAGCTACTCCGGCCCCTGTGCACTTCCGGCGGAAATCCTTTGTGCACAGCCAAGCCTGGGTCCACGGCACTCTAACCTGCATTGCACGAGTTTCTAAGTTGGTCTCCGGCGACGTGGGACTCCTTTGTGCAACTTCGGTGAGCACCGTTTCACGCATCCTCGTAGTGCCTGTTTCTGGCACTTCTCCGGGTGCTACCTGCTTCAGTGAGGGCTCTTTGTCTTGCTCGACGTCCCCTCTCTCTTCAGGTCCAATTTGCGACCACCTGGTCCCTCCTGGGCCCCGGCAGCGTCCAAAAACGCCAAACGCACGATTTGTGACTAGCAAGGCTTATTGGCATCTTTCCGGTGGGAAAACACTTCTGCAAGACTCTCCAAGGCGAGAGGGATCTGTCCACCAAAGGGGAAGTCTCTAGCCCTTTTCGTTCCTGCAGAAACCTCAGCTTCTTCTGTCCAGTCGAAGCTTCTTTGCACCCGCAGCTGGCATTTCCTGGGCATCTGCCCATCTCCGACTTGCTTGTGACTTTTGGACTTGGTCCCCTTGTTCCACAGGTACCCTGGATTGGAAATCCACAGTTGTTGCATTGCTGGTTTGTGTCTTTCCTGCATTATTCCTCTAACACAACTATTTTGTCCTTAGGGGAACTTTAGTGCACTTTGCACTCACTTTTCAGGGTCTTGGGGAGGGTTATTTTTCTAACTCTCACTATTTTCTAATAGTCCCAGCGACCCTCTACAAGGTCACATAGGTTTGGGGTCCATTCGTGGTTCGCATTCCATTTTTGGAGTATATGGTTTGTGTTGCCCCTATCCCTATGTTTCCCCATTGCATCCTATTGTAACTATACATTGTTTGCACTGTTTTCTAAGACTATACTGCATATTTTTGCTATTGTGTATATATATCTTGTGTATATTTCCTATCCTCTCACTGAGGGTACACTCTAAGATACTTTGGCATATTGTCATAAAAATAAAGTACCTTTATTTTTAGTATAACTGTGTATTGTGTTTTCTTATGATATTGTGCATATGACACTAAGTGGTACTGTAGTAGCTTCACACGTCTCCTAGTTCAGCCTAAGCTGCTCTGCTAAGCTACCATTATCTATCAGCCTAAGCTGCTAGACACCCTATACACTAATAAGGGATAACTGGGCCTGGTGCAAGTTGCAAGTACCCCTTGGTACTCACTACAAGCCAGTCCAGCCTCCTACATTGGTTGTGCAGTGGTGGGATAAGTGCTTGAGACTACTTACCACTCTTGTCATTGTACTTTTCATAAGAGAAAAATATACAAAACAAGGTCAGTGTATATACACATAGCCAAAAAGTTTTGCATTTCCTCTTTTCACTCTTTTCTAAGTGCTGAAAAGTACTTCTAAACTTTCAGAAAGTTCTTAAAAGTTTAAAAAGTTTTTTTTCTGTCTTTCCAAAAAGTTCTGAAAACTTTTTTCTCTTTGTCTATCACTTTAACTCTCTCTAAAAATGTCTGGCACAGGCCAAAATGTTGAACTGTCCAAACTTGCATATGATCACCTTAGCTGGAAAGGAGCAAGGAGTCTCTGCATAGAGAGAGGTTTGAGTGTAGGGAAGAATCCTTCCTTAGAACTGTTAATTAACATGCTTAGAGTACAGGATAAGGCCATAAGTGCCCAATCTGGTGAAAAAGCAGCTAATGGTTCACAATCTGATCCAGGGACTCCCCCAGGAAAAGGTTCAGGAAAGAAACTTCTCAGCCTGCCCATTACTAGACAGTCTAGCATAGTTGGTACAGAGGTTGAATCACACCATACTGATGGGGTGCTCTCACATTATAATGTTAACCAAGCTGTTAGGGTGCCCTCTGTAAGGGACAGGTCTCCTTCTGTTCATTCCCATCATACCTCTGTATCTAGAAATGTCCCTCCCACCCACCCTGATGACAGATTGTTAGAAAGGGAGCTCAATAGATTGAGAGTGGAGCAAACCAGACTGAAGCTCAAGAAGCAACAGCTGGATTTGGATAGACAG
Organism: Pleurodeles waltl; assembly: GCF_031143425.1. Lineage (NCBI taxonomy): Eukaryota > Metazoa > Chordata > Amphibia > Caudata > Salamandridae > Pleurodeles > Pleurodeles waltl. The sequence goes on along the minus strand of NC_090444.1, from coordinate 1,517,861,221 downwards.
TCTTTAGAAATAGAGAGGGAAAGACAGAAGATGGGTTTAGATACCCATGGTGGCAGCAGCAGTATTCCCCATAGTCATCCTGCAAAAGAGCATGATTCCAGGAATCTGCACAAGATAGTTCCCCCTTACAAGGAGGGGGATGACATTAACAAGTGGTTTGCTGCACTTGAGAGGGCCTGTGTTGTACAGGATGTCCCTCAAAGGCAGTGGGCTGCTATCCTATGGCTATCATTTAGTGGAAAAGGTAGGGATAGGCTCCTTACTGTGAAAGAAAATGATGCCAATAATTTTACAGTTCTTAAGAATGCACTCCTGGATGGTTATGGCTTAACCACTGAACAGTACAGGATAAAGTTCAGAGAGACCAAAAAGGAGTCTTCACAAGACTGGGTTGATTTCATTGACCATTCAGTGAAGGCCTTGGAGGGGTGGTTACATGGCAGTAAAGTTACTGATTATGAAAGCCTGTATAACACAATCCTGAGAGAGCCTATACTTAATAATTGTGTGTCTGATTTGTTGCACCAGTACCTGGTAGACTCTGATCTGACCTCTCCCCAAGAATTGGGAAAGAAGGCAGACAAATGGGTCAGAACAAGGGTGAACAGAAAAGTTCATACAGGGGGTGACAAAGATGGCAATAAGAAGAAAGATGGTGAAAAATCTCAAGATAAGCATGGGGATAAGGGTAAAACCAAAGATCCCACTTCAAATCTTAAACACTCTTCAGAGGGTGGGGATAAAACAAATTCTTCCTCTTCTTCCCAACCTGCACACATTAAAAAGCCTTGGTGCTTTGTGTGTAAAAACAGAGGCCATAGGCCAGGGGATAAGTCCTGTCCAGGTAAACCCCCTGAGCCTACCACCACTAATACATCAAGCTCTAGTGCCCCTAGCAGTAGTGGTACTAGTGGTGGGACTGCTGGCAACAGTCAAGCAAAGGGTGTAGTTGGGTTCACTTATGGGTCCATAGTGTAAACTGATGTAATCAGTCCCAAGACAGTTCCTGTCACACCTAGTGGCATTGGCCTTGCCACACTGGCTGCTTGTCCCCTTACAATGGATAAGTACAGGCAGACAGTTTCAATAAATGGTGTTGAGGCCTTGGCCTACAGGGACACAGGTGCCAGTTTCACTTTGGTGACTGAAAACCTAGTGCCTCCTGAACAACACATCATTGGACAACAGTATAAGATTATTGATGTCCATAACTCCACTAAGTTTCTTCCCTTAGCTATAATTCAGTTTAGTTGGGGTGGAGTTACTGGCCCTAAGCAGGTGGTGGTATCACCTAGCTTACCTGTAGACTGTCTCTTAGGTAATGACCTAGAGGCCTCAGGTTGGGCTGATGTAGAGTTTTATGCCCATGCAGCCATGCTGGGCATCCCTGAGGAATTGTTCCCTCTCATTTCAAGTGAAATGAAAAAGCAAAGGAGAGAAGGCCTGAAAACTCAGGATCCCTCTCCATCAACAGGTAAAAAGGGTATCACAGTATCCCCTAACCACCCTACCATTCAGGATACCATTCCTGTGGTGGGAGAAACCTCTCCTGGGGTGGCACCTGTTCCAAGGGAATCATCAGTTGGCAAAACTGTACTCCCTGAGGTGGAAGTACCTCTCTGTGGGATAACTAACATTGGTGAGAAAAAGAGCACCATTTTAGTTAACATGGAGCATCCCTCCAACCCTCCCAGAGAAACTTTAGTGCAGAAACCCTGTACTGCCTCACAACACTTAGGACAGCATCCCTGCCCTAGTGTGGAGCTCATAGGACAGCATCCCTGCCCTGCTCCAACTCAAGAGAAACAGCATCCCTGTTCTCTCTTCCAGCCAAATGGACAAAGTTTTTGCCCAGCTATGGCTTTACTGAGACAGCATCCCTGTCTGGCATTTCCATCATTACAAATATGTTCAGTGGATAATTCCCACTGCTCTCAACTAAAACTTACTGATAGAAACTCTGAAAATACATCTTCACATTGTTGGTTAGCTAAAAAACTTCAAACAGGGTGGTTTACATCCCCACAGGGAAGTAACCATATAGTGGATGATAAAGGGAGTAACCAGTCTATTGCAGAGCTACTCTCTACTTATCACCACTTAGACAATAAAGTCTCAACTGGCCAAGGTTAGCCTTATTGTCCTTCGTTTGGGGGGGGGTTGTGTGAGAAGGTAGCCTCTTTCTAGCCTTGTTACCCCCACTTTTGGCCTGTTTGTGAGTGTATGTCAGGGTTTTGTCACTGTTTTCACTGTCTCACTGGGATCCTGATAGCCAGGCCTCAGTGCTCATAGTGAAAACACTATGTTTTCAGTATGGTTGTTATGTGTCACTGGGATCCTGCTGGTCAGGACCCCAGTGCTCATAGGTTTGTGGCCTATATGTATGTGTCACTGGGACCCTGTCACACAGGGCCCCAGTGCTCATAGGTGTGCATGTATATGTTCCCTGTGTGGTGCCTAACTGTCTCACTGAGGCTCTGCTAACCAGAACCTCAGTGGTTATGCTCTCTCATTACTTTCAAATTGTCACTAACAGGCTAGTGACCATTTTTACCAATTTACATTGGCTTACTGGAACACCCTTATAATTCCCTAGTATATGGTACTGAGGTACCCAGGGTATTGGGGTTCCAGGAGATCCCTATGGGCTGCAGCATTTCTTTTGCCACCCATAGGGAGCTCTGACAATTCTTACACAGGCCTGCCACTGCAGCCTGAGTGAAATAACGTCCATGTTATTTCACAGCCATTTTACACTGCACTTAAGTAACTTATAAGTCACCTATATGTCTAACCTTTACCTGGTAAAGGTTAGGTGCAAAGTTACTTAGTGTGAGGGCACCCTGGCACTAGCCAAGGTGCCCCCACATTGTTCAGAGCCAATTCCCTGAACTTTGTGAGTGCGGGGACACCATTACACGCGTGCACTACATATAGGTCACTACCTATATGTAGCTTCACCATGGTAACTCCGAATATGGCCATGTAACATGTCTATGATCATGGAATTGCCCCCTCTATGCCATCCTGGCATTGTTGGTACAATTCCATGATCCCAGTGGTCTGTAGCACAGACACTGGTACTGCCAAACTGCCCTTCCTGGGGTTTCACTGCAGCTGCTGCTGCTGCCAACCCCTCAGACAGGCAGCTGCCCTCCTGGGGTCCAGCCAGGCCTGGCCCAGGATGGCAGAACAAAGAACTTCCTCTGAGAGAGGGTGTGACACCCTCTCCCTTTGGAAAATGGTGTGAAGGCAGGGGAGGAGTAGCCTCCCCCAGCCTCTGGAAATGCTTTCTTGGGCACAGATGTGCCCAATTCTGCATAAGCCAGTCTACACCGGTTCAGGGACCCCTTAGCCCCTGCTCTGGCGCGAAACTGGACAAAGGAAAGGGGAGTGACCACTCCCCTGACCTGCACCTCCCCTGGGAGGTGTCCAGAGCTCCTCCAGTGTGCTCCAGACCTCTGCCATCTTGGAAACAGAGGTGCTGCTGGCACACTGGACTGCTCTGAGTGGCCAGTGCCACCAGGTGACGTCAGAGACTCCTGCTGATAGGCTCCTTCAAGTGTTAGTAGCCTATCCTCTCTCCTAGGTAGCCAAACCCTCTTTTCTGGCTATTTAGGGTCTCTGTCTCTGGGGAAACTTTAGATAACGAATGCAAGAGCTCATCCGAGTTCCTCTGCATCTCTCTCTTCACCTTCTGATAAGGAAACGACCGCTGACCGCGCTGGAAGCCTGCAAAACTGCAACATAGTAGCAAAGACGACTACTGCAACTCTGTAACGCTGATCCTGCCGCCTTCTCGACTGTTTTCCTGCTTGTGCATGCTGTGGGGGTAGCCTGCCTCCTCTCTGCACCAGAAGCTCCGAAGAAATCTCCCGTGGGTCGACGGAATCTTCCCCCTGCAACCGCAGGCACCAAAAAGCTGCATTACCGGTCCCTTGGGTCTCCTCTCAGCACGACGAGCGAGGTCCCTCGAATCCAGCGACTCTGTCCAAGTGACCCCCACAGTCCAGTGACTCTTCAGCCCAAGTTTGGTGGAGGTAAGTCCTTGCCTCACCTCGCTGGGCTGCATTGCTGGGAACCGCGACTTTGCAGCTACTCCGGCCCCTGTGCACTTCCGGCAGAAATCCTTTGTGCACAGCCAAGCCTGGGTCCACGGCACTCTAACCTGCATTGCACGACTTTCTAAGTTGGTCTCCGGCGACGTGGGACCCCTTTGTGCAACTTCGGTGAGCACCATTTCACGCATCCTCGTAGTGCCTGTTTCTGGCACTTCTCCGGGTGCTACCTGCTTCAGTGAGGGCACTTTGTCTTGCTCGATGTCCCCTCTCTCTTCAGGTCCAATTTGCGACCACCTGGTCCCTCCTGGGCCCCGGCAGCGTCCAAAAACGCCAAACGCACGATTTCTGACTAGCAAGGCTTATTGGCATCGTTCCGGCGGGAAAACACTTCTGCAAGACTCTTCAAGGCGAGAGGGATCCGTCCACCAAAGGGGAAGTCTCTAGCCCTTTTCGTTCCGGCACAAACCTCAGCTTCTTCTGTCCAGTCGAAGCTTCTTTGCACCCGCAGCTGGCATTTCCTGGGCATCTGCCCATCTCCGACTTGCTTGTGACTTTTGGACTTGGTCCCCTTGTTCCACAGGTACCCTAGATTGGAAATCCACAGTTGTTGCATTGCTGGTTTGTGTCTTTCCTGCATTATTCCTCTAACACAACTATTTTGTCCTTGGGGGAACTTTAGTGCACTTTGCACTCACTTTTCAGGGTCTTGGGGAGGGTTATTTTTCTAACTCTCACTATTTTCTAATAGTCCCAGCGACCCTCTACAAGGTCACATAGGTTTGGGGTCCATTCGTGGTTCGCATTCCACTTTTGGAGTATATGGTTTGTGTTGCCCCTATCCCTATGTTTCCCCATTGCATCCTATTGTAACTATACATTGTTTGCACTGTTTTCGAAGACTATACTGCATATGTTTGCTATTGTGTATATATATCTTGTGTATATTTCCTATCCTCTCACTGAGGGTACACTCTAAGATACTTTGGCATATTGTCATAAAAATAAAGTACCTTTATTTTTAGTATAACTGTGTATTGTGTTTTCTTATGATATTGTGCATATGACACTAAGTGGTACTGTAGTAGCTTCACACGTCTCCTAGTTCAGCCTAAGCTGCTCTGCTAAGCTACCATTATCTATCAGCCTAAGCTGCTAGACACCCTATACACTAATAAGGGATAACTGGGCCTGGTGCAAGTTGCAAGTACCCCTTGGTACTCACTACAAGCCAGTCCAGCCTCCTACAATGAGGCACATGGGCGAACTAGGAGGATTATAGAACGGACCTTCGGGGTCCTGAAGGCCAGGTTTAGGTGCCTGCATATGACAGGGGGATCCCTCATGTACTCACCAAAGAAGGTGTGTCATATCATCGTGGCCTGCTGTATGCTTCACAATCTTGCATTGCGACGCCATGTGCCTTTCCTGCAGGAGGATGGTCCAGATGGTGGTGTTGTAGCAGCTGTGGAGCCTGTGGAGAGTGAAGAGGAGGAAGACGACGGGGACGACACGGACAACAGGGACACAGTTATACAACAGTATTTTCAGTAGCACACAGGTAAGAATCACCCACGCCATGTTACATTTACTTCTGGCCTCCTGCATCTCTACTTTCTGTGTTTCCCCCCAGTTCCTTTTCACTGATTTTTGACTTTCCCTTTCCTTTTCAGAGCTGTATGACCCTCAGCGTGACTTCTGCTTTGTTTGCCCATGGACTAATGCTTATTGATACTGGTATGTTGTCATCACAATGTAAATGAACATTATTGCACCGTTATGTGTAATACATTTGTAAAGAATACAAGCAGACTCCTGACATTTGAAGTGCAATTGGTGATTTATTTTAAGTGCTGCGTATAGGTCTATGATAGTAAAACGGTGATGGGTGGGGGTGGAGTAATGTCCATGGCAGAGTCCAGTTCTCAGTAGCACAGGTGCATTGCCCATATGCCTGTGGAATAATGGAGCAGGGGCAGTTCAAGGTTGGACAGGGTGACAATGTGGGACAGTGGGATGACATCAGGGGGTATCGTTTGCTGGCGGGGGTCTTGGCATCCTACTCTGTCTTCTTGTGTGATCTCAGGTTCCGCTTGCGGGGTGGTTGATCTTCAGCAGGAGGTGGGGTTCTGGTGGCCTGTCGTGGTGTGGGGGCCTCCTGTCCACTTGCGCCGGCGGAGGTGGTAGGCTGTTCGTCGTCCGGGCTGGTGACAGGGGCCCTTTGGGGTGCCACATGGTCCCGCAATGTGGTGACTATCTGGTTGAGGGCCAGGACGATGGTCCCCATTGCGGTACCGATGTTCCTGAGTTCGTCTCTGAACCCCATGTACCGTTCCTCCTGCTGTGCCTGGATCTCCTGGAACCTGGCCAGTACCGTCGCCATCGTCTCCTGGGAACGGTGGTATGCTCCCATGATGGTGGTGAGGGCCTCTTGGAGAGTGGGTTCCCTGGGCCGGTCAACCCCCTCTCGCACAGCAGCCCTCCCAGTTGCCCTGTCTCCCCGGGCCTCTGTCCCCTGGACGGTGTGCCCACTACCACTGCCCCCAGGTCCCTGTTGTTGTTGGGGTGGTGGGTCAGCCTGGGTGCCCTGTAGTGGCGGACACACCGCTGATTGACGCGTCCTGGAGACAGAGGCATGGGCCCGCTGGGTGGGAGCTGTGCTGGTATTCCCAGAGAGGGTTGGGTCTGCTGTGGCCTGTGTCTGTGTGTGGGGAACCGACTGTCCAGAGGTCCCTGATGGTCCGGGCTGGTCATCAGGTTCTAGGTCGACAGAGCTGCTGTCATCACTGGGGGCCTGTTCTGGGGGCGGGATGGACAAATCTGGACCCTCCTGGCCGGTGTGTTGGCGTTCGGGCCCTGCAGGGGTAAAAGAGTATGGTTATTGCTTCTGTGTGTGCCATGGCGTGCGATTTGTGGGTGCCCTTGTCCCCCAGTGCTGGCATTCCCTTGTGGGAGGAGTTGTGAGGGTGGTTTGTGGGGGGGGATGGGTATGTGCTGTGGTCATGCTTGGGTGATGGGTGTCCATGGTTTGTGTTGGCATTCAGGGATTGGTGTTGTGTTGGGTGGGTTGTGCTGGTGAGACATTGGCAGGGAGGATGTGTGCTGGGGGGTTGGGGGTGAGGGTGGGTGTGTGGATTGGCATGCTGGTGGTTGGGGGGGATGAAGTAGTTGGGATTCGACTGTGGGGACCCAGGTGACATGGCCAGGCCCCAGCAAATGGGGTTCCTGTGCCTGAGATCAGCCCTGGGGAGGGGGACCACACAGCCCTTCTTCCCAAAAATAAAAATAATTAGACTGTACCCAAAAATGGGGGCCCCGAGATCAAGACTGGCATAGGGAGGGGAGGCCACAGGACCCTCCTCCCCAAAAAATAAAAAAAATAGGCCAGGTCTTAGGTGATGGGGTCCCCAGGGCCGAGATAGGCCTTGGAGAGGGACCACATGGCCATGCAGTCCCGCTCCTGGGTGGTTCTCCACCTACCCGGGGTAGGCCATTGAAAATCAGAGGAGAGGGGCACCCAGGTGACATGGCCAGGGCTCAGGGAATGGTGTCCCTGGTGCCTAGGTCGACCAGGTGAGCGGGGCCTGCGCCCCTTCCCAAAAAATAAAAAATATATAATTTGAGGCTGTGCCCCAGAGGATGGGGTCCCCGGTGCCAAAATTGGCCCAGGGAGGAGGTCCACATGGTCCCCTCCCCCCAAAAAATATATGGTTAAGCTAGACCTAAGGGATTGGGTCCCTAGGGCTGAAATCAGCCAGGGGAGGCGAAGCTGTAGGGGCCACATGGCCCCATCCCCCAATAACATTTAAAATGTACAAGTCCAACTTTAGCACCTGTGGTGCCCTGTACATTAACCTTTACCATAACTTCCCTCACTGCCACCCTTTAACAGTGCCCCTCAAGTCTCCATAACAACTCTCTCTCTCAGATGCATTTAATTATTTTATAGTGCCACTTATACCAGTGTGGGATGTCGGAGTATATTATATTCCACCAACATTACACAGAGACAATCATCATACATGTGTAAATCAATGAATATGGAATGTTACATAGAACAGAGGACTACAAGGTGTAGTAGTAAAGTCATCCATACTGATAGGCAGAATAGCTTAAGAGTGCTAGGTGTGGCGAACCACAAACTCAATATTTAAAATGTAACACCATGGTTCTCTTTAATAATAAGGATTGATTTCTACTCAAATTAAACTGTTTTGCAGCAATAGTTTAATGAAAGACTGGGGAAAAAATCATAACTCTCTGATCTATACTTTGAAGTTTGCATGAAGCTTCTTGATTACAGTTAATATCTCACTGTTCTATATTAGGAATTTAACTTCTAATCTGCAAGCATATATTCACATTATGCGCACTTAGTGATCTGCATGGTATGACCTTTTTTGCAGTCGGCATATTAACCCTCTGTTCTAGTGCTACCTTATGATAAGTCAAAACTTCCACTAGGCAAAACTCTCATCTCTCTCCAAGAAGATCATTAATCATGGAGTTGTCTTGAAATTGTTACTGTTGCAGGAAAACTGCTGTAGGCAAGAAACGCAGCATCAGGTGCATTTGAAACCATATTAAACATGTAAACACGGTGCCACCACCTGAAGCCAGCACCTGGTGTGGTGACACTGGTCACACCTAAATATATATTAAGGCCGGGCCCCAGGGGATGGGGTCCCCAGGTCCAAAACTGTCCAGGGGACTGGTGCCATGCAGCCCTCTCCCAATATGAAGCCCCAGAGACATAGTCTGGCACCTATTCTCACACCCAGAGTGGCAGGCTTTGAGGCCAACCCCCACATGCATGGCAAAGGCCATGCAGGCACATGGTTGGTTGACTATAGGGGGTTGGCCTCTGGCCCTGGCCAAAGGCAAGCCCTGCAGCCAACCCCCACTGTGCGTGGCCAAAGGCCATGAGCAGCAGTGGTTGGATTAACATATAGTAATTAAAATTACATTAAAAAACCATAGAAATTCACTGAAAAAAAAAATGTTGCAGGGATGGTATAGTTAGGAAATGAAATTAAAAAAAAGAAATAAATTAACTTATAAAAACAGAAGGTTACAGGGACCTTATAGTTAGGTTCTGAATTTAATTGAAGAAAACCATAGAAATATAGAAGTTATAGTTAGAGGTACTTCAAGTAACAATAAATTGCGCCCTAAGGTAACTAAAACCTGCGCCCATGCCATGCACTGCTAATTATCCACGATATTACAGCACTCATGAAAACTTGTATAAAGTAATTGAAAATATAAATGAAGCATTAGAAGTCAAATTAATGTATAAAGATCTGTGCATGGCGGGGAGTGAGTTATAGTTACTTGCAAGGAGAGGACATACAAAAACAGGAGGGAAATCAAGGAAAGAGCAGTGAAAACAAGAGCAAGCATGAAGAGGGCATTCAAAAATCAGCAAAAGAGTAAGTTGAAAGTAGTAAATATGGGCAAAAAGAACATAGAGGGCACACAAATAATTGGTGTAAAAGCAAGGTGAAAGGAGTGCAAATGAGAGAAAAGCAGGCATAGAGAACACAACACAAAACAAAAATTAAAAAACAAGGTGAAAGCAGTGAGCAGATAAATACAATTGTGTTAAGTGTATTCCTTTAAAAAAAAAAAAAAAAAAAATCAGATCTGCAGTTCCCCTGTGGAACCGCGAACATAAATGGGACCTACTCTATGGTTTTTGTTTTAATCATGTGATTGTAATATATTTGCAGATTCAGAATCAGATTCAACATACTTTTTAAAAATTATTTTATATCTGTATACCATGCAACACTTTTATGTAGGAGGTTAGTATGCACCTATATAAGTGTATATTTAGAAAAGTATACATTTTTTAAAGTAGTAGTGATGTGGTTTATCTTTTTCGCAAATTTGCAAATCTGCAAAAAGATCAGCAAATTCACTTGATGTGACATTGAATCCTTGCTTATGATTGGCCTGATACCTGCCACACCCTTTTTTCAAAGAACCCTACCCAAAAGCTGTTATTTCTCACTGAACAGTGCACATAGTTACACTGCTTGGAATATAGCTTTTGCTTTTCAAGCTTCCAGGTTGTTAGAAGTCTACATTTTGAACATCATGAGCGTATCTGGTCCATCTACTGGTGAAGAGGATCCTCTCCAGCTGCAAGAAGATGAGGAGGAGCAGAGATGATTAATGAAAAACAAAATGAGGCACAGCAGTTTTTTGCCATCACGTCAGGGGAAAAAAAGACACTGCCAAAATTGTGAAATATAACATCTGCAGGGATGAGTTGTCATGTGGCAAAAGTAAGTAGTATAGTCATGGCACAAGTACGATGTGGAAACATCTAAAAACTATCCATGAATGAGCATACCTGAGGATGGGGTATCAACGTTTGCAGCTACTGGGGCTACCCTGTGCACCTCAGCCACTATAACTGTCCTAAACTATGGCACGTGACTACTTACTGCTTGTGATGCCATATCTCTGTTGGCCTAAATAAAACACCATACTTGGTTGCCATCAACAATCATCCATAATAATTGTTTTTTTGGTAGACTAATAAAGTTTTTTCTACACTATTTTGCAGTTAAACAGCCTGTTGTTTTATGTTATGGTTATTTTTGTTTAGTTGTACACCTGTTTTTGGTGATGTATTTAAAGAAATACTAAATCAACCAAAAAATAAAACAATATGGGGGTCATTCCAACCCTGGTGGTCGGTGATAAAGCGGCGGCCAACCCGCCAACAGGCAGGCGGTCAAAAAAAAGGTATTCTGACCCTGGCGGGAACCGCCAACACAGCCCGCCCCTTTAACACTCCGACCGCCACGGCGGGACAGACAAACAGCGCGGCGGTCACCGCCAACAGGCAGGTGGCAGACAATGTACCGCCCACGCTATCACAACTCACCAATCCGCCACCTTTTCTGGGGCAGGAGCCCCGCCGATAAAAACACGGCGGAAACAGACTACAAACGGGAAAACGCTCACCCATACACACTCCACGAGGACGGAGTACAGCATGGAACCCAAATTAAACATCCTACCAGCTATTGTCTACCTGCTCATCTACCACGAGTACGAACGCCGGCGCAGACGACAATGGTGAGTACTGCACCTACGACACAGGGGAGGGGGGAGGAGGAAAGCTTACGGGCACACACATAAGCGCCCCCCCCCCAACTATCTACACACCAATGCAGAGCACCAAGTCACAGTGACACCACCCAAACCCCCCGGAATAATGCAAAGACATAATTAAAGTGAGAAACAACATTTATGTATAAAAGAGGTTCTTTGAAGTCATGGTAAAATAGCAAAATGAATTGTAAAAAATCAAGTAAGAACATTGCGAAACCGATAAACATAGGCAATAAGTCCTACACAGTCACTTAAATTTCCACTGTCTGTGGGCCAAAGTGTATCAACACATGGGCAAAGCCCACACAGGAGACCTGAGTCCGTTGGAGAGAACACTGCTGGGGCATCAGATGACAAAACTACAGGCACCTCAGGGGGAAGGGAAGCGGGGGCACCTCAGCCACATGAGTCCACAACGCCAGATCCACGAAGGGTCCACCATGCCCACTGTGCCATCCTGGGGCGTGCAAAGCCACAGTCTGACAAGTCTCTACAGTGGGTGGTCTGCCCACTGTGCCATCCTGGGGAGTGCAGAGACACAGGCCATCAGGTGGATCACAGATTCCACAGGTAATGGAGGAGGCAGGGTGCCCCGAGTGCAGCGTGAACACTAGCTCGACACAGAACCGGCACTGTCAATGGGCCAGCGGTGCTTGACAGGAAGGGCCCAGCGGAGCGGTGCTTGACAGGAAGGGCCCAGCGGAGCGGTGCTTGAGACGGCGGGGCCCAGCGGAGCGGTGCTTGACAGGAAGGGCCCAGCGGAGCGGTGCTTGACAGGAAGGGCCCAGCGGAGCGGTGCTTGACAGGAAGGGCCCAGCGGAGTGGTGCTTGAGACGGCGGGGCCCAGCGGAGCGGTGCTTGACAGGAAGGGCCCAGCGGAGTGGTGCTTGAGACGGCGGGGCCCAGCGGAGCGGTGCTTGACAGGAAGGGCCCAGCGGAGCGGTGCTTGACAGGAAGGGCCCAGCGGAGCGGTGCTTGAGACGGCGGGGCCCAGTGGAGCGGTGCTTGACAGGAAGGGCCCAGCGGAGCGTTGCTTGATAGGAAGGGCCCAGCGGAGCGGTGCTTGACAGGAAGGGCCCAGCGGAGCGGTGCTTGAGACGGCGGGGCCCAGCGGAGCGGTGCTTGACAGGAAAGGCTCAGCGGAGCGGTGCTTGACAGGAAGGGCCCAGCGGAGCGGGTGGTGCTTGACAGGAAGGGCCCAGCGGAGCGGTGCTTGAGACGGCGGGGCCCAGCGGAGCGGTGCTTGACAGGAAGGGCCCAGCGGAGCGGTGTTTGAGACGGCAGGGCCCAGCGGAGCGGTGCTTGACAGGAAGGGCCCAGCGGAGCGGTGCTTGACAGGAAGGGCCCAGCGGAGCGGTGCTTGACAGGAAGGGCCCAGCGGAGCGGTGCTTGAGACGGCGGGGCCCAGAGGAGCGGTGCCTTTCTGCACGGCGGGGCCCTCTTCAGCAGTGCTTGTCCAGTCATTCAAGGGAGCCAGACCTGGCCAGGACTCCCTGCTTAGTCGCCCTCCGACCGTGCAGTTGCTGGACCCTTCTGTGACGGAGTCCTGGGCCCGTGGGTGTCCTCCCTCACACCGGGGATGGGGCTTGTGGTGCCCGCCTGGTCCGCGCCCCTGCTGGCTGACTTCTCCGCCCTGCTGCCCTTGCCCTCCTTCGATGAGGCTCTCTGGCCCTTGCCTCCCCTGGATGTTGTGGCAGGTGACGGCCCAGGACTTTGCTCCTTGGGGGCAGCCGTGTCAGTCTTCTCGCGGCGGCCCTTGATTTTACGGGTCCTCTTTCCAGGGGGGGGGCTGGCTGTCCCCTTGCTGCTGGCCGATGTATCAGTGCTGGGAAAGGGTGCACAATGGTGACACTTGAAGCAGGGCTGGTGGTGGCTGAGGTGCTCTTCGGACTCTTAGCAGATGGAGGGGGTGGGTCAGGTGGGGCAAAGAGGTTAAGTTTGGAGAGGTAAAGTTTTTTAGGACCAATGTAAAGGGTAGGTGTAGTGGGAATGGGAGTGGAGAAACAGGATGTGGTTGTAGGAGAGTCAGGTGTGCTGTCTTTGGGTGCAGGTGCTTGTGACGTAGGCTGTCGTGAGGTGGTTGGCTGTTGGGTGGGTGGCTGCCTGCGTTTGTGTGTCTTGGAAGAGGGGGTGACAGACACAGTGGGAGAGGACACAGGGGACGTGTAAATGGCAGTGGGGGTGGTGACTGCGTGTGCGGACTGTACTGGAGGGTGTGCTGGTGATGGAAGTACTGGCTGATGGTGGTGTGCATGCAGGTGTGAGTGGAGACGTCACAGGGAGGGAGGAGGGAGACGAGGAGGAGGGGGACACAGGGGTGGTAGTGACTGTTGGCATGTCTGCATCTGGGTGTTGCTTGGGTGAATGCTTGTGTGATGTGTGGTGCTTGTGTCTGGATGAGCTGCCCTTGGATGTTGAGGTGTGTGCAGGCTGGTCTGATGGTGTGGATGGGATAGGCTGAGGAACAGGAGACAGAGACAGGGTGGAGGCAGTTAGAAGAGGGAGGCTGGAAACAGGGACAATGGCTGCCGTCAGTGCTGAGGCCAGAGCATTGAACGATCGTTGATGGGCAGCCTGACCCGAATGAATGCCCTCCAGGTATGCATTGCTCCAATGCACCTCCGTCTCTACCCCCTGGATGGCATTCAAAAGGGTAGACTGCCCAACAATGATGGTCTGTAGGAGGTCAATGACCTCCTCACTGAGGGCAGCAGGGCTAACATGGGCAGGGCCTGAGGTGCCTGGGGCGAAGGAGATGCCCGCCTTCTTGGGCGAGCGGGCACGGAGCGAAGGCTGAGGGGCTGCTGGGAGGGCGGAGCTGGTGCGCTGGGTGGCGGCTGTACCTGTAGAGGTGGGGGGCCCGGATGTTGCCGCCACCGCTAGGGAGCTCCCTTCCGAAGACGTGTCGGTGTCGCTGGTGTCACCACGGGTCCCCGTTGTGGTGCTCCCCTCGCCCTCGGTATCACTGGTGGCCTCGGTGTCTGTACCATGGCCCACCGGGGCCTTGTGAGTTGCAGCTCCCTCGTGCTCCGTTGCCAATTCTCCTCCGCCTGATGATGCTAATGCACACATGCACAAGAAGATAAAGAAAAAGGGTGGGGGGAGAAATAAAAACAGGTTGAGTGCATGCATTGTCAACACCGTTGGCGGAGAGGACAGACACAGGAACCTCATGCACTACGCCGCGCAATCGGGGTACACTACTCAGTACTTGTGACTAGGCCAACAGGTCTATGGACAACAAATGCGCACATGGGTGATGCACCCTACAGAGGTGGGGGGCGAGGCACAGGGCCATGCCTAAAGGAGGGGACTACACTACAGAAAGCGCCCTGGCCTAATGTCACCCACAGCCCTCCTCCCCCACCCAGACGCCTCCACTGCGTGTAAAGATAGCAGAATGTGCTGGTACTCACCCCCTTGTGTCTGCTGTGATGTCCTCACGCGCCCATCCAAATCGGGGTAGGCCACCGCCAGGATTCGGGACATCAGGGGGGTCAAGGTACGACTGGCACCCCTCCTACGTTGGGAGGCCATCCCCAGCAGTGACTCAGCGGTCTTCCTGGTCCCGCGGCGGATGTCCTCCCACCTCTTTCGGCAGTGGGTGCCCCGTCTGTTGTGGACCCCCAGGTCCCGGACTTCCTTGGCGATGGCACGCCAAATGTCGACTTTCTGATGGGCGCTGACCTATTTGACATGTACAGGGTGGGAAAGGAAATTTCAACATTTTTCTGCATGTTAGATGTGATTGCCCCCCCCTCCCCAACCCTGCCATGTGGCACATGCTCTCATCGGTCGTGTCTTGCACTCCTCATTCGCTCCCCACCCCACCATCTTACATCCACCATACACAACCCAGGCATAGCCCATTCAACGTGCACCCAGTGTACTTACCTGTTGGTCTGGAGGACCGTAGAGTAGCGCATACTGGGGCAGGACCCCATCCACAAGTTTCTCCAACTCTTCTGAAGTGAAGGCAGGGGCCCTTTCCCCAGTCGCAGCAGCCATTGTCTCTTCCAGACCGAGGTCACAGCAGCACTTGCAGTATAGGTCCTCTCCTGTGGATGATCAGGTCTCGAGTGATTAAGCAGATAGAAAATGGCGGTCACGCCCGCGGCGGTGCGTACCGCGACCGCCGGCGCACATCGTCATTGGCTCCTGAGACCCATAGGGTTCAATGTTAACCAATGCTGCTTTGCGCCACGGTCTTCGACCGCCTACCGCCACAGTGTGCCACGCCAGCGCAGTGACCTCACATCCCACTGTCACACTTCACAGGTCAGGCAGCCGCCATTTTAAGGGCCCACATGGCATGATTTCTACTGCGTCACACAGGCCTAGGCCTTGCATTGCCACTCATACAAGCCTTTCAATGCATAGCGATTCGTGTACTGTGCAAGCTGTGGGAACGAACCTGTGGGTTGCTTGACTCTGTGCTCCATGTTGTCCTTCCTAGGCACCGTCCGCTGGGACTTGCGAGGAGAAGGATGAATCCTCCTGTGTACGACCGCTGGTGGACCTGTCGACAATGGAAGAACGACATATTAGACTTCAATACCGACTTGACCGAGCCACTATACATGAACTGTGTGCCCAGCTGGAGCCAGACCTGATGTCCCCCATCCTCCAACCCACAGGGATTCCCACTCTGGTGCAGGTTCTGTCAGTACTCCATTTTTTGGCAAGTGGGTCTTTTCAGACAACAGTGGCCATGTCATCAGGGATGTCTCAGCCTATGTTTTCTAAGGTTTTGTCCAGAGTGTTGTCTGCCCTGATGAAATACATGCAGAGATACATTGTTTTCCCTGAGGAGGGTGATTTGGCCACTGTGAAGGGTGATTTCTATGCCCTTGAACATATCCCCAACATCATTGGTGCCATTGATGGGACCCATGTGGCTTTAGTACCCCCAAAAGACAATGAGCAGGTGTACAGAAATTGAAAAAATTACCATTCGATGAATGTCCAGGTGGTTTGTTTGGCTGACCAGTACATCTCCCATCTAAATGCCAAGTTCCCGGGGTCAGTGCATGACGCGTATGTCATGAGAAATAGCAGCATCCCTTATGTGATGGAACAGCTACAGAGACACCGTGTGTGGCTAATAGGTGACTCTGGTTACCCCAACCTGCCTTGGCTATTGACCCCAGTGAGGAATCCCCGGACCAGGGCAGAGGAATGGTACAATGAGGCACATGGGCGAACTAGGAGGATTATAGAACGGACCTTCGGGGTCCTGAAGGCCAGGTTTAGGTGCCTGCATATGACAGGGGGATCCCTCATGTACTCACCAAAGAAGGTGTGTCATATCATCGTGGCCTGCTGTATGCTTCACAATCTTGCATTGCGACGCCATGTGCCTTTCCTGCAGCAGGATGGTCCAGATGGTGGTGTTGTAGCAGCTGTGGAGCCTGTGGAGAGTGAAGAGGAGGAAGACGACGGGGACGACACGGACAACAGGGACACAGTTATACAACAGTATTTTCAGTAGCACACAGGTAAGAATCACCCACGCCATGTTACATTTACTTCTGGCCTCCTGCATCTCTACTTTCTGTGTTTCCCCCCAGTTCCTTTTCACTGATTTTTGACTTTCCCTTCCCTTTTCAGAGCTGTATGACCCTCAGCGTGACTTCTGCTTTGTTTGCCCATGGACTAATGCTTATTGACACTGGTATGTTGTCATCACAATGTAAATGAACATTATTGCACCGTTATGTGTAATACATTTGTAAAGAATACAAGCAGACTCCTGACATTTGAAGTGCAATTGGTGATTTATTTTAAGTGCTGCGTATAGGTCCATGATAGTAAAACGGTGATGGGTGGGGGTGGAGTAATGTCCATGGCAGAGTCCAGTTCTCAGTAGCACAGGTGCATTGCCCATATGCCTGTGGAATAATGGAGCAGGGGCAGTTCAAGGTTGGACAGGGTGACAATGTGGGACAGTGGGATGACATCAGGGGGTATCGTTTGCTGGCGGGGGTCTTGGCATCCTACTCTGTCTTCTTGTGTGATCTCAGGTTCCGCTTGCAGGGTGGTTGATCTTCAGCAGGAGGTGGGGTTCTGGTGGCCTGTCGTGGTGTGGGGGCCTCCTGTCCACTTGCGCCGGCGGAGGTGATAGGCTGTTAGTCGTCCGGGCTGGTGACAGGGGCCCTTTGGGGTGCCACATGGTCCCGCAATGTGGTGACTATCTGGTTGAGGGCCAGGACGTTGGTCCCCATTGCGGTACCGATGTTCCTGAGTTCGTCTCTGAACCCCATGTACCGTTCCTCCTGCTGTGCCTGGATCTCCTGGAACCTGGCCAGTACCGTCGCCATCGTCTCCTGGGAACGGTGGTATGCTCCCATGATGGTGGTGAGGGCCTCTTGGAGAGTGGGTTCCCTGGGCCGGTCAACCCCCTCTCGCACAGCAGCCCTCCCAGTTGCCCTGTCTCCCCGGGCCTCTGTCCCCTGGACGGTGTGCCCACTACCACTGCCCCAGGTCCCTGTTGTTGTTGGGGTGGTGGGTCAGCCTGGGTGCCCTGTAGTGGCGGACACACCGCTGATTGACGCGTCCTGGAGACAGAGGCATGGGCCCGCTGGGTGGGAGCTGTGCTGGTATTCCCAGAGAGGGTTGGGTCTGCTGTGGCCTGTGTCTGTGTGTGGGGAACCGACTGTCCAGAGGTCCCTGATGGTCCGGGCTGGTCATCAGGTTCTAGGTCGACAGAGCTGCTGTCATCACTGGGGGCCTGTTCTGGGGGCGGGATGGACAAATCTGGACCCTCCTGGCCGGTGTGTTGGCGTTCGGGCCCTGCAGGGGTAAAAGAGTATGGTTATTGCTTCTGTGTGTGCCATGGCGTGCGATTTGTGGGTGCCCTTGTCCCCCAGTGCTGGCATTCCCTTGTGGGAGGAGTTGTGAGGGTGGTTTGTGGGGGGGGATGGGTATGTGCTGTGGTCATGCTTGGGTGATGGGTGTCCATGGTTTGTGTTGGCATTCAGGGATTGGTGTTGTGTTGGGTGGGTTGTGCTGGTGAGACATTGGCAGGGAGGATGTGTGCTGGGGGGTTGGGGGTGAGGGTGGGTGTGTGGATTGGCATGCTGGTGGTTGGGGGGGATGAAGTAGTTGGGATTCGACTGTGGGGACCCAGGTGACATGGCCAGGCCCCAGCAAATGGGGTTCCTGTGCCTGAGATCAGCCCTGGGGAGGGGGACCACACAGCCCTTCTTCCCAAAAATAAAAATAATTAGACTGTACCCAAAAATGGGGGCCCCGAGATCAAGACTGGCATAGGGAGGGGAGGCCACAGGACCCTCCTCCCCAAAAAATAAAAAAAATAGGCCAGGTCTTAGGTGATGGGGTCCCCAGGGCCGAGATAGGCCTTGGAGAGGGACCACATGGCCATGCAGTCCCGCTCCTGGGTGGTTCTCCACCTACCCGGGGTAGGCCATTGAAAATCAGAGGAGAGGGGCACCCAGGTGACATGGCCAGGGCTCAGGGAATGGTGTCCCTGGTGCATAGGTCGACCAGGTGAGCGGGGCCTGCGCCCCTTCCCAAAAAATAAAAAATATATAATTTGAGGCTGCGCCCCAGAGGATGGGGTCCCCGGTGCCAAAATTGGCCCAGGGAGGAGGTCCACATGGTCCCCTCCCCCCAAAAAATATATGGTTAAGCTAGACCTAAGGGATTGGGTCCCTAGGGCTGAAATCAGCCAGGGGAGGCGAAGCTGTAGGGGCCACATGGCCCCATCCCCCAATAACATTTAAAATGTACAAGTCCAACTTTAGCACCTGTGGTGCCCTGTACATTAACCTTTACCATAACTTCCCTCACTGCCACCCTTTAACAGTGCCCCTCAAGTCTCCATAACAACTCTCTCTCTCAGATGCATTTAATTATTTTATAGTGCCACTTATACCAGTGTGGGATGTCGGAGTATATTATATTCCACCAACATTACACAGAGACAATCATCATACATGTGTAAATCAATGAATATGGAATGTTACATAGAACAGAGGACTACAAGGTGTAGTAGTAAAGTCATCCATACTGATAGGCAGAATAGCTTAAGAGTGCTAGGTGTGGCGAACCACAAACTCAATATTTAAAATGTAACACCATGGTTCTCTTTAATAATAAGGATTGATTTCTACTCAAATTAAACTGTTTTGCAGCAATAGTTTAATGAAAGACTGGGGAAAAAATCATAACTCTCTGATCTATACTTTGAAGTTTGCATGAAGCTTCTTGATTACAGTTAATATCTCACTGTTCTATATTAGGAATTTAACTTCTAATCTGCAAGCATATATTCACATTATGCGCACTTAGTGATCTGCATGGTATGACCTTTTTTGCAGTCGGCATATTAACCCTCTGTTCTAGTGCTACCTTATGATAAGTCAAAACTTCCACTAGGCAAAACTCTCATCTCTCTCCAAGAAGATCATTAATCATGGAGTTGTCTTGAAATTGTTACTGTTGCAGGAAAACTGCTGTAGGCAAGAAACGCAGCATCAGGTGCATTTGAAACCATATTAAACATGTAAACACGGTGCCACCACCTGAAGCCAGCACCTGGTGTGGTGACACTGGTCACACCTAAATATATATTAAGGCCGGGCCCCAGGGGATGGGGTCCCCAGGTCCAAAACTGTCCAGGGGACTGGTGCCATGCAGCCCTCTCCCAATATGAAGCCCCAGAGACATAGTCTGGCACCTATTCTCACACCCAGAGTGGCAGGCTTTGAGGCCAACCCCCACATGCATGGCAAAGGCCATGCAGGCACATGGTTGGTTGACTATAGGGGGTTGGCCTCTGGCCCTGGCCAAAGGCAAGCCCTGCAGCCAACCCCCACTGTGCGTGGCCAAAGGCCATGAGCAGCAGTGGTTGGATTAACATATAGTAATTAAAATTACATTAAAAAACCATAGAAATTCACTGAAAAAAAAAATGTTGCAGGGATGGTATAGTTAGGAAATGAAATTAAAAAAAAGAAATAAATTAACTTATAAAAACAGAAGGTTACAGGGACCTTATAGTTAGGTTCTGAATTTAATTGAAGAAAACCATAGAAATATAGAAGTTATAGTTAGAGGTACTTCAAGTAACAATAAATTGCGCCCTAAGGTAACTAAAACCTGCGCCCATGCCATGCACTGCTAATTATCCACAATATTACAGCACTCATGAAAACTTGTATAAAGTAATTGAAAATATAAATGAAGCATTAGAAGTCAAATTAATGTATAAAGATCTGTGCATGGCGGGGAGTGAGTTATAGTTACTTGCAAGGAGAGGACATACAAAAACAGGAGGGAAATCAAGGAAAGAGCAGTGAAAACAAGAGCAAGCATGAAGAGGGCATTCAAAAATCAGCAAAAGAGTAAGTTGAAAGTAGTAAATATGGGCAAAAAGAACATAGAGGGCACACAAATAATTGGTGTAAAAGCAAGGTGAAAGGAGTGCAAATGAGAGAAAAGCAGGCATAGAGAACACAACACAAAACAAAAATTAAAAAACAAGGTGAAAGCAGTGAGCAGATAAATACAATTGTGTTAAGTGTATTCCTTTAAAAAAAAAAAAAAAAAAATCAGATCTGCAGTTCCCCTGTGGAACCGCGAACATAGATGGGACCTACTCTATGGTTTTTGTTTTAATCATGTGATTGTAATATATTTGCAGATTCAGAATCAGATTCAACATACTTTTTAAAAATTATTTTATATCTGTATACCATGCAACACTTTTATGTAGGAGGTTAGTATGCACCTATATAAGTGTATATTTAGAAAAGTATACATTTTTTAAAGTAGTAGTGATGTGGTTTATCTTTTTCGCAAATTTGCAAATCTGCAAAAAGATCAGCAAATTCACTTGATGTGACATTGAATCCTTGCTTATGATTGGCCTGATACCTGCCACACCCTTTTTTCAAAGAACCCTACCCAAAAGCTGTTATTTCTCACTGAACAGTGCACATAGTTACACTGCTTGGAATATAGCTTTTGCTTTTCAAGCTTCCAGGTTGTTAGAAGTCTACATTTTGAACATCATGAGCGTATCTGGTCCATCTACTGGTGAAGAGGATCCTCTCCACCTGCAAGAAGATGAGGAGGAGCAGAGATGATTAATGAAAAACAAAATGAGGCACAGCAGTTTTTTGCCATCACGTCAGGGGAAAAAAAGACACTGCCAAAATTGTGAAATATAACATCTGCAGGGATGAGTTGTCATGTGGCAAAAGTAAGTAGTATAGTCATGGCACAAGTACGATGTGGAAACATCTAAAAACTATCCATGAATGAGCATACCTGAGGATGGGGTATCAACGTTTGCAGCTACTGGGGCTACCCTGTGCACCTCAGCCACTATAACTGTCCTAAACTATGGCACGTGACTACTTACTGCTTGTGATGCCATATCTCTGTTGGCCTAAATAAAACACCATACTTGGTTGCCATCAACAATCATCCATAATAATTGTTTTTTTGGTAGACTAATAAAGTTTTTTCTACACTATTTTGCAGTTAAACAGCCTGTTGTTTTATGTTATGGTTATTTTTGTTTAGTTGTACACCTGTTTTTGGTGATGTATTTAAAGAAATACTAAATCAACCAAAAAATAAAACAATATGGGGGTCATTCCAACCCTGGCGGTCGGTGATAAAGCGGTGGCCAACCCGCCAACAGGCAGGCGGTCAAAAAAAAGGTATTCTGACCCTGGCGGGAACCGCCAACACAGCCCGCCACTTTAACACTCCGACCGCCACGGCGGGACAGACAAACAGCGCGGCGGTCACCGCCAACAGGCAGGTGGCAGACAATGTACCGCCCACCCTATCACAACTCACCAATCCGCCACCTTTTCCGGGGCAGGAGCCCCGCCGATAAAAACACGGCGGAAACAGACTACGAACGGGAAAACGCTCACCCATACACACTCCACGAGGACGGAGAACAGCATGGAACCCAAATTAAACATCCTACCAGCTATTGTCTACCTGCTCATCTACCACGAGTACGAACGCCGGCGCAGACGACAATGGTGAGTACTGCACCTACGACACAGGGGAGGGGGGAGGAGGAAAGCTTACGGGCACACACATAAGCGCCCCCCCCCCAACTATCTACACACCAATGCAGAGCACCAAGTCACAGTGACACCACCCAAACCCCCCGGAATAATGCAAAGACATAATTAAAGTGAGAAACAACATTTATGTATAAAAGAGGTTCTTTGAAGTCATGGTAAAATAGCAAAATGAATTGTAAAAAATCAAGTAAGAACATTGCGAAACCGATAAACATAGGCAATAAGTCCTGCACAGTCACTTAAATTTCCACTGTCTGTGGGCCAAAGTGTATCAACACATGGGCAAAGCCCACACAGGAGACCTGAGTCCGTTGGAGAGAACACTGCTGGGGCATCAGATGACAAAACTACAGGCACCTCAGGGGGAAGGGAAGCGGGGGCACCTCAGCCACATGAGTCCACAACGCCAGATCCACGAAGGGTCCACCATGCCCACTGTGCCATCCTGGGGAGTGCAAAGCCACAGTCTGACAAGTCTCTACAGTGGGTGGTCTGCCCACTGTGCCATCCTGGGGAGTGCAGAGACACAGGCCATCAGGTGGATCACAGATTCCACAGGTAATGGAGGAGGCAGGGTGCCCCGAGTGCAGCGTGAACACTAGCTCGACACAGAACCGGCACTGTCAATGGGCCAGCGGTGCTTGACAGGAAGGGCCCAGCGGAGCGGTGCTTGACAGGAAGGGCCCAGCGGAGTGGTGCTTGAGACGGCGGGGCCCAGCGGAGCGGTGCTTGACAGGAAGGGCCCAGCGGAGTGGTGCTTGAGACGGCGGGGCCCAGCGGAGCGGTGCTTGACAGGAAGGGCCCAGCGGAGCGGTGCTTGACAGGAAGGGCCCAGCGGAGCGGTGCTTGAGACGGCGGGGCCCAGTGGAGCGGTGCTTGACAGGAAGGGCCCAGCGGAGCGTTGCTTGACAGGAAGGGCCCAGCGGAGCGGTGCTTGACAGGAAGGGCCCAGCGGAGCGGTGCTTGAGACGGCGGGGCCCAGCGGAGCGGTGCTTGACAGGAAAGGCCCAGCGGAGCGGTGCTTGACAGGAAGGGCCCAGCGGAGCGGGTGGTGCTTGACAGGAAGGGCCCAGTGGAGCGGTGCTTGAGACGGCGGGGCCCAGCAGAGCGGTGCTTGACAGGAAGGGCCCAGCGGAGCGGTGCTTGACAGGAAGGGCCCAGCGGAGCGGTGCTTGAGACGGCAGGGCCCAGCGGAGCGGTGCTTGACAGGAAGGGCCCAGCGGAGCGGTGCTTGACAGGAAGGGCCCAGCGGAGCGGTGCTTGAGACGGCGGGGCCCAGAGGAGCGGTGCCTTTCTGCACGGCGGGGCCCTCTTCAGCAGTGTTTGTCCAGTCATTCAAGGGAGCCAGACCTGGCCAGGACTCCCTGCTTAGTCGCCCTCCGACCGTGCAGTTGCTGGACCCTTCTGTGACGGAGTCCTGGGCCCGTGGGTGTCCTCCCTCACACCCGGGATGGGGCTTGTGGTGCCCTCCTGGTCCGCGCCCCTGCTGGCTGACTTCTCCGCCCTGCTGCCCTTGCCCTCCTTCGATGAGGCTCTCTGGCCCTTGCCTCCCCTGGATGTTGTGGCAGGTGACGGCCCAGGACTTTGCTCCTTGGGGGCAGCCGTGTCAGTCTTCTCGCGGCGGCCCTTGATTTTACGGGTCCTCTTTCCAGGGGGGGGGCTGGCTGTCCCCTTGCTGCTGGCCGATGTATCAGTGCTGGGAAAGGGTGCACAATGGTGACACTTGAAGCAGGGCTGGTGGTGGCTGAGGTGCTCTTCGGACTCTTAGCAGATGGAGGGGGTGGGTCAGGTGGGGCAAAGAGGTTAAGTTTGGAGAGGTAAAGTTTTTTAGGACCAATGTAAAGGGTAGGTGTAGTGGGAATGGGAGTGGAGAAAGAGGATGTGGTTGTAGGAGAGTCAGGTGTGCTGTCTTTGGGTGCAGGTGCTTGTGACGTAGGCTGTCGTGAGGTGGTTGGCTGTTGGGTGGGTGGCTGCCTGCGTTTGTGTGTCTTGGAAGAGGGGGTGACAGACACAGTGGGAGAGGACACAGGGGACGTGTAAATGGCAGTGGGGGTGGTGACTGCACGTGTGCGGACTGTACTGGAGGGTGTGCTGGTGATGGAAGTACTGGCTGATGGTGGTGTGCATGCAGGTGTGAGTGGAGACGTCACAGGGAGGGAGGAGGGAGACGAGGAGGAGGGGGACACAGGGGTGGTAGTGACTGTTGGCATGTCTGCATCTGGGTGTTGCTTGGGTGAATGCTTGTGTGATGTGTGGTGCTTGTTTCTGGATGAGCTGCCCTTGGGTGTTGAGGTGTGTGCAGGCTGGTCTGATGGTGTGGATGGGATAGGCTGAGGAACAGGAGACAGAGACAGGGTGGAGGCAGTTAGAAGAGGGAGGCTGGAAACAGGGACAATGGCTGCCGTCAGTGCTGAGGCCAAAGCATTGAACGATCGTTGATGGGCAGCCTGACCCGAATAAATGCCCTCCAGGTACGCATTGCTCCAATGCACCTCCGTCTCTACCCCCTGGATGGCATTCAAAAGGGTAGACTGCCCAACAATGATGGTCTGTAGGAGGTCAATGACCTCCTCACTGAGGGCCGCAGGGCTAACATGGGCAGGGCCTGAGGTGCCTGGGGTGAAGGAGATGCCCGCCTTCTTGGGCGAGCGGGCACGGAGCGA
Organism: Pleurodeles waltl; assembly: GCF_031143425.1. Lineage (NCBI taxonomy): Eukaryota > Metazoa > Chordata > Amphibia > Caudata > Salamandridae > Pleurodeles > Pleurodeles waltl. The sequence goes on along the minus strand of NC_090444.1, from coordinate 1,517,836,291 downwards.
AGGCTGAGGGGCTGCTGGGAGGGCGGAGCTGGTGCGCTGGGTGGCGGCTGTACCTGTAGAGGCGGGGGGCCCGGATGTTGCCGCCACCGCTAGGGAGCTCCCTTCCGAGGACGTGTCGGTGTCGCTGGTGTCACCACGGGTCCCCGTTGTGGTGCTCCCCTCGCCCTCGGTATCACTGGTGACCTCGGTGTCTGTACCATGGCCCACCGGGGCCTTGTGAGTTGCAGCTCCCTCGTGCTCCGTTGCCAATTCTCCTCCGCCTGATGATGCTAATGCACACATGCACAAGAAGATAAAGAAAAAGGGTGGGGGGAGAAATAAAAACAGGTTGAGTGCATGCATTGTCAACACCGTTGGCGGAGAGGACAGACACAGGAACCTCATGCACTACGCCGCGCAATCGGGGTACACTACTCAGTACTTGTGACTAGGCCAACAGGTCTATGGACAACAAATGCGCACATGGGTGATGCTGGACCATGGATTGCTGTACTTGGCACCCTACAGAGGTGGGGGGCGAGGCACAGGGCCATGCCTAAAGGAGGGGACTACACTACAGAAAGCGCCCTGGCCTAATGTCACCCACAGCCCTCCTCCCCCACCCAGACGCCTCCACTGCGTGTAAAGATAGCAGAATGTGCTGGTACTCACCCCCTTGTGTCTGCTGTGATGTCCTCACGCGCCCATCCAAATCGGGGTAGGCCACCGCCAGGATTCGGGACATCAGGGGGGTCAAGGTACGACTGGCACCCCTCCTACGTTGGGAGGCCATCCCCAGCAGTGACTCAGCGGTCTTCCTGGTCCCGCAGCGGATGTCCTCCCACCTCTTTCGGCAGTGGGTGCCCCGTCTGTTGTGGACCCCCAGGTCCCGGACTTCCTTGGCGATGGCACGCCAAATGTCGACTTTCTGATGGGCGCTGACCTATTTGACATGTACAGGGTGGGAAAGGAAATTTCAACATTTTTCTGCATGTTAGATGTGATTGCCCCCCCCTCCCCAACCCTGCCATGTGGCACATGCTCTCATCTGTCGTGCCTTGCACTCCTCATTCGCTCCCCACCCCACCATCTTACATCCACCATACACAACCCAGGCATAGCCCATTCAACGTGCACCCTGTGTACTTACCTGTTGGTCTGGAGGACCGTAGAGTAGCGCATACTGGGGCAGGACCCCATCCACAAGTTTCTCCAACTCTTCTGAAGTGAAGGCAGGGGCCCTTTCCCCAGTCGCAGCAGCCATTGTCTCTTCCAGACCGAGGTCACAGCAGCACTTGCAGTATAGGTCCTCTCCTGTGGATGATCAGGTCTCGAGTGATTAATCAGAAAGAAAATGGCGGTCACGCCCGCGGCGGTGCGTACCGCGACCGCCGGCGCACATCGTCATTGGCTCCTGAGACCCATAGGGTTCAATGTTAACCAATGCTGCTTTGCGCCACGGTCTTCGACCGCCTACCGCCACAGTGTGCCACGCCAGCGCAGTGACCTCACATCCCACTGTCACACTTCACAGGTCAGGCAGCCGCCATTTTAAGGGCCCACATGGCATGATTTCTACTGCGTCACACAGGCCTAGGCCTTGCATTGCCACTCATACAAGCCTTTCAATGCATAGCGATTTGTGTACTGTGCAAGCTGTGGGAACGAACCTGTGGGTTGCTTGACTCTGTGCTCCATGTTGTCCTTCCTAGGCACCGTCCGCTGGGACTTGCGAGGAGAAGGATGAATCCTCCCGTGTACGACCGCTGGTGGACCTGTCGACAATGGAAGAACGACATATTATACTTCAATACCGACTTGACCGAGCCACTATACATGAACTGTGTGCCCAGCTGGAGCCAGACCTGATGTCCCCCATCCGCCAACCCACAGGGATTCCCCCTCTGGTGCAGGTTCTGTCAGTACTCCATTTTTTGGCAAGTGGGTCTTTTCAGACAACAGTGGCCATGTCAAAAGGGATGTCTCAGCCTATGTTTTCTAAGGTTTTGTCCAGAGTGTTGTCTGCCCTGATGAAATACATGCGGAGATACATTGTTTTCCCTGAGGAGGGTGATTTGGCCACTGTGAAGGGTGATTTCTATGCCCTTGAACATATCCCCAACATCATTGGTGCCATTGATGGGACCCATGTGGCTTTAGTACCCCCAAAAGACAATGAGCAGGTGTACAGAAATAGAAAAAATTACCATTCGATGAATGTCCAGGTGGTTTGTTTGGCTGACCAGTACATCTCCCATCTAAATGCCAAGTTCCCGGGGTCAGTGCATGACGCGTATGTCATGAGAAATAGCAGCATCCCTTATGTGATGGAACAGCTACAGAGACACCGTGTGTGGCTAATAGGTGACTCTGGTTACCCCAACCTGCCTTGGCTATTGACCCCAGTGAGGAATCCCCGGACCAGGGCAGAGGAATGGTACAATGAGGCACATGGGCAAACTAGGAGGATTATAGAACGGACCTTCGGGGTCCTGAAGGCCAGGTTTAGGTGCCTGCATATGACAGGGGGATCCCTCATGTACTCACCAAAGAAGGTGTGTCATATCATCGTGGCCTGCTGTATGCTTCACAATCTTGCATTGCGACGCCATGTGCCTTTCCTGCAGGAGGATGGTCCAGATGGTGGTGTTGTAGCAGCTGTGGAGCCTGTGGAGAGTGAAGAGGAGGAAGACGACGGGGACGACACGGACAACAGGGACACAGTTATACAACAGTATTTTCAGTAGCACACAGGTAAGAATCACCCACGCCATGTTACATTTACTTCTGGCCTCCTGCATCTCTACTTTCTGTGTTTCCCCCCAGTTCCTTTTCACTGATTTTTGACTTTCCCTTCCCTTTTCAGAGCTGTATGACCCTCAGCGTGACTTCTGCTTTGTTTGCCCATGGACTAATGCTTATTGACACTGGTATGTTGTCATCACAATGTAAATGAACATTATTGCACCGTTATGTGTAATACATTTGTAAAGAATACAAGCAGACTCCTGACATTTGAAGTGCAATTGGTGATTTATTTTAAGTGCTGCGTATAGGTCCATGATAGTAAAACGGTGATGGGTGGGGGTGGAGTAATGTCCATGGCAGAGTCCAGTTCTCAGTAGCACAGGTGCATTGCCCATATGCCTGTGGAATAATGGAGCAGGGGCAGTTCAAGGTTGGACAGGGTGACAATGTGGGACAGTGGGATGACATCAGGGGGTATCGTTTGCTGGCGGGGGTCTTGGCATCCTACTCTGTCTTCTTGTGTGATCTCAGGTTCCGCTTGCGGGGTGGTTGATCTTCAGCAGGAGGTGGGGTTCTGGTGGCCTGTCGTGGTGTGGGGGCCTCCTGTCCACTTGCGCCGGCGGAGGTGGTAGGCTGTTCGTCGTCCGGGCTGGTGACAGGGGCCCTTTGGGGTGCCACATGGTCCCGCAATGTGGTGACTATCTGGTTGAGGGCCAGGACGATGGTCCCCATTGCGGTACCGATGTTCCTGAGTTCGTCTCTGAACCCCATGTACCGTTCCTCCTGCTGTGCCTGGATCTCCTGGAACCTGGCCAGTACCGTCGCCATCGTCTCCTGGGAACGGTGGTATGCTCCCATGATGGTGGTGAGGGCCTCCTGGAGAGTGGGTTCCCTGGGCCGGTCAACCCCCTCTCGCACAGCAGCCCTCCCAGTTGCCCTGTCTCCCCGGGCCTCTGTCCCCTGGACGGTGTGCCCACTACCACTGCCCCCAGGTCCCTGTTGTTGTTGGGGTGGTGGGTCAGCCTGGGTGCCCTGTAGTGGCGGACACACCGCTGATTGACGCGTCCTGGAGACAGAGGCATGGGCCCGCTGGGTGGGAGCTGTGCTGTTATTCCCAGAGAGGGTTGGGTCTGCTGTGGCCTGTGTCTGTGTGTGGGGAACCGACTGTCCAGAGGTCCCTGATGGTCCGGGCTGGTCATCAGGTTCTAGGTCGACAGAGCTGCTGTCATCACTGGGGGCCTGTTCTGGGGGCGGGATGGACAAATCTGGACCCTCCTGGCCGGTGTGTTGGTGTTCGGGCCCTGCAGGGGTAAAAGAGTATGGTTATTGCTTCTGTGTGTGCCATGGCGTGCGATTTGTGGGTGCCCTTGTCCCCCAGTGCTGGCATTCCCTTGTGGGAGGAGTTGTGAGGGTGGTTTGTGGGGGGGGATGGGTATGTGCTGTGGTCATGCTTGGGTGATGGGTGTCCATGGTTTGTGTTGGCATTCAGGGATTGGTGTTGTGTTGGGTGGGTTGTGCTGGTGAGACATTGGCAGGGAGGATGTGTGCTGGGGGGTTGGGGGTGAGGGTGGGTGTGTGGATTGGCATGCTGGTGGTTGGGGGGGATGAAGTAGTTGGGATTCGACTTACCAGAGTCCATTCCTCCACCTACTCCAGCGAGGCCCTCAGGATGCAGGATGTTCAAGACCTCTTGCTCCCATGCTGTGAATTCGGGTGGAGTGGGTGGGGGTCCGCCGCCAGTCTTCTGCACAGTGATGTTGTTTCTTGACACCATCGACCGCACCTTCCCCCGTAGGTCGTTCCAGCGTTTTCGGATGTCTTCCCGGTTTCTGGGATGCTGTCCCACAGCGTTGACCCTGTCAACGATCCTTTGCCATAGCTCCACCTTCCTGGCTATTGTGGTGTGCTGCACCTGTGTGCGGAATAGCTGGGGCTCTACCCTAATTATTTCCTCCACCATGACCCTGAGTTCTTGGTCCGAGAACCTGGGGTGTCTTTGGGGTGCCATGGGGTGGTGTGGGGTGGTGTTTGTGGTGATGAGTGTGGTGGTGTGTGGGGTTTTGTGCGTGGATGTAGTGTGGGTGATGATGTTGTGTTCCTCTGTGTGTTGGGGTTTTCGATAGCTGTGCTCTCTCTCTCTCTCTCTCGCCTTCTCTCCGAATTTCTAGTAGTGGGGGTTTGTGGGTGATGTGGGTGTGTGTTTTATAGTTGATTGGATGTGTGGGTGTGGTGTGTGTATGTGTATCAGGTGTGTGTATTTCGAATTGTCCAATGTGGCAGTGTTTTGTAAAGGTGTGTGTATTTTGACCGCGGCTGTGTGTACCGCCAATGGAATACCGCGGTTGAAAGACCGCCGTGTGGATTCGTGGGTCGTAATGGCATGGGCGTGTTTGTGTTGGCGTGACGGTGGAGGTTTGGTCATCTCCAGTTTATCACTGTCCGCTGATGAGGCGGCCTTCCGTGGATGTCGGGTTTTTGGCGGTTTGGCAGTTGTGGGTCAGAATGAACGTGGCAGTTTACCGCGGCCGCTGCAGTAGAATGGCGGACTTCTGACCGGTGGTAAGAGCCTTTTACCGCCGAGGTCAGAATGACCCCCTATATGTTTAGAAGCAAAAAAGGGTCTCTTTGGAAAGAGACCAGCTACGCAAAAGAAAAACTGAGTTTGTCATTTTCCTTCTTTCAAATATGTATAAAGTATTTCTGAATGACTTGCTGTGTATGGGTATACATGAGTGTGTGAACTGGTATGTCACTATATGCATCAGTGTATGTTTGGGTATTCTAATAAATGCATCACTGTGCATCTGACTGTGTTATTATATGGAACAGTGTGTAACTGAGTATGTTAGTGGAAACATGAGTGTGTGCCTGTGTGTTGGAAAGTGGATTATTGGTAAGGGCGGGTAGGTACCTACATTTATCTATAGGCCACAAACCCCCACTAGGTCCAGTCAAGGTCTGAATAAATGAATCCTTGCTCAACCCTTGGAAGCTTGGCCCACAAGCAAGTTAGGCTTAACTTAGTAGACTGGTGTGTAAAGCATTTAATATCCAAAAAACAGTAAATAAGTAAAACACAACACACAATAAAAATCTAACACCAATGTATAAAAATAGAAAGCATGATTATATTTAAAATGACACCAAAACAACAAAAATTCAATTTAAGGAACGGGGATATTAAATTTTAAAAATTACATGAAAAATAGCTTTCTAGCACCTATAGCTCAAAAGAGCCAACCTGGGGTATCTGGGTGCACTCGGCCGGGGCCGGGGCAAAGTCAAAATTTGAGGCTGACCACGATGGAGCCCTGCTTGGATATACTGAGCTGGAGGCCTCAGTTAAAGTTTTACCTTCACACTCACAAAATTTCTTGGAGATTTTCTTTGACTGGGGCAAAGTCACAAGTTGAGGCTGACTGCAATGGAGCCCTCCTCGGATACACTGCATGGGAGGCGTCGGTCAAAGTTTTACCTTCAAATTTATAAACTTTTCTTAAGCTTTTCTTCCCTGATGTCAGTCATTCCTCCACAGCAAGCAGATTTCAATGCAATGTCATTGGATTGCCTTCATTCAAGCCCCCAGTCAAATCCTGGAAATCTGGGGCTCCAGAGATTTTCAGCTGGACAAACCTGCAATTTAGGCCAGGTCATGGATGACAGTGGCCGGCTTGACTGTCAACATCAGGTCGGGCCTCTTATGAAGCTTTTTTGCAAAGTTGCTCCGAACTTCCCCAAACCTCTGGATATTCTTCCAGAAATACCTTTTGGATCCTCATAGTGTTCACAAACTTGTTCCAAGTTTCCAGAAGCTCTGAGTTGCTCCTTGGAAGTTGGGACTTCAGTTCTCAGAATGCACCTGGTCAGAATCCTCAAATGGCCACTGGACACTGATCAGCTGGGATTTTCTGCAGGACTTGATGCAGGGGACTCTGGACAGCTCCTTTGTATGTACCTGTTGCATAGATGGAGTCCACTCCTGGAGGCACAGAAGCAAGGCAAAGTCATTTGCTTGTTGAAGCCCAAAGTGTACAGCTGGTGCAGTCCTTCTGAGTGCAATGTCCAGGTGCAGGTCCGGGGTTCAGGAGGGTAGTCCTTCTTCTTCCAGTATCTTCTTCGAGCAGGGACCTCAGATGGGGGCAGCTCTGCCATATTTATCCTTGCTCCTGGGTGTGGGAAGCAGAGGATGGTCCTGTCTGATAGAGTACTGGCCACCAGCTTCTTGAGTAACCGCTTCCTGGGAATTATGGCAAAAATCAATCCCAGGGAGCAACATTTTTCAAAAATACAAGATGGCAAAATTCACTCTTAGAGTTTAAATCTGTCTGAGTTCACCCACTGGTGTGGCTACCTTTCCCTTAACACATCCCTTTCCAGCCCCTCTCCTAATCTAATCATAAGACTCCTGGCTATCTGGGGCTGCAAGAATTGGGGGAGGTCCAGTTTCTGTCCCAAGTGGCTTTCCCTTCTTAGAAGATCAGTTTGACTTTTCTTCCCCCAACCTGTTCTGCCATCTGCTGTAGCAGTTCTCCTCCTACCATATGCTTCCTTTGTATCAACCCAGGCCACTTCACACCACATCAAGGCAGCCTGGCTCTGGCTTCCAGCAGCTGACTAATCAGGAAAGGGCACTACAGGGCTGAATTTGGTAACTTTTAGAAAGAGTTCTAAAACTCTTTCACTGTGCTAGGTATATTAAATTCAACATTGGCAAGTTGTTGGATTTATTATACCATTTAATTTGGCACCAAACCTGCTATATATTGCTCATTATTCTCAAAAATAAGACTTCATTATTTTAAAATAAAGTCTCTCCATGTTAGCCCATGGGGCCCATTGACTACAATGGGGAAAAACAAATGTGACTGTTTTCTCTCACTAGGGATTGTAAAACATCTTTTATAAAGTCCCTGCTTATATTTACACTGAACCCAACCCTGGGGGCACGTAGGGCAGACCTTAGGGGTGTAAAATAAGGTAGTTTAGCACTTTGGAAGTACTTTTAACCCCAAAGTCAAATTAGGGTCAGCTTTAACTTATAAGCAGCCAGCAATGCACACCTGCCTTTAAACTGACACCATAGCAGTGTACCCATGGGTGACCTATCTATCCTGGGGGCCCTAAACCTACATGCCCCACCATATATTAGGGACCTGTAGGTAGGTTGTCAGAACCAATTAAAATTATGCTTAATTTGCATATACCATTTTACACTGTGCACTGGCCTGGGACTGGTTAGCAGTGCCCAGGGCACAGTCAGAGGCAGTACCCACCAGTATCAGTCCAAAGGTTTTGGGGGGTGTTCAGGGCAAAAAGGATTACTTGGGCATGTTATTTTATGCACAAGTGAGTGCTTGGTTATGTCAGTGTATCCATGCGTGTATTCCTAGATGTGTCAGTGTATGCATCAGTGTGTGTCTGGGTGTCTGGGTGTATCCCAGTGTATGTGACAGCACGTGCCTGGGTGTGTCAGTGTTTGTATCAGAGAGAGCCCTGGTATGTCAGTGTATGCATGTGTATGTTACTGGGTATGGCAGTATATGCATGAGTGCGTCTCTGGGTATGTAAGTGTATGCATGAATGTGTGTCCGGGTATATAGGTGTACATGTGACTGTATGTCTAGGTATGTTAGTGTATGTGCTAGATGGTGCCTGTGTGTTAGTATATGCATTAGAGTGTGCCTAAATATATCAGTATATGTGTCGATATGTGCCTGGGTGTGTCAGTGTTTATTTTAGTGTGTGCTTGTGTATGCCAGTATATGCATGAGTGTTTCTCTGGGTACGTCAGTGTATGCATGAGTGTATACTTGGATTTTTCAGTGCATGCATCAGTGTGGATGTCGAAGTGTGGGTGTCAGTGTGTGCCTGGATGTGTCAGGGTTTGTATCAGTGGGTGCCTACGTATGCCAGTGTATACATGAGTGTGTGCCTTGGTGTGTCAGTGTATGTTTCAGTATGTGACGGGTGTGTCAGCATATGTGTCAGTGTGTGCCTAGGTGTGTCAGTGTATACATCAGTGTGAGCATTGGTATGTCAGTGTATGCATGAGTGTGTCTCTGGGTATGTCAATGTAAGCTTGAGGTAAGCTTGAGTGTATGTATGATTTTGTGCCTGGGTATGTTAGTCCATGTGTTAGTGGATACCTGGGTCTGTCAGTGTATGCATTAGGGTGTGCCTGGGTGTGTTAGTGTATGTGTCAGTGTATGCCTGGGTGTAGGAGGCTGGCCTGGCTTATAGTGGGTACCAATGGTACTTACACCTTGTGCCAGGTCCAGTTATCCCTTATTAGTAGATTAGTAGTGTTCTAACTGCTTAGGCTGATAGAGATAGCTATAGCAGAGCAGCCAAGGCTGAACTAGGAGACATGCAAAGCTCCTACTATACAACTTATATCATATAGGTACTATATCATAAGAAACACAATACTCAGGGTTACTAAAAATAAAGGTACTCTATTTTAGTGACAATGTACCAAAAATATCTCAGAGGATATACTCCAAGGGTCCTCAAACTATGGCCTGCGGGCTGGATCCGGCCCACCATGGTCCTGGATCCGGCACGCCAGGGTCCTGAACCCCAGGGGCCTTGTCAACGCGACAGGGCCCCATTAAAAAATTGCAGCCCAAGGGATTGGGAGGAAGTGATGGCCGGTCACTTCCCCCCAGCTACCTCCACGCAGGAGGTAAGAGACAAGCCTTTGCGTGTCTAGGGGCCCGGTCAGCACTGCTGTATAGTGCGACCGGGCCCAAGGTAATGGGAGAAGGTGACGGACGGTCACTTCCCCCGTTCCCTCCGCGCAGGAAGGAAGAGACAAGCCTTTGCTTGTCTGAGAGACCGGTCAGTGCTGCTGCATAGCGCGACCGGGCCCATTAAAAAAATGCAGGCCCAAGGAAGGTAATGGGAGGAAGTGACGGCAGGTCACTTCCTCCCCGCTCCCTCCGCGTGGGAGGGAAGAGACAAGCCATGAGGACAGGAGAGCCACGCCGACTTCCATGAGCCACAGCCACCCTCCAGCAAAAAAAAAGGTAAGAAAAATTAGCTGTGTGCATATGCATGTCTGTTAGTATGTATGTATATGTATGTATGCCAGTATGTATGTCTGTATCTGTATGTATGTCTGTATATATTTGTTTGTATGTCAGTATGTATATGTCTATCTGTGTGTATGTATGTATGTGTATGTATGTCAGTATGTATGTTTGTGTGTATGTATGTCAGTATGTATGGGTATGTGTATGTATGTATGTCAGTATGTGTATGTCTGTTTGTCAAAATTAATTGCATCCAGCAAAATCAATTGCCACAAGTGTGTTCCCAATAATTGGGCATAACACAAATGTTGATGTTTACTGTATGTTTGATGTATTTTGCATTAATTGGATCCCACTGCCCACCCTCCATCCATAAGTGTTTCCTGTGAACGTAGGAAGCTTGTCCACTATTAGAGGCTTCTTTGGCAAGCAAGCTAGGACAGTGATGAAGCATGACACCCAGGAGGGTGTTTGAGGTCATTCTTTACAAATTATTGTAATAAGTGCCTGCTAGTGAGAGAGCTTGTGTGTGTGTGTGTGCCTGCTAGTGAATGAGCTTGTGTGTGTGTGTGTGTGTCTGCTAGTGAGTGAGCTTGTGTGCATGTGTGTGTGTGCCTGCTAGTGAATGAGTTTGTGTGTGTGTCTGCTAGTGAGTGAGCTTGTATGTGTGTGTGTGCCTACTAGTGAATGAGCTTGTGTGTGTGTGTGTCTGCTAGTGAGTGAGCTTGTGTGTGTGCCTGCTAGTGAGTGAGCTTGTGCGTTACTGCTGAGCACTGACCATTTGAGTTACTGCTTAGCGCTGACATTTTTTATTTTTGTTTAGTCATTATTGCTGGTATATTGTTTTTGTAGCTGTGTATTTTTTGGTATTTTACCAATAGCAATTTTTTATCCCTAGGAAATCATTATGTCAACAAAAAGAAAAATTGACTCTGAGTGCAGGGTATTCAAAGAACAGTGGACTTACGATGACTTTTTCACATAGTACAAAGAAAGAGCTGTTTGTCTAATATGCCAGAATTTAGTGTCTGTGTTCAAGGAATACAATTTGTGTTGACACTATAAAACTCAACATAAAGATCAATATGATTGCTTGGTCGGACGAGTGAGTAAAGATAAAATATTAAAACTGAAAAATGGATTGACAATTCAGCAACATACTTTTGTGAAGCAAAAGCAGCTAAATATATCCTCATTGCGAGCAAGTTTTCAAGTTGCCAAGCTCATAGCGCGCACTGGCAGACCTTTCGTAGAGGGAGAATTTGTTATAGAATGCCTTCTTTCTGTTGCCAAAGAGATGTGCCAGAGAAGGCTGATTTATTTAGTACAGTTACTCTTTCAGGACCTACAATTACACGAAGGAGTGAAGAAATGGGGGAAAATTTTCATCTGCATTTGAAATACTCCTCAAAAAAACGTTGTTATTTTCCATTGGCACTCGACGAAAGCAATGATGTTCGTGATTCGGCACAACTTCTAATTTTCATTCGTGGGACAAATGATTATTTTGAAGTCACAGAGGAGTTTGCTGCACTGAAAAGCATCAAAGGAACAAAAACAGGAGAGGATATCTATGAAAAAGTTTGCCAAACTGTGAATGATTTGGAGGCTGGAATGGGCTAAACTAGCCAGTGTGACACTAATGGTGCTCCTAGCATGGTGGGGTCTATGAAAGGAGTGGTTGCACGCATTAAGAAAGAGATGGACAAACACAACCATTCACATCCAATAGCCATACACTGCCACATCCACCAACAAGCACTGAAGTTGGACTCTGTCATGAAAATCGTGGTATCTTCTGTTAACTTCATTAGAGCTCCTGCACTAAACCACAGACAGTTTCAGAAATTTCTGTCTGAGCTAAATGTTGCCTATGGAGATATTTTGTACCACACAGAGGTCCATTGGCTGAGTATGAGGGAGAGTTTCGAAATGTTTTTTTGACTTACTTCCACAAGTTTCTGATTTTATGCTTTCAAAAACCAAAGAAGTACCAGAGCTCAAAGATGCAGAATGGAAATGGCACCTTGCCTTTCTGACAGATATAACAGAGCTACTCAGCAGTTTCAATATTCAACTTCAAGGAAAGGGGAAGCTCATCTGTGATATGCATTCACATGTGAAAGCATTTCAAGTAAAATTAGACCTCCTCATTAAACAAGTGAAGGAGGAAAACTTCTGCCATCTCCCCATGTAGGAAGGTTGCCTCTTTCTAACCTTGTTACCCCCACTTGTGGCCTGTTTGTGAGTCTATGTCAGGGTGTTTTTACTGTCTCACTGGGATCCTGCTAGCCAGGGCCCCAGTGCTCTTAGTGGAAAACCTATGTTGTCAGTGTGGTTGATATGTGTCACTGGGATCCTGCTAGCCAGGACCCCAGTGCTCATGCGTTTGTAGCCTATATGTGTTCCCTGTGTGGTGCCTAACTGTATCACTGAAGCTCTGCTAACCAGAACCTCAGTGTTTATGCTCTCTCTGCTTTTAAATTTGTCACTGCAGGCTAGTGACTAATTTTACCAATTCTGATTGGCACACTGGAACACCCTTATAATTCCCTAGTATATGGTACTTAGGTACCGAGGGAATTGGGGTTCCAGGAGATCCCTATGAGCTGCAGCATTTATTTTGCCACCCATAGGGAGCTCAGACAATTCTTACTCAGGACTGCCACTGCAGCCTGAGTGAAATGACGTCCACGTTATTTCACAGCCATTTTACACTGCACTTAAGTAACTTATAAGTCACCTATATGTCTAACCCTCACTTAGTGAAGGTTAGATGCAAAGTTACTTAGTGTGTGGGCACCCTGGCACCAGCCAAGGTGCCCCCACGTTGTTCAGGGCAAATTCCCCGGACTTTGTGAGTGCGGGGAGACCATTACACGCGTGCACTACATATAGGTCAATATCTATATGTAGCGTCACAATGGTAACTCCGAACATGGCCATGTAACATGTCTAAGATCATGGAATTATAACACCCCAATACCATTCTGGTGTTAGGGGGACAATTTCAGGATCCCCTGGGTCTCTAGCACAGAACCCGGGTACTGCCAAACTGCCTTTCCGGGGTTTCACTGCAGCTGCTGCCAACCCCTCAGACAGGATTCTGCCCTCCTGGGGTCCAGGCAGCCCTGGCCCAGGAAGGCAGAACAAAGGATTTCCTCTGAGAGAGGGTGTTACACCCTCTCCCTTTAGAAATAGGTGTGAAGGGCTGGGGAGGAGTAGCCTCCCCCAGCCTCTGGAAATGCTTTGATGGGCAAAGATGGTGCCCATCTCTGCATAAGCCAGTCTACACCGGTTCAGGGATCCCCCAGCCCTGCTCTGGTGCGAAACTGGACAATGGAAAGGGGAGTGACCACTCCCCTGACCTACACCTCCCAGGGGAGGTGCCCAGAGCTCCTCCAGCGTGCCCCAGACCTCTGCCATCTTGGATTCAGAGGTGTGCTGGCACACTGGACTGCTCTGAGTGGCCAGGGCCAGCAGGTGATGTCAGAGACTCCTTCTGATAGGCTCTTACCTGTGTTACTATCCTATCCTCCTTCCTAGGTAGCCAAACCTCCTTTTCTGGCTATTTAGGGTCTCTGCTTTGGGGAATTCTTCAGATACCGAATGCACGAGCTCACCAGAGTTCCTCTGCACTTCTCTCTTCACCTTCTGCCAAAGGATCGACCGCTGACTGCTCAGGACGCCTGCAAAACCGCAACAAAGTAGCAAAGACGACTACTGCAACCTTGTATCGCTTCATCCTGCCTGCTTTCTCGCCTGTTTCCAGGTGGTGCATGCTCTGGGGGTAGCCTACCTCCTTCTTGCACCAGGAGCTCTGAAGAAATCTCCTGTGGGTCGACGGAATCTTCCCTGTGCAACCGCAGGCAACAAAAGACTGCATCACAGATCCTCTGGGTCACCTCTCAGCATGACAAACGTGGTCCCTGGAACTCAGCAACTCTGTCCAAGTGACTCCCACAGTCCAGTGACTCTTCAGTCCAAGTTTGGTGGAGGTAAGTCCTTGCCTCCCTACGCTAGACTGCATTGCTGGGTACTGTGTGATTTGCAGCTGCTCTGGCTCCTGTGCACTATTCCAGGATTTCCTTCATGCACAGCCAAGCCTGGGTCCCTGACACTCTAACCTGCAGTGCACAACCTTCTGAGTTGTCCTCCGGCGTCGTGGGACTCCCTTTTCTGACTTTGGGTGGACTCCGGTTCACTCCTCTTCCAAGTGCCTGTTCTGGTACTTCTGCAGGAGCTGCCTGCTTCTGTGAGAGCTCCCTGACTTGCTGGGCGCCCCCTCTGTCTCCTAATCCAAGTGGCGACATCCTGGTCCCTCCTGGGCCACAGCAGCATCCAAAAACCCTAACCGTGACCCTTGCAGCTAGCAAGGTTTGTTTGTGGTCTTTCTGCGTGGGAACACCTCTGCAAGCTTCTTCACGACGTGGGACATCCATCCTCCAAAGGGGAAGTTCCTAGTCCTCTTCGTTCTTGCAGAATCCACAGCTTCTACCATCTGGTGGCAGCTTCTTTGCACCCTCAGCTGGCATTTCCTGGGCATCTGCCCTCTCTCGACATTGTTGCGACTCTTGGACTTGGTCCCCTTGTTTCACAGGTACTCAGGTCCAGAAATCCACTGTTGTTGCATTGCTGGTGTTGGTCTTCCTTGCAGAATCCCCCTATCACGACTTCTGTGCTCTCTGGGGGTTATAGGTGCACTTTACACCTAAGTTTCAGGGTCTTGGGGTGGGATATTTTTCTAACCCTCACTGTTTTCTTACAATCCCAGCGACCCTCTACAAACTCACATAGGTTTGGGGTCCATTCGTGGTTCGCATTCCACTTTTGGAGTATATGGTTTGTGTTGCCCCTATACCTATGTGCTCCTATTGCAATCTATTGTAACTTTACACTGCTTGCATTACTTCCTTTTGCTATTACTGCATATTTTTGGTATTGTGTAAATTTATCTTGTGTATATTTGGCATCCTCATACTGTGGGTAGTCACTGAGATACTTTTGGCATATTGTCATAAAAATAAAGTACCTTTATTTTTAGTATATCTGTGTATTGTGTTTTCTTATGATATTGTGCATATGACACCAGTGGTATAGTAGGAGCTTTGCATGTCTCCTAGTTCTGCCTAAGCTGCTCTGCTATAGCTACTTCTATCAGCCTAAGCTGCTAGAAACACCTCTTCTACACTAATAAGGGATAACTGGACCTGGTACAGAGTGTAAGTACCCCTTGGTACCCACTACAAGCCAGGCCAGCCTCCTACATTGGTTGTGCAACGGTGGGATAAGTACTTGCAACTACTTACCACTTTGTCATTGTGTACTTTTCATAAGAGAATAATATACAAAACAAGTTCAGTGTATGTACACCTAACCAAAAAGTTTTGATTTTCTTCTCTTACACTCTCTGCTAAGTGCTGAAAAGTAATCCTAAACTTTAAAAAAGTTTCTAAAAAGTTGAAAAAGTTTTTTTTCTGTTTCTTTAAAAAGTCCTGAAACTTTTTCTCTCTTTTATCTGTCTCTAAACCTTTTTCTATCATGTCTGGTGTAGGAACTCCTCTTAATTTGGTCAATACAGCTTATGACCACCTTAACTTTAAGAGCATAAGGAGTCTCTGCATTGATAAAGGTTTCGTGGTAGGAAAGAACCCTTCTAGAGAATTATTGTCTAACATGCTCATTGAGAATGATAAGGCCTTAGCTGGCAGTTCAATTGAGAAGTTAGGCGATAGCTCACACTCTGACTCAGGGGAGCCCCCAGTAGGAGTGTGTAGGAAAGTACCATCTTGCCTGGCATGTTACCCCCATTTTTCACTGTATATATGTTGTTTTAGTTGTATGTGTCACTGGGACCCTGGTAACCCAGGGCCCCAGTGCTCATAAGTGTGCCTGAATGTGTTACCTGTGTAGTGACTAACTGTCTCACTGAGGCTCTGCTAATCAGAACCTCAGTGGTTATGCTCTCTCATTTCTTTCCAAATTGTCACTAACAGGCTAGTGACCATTTTTACCAATTTACATTGGCTTACTGGAACACCCTTATAATTCCCTAGTATATGGTACTGAGGTACCCAGGGTATTGGGGTTCCAGGAGATCCCTATGGGCTGCAGCATTTCTTTTGCCACCCATAGGGAGCTCTGACAATTCTTACACAGGCCTGCCACTGCAGCCTGAGTGAAATAACGTCCACGTTATTTCACAGCCATTTTACACTGCACTTAAGTAACTTATAAGTCACCTATATGTCTAACCTTTACCTGGTAAAGGTTAGGTGCAAAGTTACTTAGTGTGAGGGCACCCTGGCACTAGCCAAGGTGCCCCCACATTGTTCAGAGCCAATTCCCTGAACTTTGTGAGTGCGGGGACACCATTACACGCGTGCACTACATATACGTCACTACCTATATGTAGCTTCACAATGGTAACTCCGAATATGGCCATGTAACATGTCTATGATCATGGAATTGCCCCCTCTATGCCATCCTGGCATAGTTGGCACAATCCCATGATCCCAGTGGTCTGTAGCACAGACCCTGGTACTGCCAAACTGCCCTTCCTGGGGTTTCACTGCAGCTGCTGCTGCTGCCAACCCCTCAGACAGGCATCTGCCCTCCTGGGGTCCAGCCAGGCCTGGCCCAGGATGGCAGAACAAAGGACTTCCTCTGAGAGAGGGTGTTACACCCTCTCCCTTTGGAAAATGGTGTGAAGGCAGGGGAGGAGTAGCCTCCCTCAGCCTCTGGAAATGCTTTGTTGGGCACAGATGTGCCCAATTCTGCATAAGCCAGTCTACACCGGTTCAGGGGACCCCTTAGCCCTGCTCTGGCGGGAAACTGGACAAAGGAAAGGGGAGTGACCACTCCCCTGACCTGCACCTCCCCTGGGAGGTGTCAAGAGCTCCTCCAGTGTGCTCCAGACCTCTGCCATCTTGGAAACAGAGGTGCTGCTGGCACACTGGACTGCTCTGAGTGGCCAGTGCCACCAGGTGACGTCAGAGACTCCTTCTGATAGGCTCCTTCAGGTGTTAGTAGCCTATCCTCTCTCCTAGGTAGCCAAACCCTCTTTTCTGGCTATTTAGGGTCTCTGTCTCTGGGGAAACTTTAGATAACGAATGCAAGAGCTCATCCGAGTTCCTCTGCATCTCTCTCTTCACCTTCTGCCAAGGAATCGACTGCTGACCGCGCTGGAAGCCTGCAAACCTGCAACATAGTAGCAAAGACGACTACTGCAACTCTGTAACGCTGATCCTGCCGCCTTCTCGACTGTTTTCCTGCTTGTGCATGCTGTGGGGGTAGTCTGCCTCCTCTCTGCACCAGAAGCTCCGAAGAAATCTCCCGTGGGTCGACGGAATCTTCCCCCTGCAACCGCAGGCACCAAAAAGCTGCATTACCGGTCCCTTGGGTCTCCTCTCAGCACGACGAGCGAGGTCCCTCGAATCCAGCGACTCTGTCCAAGTGACCCCCACAGTCCAGTGACTCTTCAGTCCAAGTTTGGTGGAGGTAAGTCCTTGCCTCACCTCGCTGGGCTGCATTGCTGGGAACCGCGACTTTTGCAGCTACTCCGGCCCCTGTGCACTTCCAGCGGAAATCCTTTGTGCACAGCCAAGCCTGGATCCACGGCACTCTAACCTGCATTGCACGACTTTCTAAGTTGGTCTCCGGCGACGTGGGACTCCTTTGTGCGACTTCGGGTGAGCACCATTTCACGCATCCTTGTAGTGCCTGTTTCTGGCACTTCTCTGGGTGCTACCTGCTGCTGAGAGGGCTCCTTGTCTTGCACGACGTCCCCTCTCTCTCCTGGTCCAATTGGCCACCTCCTGGTCCCTCCAGGGCCACAGCAGCGTCCAAAAACGCTAACCACACGACTTGCAGCTAGCAAGGCTTGTTGGCGTTCTTTCGGCGGGAAAATACTTTTGCACAACTCTACACGGCGAGAGGAATCGGTCCATCAAAGGGGAAGTCTCTAGCCCTTTTCGTTCCTGCAGAAACAGCAGCTTCTTCTGTCCAGTAGAAGCTTCTTTGCACCCGCAGCTGGCATTTCCTGGGCATCTGCCCATCTCCGACTTGCTTGTGACTTTTGGACTTGGTCCCCTTGTTCCACAGGTACCCCAGATTGGAAATCCAGCGTTGTTGCATTGTTGGTTTGTGTCTTTCCTGCATTATTCCTCTAACACGACTTCTTTGTCTTTAGGGGAACTTTAGAGCACTTTGCACTCACTTTTCAGGGTCTTCGTAAGGGTTATTTTTCTAACTCTCACTATTTTCTAATAGTCCCAGCAACCCTCTACAAGGTCACATAGGTTTGGGGTCCATTCGTGGTTCGCATTCCACTTTTGGAGTATATGGTTTGTGTTGCCCCTATCCCTATGTTTCCCCATTGCATCCTATTGTAACTATACATTGTTTGCACTGTTTTCTAAGACTATACTGCATATTTTTGCTATTGTGTATATATATCTTGTGTATATTTCCTATCCTCTCACTGAGGGTACACTCTAAGATACTTTGGCATATTGTCATAAAAATAAAGTACCTTTATTTTTAGTATAACTGTGTATTGTGTTTTCTTATGATATTGTGCATATGACACTAAGTGGTACTGTAGTAGCTTCACACGTCTCCTAGTTCAGCCTAAGCTGCTCTGCTAAGCTACCATTATCTATCAGCCTAAGCTGCTAGACACCCTATACACTAATAAGGGATAACTGGGCCTGGTGCAAGGTGCAAGTACCCCTTGGTACTCACTACAAGCCAGACCAGCCTCCTACAGAGTGTTGCAGGGTTCCCTTCCTAATCTGCCCCTTAGCAGACCTCATAGCAATGCTGGTAATATAAGAAGCTCCCATCACAGTAGGGAGGGTTTTATTCCTGAAGGCCAGGTTGTTAGAGTGCCAACTGTTAGGGACAGGTCTCCCTCTGCTCATTCAAATCTTTCTTCTGTGTCAAAACATTCCCAACCCACCTACCCTGATGACAAGATGTTAGAAAGGGAACTCAATAAGTTGAGAATGGAAGAGACCAGGCTGAAGCTTAAACAGCAACAGCTGGCTCTAGACAGGGAATCCCTAGACTTAGAAAAAGAGAGACAGAGGTTGGGGTTTGGACCCCATGGTGGCAGCAGCAGTATTCCTGATAGCAATCCTGTGAGAGAGCATGATTCTAGGAATCTGCATAAGATAGATCCCCCTTACAAGGAGGGGGATGACATTAACAAGTGGTTTGCTGCACTTGAGAGGGCCTGTATGGTACAGGGGGTCCCTCAAAGGCAGTGGGCTGCTATCCTATGGCTATCTTTCAGTGGAAAGGGTAGGGATAGGCTCCTTACTGTTAGAGAAAGTGAAGCCAACAACTACACAGTTTTGAAAGATGCACTCTTGGATGGATTTGGCTTAACCACTGAACAATACAGGATTAAGTTCAGAGACACCAGAAAATAGTCTTCTCAAGACTGGACAGATTTTGTGGACTGTTCAGTGAAGGCCTTGGAAGGGTGGTTACATTGCAGTAAGGTATCTGACTATGAAAGCCTGTACAATCCTATTCTGAGAGAGCATATTCTGAACAACTGTGTGTCTGACTTGTTGCACCAATACCTAGTGGACTCGGATCTGACCTCTCCCCAAGGATTGGGAAAGAAGGCAGACAATTGGGTCAGAACAAGGGTGAACAGAAAAGTTCATACAGGGGGTGACAAGGATGGCAAGAAGAAGGATGATAAGTCTTCTGACAAGGGTGGGGACAAAAGTAAACATTCTGAGTCTTCATCAGGCCCACATAAATCCTCTGGGGGTGGTGGGTCCAAATCCTCTTCCAATAATCAACCTAAAAAGCCTTGGTGTTATTTGTGTAAAGTCAAAGGCCATTGGGAAACTGATTCCAGCTGCCCAAAGAAAACCTCCCACCAACACAACCCCTGCTGAAAATTCTAGTGCCCCTTGTAATAGCAGTGGTGGTGGGAAATCTACTACTAATAGCCAATCCAAGGGTGTAGCTGGGCTTACTATTGGTAATGTAGTTGGGGTTGGTCTTGTTAGGGAGACCACAGAGACTGTTTTAGTCTCTGAAGGTGCTATTGATTTGGCCACCTTGGTTGCTTGTCCCCTTAATATGGATAAGTACAAGCAACTTCCCCTAATAAATGGTGTTGAGGTTCAGGCCTACAGGGACACAGGAGCCAGTGTAACTATGGTGATAGAAAAACTGGTCCACCCTGATCAACACCTACTTGGTCAGCTGTACCAAATGACAGACACTCATACCAACACTCTTAGCCACCACATGGCTGTTGTGAATCTCAACTTGGGGTTACTGGTCCAAAGAAAGTTGTGGTTGCCTCAGATTTACCTGTAGACTGTCTACTAGGGAATGATTTAGAGACATCAGCTTGGGCAGAAGTGGAGTTGGAGGCTCATGCAGCAATGCTGGGCATTCCTGGGCATATTTTTTCTTTAACCAGGGCTCAGTCCAAAAAGCAAAAAGGACAGGGTAACTTGGATCCTGGAACAATGGACCAAGTGCTCCCTAAAGCTAAGGGTAGCAAGGGTAAATCCCTACTCACTATCCCTCCCTCTACAGATGATTCCCCTTCTGAGGAAGAGGAATTTCCTCCTTGTGCAGAACCTACACCAGAGGTGCTGGCAGCAGACACTGCTGAGCTTTTGGGTAGAGGGGGGCCTGCCAGGGAAGAGCTGAGTGTGGCACAGCAAACCTGTCCCACATTAGAGGGTCTCAGACAGCACGCTGTCAAGCAGCAAAATGGGGATGTCAGTGACAGCCATAGAGTATACTGGGAAGATAACCTCTTGTACACAGAGTCAAGGGACCCAAAACCTGGAGCAGCCAGGAGATTGGTCATTCCCCTGCAGTACAGAGAGTTCCTTCTCACTCTAGCACATGACATTCCTTTGGCTGGGCATTTGGGCCAGACGAAAACTTGGGAAAGACTTGTCCCCTTTTTTCACTGGCCTCATATGTCAGAGGACACCAAAGACTTATGCAAGTCTTGTGTGACCTGCCAAGCCAGTGGCAAGAATGGTGGCACTCCAAAGGCCCCTCTAATTCCACTACCAGTGGTTGGGGTGCCCTTTGAAAGGGTAGGGGTTGACATAGTTGGCCCCCTTGACCAGTGTAACACCCTCTCTCTGAGGAAGTCTTTTGTTCTGCCTTCCTGGGCCAGGCCTGGATGGACCCCAGGAGGGCAGAAACCTGTCTGAGGGGTTGGCAGCAGCAGCAGCTGCAGTGAAACCCCGGGAAAGGTAGTTTGGCAGTACCCAGGTCTGTGCTACAGTCTCGGGGGATCATGGAATTGTCTCCCCAATGTCAGAATGGCATTGTGGTGACAATTCCATGATCTTAGACATGTTACATGGCCATGTTCGGAGTTACCATTGTGACGCCATACATAGGTAGTGACCTATGTACAGTGCACGCATGAAATGGTGTCCCCGCACTCACAAAGTCCGGGGAATTTGCCCTGAACGATGTGGGGGCACCTTGGCTAGTGCCAGGGTGCCCACACACTAAGTAACTTAGCACCCAACCTTCACCAGGTGAAGGTTAGACATATAGGTGACTTATAAGTTACTTAAGTGCAGTGGTAAATGGCTGTGAAATAACGTGTACGTTATTTCACTCAGGCTGCAGTGGCAGGCCTGTGTAAGAATTGTCAGAGCTCCCAATGGGTGGCAAAAGAAATGCTGCAGCCCATAGGGATCTCCTGGAACCCCAATACCCTGGGTACCAAAGTACCATATACGAGGGAATTATAAGGGTGTTCCAGTATGCCAATGTGAATTGGTGAAATTGGTCACTAGCCTGTTAGTGACAATTTAGAAAGCAGAGAGAGCATAACCACTGAGGTTCTGGTTAGCAGAGCCTCAGTGAGACAGTTAGTCATCACACAGGGAACACATACAGGGCACACTTATGATCACTGGTGCCCTGGCTGGCAGGGTCCCAGTGACACATACACTAAAACAACATAAATACAGTGAAATATGGGGGTAACATGTCAGGCAAGATGGTACTTTCCTACACTAGGAACGTCTAGAGGCATTCATCAGGGCAACGGATCCCTAAGTCTCACGTTAGGAGTTGAGAAAACACTGTTCAGTTGGTAACAGGTATAAGAAGTAAAGCAAACTGCCTACCTTGCCAAGGAACTACCTTGAGGTGGCCTGCAGGGTATAAAACAGATAGACGATGAAGGCAACAGTGAAACACAACACTGCACAGCAAACCAACCACACACGTGCCAGAGAAAAACACTCATGCACAGAAAAAACACTTATTGTAGGCAATATTCATGCACAGAGAAAGCATATGTAAACAGTAGGTACTACTGCTACTAAGGGCAAGTGGAAAATCTTACCCTATCCCTAGCGGCTATTGGCCTCTGGTATCCAGGAGGGGGAGTGTCCACTTATTGTCAGACACTAAGGTTCAAGAAAAGAACAGAGAAAAAGGCATGAAGGAGGGTACATAGTTATGTAGAGGGGGTGGTTACCCATTGAATGGTAGCATCTGTGTGAAGAAATTACGCAGTGGAGAGGTCCAGCTGGTCCAGCTGGGGACCTACATTATCTAATGGGGGGGCTGGTTAAAAGATATCAGACTGAAGAAAGTAAAGGCAGGATAACCAAGTAAAGCGCTTGTTGTTATAAATAAAATATCTATATGAATATATATAGCGCGCGTTAGATAAGGTACAGAACGGTAGGAGCAGAAGATTCTTATCTGTGTGTCCAGGGCGTAGCTCAATCACTCACTGCATCAAAGGGGGCGCGCGCTGTGCGCCTATGCCGTCCTCTCCTTGGACCGCTTGGATAAAACAGTCAAGGGGAGACGTTCTTTTATTGCAGTCAAATGCGTCACAAACTCAGCCAGGTGTGTGTAATCACCGCCGCGGCCCACGGAAACAACGTCGGGCGGATGTGGGGGCCGGAAGCGAGGCTCCCGTGTCGGAGCTGGCACAGCCGACTCATCATGAATGTGCTTCCGGGACAGCCCGAGGTGAGAGCCTCCGGCTGCCTCTCGGTGCGCAAAGGCGTCGCGGGATTCACACAGTGGATATGTGGGAGTATGAAAATAAAGAAAAGATTGAAGAGGGGAAGAAAAGGGGGAAGA
Organism: Pleurodeles waltl; assembly: GCF_031143425.1. NCBI lineage: Eukaryota > Metazoa > Chordata > Amphibia > Caudata > Salamandridae > Pleurodeles > Pleurodeles waltl. The sequence goes on along the minus strand of NC_090444.1, from coordinate 1,517,813,405 downwards.
GTGCGGGCGGGAGGGGAAGACGTCCCTTGAGTATTGTCTGAGGGGGCAGTGCTACCTGGCTTGCTGTTGCATGCCTCACCCAAGGTCATAAATTTTACAATGGAAATTGCGTTTACATTGAATATATCCTCATGCAGTATTGTTAACGTATATACACCACACTAGTAACAGTGTGTTTAGTTAAAAAAAAAATGCAATCCATTAAATAAGTGTGTGAAAAATAAGTCACTTAGATTCATGAAAAAAATAATGTGATATACAGAGAGAGTGACTTCTCCTGTCAGACCTCTCTCTCAGATGATGGGTTTTACTATCAGTATGTGTACATGGAGTGCATTCTCTTGTCAGACCTGTCTCCTAGGTGACGGATTAGCATAGTAAGTTGTGTGCTTGGACTGGCCTCTCCTTTCAGACCTGTCTCTCAGATGATTGGTGTGCGTAAAAGGCAGAGTGGAGAGAGACTGGCCTCACCGCAGAGACCTCTCTGTTGGAGGACAGGTGTGCATAGTATGCTCTGTTGAGGGACTGTCCTCCCTGCTAAGACCACTTTCTTTGATAATGGGTGTCCATAATAGGGTGTGGGAAGAGACTGTACTCCACTCACAAGTCTTACCAATCCAATAGGCATAAATGGCAGACACTGATATACACCATCTTAAGTAGCACTCTGTCGCACAGTAACAAGTGTGCATACTAGAGTGCATTAATAGATCACCTACTTTTTCTAGTTTTTCATGATCCCGCAAGAGTTTCGTGCAATTGTAGCTTTTTTGAAAAATAAGAATTAACCATCCATTTATCAAAGTACTTATCACTTACACACTTACTCTCAAAAATAACTACCTTCATATGCATTACTACTAATGACATGTAGAGAGAACTCATCTACCCCTTTTTACTACTCAAAATTTGGTGACAGTCCCATGAGATTGTAAAAATTAGCTAAAAACAATATACATTTATTTTATTTTCTTCTCAGTAGTTATCTCTCAGAAGCCTCCTTTCTAAATCTAGGGGGACAGCATGCTTTTTTATTTCATTTCCACAGCACCTCCAAGTTTTCACAGTAAAGAGTGATGGCGCCCAATTCATTTCTTACAGTTCAACATCCAGCCAATCAGAAAGATTGCTCCTGCCAGTCTCATGGAAGCCTCTTGCTTCTGTGAGAGTGTGGATGTTCACAGGAAAAATGTGTCTCTTGACCAATCACAGGGCTCCATTTTTAATTCTGTGCTCTTGTGGGACTTTGGGGATTCTTATGAGCCCAACCGTCCAAATAGACAGTTAATTTTGATCCTTAATTTCTCAAACACTATTATAGGGATTCACACCAAATTGCTAAATCACAAGCTGTGGACCACGATCTAGCTTCCTGCCAAATTTGGTGTAATTACTTTCATCTGTTTTTGCGGTAGACATGTCTAAAAAAGTCTATGAAAAATGCATGGTGATTTTATTTTTTGGGACCCCCTTTTTTTCTCAGCTTCTGCTTGACAGACAACCCCAAAACTTTACATGAAGGAGCTAAGATGGATGAACTTTTTATGGAAAATGTCATGAAGATTCATCGAACAGGGTCAAAGTTATTAGCAGACCAAAAACCCAAAATTGATCCATCTATGGAACACCGGACCTAAATATAACTATCTACTGGTGGAAATGGGAAGTATATATAATGTAAGTGTATATATACACATATGCATATGTATATATATTAACTTACATACTTACATGATACATACTACGCATTTCATTGTAAAGGCATGAGTAGTAAAAGCAATGTGTGGTGAAGACATTGTGTGCTAATTGACTTGTGGCAAATGTATTACGTTGTAATGCCTGCTTGGTAAAGGTTGGTTCCCACAGCATAATGAGTTTTAGGAATGGAGGGGATCTTCCTTCTGTTTACCTAGTTCACATCTCTCTGTCAAAAGATACAATAGTTTGATGCTCTGATTTAGTAAGGACTTCACGCAAGTCAACGCAAAGCAATGCAAGTCACTAAGTGCTATTACTAAGCTACGCAAGTGGCCATTTGCACCATATTGTTGGCATTCCATAGGTGGAGCATAGCTGTTCCCATGCATCCACCCATGGAATTTGAAGAGATCTCAAATTTACTAAAACCGGGAAACCTGGGATTGAGCCAAAATGGTGCACCTCTGAAGGATGGCATAAAGAGGGAAATGTTTGTATTTCTTCTTTTTACTTTTACTTTCTATGGAAGATAAATTATGCATCACACATTGAAAGAGAAAATCACTTGTTAGGATTGTTTTTATGCACGATGGAAACCCTTCCTGCACAAAACAATCCTGCCTATAGACCAGGAGTGTTTGCAATGGTTGTAGACAGCGCAAAGTAATCCAACGCATGGAGGGAGCTGAAGTCTGGTAAGATTTGGGGGGTTTCTGGTCTCCCTTTCATGAGTTGCACAGTTCCCTTGCTTCACTGCCCTGCATGAAGGCTAATACATTTCTGACCCTTGGTCTCTTTTTATAGAGAAAACGTTTAAGTCACCATCACGCGTTTTGCAGCAGGGGATGGATGCAGCACTGTCTAGGAAATAGGAGCATACCTTTTGTGCTAATGTCGCAGGACTAGACTGGACCATCCTTGGTTAGTTTTGGGGAGGGATAAAAGGGAATAAGGGAAGCATTGTGCCTTCATGTTTATTGGCTGTTGTACAAAGACCTATTAGATATCTGTTGCTGAATAACACTTCTCTAAGCCAGGAAATAAATGAGTCACACAGTTTAATATATATATGTATGACGTATTACATGGGAAAAAATGTAGGCGGGGAAACTGTCAGATTTTTAGTAAACTTTGCATATGCATTATGGCCAATCACAGACTAAGCACATTCCATGAACAGTCACAGAGAAGAACCTTACTAGAAAAGAACACTTCTAATTTTTGCTGAAAATCTATAATCCCAATTCACAAATCCTTTCTGATGGTCTGCACTAGCCTACATCAGAGGAAGAGGAGTGTTTTGTACATTCAAAAAGGGAATTTGCACGTGTATGCAGAATATTTTGTGCATATTCATCTTGGCCCTGAATAGATTTTCTGCTCCTGAAGCATGCAATGGGCGTGACAGGGGCTAATTGATGTGAACACCTCTGGGCATATTTACAAGGATGTAGTACAGAGCAGTGAAGAAAGTGACCTGTGCCACATAGAAAGGGCAGTAATATACTGTATTTACAGGAAACTGTGAATTTCTGTCCTTTCCCCCTGTGCTGTAACACAAATGTCAGCCTAGTGCCTGCATTGTCGGAAAGATTGTCTATGTGCAGGAAGTAGCACCTTCCTCCACAAAAACATTCCTGAGAGACATTTTCCTCTGTCTATTTGTGCTGCAAAATGCATGGTGCAAGGGGTCTGCATTGTCAGTAGGACTGGTTTTGTGCAGGAAGTGGTACCTTCCTGCACGAAAACAATCCAGGGAGGCATTTTCTTCCTCCTATGTGTGCTGCAAAATGCAACACACATAGAAAAAGGAAACAACAAGGAGAAATATATTTCTTTTTGTTGCACCTGCCCTGGGGAGGCATACGTTTTTGATGCATTCTCAGGTTCTCAGATACTTGTAATTCTGGAAATGTGTCAAAAACCCATGGGTTCTGTAAGGGAACACCCACCGCTACACCCATGGTATGCCTCCCTGACAGTGTAAGGCAATGCAGCAACTTGCACTGCATTGCCTTACACCATATTTACAAGGCCATGAAAAGCCATGCAAAGTGGCTTTTCTTGGCCTTGTAGATATGGGCCTGCACTGTGTGCTGTTGGTGGATCACAAAAAGTGATGCTCTGGAAGTGCAAGGTGCTTCTACATATGCCCCCTAGTTCACAGAGACATATGGTGGGATATGCACCAGTTCAGCCATTTGCCTGTTCAAGTCATAGAATAATGCAAGAGCACTGCAAGGGAAAGCAAAATTGAGTTGTAGAAAAGAAATACCCCTTGGCTGTCCAACAGACATGTGACCTCATTTACGAAGCCTATGGTGCAGGGAAGTGGAGCAAGTGCCTTGCTGTGCCGTCCTGTGCCACCAAGAAAGAGCAGGATTACGTCATATCTACAAGATATCTACAAGATATGGTGCATTTCTGTTCTCTCCATCTGTGCTGCTGCACAAATTGCTACCTAGCGCCAATGCTGGCACCTGTGCACCATGATACAAGGGTGCCAGCGATGTGAGGATGATTACTTTTGTGCACAAAAACAATCACAAGAGGTGTTTTCCTCTTTCTACGTGTGCTGCACAATGCAGCACACATAGAAAGAGGTAAAAATGGGGAGAAAGTTGCAGCACTCTTACACCACCCCCTAGGTGGCTTAGGCATCTGGCACATTCCCACACTTGGAAATCTGAGACAGCGTCAGATCATTCAGGTTCCATGGGTGTTGTGTGGGAACACTCTGAGCAACACCCATGAACAGCCCCTTTCATGTAGTGTTTGGCCTGAAAGGGGTCCATATTTACAAGGTCATGAAAGGCTGGCACACTGTGCCACTGTAGTGTCAACAAAAATTATGCTGTGGTGCGGTGTACATGACCTTGTAAATGAGGCCCCTAGTGTATATTTGTTACATTTTCGGTGGCTTAGTAATATCAATTTGCACTCAAAACTTCGAGATGGACATATAAATCTAAACATTGACAGGAACTGATCTTTCAGGAACTTCACATGTCAATTGTGTTCCAATGAGCAACATTAAAAGTTGGGCGGGGTCCTTATGACATCAGCAAGCCTCCATCACAATGCCAACATGTCTCATGAGACCCAATACAGAACAAAACAGCAGATGTGTGCCTGCGTCTTTGTTCTTATGGCTGTCTGAGTGAAAGAATAAGAGGGTAGTATATGAACGCTCTCCCCGACCCTCCATTTGGTCGCAGTTAGTGAATCACGTCCTGCACCAAAGAAAAGGCAGTTACACGTTTGTGAAGGGATTTTTGTGAATCCATAGACGTTCCCCAGAGTATTCATAATACCAGACAGATACCGGAGATAATATGGGGGTTCTAAAACATTTATTTTATGCGTTCCCTTTATAGGTCATAAGTATCTGGTATTTAAGAAGATGTTATTTAAGAAGAAGCATTAAAACATATATTTTATTTTGTGCAATTCGACTATTCGTGGTATTCTTTCTCATTTACTAAATTGATAGTTTTTTTTGTGGACAACCTCATAATTTAGCTTACTAAATTCGCCAAGACTCTTTCGATCAATGTTATAAAACATTAAACACTGTGATAATTGAGTGGGTGAAAGACCCCCTCCCCCCACACACACCGCAATAAAGATGCTTCTGTGACCATAAAACTGTGATATACATTTTGCGAATTTGACGATTTTGGGTTGCATTTGTCTATCTTGAATTTCTCAAAAATGTCCAGGATACAAACAAAAGAAATACAATTTTCAGATTATATCCACAGTTTTACCAGAGTTATTGGAACATTAGTGTTATGGAATTTCATTGAGGTGCTTCATGTGCAACTGGTTTGATTTACATTTATGTTTTCACTAGTTTTTACTGAATCATTAAGTAAGAACATAGGTAAAAGAGAGATATTTCTCTGGTACAAATATTCGTATTCATGTTTGAGGTTCACCAAGAATTCCAGCATTGCTTCAAGAAAATTGTGCCATTTCATAAGGTACTTCAAAGTGCTTCATGCATGAGGAATTTCCACTAAATATGAAATTGGGCTTGTGTAAATGAGGCTCATATTTGCATTTTTGTTTTCTACCATTAAATCTTATGACATTTCCTTCCGCTTCCCACACTGTATGCACAGTTACATCTGACTCTGTGTGTCTTCATTTATTTTCCACCTGTTGCAGAAATACCCACAAATCTGGCATCAGATTTACTCAATTCAGATTTACTAAGCCATGCAAAGCCACTGTGGCTCTGTGTGGCTTAGTATATCTGGAGTAACGCCAGGGAGAGCCAGCCATTGCCTTGCCTTAGTCTGCTTAGGGAAGGCATTCCACGGGTGGAGTGTGGGTGTTTCCATGCATATACCCATTGGTTTTGGCAAATTCCCAGATTCATAAAGACTTATAAACATAGAAATGCACCAAAATGGTAAGGCATCACAACAGGGTCGCAACACAGAGAAATATGTTTATTTTTCTTTGTCATATCCTCTTTCTATCTGTGCTGAATTGTACAGCACACATAGGAAGAGTAAAATGCCTCTGTGGGATTGATTTTGTGCAGGAAGGCATTCCTTCCTACACAAAAACAATCTTGCCTGTAATGCAGGTACTCTTGCAGCGTGGTGCAAGGATGCCTTTCCTGGACACTAGGCTGCTCATAGTGTGCTACTGCAGAGAGTGAAAGCAGAAATGCGCCCTATATTAGAAAACATGGCTCATTCCTGCTCTCTCATTTGTCGGATTCTCTTGCTACATTGAACTATGTCAAATTTTAGTAAATTTGGACCCTAGTTTTAACTACAATCTTGCCTATTTGGCAATTTTGTCACCTTTAAATCAGGATATCGTCATGTGTAAGTACATTTTCAGAAACTAAAATTCCATCTGTGGTGGTTCTATCAGTAAGGATAAAAATATTAAATTTGTAAAATGATTCCTCTTCACACATTGGGGCATATTTAGAAGCCCCTAACACCCTCTTGCGCCGTTATAGCTTCATTCTTTTACGCTAAGATGGTGCTAAGGTGACTTTCCCCCATGCAGTATTCACAAAGTGAAGCAATGCTTGCATTGAGCCACTTTGTAAACCCTTGCACCACATTATGCCTTCGCTAGGCATAATGTATGCAAGAAGGAGGGCTTTTTTGTGCAGGGAGGCCTGAAAAATGGAGTAGTTAAATTTACAACATTTCATTGTGCTATTTTTTCCATCATTTGTAACGCCTCCTCAGAGTAGGCATTAAAATGACGCACACATTTTAATAAATGGGCCTCTATGTGCTTTGCTGCACTAGTGTCAAACATTTTTAAGATAGTGCAGCAAAGCGTCACAACTGCATCAAAAATGTTGACACTATTCTTCTAACGACAGCCATGGTGCGCCGTATTGTGAATATGGCACAACCATGGTGTCGGTAGGTGGGGCAAGAGCGACGCAAGAGAAATGGCACACCATCACCATGCATCACGTTCTTGTAAATATGCCCCATAGCCTTAATTTATGTTTAAAAGTTACTCTGTGCATCTGGCACTGTATCATGTTGTATAGAATTATCTTCTTTATCTATTAGACAATTCATGTTCACTCGCTTACAGTCAGCTTTCGATAATTTCAACTCTGAAAATCCTGCATGAGTTGGATTCAATAATATATTGAATAATGTTGTAAGTGAAATTGTAGAAAAGGATACAAATTGTTTGTCTCGCCATAACAACAATGCATTGTACATGGTCCAGGACTTGAGTAGTATATGGTGAATAAATACAGCGCGGAGGCTTGCAATCAAGAAGATGATGCAAAAATGAAAAGATGTCACTGTTGATCAATTCGCCAAGGCTACTGGCTTACTGATAATGGTTACATTTGCTATTCAATCAAAAACAGCATTAGTTTAGGATTGCTTTCGAGGCCTCAATTTCAGCAAGGTTTTTCCAGGCTTGCTCTTTATTCTGCAGGTTATTCCAATGTTTGTATAACAAACATTTTAAGCAGCTTCCAACCGCGTACTGCCGACTGGCCTATTTCTGGCTGCTAGAGGCTTTCTCTTTGAACATAGAGAACCCACAGCGATTGCATGTTATACACTATTTATTATTTCAGCTTCTGAGCTCTGGCAGTAATGCCTTTCTACCCATTCGCTTTTGTCTGACCAAATATCAAATAAAACAATATGACAAATTGGAACCTAACTACTGTTACTGACAAATATTCATGAATCATTTTTCAGCAGGTGTCAATGGAAGCAAGCATTCCTATATTTCCTGGTACTATCACATGCCGTAGCAAATCAGAGCTAGCATTGACATGGACTTTATTCAGCTGGCACGTTCATGTATATTCCTCAATCGCTCTTGAACTAACGAATATAAGAGAGTGATGTCATATGGCCAGTACCAAAAGGCAAATACATGTTTTTATTGAGTGAGCAGTAAAATTATGATTAACTCTACTACACATTTTCACAAAAGAGATACACAACACATTGCAGTCTGGACCCAGTCCAGTTAACATTAAATTTAATATAATAAAGATAATAATCCTTTGGGCCCAGGTTATGAGGGTGGTAAAAAGAGGTAGAATATTTACTGTATCAAGGTAATACAATACACTCGCCCTGAGTTTGAGTGAGTCAGAGTCCTAAGACACTTGTGCAAACCAAGGTTTACATAGGGGTCTAAATTCCGATTTGGGTGGACATTTTCACACATGGTACAACCTTCGCTCAAAATTGGCAAGTCAAACCTGTAGGCATTAAAATGGGAAAAGTATATACAGCAGTCGGTGTTACGGACGGATTTTTGGTGTGGTAAGCATCGACCACTGCATGTTATTGCCGAAAAACTCAAAACAGGAGCAATTTATCACACTTGATAAATGATGTACCTCGGACAGTCAAATTATATTGGGTTTGATAAGTTGAAACTTCCCTCTAAGCCACTGAGGTCAGGTATTTAACGGGTGAGGAAAATACCACGCATGCAGATTTGGTTCTGGAAGAGACAGCATGCGGATTCGGTATTTACCACACCAAAATATGCATAATTTGACTTTTAATTAGGCATCTTCCTTTGATAAGTATCACCAAGTTTTACCCAAATACAGTCTGTGATCTTTGAGCAGACTTCTATCTACTAGAGTTCTTTTTTTAAAGAAACTGAGCTTTAGTAACGTTTGTTCCTTAAAATTAAATTAAGGCAACTATTACATCGGAAGACTCACATTGGGAGCCCTCAGGTACTGTAATGGTAACTGCAAATATTTTCTGTTATTTCACTTGTGGGGTGGTTGTAGGCTGTAGGGGATTTTGCCTGCTTACCTCATACCAACCCTGATATTATTGCTAATTTTAAAGAACGTATTTCAAAATTGTTTGATTCTGGTGGGCAATGGTTATTTTTCAGTTAATTTAATTGATGGTTTGTCAGCCCCCATGTCCTCACACGAGGCCCGTAGTGCAGATCACATTATATTTTTCCCAGTTTGATGTTATGATGATTGAGCCTAACGTGCATTGGTAATTATTTTAAATTGGTTTAATTAACTCCCTCATGCCCTCAAATGGGTCCAGTAAGCTCGGACGAGCATACGATGTTATCACTTTATCTTTTCCATTGATCTCTTTGGGGGTTGTGGGCAATGTTGTAAGACTGAATGTATTAGCAGTCAATATCAAGACACATTTTAAGTATTAAAAAACATGTTTTTATATTGCTGTAATAGCCCCTTTTCTTGAAGGATGTTTTATTTTACTTAGGGGTCAGATTAACAATTAGTTTACCTTAGGGATATTTGTTGTGAAAGCTTTTCATGTGCCAATTTGTATGGCAAGTGTTTCGGTTTAAAAAGCTAGCCGTAACTAGAGAATTTCAGAGATTTTTGGTTTTAGTTTTGAAATAATGACTACTGTTTCAGTGGGATTTTAAGAGAAATGTTGTTTTTTAACCTAAATTAACGCTTGCCAGGTCATTTGTCAATTCCTTACGTGCCTAACCCCCAATGCGCATAACCTTCAGTTATGCTGTGGGGGAGCATGGCTGCAAGGCTGTAGGAAAGTACCATCTTGCCTGGCATGTTACCCCCATATTTCACTGTATATATGTTGTTTTAATCTATGTGTCACTGGGACCCTACCAGGCAGGGCCCCAGTGCTCATAAGTATGTGCCCTGTATGTGTTCCCTGTGTGATGCCTAACTGTCTCACTGAGGCTCTGCTAACCAGAACCTCAGTGGTTATGCTCTCTCTGCTTTCCAAATTTGTCACTAACAGGCTAGTGACTAAATTTACCAATTCACATTGGCATACTGGTACACCCATATAATTCCTTAGTATATGGTACTGAGGTACCCAGGGTATTGGGGTTCCAGGAGATCCCTATGGGCTACAGCATTTCTTTTGCCACCCATAGGGAGCTCTGACAATTCTTATACAGGCCTGCCAGTGCAACCTGAGTGAAATAATGTCCACGTTATTTCACAGCCATTTACCACTGCACTTAAGTAACTTATAAGTCACCTATATGTCTAACCTTCACCTGGTGAAGGTTGGGTGCAAAGTTACTAAGTGTGTGGGCACCCTGGCACTAGCCAAGGTGCCCCCACATTGTTAAGGGCAAATTCCACGAACTTTGTGCAGATGCTGCTGCTGCCAACCCCTCAGACAGGTTTCTGCCCTCCTGGGGTCCAGGCAGCCCTGGCCCAGGAAGGCAGAACAAAGGACGTCCTCTGAGAGAGGATGTAACACCCTCTCCCTTTGGAAATAGGTGTGAGGGCTGGGGAGGAGTAGCCTCCCCCAGTCTCTGGAAATGTTTTGATGGGCACAGATGGTGCCCATCTCTCCATAAGCCAGTCTACACCGGTTCAGGGATCCCCCAGCCCTGCTCTGGTGCGAAACTGGACAAAAGAAAGGGGAATGACCACTCCCCTGACCTGCACCTCCCAGGGGAGGTGCCCAGAGCTCCTCCAGTGTGTCCCAGACCTCTGCCATCTTGGAAACAGAGGTGTTTGTGGCACACTGGACTGCTCTCAGTGGCCAGTGCCAGCAGGTGACGTCAGAGCCTCCTTCTGATAGGTTCTTACCTCTCTTGGTAGCCAATCCTCCTTCCTAGGTAGACAAATCTCCTTTTCTGGCTATTTAGGGTCTCAGCTTTGGGGATCTCACCAGATAACGAATGCAAGAGCTCATCAGAGTTCCTCTGCGTCTCCCTCTTCACCTTCTGCCAAAGGATCGACCGCTGACTGCTCAGGACGCCTGCAAAACCGCAACAAAGTAGCAAGACGACTACAAGCAAACTTGTATCGCTTCATCCTGCCGGCTTACTCAACTGTTTCCAGGTGGTGCATGCTCTGGGGGTAGCCTGCCTCCTCTCTGCACCAGGAGCTCTGGAGAATTCTCCCGTGGGTCGATGGAATCTTTCCCCTGCAACCGCAGGCACCGAAAGGCTGCATCACTGGTCCTCTGGGTCCCCTCTCAGCACGACGAGCTTGGTCCCTGGAACTCAGCAACTCTGTCCAAGTCACTCCCACAGTCCAGTGAGTCTTCAGTCCAAGTTTGGTGGAGGTAAGTCCTTGCCTCCCCACGCTAGACGGCATTGCTGGGTACCGCGTGATTTGCAGCTGCTCCGGCTCCTGTGCACTCTTCCAGGATTTCCTTTGTGCACAGCCAAGCCTGGGTCCCTGACACTCTAACCTGCAGTGCACAACCTTCTGAGTTGTCCTCCGGCATCGTGTGACTTCCTTTTGTGACTTTGCATGGACTCTGGTTCACTGTTCTTCCAAATGCCTGTTCAGGTACTTCTGCGGGTGCTGCCTGCTTCTGTGAGGGCTCCCTGACTTGCAGGGCACCCCCTCTGTCTCCTCCTCTAAGTGGCGACATCCTGGTTCCTCTTGGGCCACAGCAGCACCCAAAAACCTCTACCACGACCCTTGCAGCTAGCAAGGCTTGTTTGTGGTCTTTCTGCGTGGGAACACCTCTGCAAGCTTCATCGCAACGTGGGACATCCATCCTCTAAGGGAGAAGTTCCTAGTCCTCTTCTTTCTTGCAGAACTCCAAGCTTCTTCCAACAGGTGGCAGCTTCCTTGCACCCTCAGCTGGCATTTCCTTGGCTCCTGCCCACTCTCGACACTGTTGCGACTATTGGACTTGGTCCCCTTGTCTTACAGGTACTTAGGTCCAGAAATCCACTGTTGTTGCATTGCTGGTGTTTGTTCTTCCTGCAGAATCCCCCTATCACGACTTCTGTGCTCTCTGGGGGTAGTAGGTGCACTTTACACCTACCTTTCAGGGTCTTGGGGTCGGCTATTTTTCTAACCCTCATTGTTTTCTTACCATCCCAGCGACCCTCTACAAGCTCACATAGGTTTGGGGTCCATTCGTGGTTCGCATTCCACTTTTGGAGTATATGGTTTGTGTTGCCCCTATACACCTATGTGCTCCTTTTGCAATCTACTGTAACTTTACATTGCTTGCATTACTTTTCTTGCTATTACCTGCATAATTTTGGTTTGTGTACATATATCTTGTGTATATAACTGATCCTCATACTGAGGGTACTCACTGAGACACTTTTGGCATATTGTTAGAAAATAAAGTACCTTTATTTTTAGTACTTCTGTGTATTGTATTTTCTTATGATATTGTGCATATGACACCAGTGGTATAGTAGGAGCTTTACATGTCTCCTAGTTCAGCCTAAGCTGCTTTGCCATAGCTACCTTCTATCAGCCTAAGCTGCTAGAACACCTCTTCTACACTAATAAGGGATAACTGGACCTGGCGCAAAGTGTAAGTACCTCTAGTACCCACTACAAGCCAGGCCAGCCTCCTACATTGGTTGTGCAGAGGTGGGATAAGTACTTGTAACTACTTACCACTTTGTCAATGTGTACTTTTCATAAGAGAATAATATACAAAAGAAGTTCAGTGTATGTAAACCTAACCAAAAAGTTTTGCTTTTCTTCTCTCAAACTTTTTACAAAGTTCTGAAAAGTTTCTCTAAACTTCTAAAAAAGTTTCTAAAAGTTAGAAAAAGTTTTTTTCTCTGTTCTTTAAAAAGTTCTGAAACTTTTTCTTTCTTCTCACTGTCTCTAAACCTTTTGCTGTCATGTCTGATGTAGAGTCTGCTCTTAAAATGGTCAATACTACCTATGACAATTTGAATTACAAGAGCCTAAGAAGTCTCGGCTTAGATAGAGGTTTAGTGATAGGAAAGAACCCTACAAAAGAGTTTCTAAATAACATGCTTATTGTGAATGATGAGTCCCAAGCAGGCACTTCAAATGAGAGGTTAATAGAAGGCTCCCATTCTGACTCAGGGGATCTCCTTGAGGGAGGTGGGGAGGGTTCTGTTCCAAATCTGCCCTTTAGCAGGACACCTAGTAATGTTGGTAGTAATGGAGGTTCCCATCATAGTAGGGGAATCTTTATTCCTAGAGGCCAAGTTATTAGGATTCAGTCAGTTAGGGACAGATCTCCCTCTGTTGTTTCCAATTTATCTTCTGTGTCCAAGCATTCCCAACCCACCCACCCTGAAGACAACATGTTAGAAAGGGAACTTAAAAAGTTGAGAGTGGAAGAGACCAGACTGAAGCTTAAACAGCAACAGCTGGCCTTAGATAGGGAATCCCTAGACCTGGAGAAGGAGAGACAGAGATTGGGGTTTGGACCCCATGGTGGTAGCAGCAGTTTTCCTGATAGTAATCCTGTTAGAGAGCATGAATCCAGGAATCTGCACAAGATAGTCCCCCCTTACAAGGAGGGGGATGACATCAACAAGTGGTTTGCTGCACTTGAGAGGGCCTGTATGGTACAAGGGGTCCCTCAAAGGCAGTGGGCTGCTATATTGTGGCTATCTTTCAATGGAAAGGGTAGGGATAGGCTCCCTACTGTTAGAGAAAGTGATGCTAACAATTTTGCAGTTTTGAAGGATGCACTCTTGGATGGATTTGGCTTAACCACTGAACAATACAGGATTAACTTCAGAGACACCAGAAAAGAGTCCTCACAAGACTGGATAGACTTTGTTGACTGTTCAGTGAAGGCCTTGAAAGGGTGGTTACATGGCAGTAGAGTGTCTGACTATGAAAGCCTGTATAATCTTATTCTGAGAGAGCATATTCTGAATAACTGTGTGTCTGACTTGTTACACCAATATCTAGTGGACTCAGATCTGACCTCTCCCCAAGAATTGGGAAAGAAGGCAGACAAATGGGTCAGAACAAGAGTGAACAGAAAAGTTCATGCAGGATGGCAAGAAGAAGGATGGTAAGTACTCTGACAAGGGTGGGGACAAAAGTAAAACTGAGTCTTCATCAGGTCCACAAAAATCCTCTGGTGGGGTGGTGGGTCCAAATCCTCTTCCAATAATCAAATTAAAAAACATTGGTGTTATTTGTGTAAAGTCAAAGGCCATTGGACAACTGATGCCAGTTGTCCAAAGAAAAACACCAAACCTCCCACTACCACAACCCCTACTGCAAATTCTAGTGCCCCTGGTAATAGCAGTGGTGGTGGGAGCAAACATACTAATAGCCAATCCAAGGGAGTAGCTGGGCTCACTTTTGGCAATTTAGTTGGGATTGGTCTTATTAGGGAGACCACAGAGGCTGTGTTAGTCTCTGAAGGTGCCATTGATTTGGCCACCTTTGTTGCTTGTCCCCTTAATATGGATAAGTACAAGCAACTTCCCCTAATAAATGGTGTTGAGGTTCAGGCCTACAGGGACACAGGTGCCAGTGTTACCATGGTGATAGAGAAACTGGTGCACCCTGAACAACACCTACTTGGTCAGCAGTACCAAGTGACAGACGCTCGTAACAACACTCTTAGCCACCCCATGGCTGTTGTGAATCTCAACTGGGGGGGGGGGGTTACTGGTCCAAAGAAAGTTGTGGTTGCCTCAGATTTACCTGTAGACTGTCTACTAGGGAACGATTTAGAGACATCAGCTTGGGCAGAAGTGGAGTTGGAGGCTCATGCAGCAATGCTGGGCATTCCTAGGCATATTTTCGCTTTGACAAGGGCTCAGGTCAAAAAGCAAAAAGGACAGGGTAACTTGGATCCTGGAACAATGGCCCAAGTGCTCCCTAAAGCTAGGGGTAGCACGGGTAAATCCCTACCCACTATCCCTCCCTCTCCAGATGATTCTCCTTCTGAGGAAGAAGAATTTCCTCCCTGTGCAGAACCTTCACCAGATGGGCTGGCAGCAGACACTGCTGAGCTTTTGGGTTGAGGGGGGCCTGCCAGGGAGGAGCTGAGTGTGGCACAGAAAACCTGTCCCACATTAGAGGGTCTCAGACAGCAAGCTGTCAAGCAGCAAAATGGGGATGTCAGTGACTCACATAGGGTTTACTGGGAGGACAACCTCTTGTACACAGAGGCAAGGGACCCAAAACCTGGAGCAGCCAGGAGATTGGTCATTCCCCTGCAGTACAGAGAGTTCCTCCTAACTCTGGCACATGACATTCCTTTGGTTGGGCATTTGGGCCAGATCAAAACATGGGAAAGGCTTGTCCCCCTGTTTCACTGGCCTAGGATGTCAGAGGACACTAAAGATTTTTGCAAGTCTTGTGTGACCTGCCAAGCCAGTGACAAGACTGGTGGCACACCAAAGGCTCCCCTTATTCCACTACCTGTAGTTGGACTCCCCTTTGAAAGGGTAGAGGTTGACATAGTTTGCCCCCTTGACCCTCCTACTGCTTCAGGCAATAGGTTTATCTTAGTGGTTGTGGACCATGCCACAAGATATCCTGAAGCAATTCCTCTAAGGACCACTACAGCACCTGCAGTGGCAAAAGCCCTCCTGGGAATCTTTTCCAGGGTGGGTTTCTCAAAAGAGGTTGTATCAAACAGGGGTAGCAACTTTATGTCTGCATACTTGAAAGCTATGTGGAAGGAATGTGGTATAACCTACAAATTCACCACACCTTATCATCCACAGACTAATGTACTGGTAGAGAGGTTTAATAAAACTCTCAAAGGTATGATAATGGGACTCCCTGAAAAACTCAGGAGGAGATTGGATGCCCTGTTACCTTGCCTCCTTTTTGCTTACAGGGAGGTACCCCAGAAAGGAGTGGGCTTCAGCCCCTTTGAACTCCTCTTTGGACACCCTGTAAGAGGTCCACTAACACTTGTGAAGGAGGGTTGGGAACAACCTTTGAAAGCTCCCAAACAGGACATAGTGGATAATGTACTTGGCCTAAGATCCAGAATGGCCGAGTACATGAAAAAGGCCAGTAAAAACCTTCAGGCCAGCCAAGAGCTCCAGAAGCAATGGCATGACCAGAAGGCTGTTCTGATCCAGTACCAACCAGGACAGAAGTTGTGGGTATTGGAGCCTGTGGCCCCAAGAGCACTCCAAGACAAATGGAGTGGACCCCATCTAATTGTTGAGAAAAAGGGTGAGGTTACCTATCTGGTAGACCTGGGCACTGCCAGGAGTCCCCTTAGGGTGATTCATGTCAACCGCCTAAAACCCTTCTATGACAGGGCTGATCTCACCCTGCTCATGGCAACAGATGAAGGACAGGAAGAAGAGAGTGACCCTCTCCCTGATCTCTTCTCCTCCACTGAAGAGGATGCTTTAGTGGAGGGAGTAGTTTTAGCAGATTGTCTGACTGCAGAACAGAAAGACAACTGCATAAATCTCCTTGGACAATTTTCTGAACTCTTTTCAACTGTGCCAGGCACCACATCTTGGTGTGAACACACAATTGATACTGGAGAAAGCTTGCCTGTGAAAAGTAAAATCTATAGGCAGCCTGACCATGTCAGGGACTTCATAAAACAGGAGGTTCGGAAAATGCTTGATCTAGGAGTGGTTGAACCTTCTGAAAGCCCATGGGCGAGTCCTGTGGTGCTTGTGCCAAAGCCTCACTCAAAAGATGGAAAAAGGGAGATGAGGTTTTGTGTTGATTACAGAGGTTTCAATCAGGTAACAAAAACTGATGCTCACCCTATACCCAGGGCAGATGAGCTCATAGATACACTGGCATCTGTCAAGTATCTAAGCACCTTTGATTTGACTGCAGGGTATTGGCAGATCAAATTGGCTGAGGATGCTAAACCTAAAACTGCATTTTCAACTATAGGAGGGCACTACCAATTTACAGTGATGCCCTTTGGTTTAAAGAATGCAGCTGCCACTTTTCAGAGGTTGGTGAACACAGTCCTGCAAGGGTGGAGGCTTTTAGTGCAGCATATCTGGATGATATAGCTGTCTTTAGCTCCACCTGGGATGAGCACCTGGTCCACCTTTGGAAAGTTTTGGAGGCCCTGCAAAAGGCAGGCCTCACTATCAAGGCCTCAAAGTGCCAGATAGGGCAGGGAAAGGTGGTTTATCTGGGACACCTGGTAGGTGGAGAACAGATTGCACCACTGCAGGGGAAAATCCAGACAATCATGGATTGGGTTCCCCCTACAACACAGACCCAGGTGAGAGCCTTCTTTGGCCTCACTGGGTATTACAGGAGATTCATTAAAAACTATGGCTCCATAGCAGCCCGACTTAATGATCTCACTAGTAAGAAGATGCCTAAAAAGGTATAGTGGACAGCTAGCTGTCAGAAAGCTTTTGAGGAGCTCAAACAGGCCATGTGCTCTGCACCTGTCCTAAAAAGCCCATGTTACTCCAAGAAATTCATTGTTCAAACTGATGCATCTGAATTAGGGGTAGGGGCAGTCTTATCACAACTGAATTCTGAGGGCCAGGATCAACCAGTTGCTTTTATCAGCAGAAGGTTGACTCCTAGAGAAAAGCGTTGGTCTGCTATTGAGAGGGAGGCCTTTGCTGTGGTCTGGGCACTGAAAACGTTGAGGCCATACCTGTTTGGCACTCACTTTATTGTTCAGACAGACCACAAACCTCTACTTTGGCTAAAACAAATGAAAGGTGAAAATCCAAAATTGTTGAGGTGGTCCATATCTCTACAGGGAATGGACTATACAGTGGAACATAGACCTGGGAGTACGCACTCCAATGCAGATTGACTCTCCAGATATTTCCACTTAGACAATGAAGACTCATCAGGTCATGGCTAGTCTTATTGTCCTTCGTTTGGGGGGGGGGTTGTGTAGGAAAGTACCATCTTGCCTGGCATGTTACCCCAATATTTCACTGTATACATGTTGTTTTAGTCTATGTGTCACTGGGACCCTGCCATAGTGGCATTGGGGTGACAATTCCATGATCCCCCGGGTCTCTAGCACAGAACCAGGGTACTGCCAAACTGCCTTTCCGGGGATTCCACTGCAGCTGCTGCTGCTGTCAACCCCTCAGACAGGTTTCTGCCCTCCTGGGGTCCAGGCAGCCCTGGCCCAGGAAGGCAGAACAAAAGACTTCCTCTGAGAGAGGGTGTAACACCCTCTCCCTTTGGAAATAGGTGTGAGGGCTGGGGAGGAGTAGCCTCCCCCAGCCTCTGGAAATGCTTTGATGGTCACAGATGGTGCCCATCTCTGCATAAGCCAGTCTACACCGGTTCAGGGATCCCCCAGTGCTGCTCTGGGGCGAAACTGGACAAACGAAAGGGGAGTAACCACTCCCCTGACCTGCACCTCCCAGGGGATGTGCCCAGAGCTCCTCCAGGGTGTTCCAGACCTCTGCCATCTTGGAAACAGAGGTGTTTATGGAACACTGGACTGCTAAGAGTGTCCAGTGCCAGCAGGTGACGTCAAAGGCTCTTACCTCTCTTGATAGCCAATCCTCCTTCCTAGGTAGCCAAACCTACTTTTCTGGCTATTTAGGGTCTCTGCTTTGGGGATCTCACCAGATAACGAATGCAAGAGCTCATCAGAGTTCCTCTGCATCTCCCTCTTCACCTTCTGCCAAAGGATCGACCGCTGACTGCTCAGAACGCCTGCAAAACCGCAACAAAGTAGCAAGACGACTACAAGCAAACTTGTATCGCTTCATCCTGCCGGCTTTCTCAACTGTTTCCAGGTGGTGCATGCTCTGGGGGTAGCCTGCCTCCTCTCTGCACCAGGAGCTCTGGAGAAATCTCCCGTGGGTCGACGGAATCTTCCCCCTGCAAACGCAGGCACCGAAAGGCTGCATCACTGGTCCTCTGGGTCCCCTCTCAGCATGACGAGCGTGGTCCCTGGAACTCATCAACTCTGTCCAAGTGACTCCCACAGTCCAGTGACTCTTCAGTCCAAGTTTGGTGGAGGTAAGTCCTTGCCTCCCCACGCTAGACGGCATTGCTGGCTACCATGTGATTTGCAGCTGCTCCGGCTCCTGTGCACTCTTCCAGGATTTCCTTTGTGAACAGCCAAGCCTGGGTCCCTGACACTCTAACCTGCAGTGCACAACCTTCTGAGTTGTCCTCCGGCGTCGTGGGACTTCCATTTGCGACTTTGCATGGACTCTGGTTCACTGTTCTTCCAAGTGCCTGTTCAGGTACTTCTACGGGTGCTGCCTGCTTCTGTGAGGGCTCCCTGACTTGCTGGACACCCCTCTGTCTCTTCCTCCAAGTGGAGACATCCTGGTCCCTCCTGGGCCACAGCAGCACCCAAAAACCTCTACCACGACCCTTGCAGCTAGCAAGGCTTGTTTGTGGTCTTTCTGCGTGGGAACACCTCTGCAAGCTTCATCGCAACGTGGGATATCCATCCTCTAAGGGAGAAGTTCCTAGTCCTCTTCTTTCTTGCAGAACTCCAAGCTTCTTCCAACAGGTGGCAGCTTCCTTGCACCCTCAGCTGGCATTTCCTGGGCTCCTGCCCACTCTCGACACTGTCGCGACTATTGGACTTGGTACCCTTGTCTTACGGGTACTCAGGTGCAGAAATCCACTGTTGTTGCATTGCTGGTGTTTGTTCTTCCTGCAGAATCCCCCTATCACGACTTCTGTGCTCTCTGGGGGTAGTAGGTGCATTTTACACCTACCTTTCAGGGTCTTGGGGTCGGCTATTTTTCTAACCCTCATTGTTTTCTTACCATCCCAGCGACCCTCTACAAGCTCACATAGGTTTGGGGTCCATTCGTGGTTCGCATTCCACTTTTGGAGTATATGGTTTGTGTTGCCCCTATACCTATGTGCTCCTATTGCAATCTACTGTAACTTTACATTGCTTGCATTACCTTTTTTGCTATTACCTGCATAATTTTGGTTCGTGTACATATATCTTGTGTATATAACTTATCCTCATACTGAGGGTACTCACTGAGATACTTTTGGCATATTGTTATAAAAATAAAGTACCTTTATTTTTAGTACTTCTGTGTATTGTATTTTCTTATGATATAGTGCATATGACACCAGTGGTATAGTAGGAGCTTTACATGTCTCCCAGTTCAGCCTAAGCTGCTTTGCCATAGCTACCTTCTATCAGCCTAAGCTGCTAGAAACACCTCTTCTACACTAATAAGGGATAACTGGACCTGGCGCAAAGTGTAAGTACCTCTGGTACCCACTACAAGTCAGGCCAGCCTCCTACATTGGTTGTGCAGCGGTGGGATAAGTACTTGTTACTACTTACCACTTTGTCATTGTGTACTTTTCATAAGAGAATAATATACAAAAGAAGTTCAGTGTATGTACACCTAACCAAAAAGTTTTGCTTTTCTTCTCTCAAACTTTTTACAAAGTTCTGAAAAGTTTCTCTAAACTTCTAAAAAAGTTTCTAAAAGTTAGAAAAAGTTTCTTTCTCTATTCTTTAAAAAGTTCTGAAAATTTTTCTTTCTTCTCACTGTCTCTAAACCTTTTGCTGTCATGTCTGATGTAGAGTCTGCTCTTAAAATGGTCAATACTACCTATGACAATTTGAATTACAAGAGCCTAAGAAGTCTCTGCTTAGATAGAGGTTTAGTGATAGGAAAGAACCCTACAAAAGAGTTTCTATATAACATGCTTATTGTGAATGATGAGTCCCAAGCAGGCACTTCAAATGAGAGGGTAATAGAAGGCTCCCATTCTGACTCAGGGGATCTCCTTGAGGGAGGTGGGGAGGGTTCTGTTCCAAATCTGCCCCTTAGCAGGACACCTAGTAATGTTGGTAGTAATGGAGGTTCCCATCATAGTAGGGGAATATTTATTCCTAGAGGCCAAGTTATTAGGATTCAATCAGTTAGGGACAGATCTCCCTCTGTTGTTTCCAATTTATCTTCTGTGTCCAAGCATTCCCAACCCACCCACCCTGAAGACAACATGTTAGAAAGGGAACTCAAAAAGTTGAGAGTGGAAGAGACCAGACTGAAGCTTAAACAGCAACAGCTGGCCTTAGATAGGGAATTCCTAGACCTGGAGAAGGAGAGACAGAGATTGGGGTTTGGACCCCATGGTGGTAGCAGCAGTTTTCCTGATAGTAATCCTGTTAGAGAGCATGAATCCAGGAATCTGCACAAGATAGTCCCCCCTTACAAGGAAGGGGATGACATCAACAAGTGGTTTGCTGCACTTGAGAGGGTCTGTATGGTACAAGGGGTCCCTCAAAGGCAGTGGGCTGCTATATTGTGGCTATCTTTCAATGGAAAGGGTAGGGATAGGCTCCCTAATGTTAGAGAAAGTGATGCTAACAATTTTGCAGTTTTGAAGGATGTACTCTTGGATGGATTTGGCTTAACCACTGAAAAATACTGGATTAAGTTCAGAGACACCAGAAAAGAGTCCTCACAAGACTGGATAGACTTTGTTGACTGTTCAGTGAAGGCCTTGGAAGGGTGGTTACATGGCAGCAGAGTTTCTGACTATGAAAGCCTGTATAATCTTATTGTGAGAGAGCATATTCTGAATAACTGTGTGTCTGACTTGTTACACCAATATCTAGTGGACTCAGTTCTGACCTCTCCCCAAGAATTGGGAAAGAAGGCAGACAAATGGGTCAGAACAAGAGTGAACAGAAAAGTTCATGCAGGGGGTGACAAGGATGGCAAGAAGAAGGATGGTAAGTATTCTGACAAGGGTGGGGACAAAAGTAAAACTGAGTCTTTATCAGGTTCACAAAAATCCTCTGGTGGGGTGGTGGGTCCAAATCCTCTTCCAATAATCAAATTAAAAAGCATTGCTGTTATTTGTGTAAAGTCAAAGGCCATTGGACAACTGATGCCAGTTGTCCAAAGAAAAACACCAAACCGCCCACTACCACAACCCCTACTGCAAATTCTAGTGCCCCTAGTAATAGCAGTGGTGGTGGGAGCAAACCTACTAATAGCCAATCCAAGGGAGTAGCTGGGCTCACTTTTGGTAATTTAGTTGGGATTGGTCTTGTTAGGGAGACCACAGAGGCTTCGTTAGTCTCTGAAGGTGCCATTGATTTGGCCACCTTTGTTGCTTGTCCCCTTAATATGGATAAGTGCAAGCAACTTCCCCCAATAAATGGTGTTGAGGTTCAGGCCTACAGGGACACAGGTGCCAGTGTTACCATGGTGATAGAGAAACTGGTGCACCCTGAACAACACCTACTTGGTCAGCAGTACCAAGTGACAGACACTCATAACAACACTCTTAGCCACCCCATGGCTGTTGTGAATCTCAACTGGAGGGGGGGGGTTAATGGTCCAAAGAAAGTTGTGGTTGCCTCAGATTTACCTGTAGACTGTCTACTAGGGAACGATTTAGAGACATCAGCTTCGGCAGAAATGGAGTTGGAGGCTCATGCAGCAATGCTGGGCATTCCTGGGCATATTTTCGCTTTGACAAGGGCTCAGGTCAAAAAGCAAAAAGGACAGAGTAACTTGGATCCGGGAACAATGGACCAAGTGCTCCCTAAAGCTAGGGGTAGCAAGGGTAAATCCCTACCCACTCTCCCTCCCTCTACAGATGATTCTCCTTCTGAGGAAAAAGAATTTCCTCCCTGAGCAGAACCTTCACCAGATGAGCTGGCAGCAGACACTGCTGAGCTTTTGGGTGGAGGGGGGCCTGCCAGGGAGGAGCTGAGTGTGGCACAGAAAACCTGTCCCACATTAGAGGGTCTCAGACAGCAAGCTGTTTAGCAGCAAAATGGGGATGTCAGTGACTCACATAGGGTTTACTGGGAGGACAACCTCTTGTACACAGAGGCAAGGGACCCAAAACCTGGAGCAGCCAGGAGATTGGTCATTCCCCTGCAGTACAGAGAGTTCCTCCTAACTCTGGCACATGACATTCCTTTGGTTGGGCATTTGGGCCAGATCAAAACATGGGAAAGGCTTGTCCCCCTGTTTCACTGGCCTAGGATGTCAGATGACACTAAAGATTTTTGCAAGTCTTGTGTGACCTGCCAAGCCAGTGGCAAGACTGTTGGCACACCAAAGGCTCCCCTTATTCCACTACCTGTAGTTGGGGTCCCCTTTGAAAGGGTAGAGGTTGACATAGTTGGCCCCCTTGACCCTCCTACTGCTTCAGGCAATAGGTTTATCTTAGTGGTTGTGGACCATGGCACAAGATATCCTGAAGCAATTCCTCTAAGGACCACTACAGCACCTGCAGTGGCAAAAGCCCTCCTGGGAATCTTTTCCAGGGTGGGTTTCTCAAAAGAGGTTGTATCAGACAGGGGTAGCAACTTTATGTCTGCATACTTGAAAGCTATGTGGAAGGAATGTGGTATAACCTACAAATTCACCACACCTTATTATCCACAGACTAATGGACTGGTAGAGAGGTTTAATAAAACTCTCAAAGGTATGATAATGGGACTCCCTGAAAACCTCAGGAGGAGATGGGACGCCCTGTTACCTTGCCTCCTTTTTGCTTACAGGGAGGTACCCCAGAAAGGAGTGGGCTTCAGCCCCTTTGAACTCCTCTTTGGACACCCTGTAAGAGGTCCACTAACACTTGTGAAGGAGGGTTGGGAACAACCTTTGAAAGCTCCCAAACAGGACATAGTGGATAATGTACTTGGCCTAAGATCCAGAATGGCTGAGTACATGAAAAAGGCCAGTAAAAACCTTCAGGCCAGCCAAGAGCTCTAGAAGCAATGGCATGACCAGAAGGATGTTCTGTTCCAGTACCAACCAGGACAGAAGGTGTGGGTATTGGAGCCTGTGGCCCCAAGAGCACTCCAAGCCAAATGGAGTGGACCACATCTAATTGTTGAGAAAAAGGGTGAGGTTACCTATATGGTAGACCTGGGCACTGCCAGGAGTCCCCTTAGGGTGATTCATGTCAACCGCCTAAAACCCTTCGATGACAGGGCTGATCTCACCCTGCTCATGGCAACAGATGAAGGACAGGAAGAAGAGAGTGACCCTCTCCCTGATCTCTTCTCCTCCACTGAAGAGGATGCTTTAGTGGAGGGAGTAGTTTTAGCAGATTGTCTGACTGCAGAACAGAAAGACAACTGCATAAATCTCTTTGGACAATTTTCTGAACTCTTTTCAACTGTGCCAGGCACCACATCTTGGTGTGAACACACAATTGATACTGGAGGCAGCTTGCCTGTGAAAATTAAAATCTATAGGCAGCCTGACCATGCCAGGGACTTCATAAAACAGGAGGTTCAGAAAATGCTTGATCTAGGAATGGTTGAACCTTCTGAAAGCCCATGGATGAGTCCTGTGGTGCTTGTGCCAAAGCCTCACTCAAAAGATGGAAAAAGGGAGATGAGGTTTTGTGTTGATTACAGAGGTTTCAATCAGGTAACAAAAACTGATGCTCACCCTATACCCAGGGCAGAGGAGCTCATAGATACACTGGCATCTGTCAAGTATCTAAGCACCTTTGATTTGACTGCAGGGTATTGGCAGATCAAATTGGCTGAGGATGCTAAACCTAAAACTGCATTTTCAACTATAGGAGGGCACTACCAATTTACAGTGATGCCCTTTGGTTTAAAGAATGCACCTGCCACTTTGCAGAGGTTGGTGAACACAGTCCTGCAAGGGTTGGAGGCTTTTAGTGCAGCATAGCTAGATGATATAGCTGTCTTTAGCTCCATCTGGGATGAGCACCTGGTCCACCTTTGGAAAGTTTTGGAAGCACTGCAAAAGGCAGGCCTCACTATCAAGGCCTCAAAGTGCCAGATAGGGCAGGGAAAGGTCGTTTATCTGTTACACCTGGTAGGTGGAGAACAGATTGCACCACTGCAGGGGAAAATCCAGACAATCATGGATTGGGTTCCCCCTACAACACAGACCCAGGTGAGAGCCTTCTTAGGCCTCACTGGGTATTACAGGAGATTCATTTAAAACTATGGCTCCATAGCAGCCCCACTTAATGATCTCACTAGTAAGAAGATGCCTAAAAAGGTATTGTGGACAGCTAGCTGTCAGAAAGCTTTTGAAGAGCGCAAGCAGGCCATGTGCTCTGCACCTGTCCTAAAAAGCTCATGTTACTCCAAGAAATTCATTGTTCAAACTGATGCATCTGAATTAGGGGTAGGGGCAGTCTTATCACAACTGAATTCTGAGGGCCAGGATCAACCAGTTGCTTTTATCAGGAGAAGGTTGACCCCTAGAGAAAAGCGTTGGTCTGCCATCGAGAGGGAGGCCTTTGCTGTGGTCTGGGCACTGAAAAAGTTGAGGCCATACCTGTTTGGCACTCACTTTATTGTTCAGACAGACCACAAACCTCTACTTTGGCTAAAACAAATGAAAGGTGAAAATCAAAAATTGTTGAGGTGGTCCATATCTCTACAGGGAATGGACTATACAGTGGAACATAGACCTGGGAGTACCCACTCCAATGCAGATTGACTCTCCAGATATTTCCACTTAGACAATGAAGACTGATCAGGTCATGGCTAGTCTTATTGTCCTTCGTTTGGGGGGGAGAGGTTGTGTAGGAAAGTACCATCTTGCCTGGCATTTTACCCCCATATTTCACTGTATATATGTTGTTTTAGTCTTTGTGTCACTGGGACCCTGCCAGGCAGGACCCCAGTCCTCATAAGTATGTGCCCTGTATGTGTTCCCTGTGTGATGCCTAACTGTCTCACTGAGGCTCTGCTAACCAGAACCTCAGTGGTTATGCTCTCTCTGCTTTCCAAATTTGTCACTAACAGGCTAGTGACTAAATTTACTAATTCACATTGTCATACTGGTACACCCATATAATTCCCTAGTATATGATACTGAGGTACCCAGGGTATTGGGGTTCCAGGAGATCCCTATTGGCTGCAGGATTTCTTCTGCCACCCACAGGGAGCTCTGACAATTCTTACACAGGCCTGCCAGTGCAGCCTGAGTGAAATAACGTCCACGTTATTTCACAGCCATTTACCACTGCACTTTAGTAACTTATAAGTCACCTATATGTCTAACCTTCACCTGGTGAAGGTTGGGTGCAAAGTTACTTAGTGTGTGGGCACCCTGGCACTAGCCAAGGTGCCCCCACATCGTTCAGGGCAAATTCCCCGGACTTTGTGAGTGCGGGGACACCATTACACGTGTGCACTGTACATAGGTCCCTACCTATGTTCAGCGTCACAATGGTAACTCCGAACATGGCCATGTAACATGTCTAAGATCATGGAATTGTCCCCCCAATGCCATTGTGGCATTGGGGGGACAATTCCATGATCCCCCGAGTCTCTAGCACAGAACCCGGGTACTGCCAAACTGCCTTTCAGGGGTCTCCACTGCAGCTGCTGCTGCTGCCAACCCCTCAGACAGGTTTCTGCCCTCCTGGGGTCCAGGCAGCCCTGGCCCAGGAAGGCAGAACAAAGGACTTCCTCTGAGAGAGGGTGTAACACCTTTGGAAATAGGTGTGAGGGCTGGGGAGGAGTAGCCTCCCCCAGCCTCTGGAAATGCTTTGATGGGCACAGGTGCTGCCCATCTCTGCATAAGCCAGTCTACACCGGTTCAAGGATCCCCCAGTGCTGCTCTGGCGCGAAACTTGCCAAAGGAAAGGTGAGTAACCACTCCCCTGACCTGCACCTCCCAGGGGATGTGCCCAGAGCTCCTCCAGGGTGTCCCAGACCTCTGCCATCTTGGAAACAGAGGTGTTTGTGGCACACTGGACTGCTATGAGTGGCCAGTGCCAGCAGGTGACGTCAGAGGCTCCTTCTGATAGGCTCTTACCTCTCTTGATAGCCAATCCTCCCTCCTAGGTAGCCAAACCTCCTTTTCTGGCTATTTAGGGTCTCTGCTTTGGGGATCTCACCAAATAACGAATGCAAGAGCTCATCAGAGTTCCTCTGCATCTCCCTCTTCACCTTCTGCCAAAGGATCGACTGCTGACTGCTCAGGACGCCTGCAAAACCGCAACAAAGTAGCAAGACGACTACAAGCAACCTTGTATTGCTTCATCCTGCCGGCTTTCTCGACTGTTTTATTTGTCTATTTCCGTCAGTATAATGAACCTCTGTCCTAAACACTGATTAGCATTAGCATGTTGGGCTTCATGCAAAACAATTTAGAACACCAATTTGGAAAACATCTAACTATGGTCTCTGTCAAAAGTAAGCAGTTGGTACCTAGAAAGGAAAAGCAAACAGACAAATCATCACATTTTCATTGTCATAGTTACCCTCCAAGGTTTGGGTCAGCACTCAGGTTCAGTCTTCGTCTTCAGGACATCAGTTGATTTGCCATCAGTCAAAGCTCAGCTCTCAGGGAAAAGGGGCACTTCCCTCATAAGGAGGTAAAGTGAAAATGGGCAATCTAAGGAAGAGGATGGTTCTAAGTAAAACCAGCAAAGTCACTAGGCAACGTGACAAAGTCTCTGGATCAAATCAACAGCATTTCCCTGACCAATCTAAATGGCTCCCCGTGTCATGGGTTTTTATCCCTTTTTCGTTGTACATTCCCCTAAAACTTAATTGGTCAAATGTTATACCCCACTATCTTTAGCCAATTAGAAAACAGGTTGTGTCATTAATCTTTCACCCCACATTAGTGTAGGAAAGTACCATCTTGCCTGGCATGTTACCCCCATTTTTCACTGTATATATGTTGTTTTAGTTGTATGTGTCACTGGGACCCTGGTAACCCAGGGCCCCAGTGCTCATAAGTGTGCCTGAATGTGTTACCTGTGTAGTGACTAACTGTCTCACTGAGGCTCTGCTAATCAGAACCTCAGTGGTTATGCTCTCTCATTTCTTTCCAAAGTGTCACTAACAGGCTAGTGACCAATTTCACCAATTTACATTGGCATACTGGAACACCCTTATAATTCCCTAGTATATGGTACTAAGGTACCCAGGGTATTGGGGTTCCAGGAGATCCCTATGGGCTGCAGCATTTCTTTTGCCACCCATAGGGAGCTCTGACAATTCTTACACAGGCCTGCCACTGCAGCCTGAGTGAAATAACGTCCACGTTATTTCACAGCCATTTTACACTGCACTTAAGTAACTTATAAGTCACCTATATGTCTAACCTTTACCTGGTAAAGGTTAGGTGCAAAGTTACTTAGTGTGAGGGCACCCTGGCACTAGCCAAGGTGCCCCCACATTGTTCAGAGCCAATTCCCTGAACTTTGTGAGTGCGGGGACACCATTACACGCGTGCACTACATATAGGTCACTACCTATATGTAGCTTCACCATGGTAACTCCGAATATGGCCATGTAACATGTCTATGATCATGGAATTGCCCCCTCTATGCCATCCTGGCATAGTTGGCACAATCCCATGATCCCAGTGGTCTGTAGCACAGACCCTGGTACTGCCAAACTGCCCTTCCTGGGGTTTCACTGCAGCTGCTGCTGCTGCCAACCCCTCAGACAGGCAGCTGTCCTCCTGGGGTCCAGCCAGGCCTGGCCCAGGATGGCAGAACAAAGAACTTCCTCTGAGAGAGGGTGTGACACCCTCTCCCTTTGGAAAATGGTGTGAAGGCAGGGGAGGAGTAGCCTCCCCAAGCCTCTGGAAATGCTTTGTTGGGCACAGAGGTGCCCAATTCTGCATACGCCAGTCTACACCGGTTCAGGGACCCCTTAGCCCCTGCTCTGGCGCGAAACTGGACAAAGGAAAGGGGAGTGACCACTCCCCTGACCTGCACCTCCCCTGGGAGGTGTCCAGAGCTCCTCCAGTGTGCTCCAGACCTCTGCCATCTTGGAAACAGAGGTGCTGCTGGCACACTGGACTGCTCTGAGTGGCCAGTGCCACCAGGTGACGTCAGAGACTCCTGCTGATAGGCTCCTTCAGGTGTTAGTAGCCTTTCCTCTCTCCTAGGTAGCCAAACCCTCTTTTCTGGCTATTTAGGGTCTCTGTCTCTGGGGAAACTTTAGATAACGAATGCAAGAGCTCATCCGAGTTCCTCTGCATCTCTCTCTTCACCTTCTGATAAGGAAACGACCGCTGACCGCGCTGGAAGCCTGCAAACCTGCAACATAGTAGCAAAGACGACTACTGCAACTCTGTAACGCTGATCCTGCCGCCTTCTCGACTGTTTTCCTGCTTGTGCATGCTGTGGGGGTAGCCTGCCTCCTCTCTGCACCAGAAGCTCCGAAGAAATCTCCCGTGGGTCGACGGAATCTTCCCCCTGCAACCGCAGGCACCAAAAAGCTGCATTACCGGTCCCTTGGGTCTCCTCTCAGCACGACGAGCGAGGTCCCTCGAATCCAGCGACTCTGTCCAAGTGACCCCCACAGTCCAGTGACTCTTCAGCCCAAGTTTGGTGGAGGTAAGTCCTTGCCTCACCTCGCTGGGCTGCATTGCTGGGAACCGCGACTTTGCAGCTACTCCGGCCCCTGTGCACTTCCGGTGGAAATCCTTTGTGCACAGCCAAGCCTGGGTCCACGGCACTCTAACCTGCATTGCAAGACTTTCTAAGTTGGTCTCCGGCGACGTGGGACTCCTTTGTGCAACTTCGGCGAGCACCGTTTCACGCATCCTGGTAGTGCCTGTTTCTGGCACTTATCCTGGTGCTACCTGCTTCAGTGAGGGCTCTTTGTCTTGCTCGATGTCCCCTCTCTCGTCAGGTCCAATTTGAGACCTCCTGGTCCCTCATGGGCCCCAGCAGCGTCCAAAAACGCAAAACGCACGATTTGCGCCTAGCAAGGCTTGTTGGCGTCCTTTCGGCGAGAAAACACTTCTGCACGACTCTCCAAGGCTAGCGGGATCTGTCCACCAAAGCGGAAGTCTCTAGCCCTTTTTGTTCTTGCAGAAACCTCAGCTTCTTCTGTCCAGTTGAAGCTTCTTTGCACCCGCAGCTGGCATTTCCTGGGCATCTGCCCATCTCCGACTTGCTTGTGACTTTTGGACTTGGTCCCCTTGTTCCACAGGTACCCTAGATTGGAAATCCACAGTTGTTGCATTGCTGGTTTGTGTCTTTCCTGCATTATTCCTCTAACACAACTATTTTGTCCTTAGGGGAACTTTAGTGCACTTTGCACTCACTTTTCAGGGTCTTGGGGAGGGTTATTTTTCTAACTCTCACTATTTTCTAATAGTCCCAGCGACAAGGTCACATAGGTTTGGGGTCCATTCGTGGTTCGCATTCCACTTTTGGAGTATATGGTTTGTGTTGCCCCTATCCCTATGTTTCCCCATTGCATCCTATTGTAACTATACATTGTTTGCACTGTTTTCTAAGACTATACTGCATATTTTTGCTATTGTGTATATATATCTTGTGTATATTTCCTATCCTCTCACTGAGGGTACACTCTAAGATACTTTGGCATATTGTCATAAAAATAAAGTACCTTTATTTTTAGTATAACTGTGTATTGTGTTTTCTTATGATATTGTGCATATGACACTAAGTGGTACTGTAGTAGCTTCACACGTCTCCTAGTTCAGCCTAAGCTGCTCTGCTAAGCTACCATTATCTATCAGCCTAAGCTGCTAGACACCCTATACACTAATAAGGGATAACTGGGCCTGGTGCAAGGTGCAAGTACCCCTTGGTAATCAATACAAGCCAGTCCAGCCTCCTACATTGGTTGTGCAGTGGTGGGATAAGTGCTTGACTCTACTTACCACTCTTGTCATTGTACTTTTCATAAGAGAAAAATATACAAAACAAGGTCAGTGTATATACACATAGCCAAAAAGTTTTGCATTTTCCTCTTTTCACTCCTTTCTAAGGGCTGAAAAGTACTTCTAAACTTTCAAAAAGTTCTTAAAAGTTTAAAAAGTTTTTTTTTCTGTCTTTCCAAAAAGTTCTGAAAACTTTTTTCTCTTTTTCTATCACTTTAACTCTCTCTAAAAAATGTCTGGCACAGGCCAAAGTGTTGATCTGTCCAAACTTGCATATGACAACCTTAGCTGGAAAAGAGCAAGGAGTCTCTGTATAGAGAGAGGTTTGAGGGTAGGGAAGAATCCTGCCTTGGAACTATTACTTAACATGCTTAGAGAACAGGATAAGGCCAGAGGTGCCCCATCTGTTGAAAAAGTACCTAATAGTTCCCAATCTGATTCAGGGACTCCCCCAGGAAAAGATTCAGGAAATAAACTTCCTAGCCTGCCCATTACTAGACAATCTAGCATAGATGGTAATGATGATGAGCCACACCAAAGAAATAGTGTTGTCTCACATCATAGCAAAAGCATTTATTCTCACCATACTGGTAGTAATGTTTCTGTAAACCAAGCTGTTAAGTTGGCTTCTGTAAGGGACAGGTCTCCTTCTGTTCATTCCCATCATAGCTCTGTTTCTAGGAATGTCCCTCCCACCAACCCTGATGACAGAATGTTAGAGAGGGAACTCAATAAGTTGAGGGTGGAACAAACCAGACTGAAGCTTAAAAAGCAACAGCTGGATTTGGATAGACAGTCTTTTGAATTAGAGAAGGAAAGACAGAAGTTGGGTTTAGATACCCATGGTGGCAGCAGCAGTATTCCCCATAGTCATCCTGCAAAAGAGCATGATTCCAGGAATCTGCACAAGATAGTTCCCCCTTATAAGGAGGGGGATGACATTAACAAGTGGTTTGCTGCACTTGAGAGGGCCTGTGTTGTACAGGATGTCCCTCAAAGGCAGTGGGCTGCTATCCTATGGCTATCATTTAGTGGAAAAGGTAGGGAAAGGCTCCTTACTGTGAAAGAAAATGATGCCAATAATTTCCAAGTTCTTAAGAATGCACTCCTGGATGGTTATGGCTTAACCACTGAACAGTACAGGATAAAGTTCAGAGAGACCAAAAAGGAGTCTTCACAAGACTGGGTTGATTTCATTGACCAGGCAGTGAAGGCCTTGGAGGGGCGGTTACATGGCAGTAAAGTTACTGATTATGACAGCCTGTATAACTTAATCCTGAGAGAGCATATTCTTAATAATTGTGTGTCTGATTTGTTGCACCAGTACTTGGTGGACTCTGATCTGACCTCTCCCCAAGAATTGGGAAAGAAGGCAGACAAATGGGTCAGAACAAGAGTGAACAGAAAAGTTCATACAGGGGGTGACAAAGATGGCAACAAAAAGAAGGATGGTAAGTCTTCTGACAAGGGTGGGGACAAATCTAAAAATGAGTCTTCATCAGGCCCACAAAAACACTCTGGTGGGGGTGGTGGGTCCAAATCCTCCTTTAATCAGAACAAGGAAAAGAAACCATGGTGCTATTTATGTAAAATAAAAGGCCATTGGACAACAGATCCCAGTTGTCCAAAGAAAGGCACCACAGCTCCTACCACTACAACCCCTACTGCTACACCTAGTGTCCCTACTAATAGCAGTGGTGGTGGGAGCAAACCTACTAATAGCCAATCCAAGGGAGTAGCTGGGCTCACTTTTGGTAATTTAGTTGGGGTTGGTCTGATTAGGGAGACCACAGAGGCTACTTTAGTCTCTGAAGGGGCTATTGATTTAGCCACTTTGGTTGCTTGCCCCCATAACTTGGAGAAGTACAAGCAACTAAACCCAATAAATGGTGTTGAGGTCCAGGCCTACAGGGACACAGGTGCCAGTGTCACAATGGTGATTGAGAAACTGGTGCACCCTGAACAACACATACTTGGACACCAGTACCAAGTAACCGATGCTCACAACATAACACAAAGCCACCCCATGGCTGTTGTAAATCTCAACTGGGGGGGGTAACTGGTCCAAAGAAAGTTGTGGTAGCTTCAGATTTACCTGTAGACTGTCTATTAGGGAATGATTTGGAGACATCAGCTTGGTCAGATGTGGAGTTGGAGGCCCATGCAGCAATGCTGGGCATCCCAGGGCATATTTTTGCTTTGACAAGGGCTCAGGCCAAAAAGCAAAAAGGACAGGGAAGCTTGGATCCTGGAACAATGGACCAAGTGCTCCCTAAAGCTAGGGCTAGTAGAAGCAAACCACTTCCTACTATCCCTCCCTCTACAGTGGATTCTACTTCTGAGGAAGAAGAATTCCCTCCCTGTGCAGAACCTACACCAGAGGAGCTGGAAGCAGACACTGCTGAGCTTTTGGGTGAAGGGGGGCCTGCCAGAGAGGAGCTGAGTGTGGCACAGCAAACCTGTCCCACATTAGAGGGTCTCAGACAGCAAGCTGTCAAACAGGCTAATGGGGATGTCAGTGACTCTCACAGAGTTTACTGGGAGGACAACCTCTTGTACACTGAGCATAGAGATCCTAAACCTGGAGCTGCCAGGAGATTAGTGATTCCTCAGGAGTACAGAAAGTTCCTCCTAACACTGGCACATGACATTCCCCTAGCTGGGCACCTGGGTCAAATGAAAACTTGGGACAGATTGGTTCCATTGTTTCATTGGCCTAGGATGTCAGAGGACACAAAGGAATTTTGTAAGTCCTGTGAAACCTGTCAAGCCAGTGGCAAAACAGGTGGCACCCCAAAGGCACCCCTTATCCCACTGCCTGTGGTTGGGGTTCCCTTTGAAAGGGTAGGGGTTGACATAGTTGGCCCCTTGACCCTCCTACTGCTTCAGGCAATAGGTTTATCTTGGTGGTAGTGGACCATGCCACAAGATATCCTGAAGCTATTCCTTTAAGGACCACTACAGCTCCTGCAGTGGCAAAGGCCCTCCTGGGAATATTTTCCAGGGTGGGCTTCCCAAAGGAAGTAGTATCAGACAGAGGAAGCAATTTCATGTCTGCATACTTAAAGGCCATGTGGAAGGAGTGTGGTGTAACGTACAAGTTCACAACACCCTATCATCCACAAACAAATGGACTGGTGGAGAGATTTAATAAAACTCTCAAAGGCATGATTATGGGTCTCCCTGAAAAACTCCGCAGGAGATGGGATATCCTTCTACCATGCCTCCTTTTTGCCTACAGGGAGGTACCCCAGAAAGGAGTGGGCTTCAGCCCCTTTGAACTTCTTTTTGGACACCCTGTTAGGGGTCCACTCACACTTGTAAAGGAGGGTTGGGAACAACCTTTAAAAG
Source organism: Pleurodeles waltl (assembly GCF_031143425.1). Taxonomy (NCBI): domain Eukaryota; kingdom Metazoa; phylum Chordata; class Amphibia; order Caudata; family Salamandridae; genus Pleurodeles; species Pleurodeles waltl. Next base: position 1,517,779,589 of record NC_090444.1, on the reverse strand, counting down.
CTCCTAAGCAGGATATTGTGGATTATGTACTTGGCCTCAGATCAAGGATGGCTGAGTACATGAAAAAGGCCAGTAAAAACCTTCAGGCCAGCCAAGAGCTCCAGAAGCAATGGCATGATCAGAAGGCTGTTTTGGTTCAGTACCAACCAGGGCAGAAAGTGTGGGTCTTGGAGACTGTGGCCCCAAGAGCACTCCAAGATAAATGGAGTGGACCCCACACAATTGTTGAAAAGAAGGGTGAAGTCACCTACTTGGTTGACTTAGGCACTGCCAGGAGTCCCCTTAGGGTGCTCCATGTCAACCGCCTGAAACCCTACTATGACAGGGCTGATCTCACCCTGCTCATGGCAACTGATGAGGGACAGGAAGAAGACAGTGATCCTCTACCTGATCTCTTCTCTTCCACAGAACAAGATGCTCTTGTGGAAGGTGTAGTTTTGGCAGATTGTCTTACTGCTGAGCAGAAAGACAATTGCATAAATCTCCTAGGACAATTTTCAGAACTCTTCTCTACTGTGCCAGGCACCACTTCTTGGTGTGAGCACACTATAGATACTGGAGACAGTTTACCTGTCAAAAGTAAGATCTATAGGCTGCCTGACCATGTCAGGGACTGCATAAAGCAAGAAGTTCAGAAAATGTTGGAACTAGGAGTGGTTGAGCACTCTGACAGTCCATGGGCTTCTCCTGTGGTACTGGTACCAAAACCCAATTCTAAAGATGGAAAGAAGGAAATGCGGTTTTGTGTAGACTATAGAGGTCTCAACTTGGTAACCAAAACTGATGCTCACCCTATACCCAGGGCAGATGAGCTTATAGATACACTGGCATCTGCCAAGTATCTATGCACTTTTGATTTGACTGCAGGGTATTGGCAGATCAAATTATCAGAAGATGCTAAATCTAAGACTGCATTTTCTACCATTGGAGGACATTACCAGTTTACTGTAATGCCTTTTGGTTTGAAAAATGCACCTGCCACTTTTCAGAGGTTGGTGAACACAGTCCTGCAAGGGCTGGAAGCTTTCAGTGCAGCATATTTGGACGATATAGCTGTCTTTAGCTCCAGCTGGGATGATCACCTGGTCCACCTTTGGAAAGTTTTGGAGGCCCTGCAAAAGGCAGGCCTCACTATCAAGGCTTCAAAGTGCCAGATAGGGCAGGGGAAGGTGGTTTATCTGGGACACCTTGATGGTGGGGAACAGATTGCACCACTTCAGGGGAAAATCCAAACAATTATTGATTGGGTTCCCCCTACCACTCAGACTCAGGTGAGAGCCTTCCTAGGCCTCACTGGGTATTACAGGAGGTTCATTAAGAACTATGGCTCCATTGCAGCCCCTCTTAATGACCTCACATCCAAGAAAATGCCTAAAAAAGGTATTATGGACAGCAAACTGTCAGAAAGCTTTTGAGGAGCTGAAGCAGGCCATGTGCTCTGCACCTGTCCTGAAAAGCCCTTGTTACTCTAAAAAATTCTATGTCCAAACTGATGCATCTGAATTAGGAGTAGGGGCAGTCCTATCACAACTTAATTCTGAGGGCCAGGATCAACCTGTTGCTTTTATTAGTAGAAGGTTGACCCCTAGAGAAAAGCGTTGGTCTGCCATTGAGAGGGAGGCCTTTGCTGTGGTCTGGGCTCTGAAGAAGTTGAGGCCATACCTGTTTGGCACTCACTTCATTGTTCAGACAGAACACAAACCTCTACTTTGGCTAAAACAAATGAAAGGTGGAAATCCTAAATTGTTGAGGTGGTCCATATCCCTACAGGGAATGGACTATACAGTGGAACATAGACCTGGGAGTAGCCACTCCAATGCAGATGGACTCTCCAGATATTTCCACTTAGACAATGAAGACTCATCAGGTCATGGCTAGTCTTATTGTCCTTCGTTTGGGGGGGGGGTTGTGTAGGAAAGTACCATCTTGCCTGGCATGTTACCCCCATTTTTCACTGTATATATGTTGTTTTAGTTGTATGTGTCACTGGGACCCTGGTAACCCAGGGCCCCAGTGCTCATAAGTGTGCCTGAATGTGTTACCTGTGTAGTGACTAACTGTCTCACTGAGGCTCTGCTAATCAGAACCTCAGTGGTTATGCTCTCTCATTTCTTTCCAAATTGTCACTAACAGGCTAGTGACCATTTTTACCAATTTACATTGGCTTACTGGAACACCCTTATAATTCCCTAGTATATGGTACTAAGGTACCCAGGGTATTGGGGTTCCAGGAGATCCCTATGGGCTGCAGCATTTCTTTTGCCACCCATAGGGAGCTCTGACAATTCTTACACAGGCCTGCCACTGCAGCCTGAGTGAAATAACGTCCACGTTATTTCACAGCCATTTTACACTGCACTTAAGTAACTTATAAGTCACCTATATGTCTAACCTTTACCTGGTAAAGGTTAGGTGCAAAGTTACTTAGTGTGAGGGCACCCTGGCACTAGCCAAGGTGCCCCCACATTGTTCAGAGCCAATTCCCTGAACTTTGTGAGTGCGGGGACACCATTACACGCGTGCACTACATATAGGTCACTACCTATATGTAGCTTCACCATGGTAACTCCGAATATGGCCATGTAACATGTCTATGATCATGGAATTGCCCCCTCTATGCCATCCTGGCATAGTTGGCACAATCCCATGATCCCAGTGGTCTGTAGCACAGACCCTGGTACTGCCAAACTGCCCTTCCTGGGGTTTCACTGCAGCTGCTGCTGCTGCCAACCCCTCAGACAGGCAGCTGCCCTCCTGGGGTCCAGCCAGGCCTGGCCCAGGATGGCAGAACAAAGAACTTCCTCTGAGAGAGGGTGTGACACCTTCTCCCTTTGGAAAATGGTGTGAAGGCAGGGGAGGAGTAGCCTCCCCCAGCCTCTGGAAATGCTTTGTTGGGCACAGAGGTGCCCAATTCTGCATAAGCCAGTCTACACCGGTTCAGGGACCCCTTAGCCCCTGCTCTGGCGCGAAACTGGACAAAGGAAAGGGGAGTGACCACTCCCCTGACCTGCACCTCCCCTGGGAGGTGTCCAGAGCTCCTCCAGTGTGCTCCAGACCTCTGCCATCTTGGAAACAGAGGTGCTGCTGGCACACTGGACTGCTCTGAGTGGCCAGTGCCACCAGGTGACGTCAGAGACTCCTGCTGATAGGCTCCTTCAGGTGTTAGTAGCCTTTCCTCTCTCCTATGAGCCAAACCCTCTTTTCTGGCTATTTAGGGTCTCTGTCTCTGGGGAAACTTTAGATAACGAATGCAAGAGCTCATCCGAGTTCCTCTGCATCTCTCTCTTCACCTTCTGATAAGGAAACGACCGCTGACCGCGCTGGAAGCCTGCAAACCTGCAACATAGTAGCAAAGACGACTACTGCAACTCTGTAACGCTGATCCTGCCGCCTTCTCGACTGTTTTCCTGCTTGTGCATGCTGTGGGGGTAGCCTGCCTCCTCTCTGCACCAGAAGCTCCGAAGAAATCTCCCGTGGGTCGACGGAATCTTCCCCCTGCAACCGCAGGCACCAAAAAGCTGCATTACCGGTCCCTTGGGTCTCCTCTCAGCACGACGAGCGAGGTCCCTCGAATCCAGCGACTCTGTCCAAGTGACCCCCACAGTCCAGTGACTCTTCAGCCCAAGTTTGGTGGAGGTAAGTCCTTGCCTCACCTCGCTGGGCTGCATTGCTGGGAACCGCGACTTTGCAGCTACTCCGGCCCCTGTGCACTTCCGGCGGAAATCCTTTGTGCACAGCCAAGCCTGGGTCCACGGCACTCTAACCTGCATTGCACGACTTTCTAAGTTGGTCTCCGGCGACGTGGGACTCCTTTGTGCAACTTCGGCGAGCACCATTTCACACATCCTCGTAGTGCCTGTTTCTGGCACTGCTCCGGGTGCTACCTGCTTCAGTGAGGGCTCTTTGTCTTGCTCGACGTCCCCTCTCTCTTCAGGTCCAATTTGCGACCTCCTGGCCCCTCCTGGGCCCCAGCAGCGTCCAAAAACGCCAAACGCACGATTTGCGCCTAGCAAGGCTTGTTGGCGTTTTTTCGGCGGGAAAACACTTCTGCACAACTCTCCAAGGCGAGAGGGATCGGTCCACCAAAGGGGAAGTCTCTAGCCCTTTTCGTTCTTGCAGAAACCTCAGCTTCTTCTGTCCAGTCGAAGCTTCTTTGCACCCGCAGCTGGCATTTCCTGGGCATCTGCCCATCTCCGACTTGCTTGTGACTTTTGGACTTGGTCCCCTTGTTCCACAGGTACCCTAGATTGGAAATCCACAGTTGTTGCATTGCTGGTTTGTGTCTTTCCTGCATTATTCCTCTAACACAACTATTTTGTCCTTAGGGGAACTTTAGTGCACTTTGCACTCACTTTTCAGGGTCTTGGGGAGGGTTATTTTTCTAACTCTCACTATTTTCTAATAGTCCCAGCGACCCTCTACAAGGTCACATAGGTTTGGGGTCCATTCGTGGTTCGCATTCCACTTTTGGAGTATATGGTTTGTGTTGCCCCTATCCCTATGTTTCCCCATTGCATCCTATTGTAACTATACATTGTTTGCACTGTTTTCTAAGACTATACTGCATATTTTTGCTATTGTGTATATATATCTTGTGTATATTTCCTATCCTCTCACTGAGGGTACACTCTAAGATACTTTGGCATATTGTCATAAAAATAAAGTACCTTTATTTTTAGTATAACTGTGTATTGTGTTTTCTTATGATATTGTGCATATGACACTAAGTGGTACTGTAGTAGCTTCACACGTCTCCTAGTTCAGCCTAAGCTGCTCTGCTAAGCTACCATTATCTATCAGCCTAAGCTGCTAGACACCCTATACACTAATAAGGGATAACTGGGCCTGGTGCAAGGTGCAAGTACCCCTTGGTACTCACTACAAGCCAGTCCAGCCTCCTACAATTAGTTCACAGACATTTTATTGGTCCATATGATTGACGTCTTCGGAGGTAGCACGTCCGGTATGATTTCATCCTTCGGTAATTCTTTGCACATCTTTTGGTCAGTAGGTCCATTGTCTGTACTGGTTTGAGCGACCTTGTGCATTGCATTAAACTACACTGTGGCATTTTAACTATAATATTTCTTCAAGCAATATGAGTTTCATGAGAACGGATCTACTATGCTTACATTCAGCTTCTAGTTTGAAGAAAACAAGGGGTCATGTCCTTTTGCGAGTCAGCACACTGCAAGTTAGGAAAAATACATTTAATATGAGAGCCAGGCAGCTAAGCTTCAGCTCATGCTAACTTAAGGACTACAAGGTTTAATAACAAACTTTAATAACATAATGTGAGAAAGTAGCCTCTTTCAAGCCTTGTTACCCCCACTTTTGGCCTGTTTGTGAGTATATGTCAAGGTGTTTTCACTGTCTCACTGTGATCCTGCTAGCCAGGGCCCAGTGCTCATAGGGAAAACACTAAGTTGTCAGTATGTTTGTTATGTGTCACTGGGACCCTGCTAGCCAGGACCCCAGTGCTCATACGTTTGTGGCCTATATGTATGTGTTCCCTGTGTGATGCCTAACTGTCTCACTGAGGCTCTGCTAACCAGAACCTCAGTGGTTATGCTCTCTCTGCTTTCCAAATTTGTCACTAACAGGCTAGTGACTAAATTTACCAATTCACATTGGCACACTGGTACACCCATATAATTCCCTAGTATATGGTGCTGAGGTACCCAGGGTAGTGGGGTTCCAGGAGATCCCTATGGGCAGCAGCATTTCTTTTGCCACCCATAGGGAGCTCTGACAATTCCTACACAGGCCTGACACTGCAGCCTGCGTGAAATAACGTCCACGTTATTTCACAGCCATTTACCACTGCACTTAAGTAACTTATAAGTCACCTATATGTCTAACCTTCACCTGGTGAAGGTTGGGTGCAAAGTTACTTAATGTGTGGGCACCCTGGCACTAGCCAAGGTGCCCCCACATTGTTCAGGGCAAATTCCCCGGACTTTGTGAGTCCAGGGACACCATTACACGCGTGCACTGTACATAGGTCACTACCTATGTACAGCATCACAATGGTAACTCCGAACATGGCCATGTACCATGTCTAAGATCATGGAATTGTCACCCCAATGCCATTCTGGCATTGGGGGGACAATTCCATGATCCCCCGGGTCTCTAGCACAGAACCCGGGTACTGCCAAACTGCCTTTTCAGGGTTTGCACTGCAGCTGCTGCTGCTGCCAACCCCTCAGACAGGTTTCTGCCCCCCCGGGGTCCAGGCAGCCCTGGCCCAGGAAGGCGGAACAAAGAATTTCCTCTGAGAGAGGGTGTTACACCCTCTCCCTTTGGAATTAGGTGTGATGGGCTGGGGAGGAGTAGCCTCCCCCAGCCTCTGGAAATGCTTTGATGGGCACAGATGGTGCCCATCTCTGCATAAGTCAGTCTACACCATTTCAGGGATCTCCCAGTGCTGCTCTGGCGTGAAACTGGACAAAGGAAAGGGGGGTGACCACTCCCCTGACCTGCACCTCCCAGGGGAGGTGCCCAGAGCTCCTCCAGTGTGTCCCAGACCTCTGCCATCTTGGAAACAGAGGTGTTAGGGGCACACTGGACTGCTCTGAGTGGCCAGTGCCAGCAGGTTACGTCAGAGGCTCCTTCTGATAGGCTCTTACCTCTCTTGGTTGCCAATCCTCCTTCCTCACTGGTCCTCTGGTCCCCTCTCAGCACGACGAGCATGGTCCCTGGAACTCAGTAACTCTGTCCAAGTGACTCCCACAGTCCAGTGACTCTTCAGTCCAAGTTTGGTGGAGGTAAGTCCTTGCCTCCCCACGCTAGACTGCATTGCTGGGTACTGCGTGATTTGCAGCTGCTCCGGCTCCTGTGCACTCTTCCAGGATTTCCTTTGTGCACAGCCAAGCCTGGGTCCCCGACACTCCTTCCTGTAGTGCACAACCTTCTGAGTTGTCCTCCGGCGTCGTGGGACTCCCTTTTGTGACTTCGGGTGGACTCCAGTTCACTTTTCCAAGTGCCTGTTCAGGTACTTCTGCGGGTGCTGCCTGCTTCTGTGAGGACTCCCTGAGTTGCTGGGCACCCCCTCTGTCTCCTCCTCCAAGTGGCGATATCCTGGTCCCTCCTGGGCCACAGCAGCACCCAAAAACCTCTACTGTGACCCTTGCAGCTAGCAAGGCTTGGTTGCGGTCTTTCTGCGTGGGAACACCTCTGCAAGCATCATCGCGACTTGGGGCATCCATCCTCCAAAGGAGAAGTTCCTAGTCCTCTTCTTTCTTGTAGAACTTCAAGCTTCTTCCAACATGTGGCAGCTTCCTTGCACCCTCAGCTGGCATTTCCTGGGCTCCTGCCCACTCTCGACACTGTCGCGACTATTGGACTTGGTCCCCTTGTCTTACAGGTATTCAGGTCTGGAAATCCACTGTTGTTGCATTGCTGGTGTTTGTTCTTCCTGCAGAATCCCCCTATCACGACTTCTGTGCTCTCTGGGGGTAGTAGGTGCACTTTACACCTACCTTTCAGAATCTTGGGGTTGGCTATTTTTCTAACCCTCACTGTTTTCTTACAGTCCCAGCGACCCTCTACAAGCTCACATAGGTTTGGGGTCCATTTGTGGTTCGCATTCCACGTTTGGAGTATATGGTTTGTGTTGCCCCTATACCAATGTGCTCTTATTGCAATCTACTGTAATTCTACACTGCTTGCATTACTTTTCTTGCTATTACTTACCTAATTTTGGTTTGTGTACATATATCTTGTGTATATAACTTATCCTCCTACTGAGGGTACTCACTGAGATACTTTTGGCATATTGTCATAGAAATAAAGTCCCTTTATTTTTAGTACTTCTATATATTGTGTTTTCTTATTATATTGTGCATATGACACCAGTGGTATAGTAGGAGCTTTACATGTCTCCTAGTTCAGCCTAAGCTGCTTTGCCATAGCTACCTTCTATCAGCCTAAGCTACTTTGCCATAGCTACCTTCTATCAGCCTAAGCTGCTAGAAACACCTCTTCTACACTAATAAGGGATAACTGGACCTGGCACAAGGTGTAAGTACCTCTGGTACCCACTACAAGCGAGGCCAGCCTCCTACACATAATCATTAATAATTAGAATAAAACTATTAAACTACAATAATTCATAAACATTAGTCATTTTCATTAGTCCAGGTATACATTGGCGACCACTCCCCGTGGTCACATTTCAAGTGCACGTTTAAGCAAAAATACATTACTACAGTTTCTATGCGGCATTATCACACATTAATTCATAAACATTTCATGTTAATATAGATTATATAAACTACACTCTCTCACCATTTAGACAGAGAGTACATGCAGTGATAAAGTGCCTAGAGTCCTTAAAAAGGAAATTCACCCGAGGCTTAAAAACAGGAGGTCAGAAGCCAAAAATACAGGGGGAAACCTGCAGGAAAGGCCGTTTCCAACAGACGTTGTCCTGTGTCTTCCATGCAGTTGGTTCAGAACCAATTTTCTGCTACATCAGAGTTGTAGTGTACCTTGACTGAGACAATTCACATGTTGAAGAGAGAAATCCGACACCATGTTTCTCTTGCTCTCAATCCCCTTCCCTGTTTTTCCCACCTTGCCACATATGTAGGTATTCATGTGTATTAAGAACCTCCATTATCCTCAATAATGCCACTAGGAATCGGTCATTGCTGGGAATAATTGTTGGTTTTCTGTCATTTTCCTCTAACGTCCTGTGTATTTTTACATGCATCATGGTGCTCTCTTTAGGTTGTTAAGCCATTTGTGGATTAGAAACTAGGAGTTCACATTAATTATATATTTAATTCAATTAACACTTTTGATTCTTTTCAGACTTTAAAGTTGATGATATCTCATTGTGTAATCACTTCGCTTAAAGTGCTACATGAAAAACTTTTATCACTCAAAAAGTAGCCAAATCGCACTGTTTCCTGCTGCATATCAACAAAGATTGCCTATGTGAGGAGACACCACACCTGCAGGCCATGTCAGAGTACTCCTTGGCATGGTAGTACTCTGCTATATTGAAGGCGGAGTGTAAGAAGATTGACGATTCAAACTAGCAAACAAAATAAAAGTAAAAACGTAAAAAGCCAATGTTTTAATTAGGAAAAAGTGGGCCAATGAGGAATGTCTGAAGATGAAAATGGGGATGACTCATAAACAGAGAGCATATAAAAAGCACAATACTCTGAAAACAGGCATTGTCTTTCAGAAATCTAGGACAAATTGTTGGTAATGGATTCGTAAGAGAAACATTTTGTTTTTTTAATAATAGAAATAGAAAGCAAAGATTGATATAGTAAGTGGGGATTCTAGGCACTTTTGGGACATGGCTAATGGTGCTACATCAGAAGTCCCTTCTCTTGAGAATTGATATTTCCAGATTTCCACCTGTGGCCAGTAATATTCGGTTTAGGTTCCCATAAATATTGGGCGTACTCTGGAAGAGTATGTGCCAACCCAGTTTTTTAATAGGCCTACTAGAGTTAGAGATACTAAGCTAATAAGTTCACTTCAATTAAATCCTCTAGGGTCGGAGGCGAGGATAATATTCTTGCACTAGTAACATATGCTACTCCACAATGGGGAGTTTTCAGAAGGGTTGGGGTATACATGTTGCATCCCAGACTTCTACAAATGTGCTTTAGTTAAACCTTTGAACTAGGAAGGAGGTAGAGATTCTGAGTTGAACTATCAATTCATATCTTTTTCAGATACCGAAGTTAAAATGTACAACAACTTTTTGTCACCTTTAACCTCCCAGAACCCTCTCCTTGGCCACTCCTAAGATGGCAGAAATCTGAATTTAGTGCACAGACCAGGCTGCTCAGCCTAGGGTGTGGTCAGCCTGCTGGGGTGTGCACAGTACTGCATACCTAATTTCCCACCTGTCCACAAAATAATGTGACTGGAAGACAGCGCTGATGGCTAGGAGGTGAGGTGAAGCCTCTGATGGCTTTATTAAGTATCCCAACTGGAGGAGGGGGTGCAACCTTCTCCCTGCCCCAGGCTTTTATTTCTGACCTCTGTGCTTGTGCTTGCATGTCTGCACCTTAAACATAATGCACACTGATTTCTGGGGTGCAAAGGTCTACCTTAAGGATATCTGACCTAAATATAAGGCAGTGTATGGGAATGTGCCACTGTTGGTGAGGGCACAGTTGAACTCAGGCAGTTAGCACTGCTCTGGCAGTCTACAATGGCAGGCCTGCCATCAGGACTTTTTATGGGTCGCCCAGGGCGCACAAACCCATGCTGCAGCCCTGGAGATCCCTTTACCACTTATGCCCTGTGTACCCTGGGTACTCTCTACTACGGTCTTGCAAAGGTGTAAAACTTTGGCAATTATGAATTTACTATGTGGACATGACAATTTAAAGAAAGAACACATACTCTGGGTCTGGTTAGCAGGTCTCAGTGCACTATCAGAGTTGAAAAAACAGCATTTAGGGGTCCAAATTGGGGCAACAAATGGAGGTGCATCTGCAAAGAGCCAGGCTTTCTTACAGTTGATCAACCATTCAAGAGCCTGGACCCTTGAGATTAGCATAATTCATTATGAACAGGGTAACGTCCTTGAAAATCATTGTGTCATAAGTCATTCTTGAACCTTTTGAGCTACTGCAAGAAAGACTGTTGCAACAGCGGGTGTATATGCTGCTATTTTGTAAAATGTATTTTGGAATTTGGTTTACTTGACCAAGAAACACTATTTAGCAATCTCCGAAGAAGGGAACATCCTTTTGAGTCTCTTTGAGATACTGAAGAAGCTTCATGACGATAAATGGTTCCAGGTAGTAACTCACCTCAATGGAAACTTTTTGTCTCATATTTTGATTAATAAAGACCTCAAGCAGAGATGTGTTTTGGTCATTGCTCTTCTCTGGGTGTTGCATGGATGATTTTCCAAAAGTGTTGACCAATCATTTTTATCTGAAATGGGGGTGAATCACATCCATTTCTACTCTTCACAAATGACTTCATAAAAATGGATGATAAACATGTTGGTCTTCAACAGAAAGTAGGTGCATTCCAGACTTATTCCAATTTAAATAAATGACATATCAAAATGGAAAGAACCAAAACGTGTTTTGCACAACAGATTCAATTTTATTTTACTGTGTTTTATTGAAAAACCTAATCAAGGAAAATATTATAAATATTCAAAATTGATTGCAAAGATCAGCCCTAGACCGTCCTGATCACAATTGCCTTTAAAGTGATCTTTTTGCTAAAGAACCATCATAAAAGGTTGACTGATTTTACCCAATAACTCCACTGAAGGGCCCTCTCCGAAGAATTTACTAGCACACTTGAAGATAAAAGGATCTTCCTTAGTATTGTATATTTTAACTGACTGCTTCAACATTGAGGAGTGGGACCCCAGGCTTCTGATTTAAATTACTAATTTTACTACTACCTCCAGTGGTAATGTCATTAACATGCTGCTGATCCTACAGGGCTAAAGGAGGGGGGTCGAGTATCACCAGAAAATCCAGCTGGGACACAAGTAACTTTCATCCTGTAGCTGCAGGGTGCAACTGGGTCAGTAGGAGAGGATCTTGTTGCATGACTATAGAAGAAAAACAGTGGATCAGTTACAACTGGTATGTTGCAATAGTTTGCCCCTGTGAAACTCATACCAAGTGGCCGGAGAGTGCAGATATGTTTGTGGATATAGGAACCTAAATTTGGTGTATAGGACTGCAGAGGACATTAGAACATGCCTTATTTACTGTGGGCTATTGCTGGTGTTGTGGGGAGCTCCCTCCAGCTCATGTATTGTATTCTGAGGAACCAGATATTTACATCTAGGAAACGGTGATACAGATCATGTTTAATTCAATGTTCATCCCCCCACCCCCAAAAGATGCAAACTCTGCAGCTTGACTCAGCTTTCCAGCCCAGAGCTTTTGGATTGATATTTGAGTCTATTGTGATACCATCCAATAAATATATATACAACCTCAGGGACCAATTTTTAGCTGCAGCTTCCAGTCAACTTCCAAAAATTAACATTTTAAATTCAAAGATAACAGTTTTTACTGTGTTTAATTTTTACTCAGCTACAGTCACAAGCATTGCAGTAGCTCCCGCTCCTTTAATGGCAAACACCTTTCTTTTGCTGTGACTATCTGATCTCTATGTCGTTTTACTGCATTTTTGTTTCATTTTCTCTTATTTTTGTTCTCTTTTTAGGTCTGGACTTCAATTAGTTGCAGCTGCCTGTTGGCCAGACCTATTGTTTCCCAGCCATTCCATAAGCTTGGAGTGGACTTTTGTGAGCTTCTTCCTCGTGATCACATGGCTTTGTTTCTATGTCACTCCTCTTATTCTTACTTACTGATTTTTTTCACAATTTGTGACTACATTTTTAAAGGGCATTGTGACCATTCCCAGATGGAAGCTTGTGCGTGAGGATGTGCATCTCCAAATCAGTTTGTTTTAAATTAACATATTCTATTGAAAGATGTCAGTCCTAAATGTGTGCACATAGAAAGCAGCGATCTTTGCATGGGATTTGTTAAAATAAAACAAGATGTACTTAAAGTTGGGCAAAACCGATGCTTGTGCAGCCATGGAAGCCATTTTGGAATGTCATTTTGTTGAAATGAAACTAAATATTTCAATAATGGCTACCTGGATGTGTGTGCATCCAAGGTGGCCATTCTTTCATACATTTTGCTTTATTTTAGCAAAATTGCATTTGAAGCTGGTTACTACAGATACACACACATTCTTGATGGCTATCTAGTACAGCAACAAACATTGGTAAAACATTTAGAACTGTGAAATTGTTACAGCGATTGGATATAGCAGTTATATTTGTTAGTGTATCACATAATATGTGCTAAAAGCATTTTTCCTTGACAAATCCTTCGTACATCTGGCCCTAAGTAAGTAGTGATTCATACAAAAAAGCATATGTATACATCTAATGCCAGAGTACAGAAAACAAAACAGTCCTTCCCTCAATTTGTCACAGTTTGCAAATAGGATTCACTAGCTATGATGCTACATACCCATGGATGTCATTTAGGAGTCGCCAGGGGTCGCAGCAGTGTCCCCAGCTTTACCCTTGTGACGACCCCTGTCACTGCCTTTGCGACCCATGGCCTCAGAGGTGGCAAAATCAGTTTTGGGAACACAGGGCAGCACGTCGTTATGGATGTTGCTTGAAGCTCCACTTTTTTGTTTTCACTCAGTCTTTCATATTACCCTAATAGTGTATAATATAATATCATGCACTATTAGTGTAATAAATGAATGAAGCACAGTTAACTAAAATACGATCCTCCTTGGTAAGTGAAGTAAGTAAAAGACACTTTTAAATGTACATTGTGTACATGCTTGCGGGTGAGAGTGTGTCTTTGTAAAAGCGTGTGTGTGTACAAGTGAATGTGTGTGTATGGGTAAGCACATGTGCCAATTAAAGTAAAGATGAAAGACAGCGTGATGTCACTTTTGCTACCTCTGTTGTTTTGGTGAATTGACGTCCATGTACATACCAAAATCTTTTGAAATATACTTTTCCTTAAACGTACTCCCTCCCTTTCAGTGTCATCCACAAGTGTTGTTCTCTGGTGCTAGCAGGAACCCTTTTAATATGAAGACTATTGTGATCCACTTACAGCAGCACCACAAGTGCTGCAGTGACTCGGTGTTAAAACCGTAGCTCCCTCTAGTGTTTGTATTTCAGGTGCACACAGTCTAGGCTCACTTGGCCACCAAAGTATGGCTCTTCCATGCTCATGATTCATAAGTTCTATAATCCTCAAGAATTGATGAGTGTTAATGAAAGACCTGATTAGCGAAAAGTGTTATGAACTAAAGGCCAGATGTATGAAGTAATTTAGCAGGTCACAAACGGCCCATCGGATCATTTGTGACCAGTAAAAGGCTTCTGGACAAGTACCATCCCAATTTTACGAAAATAGGGATTGCGAGTCACTATTAGGCAGGGGCGCGCCAAGGGCGTCCCTTCCTAATAGCGAGTTGCAGGACCATGTAAGAATGTTTTGTGACCGGGAATGCGGTCGCAAAACATTTTCAGTTACCACCAACTTCAAGTAGTAACCCATTTGCAAAAGGGAAAGGGTCCCAAGGGACCCCTTCGCCTTTGCAAATGGGGTTAAACAATTTTTGAAGAGCAGGCTTGTGGGAAGGTAGCCTCATTATAGCCTTGTTACCCCCACTTTTGGCCTGTCAGTGAGTATATGTCAGGGTGTTTTTACTGTCTCACTGGGATCCTGCTAGCCAGGGCCCCAGTGCTCATAGGTTGTGGCCTGAATGTGTTCCCTGTGTGGTGCCTAACTGTGTCACTGTGGCTCTGTTAACCAGAACCTCAGTGCTTATGCTCTCTCTGCTTTTAAAATTGTCACTGCAGGCTAGTGACCATGTTTACCAATTCTGATTGGCACACTGGAACACCCTTATAATTCCCTAGTATATGGTATCTAGGTACCCAGGGTATTGGGGTTCCAGGAGATCCCTATGGGCTGCAGCATTTCTGAGGGAGCTCAAACAATTCTTACACAGGCCTTACTGCAGCCTGAGTGAAATAACGTCCACGTTATTTCACAGCCATTTTACACTGCACTTAAGTAACTTATAAGTCACATATATGTCTAACCCTCACCTAGTGAAGGTTAGGTGAAAAGTTACTAAGTGTGAGGGCACCCTGGCATTAGCCAAGGTGCCCCCACATTGTTAGGGCAATTTCCCCGGACTTTGTGAGTGTGGGGACACCATTACAAGCGAGCACTACATATAGGTCAATACCTATATGTAGATCCACAATGGTAACTCCGAATATGGCCATGTATCATGTCTAAGATCATGGAATTGTCCCTTCATGCCAAATTTGGTATTGGGGTGCCAATCCCATGCATCCCCGGGGCTCCAGCATGGACCCCGGGTACTGCCGAACTAGCTCTCTGGGGTTTTCACTGCAGCGACCGCTGCTGCCAACCCACAAACAGGTTTCTGCCCTCCTTGGGTCTGGGCAGCCCAGTCCCAAATAGGCAGAACAAAGAATTTCCTCTGAGAGAGGGTGTTACACCCTCTCCCTTTGGAAATAGGTGTTAAGGGCTGGGGAGAAGTAGCCTCCCCCAGCCTCTGGAAATTCTTTGAAGGGCACAGATGATGCCCTCCTTGCATAAGCCAGTCTACACTGGTTCAGGAATCCCCCAGCCTCTGCTCTGGCGCAAAACTTGACAAAGGAAAGGGGAGTGACCACTCCCCTGTCCATCACCACCCCAGGGGTGGTGCCCAGAGCTCCTCCAGTGTTTTCCAGACCTCTGCCATCTTGAATGCAGAGGTGTGAGGGCACAGTGGAGGTCCCTGAGTGGCCAGTGCCAGCAGGTGATGTCAGAGACCCGTGCTGATAAGGGCTTGCCTGGTTAGGTGGCCAATCCTCCTCTGAGGGCTATTTAGGGCCTGTATGTTTCTCTGCAGATAACGAACGTAAGAGCTCACCAAAGTTCCTCTGCATCTCCCTCTTCGACTTCTGCCAAGGATCGACCGCTGACTGCTCCAGGACGCCTGCAACACTGCAACAAAGTAGCAAGACGACTACCAGCAACATTGTAGCACCTAATCCTGCCAGCTTTCTCAACTGTTTCCTGGTGGTGCATGCTCTGAGGGCTGTCTGCCTTCGCCCTGCACTGGAAGCCAAGAAGAAATCTCCTGTGGGTCGACTGAATCTTCACCCTGCTAACGCAGGCACCACATTTCTGCTTCACTGTTCCTCTGGGTCCCCTCTCTTCTTGACGAGCATGGTCCCTGGAACACAGAAGCTGGATCCAAGTAACCCAGACAGTTCAGTGGTCCTTCTGTCCAAATTTGGTGGAGGTAAGTCCTTGCCTCCCCACGCCAGACAGCAATCCTGTGTACTGTGTGAACTGCAGCTGCTAGGGCTTCTGTGTACTTTTTCAAGGAATACTTCGTACACAGCATAACCCATGTCCCCAGCACTCTGTCCTGCATTGCTCAACTCACTGAGTTGACCACCGACTTCGTGGGGCCCTCCATTGTAGCATTAAGATGACTGCGATGCTCCGATTTCTTGAACACCTGTTCAAGTGCTTCTGGTGGTGCTGCCTACTTTTGCGTGGGCTCTCTGTGCTGCTGAGTGCCCCCACTGTCTCCTCCTCCAAGGGGTGACCTCCTGGTCCTTCCTGGGCCCGGACAGCACCCATTTTCTTTCCCCGCAATCTTTGCAGCTAGCAAGGCTTGTTTGCAGTCATTCTGCGTAGAAACAACTCTGCATCTTCCAGGACTCCATGGGACATCTTCCGTGCAAAGGAGAAGTTCCTGGCATCTTCTGTTGTTGCAGAATCTTCAGCTTCTTTCACCCAGAGGCAGCCCTTTTGCATCTTCATCTGGGGTTTAGTAGGCCCCCGCCCCCCTGGACACTTTCGTGACTCTTGGACTTGGTCCCCTTCCTTTGCAGGTCCTCAGGTTCAGGAATCCATCTTCAGTGCTTTGCAGTCAGCTGTTGTCCTTGCAGAATCTCCTATCACAACTTTAGAGTGTTTCTGGGGAAGTAGGGTAACTTTACTCCTACTCTTCAGGGTCTTGGGGTGGGGTATCTTGGATACCCTTAGTGTTTTCTTACACTCCCAGTGACCCTGTACACACTATACTAGGCCTGAGTGTCTGCGCTGGACTTCTCACCTCTGGATTTCGGATTGGCGAATACACCAATTCTTCTACAGGTCCTGGATACTCCCAGATAAGGGCGACCCCTTCTAGTAGCCACGGTGCCGCTTGACAGGCTACGCCAAAGCAGACCGTACCCTCCAGAAGGAGTCCCAGAGGGAAAAAACCCCAACACTGGGGAAAAAACCTCTAACAGGAACTCCTGAAGGAAAACAAGAAAAAACAGGACTTGACAACAGGAAACAAAAATAGGCAATATCCAGGGTAAAAGGCAGGAAAAAAGGAACAGCCAAAAATATCCCAAGGCAAAAGCAGGAACAAAGAACAGGCAAAAATCTCCCAAGGCAAAAGCAGGAACAAAGAACAGGCAAAAATCTTCCAAGGCAAAAAGCAGGAACAAAGAACAGGAGCGAACAGCACAACCAGAAGGAAGTGTTTGCAACACAAGGAGGAAAAAGACTGACTGACTTATACACTGAGAAAAGGGAAGTGACATCACAGGAAAGGGAAGTACACCATCTTGGATTGGGAAAAGCCCATAGACCAGTATAGGAAAAAGAAAGTAGTATAACAGAGAAACGGAGCATGCTGGGACAAAAACACGAAGAAGACAAGATGTACACAACATGGATAGAGACAGGCAAAAGGACCAACAAAAAACCCACCCCCAACAACAAAAGAAGAAAAAAGGCTACAAGTAAGTGTAGCGCGACCGGGAGTGAAATATATGCTTCCCAGAAAGCATAGTCAAAAAACATGCGGAGCGGCGCTCCGAATATCGGTAGCGCGTTCCACCCGCGAGGACAGAAAGAGACGCCGCGTCAGAGCGCGGCGTTACACTGAGGTCCATTCGTGGTTCACATTTCACTTTTGGTGTATATGGTTTGTGTTGCCCCTAGGCCTATTGCACCCTATTGTATTCTACAGTGTTTGCACAACTTATCTAACTGTTTACTTACCTGAATTTGGTTTGTGTGTATATTTTGTGTATTTTACTTATGTCCTAAGGGAGTATATCCTCTGAGATATTTCTGACACATTGTCACTAAAATAAAGTACCTTGTTTTTTAGTAACTGTGAGTATTGTGTTTCTTATGATATAGTGCTATATGATATAAGTGGTATAGTAGGAGCTTTGTATTTCTCCTAGCTCAGCCTAAGCTGCTCTGCTATTGCTACCTCTATCAGCCTAAACTGCTAGAACACTACTAATCTATTAATAAGGGATAACTGGACCTGGCACAAGGTGTAAGTACCATCAGGTACCCACTATAAGCCAGGCCAGCCTCCTACAAGGCTGTGGTCCCAGGGACCACTGCCTACTCTTCAAAGATGAAAATAAATCTTTTCAGCTTTCCTTTTGTAATGCATTCCGTTTTCCTTAAAGCAAAACGGGCTGCATTACAAACCAAAAAAGACTCCTTTATTTAAAAGCAATCACATACACGGTGGTCTGCTTCCCTAAGCAGGCCACCATCCCTGTGATTGTGGCCATTCCCAAATGGGTCGCAAACTGCGACCTGCCTCATGAATATTAATGAGGTAGGTCTCCTGCGGTTCATTTGGGAATTGAAAACAGGGTCAAACACACTGTACTACATCCCAGTTTTCTTAATAGAGAATCACAAAGAACTGCTATTAGGGAATGGCAAACTCCATTTTACATGCATCTGGCACTAATGGTTGTCCTGCTCTGTCTGGCAGAAGCAATGAAGCCCATGAGTCAGGGCCACTGTAGCCACAGCTGAGAAAACCAAACCTTTTTTAAGTCTGCACTTCATCTTCCTTTCTCATGGAAGCCAACATGACTGTCACTTTTACTTTCCCCTGTTAGAAGAGACAAGTGAAGCACCAACTTCTGCTCACAATGTACCACATGAAAGGACGCAGAGGAAAGACCACAACCTTTTGAGAAGCCATACCTATCTGAAGATGTCAAACAAAATTCTCCACTTGACAGGAAGAACATTTTACGAGATAGAGATGGCACTTATGTTAGGTGTAAGCAAAGATATTACAAGCTGTGCTCTGGTGCTCATAGGCTTCAATGGCATTTCCTATGTGTTTTGCAACTTCATTTCAAGGTGGCCACTGCAAAGGCACACGTATACGTGGAAGACATTTTAGAATGGCTTGGCTTTGCCAATTCTTGTAAAGGAATTGAACAAGTATTGGCACAGCCACAAGAAGAGAGAGGTGTCCCCAGGTAGCCCAGAACAGTGAGAGAAGGTGACTGGGAGCACGTCCTGCACTGGGGGGTTTGGGGCTGTCAGTCAGGGGTGGCAGGAGAGTGGAGAAGTTAAGTATTTCAGAGGACTACTTTAAGCCCTATGTAACCTTCATTCGAATGGCGTGACTTCTACTGTAGTACAGTGCACTCATCCGGTTGGACCCCTTAGAAAATGCCCTCAGCCAGTGACTGAAGGGGCCCCTTCTTTTTCTATTCGCATGTATATAGGAATGCATGGGCGCATTGGTAGCACGAGGTCCTAAACAACACTACAGCTGTCTGTAAGCCAGACTTAAAATGGATTAGCAGTAGCATAATAAGAATACGTAGCTCCTTCCAAGCTTTACGCAAAGGGCTGGGCCTATCTCAATGTGCCATTTTTGAAAGTAAATTGACAGCCTGGCTGTTGTCAAAGATTTCACATTCTAACAATGTTCATAAGTAATTGCAGAAACACGAGGATACATAAGCATTACTTTAGTCCTAAAGCAACTGCATTTTGTGTTCTAAGAAGAATGATTTTCTTCACTTAGTGATTGTACTGCGCACTTCCTGGACCAAGACTGTGTGTTTCATGCAAGATAGCTTAAAATGTCTCTCATGTGGCAACCCATCATTTCGTTCATGTTCTGTAAATGCCAACGCTCAGAAGAAATTACAGACCTCGTTCAACTGGATGCATCTTTATTTCTTAAAATAAACTTTCTGAATTTTCTGACTGCATTTGTTTGTTTGTTGTCTTTAGTATCTTAATGATGCATACAGTTCACGAGCATATATTAAAACTGAAATTCAAGACGTTTGCATGTTTATACCTCATTCAAGAAGCATCAAATGAGCCTCCCTACACGTTTTCTACTTCTCCAAAATGCTAGCATTAAAACCTGCTAATTTTGTTGTGGGTTGGTTTAGCTCAATTATTGATTTACTCCTTGTATTGCTTGTATGCGAGTCTATATATATTAATGCTCTTGAAATAACATTTGAATTAACTTTTATTTACCACATTACAGAGAATGATTTATTTCAGACTTTGTACATAGTGGGCCTGATGTGAACTGACACTTTTGTGTAAGATTAAGATAGCTTGCTATTCACAAAGACATTTTATAAATAGTAAAATAGTAAATTTATGACTGGGGAGTCTGCAGAGAAAAAGATAGTACTGCCCTTTTTATGTGCAGAGACTCCATTGCTGTAAAAATACTTTTTATAACATACCTTTGTGAATAGCAAACAATTAGAAACTTACACAAAAGTGTAGGTTTACCTTTGTGAATCAGCCTCAGTGTTTGAAAAAGAGTACATGAATGTTACTCTGTGATAAATTGGGTTACCAGTTGACTGGGGTGTGAGTCCTGGTGTTAGATATTGGGGTTATGATTGGCGAGGTCTGCACCCTGTTGAAGCAGGAACCACAATCTTAGTCAGAGAAAGTCACAAACACACCCTAAATTAACCTGTGCTCACCCTCTGCTAGGTTGGCACAGACGAATCAGGCTTAACTTAAGAGGCAATGTATAAAGTATTAGTGTAAAACATCAAACAGTAAAACAGTTTAGACACTACAGAAAAAGATGACACACCAGGTTACAAAAATAGAGCTTAATATAATGAACAAAACAGGACCAAAAAACAAATATTGAATACGTAGAACTTGAGAGATTATATTTTAAAGAATAAACTGAAATGTAGTGCTTAAAAGAATAAAGTGCCAACCGGGGATATCTGGTTGAGCTGGGTCAAATCTGAGAAGTCAGGCATACTGCAAAGGAATACAGGTCAGATACAGGGACTAGTCTTGGCCCACTGAAACAGTATCTTGTTTGCATTGGCCTGAAAGAGGATGCAAGGAGCAGAGGAGGCAATGTATCATCGTCAATCCTTGGGATGGAGGCGATTCATCAGCTCCAAGCCATGCAAAGTCGGAGTTGCGTTGGAAATGTAAGAAATGAGTTCCACAGTCGGCAATGTCATGTCCTTGATCCTCAAAACATAGGCCATGCCTCATCCTTCAATGGAGATGCAGGCGGTTCCGAGTGGTATGTTGATTCTTCACTAGAGCAGCACTTTAGCCCCATTTCCAAGCACCCAGGGCTGGATTGGCAGGGCAAGACTCACAGTAGGTAGAGTACTGATGAGTTGGAAGTCTTTTGTGTCCCTGAAACTTCAGAAAACAGGATGCAAGCCAACAAACCCTTGAAGTCTCTCTGGTTTTGGGTTCAGGTGTTGTGGGTCCAGTCCTTCTCACCCAGGCAAGGAGGGTAGCAGGCATTAGGTCAGTACAGCATTAAAGCAATTATTCTAGTGTGGCAGTCCCGCAGAGTGGCAGTCCTTGTAGCAGCACAGTAGCCCTTCTTCCTGCCAGAGTATCCACAGGTCTGGAAGTGTGCTGGGTTGGTGGTATCTGAGGTACAGTACTTAAACCCAGTTGTGCTTTTGATGTGGGGAGACTTCAAAGAGAGTCCTTTGAGGTGCACAGAGCCCCTGCCCTTCCTGCCCCACCTTGAGACTCACTACAGGAAGTTAAGCAGTCCTATGTGTAGGGATGGGACACAGCGTAGTCAGGTGTAAGTGAGGCAGTTATCAGCTCCGCCCCAATCAAGTCAGTTTTTTACAACAAGAACATGTAAAAAGTAAATTGCCTACCTCTGCCTTCTGGGCTGTCCAGGGACTACACTAGGGTTGTCTTACATGTATGAAAAGGGAAGGCTTAGGCTTAACAAAAGGTTTATTTTGCCAGGTCGACATGGCAATTTAAAACTGTGCATACAGGCCCTACAATTGAAGACCTGAGACATGCTTGAAGAGCTACTTAAGTGCCACAATCAGTGCTGCTGGCTAACTAGTAGCATTTAATTAACAGACCCTGGGAACATAAAGTGCACTTTAATGGGGACTTATAATTAACCAAATTAAATTGGATATTCCAATTGTGGATACACCAATGTTACCACATTTTAAGGAGATAGCAAAAAACCTTAGAACTGTTAGCAGTGATAAAGTGCTCAGAGTCCTAAAGACAACAAAAATACATTTAGCAGAAGAGAAGAAAATCAAAATGTTTGCGGTGACCCTGCAGAAAGGGCCATTTCCAACACCTGGTCAAGCAGCAACCACAATCCTTGTCTGGGCAAGGCACAAGCAGATCACAAATTAACCTCTTCTCAACTCCCTCGTAGCTTGGTCCAGAGCAGTGAGGCCTTACTGAGAGGCAAAGTGTAAAGTATTTGTGCAACACTTCAACAGTAAAAGAATGAAAACACCCCACAAAAAGATCCCACACCAGGTTAGAAGAATTGAGCTGAATTTAATAGCTGAAACAAGAACAAAGTGACAAAAATAATCCAATCAGTAGAAGCACAGTTATGAATTTTTAAACACAGTTATGAATTTTTAAAGACTAAGGTGAAAAATAGTGCCTAATAGCATAAAGCCTCAACTGCAGCCATCTGGCCAGCCTGGTGCTTCGCTTTGGCAGTCCTCTGGGACTGTTTCATGCTGTGGTGTGAAAAAATGAGCTTTCGGCAGCTTGCAGTGATTTTCAATTTGAGCCCTATGGTCTTTGTGCAAATGGGCCTGCTGGCAGTTGCAAAGAGCCCAAAAGTTGTATTTGAGCCTGTTGAGACACATCTAGATTCCAGGGCGGGAGGGGCAGCATTTCAGGTTCAGGAACTTGCTGAAGCTGGGTCAAGGAGCTGTTTGTGAATCCTTTTATCTCCCTGAGGCTCAGATCAGGAATGCAGCAAAATAAGCCCTGGAGTCACTCTGGATCCTGGGTTCAAGATGATGGTGCAGGTCCAGTTCTTCTTTCTCAGGCAAAAAGACAGTAGCCAGCACATCAGCACAGCAGTGTAGCAGGTCCTATAGAACACCATCAAAGCACATCAGCAATTGTTGAGAACAGTACAACACTGAAGTGTACAGAAGTGGTGGTGTCTGAGGTCCAGTATTTATACCCAGTTGTGCTTTTAAAGTGGGGAAGAAGCTTCTACAGGTTTCCTTCTAAAGTCCCCTGGCATCCTGCCTTCATTGTCCTGGCTCCAGACTAACTACAGGTGGTATGCAGCTCTTTGTTGCAGAGGCAGGACACAGCCTAATCAGGTGTAAGTGGGGCTCCGCCAAGCTCCTCCCTCTGATCCTGGCAGTGATGGCCTATCCAGGCACACCTAAGCTCCCTATTGTGAGGGGCTGTCTAGGAGGAATATACAAAGCCCAACAGTTAGCTACACCCAGTCATGTGATCAGAGACAGACTACAGGCACTGAGGCCCATATTTATACTTCAGTTGAGCCGCATTTGCGTAACATTTTTTACGCAAATTCGGGGCAAATCTAACTCAATAATTATATTTTTACTATAGACACATCTCATAACGTCAATCTATGGGCGTTTGCACCATTTTCTGGATGGGTGCACCAACCTTGCCTAAATGAGATGCAAGGTAGGAGCTCCCATCAAGAAAATGGTGCTATCCCTATAGCCCCATATTTCTCCCCCATGCTCAAGTGACGCACAGGTGGGAGGAAGGGCTAAATAATGGTGTAAATCTTACTTTGCACTATTATTTAAGGCCTGGGTCAGACCAGGCGTTAGGAGACCTGTGGACTTATTTTCATTATTAAACGCCATGGAATGGGTCCACAGGTGCCCTTCCCAAGCCCCAGGAACACCCCACCCACACCAGTGGGACACCAGGTAAGTAGGGTGAGTATTGGTAAGCATGTTTAAATTTATTTTTAAGTGCCATGGGGGCCATAACTTAGGACCCCCTGCATGGCACAGGGTGCACTGGCCATGCTCAGGGGACACATGTCCCCTGTGCTGGCCATTGGGGTGGTGGGCATG
Organism: Pleurodeles waltl; assembly: GCF_031143425.1. Lineage (NCBI taxonomy): Eukaryota > Metazoa > Chordata > Amphibia > Caudata > Salamandridae > Pleurodeles > Pleurodeles waltl. The sequence continues at coordinate 1,517,755,861 of NC_090444.1, read as the reverse complement.
AAACCTGTCTTTCCTAAGACAATAGTCATATTTTTGGTGGTTGTGTGCCACGAAATGGCGCTAATCTGGTTAGAAGCATTTTCTGCCTCTCACCTGGCTGTCATCGTTTTCTGATGCACAGCCCCCTCCTTCTCTACCGCCACCCCCACCCGGCTAGCGTCTTCTTCTAAGACGCTACCCCAAGTTTAGCATTGGCTTGCACCATTCAATATATACAGTGCCTGGCTGGCGTTGTTAAATGATGCAAGCTGGCGCTAAACGTTTTGCAGCAAAACTGCCTTAGCGCAGTTTTGCGGCAAAAAGCATAAAAATGGGCCTAAGTGGTTACAGCAGTTAAATGGCACTATTGTAAAATTGGCATTTTCAGAAATACAATTTCAAATCTGACTTCACTATGAGTTTATCTTTTATTTCCAAACATACCATATGCCCTGGGAGTGCTTTCATTATTTTTCAACTGCCCAGTTGTCACCATTCTGAAAGAAAGGAAAAGAGAAACTCAAATGTCTGTTTCATTCTGGTATGTTAGCAGGGCAGAATTACAACACACCTCTGCATTACTATATAGTGATGACGTAAGACATTTAATTACATTTCTCCTCTATGGAGGCAGCTGTCTGTGTTGCCAAACTAACCTCTCCCAGTACACGTTTGACAGTCTTTCAAGTTGCCTATTAACCATACTGAGGTAACACAAACTTCCACTCCTAACTGTACGTACTATTGATGAGTATTATTTCACCTAAGAACTGACCTACACGTCAGTTCAAAGGAAATGTCATTAACAAAATTGAATTCCGATCTTCTCATTCAAGGCCGTAGCAGTCCTTCAATGGGTGTATGCCCCTAATGTAAAAATCAGTAACAGAGATTCACTTCAGCTGAGACTACCTGTAGGAAAGTACCATTTTGCCTGGCATGTTACCCCCATTTTTACTTGTGTGTCAGTTTGTTTTTGCCTGTCTCACTGGGATCCTGCTAGCCAGGACCCCAGTGCTCATAGTTTGTGGCCTGAATGTGTTCCCTGTGTGGAACATAATTGTGTCACTGAGGTTATGCTAACCAGAACCCAGAACCTTAGTGCTTATGCTCTCTCTGCTTTTAAAATTGTCACTCCAGGCTAGTGACTATTTTCACCAATTCTGATTGGCAGACTGGAACACCCTTATAATTCCCTAGTATATGGTACCTAGTTACCCAGGGTATTAGGGTTCAAGGAGATCCCTATGGGCTGCAGTATTTCTTTTTGCCACCCGTAGGGAGCTCAGACAATTCTTACACAGGACTGCCACTGCAGCCTAAGTGAAATAACATCCACGTTATTTCACAGCCATTATACACTGCACTTAAGTAACTTATAAGTCACCTAAATGTCTAACCCTCACCTAGTGAAGGGTAGGTGAAAAGTTACTAAGTGTGTGGGCACCCTGGCACTAGCCAAGGTGCCCCCACATGGTTCAGGTCAATTTCCCCGGACTTTGTGAGTGCGGGCACACCATTACACATGTGCACTACATATAGGTCAATACCTATATGTAGCTTCACAATGGTAACTCCGAATATGGCCTTGTAACATGTCTAAGAACATGGAATTGTGCTCCCATGCCAAATCTGGTATTGGGGTGCCAATCCCATGCATCCCCGGGGCTCCAGCATGGGTACTGCCAAACCAGCTCTCTGTGGTTTTCACTGCAGCTACCGCTGCTGCCAACCCTAAGACAGGTTTCTGCCCCCCTGGGGCCTTGGCAGCCCAGTCCCATGAAGGCAGAACAAAGAATTTCCTCTGAGAGAGGGTATTACACCCTCTCCCTTTGGAAATAGGTGTTAAGGGCTGGGGAGGAGTAGCCTCCCCCAGCCTCTGGAAATGCTTTGAAGGGCACAAACGGTGCCCTCCTTGCATAAACCAGTCTACACCGGTTCAGGGATCCCCCAGCCCCTGCTCTGGTGGGACACTGGACAAAGGAAAGAGGAGTGACCACTCCCCTGTCCATCACCACCCCAGGGGTGGTGCCCAGAGTTTCTCCAGTGTGTTCCAGACCTCTGCCTTCTTGAATGCAGAGGTATGAGGGCACAATGGATGCCTCTGAGTGGCCAGTGCCAGCAGGTGATGTCAGAGACCCCTCCTGATAGGTGCTTACCTGGTTAGGTGGCCAATCCTCCTGTGAGGGTTATTTAAGGTCTCTCCTGTGGGTTTCTCTTCAGATAACGAATGCAAGAGCTCACCAGAGTTCCTCTGCATCTCCCTCTTCGACTTCTGCCAATGACTGACCGCTGAGTGCTCCAGGACGCCTGCAAAACTGCAACAAAGTAGCAAGAAGACTACCAGCAACATTGAGGTGCCTAATCCTGATGGCTTTCTCAACTGTTTCCTGGTGGTGCATGCTCTGAGGGCTGTCTGCCTTCACCCTGCACTGGAAGCCAAGAAGAAATCTCCTGTGGGTCGACGGAATCTTCCCCCTGCTAACGCAAGCATCAAACTTCTGCTTCACCGGTCCTCTGGGTCCCCTTTCATCTCAACGAGCGTGGTCCCTGGAACACAGGAGCTGAATGTAAGTGACAGTCCAGTGGTCCTTCTGTCCAAATTTGGTGGAGGTAAGTCCTTGCTTCCCCACGCCAGACAGTAATCCTGTGTACTGCATGAACTGCAACTGCTAGGGCTTCTGTGCACTTTTGCAAGGAATCCTTCATGCACAGCATAGCCCAGGTACCCAGCACACCATCCTGCATTGCTCAACTCGCTGAGTTGACCATCGGCTTCGTGGGACCCTCCCTTGTAGTGTTGAGATGACCACCATGCAAAGATTTCTTGAATGCCTGTTCAAGTGCTTCTGTGGGTTGTGCCTGCTTCTGCATGGGATCTATGTGCTGCTGAGCGCCCCCTCTGTCTCCTCCTCCAAGGGGCGACCTCCTCGTCCTTCCTGGACCTGGGCAGCTCCCGTTTTCTTCAGCAGCAACCTTTGCAGCTAGCAAGGCTTGCTTGCAGTCTTTCTGCGTGAAAACAACTCTGCATCCTCCAGCACACTGTAGGACATCTTCTGTGCAAAGGAGAAATTCCTGGCATCTTCCGTTGTTGCAGAATCCTCAGTTTCTTCCACCAGAGGCAGCCATTTTGCACCTTCATCTGGGGTTTAGTGGGCTCCTGCACCCCCTGGTCACTTTTGTGACTCTTGGACTGGGTCCCCTTCCTTTACAGGTCCTCAGTTCCAGGAATCCATCTTTAGTGCTTTGCAGTCAGTTGTTCTCTTTGCAGAATCTCCTATCACGACTTTAGTGTGTTTCTGGGGAAGTAGGGTAACTTTACTCCTACTTTTCAGGGTCTTGGAGTGGGGTATCTTGGACACCCTTAGTGTTTTCTTACACTCCCATCGACCCTCTACACACTACTCTAGGCCTGGGGTCCTTAAGTGGTTAGCATTCCATTTTCTTAGTATATGGTTTGTGTTGCCCCTAGGCCTTTTGCATCCTATTGTATTCTACAGTGTTTGCACCAGTTTGCTAACTGTTTGCTTACCTGATTTTGGTTTGTGTGTATATTTTGTGTATTTTACTTACTTCCTAAGGGAGTATATCCTCTGAGATATTTCTGACACATTGTCACTAAAATCAAGTACCTTTATTTTTAGTAACACTGAGTATTGTGATTCTTATGATATAGTGCTATATGAAATAAATGGTATAGTAGGAGCGTTGCATGTCTCCTAGTTCAGCCTAAGCTGCTCTGCTATAGCTACCTCTATCAGCTTAAGCTGCTATAACACTACTAATCTTCTAATAAGGGATAACTGGACCTGGCACAAGGTGTAAGTACCATCAGGTATCCACTATAAGCCAGGCCAGCCTCCTACACTACCATGCCACAGCTCTAAGTTAGTAGGGCACTACTGGTCTAGTCCTGTACATCTGTTCCCCCACTTCATCATCTGTGATTCATGCCTGAGCACTCAAACATTATTCTCAGAACACATGTTAAAATTCAAACAGAACACCTAATTGGGGGTATCAGTTGGGTACAGATTAAGATCAGCCTGCTTTGTCCTCTCTGTGCCATTTCCCTGTTCAATTACAAAGTTTTCACTACTGTCTCTTTCATGACAGGACTAGTGCTAATGCACATTGCAGGACTAGGCTACAACAGGGGTGTTCCATTCCTCTTGAGTTACTTGACTTATATGTATGTGCCGTTCTTCAGGGGGTACTTAAGTTTGCTAATTTATCTTCTTATTTGTCTTTTTATGCCCAAGATAGTCCCTCCAGAAGACGTGTTATTTATCTGCAGAAAGCATAATTAGTTCCTGATTATGAAAAGATCAGAACATGCTGTGTTATTTACACAGAGAGTAAACCCGATTACTCAGTTTTACTAAATAGATTTGCCAGGTTTTTCCTGGTGAAAAAAAATCGAGGAACACTTTCAAGTTGTTAGGGTGATAATCACCATATTTGTTAAACACTTTAACGCAGGATAAAAAACATTGGGTCATTACGACACAACTCAGAATTTATATCCCTCTGCACACTCATGTTTTCTAAAGGCAATACTTTTCTGTCACTAATACATAGAGCTTTGGCATTAAGCACTACAGTTTTAGCCACTCCTTGTATATCTTCTCGTTCTCAAAGCAAGCCCCTAGGCCACATAATGGAGCAAGATGCAGTTATGCAGACTGAATAATTTAGGTAAAAAGTACAGCAAGGATATATCTCCTCCTTGGTGCATGCATCCATTTTTTCCAAGATATTTGATTTACCATGAGAAACACATGAAAAAGCTTATGGAATAAGATAAATCTTCTAATAGTAAAGACTGTAAAATATGTCACAACAGCCGTAATTCCTTTTTTCTACTGATAATATTCTATGGGCTCTAAATAAGCAAAAATAATCCTTTAAAAGAATATGTTTTTATATTCTACTGACTTGGCCCAATCTCTATATTATATTTAAGAAAATTTGGGAATGATGACTACAAGAGTTAATCAATGTCAACAGCACTGCAGCTAAAACAAGCATTTGAAATGCAACGGGTCTCACATTTGCTCATGTTAGAGCTGATAGCGTTGTAAACTCCTAACCCAACTTTTCACCTATCGGCAAAAGTGCAATTATGTACCTAACCCGAAAAAGTGCAATTAACTATGTAAAGCGCTTGACTTCTGCCAAGCGGAAGCGCGCTAGTAAATTAGAGGAAAAAGTAGTCCACGAGCCCGATGGAAAACAGCGAGCCTCGCATGTTTTCTGTACTTGGTCGCTGCGCTCGAGGAGGGCTAGCTACTGGAAAAGGCATGACGTATGCATGCCTTCGACTAATGAAAGCAAGCAGATTTTAATAGGCAAGCCCACAAACCAATGAAAAAAACTGACGTGACGTCGACAGGTCTCCGAGCCCTTTTCTAACTACTACAGCGTCTCGCTGCGATACGCATGCGCGAGCGCATGCAACACAGGCTCGACCCTAAAAAGGATGCATTGTGAGCCTCTTTCAAAAAATTATTTACCATCAAATGTGCCTAACAGATGTTCTCAGCACACCAAAAGTGGTCAGGGCATAATCACCTCCTTTCCTCTGCCTGCTAGTTCTCTGAAGTAATATTCTTTACTAAGCGTGATTAATACAAGGACTTTACAAGCCAAGACTGATAACAAAGGCAACTGGAATTTGGGAACGGCAGTCACCCTGGGTGGTAAATAATAGCTTTTTAAGAAATCCAAAGATTACTTTCTCTAAACTTTGATTCACAGAAACCAAACAGTGATCTCGAAGGGGATGTCTATAACTCCTCCAGCACATATTATGTAAATAACGATGGCTACCTACCAAACAAGAGGTGAAATGAGGGTTTGCTCTCAGCAAGGAAATATGCAGTTCTGATGATGACCCATAGGTTGTTTTACTAAGGTAAAAACAGGGATCCAAATCAAATGACAAATGAACCTATATTGGCTTTTAAGTCAAAATAATGCACAATAGTATACTTCATTTTATATGATCTATGCAGCACTTGTACATACCAAAGTGCTTTGTTGCCTTTACCACTGTTCATTGCAGTGGCATTTTCCATACGTTTTATTTGGATTCTGTACTTATCAAACATTATGTTCAGCATCAGTAAAACACCTGTCTACATGTATCTTTAATAGTATGGTGTTATTTATTAATTTATTTATATTGGCATTAATATGCAGCAATTAACAGAGGTCCAATTACTGGGTGCCATTCAATGTAAATTAACCCTTTGAACAACCACTATTGACTGGTAAGAATGCTTGAGGCATTAGTTAAGAAGAAATGGTTTTGAAATACCTCGAACACACTTTTTCATGAGATTAATTATTGTTTTCAGTTATATCCTTCTACAATAAGTAGGCATATTCAGGAGGGAAGCTGTCTTTAAAATAAATTTACTGCAGTTTCCTGTGAAGCACCTGAATTTCTTAATTCTCTGTGGGCCTCTACACTAGGCTTTTAGGAGACATATGCTTCCAATATCTGAAGGTACCACAGAAGCCAAAGAAGCAGGCAGAGTAGCACTCTGTCCTGATTCTTAACTACAGCCAAATACACACGCACACAGGATGTTATTGGGCTCAAGGAGCATCCCTTAAGGTCAAGAAATATCAGAATACAAAGGTGGGAAATGATGTGCAGAGGCAGATGAGCATGAGATGGCATACCCTAGGAAAGAGTAGGAACAACAGGGTAGAGCAGCAGTAAGACATAGAAAGCAAATCAATCATATTGGAAACAAGCAGGGGAAGAAGCCAGTAACTGGACAAGCACACTGGTTCACCACTAACCATGACTCAGAACTTCCCACAGCGATAGGGAAACTCAATGTCTCTGTGCTGTTATTTCTTACACATAGTCAACCTGAAAACTCCAAAGAAAGGTGATAGCAGTAATTATTATGTATTTGGACTCTATTGCTCGAACAAAGATTGTATTTACATAAATAACGCAAACCCCCTTGGATCCAGTTGAAGATACAGTAGAGATTCGTTAAAGAAATAGCAATATCACACAGTCACATTTAAGGCACTTTAGACATCATGCACACAACATAAAGGATGGAACAACAGTTGCCTCCTGGAATCCATAATCCAACACCTGCACTAGAGGAATAAGAACAAGATGGGCAGCAGAGAGAAAGTTTCTCAATACAAACAAGAACATACAAAGCACAATAAACTAGAATGCTAGCATGGGACTAGCAAGCCAAGAGAGAACAATGAGAGAGGGAAGAGAGTAGGGCAAGCACAAGGAATCTAAGAACTGTAACAAGCATATACAAACATGGTATCAATGTAATCCTAGAGAACGAACAAGGCAGGGCAAGAACAAGGATACTCAGAACTTTAACAGGCAATGCATGGCAAAAGTGGTATGAACATGGCGGTCCAGACTGCCATGCCGGGGGTGGCGGAAATTACCACCACTGGCATGGGGGTCTGGAATGCCATATTACGAACACTGGAGGACTGCCACAGGCGGCCCTCCACCACCACCAGACTACCGCTGCCAGGCAGCCTGACGATGGCAGATTACTCTAAAGAACACATGTTCCTTCAGCCTTTCCATGGTGGTTTCCCCTGATAGGGAAAGGCTGGCTGAAGGGGTGCTCCGGGGCCCCTGTGCATAGCCCCGTTGGGCAGTGATATGTATGACGGGTGCTGCTGCACCCGCCACCCTGAGGCATTGACGACAGCTGTTGGAGTGTAGCTTTTATAATCAAAAATGAACATGAACTGTTTGCAGATTAATATAAACTAATGCCGCATAGAAAATGTATTAATGCGTTTCACTGTACGCGTTTGAAATGTGCCCACGGGGAGTGGCCACCAATGTATACGTTGATTAATGAAATTGATTAATAATGGATTATTAATGTACTAATGTAGGATTCTGTATTAGCATTAAGAGTTATATGTTAAGGTTTTGCTAAATTAATCACTAGGCCTTAGTTAGCTAGAGTCTGGGCCTAGTTGCCCGGTCCCATATTAAATGTGTTTCCCTAACGTGCAATGTGCTGTCTTGCTGAAGGACATGTAACCATACTTTTCCAGGAGTTAGAGATGTGTGTGTGTAACCGTAGTAAATTCTTTCTCATGAGACCTGACTTGATCAAGGAGACATTCTTGCTGAATGCAACAGTGCAATTTGCAACAGGTGCAAGGTCGCCTGAACTGGTAAAGACAATGGAACTACTGACTGAAACAGTGAAGAGTAACTTTTTCTACCTGACATTCTACGTGTTGGAGACGTCAATTAAAGGAACCAATAAACTACGTGAGAACTGTCTTAAGTGAAAATACTAGTAAGGTGATCACCAGACCATTGGATAGAGATAATGATACACCAAATTCTGCCCAATTGGAAATTAGGAGCCTGTACAACAGGATTGATATAATGCCATGTCACAAGGAGAAATCAGCCATACTACGCCATTCTTTGCCATTCTAAGCCACTTTGCCATTGCGTGCTGTTACATTGACATTCCGTCTTAAGGACTTTGCTGTTTGACTCTTCAACCCATCCTCACCTTTTGCCTTACCCTGGCTTCATACTTTTCCTCCTTATGAGGAAGTGTTCCTTATTGCCCTGTCTTGCTGAACTTTGCTGCTTATCCTGGCTGATGGCGAATCAACTGATGTCCTGAGGACGAAGACTAACTCTGTATGCTGACCCATTATGGAGGGTAACTATATGATAATGAAATTGTAATTGTCTGTTTGCCTTTTCTTTCTAGGTACCAACTGCTCTTTTGACAGAAACCATAGTTAGATGTTTTCTAAATTTGTGTTCCTAAATTGTTTTACATGAAGCCCAACATGCTGATGCTAATTCGGGGTTAGTTAAGGTGTTCACAAACGGATGCAAATAGACAAATGACTGAATCTATGCTTTGTTGAATATTGCGCTAATGCTACTCTGCTGAAGTTAATCCATGTTGACGTCGTGCTTTGTTCTAATGTTCATGATCATTGCTTTGATAAAGTCCTATTCAAGTTGCCATATTGTGACTTTGTTGATGTGTTTTCTGGTATTGAGACTAATAAACTTACTAGTAGAGTGTAACAAATAGGGAATGAATATCATAAATCTTATTAAATTCTGTGTGGTTACTCATGGCTGAAATATCATGGTGTGTTTCGATTCTTATTAATGTTATTAACTGAAGTGATTAATTTGCTATTGTGAATAACTATGAGGTTATTGATATATTGATTGACATGCTGATTAGTTATCTCGTCTTAAGGTTCTCCAATCAGGGTCAAAAGATTCATTGGCCTATAACGAGTCCCAGAGTAAGTAAATTACCTAGGGTGGGACGCGTTATCACAGCTCCATGTGGAGCCATCGGCAATGTCCAGGCCTAGCATTCACTGTTTCCGGCCGGCAGCCCAGTGGAATGTTGTTTATATGGCCGGCAGAGTCTCCAACGGGCTGGCGGTCTGTATTTAGACCGCCAGCATGAACACGGCGGGGATTCCTGCCGTGTCCATAATGACCCCCTAAATATGCCATGGTAATAAACTGTAACAAGCAAGAAAGATATCACCAGGTAAACTAGAAACTGTGAGGCATGATCCCCACTTTTGCTTTTACTTGATCTGTGTTTAGAATACTGCATTTTTTATTCTGTGTATTGCTTATTAAAAAGTATTTACTTTTGTTATGGGCCACTTCCTTCTTGTTGTTGGGGTCAGGGGCCAAAATACAGGGAATTTATAGAGCGCTGCTATTGGCAGCCATTTTTTCCCCCTGAGAAGACTAGAGGTGTTAGTCAGTCAGCCAAAAAGCTTTATTGCGTCTCAAATTCATAAAAGCATAAACAAAATAAAACAATCATCATGGTACATGATATATGAAATAGACAAAAACTCTAATAATCAACTATGCTAAAACAATACCATCTCCCTTCTGATTTATACAATTTAATGTGGTAGGAGACATGAATTTAACAACTGGTCACTTTTAAAACAGAAGATGTCTTGTGCAAGATCAGTTTCCCTGATTAATCCATTTAGCCAAACAACATAAACAATACAACGATAATGCAGTCAATTGATACCATGCTTCAAACAACACAGTAACAATGGTTTGGAGGAAAGAACATAAGCTTCATAAAATCAACCCAAGCCCATTTGTCACTGAATCATCCCTCATTCTCTGTCTAATTGTCCATATGCCTAGCAAGAATCTGCAAACTCCAAATACAATTAGGTAATTCACATCATATTTTAATATCCTAACCGCTGCTGCATACTGTTTGATTCCCGGATTCTGACATAGCGGAACAATCCATCTTTTCCTACAGTTTTGGTAAAGTGGGCAGAAAAATGAAATATGCTTTATAGTCTCTTTAAGGGCCCCAAAATGTGGACACTGAAATGCTGGATCAGTCTTAACATTTGGTCCAGTTGTCTGTAAAATGTCCAAATGGCAGGGTTACCTACTGTAGTTGCATAAACAATCACCTAGGAAATGGCGGTTAAATCTCATCCAAAGATTCTCCCTCCTATAGGAGCCTTTAACTGCCAAAAAGAACTCTGTCACTGAGCCTCTGTTCAGCTCAGATTGCTCCATCCGGTCCTTATACTGCATATACTTGGTTTTAACTAAGGACCTGACGATTGCCAATATCAAGCCATGGTTACTCCCCAAATTCTGTACGACAGCTTCACCACCTAGGGCACCCCCACGACTCTCACCATCAGCCTGCCAACCGAAGCGTCACTACACCCCCCACCCTCCTCCGCTGGAAGTACATCACCGACAGAGACCCACAACATTATGCCAACCATGCACTCAGGAGCTCCCACTGACCCCTGCCCTCATAACATCTTCAACAAAGCCAGCAACATAATCACACCCAAACTACGGCATACCATCAACCGCTCCTTCGAGACTGCCAGCTTACCAGAGAGTTAGAAACACACCGAGATGAAACCTTTACTGAAGAAAACCCACCTCCGACCTGCATCACAGACTACCGGCCCATCGCCCTGCTCCCCTTTCCAGACAAAGTCATTAAGAAGGCAGTCAACAAACAACTCACCACCTTCCTGGAAACCAACAACATCCTGGACCTCTCTCAGTCAGGATTCAGAAGCAACCATAGCACCGAGACAGCCCTCCTCATTGTCACAGACAGCATCTGCACCCTCCTTGACCAAGGTGAGACTATCCCCCTCATCCTCCTGGACATTTCTGCCACCTTCGACACAGTCTCACACAACACACTACGCACTCGCCTCCACGATGCCGGCATCTGAGACTCAGCAATGCAATGGCTCTCCTCATTCCTCACTGGCAGAACACAGAGGGTCTGATTCCCCCCCCTTTCTCTTGGGAGCCACCAAGATCAGCTCCAGCGTCCCCCAAGGATCCTTGCTGAGTCCCACTCTCTTCAACTTCTACATGACCCCACTAGCCACCATCGTCAGAAGCCATGCATTCAACATCATCTCCTATGCCGATGACACCCAACTGATAGTCTCCCCCACCAACAACTTGACCACCGCCATAAACAATTTTCATGAAGGAATGAAAGCAGTCGCCGCCTGGATGAAAGATCGTTGCCTCAAACTGAACTCAGACAAAACAGAAGTCCTCATCCTTGGCTCCACAACCTCCACACTCTCCACACCCTCCACACCCTCCACCTGGAATGAGTCCTGGTGGCCCTCCACCCCCAGAAACGCCCCCACCGACCATGCCCGCAAACTAGGCGTCATCTTAGACTCATCGCTCTCAATGTACAGGTGAGCGCAGTCTCATCGGGTTGCTAACACCCTGTGCATGCTTCGAAAGATCTACAAGTAGATCCCCACCAAAGCTAGAAGGACAGTCACCTAGGTCCTTGTCAGCAGCCGCCTCGACTACAGTAATGCCCTCTACGCCAGAACCACCGCCAAGACCCGGAAAAGACTACAACGCATCCAGAACACCTCTGCCTGTCTTTTAAAGAATGTTCCACAACACAGCCACACCTCTGCCCTCCTAAGAGACCTACACTGGCTGCCTATCGACAAGAAAATCACCTTCAAGCTCCTGAGCCACGCCTACAAGGCCCTACATGACACCAGACCAGCCTACCTCAACCACAGACTCTCCTTCTAAACTCCCACCAGACAACTCCACTCCGCCGACCAGGCCCTCGCCAAGGCCCCCCGCATCTGGAAAACCACAGCCGGAGGAAGATCTTTCTCCCACATCACCTCTAAGACGTGGAACACCCTCCCCATGCACCTCAGGCAATCTCCAACCCTGTCTCAGTTCAGGACCGACCTCAAGACGTGGATCTTTGACAGATCCTCATCAACTCCCCCTTCCTCTCTCAGTGCCTTGAGACCCTCACAGGTGAATAGCTGTGCTCTATAAATCCCTGATTGGTTGATATTTTGTATTATTCACATTAATCTCAAGACCCCTCTCTTTACAAAAGAGTTCAAATTGATTGAGCAGCCTCTGCAAGATCATTGGAGTTTTAGAGAGTAATTGAATGTCATCTGCAAACATAGGTGCAGGCACCTTCTGATTGGCCAACTCAGGTTTGTCATTAACACAAGACTCAAGATAATCAACAAGGCCATTGATGTACACTGAAAATAGCATTGGGGCAAGGACACATCCTTGCCGCACCCCTCTACTGTAGGAAAGTATCATCTTGCCTGGCATGTTACCCCCATTTTTACTTATATGTATGTTTGTTTTTGCCTGTGTCACTGGGATCCTGCTAGCCAGGACCCCAGTGCTCATAAAGTGCGCCCTGTATGTGTTCCCTGTGTGGTGCCTAACAGTATCACTGAGGCTCTGCTAACCAGAACCTCAGTGTTTATGCTCTCTCTGCTTTTAAAATTGTCATTGCAGGCTAGTGACTAATTTTACCAATTCTGATTGGCATACTGGAACACCCTTATAATTCCCTAGTATATGGTACCTAGGTACCCAGGGTACTGGGGTTCCAAGAGATCCCTATGGGCTGCAGCATTTCTTTTGCCACCCATAGGGAGCTCAGACAATTCTTACACAGGACTGCCACTGCAGCCTGAGTGAAATAACGTCCATGTTATTTCACAGCCATTTTTCACTGCACTTAAGTAACTTATAAGTCACCTATATATCTAACCCTCACTTAGTGAAGGTTAGGTGCAAAGTTACTAAGGGGCATATTTATACTCCGTTTGCGCCGAATGTGCGTCACAAATTTTGACGCACATTCAGCGCAAACGTTGCCCCATATTTAAACCCTGATGCCCGAGCCGGCGCACAAGGAAAATGGCGCTATGTGCGTCAGTTTCTGGAAGCGGCACCCCGCCCTGCGTTAATGACATGCAGGGTAGGCGTTCCCATCCAAAAACCGACGCACACAGCGGTGCGTCGTATTTATGCTTCCGTGCAAAAATGACTCCCGCGCGGCAGGCGGCGCAAAAAAATGACGCAAAGCACGAATATCGTGAAATTTTAACGCCTGGGTCAGGGCAGGCGTTAAAATGGGGCAAACACACCTGTACTTAATCAGAACACACAGAACAAACAACAGAGCAGCAGAGCAGCAACAGGGATACATGGAGGTGCTTTTTCTTCAGCGTGCACGTAGACGCAGAGCCCTGCAGCAACAACAGCAGCTATAACAACAACAGCAGGGACCCCAAAGACAGCGCAGAAGGCAGGAGAGGATATTCCGCCCAAGAACAACCCTGCATGGCCTCAGGGAACGAGACATCATCCAGAGGTACCGGTTGAACTGGCAGGCCATTCAGCAGCTGCTGACAAATATTGAACAGCAGTTGGCCCCCACTTTAGTGACTCCCCGCACTATCCCAACAGAAACAAAGCTGCTTGCCGTACTTCACCTGCTGGGAAGTGGCTCGTTTCAGACAACTGGTGCCCTGGTTGGTGGAATATCACAACCATCTTTCTCCGCATTCCTGCCTAAAGTACTGGATGCCATCATTCGCCTGACACCCCGCCACATCTGCTTCCCTAACACACTGCAGATGCAGCAGGAAACTAAACAGGGGTTCTACGCCATCAGTGGCTTCCCGCACGTCCTTTGTGCAATTGACTGCACACACGTACGCCTTGTGCCACCTGCTGCGAGTGAACACCTCTACCGCAACAGGAAGCACACACATTCAATCAACGTGCAGGCCATAGTCGATCACCAAGGACTGATCAGCAACATTGTGGCTAAATATCCTGGGAGTGTACATGACGCATTCATCTTCCGTCACTGCACCATCAACCAACACTTCCAGGATGGACGGTATGGCAATGGACTACTTGTTGGTAAGGACAAAAAACAAAGTCATATACACACTGCTCAGAAACCCTCTAGGATAAACAACACATACACCACAATAGCAACACCTAGCCAGGAACACACTGAGGTACTCACATCACTAGCCATGTTTCACAAGTCACCATTGAACCTCTCACACATTGGAATTTACTCTACAGCTTAGTGTGAAGACATTAATGACTGTGGTTGCCTAAATGTCACCTTGCAAATTGGAAGTCTCACAATAACCTGTACACTAATACAATGCATAAGTTTAAAGGTATGGGATGGCCTGGGTATGTTCATATGAACGTTTCTAATACACTTTCATGTTTCAACTCTACATGGAACTATCATCACACCCCCAGTGAGGACACACGGACACCTGTATCACAAGTCACAATGCAAGGGAGGGCACACTGTACTGGAGAAACCAATACATCCTGCTGACAAACAGTTAGCCAACAAACACTTGCTCAGCCAAGGAAAAAAAATAAATGCAAAAGTTTTCACCAACAACCATAGGTTGTCACATTAGTACACAAAATAGTCACAGACAACACAACACAACTACTGCCATCAAAGATACGTACAACAGTGCCTCCTACATCTAATTGATACCATTCTGTGTTTCTCTTTCAGCTGATCAGGGGTATGGCATCCAGCCTTGGATAATGACACCATATGGGAACCCAAATACTGCTGCTGAGCGGGCATACAATGACGCCCACAAGAGGACACGCAGCATTGTGGAGCGGACCTTGGGGATCCTAAAGTCAAGGTTCCGCTGCCTTGACATAACTGGCAGTAGCCTACTCTATTCCCCAGAGATGGTCTGTAAGATCATACTCACTTGTGCCATATTACACAATATTTGTGTTAAAAGGAATATTCCCCTTCTTGACCTGGACCCAGACATGCCTGAGGATGACGAAGAGGAGGATGCTGGCCTGCAACAGGAGGGGGAACAACCTAACACGGCAGCAGGAGTGCGTAGGCGCCAACAGCTTGTCAATAATTTTTTTTCTTAATGTAATATAATAACTTGTATTCCACACTTGTAAATAAACACAGATAACCAACACTACATCATGCTTTGGCCTATGCATTTCTGACCACCTTTAGTTTGAAATTGCTGAAGAAGAATGTCGTCTCATTGAGCAAGAATGCTATAACAGTCATCACACCAAAAATTAACATCACAAATGTATGCACAGAGGGTAGGATGTGACATGATACATTACCATACACAGAGCCCAACAGGAGTACAAATGTGGCAATTACACATGCCGGATCCAATCACCTGAAACAGTCTCTCATCCAGCCCAAAATTTGAGATCATTTGAAAGTCACATCACACGTGTTCAGAGACAGGGTGGGACCATCCATGTGTACGTGACCATGTCATCAATGGCTTCTCTCAAGTGTGTGATATGAGCAATACACAATTGGAACAACATCAGCTGCCACTAACTCAGGAGGAGACCTTGAAGTCACAGTGACAACATACACCCAGACAGGTGATAGTGGATCCACATTCCAACACACATGTACACATATGTCATACAATCAACCTAATATTTGAAAGTAGACCATCACAGTTGTGTCCCAGTTTGAACCTAGCAGGAAGAATGTAACATGCCACTAAACCAGTTTATGCAGAAAGGGACACAGACAACAACAGAATTATTCTCATTATCACATCGGGAACGCTGAGAGTCTTGCAAACATAGTCATTGGAAAATGGTATGCAAGTTTGCTCCAATTCATCATTACAGCAAACGTCAAATGGGTTAATGAGATGAATGAATGGTCAACAGTCATTCATACCATATGGCCTTACATTAGCCTGCTGCTGCAGGTTTGCCATGATATAATAAATATACTCCATGGATACAGTAGCTATTCTGGATGGTCAAATCCTAGGGTGCTGGGGGCGTAAGTCCACCTCTACCGCCCCCAAAACATACAAGAATCTTGTACTTGTGAACTAAACACATGCATAAGGCACATGTGTGGGCTACATGTCAAAAGTCCAACACAAATCTGAAAAACAAAATCATAATGGGACATGGTTAGCCCCATAAAAACTGTAAGTGACTATTGCACTCCCTGTTAGGACTACAGATAAAAGCATCACCATCATAATTGTGGACACATTTTGGAGAAGGAATACATCATGGTATCCCATCCATCATTTTAAACTAGCCATCAGCAATTACCCCAAATATGTTGACAAATATGGTCAATACATTAGTTAACGTATCCAAAACATGACAGTGTGAATGCCTTCTATACATACAACAACGGACATGTGTCATATCCAAACACAAATGTGTATCACATAGCACCGTTTGACCATGACAAATCACCTTTCCAAAGTTAAAAACATGAAGACATAAGGAAAAATTTGCTCCAAATTCTACGCATACAGCATGGGCGTCATAATTTGTTCACGTACATGAGTGCACAGAATGCAGAGTCAAATAGAAATGTATCCAAAAGTGTTGCATATTTAGCCATCAAAGTATAATTGACATCATACATTTTTTTGACTCAGCATCATGTGCACTACTGTACGTGGAAAAAAATGACGCCCATGATGTATGCGTGGTAAAATTGTCGCTACATGGACAATATGTTGGTCATCTCATGTACATTAAAATTTATTAATATTCATATCATATTTTTTGACTCAGCATCATGTGCACTACTGTACGTGGAAAAAAATGACGCCCATGATGTATGCGTGGTAAAATTGACGCTACATGGACAATATGTTGGTCATCTCATGTACATTTAAAATTATTAATATTCATATCATATTTTTTGACTCAGCATCATGTGCACTACTGTACGTGGAAAAAAATGACGCCCATGATGTATGCGTGGTAAAATTGACGCTACATGGACATTATGTTGGTCATCCCATGTACATTAAAATTTATTAATATTCATATCATATTTTTTGACTCAGCATCATGTGCAATACTGTACGTGGAAAAAAATGACGCCCATGATGTATGCGTGGTAAAATTGACGCAACATGGACAATATGTTGGTCATCTCATGTACATTAAAAATTATTAATATTCATATCATATTTTTGGACTCGCCATCATGTGCAATGTAATGCGTCAAAAAAAAATGACGCACAATTGTGTATGCGTGAAAATATGACGTATAACGGGAAAATAAAAACGGCGGCCATTTTATGCAGGAAGTGATGTAATAGGATATCCTGTTTACAAAATCTGTACTGGGAGTTAACTTTCACTTTCACTTTGCAATCTCAGATTTATCTATACTGTGTGGTTGTGTGAAAGGTGTTGTCCTGTGTTTTACTGCTTTAGTGTCCTGTGTCCCTTGTATTTTGTCTTTTTGTCAATCTATTCTTGTTGTACAACATTGTCTCAGTCTGTTTAGTCTTGTTTTGTCTATTCCTGTGATTGTTTGTATTGTCTGTGGGAGTCTGTTGTGGGTTGCATAGTTTGGGGGGTTAGTTGGGCTATTTTTCTCCTTTTCATTTTCTTTCCCACCTCTACCTTTCCCCATTTCCCACTTTTACTTTCTTATTTCATTTGTCCATTTTTCTAGCTGTCAATATGTCAGGTAGGCCTCGCCTGTCCAGGATGGGTGAAGATGAATAGGGGGGGTTCATATGGCTAGTTAGCCATTTCCTCCCACTGATGCTGGAGGCTGGGGGCCGTGTGATACAGGGGTATCACACGGAGGCTAGGAAAATCCGGTGGGAGAAGGTGCGCCATCACCTGGTCCGGGTCTACGGGAGCATGCGAAATGTCCATCAATTGAAGCACCGCTGGGCAGATCTGATCACCAGGGAACAGGACCTGCTTGACCACCTGGGACTCAGGATTGGTGGCCATGTTGGTGAGTACAAATCAATTACATGGGAATAATAGAAATCTGTGTGGGAACATGTGATGATTGTTAGCCAATTTGCTAAATAAGTAGCTGACTGTGTGTAATGCTAGGGAAACCTAGGCCCATGTTTATACACATATTTCCCCATTTTTGCAACACATTTTCACGCAATAACAGCAGCAAATTGCAACATCTATCTGTATTTTGCTAATTAGCCCCCTCTCTGCATCACAAAATGATGCAAATGATGCGCTACAAAGGTATCCATATGTGCCCTAATGTGTATTTGTTGCAGAATGTGTAGGAAGACCAATGCTACCAGTCCGATGGCTCATTTTTGCAACACATACCAGATGGCTATAGCTGTATGTAATGTAGTGTTGCATTTGTGTCAGACAAGCAACACGTGAACGGCTCTATTTGTACTCTAGTGGTCATAATGGCCAGTGAGTAAGTCATGTAGAAACAACATACCTACATATGTAGACGCCATAGCTAGACAGAAAATTAGAAACACATGATGATGCTATACATATGTGTTGCCTTCACGTCACATGAAGTTAGTTATGTTGTCCACACATATGTCACATGTGTGTGTGGTTGCTGTGTGTTGAACATGTCCACCTAGCCTGTTTGATTGTGAGTGGTCATGCAGTCCTCATGGAACCAGTTTTGGAATGTCTCTCTGGGATGCACATGCTGAGATGTATGGATAACATTATTGTTGGGGCATACTAATGGAGGGTTAACTTGGACGACACATGACTGTCCTGGCCACTGCATGTGTGTAGTAGGGTGTGTCACTGTAGCAGGAGACTCATCCAATGATAATGTTGAATACAAAGTCATCCATGCAGTATGAGCATGTGGGAAAGTCTATCATTACCATGTCATGTTCACACAGTGTCATTGTAACTGAAATTATTTGTCAGTTCACCCAGTCTGAGTATATTCTTCCTTTCATGCTTTACAGGTGGACCAGCCCCGTACACCGTGGGAGAGGTGGCACATTTTGACGACCCCGATACCTACAGTGAGTGTCGCCTGAGTGCTATTTTCATTTTTGGTAATGAAGCATGATGGATTACTGTGTGTTCAAGAGAATTCATGATTTGATGCGCTCGCCGTTCATTGGCATTGTTGTTTTAGTGTGATATCAAATAGGACTTATGTTTCTGTAAAGCAATACCTAGCCATCTCTCAGATTGAGGGGCTGTAGGTCATTCCAGTTGTGCGGCAATGGGGAATGGGATGACTCATTTGGAATACACTGGTCAATGTTAGACTTGGTCAGGGACTTGCCATGAACTGAGTCTGCATATCATACTGACAGTCTCCCAGATAGCTTAGGCACATGGCTCTGATGACAAGTGCTTCTTCCTAGTTGAGGATGGACTGTGTACACTCTAGGTCGGATCTTCCGGGGGCATGTACTTCCACAAGGTGAACTAGAAGTGTGTGTGACTTGAGTGCAATGGCCTAGGTGTTCTGTCGAATCATGAGAATGGGTGTTCTACCTCCTCTGTGTGTGTAGTAAAACATGCCTCACTGATAGTATGTCATGTTGGCCTAAGTCATATCATTTTGACATGTGTGGACCTGGGATGTGACAATGTTTGGCTGACTACAACGTGTTGCTAGCCCTTCATAGGTGTTGTGTGGGAAGGCACATACTTGTTGAACTTTCTATACACTCCTGGGTGTGCATTGAACATGGGATTGTTGGTTGTTCTTCCCACACCACCCACAAAGACTGGGATGTTACTGTGAAACAGGGTACCTAGGACTGTAGCAACCAGTATGTTACACGTACTTGACACCTTTTGTGACTTGAGTTAGTACCTAGGGCCTGATGTAGCAAACTGTGTACACGTTGCAAATGGCATAAATTTCTGTTTGTGAGTTGCAAACGTCTGTTTCCTATTCCGAAATGTATTTGGTGGTCATGAACATATTAGCTAAATGCTTTTCAAAATGCAAAATATAAAGGGGTTTTCCAGACCTACTTGCAACTCACAGTGGTAGGCAATTCCATTTGCAACCGAGTACGTGGTTGCAAAGTGAGTCGCAGTTATCATCCACTTGAAGTGGATGGTAACCCACTTGCTAACTGGAAGGGGTCCCCATTGTAACCCTTCACCTTTGTGAGTGGACCGAAATAATCCTGTACAAAACAGCCAGTGGTCTAAGGGACCACTAATTACCGTGAAATATTCCAAGATTGAAGTTGTTGTGATTTTTTACTCATTGCAGCTCTTTTTCCTTTCAGGTAAACGGTCTACACTTGGGGATAAATAACCTGCTTTATTTAAAAGCAGTCACGTCCATGGAGGTCTGCTGTTCCCAGCAGGCCTCCATCCCCGTGAGTGCCCATAGTCGCTAACGTGGCGCAACTTGGAACCCACATCATTGATGTTCATGAGGTGGGTCTTAGCGACCCCATAGCGACTCGCAGACGGTGTCAGAGACACCGTTCTGCATTGCAAATTGCTAGTTGCATTTTCCAAATTCCTACATCTGGCCCCTAGTGTTGACATTTGATTATGGCCCATGGGTTCAATCTTAGCACACAACTAATTCCAAATGCCATTGAGTGAGGAGTGTGATTGTTATCACATAGAATGACATATGTAGTGAAGTCAGTATGCAGAAGAGGTGCTGCCATGATGTCAAATGCCTTAGGTATGATTTGGATGAGTAGTTTAGGGTGATGCCATCCATCATGTAGAGACATGGATATCCTAGGTGTGATATGCCCTTATGTATGCATGTTTCACATGTACTTCCTCTGAGCCTTTCCGTGAACTATGTTGTGACAATTGCTGCAACCAATACATTTCTAGAAATGGACAAATGACCCATTGTGGTATTCCACCCAATGCAAATCCAAAGCTAAATATTTGCCTTTTCTCTTCACAGCTGCAAACCTGAGTGCCGCAGATCGCAACCATTTTGAGTGCCGTGCGATGAGATACAGGCACATCCTGCAGCTGCAGTGTGGGTATCGGAGGATGGCCCGCAAGTACCATTCAGATCGGGCCTCCGGGGCGTGGTGGGCCACACCACAGGCTCCCACTACAGTGCCACCAACAACCACCGACACCACATCCACCAGGTCTGCCCAAGTGGACCCAGCAACGGACCAAGCATCTTCCTCCAGACCTGGACCCAGCCGTGTGGTGGTAGCAGGACTGTCCCGTGGCCACACAACTCCTGCCACAACATCCACCTCCGCCGGCACGCAAACCAGCAAAGACCCTCCTGTCGACCCAGCTGCCTTCCTGGCATTGTCCCGAAAATTGGACAAGTTGGTTAAAAAGGTGGACAACCTGAGGGAGGACATGAGTTATGTGAAAAAGAAGGTCCACTCCATCAGACGCACACTACGGAGGGCAAATCTGTAGTACTTTTGCCCTCCTGAACTTTTACCCCTCCCCTCTCACCTCTTTCCTATTTTATACTGTTAGTTGGGTTTTGGGGGTTAGTTATAGGATAAGTATAGGTAATTAGCTTAGTTAGTGTTAGGGAAGAGGGTGGGGGGTCCTTATTCTTTCTATCTTATATTTTTGTGTGGGTGGCTGGGTGGGGGGCAATGTTGGGATTCCTGTTTAAAAAAAAAAAAAAAAAAAAAAAAAAAAACATTAATAAAAAGAATTACCAAAAAAATATATGTTTGTTTAGGATAGTATAGTATGTGTGTAGGTTAGTAAGTGTTGTCCTGCATGTGTCTTGTCTCATAATGGTGGGTGGGGGGTTGATGTTTAGATCGTTTCGTTACATGTGTAGAGTAAGTTTAGCTTAGGTTAGTTAGGGACAGTTGTGGGTTAGTAGTAGTCAGGTTAGATTAGTGTAGGTTTACCTTTCCCTTAGTTGCCTCTTTTATTACTTCATTGAAATAAAAATTTAGTTAACCCTTTACATGATGCGTTAGGTGCTACATTATCATGGCCTTGACATCAGTGTAGCAGTATGACATTTGTGTCCTATGCTCGCTATCCCCAGGATATTGAGGTTTAACATGCCAGCTACCCGTGTGCTAACTTGGTAAGTATCCACCATGTGGGAGACCCACCATTGGTAGTGTGCATTGATCATCAAGGTTTTGGGTTGGCATGTATCCTACTTCACAAAGAGTGCTTCCAGACTTGTTATTGTGGGTAAATAGATAGGTTGGACAGCAGTGTGAAGTTCAGGGAGATCTTTGTAGATGAGGAATTGTTCACACTCTTGTCTTGTTGCTGTCATTGCTGACCTACATCATGTGTGTACTGATTCAGCATGACTTTCCTTCATGGAAGTATACTCCGTAAGGGTGATTGATGCAGTGTAATTTGTTAATGATTCCTTACATTTTACAGCATTATTTCTTATTTAAGTATTGCATGGTGCCTACATTTCTCAGCCACCATTAGTTGTCTAGAATAGCTATAGATGGTGCATCATTCTGTCCAACACAGCATGATTGTGTGTGCTTAGTCCCTTCATCAGTTATTTTCCTCAGTATAGTAAGGCTATGATGCATTCCTGGCCACTGCACAGATGTTTCAGTATACATGAAATCAGGACAGTAGTATAGAGAATCGACATGGTTGCCACACAGCCACTTTGGAGTTATGTACTGCACAGTTGGAGTGTGAAATAACACAGAGACACAATAGGTGTGCAAGTGATATTTATTTATAGGTGCTGTAGTGCAAAATGTCCATTCACAATGTTAGCTGAGTCCGTTCTGGTGCATTCTTACATGGTGATCCTACAGACGGGGTGTGGATGATATGCTCCTGACATGCTGGGGTGATGTCACAGACAGTGCAGAGGAACAGGAATTGCCAAATAGTAGGAGAGAGACATTCACTGGCTATGGGGACAAGTCATACAGTGGATTGCCAAACAGTCATTGAGTGTAGTTGTAGTGAGACTGGCATTTGTCAAAACGAAGGACCTTGGTCAGAGTAGGCCATGGTGCAGGGACTAGGGCTTCCGGGTACTCTTGCGTGTGAATGTTATCTGTTCCATGCCTTCTTCTTCTGATGTGTGTGTTGCCTGGTGTGTCCTTGTTGTTGTTGGTTGTGAAGGGGCAACACACACCTCAGTGTTAGAAGACATGGAGGCAGACATCCCGGGGGCTGCTCCCTGTCGAGTTATGAAGGGCAGTACTGCAGCAAGGAGGGCCTGCTGGTTTTTCAGAATGGCAGCCACATCACGATGGTAGGCAGCCAGGTCGGCCCTGAGGGGTTCTATGTTGCATTTGTGCACACGTTGACTGGCTTGCAGTTGGAGTTGTTGTGTCAACTGGATGACAGCTGTGCAGATTTCCTTCTGTGTTTTTAAAAGTTCCTCCAAGAGCGATGTTCGGGCTTGCATTGCAGCTGCCTGATCAGCAGTTGACAACATGCACGAACGCACCCCCTCAAGGCTTGCTGCCATAGTTTGCATCCCCACCCGCACCTCCTTGGCCAGCTCCCGCTGGACCCCAACGACAGTTCTTTCAAAGCTGGTGCCAGTGTCGTCAGAGTCCTCAGCTGTGTTGGAGCTGGCAGGCCTTACAATTGGGGTGGCGGGTGGTTCTCCTGTGGTGGCTGCTTCTTCTGTGCTCCTCCTTGTGACTGAAGGTGGGGTTTGGAGGCTTTCAAGGACCATTTGAATGGTCTCTTGTGGGAGGTTTATGGGCTCGTCATCCATGTCATCAGGGAACTCATGGACAGGCATATCGGCAGGAGATCCGTGTTCCTCTGCAATGAAACAGGGTACAATTAGTGTGTCTGTGTTGTGACAATTTTGCACTAAGATACAAGCCTTGGTATGCCTTAACTTTGTGTTCTGTGTTTGTCTTGGTATCTGCTGTCCATCATAGGGCATTGTTGTAGGCCTATGGCCCACCTGTGTGTCACATGTATGATGTGGAGCTATCAGACATGTCTGCCAGATCGCCTCTAGGTGTTGCTTTGTAATTATTTAGGAATAGGCGTCTTTTGGTCCTACTCCTCCCTCGGTGTTTAACTATTGTTATGGAGGGACATTTTGTTGGGTGGGCTCTCATTATCCTACATGTGATTACTGGCTTTCTAGGCAGCAGGATAGCTAATGGTGTGGGGGACTAAGTCTGACCCACTTGTAAATAACTCTGTCACCCTGATATTTCATTTTGCTCAGACTAACTAGCAGTGCCTCTGGTCTCCCACATCAAAGGAATGTTTAGACATCCGAGCGCATGACATCTTTGGAACTTCTCAGGCAAGTCGTGGTCACTCAGATCCTACACTATTATGTCTTTTCCGGTATGTTACCATTCACAAATGACAAAGACAGTATTTGTTTAATATGAGGTTTCATTGTACAACTGACTTATAGAAATTTAGGTGTGAGCCACAATAACCCAAACAATACACACTGTTAGAATTGAAATAGTCCGCAGGAGAGTAATACATTAGTACACAGCTATCATGGTGCCTAACAGTTTCTACTCTCCCTCTGCTTGTTCTATGTATAGCACAGCATGTTAAGTTTGGAGCTTGCCTGTCTGAATCACAGGGGATACATCATCCCTCATATCAGAGGAATGGGCTGTGATCTGGTTGTGCATCAGCAGCAAGGCAGGCAGCATTTAGTTGTGTTTCTCTGTTTGGAAACTCCCTCTTGCATATCTTGGGACAAGGAAGTGATTTTATAAGTCATATGTCATCGTGATGACAAAGTTTCCCTACGCAGGAATGCCAAACCTTAACCCCTGCCACATCTATCAGCAACATACCAGACTGTATCCTTGACTGGGGCACAGAGTGAATATGTTCTGGCAAACTCCAGTGCAGAAGTAGGCAAAACAGTGTGATTTGACTAATTGACAACACCTTAGGACTGGCTATTTGCTAAATTAACTGATAGGAAGGGCAATGAGAATCATTTAGTGCAAAGTGCTCTGAGGCTCTTAGATGTGAGCAAATGAGTATAAGTACATTCAGGGCAAGATGCACAAAGGCCTCCAGCCTGAGGCTAATGCGCAAAGTATACGTTACACTTGCCACAATACTCTTTGACTGACTGTGGGTGTTGTGACTGCCCTGCCAGCACACTTGCCTCTCAGGCCCTGCCCCATACACTTTTTATTCACATTGCATGAACTGTACATGTTACGTGGCATTACCTATGCATGTCAATGTTAGGATGTGGTATGGATGTAAACATTGTTGATGTTTGAAGATGATGTTGGGTCATGTGTGTCTTACTGGATTGGCCTGTTTATCGTATGAATGTCCTATTTGTTTGTCAGACTTTGCAGGTGTGTTTCAGTGACCAGTTGCCTGTGTCCCCTCCTCAATGTTGTTGTCTGAGCAGTATGACATTAGTGATGTAGCCTTGTTAGCCAGGCACGCAAGGGACCGTGACGTATGCAGCATGTGTGTGTCGTTAGTGCTGTGTGGCTCCTATTGCTGTTTACTTAGGCTTATGTATGTGTCAGGTATGGACATTCGGCATTTGAGTGTACTGGTGCCTTTGTCTTATTTCTATGAATAGTTGCGGATGTCATCCTCACCCCCTAATTTAGGTATGTATGTTCCATGGGGAGGTTCCGTCCATTTGGTACTATAGCTGCACAGAGATGAGAGGTGTTATTGTCAACTGTTGTGGCAGTTACATTGCAGTTGTTGTTTTGCCTACTGCATTACTGATAGGGACCTAGTTGATGTAGGATAGATTTTGCAATACAAGTGCCTGGATGTGAATTTGAGGTAGTGGCCTTCCCACCTGTCACTGCTTTCCCTTGGCTCTATTGTTGTCATTACAGGATGTCCCCATGGGACTGTTGTTGTTGCTGTATTTTGTCGTGCCCCAGCTTCGGTCTGTACTGGGCATGCCCCCCTGCCGTGCCCCTGTACCCATGCCACTTCATATATGTGCTGACTTACATGCATTGTGTAGTAGGTACCCCCCCCGCTTACAGTCCCCATTATTGCATTTGAATTCCCCATGCGACTTACCCTGCATGTGCGTTGTGTCGTGGTAGTCTGCGCTGTCCAGTCCTTGAATCCCTGTGACGATTTCCTCCGGGATGACGGCTGCGACTATCTCCTCCATGTGGTCCAGGGCCTCCTGTTGTGCTGGACTCCCCCCTCCAGTCTGCATTGCTGCCTTCCTGTTCCTGGCCATTTTCTCTTTTGTCCTACGTTTGCAGTCATGCCAGCGTTTCTTACACTCAGTGACTGTGCGGCGTTCTTCAGCCACACTGTTGATCTTGTCCACTATTTGTTTCCATATGGCCTCTCTCCTACTGAGTGGCAATTTAGAGGAGATGAAAAGTTGGTGCTGGTGTTCCGTCACCTCTTTCACCAGGATTTCCTGCTCCTCTTCACTGAAGCGACACTTTCTTTTTTTTTAAAAAATGTCCTGGTTCCTGTATGGATCCTCCTGGCTGGTTCCTGGTCTGCTCTCATCCTCCTGGGGTCTGTTGTGGCATCTGGGATCCATTTTGGGACTCCTCTTCTGACAGGGCAGTTTTCGCGCAAAAATTTAACGCAATAGCGTGAAGAAAACCAGCGCTTTCCGAATTGCGCTGTCGTAAATCGACCCACAGTGATGTGCGTCGCCTTTACGTTGGTTTCCTTTACGACAGACCGACGCTGTGTGCATCACAAAATAATGACTCCCACCTGTTGGTTGCGCCGCCGTACGTCAAAGTATAAATTTGACGCCCGCATGGCGCTTCAAAATGGCGTTAGACGGCGCTAATTTTTTTGACGCAAAACTGCGTTGGCGCAGTTTTGCGTCAAAAAGTATAAATATGGCCCTAAGTGTGAGGGCACCCTGGCACTAGCCAAGGTGCCCCCACATTGTTCAGGGCAATTTCCCCAGACTTTGTGAGTTTGGGGACACCATTACACACGTGAACTTCATATAGGTCAGTACCTATGTGTAGCATCTCAATGGTAACTCCGAACATGGCCATGTAACATGTCTAGGATCATGGAATTGTCACCCCAATACCATTCTGGTATTGGGGGGACAATTCCATGCATCCCCCGGGCTCCAGCATGGACCCCGGGTACTGCCAAACTAGCTCTCTGGGGTTTTCTCTGCAGCTACCGCTGCTGCCAACCCTCAGACAGGTTTCTGCCCCCTTGGGGCCTGGCAGCCCAGTCCCAGGAAGGCAGAACAAAGGATTTCCTCTGAAAGAGGGTGTTACACCCTCTCCCTTTGGAAATAGGAGATAAGGGCCTGAGAAGAGTGGCCTCTCCTGGCCTCTGGAAATACTTTGAAGGGCACATATGGTGCCCTCCTTGCATAAACCTGTCTAAACCGGTTCATGGAGCCCCCAGCCTCTGCTCTGGCATGAAACTGGACAAAGGAAAGGGGAGTTACCTCTCCCCTGTCCATCACCACCCCAGGGGTAGTGCCCAGAGCTCCTCCAGTGTGTCCCAGACCTCTGCCATCTTGAATGGAGGGGTGTGAGGGCACAATCGAGACCTCTGAGTGGCCAGTGCCAGCAGGTGACTTCAGAGACTCCTCCTGATAGGCTCTTTCCTAGTTAGGTAGCCAAACCTCCTCTGAGGGCTATTTAGGGTCTTTTTGTGGGTTCCTCTTCAGATAATGATTGTAAGAGCTCACCAGAGTTCCTCTGCACTTCTCTCTTCAACTTCTGCCAAAGATTGACCGATGACTACTCCCGGACGCCTGCAAAACCACAACAAAGTAGCAAGAAGACTACCAGCAACATTATAGCACCTTATCCTCCTGGCTTTCTCGACTGTTTCCTGGTGGTGCATGCTCTGAGGGCTGTCTGCCTTCACCCTGCACTGTCAAGAAGAAATCTCCCATGGGTCGAAGGAATCTTCCCATTGCCAAAGCAGGAACCAAACTTCTGCATCACCGGTCCTCTGGGTCCCCTCTCATCTTGACGAGCGTCCCCGACAGTCCAGTGGCCCTTCTGTCCAAATTTGGTGGAGGGAAGTCCTTGCCTCCCCACACCAGACAGTAATCCTATGTACTGCGTGAACCACAGCTGCTAGGGCTTCTGTGCACTTTTGCAAGACTTCCTTTGTGCACAGCACAGCCCAGGTCCCCAGCACTCCGTCCTGCATTGTCCAACTCGCTGAGTTGGACTCCGACTTCGTGGGACCCTCTTTTGTTGTGCTGAGACGACCGCCGTGCTCAGACCTTCTGAAAGCCTGTTCAGGTGCTTCTGTGGGTGCTGCCTGCTTCTGCATGGGTTCTCTCTGTTGCTGAGTGCCCCCTCTGTCTCCTCCTCCAACGGGCGACCTCCTGGTCTTTCTTGGGCCCTAGCAGCACCCAAAATCCTCAACAGCAACTCTTGCAGCTAGCAAGCTTGTTTGCAGTCTTTCTGCTTGAAAACTCTGTACCCACCAGCACACCGTGGGGCATCTTCTGGCCAAAGGAGAAGTTCCTGGCACCTTCCATTGTTGCAGCATCTTTGTCTTCTTCCACCCGGAGGCAGCCCCTTTGCACCTTCATCAGGGTTTAGTGGGCTCCAGCCCCCACTGGACACTTGCGTGACTCTTGGACTTGCAGGTCCTCAGGTCCAGGAATCCGTCTTCAGTGCTGTGCAGTCAGTTGTTGTCCTTGCAGAATCCCCTATCTCGACTTTACTGTCTTTCTGGGTTAGCAGGGTAACTTTACTCCTACTTTTCAGGGTCTTGGGGTATTTTCGACATCCTTAGTGTTTTGTTACACTCCCAGCGACCCTCTACACTCTACACTAGGCCTGGGGTCCATTCGTGGTTCACATTCCACTTTTGGAGTATATGGTTTGTGTTGCCCTTAGCCCTATTGTGTCCTATTGCATTCTATTGTGTTCCACAGTGTTTGTACTACTTTTCTAAGTGTTTTACTTACCTGATTTTGGTTTGTGTGTATATTTTGTGTATATTACTTACCTCCTAAGGGAGTATATCCTCTGAGATACTTTTGGCATATTGTCACTAAAATAAAGTACCTTTATTTTTAGTAACTCTGAGTATTGTGTTTTCTTGTGATATAGTGCTATATGATATAAGTGGTATAGTAGGAGCTTTGCATGTCTCCTAGTTCAGCCTAAGCTGCTTTGCCATATCTACCTCTATCAGCCTAAGCTGCTAGAACACATCTAATCTACTAATAAGGGATAACTGGACCCACAAGGTACCCACTATAGGCCAGGCCAGCCTCCTACATCTAGTCACTGCAATCGGAATAGTTAACTCCCCTAAACTACTGCGTCTTACTTAGGCAAAATTCCCAGTGTGTAACCTCTCTATATTATCCAAAAAATAACCAGGGGTTCCTATCTTGGCTAAGACCCTCCACATGGTATTTCTAGGGACTAGGTCAAAAGCTGATCAGAGATCAACAAATACAACATATAGTCATCCCTTGCCCAAAGTGATAGTTTTCCAATACAGCCGTTGGAGTCTAGAGGTGTCATTTTTAGTGAGACTGCACTCTCGTTGATCGGTGGTATGCGGGGAGCAACTGATACCACTGGTGCATTTAATCAGCATCGGGGTGGGGACGGATGTTGGTACACTCCTCACTTTTTACTTTTACTTGATCTGTACTTGAAATATTGCATTTGTTCTCCTCTGTATTTGTTTTTAAAAAAATTAAGTACTTAATTTTGTTGTGGAGTACTTCCTTTTTGTTGGGGGCTGAAATACTGGGAATTTACAGGAGGCTGCTATCAGCAGCCATTTGTCCATACCTGTGATGACTAGTGGTGCCATTTTTGGTGAGGCTGCACTCTAGTAGCTCTGTAGGAGGCGGGGAGTAACTGATGCCGCTGGTGCATTTGAGGAGCACCATGGTGAAGATGCACCCATCGCTAGCCAGCTGTCCATGGGGCGCCTGCCGATCCCAAGCATATTTGCTACCTTAGTTGTGAGTTGAGAGCTCTTCGTCCATGCTTTACTTGCCCTAGCACGCTGACCAGGAGCACTACCCTGCATGTGTATTCAGTTCAGCATGTCATTATGAACTGGCCCTGGGATGTCCAACCCCTGTTCCCTCCTTCTAGCCTAAGGAAGGCTTGCTAAACACATCATGTGGAGAGGATACTCTAGGTAAGGAGTTGTCAGCCCTACTAATCAATGTCCCTTCTCTGCACAAATGCCCAGCATAGGTTTGACCTTCTCAGCAGTGGTAGGCTAGTTTTGCTTTTCATAACTGAAACTTGGCTGAATGAGTCTTCCATGCCAGATAGTGCACTGGCTATTCCTGAAGGGTACTCATTGGTCCGCTGTGACAGAGGCATACAAAATGGGAGGGGATGTGGCAATAACCCTTAAGCAGCTATTATCATGCTCCATTTTTGAACTTGGCAATGGGCCAACTTTACTGCTCTAGAGAACTTTAACCTGCATGTCAATGACTCAAGGTGTTACACCGCAGCGCTCGCTGCGGCCGCGGGCTCAGGTTGCCGCGGCGCGGCACGTTAATTTTGCCGCGGCCGACGCCCGGGCCGCGGTAGACGCCGAGGCAGACACCCAGGTCGCGGGGGTCGCCGCGGCTCCGGCGAGGGCCATAAAGGCTCCAGGGAGCCGGTCTGGGGGTCACGGCGCTCGCCGCTCCCCCTTTTTCAAGTTCTGCCTTAAAGGCAGACGCGGCAGAGCCTGAAACCCCGAGGGGGTTTCAGGCATGGCCGCACACAGCGCATTATGCGCTTAACATTTATTTCTCTTGCATGTATTCACCTGCCCACCACCACTTACCGATGTTCCTAGGACAAACCGAACCCTTACACTGGGGGTTCTTTATACTTGCCTTTTTTCTCTTCCCAGCATGCTTACCACTTCCTCTCTACCCAGCATGCATTGTCTAACACACATACCTAATTCATTACTGTTTTCTTTTCCCCAATCCAAGATGGCGGTGTTCTACTTCCTGTTTCCTGTTTCCTGTCCAGGGGTATTTAAGGGGATTCCAACTGCCTGTTCATTGTGTTGCAACACTCCTTGGTGATAGTCACGCTCCTATTTGATATCCTTCTGCGAATCCTGTCTGTTCCTGATTTGCTTTGTTTTCCTGCCTTCCTGAACTGCGGTCCTAATACCCTGGTGTCCTCCTTTCGTTTCAGGGAGTTCCTGTGAAGGTTTTTTACCCTACTGGGGTTTTTCCTCTGGGACTCCTTCTGGAGGGCACGGACTGTAGTGGTTCGCTCATACCAAACAGCACCGTGGCTACCGGAAGGGGTCGCCCCTACCTCGGCCAGAGCAGAACCCGTCGGAACAAGGACCGTTCCCCTACGCCTCTCCGCTGCGAGGGTAAGACCGTTGAGAACCGCGACAGATTGCAACGCCCACAATTCCTGTTGCACTCCGGAACTATGGATAACCCAGTGGTAAACACGGAACCTACTAACCAGGACCTGCTGGCGACGATACAACAACAGGCTCAAGAACTCCAGCAATTACGTACTGAGAATACTGTTTATCGACAAACCTTTGCCTCCAGGACCACAGATGTCCCTGCAGTAGCCGCCTCTACACCTCGATTTTCCGGGGATCCCACCACATTAAAAGAATTCCTGGATGCCTTAACGGTGTACTTTGCCTTTCGCCCCTCGCAATTTGTACAAGATAAGACCAAGGTGGGGTATTTGATTAGTGCCTTATCAGGAACAGCCTTGGCCTGGGCCACACCTCTAGTAACCAGAAACGATCACTGTCTATCTAATTATTCCACCTTTATCACTACTTTTAAACAGATGTTTGAACGCCCTGGACTCGAGGCGTCAGCAGAAGAGGCTCTTTGCGAAGTCCAACAAGGGAGTCAGGATGTATTACAATACATCACCCGTTTCAGACAATTAGCTGCAGAAACAACCTGGGTGGAACGTACCTTGGTGACACTCTTCCGTAGAGGTCTAAGAGAGGACATCAAAGATGAACTAGTACATTCTGCCAGGATAGAAAACCTCAAAGGGTTGATGGACCAAGCACTAACTATAGAGTATCGGTTAAATGAACGACGAATGGAGAAAAAGAAGAGTCGTTTGCCTTTTCACTCAGTACCATCTCGTCCCTTCGCCCATCGTTCCGAGGAAGCCCGCCCTGAATCCAAAGGGAATACCGAGGAAGAGCCCATGCAGATTGACACAGCTCGCGGACCTCTATCCGCCAGCGAAAGGGAACATAGACGAAGGAAGGGGCTTTGCCTATATTGTGGTGCAGCTGGTCACCTAATTCGCGCCTGCCCCATTCGTCCAACCAAGCCCTTGGGAAACGCCAACTCCCGTCCCCAGTAAGAAGGGTGAGGACGGGATATTGTGATATACCTTCTATTTGCTCTTCCAGGGAGGAGGGAACTGCTCTTTTTCTCTTACCAGTTATCCTCCATTTAACTGATGGCCGCGAAGCAAGAACTTTGGCTTTATTGGATTGCGGAGCCAGTGGCCTATATTTAGATGAAACCTGGGCCAAAGATCAACAAATAACACAAATACCCAAAGAAATACCAGAACAGGTACATACTGTTGATGGGTCACTCTTGGCCTCTGGACCGGTACAATACACCACCCCTACTTTCTGTTTACAGTTCGGTAAACATCAGGAAATTCTCTCGTTTGACTTAATCTCATCACCACACCATGTCATGATCCTGGGAATTCCATGGCTTACACGGCACAATCCTTACATCAACTGGGAAACAAAAACCATTTTGTTATCCTCCCATTTTTGTCAACACCATTGCTATCCGGCCGGGGATTATTGGTCCCCAAAAAGTCTCTCAACAGCACCTGCCCAGGTGGGAGGATCCATTAATGTTCTACAGGGAGTTCCCAGACAGTATCAGGACTATATCGATGTATTCCAGAAGCCAGAAAGACCTGAATTGCCACCCCACAGAGAATACGACTGTGCCATTTCTTTAGAGCCAGACACTGTAGTTCCTTTTGGGCGGATGTACTCCCTCACCGAACCAGAGAAACAAATTCTGAAGGAGTACCTAGATGAGAATCTACAAAGTGGGTTAATAACTCCCTCCTCTTCACCCGCCGGGGCTCCTCTTTTCTTTGTACCAAAGAAAACCAAAGACCTGCGTCCCTGTATCGACTTCAGAGGGTTAAACAGGATCACTATCAAAGACCGGTATCCGCTACCCCTCATCAAAGACATCTTAGAAGCAGTCAGAGGAGCCAAGAGGTTCACTAAGCTGGATCTCCGAGGAGCCTATCATCTGCTAAGAGTCAGAGAAGGTGATGAGTGGAAGACCGCCTTTAGAACACCTTTTGGTCACTACGAATATAGAGTAATGCCCTTCGGACTCACTAATGCCCCGTCCATCTTTCAAAGATTCATGGATTCTATCTTTTCTGATCTTTTGCAACAAACAGTGGTAGTGTATCTTGACGATATCCTAATTTATTCGGTTCATCCAGAGGAACATTCCAAACACGTCCGCCAAGTCTTAGAAAGACTCCGACAACATCATTTGTTCTGTAAGCCTGAAAAATGCGAATTTGATCAGATAGAAGTGAAATATTTGGGATACTGTATAGACCAAACCGGAATTGCCATGGACTCAGACAAAGTACAGGCTATATTGAACTGGCCATCTCCTTCTTCCATCAAGGAGACTCAATGTTTTCTGGGACTAGCCAACTTCTACCGGCAGTTCATAGCAGACTTTGCCCAGAGAACCAGCTTCATTACTCAAACCCTCAAAAAGGAACACCTAAAGAAAGGTTTTTGTTGGACACCAGGCGCTGAGTCAGCTTTTCAGGACTTAAAGAAAGCCTTTAGTCAAGCCCCTATTCTTCGACACCCAGACACTAGCAAACAATTCATTGTTGTCACAGACGCCTCAGAAAGAGCCATTGGGGCTGCCTTGTTACAAAGACAAGACGATGATGACGTAGAACACCCTGTATTCTATCTATCCCACATTCTATCTGATTCTGAGCGAAACTATTCCGTGCTAGAACGCGAATTACTCGCCTTAAAGGTCGCGTGCACTGAATGGAGACACTTTTGGATGGGATCAAAGGAGCCCTTCGAAGCCCGGACCGATCATAGAAATCTACAGTGTTTAAGAAATTTCCAGTGCCAAAATAGCCGGCAAGCTCGATGGGCCTTCTTCTTCAGCCAGTATGATTTCTATATCACCTACATCCCTGGTTCTCAGAACATCCTGGCGGATGCCCTGTCCCGACGTTATCCTGGGTGCGGTGATTCCGCGGTTCAAAACTTATTCGACAACAATAAAATCATAGGGGTAGCACAGACCTTTTTAGATCAAGTTAAGTCTGAATATGCCCGTCTACACGAAACAGAACTAAAGAGGTTACGTCCACAGCTGCACATAGATCATGACTACTATTATCATGATAAGGCCCTGTTTTTACCCACTAAAACAGTGCAAATCGAAGCCTTACACATGTGCCATGATTCTCCTATTGCGGGTCATCGAGGAGTGAAAGCGACTCAAGATCTTTTGCTTCGCTCTTTCTGGTGGCCAACTCTCAAGGCTGACACTGAGGCATATGTGTTATCCTGTCCTACATGTGCTCAAGCCAAGACACCCCGAACCAGACCTGTGGGCTTACTCCGCCCATTACCTGTTCCCCCAGGCCCATGGCTTACCATATCCACCGATTTTATGTGCGCCTTACCTTCCTCAATGGGAAACCACGTCATAATGGTAACTGTGGACTCCTTCACCAAGATGGCCCACTTCACGGCCTTGAGAAAGTTACCCACGGGAAAGGAGTTAAGTCAGGTCTTTACTCAAGAAATTTTCAGGCTACATGGGCTACCCCAAGTTATTATATCAGACAGAGGTCCCCAATATATCTCCCGTTTCTGGAACCAATTCTGCAAGATCTTGGGGATCCAGGTGGCCTTGTCATCCAGGTTCCACCCTCAAACCAATGGACAAACAGAACGACTCAATCAGGGTCTCGAGCAGTACTTACGTAGCTTCTGTAACGTTACACAAAGTAATTGGGCTCCCTACTTACCGCTTGCCGAATTCTCCTATAATAACTCTCTACACAGTGCCTCTAAAGTCTCTCCTTTCTATGGCTCCTATGGTTTCCATCCCAGGGCCTTCCCAACTCCCCTGAGAGACAACTCCAACCTTCCCGCCATCTCCTCTTTCGTTCGACAGCTACGGGGTATACAGCGAATTATCCATTCTAACCTTGTGTCCACCAAGTCCCGCATGAAGACAATAGCAGATAGGAGACGCTGTGCGGCTCCTCTATATCAAGTCCATGATAAGGTCTGGCTCTCCTCTAGATTCCTACCTCTCCGACTCACCCAAAACAAATTCAAGCCCCGCTTTTATGGTCCCTTTCTCATTCTCAAGAAGATCAACCCAGTGTCCATGCGTCTTCGCCTACCTCGGACATGGAAGATCCACCCAGTATTCCATGTCTCGCAACTGAAACCTTACCGTCCTGATCTCTTTCATAGGCAGTTGCCCTGTCCCCCTCCTTTGTTGGTTGACAATGTGCCTGAATACGAAGTGCAGGAGGTCTGTGACTCTCGATTTTTCCATGGGCGCCTCCAATACCTTATTCATTGGAAGGGGTACCCTTTGAGTGAGTGTTCCTGGGAGGATGCCTCTTCAGTCCATGCTCCTCTTTTAATCCGCCGCTTTTTTCGGCTCTTCCCTCACAAACCCGGGGCCTCGGGGAGGGGGCATACTGTTACACCGCAGCGCGCGCTGCGGCCGCGGGCTCAGGTTGCCGCGGCGCGGCACGTTAATTTTGCCGCGGCCGACGCCCGGGCCGCGGTAGACGCCGAGGCAGACACCCAGGTCGCGGGGGTCGCCGCGGCTCCGGCGAGGGCCATAAAGGCTCCAGGGAGCCGGTCTGGGGGTCACGGCGCTCGCCGCTCCCCCTTTTTCAAGTTCTGCCTTAAAGGCAGACGCGGCAGAGCCTGAAACCCCGAGGGGGTTTCAGGCATGGCCGCACACAGCGCATTATGCGCTTAACATTTATTTCTCTTGCATGTATTCACCTGCCCACCACCACTTACCGATGTTCCTAGGACAAACCGAACCCTTTCACTGGGGGTTCTTTATACTTGCCTTTTTTCTCTTCCCAGCATGCTTACCACTTCCTCTCTACCCAGCATGCATTGTCTAACACACATACCTAATTCATTACTGTTTTCTTTTCCCCAATCCAAGATGGCGGTGTTCTACTTCCTGTTTCCTGTTTCCTGTCCAGGGTTATTTAAGGGGATTCCAACTGCCTGTTCATTGCGTTGCAACACTCCTTGGTGACAGTCACGCTCCTATTTGATATCCTTCTGCGAATCCTGTCTGTTCCTGATTTGCTTTGTTTTCCTGCCTTCCTGAACTGCGGTCCTAATACCCTGGTGTCCTCCTTTCGTTTCAGGGAGTTCCTGTGGAGGTTTTTTACCCTACTGGGGTTTTTCTTCTGGGACTCCTTCTGGAGGGCACGGACTGTAGTGGTTCGCTCATACCAAACAGCACCGTGGCTACCGGAAGGGGTCGCCCCTACCTCGGCCAGAGCAGAACCCGTCGGAACAAGGACCGTTCCCCTACGCCTCTCCGCTGCGAGGGTAAGACCGTTGAGAACCGCGACACAAGGGCCAGTAGGCACTTACACTTATTGAGCATATTCTCTCCTTGAATCTTCCCCAGTTGGTGCCCATCTCTGCATAAGCCAGTCTACAGCGGTTCAGGGATCCCCCAGCCCTGCTCTGGTGCGAAACTGGACAAAGGAAAGGGGAGTGACCACTCCCCTGACCAGTACCTCCCAGGGGAGGTGCCCAGAGCTCTTCCAGTGCATCCCAGACCTCTGCCATCTTGGAAACAGAGGTGTTGGGGGCACACTGGACTTCTCTGAGTGGCCAGTGCCAGCAAGTGATGTCAGAGACCCCCTCTGATAGGCTCTTACCTCTCTTTGTAGCCAATCCTCCTTTCTTGGCAGCCAAACCTCCTTTTCTGGCTATTTAGGGTCTCGCCTCTGGGGAATTCTTCATATAACGAATGCAAGAGCTCACCAGAGTTCCTCTGCACTTCCCTCTTCGACTTGTGCCAAGAATCAACCGATGACTGCTTTAGGACGCCTGCAAAACTGCAACAAAGTAGCAAGACGACTACCAGCAACATTGTAGCACCTCATCCTGCAGGCTTTCTCGACTGTTTCCTGGTGGTGCATGCTCTGGGGGTCATCTGCCTTCACCCTGCACTGGAAGCTCTGAAGAAATCTCCTGTTTGTCGACGGAATCTTCCCCCTGCTAACGCAGGCACCAAAAGACTGCATCACCGGTCCTGTGGGTCCCCTCTCATCCTGATGAGCATGGTCCCTGGAACACAGGAACTCTATTGAAGTGACTCCCACAGTTCAGTGATCCTGCAGTCCAAGTTTGGTGGAGGTAAGTCCTGGCCTCCCCACGCTAGACTGCAAACCTGTGTACTGCGTGCTTTGCAGCTGTTCCGGCTCCTGTGCATTCTTCCAGGATTTCCTTCGTGCACAGCCTAGCCTGGATCCCCAGCACTCCATCCTGCAGTGCTCAACCCTCTGAGTTGGCCTCCGACGTCGTGGGACCCTGCTTTGTAACTCTGCGTGGACTCT
This sequence comes from Pleurodeles waltl, assembly GCF_031143425.1. Lineage (NCBI taxonomy): Eukaryota > Metazoa > Chordata > Amphibia > Caudata > Salamandridae > Pleurodeles > Pleurodeles waltl. The sequence continues at coordinate 1,517,718,151 of NC_090444.1, read as the reverse complement.
GGTTCACAAATCTTCTAAGTGCCTGCTCCGGTACTTCTGCGGGTGCTGCCTGCTTCTGGGGGCACTCTTTGAGTTGCTGAGTGCCCCCTCTGTCTCCTCCTCCAAGGGGCGACATCCTGGTCCTTCCTGGTCCCCAGCAGCACCCAAAAACCTTTACAGTGACAAGGCTTGTTTGCGGTATTTCTGCAACCTTCATCGCGGCGTGGGACATGTTCCATCCAAAGGAGAAGTTCCTAGTCCTCTTCGTTCTTGCAGAATTCCAAGCTTCTTCCATCCGGACGCAGCTTCCTTGCACCTTCATCCGGGGTGTCCTGAGCTCCTACCCCCCCCCGGACACTATCACAACTCTTGGACTTGGTCCCCTTGCCTTGCAGATTCTCAGGTCCAGGAATCCGTCTTCAGTGCTTTGCTGGTGTTTGTGGTTCTTGCAGAATCCCCCTATCACGACTATTGTGCTCTTTTGGGATAGTAGGAGTACTTTACTCCTACTTTTCAGGGTCTTGGGATGGGGTATCTTGGACACAGTGACTGTTTTCTTACAGTCCCAGCGACCCTCTACAAGCTCCCATAGGTCTAGTGTCATTCGTGATTCACATTCGACTTTTGGAGTATGTGGTTTGTGTTTCCCCTCGACCTATGTTTGCCTATTGCAACCTATCGTAATTCTGCACTGTTTGCATTACTTTTCTGACTCTTACTTACCTGTTTTGGGTTTGTGTACATATAACTTGTGTATATTACTTACCTTCCTACTGAGGGTTCTCACTGAGATACTTGTGGCATATTGTCATAAAAATAAAGTACCTTTATTTTTAGTAACTCTGAGTATTGTTTTTTCTTATGATATTGTGCACATGATATAAGTGGTATTGTAGGAGCTTTGCATGTCTCCTAGTTCAGCCTAAGCTGCTTTGCCATAGCTACCTTCTATCAGCCTAAGCTGCTAGAAACACCTCTATTCTACTAATAAGGGATAACTGGACCTGGCACAGGGTGTAAGTACCTCAGGGTACCCACTATAAGCCAGGCCAGCCTCCTACATTGGTGGTGCAGCGGTGGGATAAGTACTTGCTACTGCTTTACCACTTTGTCATTTTGTACTTTTCATAAGAGAATCATATACCAAACAGTTCAGTGTATGTACACTTAACCTAAAAAGTTTGCTTTTCGATCCTAAAACTTTTTACAAAGTTCTGAAATGTTTCTTAAAACTTCTAAAAGTTTCTAAAAGTTAGAAGAAGTTTTTTTGTCTGTGCTTTCAAAAGTTCTAAAAACTTTTTCCCTTTTCTCACTATCCTTAAACCTTTACTATCATGTCTGTTGTAGATTCCACTCCCAAGACTGTTAATGCAACTTGTGAGAGTTTTATCTACAAAAGTTTAAGGGGTCTCTGCCTGGATAGAGGTTTAAGTATAGGAAAGAACCCTACAAAAGAGTTTCTTTTTAACATGCTTATTGTGGATGACCAGAACCAGTCTAGCCCATCAAATGAGAGGTTAGAAAATGTGGAAGCTTCCCAGTCTGACTCAGGAGAGTTCCCTGAGAAGGGTGGGGAGGGTTCTTATCAGGGCCTGCCCCCTAGCAGGGAACCTAGGGATGCTGGTAGTGATAGAGGTTCCCATAACAGTAGGGCATCCTTTATCCCTAGAGGCCAGGTTACCAGGGTCCAGACAGTTAGGGACAGGCCCCCTCTGAAACTTCCCATATTTCATCTGTGTCAAAGCATTCCCAACCCACCCACCCTGAGGATAACTTGTTAGAAAGGGAACTCAAAAAGTTGAGGGATGAAGAGACCAGACTGAAGCTTAAACAGCAACAGCTGGACTTAGATAGGGAATCCCTAGACATAGAGAAGGAAAGACAGAGGTTGGGGTTAGTTCCCCGTGGTGGCAGTAGCAGTATTCCTGATAGCAATCCTGTTAGAGAGCAAGATTCCAGGAATCTGCACAAGATAGTCCCCCCTTACAAGGAGGAGGATGACATTAATAAATGGTTTGCTGCACTTGAGAGGGCCTGTATGGTACAGTTGGTCCCTCAAAGGCAGTGGGCTGCTATTTTGTGGCTATCTTTCACTGGAAAGGGTAGGGTTAGGCTCCTTACTGTTAGAGAAAGTGAAGCCAACAACTACACAGTATTAAAAGATGCACTCTTGGATGGATTTGGCTTAACCACTGAACAATACAGGATTAAGTTCAGAGACACCAGAAACGAGTCTTCTCAAGACTGGACAGATTTTGTGGGCTGTTCAGTGAAGGCCTTGGAAGGGTGGTTACATGGCAGTAAGGTATCTGACTATGAAAGCTTGTATATTCTTATTCTGAGAGAGCATATTCTGAACAACTGTGTGTCTGACTTGTTGTACCAATACCTAGTGGACTCAGATCTGACCTCTCCCTAAGAATTGGGAAAGAAGGTGGGTCAGAACGAGGGTGAACAAAAAAAAGTTCATACAGGGGGTGACAAGGATGTCAAGAAGAAGGATGGTAAGTGTTCTGAGAAGGGTGGGGACAAAAGTAAACATTCTGAGTCTTCATCAGGTCCACAAAAATTCTCTGGGGGTGGTGGGTCCAAATCCTCTTCTAATAATTAACCTAAAAAGCCTTGGTGTTATTTGTGTAAAGTCAAAGGCCATTTGGCAACTGATTCAAGCTGCCCAAAGAAAAACACCAAACCTCCCACCACCACAATCTCTGCTACAAATTCTAGTGCCCCTAGTAATAGCAGTGGTGGTGGGAAATCTACTACTAATAGCTAATCCAAGGTTGTAGCTGGGCTCACTATTGGCAATGTAGTTGGGTTGGTCTTGTTAGGGAGACCACAGAGGCTGTTTTAGTCTCTGATGGTGGCATTGATTTTGCCACCTTGGTTGCTTGTCCCCTTAATATGGATAAGTACAAGCAACTTCCCCTAATAAATGGTGTTGAGGTTCAGGCCTACAGGGAAACAGGAGCTAGTGTAACTATGGTGATAGAAAAACTGGTCCACCCTGAGCAACACCTACATGGTCAGCAGTACCAAGTGACAGACGCTCATAACAACAATCTTAGCCACCCCATGGCTTTTGTGAATCTCAACTTGGGGGGGGTTACTGGTCCAAAGAACGTTGTGGTTGCCTCAGATTTACCTGTAGACTGTCTACTAGGGTATGATTTAGAGACATCAGCTTGGGCAGAAGTGGAGTTGGATGCTCATGCAGCAATGCTGGGCATTCCTGGGCATATTTGTGCTTTAACCAGGGCTCAGGCCAAACAGCAAAAAGGACAGGGTAACTTTGATCCTGGAACAATGGACCAAGTGCTCCCTAAAGCTAGGGGTAGCAAGAGTAAATCCCTACCCACTATCCCTCCCTCTACAGATGATTCCCCTTCTGAGGAAGAGGAATTTCCTCCTTGTGCAGAACCTACACCAGAGGAGCTGGCAGCAGACACTGCTGAGCTTTTGGGTGGAGGGGGGCCTGCCAGGGAAGAACTGAGTGTGGCACAGCAAAGCTGTCCCACATTAGAGGGTCTCAGACAGCAAGCTTTCAAGCAGCAAAATGGGGATGTCAGTGACAGTCATAGAGTATACTGGGAAGATAACCTCTTGTGCACAGAGTCAAGGGACCCAAAACCTGGAGCAGCCAGGAGATTTGTCATTCCCCTGTAGTACAGAGAGTTTCTTCTCACTCTAGCACATGACATTCCTTTGGCTGGGCATTTGAGCCAGACGAAAGCTTGGGAAAGACTTGCCCCCTTGTTTAACTGTCCTTACATGTCAGAGGACACCAAAGATTTTCGCAAGTCTTGTGTGACCTGCCAAGCCAGTGGCAAGACTGGTGGCACTCCAAAGGCCCCTATAATTCTACTTCCAGTAGTTGGGGTGCCCTTTGAAAGGGAAGGGGTTGACATAGTTGGCCCCCTTGACCCTCCTACTGCTTCAGGCAATAGATTTATCTTGGTGGTAGTGGACCATGCCACAAGATATCCTGAAGCTATACCTCTAATGACCACCACAGCTCCTGCTGTAGCAAAAGCCCTCCTGGGAATCTTTTCCAGAGTGGGTTTTCCAAAAGAGGTGGTGTCAGACAGAGGTAGCAACTTTATGTCCGCATACCTAAAAGCAATGTGGAAGGAGTGTGGTGTTACCTACAAGTTCACCACCCCTTACCATCCACAGACAAATGGACTGGTTGAGAGGTTTAATAAAACTCTCAAAGGAATGATAATGGGACTCCCTGAAAAACTCAGGAGGAGATGGGATGTCCTGTTACCTTGCCTACTTTTTACTTACAGGGAGGTACCCCAAAAAGGAGTGGGCTTCAGCCCCTTTGAACTCCTCTTTGGGCACTCTGTAAGAGGTCCACTTACTCTTGTAAAGGAGGGTTGGGAACAACCTTTAAAAGCTCCTAAATAGGACATAGTGGATTGTGTACTTGACCTAAGATCCAGAATGGCTGAGTACATGAAAAAGGCCAGTAAAAACCTTCAGGCCAGCCAGGAGCTGCAAAAGCAATGGCATGACCAGAAGGCTGTTCTGATCGAGTACCAACCAGGACAGAAGGTGTGGGTATTGGAGCCTGTGGCCCCAAGAGCACTCCAAGACAAATGGAGTGGACCCCATCTAATTGTTCAGAAGACGGGTGAGGTTACCTATCTGGTAGACCTGGGCAATACCAGGAGTCCCCTTAGGGTGATTCATGTCAACCACCTAAAACCCTACTATGACAGGGCTGATCTCACCCTGCTCATGGCAACAGATGAGGGACAGGAAGAAGAGAGTGACCCTCTCCCTGATCTCTTTTCCACCACTGAAGCAAACGCCTTAGTGGAGGGAGTAGTTTTAGCAGATTGTCTGACTGCTGAACAGAAAGACAAATGCATCAATCTCCTAAGCCAATTTTCTGACCTCTTTTCACTTGTACCAGGTACTACATCCTGGTGTGAACACACAATTGACACTGGAGACAGCCTGCCTGTCAAAAGTGAAATTTATATGCAGCCTGACCATGTCAGAGACTGCATTAAACAAGAGGTGCAGAAAATGTTAGATTTGAGGGTGATTGAACCTTCTGAAAGCCCATGGGCTAGCCCAGTGCTGCTTATACCAAAACCTCACACCAAAGATGGAAAGAGGGAGATGAGGTTTTGTGTAGATTCCAGAGGGCTCAATCAGGTAACAAAAACTGATGCTTACCCTATTCCCAGGGCAGATGAGCTCATTGATACACTGGCTTCTGCCAAGTATCTTAGCACTTTTGATCTGACTGCAGGGTATTGGCAGATCAGATTGGCAGAAGATGCTAAACCAAAGACTGCATTTTCTAGTATAGGAAGGCACTACCAATTCACAGTAATGCTATTTGGTTTGAAAAATGCACCTGCTACTTTATAGAGGTTGGTGAACACAGTCCTGCAAGGGTTGGAGGCTTTCAGTGCAGCATATCTTAATGATATTGCTGTCTTTAGCTCAACCTGGGATGAGCACCTGGTCCACCTTTGGAACGTTTTGGAGGCCCTGCAAAAGGCAGGCCTCACTATCAAGGCCTCAAAGTGCCAGATAGGGCAGGGGAAAGTGGTTTATCTGGGCCACCTGGTAGGTGGAGAACAGATTGCACCACTACAAGGGAAAATCCAGACAATCATGGATTGGGTTCCCCCTACAATTCATACTCAGGTGAGAGCCTTTTTAGGCCTCACAGGGTATTACAGGAGATTCATCAAGAATTATGGCTCCATAGCAGCCCCTCTTAATGATCTCACAAGCAAGAAAATGCCTAAGAAGGTGTAATGGACAACTAGGTGTCAGAAAGCTTTCGAGGAGCTCAAACAGGCCATGTGCTCTGCACCTGTCCTAAAAAGCCCTTGTCACTCCAAGAAATTCATTCTTCAAACTGATGCATCTGAATTAGGGGTAGGGGCAGTCTTATCACAACTGAATTCTGAGGGCCAGAATCAACCAGTTGCTTTTATCAGCAGAAGGTTGACCCCTAGAGAAAAGCATTGGTCTGCCATAGAGAGGGAGGCCTTTGCTGTGGTCTAGGCACTGAAAAAGTTGAGGCCATATACCTGTTTGGCACTCACTTTATTGTTCAGACAGACCACAAACCTCTACTTTGGCTAAAACAAATGAAAGGTGAAAACCCTAAATTGTTGAGGTGGTCCATATCTCTACAGGGAATGGACTATACAGTGGAACATAGACCTGGGAGTACCCACTCTAATGCAGATGGACTCGCCATATATTTCCACTTAGACAATGAAGACTCATCAGGACATGGCTAGTCTTACTGTCCTTCGTTTGGGGGGGGGTTGTGTAGGAAAGTACCATCTTGCCTGGCATGTTACCCCCATATTTCACTGTATGTATGTTGTTTTATCCCTTGTTTCACTGGGATCCTGCCAGGCAGTACCCCAGTGCTCATAGTATGTGCCCTGTATGTGTTCCCTGTGTGGTGCCTAAATGTATCACTGAGGCTCTGCCAACCAGAACCTCAGTGTTTATGCTCTCTCTGCTTTCCAAATTTGTCACTGCAGGCTAGTGACTAAAGTTACCAATTCTCATTGGCACACTGGTACACCCATTTAATTCCCTTGTATATGATACTGAGGTACCCAGGGCATTGGGGTTCCAGGAGATCCCTATGGGCTAGAGCATTTCTTTTGCCACCCACAGGGAGCTCAGACAATTCTTACACAGGCCTGCCACTGCAGCCTGAGTGAAATAACGTCCACATTATTTCACAGCCATTTTTCACTGCACATAAGTAACTTATAAGTCACCTATATGTCTAACCTTCACCTGGGGAAGGTTGGGTGCCAAGTTACTTAGTGTGTGGGCACCCTGGCACTAACCAAGGTACCCCCACATCATTCAGGGCAAATTCCCCGGACTTTGTGATTGCGAGGACACCATTACACGCGTGCACTATACATAGGTCACTACCTATGTATAGCGTCACAATGGTAACACAGAACATGGCCATGTAACATGTCTAAGATCATGGAATTGTCAACCCAATACCATTCTGGTATTGGGGTGACAATTCCATGATCCCCCGGGTCTCTAGCACAGAACCCCGGTACTGCCAAACTGCCTTTCTGGGGTTTCCACTGCAGCTGCTGCTGCTGCCAACCCCTCAGACAGGATTCTGCCCTCCTGGGGTCCAAGCAGCCCTGGCCCAGGAAGGCAGAACAAAGGATTTCCTCTGAGAGAGGGTGTTACACCCTCTCCCTTTGGAAATAGGTGTGAAGGGCTGGTGAGGAGTAGCCTCCCCAAGCCTCTGGAAATGCTTTGATGGGCACAGATGGTGCCCATCTCTGTATAAGCCAGTCTACAGCGGTTCAGGGATCCCCCAGCCCTGCTCTGGTTCGAAACTGGACAAAGGAAAGGGGAGTGACCACTCCCTTGACCAGTACCTCCCATGGGAGGTGCCCAGAGCTCCTCCAGTGTGTCCCAGACCTCTGCCATCTTGGAAACAGAGGTGTTGGGGGCACACTGGACTGCTCTGAGTGGCCAGTGCCAGCAAGTGATGTCAGAGTCACAAAAGGAGGGTCCCACGACATCGGAGTCCAACTCAGAGGGTTGAGTACTGCAGGACGGAGTGCTGGGGACCCAGGCTAGGCTGTGCACAAAGGAAACCTTGGAGAAGTGCACAGAAGCCAGAGCAGCTGCAAAGCACGCAGTACACACGCTTCAAAGTGCCAGATAGGCAGATAGGCTGCTCCTAACTCTGAAACTTTGTACACTGATAATAGTTTAAGTACAATATGTCAGTAGAACATGAATTAGATAGAGAACAAATGGCAGAGGAACTGTTTGAACATTTGAAATACGGACAAACAGTGAAACAAGCAATTATGGGTGGAAATCAGCAAATGAAGGAAGGTAAGAGACAAAAATGTATTAGACTGGAGAGACTAAAGAAAAATTAAATGTCTAGGTGGTGGGATGGTGCAACATTAAAACAATACAAAAAACTGAATAGAATACCAAGAGGCCTTAGATCTAACATTTTTCCCACTTATGAAAACATAGATCCAGATCTACTTTCTAGATGGGAGGAAGTACTTAATACAAGTTCATTTAAACTTATTGATATACTCATAGAAAATGCTGATAGACAGGCCTCCAAATTAAAATTAGAGATTAACAAATTGGAGACAGAAATTAGAGAATTAAATCTGACAACAGCTACAGATAAGAATTATGAGATTCTTAATGATATTATAAGGAAATTTCAGGACATTATTAAAGAAAGAATTGCCAGGAAACTTAAGCGGGATGAAGAAGATTACGTTAAGGGCAGAGTATTTACATTTTCAAAAAGATATGATCATTCAGTTCAAGGTAGTCTCCCTAGGACACAATCTAATATCTCAGTTAATTCGAATGACTTAAGAAGAACCACACCCTCTTCTAGTGATAGTGAAAGGGAAAGGGAAAGTGGAGATAGATCGGAACCGACTACAAGTACAGATAAGAGTTCTTTTTTACAAGAAATGTGGAGAATTCAACAAGGGAACAGAGACCAAACTATGAGAAAGAGCTGAGATATTAAACAAGGAGAGGCCAGCGGGGAAAACATACCCGAAAGGGATACGGGTATGAAGACAAGATCATGGCACAAGAAAACTTAGATGCAGACCCAGACCTTACAAACATTGTTATTAATAAATCAGACAAACAATTAACCAAAGATGAACTTAGTCTTTTAAATAAAGGCTTAGGATTTTGTCCTAAAAACAAGGGAGACATTTGTCAGTTCAAGATAGATTTTTTTAAGTTTGTGAGGAAATTGAAATTGTAGAAACACTTTGAGATAAATTCTATAAACCCTGACATAGGGATAGGTCAACAGCAAACTGGAGTTATGAGTACATTGTCTATACAAGACATTAGAGATAGAGCGGCAATTCTATCAATCACAGATCAAGAAGAATCTCCTACTATCATGTCTAGGGCATTACAAGATTTAAATATTGCTGCAGATATACATGTAAGTAGTGGTTTAAAGCAGAAATCAGTTTGGACACCTAGGGTGTCTATTGACAACAATATAGAAGTATTCTATAAACTAGTGAATGAGGGCTTGAATAATAAATTCTCATTAGACAAGAAACGTAAGAGAAAGTACAATTTGGATTATGGTCAATATCAGGCATTAAAATCCCTCCGAACAGATAAGGACATAATAAACAAAAGAGCTGATAAGGGGGGCAATGTAGTTATTCTTAACAGACATGAATATGAGAATGAGATTTACACACAACTTGATAATGAAATATACTATGAGAGGGTAAAGACGAATCCTATATACTGTTTAGTTAACCAGATTAACCAGAGACTTTGTGAATGGTTTGAAAAAGGTATTATTGATTTAGATGAATATAAATACTTACAAGTTAATCGTCCGAAGTTTCCATGCATTTATACTTTACCAAAAATACATAAAAATCTTGCTTTTCCACCAGGGAGGCCTATTGTTTCTAGGATAGAAGGTCCCACCGAAAGACCAGCAGAATTTGTTGATATATTTCTACAGCCCTTTGTATGCAATATGCTGTCATATATTTGAGATACAAAACACCTTTTAGGTATGCTGAGTGATATAATATGGGAACCTGATACCTATTTGGTGACTTTAGATGTGGAAGCTTTGTATACTAATATTCAACATCACTCAGGGTTACAAGCTATAACACATGTATTGGGCAAAAGATCGGCAAGTTTGTCAGAACATACCAAGATGTTGATTGAAATGAAGGATATCATTTTACAAATCATTTTTTTTCTTTTAAAAAATGAGTGGTTTCGACAGAAGCAAGGTGTCGCCATGGGATTTAAATTTTTGCTATCATATGCAAATTTATTTATAGGATGGTTCGAAGAAACTTGGTTATGGGGACCTGGAGCATCGGATTGGCTTACATATATCCTTTATTGGGGGAGATACATAGACGATTGTCTTTTACTATGGACAGGTACTTTGTCAACTTTACATGCATTTTGCAACTATCTAAATAGCAATAGTGTAAATATGAGATTTACTTACCATTACAGTCTGACCAAAATTCAATTTTTGGATGTGGAACTGTTCATAAAGGAGAACAGGATTGAAAGCAAGTTATTTAGGAAATTGACATTGTGTAACTCACTATTACATAATACAAGTGCTCATCCAGCTAGTCAAATTAGTGCCATACCATTTGGAGAAATGATTCGTGCTAGAAGGAACTGTAGTTTGGATGAATATTTTGAAATATGCATAGAAGATATAAGAAAAAGGTTTAGAGTCATAGGCTACCCACATACGATTGTGGATGACTCTATACTCAGAATACGAAATGTAACTCGAGACAGTACACTCAAAGACAAACAAAGAAGAAAGTCACAGGAACAACAAATGCGGATAATTGTGAATTATACAGATAGTTCTTTATTACTATTGAAAAGTATGAAGAAGTATTGGCATATTCTAATGCAAGATGTTACTCTTAAAAGTACCCTGATAAAAGGCCAGCTGTTGTATATCGCAAAGGTAAAACTCTTAGTAGTATTCTATGTTCTAGTTATCCTAGTGTACATACAAATACAAGTTGGTTAGATCAGGAACGTGGAGGTTTATTTAAATGTGGTATCGTAACGAGTGTAGATGGGCATGTCAGGGACAAAGAGAGTTTGAAGGAATGATTGGTAATAAGAGATACCCAATACAAACATTTATAAATTGTAATACGAGCTATGTCATTTATATGTTGATTTGTAAATGTAATCGCATATACATAGGAAGCACCCTCCGCCCACTAAAAATCAGGATTGGAGAACATTGGAGAGCCATTAAACATAATAATGACAGGTTTCCCATTGCAGTACATATGAGAGATTGTGATATGCAAGGTACACAGAAAGAGTTTAAAGTCTTTGGATTCAATCATGTTAAATTAGACCCGAGAGGAGGGAATAGAGAACTTGCTTTAAGAAGGAGGGAATCGTGTTGGATTATCAGTCCAAAGGCAGTTGAACGTGGCCTGAATTCGGATTATGAACTTGAATATTTTTGGGGGGATTAATAACATACGATGAATACATTGATAAACATGCATGGATGAATGAGGCCTCTATATCAGAAATCTACTATAGGATACTTATGTACTAATTAGGTTATATTTGATATATGCACACATCATTACTGTTATACTATGGGTTTTAACAAGTAAACTTTTATGTAACAGAAATAATTAGCAAAGCATAGTAAACTTATTTGTAAACTTAACAGATTGATATAGCTATTGACACTAATGGATCAATTAGATTTAGCTAATTATGTTATTAAATCTTAGATGGATGACCAATACATTTTATATTTAATCATTGACAGACACTAGAGTCTATGCCCCGATAGTCGAATGTTCCTCGGTGGATTGTGATTATTGATACATAAAAAACGAATAAGTCAGTTGTTAGTGTTGGTGAATAATTAGGTTTTACACACAATAATTGTATAGCTCTGCTTTCGATAGCGTACCCGCGTGTACATTAAAGGCTTCAATAATTTGTTAATTCTGACCTTTTATGTACTAAAGGCGGAGGAACGGGATAAACGACACACTCGCATAATGCCAGGTTTCTTAATGTGGATGAGAATACTTTGTAGTATTTGTAGTCCTCTCTCTACTGCAATCACCAGGAAGAGGAAAACGTGAAGTCCGTTTTCAATGTTAATGACTTATTAGGATTTAAATACAATGGCTTTTCGGCACAGCTTTCCTCGCGTACTCGCCTCGTAACAGGCCCCAATACTTTGTTTCTATTCACTGCTTATAAAACAAGGACGGCGCGACGGGGTAGACGGTACATTGAATTTCACAGGTAACTTTACATGAAAGTATGACATTACGAAATGAAGCGACATTTACCTTCACTTCAGATAAATTACTTAAGGGTTTTTTTTTGTTTCTTTCTTTCTTTTTATAGAAAGAAGAAGGAGATATTTGTATACTAAATACATAATATTAGATCTCAACTTTTTAGTGTAAGTATGGCAACAAATACACATATAAATTTATGTTACAGATAATTCTCCAACTTTTTCTTTTTTTTTAAATATAAAAAAATATATAAAAATACAAAATTGGAAAATGAAAGAATAGAAAGGGAGATAGAAGTTGAATTTTTCTCATGTGTATTTCATCTGTATTTACAGATAACTCAGAATTAAAATCACAATTTAGAATAGAAAAACGAAAATTTAACACATCAGGTAATATTAGGAATTTCAATTTTTTAAAATTTAGTTTAAGTAAATAAATACACTCGGGTGTTTGTGATATAAAGAGTGTCACTCTTTGGTGCATGTGGGTTTACTTACAACTATATTATGAATAAATTAATTACTACTGGCACGTAGGATAATACACTATGTAATAGATTTCCACCACATATAAGGTTATTATATATCACTGGGTGTTTATCAAAAATGAGAATATTGAGTATATTTTGGATTCATAAATATTTAAAATACTATATTGATTGGATATTATATATTGTTGACAGCTAAGAGAAGCCTTGATGAAGTCCACGGGGAGATAAGTAACCGGACGAAACACGTGTTGGCTTGGCTGTGATTGTTAAAAAGAAAGATTAAAGAAGAATAAGAATTTCTCAAATGGATTAATGGACTATTTGGATCTGATCACTGACATATATTGATGTTATTGTTAAGGACTTAACATACCTGTTTGGTACTCACTTTATTGTTCAGACAGACCACAAACCTCTATTATGGCTTAAACAAATGAAAGGTGAAAACCCTAAATTGTTGAGGTGGTCCATCTCCCTACAGGGAATCAACTAAACAGTGGAACAGAGACCTGGGAGTATCCACTCCAATGCAGATGGACTCTCCAGATAGTTCCACTTAGACAATGAAGACTCATCTGGGCAAGGTTAGCCTTATTGTTCCTCGTTTGGGGGGGTTGTGTAGGAAAGGACCATCTTGCCTGGCATGTTACCCCCATTTTTACTTGTAAGTCAGTTTGTTTTTGCCTGTGTCACTGGAATCCTGCTAGATAGGACCCCAGTGCTCACAGTTTGTGGCCTATATGTGTTCCCTGAGTGGTGCCTATCTGTGTCACTGAAACTCTGCTAACCAGAATCTCAGTGCTTATGCTCTCTCTGCTTTAAAATTGTCACTGCAGGCAGGGTCCCAGTGAGACATAAAACACACTGACATATAGGCTTTTCACTATGAGCACTGGGGTCCTGGCTAGCAGGATCCCAGTGAGACAGTGAAAACATCTTGACATATACTCACAAACAGGCCAAAAGTGGGGATAACAATGCTAGATGGAGGCTACCTTCCTACACAACCCCCCCAAATGAAGGACAATAAGGATAACCTTGGCCAGTTGAGTCTTTTTTGTCTAAGTGGTGATAAGTGGAGAGTAGCTCTGCAATAAATTGGTTACTCTCTTTATCATCCACTGTACGGTTACTTCCATGTGGGGATGTGAACCACCCTGTTTGGAGTTGTTTAGCTGGCCAACAATGTGAAGTTTAAACTACAATAGGTTGCGTGGACAACTATGGGAGTAAGTTCTACTGCAGACATGATTGTTAGAAGGGGTTTAGGACAGAGAGAAAAAAGTTTTCGAAATTTTGGAGAAAAGAGAAAAACTTTTTAAACTTTTCAAAACTTTTCAAAGCTTTTCAGAAACTTTTCAGAAAGTTTTTAGAAAGAAAGTTAAACTGTTTAGGTTAACTGTGTCTATTTTAAGTATTTGTAAAAAGCACCAATGACAAAGTGGTAAAGCAGTTACAAGTATTTATCCCACCCCTGCACCACCAATGTAGTAGGCTGGCCTGGCTTATAGTGGGTACCTGATGGTACTTACACCCTGTGCCAGGTCCATTTATCCCTTATTAGTAGATTAGTCTTGTTCTAGCAGCTTTGGCTGATAGAGGTAGCTATAGCAGAGCAGCTTAGGCTGAACTAGGAGACATGCAAAGCTCCTACTATACCACTTATATCATATAGCACTATATCATAAGAATCACAATACTCACAGTTACTAAAAATAAAGGTACTTTATTTTAGTGACAATGTGCCCAAAATGTCTCAGAGGATATACGCCCTTAGGAGGTAAGTAAAATACACAAAATATACACACAAACCAAAATCAGGTAAGAAAATAGTTAGAAAAGTAGTGCAAACACTGTAGAATACAATAGGATGCAATAGGCCTAGGGGCCACACAAATCATGTACTAAGAAAGTAGAATGCGAACCACTTAGGGACCCCAGGCCTAGTGTAGTGTGTAGAGGGTCACTGGGAATGTAAGAAAACACTAGGGGTGTCCAAGATACCTCCCCCCAAGACCCTGAAAAGTAGGAGTAAAGTGACTCTACTTCTCAAGAAACACACTAAAGTCGTGATAGGGTTTTCACCTTTCATTTGTTTAAGCCAAAATAGAGGTTTGTGGTTTGTCTGAACAATAAAGTGAGTACCAAACAGGTATGGTCCCAACTTTTTCAGTGCCCAGACCACGGCGAAGGCCTCCTTCTCTATGGCAGACCAACGCTTTTCTCTAGGGGTCAACCTTCTGCTGATAAAACCAACAGGTTGATCCTGGCCCTCAGTGTTAAGCTGTGATAGCCCTGCCCCCACCCCTAATTCAGAAGCATCAGTCTGGACTATGAACTTCTTGGAGTAACAAGGGCTTTTTAGGAGAGGTGCAGAGCACATGGCCTGTTCTAGCTCATCAAAAGCCCTTTGGCAGCTAGCTGTCCACAATACCTTTTTAGACATCTTCTTACTAGTGAGGTCATTAAGAGAGGCTGCAATTGAGCCATAATTCTTGATGAACCTCCTATAGTACCCTGTGACGCCTAGAAAGGTTCTCACCTGGGTTTGAGTTGTAGGGGGATCCCATTCCACAATGGTCTGGATCTTCACCTGCATTGGTGCAATCTGTTCCCCACCTACCAGGTGGCCCTGATAAACCACTTTCCCCTGCCCTATCTGGCACTTTGAAGCCTTGATAGTGAGGCCTGCCTTTTGCAGGGCCTCCAAAACTTTCCATAGGTGGACCAGGTGATCATCCCAGGTGGAGCTAACGACAGGTTTATCGTCTAGATATGCTGCACTAAAAGCTTCCAAACTTTGCAGTACTGTGTTCACCAACCTCTGAAAAGTGGCAGGTGCATTCCTCAAACCAAAGGGCATCACAGTGAACTGGTTGTGCCCTCCAATGGTGAAAAATGCAGTTTTAGGTTTAGCATCTTCTGGTAATTTAATCTGCCAATACCCTGCAGTTAAATAAAAAATTATTATATACTTGGCAGAAGCCAGTGTATCTATTAGCTCATCTGCCCTGGATATAGGGTGAGCATCAGTTTTGGTTACTCGATTGAGCCCTCTATAATCAACACAAAACCTAATTTATTTTTTACCATCTTTACTATGAGGTTTTGGGACAAGCACCACTGGGCTAGCCCATGGGCTTTCTGAAGGCTCAATCACTCCTAAGTCCAGCTTTTTCTGTACCTCTTGTTTTATGCAATCTCTTACATGGTCAGGCTGCCTATAAATCTTACCTGAAGCTGTTGGAGGGTCAAGGGGGGCCAACTATGGCAACCCCTACCCTTTCAAAGGGCCCCCCAACCACAGGAAGTGGAATTAAGGGGGCCTTTGGTGTGCCACCAGTCTTGCCAATGGCTTGGCAGGTCACACAGGAGTGACAAAACTCTTTAGTGTCCTCTGACATGTGAGGCCAGTGAAACAATGGAACAAGTCTGTCCCGAGTTTTGCTCTGGCCCAAATGCCCAGCCAAAGGAATGTCATGTGCCAAGGTCAGAAGAAACACCCTATACTGCAAAGGGATAACCAATCTCCTGACAGCTCGCGGTTTAGGGTCCATTGACTCAGTATAAAGGAGGTTATCTTCCCAATAGACCGTATGGCTATCAGTAACATCCCCATTCTGCTGTTTGACAGCTTGCTGTCTTAAACCCTCTACTGTGGGACAGCTCTGCTGTGTCACACTCAGCTCTTCCCTAGCAGGCCCCCCTGCACACAAAAGCTCAGCAGTGTCTGCTGCCAGCTCATCTGGTGTAGGTTCTGCACAGGGAGACAATTCCTCTTCCTCAAAAGGGGAATCTTCTGGAGAGGGAGGGATAGTGGGCAAGGATTTACCCTTTCTACCCCTAGCTTCTGGGAGCACTTGGTCCATTGTTCCAGGATCAAAGCTTCCCTGTAATCTTTGCTTCTGGGCCTGAGCCCTTGTGAGAGCAAAGATATGCCCTGGAATGCCCAGCAGTGCTGCATGAGCATCCAATTCTACTTTAGCCCAAGCTGATGTCTCCAAATCATTGCCTGGTAAGCAGTCTACAGGTAAATCAGTGGCTACCACAACTTTCTTTGGACCAGTAACCCTCCCCCACAGTTGAGATTCACAGCAGCCATGGGGTGGCTAAGAGTGTTGTTATGAGCATCAGTCACTTGGTTCTGCTGACCAAGTAGGTGTTGATCAGGGTGAACCAGTTTCTCAATCACCATAGTGACACTGGCTCCTGTATCCCTGATGCCTCAACCTCAACACCATTTATTAGGGAAAGTTGCTTGTACTTACCCATATTAAGGGGACAAGCAACCAAGGTGGCAAAGTCAATACCACCATCAGAGACTAAAACAGCCTCTGTGGTCTCCCTAAGAAGACCAACCCCAACTACACTACCAATGGTGAGCCCAGCTACACCCTTTGATTGGCTATTTGTAGTAGACTTCCCACCACCACCACTGTTATTACTAGGGGCACTAGAGGACGCAGTTGGGGTGGTGGTAGTGGGAGCCTTGGTGTTTTTCTTTGGGCAGTTGGACTGGGCTGTGCCATGCACGAAGGATTCCTTGCAAAAGTGCAAAGAAGCCATAGGAAGCCCTAGCAGCTGCAGTTCACACAGTACACAGGATTACTGTCTGGCGTGGGGAGGCAAGGACTTACCTCCACCAAATTTGGACGGATGGACCACTGGACTGTCGGGGCCACTTGGATCCAGCTCCTGTGTTCAGGGACCACGCTCGTCAGGATGAGAGGTGACCCAGAGGACCGGTGAAGGAGAAGTTTGGTGCCTGTGGTAGCAGGGGGAAGATTCTGTCAACCCACAGGAGATTTCTTCTTGGCTCCCAGTGCAGGGTGAAGGCAGACAGCCCCCAGAGCATGCACCTCCAGGACACAGTCGAGAGAGCCGGCAGGATTAGGCGTTACAATGTCGCTTGTAGTCTTCTTGCTACTTTGTTGCAGTTTTGCAGGCGTCCTGAAGCAGTCAGCGGTTGATCCTTGGCAGAAGTCAAAGATCTCCTCACTCCTCTTTTCTTTGTCCGGTTTCGCACCGGAGCAGGGGCTGGGGGATCCCTGAACCAGTGTAGACTGGTTTGTGCAAGGAGGGCACCATCTGTACCCTTCAAAGCATTTCCAGAGGCCAGGAGAGGCTACTCCTCTTAGGCCCTTAACACCTATTTCCAAAGGGAGAGGGTGTAACACCCTCTCTCAGAGGAAATCCTTTGTTCTGCCTTCCTGGGACTGGGCTGCCTAGACACCATGAGGGCAGAAGCCTGTCTGTGGGTTGGCAGCAGTGGTAGCTGCAGAGAAAAGCCCAGAGAGCTGGTTTGGCAGTAATTGGAGTCCATGCTGGAGCCCCGGGGATGCATGGGATCGGCACCCCAATACCAGATTTGGCATGGGGGAACAATTCCATGATCCTAGACATGTTACATGGCCATGTTCGGAGTTACCATTGTGAAGGTACACATAGGTATTGACCTATATGTAGTGCACGTGTGTAATGGTGTCCCCGCACTCACACTTAGTAGCTTTGCACCTAACTTTCACTAAGTGAGGGTTAATCATATAGATGACTTATAAGTTACTTAAGTGCAGTGTAAAATGGCTGTGAAATAACGTGGACGTTATTTCACTCAGGCTGCAATGGCAGTCCTGTGTAAGAATTGTCTGAGCTCCCTATGGGTGGCAAAAGAAATGCTGCAGCCCATAGGGATCTCCTGGAACCCCAATACCCTGGGTACCTAGGTACCATATACTAGGGAATTATAAGGGTGTTCCAGGGTGCCAATCAGAATTGTTAAAATTTGTCACTAGCCTGCAGTGACAATTTTAAAAGCAGAGACAGCATAAACACTGAGGTTCTGGTTAGGAGAGCCTCAGTGATACAGTTAGGCACCACACAGGGAACACATACAGGGCATACTTTATGGGCCCTGGGGTCCTGGCTAGCAGGAGCCTGTGACACAGGCAAAAACAAACATGCATACAGTAAAAATGGGGGTAGCATGCCAGGCAAGATGGTTCTTTCCTACAGCAGGTGCTCCTGTCCTTCCTGGAACTTCTTTCGACTTCTGGACTTGGTCCTCTTCCTTTGCTTGTCTTCAAGTCCAGCAATCAAGCAGTTGTTCTTTGCAGATTTGGTTGGCTGCTGCAAAATCCCAAAAACGAGGTGTAGTGTGTCCTAAGGATACTTGCAGTACTTTACTCCTGATTTTCTGGGCCCCGGGGTGGGGTAATTTAGTTACCTTTACTGTATTCTTACTCTCCCAGCAATTCTGTACACACTACACTTGTCCCGGGGGGAATTCGTTATTCACATTCTACTTTTTTAGTATATGGTTTGTGTTGCCCCTAGACCTATTTTCTCCCTTTGCATTCTATAGGATCTCCTACTGTTTGCATTGTTCTATGACTATTTATTTGCCTAATATTGGTGTCAAGTGTATATATTGTGTATAATACTTACCTCCAGAAGGAGTATTGTCTCTAAGATATTTTTGGTACTGTGTCACCCAAATAAATACCTTTATTTTTGGTCACACTGAGTATTGTCTTTAATGGTGCATAAGTACTGTGTAACTATAAGTGGTATTGCATGAGCTTTGCATGTCTCCTAGTTCAGCCTACGCTGCTCTGCTGTAGCTAGCCTAAGTTGCTAGAACACTACTACTTCGCTAATAAGGGATAACTGGACCTGGTATAAGGTGTAAGTACCCAAGGTACCCACTACAAACCAGGCCAGCCTCCTACAGTAGTTCACCTCAGGTATTAATCATACCATTATTGTTAGGTCCAGTCAAGATTCTGAGGGAGCGTAGATCTTTTACTCAAAGTTAACATGAAATGTTTATGAACTAATGCATAATAATGTCGCATAGAAAATGTATTAATGTGTTTTTGCTAAACATGCGCTTGAAATGTTCCCACGGGGATTGGCAGCCAATGTATACAATGACTAATGAAATTGACTAATAATGAATTAATGATATGTTAATGTATGATTTCACACTAATATTAAGAGTTATGTGTTAAGGTTTTGCTAATAAAATCATTAGGCCTTAGTTAGCATGAGTCGAGGCCTAGCTGCCCGCTTTCATATTAAATGTGTTTTTCTAACGTGCAGTGTGCTGACTTGCTGAAGGACATGAACGCGTTTTTTTCCAAAGCTAGAGGATGTATGTAACTGTAGTAGATCCGTTCCCATGAAATTCAACCTGCTCAGAGAAACATTCTTGCCGAATACAACAGTGTAGACTAGTTACAGGTACAAGGTTGCCTAAACCGGTACAGACAATGGACCTACTGACTGAGTGTAGAAAAGTACCATCTTGCCTGGCATGTTACCCCCATATTTCACTGTATATATGTTGTTTTAGTCTATGTGTCACTGGGACCCTGCCAGGCAGGGCCCCAGTGCTCATAAGTATGGGCCCTGTATGTGTTCCCTGTGTGATGTCTAACTGTCTCACTGAGGCTCTGCTAACCAGAACCTCAGTAGTTATGCTCTCTCTGCTTTCCAAATTTGTCACTAACAGGCTAGTGACTAATTTTACCAATTCACATTGGCATTGGGGGGACAATTCCATGATCCCCTGGGTCTCTAGCACAGAACCCGGGTACTGACAAACTGCCTTTCCGGGGTCTCCACTGCAGCTGCTGCCAACCCCTCAGACAGGTTTCTGCCCTCCTGGGGTCCAGGCAGCCCTGGCCCAGGAAGGCAGAACAAATGACTTCCTCTGAGAGAGGGTGTAACACCCTCTTCCTTTGGAAATAGGTGTGAAGGCTGGGGAGGAGTAGCCTCCCCAGCCTCTGGAAATGCTTTGATGGGCACAGATGGTGCCCATCTCTGCATAAGCCAGTCTACGTCGGTTCAGGGATCCCCCAGCCCTGCTCTGGTGCGAAACTGGACAAAGGAAAGGGGAGTGACCACTCCCCTGACCTGCACCTCCCATGGGAGGTGCCCAGAGCTCCCCCAGTGTGTCCCAGACCTCTGCCATCTTGGAAACAGAGGTGTTTGTGGCACACTTGACTGCTCTGAGTGGCCAGTGCCAGCAGGTGACGTCAGAGGCTCCTTCTGATAGGCTCTTACCTCTCTTGGTAGCCAATCCTCCTTCCTAGGCAGCCAAACTTCCTTTTCTGGCTATTTAGGGTCTCTGCTTTGGGGATCTCACCAGATAACGAACGCAAGAGCTCACCAGAGTTCCTCTGCATCTCCCTCTTCACCTTCTGCCAAAGGATCGACCGCTGACTGCTCAGGACGCCTGCAAAACCGCAACAAAGTAGCAAGACGACTACTAGCAACCTTGTATCGCTTTATCCTGCCGGCTTTCTCGACTGTTTCCAGGTGGTGCATGCTCTGGGGGTAGCCTGCCTCCTCTCTGCACCAGGAGCTCTGAAGAAATCTCCTGTGGGTCGACGGAATCTTCCCCCTGCAAACGCAGGCAACAAAAGACTGCATCACCGGTCCTCTGGGCCCCATCTCAGCATGACGAGCGTGGTCCCTGGAACTCAGCAACTCTGTCCAAGTGACTCCCACAGTCCAGTGACTCTTCAGTCCAAGTTTGGTGGAGGTAAGTCCTTACCTCCCCACGCTAGACTGCATTGCTGGGTACCGAGTGATTTGCAGCTGCTCCAGCTCCTGTGCACTCTTCCAGGATTTCCTTTGTGCACAGCCAAGCCTGGGTCCCCGACACTCTAACCTGCAGTGCAAAACCTTCTGAGATGTCCTCCGGCGTCGTGGGACTCCCTTTTGTAACTTCGGGAGGACTCCAGTTCACTTTTCTTCTAAGTGCCTTTTCAGGTACTTCTGTGGGTGCTGCCTGCTTTTGTGAGGGATTCCTACGTTGCTGGGTGCCCCCTCTGTCTCCTCATCCAAGTGGCGACATCCTGGTCCCGCCTGGGCCACAGCAGCACCCAAAAATCATAAAAGCAACCCTTGCAGCTAGCAAGGCTTGTTTGCAGTCTTTCTGCATGGGCACACCTCTGCAAGCTTCTTCACGACGTGGGACATCCATCCTCGAAAGGGGAAGTTCCTAGTCCTCTTCTTTCTTGCAGAACTCCAAGCTTCTTCCAACAGGTGGCAGCTTCCTTGCACCCTCAGCTGGCATTTCCTGGGCTCCTGCCCACTCTTGACACTGTCGTGACTATTGACCTTGGTCCCCTTGTCTTACAGGTACTCAGGTTCGGAAATCCACTGTTGTTGCATTGATGGTGTTTGTTCTTCCTGCAGAATCCCCCTATCACTATTTCTGTGCTCTCTCGGGGTAGTAGGTGCACTTTACACCTACGTTTCAGGGTCTTGGGGTGGGCTATTTTTCTAACCCTCACTGTTTTCTTACAGTCCCAGCGACCCTCTACAAGCTCACATAGGTTTGGGGTCCATTCGTGGTTCGCATTCCACTTTTGGAGTATATGGTTTGTGTTGCCCCTATACCTATGTGCTCCTATTGCAATCTACTGTAATTTTACATTGCTTGCATTACTTCCTTTTGCTATTACCTGCATAATTTTGGTTTGTGTACATATATCTTGCGTATTTATCTTATCCTCATACTGAGGGTACTCACTGAGATACTTTTGGCTTATTGTCATAAAACCTTTATTTTTAGTACTTCTGTGTATTGTGTTTTCTTATGATATTGTGCATATGACACCAGTGGTATAGTAGGAGCTTTACATGTCTCCTAGTTCAGCCTAAGCTGCTTTGCCATAGATACCTTCTATCAGCGTAAGCTGCTAGAAACACCTCTTCTACACTAATAAGGGATAACTGGACCTGGCACAAGGTGTAAGTACCTCTGGTACCCACTACAAGCCAGGCCAGCCTCCTACATTGGTTGTGCAACGGTGGGATAAGTACTTGTAACTACTTACCACTTTGTCATTGTGTACTTTTCATAAGAGAATAATATACAAAACAAGTTCAGTGTATGTACACCTAACCAAAAAGTTTTGCTTTTCTCCTTTTAAAACTTTTTACAAAGTTCTGAAAAGTCTCTCTAAACTTCTAAAAGTTTCTAAAAGTTTGAAAAAGGTTTTTTTCTCTGTTCTTTAAAAAGTTCTGAAACTTTTTCTCTCTTCTCACTGTCTCTAAACCTTCTTCTATCATGTCTGATGTAGAGTCTGCTCTTAAAATTATCAATACTAACTATGACAATTTGAATTACAAGAGCCTAAGGAGTCTCTGCTTAGATAGAGGTTTAGTGATAGGAAAGAACCCCACAAAAGAGTTTCTATATAACATGTTTATTGTGAATGATGAGTCTCTAGGAGGCACTTCAATTGAGAAGTTAATAGATGGCTCCCATTCTGACTCAGGGGATCACCTTGAGGGAGGTGGGGAGGGTTCTGTTCCAAACCTGCCCCTTCGCAGACCACCTAGTAATGCTGGTAGTTATAGAGACTCCCATCATAGTAGGGGTGTCTTTGTTCCTGGAGGCCAGGTTATTAGAGTCCAGTCAGTTAGGGATAGATCTCCCTCTGTTGTTTCCAATTTATCTTCTGTGTCCAAGCATTCCCAACCCACCCACCCTGAAGACAACATGTTAGAAAGGGAACTCAAAAAGTTGAGAGTGGAAGAGACCAGACTGAAGCTTAAACAGCAACAGCTGGCTCTAGATAGGGAATCCCTAGACATGGAGAAGGAGAGACAGAGATTGGGGTTAGGACCCCATGGTGGCAGCAATAGCAGTATTCCTGATAGTAATCCTGTTAGAGAAAATTATTCCAGGAATCCACACAAGATATTCCCCCCTTACAAGGAGGGGGATGACATCAACAAGTGGTTTGCTACACTTGAGATGGCCTGTATGGTACAGGGGGTCCCTCAAAGGCAGTGGGCTGCTATATTGTGGCTATCTTTCAATGGAAAGGGCAGGGATAGGCTCCTTAATGTTAGCGAAAGTGATGCTAACAATTTTGCAGTTTTGAAGGATGCACTCTTGGATGGATTTGGCTTAACCACTGACTGAACAATACAGGATTAAGTTCAGAGGCACCAGAAAAGAGTCCTCACAAGACTGAATAGACTTTGTTGACTGTTCAGTGAAGGCCTTGGAAGGGTGGTTACATGGCAGTAGAGTTTCTGACTATGAAAGCCTGTATAATCTTATTCTGAGAGAGCATATTCTGAATAACTGTGTGTCTGACTTGTTACACCAATATCTAGTGGACTCATATCTGACCTCTCCCCAAGAATTGGTAAAGAAGGCAGACAAATGGGTCATAACAAGAGTGAACAGAAAAGTTCATACAGGGGGTGACAAGGATGGCAAGAAGAAGGATGGTAAGTCTTCTGACAAGGGTGGGGAAAAAAGTAAAAATGAGTCTTCATCAGGCCCACAAAAATCCTCTGGTGGGGGTGGTGGGTCCAAATCCTCTTCAAATCAAGTTAAAAATCCTTGGTGTTATTTGTGTAAAGTCAAAGGCCATTGGACAACTGATGCCAGTTGTCCAAAGAAAAACACCAAACCTCCCACTACCACAACCCCTACTGCAAACTCTAGTGACCCTAGTAATAGGAGTGGTGGTGGGAGCAAACCTACTAATAGCCAATCCAATGGAGTAGCTGGGCTCACTTTTGGTAATTTAGTTGGGGTTGGTCTTGTTAGGGAGACCACAGAGGCTGTGTTAGTCTCTGAAGGTGCCATTGATTTGGCCACCTTGGTTGCTTGTCCCCTTAATATGGATAAGTACAAGCAACTTCCCCTAATAAATGGTGTTGAGGTTCAGGCCTACATGGACACAGGTGCCAGTGTTACCATGGTGGTAGAGAAACTGGTGCACCCTGAACAACACCTACTTGGTCAGCAGAACCAAGTGACAGACGCTCATAACAACACTCTTAGCCACCCCATGGCTGTTGTGAATCTCAACTGGGGGTGGGGGGGTTACTGGGGCAAAGAAAGTTGTGGTTGCCTCAGATTTACCTGTAGACTGTCTACTAGGAAATGATTTAGAGACATCAGCTTGGGCAGAAGTGGAGTTGGAGGCTCATGCAGCAATGCCTGGCATTCCTGGGAATGTTTTTGCTTTAACAAGGGCTCAGGCCAAAAAGCAAAAAGGACAGGGTAACTTGGATCCTGGAACAATGGACCAAGTGCTCCCTAAAGCTAGGGGTAGCAAGGGTAAATCCCTACCCACTATCCCTCCCTCTACAGATGATTCTCCTTCTGAGGAAGAAGAATTTCCTCCCTGTGCAGAATCTTCACCAGAGGAGCTGGCAGCAGACACTGCTGAGCTTTTGGGTGGAGGGGGGCCTACCAGG
Source organism: Pleurodeles waltl (assembly GCF_031143425.1). Taxonomy (NCBI): domain Eukaryota; kingdom Metazoa; phylum Chordata; class Amphibia; order Caudata; family Salamandridae; genus Pleurodeles; species Pleurodeles waltl. The sequence goes on along the minus strand of NC_090444.1, from coordinate 1,517,693,569 downwards.
GAAGAGCTGAGTGTGGCACAGCACTCCTGTCCCACATTAGAGGGTCTCAGACAGTAAGCTGTCAAACAGCAAAATGGGGATGTCAGTGACTCACATAGAGTTTACTGGGAGGACAACCTCTTGTACACAGAGGCAAGGGACCCAAAACCTGGAGCAGCCAGGAGATTGGTCATTCCCCTGCAGTACAGAGAGTTCCTCCTAACTTTGGCACATGACATTCCTTTGGCTGGGCATTTGGGCCAGATAAAAACATGGGAAAGGCTTGTCCCCTTGTTTCACTGGCCTAGGATGTCAGAGGACACTAACGATTTTTGCAAGTCTTGTGTGACCTGCCAAGCCAGTGGCAACACTGGTGGCACACCAAAGGCTCCCCTTATTCCACTACCTGTGGTTGGGGTCCCCTTTGAAACGGTAGGGGTTGACATAGTTGGCCCCCTTGACCCTCCTACTGCTTCAGGCAATATGTTTATCTTGGTGGTTGTGGACCATGCCACAAGATATCCTGAAGCAATTCCTCTAAGGACCACTACAACTCCTGCAGTGGCAAAGGCCCTCCTGGGAATCTTTTCCAGAGTGGGTTTCCCAAAAGAGGTTGCATCAGACAGGGGTAGCAACTTTATGTCTGCATACATGAAAGCTATGTGGAAGGAATGTGGTGTAACATACAAATTCATCACTCCTTATCATCCACAGACTAATGGACTGGCAGAGAGGTTTAAAAAAACTCTCAAAGGTATGATAATGGGACTCCCTGAAAAACTCAGGAGGAGATGGGATGTCCTGTTACCTTTCCTCCTTTTTGCTTACAGGGAGGTACCCCAAAAAGGAGTGGGCTTCAGCCCCTTTGAACTCCTATTTGGGCACCCTGTAAGAGGTCCACTAACACTTGTGAAGGAGGGTTGGGAACAACCTTTAAAAGCTCCCAAACAGGACATAGTGGACAATGTACTTGACCTAAGATCCAGAATGGCTGAGTACATGAAAAAGGCCAGTAAAAACCTTCAGGCCAGCCAGGAGCTGCAAAAGCAATGGCATGACCAAAAGGCTGTTCTGATCCAGTACCAACCAGGACAGAAGGTGTGGGTATTGGAGCCTGTGGCCCCAAGAGCAATCCAGGACAAATGGAGTGGACCCCATCTAATTGTTGAGAAAAAGGGTGAGGTTACCTATCTGGTAGACCTGGGCACTGCCAGGAGTCCCCTTAGGGTGATTCATGTCAACCGCCTAAAACCCTACTATGACAGGGCTGATCTCACCCTGCTCATGGCAACAGATGAGGGACAGAAAGAAGAGAGTGACCCTCTCCCTGATCTCTTCTCCTCCACTGAAGAGGATGCTTTAGTGCTTTAGTGGAGGGAGTAGTTTTAGCAGATTGTCTGACTGCAGAACAGAAAGACAACTGCATAAATCTCCTTGGACAATTTTCAGAACTCTTTTCAACTGTGCCAGGCACCACATCTTGGTGTGAACAAACAATTGATACTGGAGATAGCTTGCCTGTCAAAAGTGAAATCTATAGGCAGCCTGACCATGTCAGGGACTGCATAAAACAAGAGGTTCAGAAAATGCTTGACCTAGGAGTGGTTGAACCTTCTGAAAGCCCATGGGCGAGTCCTGTGGTGCTTGTACCAAAGCCTCACTCAAAAGATGGAAAAAGGGAGATGAGGTTTTGTGTCGATTACAGAGGTCTCAATCAGGTAACAAAAACTGATGCTCACCCTATACCCAGGGCAGATGATCTCATAGATACACTGGCATCTGCCAAGTGTCTAAGCACCTTTGATTTGACTGCAGGGTATTGGCAGATCAAATTGGCTGAGGATGCTAAACCTAAAACTGCATTTTCAACTATAGGAGGGCACTACCAATTTACAGTGATGCCCTTTCGTTTGAAGAATGTACCTGCCACTTTTCAGAGGTTGGTGAACACAGTCCTGCAAGGGTTGGATGCTTTTAGTGCAGCATATCTAGATGATATTGCTGTCTTTAGCTCCACCTGGGATGAGCACCTGGTCCACCTTTGGAAAGTTTTGGAGGCCCTGCAAAAGGCAGGCCTCACTATCAAGGCCTCAAAGTGCCAGATAGGGCAAGGAAAGGTGGTTTATCTGGGACACCTGGTAGATGGAGAACAGATTGCACCACTTCAGGGGAAAATCCAGACAATCATGGATTGGGTTCCCCCTACAACACAGACCCAGGTGAGAGCCTTCCTAGGCCTCACTGGGTATTACAGGAGAATCATTATAAACTATGGCTCTATAGCAGCCCCACTTAATGATCTCACCATTAAAAAGATGCCTAAAAAGGTATTGTGGACAGCTAGCGGTCAGAAAGCTTTTGAGGAGCTCAAATACGCCATGTGCACTGCACCTGTCCTAAAAAGCCCATGTTACTCTAAGAAATTCACTGTTCAAACTGATGCATCTGAATTAGGGGTAGGGGCAGTCTTATCACAACTGAATTCTGAGGGCCAGGATCAACCAGTTGCTTTTATCAGTAGAAGGTTGACCCCTAGAGAAAAGCGTTGGTCTGCCGTAGAGAGGGAGGCCTTTGCTGTGGTCTGGGCACTGAAAAAGTTGAGGCCATACCTGTTTGGCACTCATTTTACTGTTCAGCAAGACCACAAACGTCTACTTTGGCTAAAACAAATGAAAGGTGAAAACCCTAAATTGTTGAGGTGGTCCATATCTCTACAGGGAATGAACTATACAGTGGAACATAGACCTGGGAGTACCCACTCCAATGCAGATGGACTCTCCAGATATTTCCACTTAGACAATGAAGACTTATCAGGTCATGGCTAGTCTTATTGTCCTTCGTTTGGGGGGGGGGGGGTTGTGTAGGAAAGTACCATCTTGCCTGGCATGTTACCCCCATATTTCACTGTATATATGTTGTTTTAGTCTATGTGTCACTGGGACCCTGCCAGGCAGAGCTCCAGTGCTCATAAGTATGGGTCCTCGATGTGTTCCCTGTGTGATGCCTAACTGTCTCACTGAGGTTCTGCTAACCAGAACCTCAGTGGTTATGCTCTCTCTGCTTTCCAAATTTGTCACTAACAGGCTAGTGACTAATTTAACCAATTCACATTGGCATTGGGGGGACAATTCCATGATCCCCGGGTCTCTAGCACAGAACCCGGGTACTGCCAAACTGCCTTTCCGGGGTCTCCACTGCAGCTACTGCTGCTGCCAACCCCTCAGACAGGTTTCTGCCCTCCTGGGGTCCAGGCAGCCCTGGCCCAGGAAGGCAGAACAAAGGACTTCCTCTGAGAGAGGGTGTAACACCCTCTCCCTTTGGAAATAGGTTTGAAGGCTGGGGAGGAGTAGCCTCCCCCAGCCTCTGGAAATGCTTTGATGGGCACAGATGGTGCCCATCTCTGCATAAGCCAGTCTACACCGGTTCAGGGATCCCCCAGCCCTGCTCTGGCGCGAAACTGGAGAAAGGAAAGGGGAGTGACCACTCCCCTGACCTGCACCTCCCAGGGGAGGTGCCCAGAGCTCCTCTAGTGTGTCCCAGACCTCTGCCATCTTGGAAACAGAAGTGTCTGTGGCACACTGGACTGCTCTGAGTGGCCAGTGCCAGCAGGTGACGTCAGAGGCTCCTTCTGATAGGCTCTTAACTCTCTTGGTAGCCAATCCTTCTTCCTAGGTAGCCAAACCTCCTTTTCTGGCTATTTAGGGTCTCTGATTTGGGGATCTCACCAGATAACGAATGCAAGAGCTCACCAGAGTTCCTCTGCATCTCCCTCTTCACCTTCTGCCAAAGGATCAACCGCTGACTGCTCAGGACGCCTGCAAAACCGCAACAAAGTAGCAAGACGACTACTAGCAACCTTGTATTGCTTCATCCTGCCGGCTTTCTCGACTGTTTCCAGGTGGTGCATGCTCTGGGGGTAGCCTGCCTCCTCTCTGCACCAGGAGCTCTGAAGAAATCTCCCGTGGGTCGTTGGAATCTTCCCCCTGCAACCGCAGGCAACAAAAGACTGCATCACCGGTCCTCTGGGTCCCCTCTCAGCACGACGAGCGTGGTCCCTGGAACTCAGCAACTCTGTCCATGTGACTCCCACAGTCCAGTGACTCTTCAGTCCAAGTTTGGTGGAGGTAAGTGCTTACCTCCCCACGCTAGACTGCATTGCTGGGTACCGTGTGATTTGCAGCTGCTTCAGCTCCTGTGCACTCTTCCAGGATTTCCTTCATGCACAGCCAAGCCTGGGTCCCCGACACTCTAATCTGCAGTGCAAAACCTTCTGAGTTGTCCTCCGGCGTCGTGGGACTCCCTTTTGTGACTTCGGGTAGACTCCAGTTCACTTTTCTTCTAAGTGCCTGTTCAGGTACTTCAGCGGGTGCTGCCTGCTTCTGTGAGGGCTCTCTACGTTACTGGGTGCCCCCTCTGTCTCCTCATCCATGTGGCAACATCCTGGTCCCTCCTGGGCCACAGCAGCATCCAAAAACCCTAACTGCGACCCTTTACAGCTAGCAAGGCTTGTTTGTGGTCTTTCTGCGTGGGCATACCTCTGCAAGCTTCTTCACGACGTGGGACATCCATCCCCCAAAGGGGAAGTTCCTAGTCCTCTTCTTTCTTGCAGAACTCCAAGCTTCTTCCAACAGGTGGCCGCTTCCTTGCACCCTCAGCTGGCATTTCCTGGGCTCCTGCCCACTCTCAATACTGTCGCGACTATTGGACTTGGTCCCCTTGTCTTACAGGTACTCAGGTCTGGAAATCCACTGTTGTTGCATTGCTGGTGTTTGTTCTTCCTGCAGAATCCCCCTATCACGACTTCTGTGCTCTCTGGGGGTAGTAGGTGCACTTTACACCTACCTTTCAGGGTCTTGGGGTGGGCTATTTTTCTAACCCTCACTGTTTTCTTACAGTCCCAGCGACCCTCTACAAGCTCACATAGGCTTGGGGTCCATTCGTGGTTCGCATTCCACTTTTGGAGTATATGGTTTGTGTTGCCCCTATACCTATGTGCTCCTATTGCAATCTACTGTAATTTTACATTGCTTGCATTACTTCCTTTTGCTATTACCTGCATAATTTTGGTTTGTGTACATATATCTTGTGTATATATCTTATCCTCATACTAAGGGTACTCGCTGAGATACTTTTGGCATATTGTCATAAAAATAAAGTACCTTTATTTTTAGTACTTCTGTGTATTGTGTTTTCTTATGATATTGTGCATAACACCAGTGGTATAGTAGGAGCTTTACATGTCTCCTAGTTCAGCCTAAGCTGCTTTGCCAAAGCTACCTTCTATCAGCCTAAGCTTCTAGAAACACCACTTCTACACTAATAAGGGATAACTGGACCTGGCACAAGGTGTAAGTACCTCTGGTACCCACTACAAGCCAGGCCAGCCTCCTACACTGAGGATGCGAGAGGACTACGAGAGTATGAAATCATACCGGACATTCTACCCGCTGGAGACGTCAATCACAAGAACCAATAAACTACGTGAGAACTGTTATGGGGTGACAATTTTGATGAAATCACTGGAGACCCATTGGATGGAGATAGTGGGGTGCCAACCCTACCCAATTAGAAATTAGGGGACAGTACAACAGAAAAGAGATGAAAACCTTTGACACGAGGAGCCAGAGGGAGATGTCATTGCAAACTTTTGCTATGACCCAGACACCTTGTCACTCTGACTAGAGACTTTGCTGTTTGGTTCTTCAAACCATCCTCACCCTTAACTTGCCCGTTCTATACTTCTCCTCCTTATGAGGGAAGTGTCCCTTCTTACCCGTCTTGCTGAATTCCCTGGCTGATGGCGAATCAACTGATGTCCTGAGGACGAAGATTGACCCTGTATGCTGACCCAATACGGAGGGTAACTATATGATGATGAAATTGTAATTGCCTGTTTGCCTTTCCTTTCTAGGTACCAACTGCTTCTTTTTGACAGAGACCGTAGTTAGATGTTTCCAAAATAGAGTTACCAAATTACTTTGCATGAAGCCCAACATGCCAATGCTAATTTGAGGTTAGTTTCGGGGTTCACTAAATGGACGCAAATAGACAAGTGGCTGAATCAATGCTTTGGTGAATAATGCTCTAATGATACTCTGCTAAGGATAATCCATGTTGACGTCGTGCTATGTTCTAATGTTCATGATCTTTGCTTTGATGAAATCCTATTCGAGTTGCCATATTATGACTATCTTGATGTGTTTTATGGTTTTGAGACTAATAAACTTACTAATAGAATTGTAACCAATAGGGAATAAACATCATAAAATCGTACTAAACTGGTGTGGTTATTCATGACTGAAAGGTCATGGTGATTTCCGAGTCTTATTGATAACGTTATTGACTTGTTGATTGACATGTTGATTAGTTATCTCGTCCTAAGGTGTCTTCAATCAGGGTCAAAAGATTCATTGGCCTAAAACGAGTCCCAGAGTGAATAAATTAACTAGATTGGGACGCGTTATCAGTTCTGGTAGCAGAACGACGGTTTAGGCCCTTTGGGCCCCTAGGACTTAAAGGTGTTTTTCAGAATTATGCAAATTGGAGGTATGATGTGTCTCTAAATTCCCCATGACTTTCCCGGAATCTCGGAGCTTGCCTAAGTGAGTTGGGTATGTTCTCGGCGTTTTAGCATGTGTGGTGTAGAATTTGCGCTTGCTCAGCTTATGCATATTGCAGGTGACTTGTGAAGATTGTGTGAATTTAGGTCAGGTAATGTTGTTTTAGTAGGAGTGGGCGTACTCCGCAGTATGAGAGTAGGGAAGTCGGCGAACATTAATGTGAATATGGCGCTTTGTGCTAAAAAATTGTCCACGTGGTTGTTGGTGATGTACGGACCCGTTATGGTCTAAGACTCCGGAGTATATTGATAAGTGTAGGAGACACTTAGTTTATGTTGTAATTTGTGCGGTTTAATAGGTCAATCGGGCGTGGTTGACAAGTCGATTTTGAGTCAAATTGTGTGAGTGAAACCTTCGATGGAGATTTGGCAAGTTCTAAAGTGCACTAGAATCAACCATTGACAAGTCGAGAGTAGGATTTGCGGGTCGAATTCTGCTTGCGAGTGCGGGAGCTGAGAAGGAGAGAGTAGCGGCTGAGGCTTCAAGTGAAATCTCTGTAAAGTTCTGAAGCGATTGTGTTCCCTTCCTGTAGTAAACCGGCAAGTTTGGATTTTTTTGTTAAAGGTGCTCGCAATATATTGCATTAGTTTTTGTGAGAGGAGGACAAGCCGCAAGACTTTGTCAGCTGCAGTGTGTGTGAGTGTGACGTCATTGGTGCCGCGCTGGGATAGGTCAGTTGCCGAGAAGGGTCGCGCACGGATTGGCAGCCGTCCGTGAGAGGCAAATGGTTGAGAAGGTAGGCGAAGAGAGTTCTGGGAATTAAAGTCACTTCCTGATTAGATTCTAAACAAAATAAAATACGTAAAATTAAGTTTTCAAGGCTCTAAAGTGTGCTTTGAGGGGAGATACATACATTACAGCAAGTGTGGGGGATCTACACCACCTGAAGGTACTCCGGTTTCTATCGTAATGGAGGAGAAGGGAGTCGCGCCATGTCTTTGACTAAAGCAGTGGTGCAAAATGACAGAAAAGGAGGGATGTTTGGCGTTTCCGGAATACGGAACGTTTAATATAAGAATTTTGGAAAACTTGCGAAGGGTGTTAAGTGAGAAAAAAACGCCCGAGACCAGCTCAGTATGAGGCATTATCGGTCTGGGATTTAATGGCCATACAACATAGGCAGCAGAAATTTATAAGGAGAATGAAAAGAGTAGAAAAGACTTTAGCGGAGGCTAAATGGGATAATGAGACCAAGATGTGGAGAAGGGGAATAGTTGACGGAATTAAGATGTTTCCGGCAATAACCCAAGATGAGACACAGGGAAAGAAGGCTACTTGTAAGATAGACAAAGGCTCTAGTAAACCAAAGGAGACTCAGAGGTCTTGGGCAGGCGCAGATGATTCAGACGATAAAGAGTTTCTTAATCATTTGTTACATGATCGCCCGCCACCATATGCCATAAATGATAATGGACAAAGTACTAGTGCGGGTCCTGAAGATATGATACAAAAAAAGGGAATCACGAATACAGTGCAGACAAGTGATACAGTTTCGATACAGAATGGTGTCAGTGTACCCACTGCACCAGACATGCAGATATAGTTGCAGCCACCACGAATTCAGAGGCTTTATCCTGATGTCCCAATATTGGAGACAGCTACGAGTTTGATGGTGCCGCATGATCCAGTATACACGAGATCAAAACTAGTGCAGATTGAGCCTACTCCACAATTGCTGCCCCAGCCGCAGCAACAGCTGGTTCCGAGTTACACTTCGGTCGCAGGACCGCAGCCAGTAGCTACAGCACCCATGATGAATCAAGCTATGGGAGTTAATGCTCCACAGGGTTTGGGAATTGGTCAGTCACCAGCTGCTATATCATTGCCAATTACTGTTGGTCCACCAGTACCGTTGTATGCGCAAGCTAAGCCTGGCGTATGTGACCAGGGAATAATGACCCAGGAGGCAATAAGAGGAGGGTCCACGGGAAACTTGCAGTGAATGACACAGGGAAAACAGAGAACTGAAAGATCTATGTCCTTGTTGGATTTTAGTCCGATTGGGGTTCCTTTGGAGACAATGAGGCAAGCAGGGTTGGGAACACTAACCCCACAGGTAATGAGTACAAATACGACACAGACACCGATGATGCAATCTGGAAATGTCTCGCTGCAAGGCTTAACAGTGCAACAATTGAACGAGTGGTTAGACAAGCTCAACACTCCACAGACTACTACAGTGACCACAGAGAGGTCAGAAAGAGAAGAATATCTGAATTTTGTGATACTGGGTGTAGAAGCCACCGAATTAGTAGAAGGAACGATGGGGGTGAACAGATTAGAGTCATACACGGAAGCAGAATTGAGGTATCTGTGCCCCAAAATAACCAAAAAGTAAGCAGGGTGCATCAGAGGTTGGCAAACCTAGCGGACAAATACGGCATGGACATAGAAAATACTAAGCATTTGAAGAGCAGCTATAGGAGCTATAGGTTAGACTTTGAATCTAAAGACTTCGATCACATGAGATCTACTGGAATGAAGGCACATCTTAAAGAGATACTGCAGAGTGCTCAAATCTGGGAAGCATTAGAGAAGTGGTAAGGCAGATGGGCAAAGAAGAGAGATAAAGAGAAAGATGATGGCCCGGAACCAAAGCAGGCAAAAGCTGCAACAGACACGGGGACAATAAAGATGTTACCAATGAGAGAGACAGCTGGAGGGGTTTTAGTCCATGTACCATGGTCCAGGGGTGACATCCTGTCATTTACAAATGATTATCCCAGGTTGAGGGAGAAGCCGATAGAATGGTACCAGCAGACGGATAGGTTTGTGAAGCTTGCAAAATGTCTCTGGGAAGACTTGAATACCCTGTTTGAGATTATAGTCCCAGTTGATTTATGGCTAGAGTGCAAAAGGGGTGTGGATTGGCCGACAGAGGAACCGGCAAGGGACAAGGTTACTGGAGCACCATCTTCGGAAGTGAAGAGGTATAATCATAAAGTGATTGAGTTTTTGAAGCAGAAAGTGTCGCTGAAGGTGACTGATTGGCAGAAAATTGATCGACCGGCACAAGAGGGCAAGGAGTCGATACATGCTTACTATGAGAGTTTGCTGAAGGCATTCAAACACTACAGTGGCACTGAGGTCATAGAACCGAAAGGCATGAATCGTTTTGTGTTCAGATTTGTTGAAGGGCTGAGAACAGAGATTAGCCAGATGATTAAGAATAATTTGATCTGTTGGCAAGCGAAGCCGATTGATGAAGTGTTGCAGTATTCAAAATACTTCAGTGACGAGATTGAAGTGAAACAGAGAAAGCTGAAAGAGAAGGTGAAGGTTATGGAAATTAGACCAGCTCAAGCAGGGATGCAGGGAAATGGAATACAGCAGATGGTACAGCAGCAACTGCAGGGAAATGGAATGTTTCAGGCATAACCAAGAGGATGAAGTCGAGGAGGTTTTGTGAACCGTGGTCCAGATATGAATACTGTTGTGGTTCAAAATGATGTGCAAGGGATGAAAAAGGTGTCACCATGTCACACGTGCGGGGGCGTGGGACACTGGAAGGGGGAGTGTCCAATGGTGGTGCAGGATGGTGTTGTTCAACGAAGCAATGATGTCTGTACATTTCAAAATGTGAGGGGTCCAAAAGTGAGCGGTCAAAATCCGAACTTCCAGAATAACATGGTGCAGATGCAGGGTCTCCAACCCATGCAACAAATGCAAATGACACGTGCAGCACCAGCACAGATGCAGCAGGTACAACAGCAGATTCCCATGGTACAGAGACAGCAAATGCAGATACCACTAGCTCCAATGGGACAGCAACAGGTGATGTTTCCTCAACAGGTCAGAGGTCAAACAATGAGTCAAAACAACACAGTACAACAGTTTCCATTGCGTGGTGAGGATGGAATAAACGATGAATGGTTGGATGATTGTTCAGATAGTGAAGAGTGCAGGCATGCAGCGTCCCTCGAAGTAGATCAGAGGGTTCCTTATGTAGAAGGAAAGGTGATGAGTCATAAGGTTTCGTTCCTAGTTGATACAGGAGCTACACGCTCTACAGTCAGAAGTACAGAGGTTCCGAAATTGCCACTTTCGGGGCATACCATAAGGGTGGTAGGAGTAGCAAATCAGTTCCTGACAAATCCAATTACAGACCTGGTCCAAGTAGAGATTGGTACCTTCCAGGGATTACATAAATTTGTAGTCTGTGACTCGAGTCCCGTATCCCTACTGGGAAGAGACTTAGGGGGTCATTCTGACCTTGGCGGACGGCGGAGGCCGTCCACCAAGGTACCGCCGTCAGAACACCGCACCGCGGTCAAAAGACCGCGGCGGTGATTCTGAGATTTGCCCTGGGCTGGCGGGCGGCCGCCAAAAGACCGCCCGCCAGCCCAGGGCAAATCAACCTTCCCACTAGGTGGCCGGCTCAGAAATGAGCCGGCGGAGTGGGAAGGTGCGACGGGTGCAGTTGCACCCGTCGCGTATTTCAGTGTCTGCTAGGCAGACACTGAAATACTTTGTGGGGCCCCCAGGGGCCCGCGGCACCCCCTACCGCCATCCTGTTCCTGGCGGGAGAACCGCCATGAACAGGATGGCGGTAGGGGGTGTCAGAATCCCCATGGCGGCGGAGCGCGCTCCGCCGCCATGGAGGATTCTGACGGGCAGCGGAAAGTCGGCGGTACACCGCCGGCTTTCCGCTTCTGGCCGCGGCTGTACCGCCGCGGTCAGAATGCCCGGCGGAGCACCGCCGGCCTGTTGGCGGTGCTACCGCCAACCTCCGCCATGGCGGTAATTACCGCCGGGGTCAGAATGACCCCCTTAACTGTGTAAGACAAGGTGTTCAATTACCTGTTCCAAAGAAGGAATTGAGGTACAGACAAACAGTGATGATGAAGGGGACGACGGTCAGATCTTAGAGTCAGAGACGGAAATTGCAAATGAAGAGTATCCTTTGATAACCTTATTCCCGATGTTCACAGTGACTGACTTACCAGTCGAATTACAGGAAACAGTGACAGAAAAGGTGTGGGACCTGACAGGAAAAGAAGTGGGACTAATAAAAGGAGTAGAACCGGTCAAAGTAGAGGTAAAGCCAAATGCATTGTTTCCCCAGGTACCGCAGTACCACATGGCACAAGATGTCCTTATACAGGTGACGCAGATAATTGCAGACTTTATAAAGCAAGGAGTCCTAAAGGAAGTGATGAGCAGCCCGTGTAATTCACCAATAATGGGTCTGAAAAAGCCTTGTGGGAAAGTTCGAATTGTTCAGGACTTGAGAAAAATAGATGAGATTGTGGTAAAACATTGCCCCATAGTGCCAAATCCAGCCGTGATTGTGTTTCAGGTTCTGTGTGATGCAGAGTGGTTCACAGTTGTGGACCTGTCTCAAGCATTCTTTTCGGTGCCTCGTCATGAGGACAGACAATTTCTTTTCAGTTTCAAATTCCTGGACAAGGTTTACAGTTGGTGTCGAATTCCTCAAGGGTTTTCTGAGTCACCTTCCATCTTCAATCAGATATTGAAGAAGGATTTGGAGTCGTTAGAATTGCCTTTCAGTTCGACTTTAGTGCAGTACATTGATGATTTATTGATTGTGTCAGGAGACGACTGCAAGTATGACACAATTGCCTTACTGAACTATTTGGGAAAGAACGGACATAAAGGGGGTCATTCTGACCATGGCGGTCTTGGACCGCCAGGGCAAGAATGAGGGAAGCACCGCCAACAGGCTGGCGGTGATTCATTCCCTATTCCGACCGTGGTGGTAAAGCCGTGGTCGCACCACTTGGGCCTGCGGTGTCCCGCCGATTTTCCCCCGCGGTGATAATCCACCAGGGCAGCGCTGCAAGCAGCGCTGCCCTGGGGATTATGACCCCCTTACCGCCAGCCTGTTTCTGGCGGTTTACACCGCCAGGAAGAGGCTGGCGGTAAGGGGTGTCCTGGGGCCCCTGGGGGCCCTTGCACTGCCCATGCCGCTGGCATGGGCAGTGCATTGGCCCCCTAACAGGGCCCCGGCCTGCTTTTCACTGTCTGCATGGCAGACAGTGAAAAGCGCGACGGGTGCAACTGCACCCGTCGCACAGCCGCAACACCACCGGCTCCATTTGGAGCCGGCTCCTGTGTTGCGGCCTCATTCCCGCTGGGCCGGCGGGCGCTAACATGGTTAGCGCCCGCCAGCCCAGCGGGAATGTTGGAATGGGGGCCGCGTTATTGTGGCCGCATGGCGGCCGCTTGGCGGTTCCCACCTGGCGGGCGGCGGTAGCCGTCCGCCAAGGTTAGAATGACCCCCAAAGTGTCCCCAAAGAAGCTGCAGTATTGTCAGAAAGAGGTGAAGTACTTAGGTCACCTGATTGAGAAAGGGTCGAGAAAAATATCCAAAGAAATATTGCCATATTGCAGTTGAATCCCCCGACAACCAAGAGAGACGTTTGGATGTTTTTGGGAATGGTGGGCTACTATCGTCAGTGGATTCCCAACTTCTCTATTATCTCTAAACCTTTGGTGAGGTTAACTGTCAAAGAGATTCAGGATGGCCCGGGTGCCATAACCATGTCCGAGAAAGAGATGAAAGCATTCATGGAATTGAGGGAAAGCATGTGCAGGGCACCAGCTTTAGGTATGCCTGATTACACAAAGCCTTTTGTAAAGTTTTGTCATGAACGTGATGCTTGTTCTTTGTCTGTCCTGACACAGGTCCATGGACGTGCAAACCGCCCAGTAGCATATTTTTCAGCTACTTTGGACCCAGTCGCAGCAGCCTTACTGGGTTGTTTGTGTGCAGTTTCAGCAGTTGGTCAAAGCCTCACTCAGTGTGAAGGTATAGTGATGGGACATCCTTTAAAAGTAATGGTCCCACACTCAGTTGAAATCCTGTTGACCCGAACAAAGACACAGCATATGACAAATGCGAGACTTACTAAGTATGAAACAATTATACTGGGGTCACCGAATGTGTCCTTGAAAAGATGTACTGTGTTCAACCCGGCAACTTTACTTCCTATTGAAAATGCAGACATTGATGATGCCGAGGAGGTAGAACATGATTGTTTTGAGGTAACAGATCTGTGCACCAAACCGAGACCTGACATTAAAGATACCCAATTGGAAGAAAATGATTGCATTATCTTTGTTGATGGTTCATGCCTGCGAGACTCAGTAGGACTTTGTGAGTGCGGGGACACCATTACACGCGTGCACTATACATAGGTCACTACCTATGTATAGCGTCACAATGGTCACTCCGAACATGGCCATGTAACATGTCTAAGATCATGGAATTGTCACCCCAATACCATTCTGGTATTGGGGGGACAATTCCATGATCCCCCGGGTCTCTAGCACAGAACCAGGGTACTGCCAAACTGCCTTTCCGGGGTCTCTACTGCAGCTGCTGCTGCTGCCAAACTCTCAGACAGGTTTCTGCCCTCCTGGGGTCCAGACAGCTGTGGCCCAGGAAGGCAGAACAAAGGATTTCCTCTGATAGAGGGTGTTACACCCTCTCCCTTTTGAAATAGGTGTGAAGGGCTGGGGAGGAGTAGCCTCCCCCAGCCTCTGGAAATGCTTTGATGGGCACAGATGGTGCCCATCCCTGCATAAGCCAGTCTACACCGGTTCAGGGATCCCCCAGCCTGCTCTGGCGTGAAACTGGACAAAGGAAAGGGGAGTGACCACTCCCCTGACCAGTACCTCTAGTGTGTCCCAGACCTCTGCCATCTTGGAAGCCAGGTTGTTGGGGGCACACTGGACTGCTCTGAGTGGCCAGTGCCAGCAGGTGACGTCAGAGGCTCCTTCTGATAGGCTCTTACCTCTCTAGGTAGCCAATCCTCCTTCCTTAGTAGTTAAACCTCCTTTTCTGGCTATTTAGGGTCTCTGCTTTGGGGAATTCTTCAGATAACGAATGCAAGAGCTCACCAGAGTTCCTCTGCATCTCCCTCTTCACCTTCTACCAAGGATCGACCGCTGACTGCTCCAGGACGCCTGCAAAACCGCAACAAAGTAGCAAGACGACTACCAGCAACATTGTAGCGCCTAATCCCGCTGGCTTTCTTGACTGTTTCCTGGTGGTGCATGCTCTGGGGGTAGCCTGCCTTCACTCTGCACCAGAAGCGCCGAAGAAATCTCCTGTGGGTCAGCGTAATCTTCCCCCTGCTAACACAGGCACCAAAAGACTGTATCACCGGTCCTCTGGATCCCCTCTCAGCCTGACGAGCATGGTCCCTGGAACACAGCAACTCTGTCTAAGTTACTCCCACAGTCCAGTGACTCTTCAGTCCAAGTTTGGTGGAGGTAAGTCCTTGCCTCCCCACACTAGACTGCAAAGCTGTGTACTGTGTGAATTGCAGCTGCTCCGGCTCCTGTGCACTCTTCCAGGATTTCCTTCTGAGTTGTCCTCCGGTATGGTGGGACTCCCTTTTGTGACTTCGTGTGGACTCCGGTTCACTTTTCTTCAAAGTGCCTGTTGGGGTACTTCTACGGGTGCTGCCTGCTTCTGTGAGGGCTCTCTGAGTTGCTGAGTGCCCCCTCCGTCTCCTCCTCATAAAGGCAACATTCTGGTCCTTTCTGGTCCTCAGCAGCACCCAAAAACCTCTACTGCGACCCTTTCAGCTAGCAAGACTTGTTTGCGGTCTTTCTGTGTGGGAACACCTCTGCAAGCTTCATCGCGATGTGGGACATCCGTCTTCCAAAGGAGCAGTCCCTAGTCCTCTTCTTTCTTGCAGAACCCCAAGCTTCTTCCAACCGGTGGCTGCTTCCTTGCACCTTCAGCTGGGGTTTCCTGGGCTCCTGCCCCCCCTGGACACTGTTGCGACTATTGGACTTGGTCCCCTTGTCTTACAGGTACTCAGATCCAGAAATCCATTGTCAGTGCACTGCTGGTGTTTGTTCTTCCTTCAGAATCCCCCTATCACGACTTCTGGGCTCTCTGGGGGTAGTAGGTGTGCTTTACTCCTACTTTTCAGGGACTTGGGGTGGGCTATTTTCCTAACCCTCACTGTTTTCTTACAGTCCCAGCGACCCTCTACAAGCTCACATAGGTCTGGGGTCCATTCGTGGTTTGCATTCCACTTTTGGAGTATTTGGTTTGTGTTGCCCCCATACTTATGTGTTTCTATTGCAACCTATTGTGATTCTACACTGTTTGCATTACTTTTCTTGCTATTACTTACCTGATTTGGGTTTGTGTAGATATAACTTGAGTATATATCTTATCTTCTTACTGAGGATACTCACTGAGATACTTTTGGCATATTGTCATAAAAATAAAGTACCTTTATTTTTAGTAACTCTGTCTATTGTGTTTTCTTATGATATTGTGCATATGATATAAGTGGTATAGTAGGAGCTTTGCATGTCTCCTAGTTCAGCCTAAGCTGCTTTGCCATAGCTACCTTCTATCAGTCTAAGCTGCTAGAAACACCTCTTCTACACTAATAAGGGATAACTGGACCTGGCACAAGATGTAAGTACCTCTGGTACCCATTACAAGCCAGGCCAGCCTCCTACACCGTGGTGAAATGCAATGCTCATGTTAAGTCACAAGACTTTGTGTCAATGGGAAATGGATATGCAGATCAAGTCGCAAGGCTTTGTGCATTGAACTGTATATCGTTTCAAGACCAATGGGAATTGTTACCTGAAACTGAAAATGAAACATGCTCAGGGTATTCAGTAAGGGTGGTTGACACACTAGATGAGTTAAAATCATTGCAGGGAAGTGCCAGCAAAGAGGAGAAACGCTCTTGGCTGAGAATGCAATGCGTACAGAGATCTGATGATTTATGGGTTTCGGAAGAGGGGAAAATGGTTTTGCCAAACAGTCTTTTGTCACAATTTGCGAGGTTTTACCATGGTCAAGAACATGTTGGAAGAGACGCAATTATCAGGTTGTTTAAAATTGATTGGTTCAATCCGAAATTCAGACAAGCTGCAGAAGGTATCTGTCACAGGTGCATTATCTGTCAGCAGATGAATGTGGGAAAAGGGACTGGGGTGAATTTGAGCCACATTGGGAGAGCAGGAGGTCCATTTAGCAGAATGCAGATGGATTTTATTGAGATGCCTGTATGTGGAGGTCTGAGGTACGTGTTGGTGATTGCGTGCATTTTCAGTCACTGGATTGAAGCTTACCCTACACGTAGAAATGACAGTCTCACAGTAGCGAAGCTGCTACTTAGGGAGTTAATACCAGGTTTGGGGTTTCCGATCTCTTTAGAATCAGATGCGGGAAGTCACTTCAACAATGAGGTGATTACGCTCTTGTTTGCTGCATTAAACATTGAACAGAAGTTGCATTGTAGCTATCGCCCTGAAGCATCAGGACTAGTGGAGCAGATGAATGGTACCTTGAAATCGAGAATGGCAAAAATGTGCACAGCTACAAATTTGAAATGGCCAGATGCATTGCCCTTAGTGCTGATGTCAATGAGAAACACTCCCAACAAGAAAACCGGACTGTCTCCTCATGAGATTCTTATGGGCCGTGCTATGAGATTGCCCGGAGTGCCTGCAAATGCTCTTGTGAATATCACGGATGATATGGTGTTGGACTACTGCAAGGGTCTGGCTGACGTGGTCCGCTCTTTCTCTCACCAGGTGGAAGCTACCACATTGCCACCGATAAGTGATCCAGGTCACACCCTGAAAGCCGGTGACTGGGTTGTTGTCAAGAAACACATGAGGAAGTCGTGTTTGGAGCCACGTTAGAAGGGGCCATATCAAGTAATACTGACAACTACTACTGCTGTGAAATGTGCAGGTCTTCCAAATTTGATCCATGCCAGTCACACAAAAAAGGTGACGTGTCCAACTGATGAGGAACTTGAATTGTCAAGAGCAACAGCTACAGAGAAGGAAGTCTCAGGGCCGGAGAATAATCAAAGGGTAACTGAGACTGAAGGACAGCCCGTTGAGGACGGCTTAGTCACTCAAACAGCAAACAAGATCCAGAGGGGTGACAGTGATCCTATCTCAGCCGAGGCAACAGGGGAACAGGGGAACCGACACAAAGAGAGGTTCTCCCAGAAGCAGACGGATACAGGTTTGAAATCGAGCCCATAACAGACCCCGAAGGCGAAGGAGGTGAGGTGGAAGAGGGTCAAAGTGTTCTGACTCCCCCTGTGCCGCTTGCAGATCCATCAAGAGAAAACACCATAGTACAAGAGGAGGGCACTGTTCAATATCCTGAAAGGCCAAGTGGAAAGAAACTACTTAAAGGAGATAACTGACCGGAGCCACAAGCTGCAAAGGAGAAAGTGATCCCTAACAAAACAATAGAGGAAGAAGTTGATACAACCAGGAAAGAAGATCTCAGTGAAGGAGAGTTGCAGGGTGATCGCAAACTGAAAAGAAAAAGAGTTGCAAACCGGAGGTACGCAGGTCCTGAATGGGCATATGCAACATCAGCTGAATGGCAACAAGAATTCTTGGCATTCTGTTTTGATCAAGAAATTCCAGGTCAATACTATGGCACCTGAAATTGACCATAGAAAGAGACTGTGTTAAGTTGAAAAATTAAATAGAGAAAAGAGGAATCTGAGAAAAGAGACTGATAAATTACCGGATGTGACACTGTTAACCTGATTTGACTCTGAAAAGGCGATTATGACAAGCTGCTAACCTGATTTGACAAAGGGTCCTGGGAGTGAGTGAAACGCTCTAAATACTTGCTAAGAAAAAGAGCTTTTATATCATCCTGAAGTTGATTGTTTGCTTTATCATATTCTGCTCTTTGATTCTTTATAGATCATGAGTAACACTAGAAATGATGATAGGGGTAGGATGTGTGGTTGGTTGAGTGTTATTTTGGGTATTGTGTGTACAATAATAATTATAGGTGTGATTGTGGGAATGCCATTGGTGGATAAGAGTGCGATTAACAATGCTTCAACTCCTGAGACTGCTACACTAACACCATGGGAGAGGTTTGAGCAGGATACGAAGTACTTGCATGAGGGAACTAATTCAAAAAGGGAACTATCTACAAATGTCTTCTATCGCTTACTGAATGAGTATGTTGACACAATGGATGCGAAGAAGTGCTATGTATGCACAAAGATTCCTTCGTCAGTACAAGAAGGGCTTTCTTACCATAGTTTGCCGCTCACTTACTGAATAAGCTGTAGTTTGCTATTAACGAGATTCTATGATCAAGAACATGCTCAATACTTCTACTCCAATCTAGATATAATGTTTCCTTTTGTGCCTGTAATTGAGTTTCTAAATAAATTAGCAAAGGAGCATAACATAAAAATAGTTAGGGGTTTCTTTGAGCCAACACTGACATTTGGAACAGCTTATGCGCACCGCAATAACCTAACTTGCTTACTAACGCCTGTAGAGAAGAGCTTCCTAGATCACACTGATGGTAGACGAAAAGCATTAAAGGAAAGGCTAGAAAAGGGATTATAAAAACGAATGTTTGCAAATGATTATGCCCATAATGCAATAAAGACACATCTACTAATGTTTTCTATCGCTTGTTGAATGAGTATGTTGAAACAATGGATGCGAAGAATTGTTATGTGTGCACAAAAATTCCTTCGTCAGTACAAGAAGGGGTTACCTATCATAGTTTGCCGTTAACTTACGGGATATGTTGTAGTTTGTTATTAACAAGGTTTTATGATCAAGAATATATTCAGTACTTCTATTCTAATCTAGATGTAGTGTTTTCTTTTGTGCCTTTAAATGAATAATTGAGTAAGGTAGCTAGAGATCATAGTATAAAAATAGGGGTTTCTTTGAGCCTACACTGACATTTGGTACAGTTTATGCGCATCGCAATAATCTAACCTGCTTACTAACGCCTGTAGAGAAGAGCTTTTTAGATCACACTGATGATAGAAGAAAAGCGTTAAAAGAAAAGCTAGAAAAGGGATTAGAGAAACTGACGTTTGCAAATGATTATGCTTATAGTGCAATAAAGACACAGAGCAAATTAGCTATAGATGCATTACACATAGGAAAGCTTTGTGTATATATAGGCCAAAATCTGATTATGACAATTTATTTGTGGGAACGAGTGAATGCAGACATGTGTTTTTATTTCAGAGTAAATGGATGTTCATGTTAAATGGACAGGATCCAGCGATCCCTGGGATCTATTACATATGTGGGCTTAATGCTTATTACCGTCTTCCAAAGGGATGGTATGGGACATGTTATTTGGGAATAGTTTTCCCAAAGATTTACCAAATTGATGACTTAAAGCAACTTCCTAAAATGTCTGAATTACATCATACTAGACAAAAGAGAGAGACAGCGGCTGCTGTCGTAGTTGATATATTTGGAGCCATAATTCCTTCAGTGGGGGTTATCTTAAACTCCATAAAGATTTGAAAGTTGTCTACTATTGTGGATAACATGCTG
This sequence comes from Pleurodeles waltl, assembly GCF_031143425.1. Taxonomy (NCBI): domain Eukaryota; kingdom Metazoa; phylum Chordata; class Amphibia; order Caudata; family Salamandridae; genus Pleurodeles; species Pleurodeles waltl. The sequence continues at coordinate 1,517,673,650 of NC_090444.1, read as the reverse complement.
ACAAACTTCACAGGGGCTATACTCCTGATGGATACTGAACTTGCTATGGAGAGGGCTATGACTCTTCAAAACCGGCTTGCTTTAGACATTCTTTTAGCGAAGAGTGGCAGAGTCTGTAAGATGCTTAATGAGCGCCACTGTTGTGCATTCATTCCAGACAATAGTAATAAGATTAGAGGTATGCTTACTAACCTAACAATAGACAGTACAGATTTGAAGGAGCTGAAGGAACCTGGAGTTTGGGAAAAGATTGGAAAAGGAATTACTAAAGTAGGGAATTGGTTTAGTAGTATTTGGAATGGGATACTTGCAAAAATAATTGATTGTTCTAACTTGTTTATTCGGACTATGGTTATCATGCAAAATTGGTAAAAGAATTAAAAGAAAATTGGCGAAACGCAAGAAAAGAAAAGAGGAAAAGAAAAAGGAGAAAATGTTCAAAGAAATTTGGGAAAAATCAAGAAGGGGTGAAGAATATGAAATGTGCGAACTAAGAAAGTGAAAGGTTGTGAAGGGAAAGGTTTTGTGTGATGACAAGTGTCATCAGAGGAGGGACTGAGGGAGCGTAGATCTTATACTCAAAGTTAACATGAAATGTTTATGAACTAATGCATAATAATGTCTCATAGAAAATGTATTAATGTGTTTTTGCTAAACATGCGCCTGAAATGTGCCCACGGGGAGTGGCCGCCAATGTATACAATGACTAATGAAATTGACTAATAATGGAATAATGATATGTTAATGTATGATTTCACACTAATATTAAGAGTTATGTGTTAAGGTTTTGCTAATAAAATCATTAGGCCTTAGTTAGCATGAGTCGAGGCCTAGCTGCCCGGTTTCATATTAAATGTGTTTTTCTAACGTGCAGTGTGCTGACTTGCTGAAGGACATGAACGTGTATTTTTCCAAAGCTAGAGGATGTATGTAACTGTAGTAGATCCATTCCCATGAAATTCAACTTGCTCAGAGAAACATTCTTGCCGAATGCAACAGTGTAGACTAGTTACAGGTACAAGGTCGCCTAAACCGGTACAGACAATGGACCTACTGACTGAGGATGCGAGAGGACCACAAGAGTATGAAATCATACCGGACATTCTACCCGCTGGAGACGTCAATCACAAGAACCAATAAACTACGTGAGAACTGTTATGGGGTGACAATTTTGATGAAATCACTGGAGACCCATTGGATGGAGATAGTGGGGTGCCAACCCTACCCAATTAGAAATTAGGGGACAGTACAACAGAAAAGGGATGAAAACCTTTGACACGAGGAGCCAGAGGGAGATGTCATTGCAAACTTTTGCTATGACCCAGACACCTTGTCACTCTGACTAGAGACTTTGCTGTTTGGTTCTTCAAACCATCCTCGCCCTTATCTTGCCGGTTCTATACTTCTCCTCCGTATGAGGGAAGTGTCCCTTCTTACCCGTCTTGCTGAATTCCCTGGCTGACCTGGCTGATGGCAAATCAACTGATGTCCTGAGGACGAAGATTGACCCTATATGCTGACCCAATACGGAGGGTAACTATATGATAATGAAATTGTAATTGTCTGTTTGCCTTTCCTTTCTAGGTACCAACTGCTTCTTTTTGACAGAGACCATAGTTAGATGTTTCCAAAATAGAGTTACCAAATTATTTTGCATGAAGCCCAACATGCCAATGCTAATTCGAGGTTAGTTTCGGGGTTCACTAAATGGACGCAAATAGACAAGTGGCTGAATCAATGCTTTGTTGAATAATGCTCTAATGATACTCTGCTAAGGATAATCCATGTTGACGTCGTGCTATGTTCTAATGTTCATGATCTTTGCTTTGATGAAATCCTATTCGAGTTGTCATATTATGACTATCTTGATGTGTTTTATGGTTTTGAGACTAATAAACTGACTAGTAGAATTGTAACCAATAGGGAATAAACATCATAAAATCGTACTAAACTGGTGTGGTTATTCATGACTGAAAGGTCATGGTGATTTCCGAGTCTTATTGATAACGTAATTGACTTGTTGATTGACATGTTGATTAGTTATCTCATCCTAAGGTGTCTTCAATCAGGGTCAAAAGATTCATTGGCCTAAAACAAGTCCCAGAGTGAATAAATTAACTAGATTGGGACGCGTTATCAATTCCAGTAACTTAAATCTGAGCTCAGCCCCTGGCAGCTATGGTGAAAAGCAGACAAGCTTAATTTAAGAAAATGTTTAAATCATTTAGAAGTACCAAAACACTTAAAAAGTCAATGGAGCCCTGGTCAGATACAAGGACCAGGCTAGTCCTTGTCAAAGAGTTACCTTTGAACTTAAAGATTTTCTTAGAATGTAGAGTCTCAGCAGGGCAAGACAACAGGCTGGATCTGAAGATGGGGTGGTTGGTGATGAGGTGCCAGAGGATGAGGTCTCGGGGAGACCATATATGGGGGCCCGAATAACTCTGAGTAGCAAAGGTTCGCCCCCTGAAAGTTGTCAATGTCGATCGGATGCTGATTGGTGTCTGGTCCGGAGAAAGTTTTGACTTTCAGATTAAGACTCTGTTCGTGTACTTGGTTTCCTTCAGTAGGACAAGGCTGCATGCTGTAGTCAGACAAGGTCTGACATTGGCAGATGCTGGTCTGTGTTCCATGTTTTAGGGTTAGGCAGGAAAAATACACTCTGCACCAGCCAGGAGGTTCCAGGACCTCAGGAACAACATTTGAGGATCAGGATGTACTGCAACAGAAGTCAACAGCAGGGTCTGAAGCACCTCTGGTTGAAACTGGCCAGCTAGGCTCTTTTAGGATAGTGGGCTTCTTACAGCTTTTTGGCCTGTGTAGCTTAACAGGTGGTCTGCCAAATGGCCCTTGGAGTCCACTTCTCAGACCTGGGGACAAGTGGGATAAAGTCTAGCTCTTAAGGTTCCACTCACAGTTCTTAACAGTGGGTGCAGTTCTTCTTCTGTCATCCACAGGTCCAGTAGTCATCTCAAGAGGGTGCTCAGGGGTGCTACATTTATGTCTGTGACTAGTCTGTGGGTGGTGTGACTCCTGGTCCCTCCCTAACCAATAGAGAAACATTCTACAGGGTTACCCTTACCCACTTTTGCAGCAGTGCCTCTGTGTCCTACCACAATCCCACAATGACCCTTTATATCTAAAATCAAGATGACATAACCTTTCTTCCCCAGTGCAGAGCTCAGGGAAATAGGCAAACCTTCCCCTAAAAGCTTATTCTAAGGGCTGCTCCTACTGGTGTTAAAAATTGGGTCTTTGGTTGGCAGTCAGGTTATCCCCTGTACAAGCAAAAACCATCACTCTAGTCAGGGCAAAGGAGAAACACACCTGGTTAACTCCCACTCACCCCGTTGGTAGCTTGGCCTGAGCAGGCAGGTTTATCCCAGGAGCAATGTGTAAAGTATTTGTACCAACACACACTAATACAGTGAAAACACTTCCAAATGGACACCACACCAGGTTAGAACAATAGGCAGTATTTATCTAAATCAAACAAGACCAAAATGACAAAAATCCAACATACACAAGTCAAGATGTGAATTTTCAAAAGAATACAAGTCTTACTCCATAGAAAACAATGGAAATGCTGATTTTCCACAAAGTACCTGGTTAGCGCCAAAACTAAAGCCACACAGGCAAGCGTACGTCAGAAAAGTCAGCAATGCGTTGATTCCTTACTCGCAAGTGAGGTGGTGCATTGTTTCTTCTCCAGTCGGATTGGCGATGCATCGTTTTTCTCCCTCGCAAGAGAGTGATGTGTCAATTTCCAGACAGGCACCTCAGATCCACGCAGGATTAGGACGACTTTGACGCTCAGGGACGATGCGTGAGATATTCGGTCGTATAGTGTTAGAAAACTGTGCTGCCTGGGGTTTGCATCGTTATCATGAGCCACCAGGGGGTGTTGCGCATAGTTTCTCCAGCTGCGCTGTGTCGATCTCCCAGCCACAATGCAGGTGGAATATCGATTTTTAGCCATGAAGATGGTAGCGCGTCGCTTATCAGCCACGTTGAAGAGAATTTCCCTGCACAGCATTCTGTGCATGGATTTCAACTTTTGTTCTGCCAACTTCAGCTTTCAAAGGCCCACAGACTGGATAGGGCACCACTTGGCAGGGCAGGAAACTCAGCAGAGAGTCCAGTTGCTGGCAGAGCAAGTCTTTGATGTCCCTGAGACTTCAAAACAAGATGCAAACTCAGTTCAATCCCTTGGAGATTCTTCTCAAGCAGGAATGCACAACAAAGTCCAGTCTTTCCCCCCTTTCACAGACAGAAGCAGCAACTGCAGAATAGCACAACAAAGCACAGTCACAGGCAGGGGCAGCACTTCTCCTCAGATCTGGGTAGAGGTTCCTCTTGAATCTAGATGTGATCTAAAAGTCTAGGGGTTTGGGGTCCAATACTTATAGCCCCTTCTGCCTTTGAAGTAGGAAAACTTCAAAGGAAACTCTGTGTTGTTCACAAGATCCTGCCTTGCCCAGGCCTGACCACAGAAACACACCAGGGGGTTGAAGCCTGCATTGTGAGAGGGCAGGCACAGCCCATTCAGGTTTAAGTGAACACTCCTCCCTCCGCACTAGCTCAGATGGCTCATCAGGATATGCAGGCTACACCCCAGCTCCCTTTGTGCCACTGTCTAGAGGAGATTCACAAACAGCCCAATGGTCAGCCTGACCCAGACAGGGAATCCACAAACAGGCAGAGTCACAGAATGGTTAAAGCAAGAAAATGCCTACTTTTGAAAAGTGTCATTTTCAAACTAACAATCTAAAAACCAACTTCACTTAAAGATGTATTTTTACATTTTTAGTTCAAAGACCTCAAACTCCATATTTCTATCTGCTCCTAAAAGGAATATACACTTTAAATATATTTAAAGGCAGCCCACATGTTAACCCATGAGAGGGATAGGCCATGCAACCGTGAAAACCGAAGTTAGCAGTATTTCAATGTTAGGACGTGTAAAATCACTCAAGTACATGTCCCACCTTTAACATACACTGCACCCTGTGGATGGGGCTACCTAGGGCCTACCTTAGGGGTGGCTTACATGTTAAAAAAATGAAGGTTTAGGCCTGGCAAGTGGGTACACTTCTTACCAAGTCGAATTGGCAGTTTAAAACTGCACGCACAGACAATGCAGTGGCAGGTCTGAGCCATGTTTACAGGGCTGCTATTGTGGGTGGCACAACCAGTGCTGCAGGCTCACTAGTAGCATTTGATTTACAGACCCAGGGCACCGCTAGTGCGCTCTACTAGGGACTTACTAGAAAATCAAATATGCCAAATCATGAAAGAGCCAATCACCAATACGATTTTACACAGGAGCACTTGCACTTTAGCACTGGTCAGCAGTGGTAAAGTACCCAGAATACCAAAATCAGCAAAACAGAGTCCAGCACACAGTCAAAACATGGGAAGCAGAGGCAAAAAAGACAGGGGAGACCACACCAAGGATTCCAGGTCTAACAACTGGCTGGCTAGAAGGACAACACAGGGGGCCAGACCATGTGTGATCTACATCTTCCAGTGACAGTGCGGGGCAATTTAATGATAAGTGAGTTACTGGGTACCACCCAGATGGTCATCCTGTCAGGTGAACAGGGCACCTTCCCACTTCCAAATCCTTTGACTCAGCTCTGTGAGCCACTTCACACCTCATCAAGGAGCAATAGAGCACCTGGGTGACAGTTGGAAGCTCAGGCAAATGGGCTCATAGAGGCTTTAGGCTGGTAAAAGGTGAGCTTTCAAAAGTACCTTTTGTAAAATATTTGTTACAAATCTGACTTCACCAATGACTTGGATGTGTATTAAATATATAAAGTCCAAAAATTAACATGTATCTGGTTCCTAAACAGAGATTACCATTACTAATGTATCACAATAATTTCCTATGGAATAGTTAACCCTGCTACAGTGAAAATGGTGTGTAGGTCATTTTACCTGTAAGGACATATTTAACATTGTATTTTTACATCCCCTTCTTTTAAATATCATGATCCCTGTCTTATGGGATTTGAGGCTGACTTAGTGTGACATATTCATTTACAGGTTGGATTTGAAAATTAAACCTGCACAGCCAGGTTACTGGTGACAGGTCTGCAGTCATACTTTACATTGTCACTTTACTGGTAGTACAATATTTTCTGCAGTCTACTAGTGACATATACATTTAAGCCTTTGATACAGTTTGTACCATATACTAGGGACTTATAGGTACGTTAATATGCCAATTAGGAGTATAGCCATTTTAGACATATTTTAGGGTTCAGAGCACATGGACAGGGACCTCAATATTGGATTCCCAGTGCAAAAAAACAAAAAACAGCTCTATAAAAAGAAAAAATGGGAGTGATTGTGCAAAAAGAGGCAGTTTCCTAAGCTTATTGTATCATGTTGTTTCACGTGGTATCATGTTGGCATCAGATGAATTTGATTGTATTAGTATTTAATTCAGAAGCTCATGAGTAGTACACCAATGTCCTGTTTATCCACAGTCAGAGAGCTGGAGTATATTTGGGGAATGCTTTTGATGAGACTTAACCTGCAATGCATTATTTACTTCTGTTTGTACATTTACTTAACTAAAGCTTCCTTGGTGGTTCTTTAAGTGTTAATGTGCTGATTTTTGCAAAAAATCTATCTTTTCACCAGGTTTTCACAGGCTTTTAGATGTTTGGAAACCCGAATAGCTGATGTTTTAACCTCCAAGCAGAGAGAGGCTGCCAAGCATCTCCTCAATGTTTGTGCCTTTCCCTAAAACATGGTTACTGTTCTATTCGTGACATAATTGACTCTTTTAAAAGTCAACTATACAGAGTGCATAAATAGTCAAGTTGCTAGAATGTCATATCCCACAGGTGATCCTACAAAAAAGCTTCTGCCACTCAAATAAGCTTCTGCCAGTCACATTGAGAGCAAGTTGTGTGCCTTTAGCTTAGTTATAGTTATGCCCTGCTCAAGTTCATTCTCAGAGGTGTAAAAGGAATATTAAACCATAGTTTATCATTTTATTGCTAAATTTAGGATCATGTAAGTGTAATATTGAAATCCGTTGTAAAAATTAGTCTGTGGGCACCTAAGCTGAAATCACAAAAACTAGACAGAGTTCATCTTCCTTGTGTCGCATCAGTGCATTGCTGAAGCACTAATGCATGCTTGAGCTTTAACAACTATTAATTAAGGATATTTTGCATGGCCTTGAGAAACTTGGAAGTGAGATCTGACGCTTTCGTTCTGGCAAGGGCAAGTGTTTCAAAAATATTTTAGGATTGGTGGTTCTCACCCACCCAATGTCATGGATAAGTGTAACAGTAAAGGCAGGTTAGACAAAGCACTACACTCCTACCGCCACAAGGAAACATCAGTGTGCAAAACATTGATAAAGATTAGCATGCATATTGGTTTATGGTTCAAAGAATGGTAAGAGCACACAAAAAGGATCCAAAGTTACAGTTTCATGAACAGAGTAGGTTGGAAATGAAGTGTTTGTATTATTTGCGGAAGTGTATGAAGAGAGACAGAAACTGATTTTACTGAAGGATGTGAAGGGCAAAGTGAATTAAAGTGAGGTAAAGGGACATGTGTGCAAAGTGTTTAATATGTGAGAATACATGTGCTATTGAGACAAAAGGAATTTGCCAAATTAGGAATGTCTGTCAATGAATAAATGCTGCACAGTGTCACATGGATGCCAAAGTTTACAGTCCGAGGACATGGTATGTTTGAAAAAAGCTGCCTTATTTTTGGATGCATGTGAGAGAGTGTAGCTTAAATAACATATATTAAAATGAAATGCTCATATCAATGTTTAACGATGTTGCATAGAAAACGACAATAATAGTGATTTTGCTTAAACGTGCATCTGAAGTATGACTATAATGTGTGTGGCTACCAATGTATATGTGAACTAATAACTCATTAATAGAATAATTAATGCTATGGTTAATCAAGTTATATTAACGATTATGATATTACATTTATATTAAAATCTCATAGGCCTTACGTTAGCGTGAGCTGTGGGTTTCAGTTTGTCTGGCTCTCATATTAAAAGCATTTTTCTGTTTTCCAGTGTGCTGACTCGCAAAGGGCCATGACCCTGCAAATGCTCTTTTTCTTCAACTTGGAAGATGAATGTATCGGTACAATTCTGTTCTCATCCGCATGCTTGCTGCTTTAGTATGAGTTTATATACAAAGTTGAAACAAATGTAGATTAATGTAATGTACAAGGACGTTTAAACCATGGACAAAGGAACTCATGATCCGAGAAGACATGCCAACCCGTGAAGTAATCTCCGGATGTGCCACCTCCGAGGATGTCAATTATAAAGACCAATCAAAGTGTTATGAATTATCATGGGGTGACCATTTGAATTTCCTAATGTATAATTTGATAGGTTAAAGATAGTGGGGTATAGCAAATGTCCAATAGAATTTTGGGGGAAGGTATTATGAAAAAGGGATAAAAACCCATGTCACAGAAGGGTCGAGAGAATTAGGTAGGGAATGCTATTGATTTTATCCAGAAACTCTGTCACTCTCTTTGGTGACTTTGAGACTTATTAAATCATCCTCACCCATAGACTGCCCCTTACACTTCTCCTCCTTATGAGGGAAGTGTCCCCTGTCCTTTATACGAGTTTTAGACGAATGGCGTTTTGACTGATGTCCTGAAGACTTAGGGCCATATTTATACTCCGTTTGCGCCGAAATTGCGTCGTTTTTTTTGACGCAATTTCGACGCAAAACTAACGCCAACTAACGCCATATTTATACTATGGCGTTAGAGGCGAATAGCGCCAAAGTTCCCGGAATGTGCGTCATTTTTTAGCGTGAACCCCTTCCTTGCGTTAATGATATGCAAGGGAGGCGTTCCCGTCTAAAAAATGACTCCCAGGCCTTTACGTGGTATTTATACTCCCGGGCAAAAGAGACGCCCGGGAGTTGGCGTGGCAAAAAACGGCGCATTTGCGCCACTTTTTAACGCCTGCTCAGGGCAGGCGTTAAGGGGCCTGTGGGCTCAAAATGAGCCCACAGGTGCCCTCCCATGCCCCCAGGGACCCCCCCTGCCACCCTTGCCCACCCCAGGAGGACCCCCAAGGATGGAGGGACCCACCCCAGGGACATTCAGGTAAGTTCAGGTAAGTATAATTTTTTATTTTTTATATTTTTTTTTGGTGGCATAGGGGGGCCTTATTTGTGCCCCCCTACATGCCACTATGCCCAATGACCATGCCCAGGGGACAGAAGTCCCCTGGGCATGGCCATTGGGCAAGGGGGCATGACTCCTATCTTTACAATGATAGGAGTCATGTTGATGGGGGATGGGCGTCGTTAAAAAATGGCGCAAGTCGGGTTAAGACGATTTTTTCGACGTAACCTGACTTGCCCCATTTTAAGACGCCCATGCGCCATTTTCCCCCTACGCCGGCGCTGTCTGGTCTACGTGGTTTTTTCCCACGCAAACCAGGCAGCGCCGGTCTGATTGCGCCGTCTAACGCCATTCCATAAATACGGCGCCCGCATGGCGCTTCAGAATGGCGTTAGACGGCGCAAAACTTTTTGACGCTAAACTGCGTTAGCGCAGTTTAGCGTCAAAAAGTATAAATATGGGCCTAAGACTGATCCTGCGTGCTGACCTAATCTTTGGAGGGTAATTATGATAATGCAATTTGTAATTTTTCTGTTTGCTTTTCCTTTCTGGGTACCAACTGCTCATTTTGATAGAGACCATAGTTAGATGTTTTCTAAATTGGTGTTCTAAATTGTTTTTGCATGAAGCCCAACATGCTGATGCTAATTAGTGGTTAGGATAGGAGTCCACTTCAACTGACGCAAATAGACAAATGACTGACGTTACGCTATGCTGAACTGAGACATATATGATATTCACTGTATTATGATCTATGTTCACGCCGTGCTATGTTCTTATGTTTGTGATTCTTGCATTAATGAAATCTTATCACAGTTGCCATATCGTGACTATGCTCTTATGCTTCCTGGTATTAAGATTAACTCTTCTGCTCGTAGATTTTAATCAATAGGGAATAAAATTCATGAAATTCTATCAAGGGTGTGGTTATTCATGGCTGAAAGGTCATGGTTGCGCTGACAATTTGATTAATGTCTTTATCTAAAGTAAAGTGCATTGTGGTGGTAAATATTGATGACATTATTGATATATTGCTTGACATATTGATCAGTTACCTTGTCCTAGGTGTCTCACCACTGGGTCACAGGATTCATTGGCCTAAAATGAGTCCTAATGTGTATAAATTAACATAGAAGGACGCGTTAGCACATGTGTGATGAAAGAACCATTGTATTTGGAATGCCCAAATCACAAATGAGCACTGTGAAACCATAATGCTAAACAGAGAAATTTGCAGAGCATGGTAAGACAATCTGTCTTTGTGAAGATAAAAAGGTCAAATTGCAGGACTGTGTGGCTGCTCACGTATCTCTTGTTTAGTAAGAAAGAATCCATTCCTTCTCTCTGAGCAGTATCTGTTTTGTAACTGAGAATGTCCAGGCTGTAGTAGACGTCGATTTCCTGTGATACATGTTCCTAACGTCTGCTAGTTCTTTGTTCTTATTACGAATAGTACAATAACAATGCTGCCTTTGAATGCCAAATAGTTGTTATAAATCCATTTAGCCAATATGAATAGATGGGTAAAGAAAATACATGTGTTTTTGCACTGCATAGATTCTGACCTTTTTTTGTTAAACACTGCTCTGCTGCTACTGTGATCCTTATCCTGTACCTTAAGGAAATATTTATTGATTTCCCTTGGGTTTGTTTTCCTTATGGGTGTGAGTTTACAGTTTTCAATTCTCAGCCACAGCAGCACGACCTGTGTGTTCTCAGTGGGGAGAGAGTTTATGGCTTGCGTTATTGAGAGAAAATAATGAAGGTTACTTCCACCCAGTTTTGTTGAATTCTTCGGCATTGCTTGAGAAACAATCACTCGTATCTCTTTTAAAGGAATAAGCGAAAAAAAAATGTTAAAAAGTAGATGGTTTCGGCTATGTTAATTTAACACTGTACTAATACACTGGAATTTATAACCTATTGACTGAAAATCAAAAGTGAAATAAGACTTTAAATGAGAGAATTGTAAATATGTCTAGGTTATGACTTGTTAGAAGGAACAATGTATGTGTGTATGTGCTTTTTTGAAAATAAAGGAACCGCAGACAAACCAGCAAGGATTTCCCAAAGATCCATGTATTAAATAACATTTCAGTTTCAGGTTCCGTTAAACTGCAGAATCCCCTCAATGAGATTGTATATTATTCTGAAATATTTCACTCTGATCGGCAGCAGAATATTAAAAGATGTCTACGTGTATCTGTTTCCCTGCAACTCATTGTACTCTGTCTCACACATTATGTCAAAATATGCTGAGGCATATTTTTTGTTGCTTCATTAAGTGCCAAGTGTCCGAAAAAACAAACAGGGTCCTTGTTGCATTTTCACTGTGTATTTGATTCTGACAGACTTCATTTTTTGGTTGCATGCTATGGACTAGAAGGGCAACTTGGTTGACGAATACATATATTGCACATTGTATAACGATCAATAATGGTATAGCTTCAAATGCGTTTGATCATCAGTGCAAGGTCTATGGCATGGTGTTACTGATGGTCCTTTTGAAAGTTGCATTCTTTCTAGCGTGGTTACATTACGTTTCTTTTATCTTGGGGAATGGCATTGTTCTGCAGGATTACAATAATTGACTTTATTCATGGTGTGCAGTTTCCGGGTCAAGATGTTTGCTTGTCTATCACACTAAATATTAGCTTCAAGATATGGGAAAACGCTGCTGATTGCAGAAGGTCCCTAACGTTTTGCCGCATTTCTCACTTATACTGGCATTTTTCTTACTCTGATGGTGCTTTGGGCACTGCTACACAGTCCTAGGGCCTGAGCTCTGATTGAAATGGATATGCAAATTAAGCTAATTATAATTAGCTGTATCAACCTACCTATAAGTCCCTAGTATATGGTAGGTCATGTAGCTATAGGGACCCCAGGATAGGTAGTACACCTATAGGTTTACTGCTGTGGTGCCCAGTGTAATTTTAAAGGCAGGCCTGCCTTGCTAGCTTTTAAAGTTAACCCCAATTGTGACTTTTGGAATTAAAAGTACTTCCAAGGTCCTAAGCTACCTTGTTTTTACATATAAGTCACCACTCTGGGCTGCCCTAAGTGTACTGAGGGCTGGGTGCAGTGTAACTATTAGCAGGGACTTTATAAAATATGTTTTATTAGTCCTGGTGAGGGAAAAATACTTAAATTTGTTTTCCTCATTGTAGTGAATGGGCTCCATAAGCTAACATAAAGAGACTTTATTTTAAAACAATAAAGCCTTATTTTCCATAGGAATGAGCTAAATATGGCAGGTTTACTATTAAATTAAAAGTTATAATAAATCCAACAACTTGCCATTGTTGAGTTTAACATAACTTAAACTAGAAGGAGTTTTAGAATTCTTGCTAGAAGTTACCAGTTTCAGCCCTGCAGTGCCCTTCTATGATTGTTCAGTTTCTGAGGTGTGAAGTGGCCTGGGCTGAAACAAAGAAAGCAGCTGGTGGGAAGAGATCTGCATCAGCAGATGGTAGAACAGGATGGGGGAGAGCAGCCAAATTGGTCTTCGAAGGAGGGAAGTACATTTGGGACAGCATTTCCTGTGAACCCAGACTGCCAAGTGCCCCCGATTAGATTAAGGAAGAGGTGTGTTAAAGGAAACTCAGCCACACCAGTGGGTGGGCTCAGCCAGACCTAAACTCTAAGATTGGATTTTTGCCATCTTGGATTTTGGAGGAATGTTGTGCCCTGGAATTAATTTTTGCCACACTTCCCAGGAAGTCGTCACTTAAGAGGGTGGTGGCTTGCACATGATTGGACAGAGGCTCCCCCAGGAGCAAGAATAAGATTGGCAGAGCTGCATCCCACCTCAGATCCCTACAGGAACAAGACACGAAGCGGGACTGCTCTGCTGGGCCCCTGGCCTGCTCCTAGACACTGTACTCAGAAAGAGTACCAGCTGTACACTTAGGCTTTACCAAGAAGAGGACTTTGCTTGACTTCTACTGCTTCAAGAAGGGACTCCCTGTATGCTACAGGTAGAAAAGAGCTGACCATAGCCCCCTGCATCAAGCCCCGAAGAAATTAACCAGGGACCAGTGGTCATTTTTGGAACTGAACAAGGTGCATTCTGGGAGTTGGAGTCCTAACCCCCAAGGAGCAACTCAGAGCTTCTGGAACCTTGTGGTGAGTTTTTTTACTCCTAAAGAACCTCCAAAGACCTCTGGAAGAAGATCCAGAAGTTTGGAGCAACTTCGGCAAAAAGCTCCATAAGTGAACCGACAGGATGTTGTGAGTCAAGACAGCTTACATCGACCGCAACCTGGGCTGACTTGCAGGTTCGTCCTGCTGAAAAGCTCCGGAGCCCGAATTTTTCAGGATTTCACTGGGGGCTCCTGGGAAGGCAATTCGACGATGTTGAATTGAAATCAGCTTGCTGTGGAGGGTCATATGACGCCAGAGAAAAAAAGCTCCAAAAAAGTTTCTAAGTCCGAATTTAAAAAGTTGGCTAAAGTTTCCTGCACAGTGGATCCGAAGAGGGCTCCAGGGAATTGAGCTACAATTCCAACATGATCGCAGATGAAGATTTCTGCCACAAAAAATCATCTAAGTTGTGACATAGAATCCTTTACCGAAACTTCCTGTGACACATATCCGAAGAGGGCTCCAGGGAGGTCGGATTCGACTTGTGACTTCATCCTGGTCCAGAAAATCTTCAAGAAAAAGACTACGTGGCTGATTATGAGTTTGGCAGACCCATGACCGCCATGTTGGCAGTGGTGGTCTGACCGCCAACAGTCTGGCAGAGCAGGCCGCCGTATTCGGAGTTTGGCGGTTGAGGAAACTGAAGACCACCAGTGATCCGCCGCCACAGCTAGGCAGCACAGACCGCCATGGACTTCTGGAAGAACAAGCAGGCTGGGGAGACTATGTTTCCGCCAGGCCTATTACAATGTTGCACACCGCCAATGCGACTGCTGTGGTACAACCACCACAGTTCAGCAGGCGGAACCAAGCAGTTTAAAGGGAGACACTCACCTGCACACAGCAATACACGTCTGGAGTCACCATGAAGCCATTCCTAAACATCATGCCACTGCTCCTGCTTGCCAAAAGACAACACTGAAGTGGACAACACCAACGGTAAGTACACACACCTATCTGTATTGTTAACTTGTATAACAAAATTGTACCACTGTCAAACTAATTATGGGGGGGGAGGACAGCTACCCCCATCATTTCAGACACACAAATCACATACTACAACACAGACACCCACATATTCATAACATGCACACTTCAGCCACCATACACACTCTGTACGGCAATACCACACATATCCTTACAGTTATACAACACAGGCTCAGGGCCACGGAAGGCCAAACAACATACACACACACAGCAACAACAACACAACTACTGGACATATACAAATTCTTTCCACAAACTCACACCCAACACTGGCCAGGGACTGGCCACACATACAACACACATATGCATCCATCTGCCATGGCACACACATAATGCCACCACCAAACAACACTGCAATCAACACACATATCACACACACACATAGCACAATGGACCAACAATGTCATGTCCAATGCACACAGAGACAAACAAAAGACACAAAGCGCACCACCGCAACACCTCCACAGCTGTGATCAGAGCAGCAAGACCATACTTGGAAGGAGGCTGCATAGGGACACATATCATGTTGAACAAGGCTGCAAACAACATGTGCACAGTAGTTGCCCACAATTGACTATCAAGGACAAGCAATACCAACATCAATTATCATGGACACTCACACAATGAGGGAAGGGCAAGGCAACAAAGTACACACAACTCCCACTTCATGGGCCTACCCCTACACCAACCAGCTGTGAGGGACACCCCCCTAAATGGACACATGTGTACTCAAATGCAAAGCAAACTACCACACCTCAACACACTCCAGGTCTGCACTGACAAAACCCAAGAACATACACACCACATGCAGACAATAGCCATATCAGGGGACAATTCATACACCATACATGCCCACGTCACACAACACAAAAAGAAACACATATCACTACAAACACAACACAATGCATGATAACAACATTGCAGCTACACACACATGCCCATCACACAACACACACCCTAACCTTGAGGGACAACAGCACTGCACACAAACTCACATACTTAAAAAAACACCACATGAAGCAGCAAGCAGCACAAACACACACAACTACAGGCACACATCAATGTCAGCCAGGAAGAACATATACTTAGGGAAGGAAATGGAGGGCAAAGGTGTAGCCAAAATACCAACAACTGGTTGGATTTTAATATGCCGAGAAAGAATTAAAAAAAAGCTAAGTCCAAAGCCAAGATCAGAGCCATAGGCCTGTCCATAAATAAGGGCTGTAGGTAGGGACATCAAGGAGGCAGGCAGGCAGGCATCTCATGGACTATCGAATGTGGGGCAGGTTGGTTTGCAGGGGGTTGGGTTTGGGAGGGGGGTATGGCCTTGGGAACCTTCTTGGGAGGGGTGGAATTCTTGGAAAGAGGAATGGGTGCTTGCAGGTGGGGCATGGGAGGCCTTGGAGGTAAAAGGGATGGCCTTGGGGAGGGAAATGGACCTTTTGGGGACAGTATGGGGGAAGAACAGGGGTAGATCAAGCTCACAGAGGAAAAAAAATTTTGACACACGGGATAGTCATCAGAAGATAGGTTGGGATATGGATGTGGAGGGAGTGTTTGTTCGATGTGTCAGTACGGATGTTTTGGGTTCATGTTTGTGGGAAGTGTGCTTGTGTGTGGTGGGTGTTTGTTGGGTGTTTGTTGGGTGGGTAAATAAGGGCATTTATGTGTTTGGGGCTGAAGTGGGCTGGAGATGCTGGGGGATGTCATGGTCTATGAGTGAGTGTCTGTTGGGGTGCTAACTGTAGGTATGGTGGATGTGCTACATGTTGGTGTGTCTGTGGTTGTGGTTTCTGTGGGTGGGGTGACTGGGGTGAATGTCTGTGGGTTTGCCGGGGTGGTGTCTGCAGGTATAACAAGTGTGATGGCTGGATCAGTGACTGGTGATGCAGTGTATGTAGGTGTGCCAGATATCATGTGTGTGATACTGGAGGTGGATGAGTGGTCAGGGGAAGTTGTGACTGTTGCTGTGTCTGCAGGTGGATGTTGTTTGTGTGCATGGCAGTGGTGTGTCTTGTGGTGCTTATATTTGTGTGTGCTAGCCTTGTGTTTTTAGATGGATGCATGCACGTCTGTCTGTGTGCTTTGAGTGGGTCGGGGAAGAGGGGATTTGGACTAGGAAGGGGAAGGTGGAGGGAGGTGGAAGACAATGGGTGACTGGCTATCATCAGTGTAGAGGTCAGAGCCTAAAATTATCTCTGTAGGCCAGAGATTGCACCGTGAATGCCCTACAAGAACGCATTCACTCCCTGAATGGCATTCACAATGGCTGTCTGACCCACAGAGATTGACCTCAGGAGATCAATAGCTTCCTCACTGAGGACAGCAGAACTAACAGGGGCTGGGACACAAGTACGTGTGGCAAAGGAGAAACCCACCATCTTGGGTGAGTGGGCACGGCCAACTGGGTGGGGATCAGCTGGGAGGGCGGTGATAAAATGGGGGTGGTAGACAAAGTTGGTACTGGGGTGGTCCCCAGTCGGTCCGCAACTAATAGGGAGAGGCCATTGGAGGTTGAATCTGATAATGTAGAGCCAGATCCGGTCTCACACGTGGCATCCCCTCACACTCCAGGCCACTGGGTTCCTTGCTGTCAGTGGTCTCGTGATCTGAGGTCCTGCGGCCAGATGCTTCCCCACTTGGCTTGGCACCGTCTCTTTCGCCTGCTGTTGCTGATGCTAAAAAAAGAAGGTGAAGTAAGGTCATAACATGTACATGATGACACATCAATCACAACTCTGAGAGACAAAACATACCTTCATGTCAAGTGGCCGGCCACATGAAGTGACAGCAAAGTGGCACCATCATGTGCCAGTGCAAAACCATGCATGCCATCTGGAATCACAAAGGATAAAACACAAGCAAATTTTGGTATCAGATACTTTAATGACATGGATGACATCTAGCTACCACACTAACCATAGCACAGCTAGCTGACCAGTCCACATCAAACTTGTGCCACATGCACCCCATCACATGGAACCAGTATCCAACAATTGGATACCATTGTAAGGTACCCTACCAAATACACAGACACAAGCCTATGCACACATCTATCTTGCACCAATATGATGTCTCAACAATAAGTGATGTTGGTAAGGAAAGACAGACAACACTGGTTCAAACATGCCATATCTGGACTAGGTGACATGGAGACATCAATGTCACTGGGACACCTCACAACAATGTACAGCTCCACAAGTCACACCTTTCTAAAATGAGTCAAGGAGGTAGTAGCAAGGCCACCCATATGTGAACCACATGTGGTTTTGCATGGAACAACAAAGATGTCAGGTCCCAAATCTCATGGAGAGATGTCTCCAGAATTCCCACATGATTGGTTCTCCTAGGTCCAGGATATCCCCCATCAATGTTTCACACCCATCTCCATGTTCACTTCTGAGAGTTGTTGTAGTACATAAGTGTACCATGGAGGAAGGAGGGGCACAGACCTTACACTCACTATCAAGAGGATACCAAACTGTTGTACAGTGAGAATCAAAATCACTACCCACATTTCAGACATGACAAGCATGGCATCTGACTATGTGTGAGTCCCCGACCCCAAACACATCATCCAAATATCACTTTAAGTCAATCCATGATGCATCCATACAGCCAGGGCACAATTCCCAAACAACACACAGGTGTTGTGAACCAACAACCATCAGACCATATAAAGGGTACAAATCATCATTAAGTGGATCAACACCCTGCCCCTACATGTCATGTTTATCATAGTTGCTGCATTTAAACATGACTAATAATATATTATGAGGCATGAATGTTTCTGTCTGACTACTTATGATGGTGACACAGTCCTGTCTGGGGTTCACAGTAACTGGACAACCACTGCAGATGTAACATAACAACATCAGGACCCCAGGAACATATATGTAAGATTTCATCAATATCACTCCATATGCATGGCTAGCACATGCCATACATCTACTGCATAGATATGTATCCTTGTGGGAAAGGAGCACATGCAGACACATTGGCACAAGATATGTTTACTACACTGATGACATCAGCCATGACCATACACATTCCCCACATACCAAGGGAAAGTAGTATGCTACGGATGCCAAGATTTTACTATATAAGACATGCCACAGGTATGATGGATATCCATGCATCACAGACTGCTGTGAGGCAAGAGCACCCAAAATAGAATGGAGAAACTTGCACCTGGTTTGCAGATATCAACCTATACATATCCCCAGACACATGACTGAGGACGGTAACCCACATCCTACTTATCTTTGGACTGCAATATGTGTCAGGAGTGATCTGTTGGTGGAAACTATCAACCAACAGGCCAGTTAAAACAACATTTCTGGACACTAAACTACAAGTCATATCTGCTCCGTGCTGAGCAATTTGACTGAGGGTTCATCATAGTCTAGTCCTAGGTCCCAGCTCCAAAAGGATGAGCACATCACTTGGAAACACATGGCCCGTCTACACCAATTTGACCCTGAAAAATTTGTGATGTGTGACACATGACGTATGCTACATTTTCAGGGGGAGCAGTCTGTCCCTCACTAAATCACCTGCTGAAGGTTCAATCATTATTTTTCCATGTACTCACCCCCTTTAGACCACCGCCAAAATGAGGGTCTTTAGGTGGGTCATGGTCTGATGGGCCCCCATTCTCATTGGGAGAACATCTCCAGCTGGGCCACTACGGTCCTCTGGTCCCAGTGTCTCAGGTCCTTCCACCTCTTCTGACAGTGGGCGCTCCACCGGCTGTGGATCCCCAGGGTCTGCACCTTCTTGGCGATGGCTCTCCAAATCCCTTCCGATGGGCGTTAACCTGCATGGATGCAAATGAAAAGACAGAATATTATGTCCACAAGTCCTATATAAAATGTCTGAGTCACATATGTCAGTGCACCTAGCTGATGACATCCTGTCCTGACCATCCTGTCCACCTGTGGCACATAGCATGCATTGGACTCAGGGACATGACTGCAAACTCTCCCCATTAGGGTGCACTGCACACTCCTCAGCTTAGGCCCTGCACTGACCAGGTAGAAAAGCAGTGACTTTGGTGGGACATGAGCTAATCACATGACATTGACCAGGTACATGATGGAACACTTCTCATAAAGTGGCAGTTGACAGGTAAAGCACTCTGCAAACAATGGACAAAAACATCCACTACCTCTAAATGTCACCCGCTGCATACTGTCCTGACATGTCCCAGCAAGCCTGCATACAGACCCATTGTTCTTCAGCCACACTGAAGGGAGTGACATGTTGAGCACACAAAGAGGCAAGCTGCCTATACAGATGCAGGCACATGCTACTTCTAGTGGTAGTGGTCTGTGTGTCACATCAACATTAAGGTACATATATCTACACGTGTTCACAAAACCTATAGTACTGAAGGAGAAACCTGGCCATGCATTGTACATGTTCTGCTTCATACCCATAACCGCAGAATCCAATAGCATGGCACATCACAAAACAGTGCACTGCCTGCAGATGTGCAAAATAAAAGGTGCCTGCACTGAACACATTAGAGCTGGATGAAAGAGGCAACAGGGCTGTGAGATCAAGGGATCTCTCAAGGCTATGTGGCACACATTGTCAGAGATGAAATGAGTGCAGCAGTCACAGATTATGGCCCTGCCCCCACTGCAATTCCAATAGTAATCGGTGGACATGGCCTCAAGAAGCTGCATATTGGCAGTGAGGCGTTATTTAGCACCATCACATGCTGTCCAGGGATACAGGGAGTGGGGAGAGTGCCACACTTGTAGTGGAAAAGGAATTAATACCAACTCAGATGTCCAGGTATCGAACGAGTGACAATACACAGACCCCCTTCTCTTTACGCTGAGCAGGCATACCTCCACAATACACCATGTCCAAAAAAGCACATGCATCATAGTACATCATGAAGCCTACAGTCAATTTACATTGGCTGCCTATGTGCAGAGCTGAGGTGCATAGTAAGCCATTAACTGGTTTCATAACAACAGTCCAACAACGCCAGATATGGCCAGAGATCACTGTGCAAACACAGATAGAGCTCAAATGGTGGCCAACCAACATATACAACATGCATTCAACCCTCTTGCTGTCATGTAACCACATGTGACTACACATTATAAACATCATGTGGCAAGATTATGCTGGGATGACTGTCATAACACCTTACCTAGCCATGTGTATCAAACGCACGTTGGTTCAGGGAACACTCAAAGCACACTCACCACATTGTCTCAGGACTACAAACCTGTCACTTGACATGGATACATGCCCATTGACTTAACCATTAATGCACATTGACAGTACCTACAGGGCTTTGCAGAAACAATCATACAAATTGGTCTTAAACTTGGGATTGTCGCATAGGCTCTCATTATTCGAATGAGACTACTGGATTTTGAGTGGCAGAATAGCCCGCGGTGTAGGGGACTACGTCTAACCCACTGCGGGTGACACCTGTCGCTCCAATCCGGGTTTTGCTCCGGCTAACTAGCAGTGCCTCATTCCCATCAGAGGATGGTGATGATTGGGCAGCCGAGCGCATGACATACTTGGCTTCTTAGGGAAGTCGTGGTCACTCAGGTCTCATCCGGTCCTCTCACTTACAATTCAGTCTCATATATAAATGACAAACAGAAGCAGTATATGTTTCAATAAGTTTAATAAAACGACTGCATCTTAGAAAGCAAAGCGTGAGCTGCAAAAACCAGGATGACACAACATGACAGTATAAGAATTGTGACGAGAAGAGTGGAGCATAAAAACAACGCTATCATATTGTCACTGTTTACGATGGACTAATCCCTACCTAGGATAGAGCACTGCTTGTTAAGCTCTAATTCTGCCCTTCAGGTTCCCCTGGGAAGACATCAACCCCCATATCTGAGCAAAGGTCTGCGGTCTGCGTTAGCATCTGTAGCAAAGCATTCGGCAATCAGCATACAGTCATGGTTTCCTGGCTGGAATCTCCCTCTAACGTGTAAGGGACAAGGAAGTGTTTGTATAATAACACAGCTGATATTCTGAGACAGTGTCCCTACGTAAGGATGTGTATCTTCTACGAATGTTGAAGACTAAACTCCTAACACGTTCACCAGCAATGTACCGTGCTGTAGCCTTGGAAGAAGCACAGAGTGATCTAGAATGTCTTGTTTGAGAACAGAGTGCTGGCCTAGGCAAAAACAGTTAGATAGATGAAAATAAAACAAGACCATAAAAATGGTTATTGTAACAATAAGAAGGTGAAGCCGAATAAAATATATCTAGGTTAATGTGCACAGCGGCCTAGTGTGTTAAAATTACGTGAATGGAGCTATAACTAAAATGGCTACCCAACACCCTCCCCTTGTCGGTTGAAAGTGGTTCAAAGCCAAAGATATATACATTTATTGCTAAAAAGCGCAACCTAAGATATATGTATAAAAAGCAATTTCAATGATGACAAGTCGCAGGGACACATGAGCATCCAACATGACAATTTAACATGAACACGTGGCATAAGACCGAATTCAAAGGACAAGTCAATTTCGAAAAGTTCCAATTGATTCCTGAATCATGGAGGATAGGAAATCTTCCACTTCGGCCGATGTTAAGGTCATAAAGTCATCGCTAAGAGGGATCTAGGAGCAGTTATGTTCCGTAGCCTTAGCCTGAGCCTAGGAGGCATTCCGTGGTGTGCCCAGTGATGAGTCGTGAGTTACCTTTTCCAAGAACGGGAACTCATAAGTAGCTTCTCGTAGCAGACGCAACCTCAATGTGGAAGTCCGGTAATGAACCCTCAGCGAGAACATCAACAGATCAGCGTCCACTGTAGGCAAGCGCTGCGTCGAAAGACAAACTTCTAGTGCGTGTTCAAAAGAGCACCAGAGGCCCCTGAAACACTGGCTGCACACAATGCAAGACAGGTCTGAATGACAAAGACCAGCCTCACTCCAATTGCTCCAGGAGTGTTGCTCCGAAGTACTGCATCATGCTTTCACAACACAGCTGCGCTGATGGGAGCGCCTTCATTCTTCCTCATTGCACCGGGGAAGCCATTACACATAAAAAATAGCAACAGCAAGATGCCAGCTAATAAACCCAAAGTTATCGGAAATCCCCTGAAAATACTAGAGAAAATTGAGTGGATTGCTGATGGTATTGAGAGAGCGTAGCTTATGTAATCTATATTAACATGAAATGTTTATGAACTAATGTGTGATAATGCCGCTTAGAAAATGTGCTAATGTATTTTGCTAAAACGTGCGCTTGAAATGTGCCCATGGGGAATGGCCGCCAATGTATACGGGGACTAATGAAAATGACTAATGTTGATGAAATTCTTATATTAAATGTGATTTTACACTAATTATTAAAAGGTTGTGTTGCTGAAATGCTGCTAATAAATCATTAGGCTTTAGTTAGCATGAGTCGAGGCCTAGCTGCCTGACTCTCATATTAAATGTATTTTTCTAAAATGTACAGTGTGCTGACTTGCTAAAGGACATGAACTCTTGTTTTTCCAAACTAGAAGCTGAATGTAACCGTAGTAGATCTGTTCTCATGAAATTCATCCTGCCTGTAGTAACATTTTTAGCTAAATGCAACAGTGTAGATTAATGCTATGTACAAGGTCGCCTAAACTGGTACGGACAATGGAGCCACTGACCGAAGATGTGCAAAGGACCACAAGACGATGAAATCATACCGGACATTCCACCCGCTAAAGACGTCAATCATAAGCACCAATAAAATACGTGAGAACTGTTATGGGGTAATAAATTTGATGAAGTAATTTGATTTTAATTGGCTATAGATAGTGGGGTGCAATCCCTTGTCCAATCAGATTTTAGGGGAATGTACGATGAAAAAGGGATAAAAACCTATGACACAGGGAGTTACTTAGATTGGTTAGGGAAATGCTGATGATATGATCCAGAAACTTTTTCACTCTGTTTGGTGACTTGCTGATTTTACTTAGAATAATCCTTGTCCTTATATTGCCCATTTACACTTTACCTCCTTATGAGGGAAGTGCCCCTTTGCCCTTCTGCCTGAGCTGAGTTCCTGACTGATGGCGAATCAACTGATGTCCTGAAGACGAAGACAAAACCTGAATGCTGACCACAAGTGGAGGGTAACTATGACAATGAATTTTGATTGTCTGTTTGCTTTTCCTTTCTAGGTACCACCTGCTTTTCTTTTGACAGAGACCATAGCTAGTTGTTTTCCAAATTGATGTTCTAAATTGTTTTGCATGAAGCCCAACATGCCAATGCTAATTTGAGGTTAGGTGAGAGGGTTCACTAAACTGACGCAAATGGACAAATGACTGAATCTATGCTTTGTTGAACAATGTGCTAATATATTCTGCTTAGGATAATCTATGCTGACGTCATGTTACATTCTAATGTTTGTGATTCTTGCTTTGTTGAAATCTTATCAGAGTTGCCATATTGTGACTATGCTATTGTGTTTCTTGGTTTTGAGATTCATAAACTTGCTAGTAGTATTGTAACCAAGAGGGAATAAAATAACTAAAATTTATACTAGACTGGTGTGGTTATTCATGACTGCAAGGTCATGGTGTTTCCAGAGTTTTATTAATGTATTTGACTAAAGTAAAGTGCATTGTTATAATAAATATTGATGATGTTATTGACATATTGATTGACATGTTGATTAGCTATCTCGTCCTAAGGTGTCTTCAAACACGGTCAAAAGATTCATTGGCCTAAAACGAGCCCCAAAGTGAGTAAATAAGTCGTAAAGGGGCGCGTTAACAGTTCCAAACCGAATACGGAGGAGGTGTGAATGAAACCAGAACCTACAACTTTGAAAAAATTTGCGATTTCAGTAGTACTGAACGCATTAAATATTCGTCCCACGAGCTCACCAAAGTGTCTTGGAAAGTTTGTATTTAATAGGGACTGTATCCCTGCCTACGTCCTTGCCACCTGAAGTGTGTAGGTCCCGCGCGCAGATGTAAGAGCCACATGCTTTTGAAACAGTAAAGCCTTGAGTCTGCTCAACTTATCAAAATTCACATTTGAAGTAGCAATGTGAGGCCAAATATCAGCTACCTCTTTCATTTTAGTGGGGGGGGAAGTATATTCCCGTAGCATGTCACGACCTTAGAGATCCAAACAATGTAAACTATTCCATCCCGCATGCTACAACAGTCTTCACCATTGAGGAGGACGTAGCTGCCGATTGAAAGCACCTGGAATGTACACACCGCATGCAAGGACAGCTGTTTACAAACCATCGAATGGCTGACTGAAGTCTTGCATTAACTACCGCTAAGCAAGACTTCTTTCATGCCACTGAAGCATCTGTATGAGAAGGGAAGCTCCCACACCCCATGAATGTAACCATCTCCCAGCTTCTCATATCTGCCTACCAGAATGTGTTTTAAACAGGAGGGGAATTGAAGTGTTGAAATAGGCAGATTAATGGCCCCATGTATTAGTCACTCAGCAGATGGTATTTCAGCCACAGTAAAAGGCAACTTTTCAAATTTCTTGATGTTAAGCATGACATAAGTCGCTTCCTTCTTAGCCATCAGTTGTTGTTGTCGCGTCAAATTAAAGTCAGTGTTATTAGACAGTAGACTGAGGTGTTCTCTAACCGCATCTAGTGAGGATGACTTTAACCATTGCTGGCAGAATTTTCCTACACTATGGCGGTCATTCTGACCGCGGCGGGCGGCAGTCGCCGCCCGCCATGCGGTCGCCGCCAAATGGCCGCTCCGCGGTCAGGAGACCGCGGATGCCATTCTGGCTTTCCCGCTAGGCCGGCGGGCGACCGCCAAAAGGCCGCCCGCCGGCCCAGCGGGAAAGCCCCTGCAACATAGAAGCCAGCTCCGAATGGAGCCGGCGGTGTTGCAGGGGTGCGACGGGTGCAGTAGCACCCGTCGCGATTTTCACTGTCTGCAAAGCAGACAGTGAAAATCTTCATGGGGCCCTGTTAGGGGGCCCCTGCACTGCCCATGCCTGTGTCATGGGCAGTGCAGGGACCCCCAGGGGCCCCACGACACCCGTTCCCGCCATCCTGGTTCTGGCGGTGTAAACCGCCAGAAACAGGCTGGCAGGAAGGGGGTCGGAATCCCCATGACGGTGCTGCAAGCAGCCCCGCCATGGAGGATTCCCTGGGCCAGGGGAAAACCGGCGGGAAACCGCCGGTTCCCCTTTTCTGACAGCGGCTTTACCGCCGCGGTCAGAATGGCCCTGGAAGCACCGCCAGCCTGTTGGCGGTGTTTCTGTTGCCCTCCACCCTGGCGGTCATAGACCGCCAGGGTTGGAATGAGGGCCTATATGTCGTAACTATACCCGCATGTTAGGATGATATATAGCGAGGGTCTGGCCTACTAGTTCTAAAACCCCCCGAGGAATTGATAAAACATTGGTGACACCCATTGGTATCTATTGGCCACAATAACCACCCACCAGGATGTGTCAGTGAAACATTAACTGTACCATTCGGGACTCATTCGTCGAGCTGATCTTCAGTTGCATTCGTATATTTTTGCCATTTATAAAACTTTGCAGGGGCAGGTATACTGGGCGTGTTTAATTCCTTAATTTTAGCTAAGCCTAAAGAACTTGTTTGTTGTACCGTTTCATTTAAAAAGATCATTTGTACAGGAATAAGGCATGCTCTAAACAAAGCTTCCTTTACCGTAATTTGCCAATTTTTTCTTCCCCATACACTTTTCAGATCGATCGACTTCAGCCAATATTCATAGCCTTCTATAGACAACCGGAAAACAAAGGATTATGAATATATACATTTCATATTCATCATTCATATATGTATATCCTTAGTAGGTGGTACCTTAAAATAATATGACACAGCATTTTTTACATTGTGCTCAGAAAAATATGTAAACTTTTCAGAATATGTTTTGGAACTCCCCTATGGTGGAGTCGGACAATGTTCCTATTGTGCATAATTAAAAACAGTTTTGGGGCTGCTCGCTCTATGTATGAAATGGTGCCCATAATAATTATAGCAAAACATATCACCATAATTCTCTTTAGATTGATAAACATCTTCGTTTTCAAAGACATTATAATACTGCAATTCAGTCATCATATAATCAACTGTTTTCACATTCCAATCATCAGAAACCATGCCTGGTATTACAATGTCATCCATTGATAATTTGAACACATATGGTACCTGAATTACTTCCGTGGGACCATACATATCAAATATTACTTTGTCTCAAACAATCCCATCAGGAATTGGTATTGCGGAAATGTTCACAGATGATAAGTCTCTTCGGACCTTATGTGATGAAAAATGTGGTTTTAAGACCTCCTCCACCAATTCAACTGTTGATTTTTCAGGGAAAAAATGACCATGTATTACTAAGAAAAAGGTAACGCCAGAACTCCCAACTGGCTCACAACCCCCCCTCCACACCAACGACCCCAACACAGGAGCCCACAACCTCTCAAAATGGATCACCACCTGCGCAGACACACTAGCCCCCCTCAGAAAACACATCGCCACCCGCAATATCAAGAATGCCCCATGGTTCACCCCCGAACTCCAAGCGCAAATGCCGCCAAGCGGAGAAAATATGGCAACAAAAACCCTCTACAACCAACTTCTCCACCCTCAAAGTCACCATACGCACCCATCACCAACTCATACCCACCGCCAAAAGAGACCACTACAAGACACGCCTTGACAACAACTCCCAAAACAGCAAAGAACTCTTCACCATCATTAATGAACTAGCCAAACCCAAAGCCAGCAACATAGACCCTTCACACACACAGCCCCTATGTGATGCCCTCTCCAACCACTTCCACCACAAAATCCTGGACATCCACAACAGCTTCATACCACACACACCCACCACACAGACCCCTCACTCACCCAACTCAACCCCCACTCATGATCCCCCCACCACACTCACCACCCGGGCCCCCACCACACATGAAGAAACCGGAAAAACCATGAACTCCATCCGCTCCGGATTCCCCTCTTACCCCTGCCCACATCACATCTACAACAAAGCCAGCCCAACCATCGCCCCCATACTCCGTGACATAATCAACTCCTCCTTTGACTCCGCCCCCTACCCAGACCCCTGGAAGCATGCGGAAATCACTGCTCTCCTAAAAAAAAACCAAGCCGACTCAGAGATCCTCTCCAACTATCGCCCCATCTTCCTCCTCCCCTTCCCCGCCAAGGTCACCGATAAACTAGTCAACACCCACCTATCCCACTATCTTGAAGAAAACAACACTCTTGACCCCTCACAATCCGGGTTCCGCAAGAACCACAGCACGGAAACCGCCCTCATCGCATGCACTGACGACATTAGGACCAAAGTCGACAAAGGCAAGACCGTCGCACTCATCCTCCTAGACCTCTCCCCAGCCTTTGACACTGTCTGCCACCACACACTCTGCACATGCCTCCACAACATAGGAATTCGCCACAAAGCCTTAGACTGGCTCACCTCCTTCCTCACTGACCAGAAACAGAGAGTCCGCCTCCCACCTTTCCACTCCACCACCACCAAGATCATCTGCGGAGTCCCCCAAGGGTCCTCTCTCAGCCCCACACTCTTCAACATTTACATGATCCCCCTAGCAAACATCCTCCGATCACACGGAATCAATATCCTCTCCTACGCAGATGACACTCAACTCATCCTCTCCCTCACCCGCAACCCCACCACCACCAAAACCAACTTACACGCAGCTCTCCTCGACACCGCCAACTGGATGACAACTAACCACCTCAATCTTAACTCCAACAAAACCGAGATCATCATCTTCGGCCCCAACAAAACCATATTGGATGACTCCTGGTGGCCCACTGCCGTAGGACACGCACCCACCCCTGCAAACCACGCACGGAACCTCGCCATCATCCTGGACCCCTCCCTCTACATGACACAGCAAATCAAGGCTCTTACCTACTCCTGCTTCCTCACACTCCGCACTCTAAAAAAAATCCTTCGGATGGATTCCCCCAGAGACCAGGAAGACAGTCACCCATGCATTCATCAGCAGCAGACTAGACTATGGTAACGCCCTCTACGCGGTACCACACTCAAACTCACACGCAAACTCCAGAGAATCCAGAACACAGCTGCTCGCCTCGTCCTTGGCCTCCCCTGCCACAAACGAATCTCACCACACCTCAAAACCCTTCACTGGCTCCCCATAAACAAGAGAATCGCATTCAAGATCCTCATCCATGCACACAAATCCCTCCTCAACACCGGCCCGACATACCTCAACGAAAGAGTGAACTTTCACACTCCCACCCACAACCTCCGATCAGCCAACATTACCCTAGCTACAGTCCCCCGCATCCAACGTACCACAACAGGAGGCAGGCCCTTCTCCTACCTCGCCCCCAAAACCTGGAACTCCCTCCCCACCAACCTCCGCAAAACCAAAGACCTCCTGCTCTTCAGAAAAAACCTAAAAACATGGTTGTTCGAACAGTGACCCTCCTGCCCCCCTCCCCCAATCGCCTTGAGAACCTCACGGGTGAGTAGCGCGCTTTATCAATTCTTTTGACTGATTGATAACAAAATCAATCAAAAGTAAAAAAGCCATGACAGTCAAAGAGAGCCATAGATAGTTACATGGAAAAACAAAATATGTTTCTTTAAGCTAGTTTTTTTAGCTTACGTGCTCTTGACAAGTCAGCTGTAGAAGAGGCGAATGAGTCTGAGAAGTCATCATTGAAGTCAGCAACATATCCAGAAGCAGTTCGTGCAAAAGGTGGAGCCGTGGTCAGTGGTGGAGTTGGTGTTTCCGGTGGTGGCACACTTTAGATAGCACCATCCGTCTGTGTTGGAGTTGAATTAACTCGGTCAACCGTTTCTATATTGTGTGATGTTAGTGGAACTAATGCAAGATCATCTTCCACCCTCCCCAATCTCGGAGAGGCATCGGTGTTGGTATAAACAAATTGTAGAGGAAATTCTTGACCAGTAGTGAGAGGGATTCGGGAACTACTGGTTGTTCCTCTGGGTCGGCTGTGCAGGATCGGCCACATGGTGACATTTGACATTGTCGATGGAGACAAAACGATTTTCTTTGGCACCTGCGAACGGTGGTAGAATTACAGTTCTGGTACCGTGTATCCCTAATACTGGAACTGGTGCTCGATAAGAAGGGCCAAATTCCTTTTTCACAGTGACTTTCTCACGTACAAGATCCCCAACTCTGGGAATCCAGCCGGTATATGTTACAGGCACATCGTTGATTACCGTGGAAGCAGCACTGATAGAAGAATAATCGAACTGTTGCAATTCCTGTAAGACAGTGACATGTTTATTTATGTCAAAAGGTGTTTCAGCTGCCTCCACGCCAGGACCCTCAAGATCAGGAACATACATTCGAGTTCTGAACAGGCACTCATATGAAGTACAAACCCCCAGGAACCTTCTAGGCAGATTGTTAAATGCTCTCTGGACTCCGTATAGGTGGTTAAGCCAACTACGACCCTTACCTAAGACTCTGGCTGTTAAGGATTGCTTTAAATCACAGTTTAATCGCTCCACAACACTATTTCCCTCAGGATGAAATGCAGACGAGTACTGGAGTTGGACCCCCAATGAAGCCATGGTATTCTTGAATGCCCTTGAGCTGAAAGCATGGCCCTGGTCCGAATGGAAAGCCGCAACCGCATATGTACCAATAAAGACTTGCAAATCTTTAATAACAGTCCAAACATCAGCCGAGCATTGTGGCCACACCCATAAAAATTTGGAGCATGAATCAACAGCGACTAAAATATACTTGTATGCACTGTCCGGTGTTAGGGGACCACAGTGGTCCAAGTACACACATTGTAATGGTTTGTTTGAAATCAGGAGGGGTGCCTGCGGCGGGTGTTTGGCAGTGGAAACTTCAATTTGTTGACAGATGTCACAACAAAGGACATACTGCTTGGTTTCCTTATAGAGACCTGGCCACCAATAACGTGCCTGCAAGATCGAAATTATAGCTGCCATACCAGCATGGGCAGATGCCACCCCCTCATGCGCTGCTTTAATCAATTGTGATCTTATATCTCTATTGGGAATGTCTTTTACACCTACGCCTGGTATCTTAACTTCAGCATTCAGCATACCTCCCATGCGGTAGGAATATTTGTTAGGAAATCGTTTAGGATAGGGCGTATCAACAGCCATAGCTGTCATGGAAGCCCAAATGTCTGCGTCCGGTTTTGAACTCGAAAGGGGCACTGCAGCCGCAGCAGCCACAGCCACTGCTGACTTTGCGTCTTCATCAGCCAATGTATTTCCAGCAACATGTATCCCAACGCGCTGGTGTCCAAGTGTATGTACAACATGGACATTTGGTAGCATCTCTTTAAGATCTGCTACCTTCCCCCACAGAAGTCTGTGTTTTATGGTGTTGCCTTTGGAATCTCTGAACCCATTCTGGCGCCAATAATGCAGGTATTCATTAAAAGACTGGACACAATCATATGAATCACAAACAATCAGCGTAGGCTGTGCAGGATCCATGTGCTCCAGTGCCATCAGCAGAGCTTTTAGTTCTGCCAACTGTGCTGTGCAATCCCCTACGGTTTGCGTAAAGGTATGTAGAGGACAAAATGTATCGCCCTCCATGTAGCCACTTACGACTGCGCAAGCAGCAGAATATTGGTGTTTTGTGCCAATTGCGGGTTGTGCTGAGCCAACGGTGTACATGATTCTATGATATTGTTCAATAGGCAATGTATTCGCTGGAACTGGGTACTCTATTTCATGCTTTAAATTTCTTGAGTTTGTAATTTTGGGTCAAAAATGTAGTCTACATCAGTGGCTGTCAAAGACATAGGCGGTGATTCTAATCGCGGCGGGCGGCGGTCGCCGCCCGCCATGCGGTTACCGCCAAATGACCGCACCGCGGTCACAAGACCGCGGCGGCCATTCTGGCTTTCCCGCTGTGCTGGCGGGCGACCGCCAAAAGGACGCCCGCCAGCACAGCGGGAAAGACCCAGCAACGATGAAGCCGGCTCCGAATGGAGCCGGCGGAGTTGCTGGAGTGCGACGGGTGCAGTAGCACCCGTCGCGAATTTCAGTGTCTGCTAGGCAGACACTGAAATTCTTTTTGGGGCCCTCTTACGGGGGCCCCTGCAGTGCCCATGCCATTGGCATGGGCACTGCAGGGGCCCCCAGGGGCCCCACCGCACCCCCTACCGCCATCCTCTCCCGCCAGGAACAGGATGGCAGTAGGGGGTGTCAGAATCCCCATGGCGGCGGAGCGCGCTCCGCCGCCATGGAGGATTCTCAAGGGCAGCGGAAAGTCGGCGGTACACCGCCGACTTTCCGTTTCTGGCCGCGGCTGAACCGCCGCGGTCAGAATGCCCAGCGATGCACCGCCAGCCTGTTGGCGGTGCTACCGCGGTCATTCGCCCTGGCGGTTTTTACCGCCAGGGTTAGAATGACCCCCATAGTCCATTGTATCCAAAGTGGATGCAATGCTTTTGCGTTTGGAACACTGGCTTTTGTAACAGCCTCTAGGGCTGGAATTGGAGAAACAACAATAATGCATTTTCCTGGGGCAAGAGGTCTTTCTTTAATGACAGCCATCTGTACAGCAGTGAGAATTTTCTCAGTGGGAGCAAAGCGTTGTTCTGGCACTGAATATAAGTGTGATTTGTAAGCAATCGGGACTGTCTCACCTTTATTAAATGTCACATAGGCTATTACTCTGATGACCAAATGTGTTTTGTTGTCCCTCGTGTGTAAGTGTTGTGCTGCATGCATGTCTGTTTGCAAATCTCGAAGAATGCATGTATGTTTAATTGTCCAGAATTTACTTGGAAAATTGGGACTTATTAGATCATATATAGGTTTTATGTGTGTAGCATAATCTGGAATGTAAATTCTGCCAAAATTTAGGAAACCCAATAGAGATTGGAGGTTTTTTTATCATACAGGGAGTGCAGAATTATTAGGCAAATGAGTATTTTGACCACATCATCCTCTTTATGCATGTTGTCTTACTCCAAGCTGTATAGGCTCGAAAGCCTACTACCAATTAAGCATATTAGGTGATGTGCATCTCTGTAATGAGAAGGGGTGTGGTCTAATGACATCAACACCCTATATCAGGTGTGCATAATTATTAGGCAACTTCCTTTCCTTTGGCAAAATGGGTCAAAAGAAGGACTTGACAGGCTCAGAAAAGTCAAAAATAGTGAGATATCTTGCAGAGGGATGCAGCACTCTTAAAATTGCAAAGCTTCTGAAGCGTGATCATCGAACAATCAAGCGTTTCATTCAAAATAGTCAACAGGGTCGCAAGAAGCGTGTGGAAAAACCAAGGCGCAAAATAACTGCCCATGAACTGAGAAAAGTCAAGCGTGCAGCTGCCACGATGCCACTTGCCACCAGTTTGGCCATATTTCAGAGCTGCAACATCACTGGAGTGCCCAAAAGCACAAGGTGTGCAATACTCAGAGACATGGCCAAGGTAAGAAAGGCTGAAAGACGACCACCACTGAACAAGACACACAAGCTGAAACGTCAAGACTGGGCCAAGAAATATCTCAAGACTGATTTTTCTAAGGTTTTATGGACTGATGAAATGAGAGTGAGTCTTGATGGGCCAGATGGATGGGCCCGTGGCTGGATTGGTAAAGGGCAGAGAGCTCCAGTCCGACTCAGACGCCAGCAAGGTGGAGGTGGAGTACTGGTTTGGGCTGGTATCATCAAAGATGAGCTTGTGGGGCCTTTTCGGGTTGAGGATGGAGTCAAGCTCAACTCCCAGTCCTACTCCCAGTTCCTGGAAGACACCTTCTTCAAGCAGTGGTACAGGAAGAAGTCTGCATCCTTCAAGAAAAACATGATTTTCATGCAGGACAATGCTCCATCAGACGCGTCCAAGTACTCCACAGCGTGGCTGGCAAGAAAGGGTATAAAAGAAGGAAATCTAATGACATGGCCTCCTTGTTCACCTGATCTGAACCCCATTGAGAACCTGTGGTCCATCATCAAATGTGAGATTTACAAGGAGGGAAAACAGTACACCTCTCTGAACAGTGTCTGGGAGGCTGTGGTTGCTGCTGCACGCAATGTTGATGGTGAACAGATCAAAACACTGACAGAATCCATGGATGGCAGGCTTTTGAGTGTCCTTGCAAAGAAAGGTGGCTATATTGGTCACTGATTTGTTTTTGTTTTGTTTTTGAATGTCAGAAATGTACATTTGTGAATGTTGAGATGTTATATTGGTTTCACTGGTAATAATAAATAATTGAAATGGGTATATATTTGTTTTTTGTTAAGTTGCCTAATAATTATGCACAGTAATAGTCACCTGCACACACAGATATCCCCCTAACATAGCTAAAACTAAAAACAAACTAAAAACTACTTCCAAAAATATTCAGCTTTGATATTAATATGTTTTTTGGGTTCATTGAGAACATGGTTGTTGTTCAATAATAAAATTAATCCTCAAAAATACAACTTGCCTAATAATTCTGCACTCCCTGTATTTGGTGGTTGTAACTGTGCACATTCCTCTAAGAATTGTGGTGCTAGGCTCTTTCCTTCACTTGACGGCTCATATCCCAAAAACAGGACGCTGAGAAAGGCGATTTTTGGTTTTTAAAAATTAAATTTGTAGCCAAATTCAGCAAATCCTACGACATTGCGGGCTACCCATCTTAAATGTTGTAGTAATTCTTCATTCGTAAGGTAGATATCATCTACACAGGACAATGCTTCAGGATCAATCTCGTGCAAAATTGCAGTCACACAAGCAGCGAACAGTCCTGGACTGTTCTCATACCCCTGAGGTAAACAACAGAACTTTTTCTGGGAGCTTTGCACGCGGAAACTTGTTAAGTCTCTACTCTCAGGTGCTATACTCTGCCAGAAAAAAACATTGGTAATGTCCAGTGTTGTTTTGTATTTTTTATGCACTATATTGTTCATTAGTGCTGTGCTATGTGAGTTTTGTATAGCATAAGTGCGTGTATGACTGTTTAAGTGTCTGTAGTCTAAGACTATTCTATATGAATGGTCTGATTTAGCTACTGGGAATAACGGATTATTCACTGGGGAGACACAGGGTTCAATTCCGTCCTGGTACTCTAATTGTGTGAGTATTTCTCTCACAGGTGCATTTGCTTTGTGTTTTATAGGATACTGAGGTTGCTGTTGAAGTTCATTTTTAATTGGAATAACATGGTAGGGGGACTCTTTATCCCATCCTACGTGATTGCGGTATAAAGCAGGAGCCTGTGCCAAAGCCCAATAAATGGCATAGGAGTTAGCGAGTTCCTCTGGAACAAGGGGCGAGAAAGAAGGCTTAATCACGTCTTCCCCATATGGGCAGGTATGGACAAATTCGGGTGGCGTGAATCTTGTTCGGCCAACAAAACATCATATATGTTTTCCACGCAATCCCAAAAGATTGCGTCTATTATGCGCTCCATGTCTCCTTCTAACTGTAGCATTACTTTATACACCCTATCAGGCTTGGAGACACACATGTCCGCAGTTTCTACTTGTATAAAGTCATCAGTTACTTTAACCTCCAGATGCTCCAGAAGACTCCGGCGAACTATTGTGACCTCTGCCACGCTGTCTAGCAGAGCTAGAGCTCAATTCTTGTTCTTCAAGAGGACCCTTTTCCTGAGTGACATGTCGAACTGTGACTGCTGTCACTTTTTTCTTTTTGAATTGTGTTTTTTGTTGAGCGGGTTTCTCTTCCTTTTTAACAGAATCTCCGAAGAGCGCTGTGATTCCTGTCTCGGTTTCACGTACTCTGTCCTTCGCTCTGATCACCCACCTCTCTCATTTCGTTTTTCTGATGAGTCCTGAAAGGAACGAGATTGGCATGTATCCGTATATTAATATTAATCAGGCATTTTTATGTTATCTCTATTTCTGAGATTATGGCGGTCATTCTGACCGCGGCGGTCGCCGCCCGCCATGCGGTTACCGCCGAATGACCGCACCGCGGTCAAAAGACCGCGGCGGTCATTCCAACTTTCCCGCTGGGCCGGCGGGCGACCGGCAAAAGGCCGTCCGCTGGCCCAGCGGGAAAGCCCCTGCAACGAGGAAGCCGGCTCGGAATGGAGCCGGCGGAGTTGAAGGGGTGCGACGGGTGCAGTGGCACCCGTCGTGATTTTCACTGTCTGCAAAGCAGACAGTGAAAATCTTTGTGGGGCCCCTAGGGGCCCCACGGCACCCGTTCCCGCCTTCCCCACCGCCAGAAACAGGCTGGCGGGAAGGGGGTCGGAATCCCCATGGCGGTGCTGCAAGCAGCGCCGCCATGGCGGATTCCCTGGGCCAGGGGAAAACCGTCAGGAAACCGCCGGTTCCCCTTTTCTGACCGCGGCTTTACCGCCGCGGTCAGAATAGCCCAGGAAGCACCGCCAGCCTGTTGGCGGTGCTTCTGCCGCCCTCCGCCATGGCGGTCATGGACCGCCAGGGTCAGAATGACCCCCTATATCTGTTCAACGGGTTCTCCACACGTGGAGATTCTCCCCTCTCTTTTTTAGAAGTTTGTTGTTTTTTATCCCAGCGTTTCCTATTACCCTCAGGAGCTTGCTTGGGAAAATCTTTGTTTGATTTGCCCTGAAATTGTGGTTTAGATGGTCTGGCCCCTAAACTGTCTCAAACTATGCTAGAATAAGTTTCTGCGATTATTTTAGGCAGCTCGTGTTCCTGATTCCGTTGCGGAACGTCACAGAGCCGCATGCGCACTGCAAGTGCGACCGCTTCCCCTTTAGGTTACTTAAAATGATTGAAGATACTGTGGCAAAATTACCCATCAATTACATCCCCAAATATAGGGCCGGGGCCGCCCTGTATTCATCTTGAATTTCCTTCAACACCTCCGGTGAATTGGCAAGGTGTACTGTGTGCGGTTGTATAGAGCGCGGCAAATACCGTGCCCCAGGTATTACAGTTATCTATCTGGACAGTCTGGGACACTTGGGTCCACCACCTGTGTTCCAGACCATCCCAAAACGCAAGCACATCGTTAATATTCTATGTTTATCCTGAGATCCCATATGGGAAAATACTGCCTCCAGCGCATTCACCTTTTGTCCTAACCAAAATGGAGTTTCCACCCGTTTGGTGGGTACTTTACTGTAGAAGGCTGGCCTGGTTATAGTGGGTACCTGATGGTACTTACACCTCGTGTCAGGTCCAGTTCTCCCTTGTTAGTAGATTAGTAGTGTTCTAGCAACTTAGGCTGATAGAGGTAGCTAAAGCAGAGCAGTTTAGGTTGAACTAGGAGACATGCAAAGCTCCTACTATACCACTTATACCATATAGGTACTATATCATACGAAACACAATACTCAGGGTTACTAAAAATAAAGGTACTTTATTTTATTGACAATGTGCCAAAAATATCTCAGAGGATATACTCCCTTAGGAGGTAAGTAAAATACACATAATATACACACAAACCAAAATCAGGTAAGTAAACAGTTAGAAAAGTAGTGCAAACACTATAGAATACAATAGGATGCAACAGGCCTAGGGGCAATACAAACCATATACTAAGAAAGTGGAATGCGAACCACTTAGGGACCACTGGACTAGTGTAGTGTGTATAGGGTCGCTGGGAGTGTACGAAAACACTAAGGGTGTCCAAGATACCCCACCCCAAGACCCTGAAAAGTAGGAGTAAAGTGATACTACTTTCCCAGAAACACAATAAACTTGTGATAGGTGATTCTACAAAGACCACAACAGACTGCCAAGCACTGAAGATGGACTCCTGGACCTGAGGACCTGTAAAGGAAGGGGACCAGTCCAAAAGTGTCCGGGTGGGCAGGAGCCCACTAAACCCGGATGAAGATACAAAATGGCTGCCTCTGGATGGAAGAAGCTGAAGATTCTGCAACAACGGAAGGTGCCAGGAACTTCTCCTTTGTGCAGAGGATGTCCCATGGAGTGCTGGAGGAGGCAGCATTGTTTCTTTGGAGAAAGACCACAAGCAAGCCTTGCTACCTGCAAAGGTTGCGGTTAAAGAAAAAGGGTGCTGCCTGGTCCCAGTAAGGACCAGGAGGTTACCACTTGGAAGAGGTAACAGAGGGGGCCCTCAGCAACACAGAGAGCCCACGCACAAGAAGGCAGCATCTGCAGAAGTACTTGAACATGGGTTCAAGAAAGCTGAGCACAGCAGTCATCTCAACACTACAAATGAGGGTCCCACAAAGCCGGTGGTCAATTCAGTGACTTGAGCAACGTAGGATGGAGTGCTGGGGATGTGGGCTAGGCTGTGCATGAAAGATTCCTTGCAAAAGTGCACAGAAGCCCTAGCAGCAGCAATTCACGCAGTACACAGGATTACTATCTGGAGAGGGGAGGCAAGGACTTACCTCCTCCAAATTTGGACAGTTGGACCACTGGACAGTCTGGGACACTTGGGTCCACCACCTGTGTTCCAGGGGCCACGCCTGTCAGGATGAGAGGGGTCCCAGAATACCAGTGATGCTGATGTTTGGTGCCTCACACTTAGTAACTTTGCACCTGACCTTCACTAACTATAGGTTAGAGATATAGGTGACTTATAAGTTACTTAAGTGCAGTGTAAAATGGCTGTGGAATAACATGGACGTTATTTCACTCCGGCAGCAGTGGCAGTCGTGTAAGATTTGTTTGAGCTCCCTATGGGTGGCAGAAGAAATACTTCAGCCCCTGGGGATCTCCTGGAACCCCAATACCCTGGGTGCCTCAGTATCATATACTGGGGAATTATATGGGTGTACCAGTATGCCAATGTGAATTGGTAAATTTAGTCACTAGCCTGTTAGTGACAAATTTGGAAAGCAGAGGGAGCATAACCACTGAGGTTCTGGTTAGCAGAGCCTCAGTGAGACAGTTAGGCATCACACAGGGAACATATACAGGGCACATGCTTATGAGCACTAGGGCCCTGCCTGACAGGGTCCCAGTGACACAAAGACTAAAACAACATATATACAATGAAATATGGGGTTAACATGCCCGGCAAGATGGTACTTTCCTACACAACCCCCACCCCCCCAAACGAAGGACAATAAGACTAGCCATGACCTGATGAGTCTTCATTGTCTAAGTGGAAATATCTGGAGAGTCCATCTGCATTGGAGTGGGTACTCCCACATCTATGTTCCACTGTATAGTCCATTCTCTGTAGAGATATGGACCACCTCAACAATTTAGGGTTTTCACCTTTCATTTGTTTTAGCAAAAGTAGAGGTTTGTGGTCTTTCTGAACAATAAAGTGAGTGCCAAACAGGTATCGCCTCAACTTTTTCAGTGCCCAGACCACAGCAAAGGCCTCCTTCTCAATGGCAGACCAACGCTTTTCTCTAGGGGTCTACCTTCTGCTGATAAAAGCCACTGGTTGATCCTGGCCCTCAGATTTCAGTTGTGACAAGACTGCCCCTACCCCTAATTCAGATGCATCAGTTTGAACAATTAATTTCTTGGAGTAACATGGGCTTTTTAGGACAGGTGCAGAGTACATGGCCTGTACATGGCTCCTCAAAAGCATTCTGACAGCTAGCTGTCCATAATACCTTTTCAGTCATCTTCTTACTTGTGAGATCATTAAGAGGGGCTGCTACGGAGCCATAGTTTTTAATGAATCTCCTGTAATACCCAGTGAGGCCTAAGAAGGCTCTCACCTGGGTTTGAGTTTTAGGGGGAACCAAATCCATGATTGTCTGGATTTTCCCCTGCAGTGGTGCAATCTGTTCTCCACCTACCAGGTGTCCCAGATAAACCACCTTTCCCTGCCCTATCTGGCACTTTGAGGCCTTGATAGTGAGGCCTGCCTTTTGCAGGGCCTCCAAAACATTCCAAAGGTGGACCAGGTGATCATCCCAGGTGGAGCTAAAGATAGCAATATCATCTAGATATGCTGCACTAAAAGCCTCCAACCCTTGCAGGACTGTGTTCACCAACCTCTGAAAAGTGGCAGGTGCATTTATAGTTGAAAATACAGTTTTAGGGTTAGCATCCTCAACCAATTTGATCTGCTAATACCCTGCAGTCAAATCAAAGGTGCTAAGATACTTGGCAGATGCCAGTGTATAAATGAGCTCATCGGCCCTGGGTATAGGGTGAGCATCAGTTTTTGTTACCTGATTGAGACCTCTGTAGTCTACACAAAACCTCATCTCCCTTTTTCCATCTTTTAAGTGAGGCTTTGGTACAAGCACCACAGGACTCGCCCATGGGCTTTCAGAAGGTTCAACCACTCCTAGATCAAGCATTTTCTGCACTTCTTGTTTTATGCAGTCCCTGACATGGTCAGGCTGCCTATAGATCTTACTTTTGACAGGCAAGCTGTCTCCAGTATCAATTGTGTGTTCACACCAGGATGTGGTACCTGGCACAATTGAAAAGAGGTCAGAGAATTGTCCAAGTAGATTTATGCAGTTGTCTTTCTGTTCTGTAGTAAGACAGTCTGCCAAAACTACTCCCTCCACTAAAGCATCAGATTCAGTGGTGGAAAAGAGATCAGGGAGAGGGTCACTCTCTTCTTCCTGTCCCTCATCTGTTGCCATGAGCAGAGTGAGATCAGCTCTGTCATAGTAGGGTTTTAGGCAGTTGACATAAATCACTCTAAGGGGACTCCTGGCAGTGCCCAGGTCTACCAGATAGGTGACCTCACCCTTTTTCTCAACAATTAGATGGGGTCCACTGCATTTGTCCTGGAGTGCTCTTGGGGCCACAGGCTCCAATACCCACACCTTCTGTCCTGGTTGGTACTGGATCTGAACAGCCTTCTGGTCATGCCATTGCTTCTGGAGCTCTTAGCTTTCCTGAATCTTAGGCCAAGTACATAGTCCACTATGTCCTGTTTTGGAGCTTTTAAAGGTTGTTCCCAAACCTCCTTCACAAGAGTGAGTGGACCTCTTACAGGGTGTCCAAAGAGGAGTTCAAAGGGGCTGAAGCCCACTCCTTTCTGGGGTACCTCCCTGTAAGCAAAAAGGAGGCAAGGTAACAGGACATCCCATCTCCTCCTTTTTTTTTTTTCAGGGAGTCCCATTATCATACCTTTGAGAGTTTTATTGAACCTCTCTACCAGTCCATTAGTCTGTGGTTGATATTGAGTGATGAACTTGTCGGTAACACCACACTCCTTCCACATTGCTTTCAAGTATGCAGACATGAAGTTGCTACCCCTGTATTATACAACCTCTTTAGGGAAACCCACACTGGAAAAGATTCCCAGGAGGGCTTTTGCCACTGCAGGAGCAGTAGTGGTCCTTAGAGGAATTGCTTCAGGATATCTTGTGGCATGGTCCACAACCAACAAGATAAACCTATTGCCTGAAGCAGTAGGAGGGTCGAGGGGGCCAACTATGTCAACCCCTACCCTTTCAAAGGGGACCCCAACCACAGGTAGTGGAATAAAGGGAGCCTTTGGGGTGCCACCAGTCTTGCCACTGGCTTGGCAGGTCACACAAGACTTGCAAAAATCTTTTGTGTCCTCTGACATCCTAGGCCAGTGAAACAGGGGGACAAGCCTTTCCCATGTTTTGATGTGGCCCAAATGCCCAGCCAAAGGAATGTCATGTGCAAGAGTTAGGAGGAACTCTCTGTACTGCAGGGGAATGACCAATCTCCTGCCTGATCCAGGTTTTGGGTCCCTTGCCTCGGTGTACAAGAGGTTGTCCTCCCAGTAAACTCTATGTGAGTCACTGACATCCCCATTTTGCTGCTTGACAGCTTGCTGTCTGAGACCCTCTAATGTGGGACAGGTTTACTGAGCCACACTCAGCTCTTCCCTGGCAGGCCCCACTCCACCCAAAAGCTCAGCAGTGTCTTTAGCCAGCTCATCTGGTGAAGGTTCTGCACAGGGAGGAAATTCTTCTTCCTCAGAAGGAGAATCATCTGTAGAGGGAGGGATAGTGGGTAGGGATTTACCCTTGCTACCCCTAGCTTTAGGGAGCACTTGGTCCATTGTTCCAGGATCCAAGTTACCCTGTCCTTTTTACTTTTTGGCCTGAGCCCTTGTCAAAGCAAAATTATGCCCAGGAATGCCCAGCATTGCTGCATGAGCCTCCAACTCCACTTCAGCCCAAGCTGATGTCTCTAAATCATTCACTAGTAGACAGTCTACAGGTAAATGTTAGGCAACCACAACTTTATTTGGACCAGTACCCCCCCCAGTTGAGATTCACAACAGCCAGGGGGTGGCTAAG
Source organism: Pleurodeles waltl (assembly GCF_031143425.1). NCBI lineage: Eukaryota > Metazoa > Chordata > Amphibia > Caudata > Salamandridae > Pleurodeles > Pleurodeles waltl. The sequence goes on along the minus strand of NC_090444.1, from coordinate 1,517,632,202 downwards.
AGTGTTGTTATGAGCGTCTGTCACTTGGAACTGCTGACCAAGTAGGTGTTGTTCAGGGTGGACCAGTTTCTTTATCACCATGGTAACACTGGCACCTGTGTCCCTGTAGACCTGAACCCCAAAACCATTTATTAGGGGAAGTTGCTTGTACTTATCCATAGTAAGGGGACAAGCAACCAAGGTGGCCAAATCAATGGCTCCTTCAGAGACTAACACAGCCTCTGTGGTCTCCCTAACAAGACCAACCACAACTACATTGCCGATAGTGAGCCCAGCTACACCCTTGGATTGGCTATTTGTAGGTTTGCTCCCACCACTACTGCTATTACTAGGGGCACTAGAATTTGCAGCAGGGGTTGTGGTAGTGGGAGATTTGTTGTTTTTCTTTGGACAACTGGCATCAGTTGTCCAATGGCCTTTGACTTTACACAAATAACACCAAGGCTTTTTAGGTTGATTATTGGAAGAGGATTTGGACCCACCACCCCCACCAGAGGATTTTTGTGGGCCTGATGAAGACTCAGTTTTACTTTTGTCCCCACCCTTGTCAGAAGACTTACCATCCTTCTTCTTGCCATCCTTGTCACCCAATGTATGAACCTTTCTGTTCACTCTTGTTCTGACCCATTTGTCTGCCTTCTTTCCCAATTCTTGGGGAGAGGTCAGATCTGAGTCCACTAGATATTGGTGTAACAAGTCAGACACACAGTTATTCAGAATATGCTCTCTCAGAATAAGATTATACAGGCTTTCATAGTCTGATACTCTACTGCCATGTAAGCACCCTTTCAAGACCTTCACTGAACAGTCCACAAAGTCTGTCCAGTCTTGAGAGGACTCTTTTCTGGTGTCTCTGAACTTAATCCAGTATTGTTCAGTGGTTAAGCCAAATCCATCCAAGAGTGCATCCTTCAAAACTGTAAAATTGTTAGCTTCACTTTCTCTAACAGTAAGGAGCCTATCCCTACCCTTTCCAGTGAAAGATAGCCACAATATTGCTGCCCACTGCCTTTGAGGGACCCCCTGTACCATACAGGCCCTCTCAAGTGCAGCAAACCACTTGTTGATCTCATCCCCCTCCTTGTAAGGGGGGACTATCTTGTGCAGATTCCTGGAATCATGCTCTCTAACAGGATTACTATCAGGAATACTGCTGCTGCCACCATGGGGTCCTAACCCCAACCTCTGTCTCTCCTTCTCAATGTCTAGGGATTCCCTATCTAAGGCCAGCTGTTGCTGTTTAAGCTTCAGTCTGGTCTCTTCAACCCTCAGCTTTTTGAGTTCCCTTTCTAACAAGTTATCCTCAGGGTGGGTGGGTTGTGAATGCTTGGACACAGAAGACAAACTGGATACAACAGAGGGGGATCTGTCCCTAACTGACTGAACCCTAGCAACTTGGCCTCCAGGAATAAAGACTTCCCTACTGTGATGGGAACCTCCATTACTACCAACATTACTGGGTGTCCTGCTAGGGTGCAGACCCTGTTCAGAACCCTCCCCACCGTCCTGAAGATGTGTTCTCCTGAGTCAGAATGGGAACCTTCTATTAACCTCTCATCTGATGTGCCTGCTTGGGACTCATCATTTACAATAAGCATGTTAAATAGAAACTCTTTTGTAGGGTTCTTTCCTATCACTAAACCTCTATCTAAGCAGAGACTCCTTAGGCTCTTGTAATTCAAATTGTCATAAGTTGTATTGAGCATTTTAAGAGTAGAATCTACCACAGACATGATAGCAGGAGGTTTAGAGATAGTGAGAAGGAAGAAAATGTTTCAGAACTTTTTAAAGAACAGAGAAAAAAACGTTTTCCAACTTTTAGAAAACCTTTAGAAGTTTTAGAAAACTTTTCAGAACTTTGTAAAAAGTTTGAAAGAAGAAAAGCAAAACTTTTTGGTTAGGTGTACATACACTGAACTGTTTTGTATATTATTCTCTTATGAAAAGTACACAATGAAAAAGTGGTAAGTAGTTACAAGTACTTATCCCACCGCTGACCAACCAATGTAGGAGGCTGGTCTGGCTTGTAGTGGGTACCAGAGGTACTTACACCTTGTGCTAGGTCCAGTTATCCCTTATTAGTGTAGAAGAGGTGTTTCTAGCAGCTTAGGCTGATAGAAGGTAGCTATGGCAAAGAAGCTTAGGCTGAACTAGGAGACATGTAAAGCTCCTGCTATACCACTGGTGTCATATGCACAACATCATAAGAAAACACAGAGTTACTAAAAATAAAGGTACTTTATTTCTATGACAATATGCCAAAAGTATCTCAGTGAGTACCCTCAGTATGAGGATAAGTTACATACACAAGATATATGTACACAAATCAAAATTAGGCAAGTAATAGCAAGAAAAGTAATGTAAACAGTGTAGAATTACAATAGATTGCAATAGGAGCACATAGGTATAGGGGCAACACAAACCATATACTCCAAAAGTGGAATGCGAACCACGAATGGACCCCAAACCTATGTGAGCTTGTAGAGGGTCGCTGGGACTGTAAGAAAACAGTTAGGGTTAGAAAAATAGCCCACCCCAAGACCCTGAAAAGTAGGAGTAAAGTGCACCTACTACCCCAGAGAGCACAGAAGTCGTGATAAGGGGATTCTGTAGGAAGAACAAACACCAGCAATGCAACAACAGTGGATTTCTGGACCTGAGTACCTGTAAGACAAGGAGACCAAGTCCAATAGTCGCGACAGTGTCGAGAATGGGCAGGAGCCCAGGAAATGCCAGCTGAGGGTGCAAGGAAGCTGCCACCTGTTGGAGGAAGCTTGGAGTTCTGCAAGAATGAAGATGACTTGGAACTTCCTCTTTAGAGGATGGATGTCCCACGTCGCGTTGAAGCTTGCAGAGGTGTCCCCACGCAGAAAGACCACAAACAAGCCTTGCTAGCTGCAAGGGTCATGTTATGGGTTTTTGGGTGCTGCTGTTGCCCAGGAGGGACCAGGATGTTGCCACTTGGAATAGGAGACAGAGTGGGTTCCCAGCAACTTAGGGAGCCCTCACAGAAGCAGGCAGCACCCGCAGAAGTACCTGAACAGGCACTTAGAAGAAAAGTGAACCAGAGTACATGTGAAGTCACAAAAGGGAGTCCCTCGACGCCGGAGGACAACTCAGAAGGTTGTGCACTGCAGCAAGGAGTGCCGGGGACCCAGGCTTGGTTGTACATGAAGTAAATCCTGGAAGAGTGCACAGGAGCCGGAGCAGCTGCAAATCATGCGGTGCCAAGCAATACAGTCTAGCGTAGGGAGGCAAGGACTTACCTCCACCAAACTTGGACTGAAGAGTCACTGGACTGTGGGAGTCACTTGGACAGAGTTGCTGAGTTCCAGGGACCAGGCTTGTCAGGAAGAGAGGGGACCCAGAGGACCAGTGTTGCAGTCTTTTGGTGCCTGCGTTAGCAGGGGAAAGATTCCGTCGACCCACAGGAGATTTCTTCGGAGCTTCTGGTGCAGGGTTAAGGCAGGCTACCCCCAGAGCATGCACCACCTGGAAACAGTCGAGAAAGCCGGCAGGATGAGGCGCTACAATGTTGCTAGTAGTCGTCTGGCTACTTTGTTGTGGTTTTGCAGGCATCCTGAGCAGTCAGCGTTCGATCCTTTGGTAGAAGGTGAAGAGGGAGATGCAGAGGAACTCTGGCGAACTCTTGCATTCGTTATCTGAAGAATTCCCCAAAGCAGAGACTCTAAATAGCCAGAAAAAGAGGTTTGGCTACCAGGTTAGGAGGATTGGCTACCAAGAGAGGTAAGAGCCTATCAGATGGAGCCTCTGACGTCACCTGATGGCACTGGCCACTAAGAGCAGTCCAGTGTGCCCCCAACACCTCTGTTTCCAAGATGGCAGAGGTCTGGGACACACTGGAGGAGCTCTGGGCACCTCCCCTGGGAGGTGCAGGTCATGGGAGTGGTCACTCCCCTTTCCTTTGTCCAGTTTCGCACCAGAGCAGGGCTGAGGGATCCCTGAACTGGTGTTGACTGGCTTATGCAGAGATGGGCACCATCTGTGCCCATCAAAGCATTTCCAGAGGCTTGGGGAGGCTACTCCTCCCCAGCCCTTCACACCTATTTCCAAAGGGAGAGGGTGTAACAGCCTCTCTCAGAGGAAATCCTTTGTTCTGCCTTCCTGGGCCAGGGCTGCCTGGACCCCAGGAGGGCAGAAACCTGTCTGAGGGGTTGGCAGCAGCAGCAGCTGCAGTGGAGGCCCCGGAAAGGCAGTTTGGCATTACCCGGGTACTGTGCTAGAGACCCGGGGATCATGGAATTGTTCCCCCAATACCAGAATGTATTGGGGTGACAATTCCATGATCTTAGACATGTTATATGGCCATGTTCGGAGTTACCATTGTGACGCTACACATAGGTAGTGACCCATGTGTAGTGCACGCGTGTAATGGTGTCCCCGCACTCACAAAGTCCGGGGAATTCGCCCTGAACGATGTGGGGGCACCTTGGCTACTGCCAGGTTGCCCACACACTAAGTAACTTTGCACCCAACCTTCACCAGGTGAAGGTTAGACATATAGGTGACTTATAAGTTACTTAAGTGCAGTGGTAAATGGCTGTGAAATAACTTGGACGTTATTTCACTCAAGCTGCACTGGCAGGCCTGTGTAAGAATTGTCAGAGCTCCCTATGGGTGGCAAAAGAAATGCTGCAGCCCATAGGGATATCCTGGAACCCTAATACCCTGGGTACCTCAGTACCATGTACTAGGGAATTATATGGGTGTACCAGTATGCCAATGTGAATTGGTACATTTAGGGGGTCATTCTGACCCTGGCGGTAAAATCCGCCAGGGCCAACGACCGCGGGAGCACCGCCAACAGGCTGGCGGTGCTCCCATGGGCATTCTGACCGCGGCGGTACAGCCGCGGTCAGAAATGGAAAACAGGCGGTGTACCGCCGGTTTCCCGCTGCCCTGGGGAATCCTCCATGGCGGCGCAGCTTGCTGCGCCGCCATGGGGATTCCGACCCCCATACCGCCATCCTGTTCCTGGCGGTTTTGGCCGCCGGGAACAGAATGGCGGTATGGGGTGCCGTGGGGCCCCTGGGGGCCCCTGCTGTGCCCATGGCAATGGCATGGGCACTGCAGGGGCCCCCGTAACAGGGCCCCACAAAGATTTTCAGTGTCTGCTATGCAGACACTGAAAATCGCGACGGGTGCAACTGCACCCGTCGCACCCCTTCCACTCCGCCGGCTCCATTCGGAGCCGGCATCCTCATGGAAGGGTGTTTCCCGCTGGGCTGGCGGGCGGCCTTCTGGCGGTCGCCCGCCAGCCCAGCGGGAAACCCAGAATACCCGCGGCGGTCTTTTGACCGCGCAGCGGTATTCTGGCGGTCCCAGCCAGGCCGGCGGCTTCCGCCACCGGCCAGGGTCAGAATGACCCCCTTAGTCACTAGCCTGTTAGTGACAAATTTGGAAAGCAGAGAGAGCATAACCACTTAGGTTCTGGTTAGCAGATCCTCAGTGAGACAGTTAGATATCACACAGGGAACACATACAGGGCACCTACTCATGAGCACTGGGGCCCTGCCTGACAGGGTCCCAGTGACACATAGACTAAAACAACATATTTACAGTGAAATATAGGGGTAGCATGCCAGACAAGATGGTACTTTCCTACAAGTGTCTACTACAGCCGCATCCGCCTACCACCATGACGACTTCCATCAGCTATCGTGGGCAGTTCCTAAAGTCCTATGGAGTAGGTCAGGGAGCCGTCATTTTAAAGGCATACAATGCAATTACACAATATATTTTGATGCGTCTCAAGTATGAAAATGAAATACTGGTGAATATTGAGTGCTGGCCCTGTCTTGTAGGTCAATCATTCCCGTTATCATGTAGGTATGTGGCCCTGCAGATGTGACAACATTATTTTGGGTGTAGTCACTACCCTCTCCCCCATGTGTACTTCTGGATTTGGGGCATTGAATCACAGGCAGATTATGGAGTAATTTGGACATGAGGTTGCTGTCCACACAGAGGTTTTGTACACATATGCAGATAAGCAAGGTACTAACTTTTCACAAATGTGCAATTGTTAGCCCTGCTGTGTGTTGTGCATTATGTTTACAGTGACTCATATGACATGACCCTTTTCATATCTGACATGTATCATGTAATTTGCTAAGGACACATTAAGTGATTGCAGTTTTTTGTTTTTGTCCCACATAGTTACCCTCTGAGGAGAGGGATCAGACACCCTCCTGCCCACCAGCAGACTTGCAGACTATGGAGAACACACGTCATTCAGATCTAACACCTATATATGCAGACAATCATGGACATCTGTTGTCAGTTGGAGCCACATCTGATGCCATCCATAAGCAATCCAAATAGCATACCACCCATAGTACACGTCATGTGAGTGTTGCACTTCCTGGCCACAGGGACCCTCCAAAACACAGTGACCCTATCCCCTGGGATGCCTAAGCCTATGTTCAGTTTGGTGTTGAAAGATGTTCTCTCAGCAATGTTGAAACACCCAGACAAATACATTTGCTTTCTTCAACGTGAGGATTTTACTCATGTGAAACCAGAGTTCTATGGTTTGGCACACTTACCACATGTTGTTGGAGCCATTGATGGTACCCATGTAGCCCTGGTTCCATCCCATTGCAATAAACAATTCTACCAAAACAGGAAAAACTTTAATTCCATCAATGTCTAGAAAGTGTGTTTGTCGGACCTCTACATTTCTAAAATGTGTGCTCGGTACACAGGTTCAGTCCATGATGCCTTTATCATGCGGAACAGCGCAATTCCCCAGATTATAACACAACTGTATCCAGAGAGGGCCTAGCAAGTTGGTAAGTAACATATGTCATGTGTATTTGTATGCTATGTCTGCTGCTAGTGAAACATTGCTCTGCACTGATGGCTGCAAGCATGTCACATTTCCTACCCATAACGTCTCTGGTTGTTGACACCAGTGAGGAACCCAAGTATGACAGGAGAAATCCGCTTCAATGAGGAACATGGAAGAACACGCCATGCAGTGGGTTTTTGGGCTCTCGAAGCCAAGATTCCAGAGCAAGATTCCAGAGCACACACAAATCAGGTGAAGCCTTTATCTATTTGACCACAAAAGTTTGTTAGATCATTGTGGCCTGCTGCATGCTCCACAGCCTTGCCCTGAGGAGAAACACCCCATACATCCCTGGGTGAGCCTCCTAAAATGCCAAGTGAGGATGCAAGTGAAGAGGATGCAGGTGGAGATATGCGGGTAGATCTCATCAATCAGTACTTCACTTGATTATAAGTATGTGATGTTGTGTGATTACTGTGACTGCATGGGGTCCTCTACGGGTCAGGATTTTTGGGGAAGGGTATCTCTGTTACCATGAGACATGGCATCTCATGTTATGCGTCATACAGACCAGGATTTCTGGCTACATCATACTTGAATATGTGCCACTCTTGAGGATCTCCTTTGTTTGGAGCAGTTACATTGCACTTTCAGAGAAACAACAGAAGTTTAAAATGACTTTTGTGTCTCATGTTTGCCTTTGCCTGCACAAACTTGTTTGTATGTCACGTTTTGTTTCCGGGTCTGTTCACCAGGCCATCCTTATGTGGGCATTTCAGAGTTGTGTCATTGCAGGTGGCTGTAGCTGGTCTAACATGTGATGGGGACATGGAATTAATCCAGATACTGTTTGTCACAAATTTGGGTTGTTTGAGTTCCATGTCCAGGCTGTCTGGGCAGTGGGAGGGCAGTTATCTGAGCTGCAGAATAGACCTGTTTGCCCTGGTATGTTGGTCCAATGGTTTCATGTATGTGATGATGTGGCCTTGTAACATATCATCCTGTGCAATCCATCCATTCTCCCTTCACATTGTGTTGATAGTGATCCTGTATGCCCTGCATGAAAATGCCAATGGGTTTCCTCTTTGCAGGCCACAGTGCTTGTGCCATAACACTGGCAAAAGTGTGTAACATACCACAAGATGCCTACCCTCTGTGATAGGATGGGCCTCTGACTAGGGACTGTTGTATTGTCCTCTGTCTGTGTCATGGGGTATGTTAAGTTGGATAACCCTGGTTTTGATATGTGATGAGGGTCAAGTTGGTGACAACATCCACCACTTTGCCTTTACTACAGGACAGGCTCTGACATAGCCCTTTCTTCTGTGACCAGGGGATAGTACTGTGAGATATCTATCCAAAAGCAACAATGTTCACCCATTCTTGGCAATTACAGTCCAGACATATTGGCAGCCTATGGGCTGTACAGTTTAAATAACAATTTGGTATGAGTGACCACTTCTGCTGTTGTATTGCTAGTAAACCTCAGCCTGACACTGCCTGTGACATATACCCCCTTACATTACTATCTTAAGAGTACCTCATTTGCATCACACAAACTTCACATTGTACTTCCCACTGTTTGCCATTGATTATGTGCTAGTTGTGTTTATTCACATGTGCTCTGAACATAAAGGTGGACATTAATTAAAAAAATAGTGAAGGGATCAGTCATGGTAGATGTAATCACTTGAGTAGTTACCCCAACATTTGAAGTCCAAAGTCCAGTGCCCTACTGTCCTGGAAAATGGATAGTGTTTAAAGAACAGTCAATAGAGTGATTATGTGGCACACAAAGAGGCTCCATCAGGAAGAGGTCACTTCCTGGCAATGGTTGAGGCTTCGGCATCTGTACCTCCTGGATGGTTGGGTGGACGTCCCTGCTTGTGGGGGTTCTTAAGCTACAGAGGTAGGGGTGTCTGAGGCAGGTCCTTGCCCTATCAGGGCCTCCCTTCCACTGGCTGCCACAGAAGTTGAAGGGGCAGATGTTACTAGTCCCATTCAAGGGTCTAGGAGGTGTTCATGTCCGTCAGCACCTCTGTTAGGGAGGCCAAGGTGGAATTATCAGCCTCCCACTGTTGCAATATTTCTTGGTGGTAATCCATCTGCAGCTGCTTGATCTCCCTGAGTTCGGTGAGTACCTGGCCCATCACCCATTGGGATTGTTGGTAGGCTCCTAAGAATTGGGTGACCGTGTCCTGGCCGGTCCATCCCCAGCAGCCTCATGCCACTGGCCCACACCATCCATCCTATGTACCCTACCCCCATGTGCCTGCACCCTTGGCACAGTTTGGCCCATACCACTGGGTCCTGGTTCATCATTGTCAGAGGTGTCTGGATGTAACTCAGGTACCTGGACTGGGGGACACAAGATTATTAATTCTGTCCTGGGAACACAGGCTTGGGGGCGACTGGTTGCCTGAGATGCTGATGCAACAAGGCTGGGAAGACTCGATGTGGTCAGGGTGAGGCTGACAGGTCTTGTATGAACAGGTTCCCCAGAAGGGCCAGCACCGTCCTCAACATCCATATGTCCAAGAGTGGTATCCTCACTGAGGACATGATCCATGGGGGGAGCGGCAGTCTTTTGATTAGTGTCTGTGTACCCAGTTGCAGCTAGATCTGTTGAAGTGCGAAACATAATTTTACAGGTTGTACTGTGACATGTACTTCCAACAGTTTACAGTTACATTTGACTAAGGCCATGTACACATTGGCTTTACATTTCCCCTATGTGAGAGCCACACCTGTCATTAACTGTATAGACTTGACATTTGGGAAAGGAGCTTGCTATAGGATGTCCGAGTATCTTGGCACTTGGATGTCAGTTCACAGACTTCTACCTTTCCAGTAGTGCAGTCAAAACAGTGACTGGGCATGATGTAGCTTAGGTCATCTCAAGACCTAGTAGACTGTTGTACAGGCAGACCCAGATTTTTGTTGTTGTATATGTTAGCTGTCATCCTGTGGTCAGTGCATTGTGAATATGTGTTCTGGCACACACATTTAGATGATGCATCTTGGTACCATTGAGTTGTCCTTTATTCATTGGGTACATAGGTTAGACTGTCCTTCCTTTCAACATTATTTTTACCTTTGATTATCTGTTCAATCTAGTTGATTAGGCACATCATAGACTATACCATGATCTGTATGTTGGTCCCTCCCACGTGGGTAACCTGCATTCGTGAATAAACAGACTGCAGCACAATGTCATTGTGGACAGTGTCTTTGGTTATTGAAGTTATAGAGATTGTTCTTCCTGGAAATTACAGTCATCTTACACCAAGTACTACACACAGCATACATAAGTCATCCTCTCAGTTGAGTAGACAGTCATAGCAAGTTGATGTACAAGGATCTTAGGACAGATGCAATGAGTGGGTGTTTTGCATTGAGTAGGCCATGCCTGATGACTTTAGCATTGCTGTTTTTGCCTGTCCTACCTACAGAATAGACAGTTGATGTCCCCATAAACGAGTACATGGCAAAGGCTAAGTAGAGGGAGAATGGTCAAAGTAGCAAAGAACACAGTATTGGCTGAGTGGAGTGACAATACCATTGCCTGCTGATCTTGGCATTGGTGTCTTTGCTGTCCTACCCACACACTAAATTGCTGATATCCGCATAGGTGAGTACATGGCAAAGTCTGAATAGAGGAAGAATGGTACTGGTATCAGAGAACACAGTACTGGCTGAGTGGAGTGACATTACAAGTGCCTGCTGACCTGAGCATTGCAATCTTTGCCTGTTCTAACCACACACTGTACAGGTGATATCCCCATAGGTGAGTACTTGGAAAAGACTGAGTAGAGGGAGAATAGGCCTAGTAGAAGAGAACACAGTATTGGCTGAGTGGAGTGACATAATCAGTGCCTGCTGACCTATCATTGCTGTCATTACCTGTCCCACCCAGACACTTTACAGTGTAAATCCCCTCAAGTGGGTACACTCCAATGTGGAGTTGACAAAGGAGGTAATTTGGATTGGGCTACACTGTCCTGGTATTAGTGATAGTAGAACAGTGCCTGTTTGGAGTTGTGGTTCTGTCAACCCCTGTACTACACCCACAATACAGAGATGTTGTTCTCCCAGGTGGGTGTGATTGGCATGTTGGAGGTCACATTGGCATTTATGGACAGATTGACACTGGACTGTTGAGTGGTGTGACATCGTAGGAGGGGAAAGGTGATCGGTGAGCATGCATGTCAATACATTTTGTTGGACAAATTTTGTTGTTATGACTTACCTGACTTGACTCCCCCAGATATTCCTGCCAAGCCCTCAGGATTCAGAATGGCCAAGACCTTCTCTTCTTATGATGTGAACTGTGGGGGACCACCGCAAGTCTTGTGGAGCGCCAGCTGGCACCTGGTGAACATGGAATGGACCTTCCCCCTGAGGTCATTCCACCTATTCCTGAAGGTGTCCTTTGAGGGTGGGTAGCAGGCTAAAGAATTCACTCTGATGACTATCCTTTGCCACATTTCCATTTTCCAAGCGATAGCAGTCTGCTGGACTTGGGCTCCAATAGATGTGGCTCTACTCTAATGATTTCATCAACCATGACTATCAACTCGTCATCAGTGTAACAGGGATGTTTTTGTGGTGGCAGGGTGGTGGTAAAGAAGTGATGAAAAAATAAATTGTAGATGCTGTGTGATGAGGGGTGACTGAGTAAATATTGTGAAAGGGTGAAAATATATGTGTTGGGGGTGTTGTAAGGATGTGTGATATATGCTTTGTGAGAGATGGTGAGGTGCCTAATCTATGGTTTGGTTGCTCTGGCCTCTGTGTTTGGCATGGGAGATGCAAAGCATTGTGGTGTGTGGAGGGGTGTGTTTTATAGTATGGTTGGTAGGTGTATCGAGTGTATGTATGTGTGTCAGCTGTGTTGCTTTCAAATCTATCCAATGTGGTGTGGTGTATTACTGTGGGACCACTGACATCCATTGGAAGCCTGCCATGGCAAGACCGCCGTGCCGATTTTTAAGTTGCAATAGTTTTGGTGATTGGTTGACGGGCTGCCAGTGCTGGTGATGGGACCACCTCTTTCCAACCCTCCAGGGTTCTGGTTGTGTTGGTATTTTGGCTGTCTTTTGTCGGGCCTGGCTGTGTAACTAGTAATATGGCAGTCTGTATGACCGCCAACATGGCGGTCTTTTGGCGGCTGTCTCCACGGCGGACTGGCAGTCAGACCGCCAAACTCGTAATGAGGCCCTCAGTCTGAAAGTAAACTTTAATAGAGGCCTCCTGCTCACTGTAGCCAAACAGGGCTCCATTGTGGTCGGCCTCAAATTTTGACTTTGCCCTGGTCCTGTGCGCTTTTGTTTTTTAAGCACTAGAAAACATTTATTCTTTCAAAAAACATATTTCAGGTTCCCTTTACTGGATTTTTTATAAATTGAAGTTGGATATTTATTGTGTTTTGCAGTTTTACTTATTTACTGTTTTGTGAATGTTAAATGCTTTACACACCGGTCTCCTAAGTTAAGCCTAAGAGTACATTGTCAAGCTACCAAGGGTTCAGCTGGGATTAATTTATTGAGACTCTGAATGGACCGAGTAGGGGTTTGTGGCGTATTGCTAAGTGTAGGTATTTATCTGTCTTTACCAGTAATCAACTTTCCTACCAAAGATTCTTAGCAAGGTGCCAAAATTCACATCCTGACAAATGTATGAAAGTGGGAATCCATCAAAGGAAGCTAATGTCCTGTACCTGCTGGCCTAGTCCCTTCCAAGTGCTTCCCGAATACATAGTTGGATGTTGAAGTTCCAGCCTAGGCACATCTTTCTCATGATTGATAAGAAGAGGACATTTTGTTGTTGTCACATGTGGTGATACATGCCAATGACAATAGCTCAATTTATGTATAAGATCCAAAGTTGACTGTATGTTCATCCATCTAATTTAGACATTACATCTTACAGCTGTTTTTCAATGTTGCCCATACCAGAAAAAACTGCCACTATGGGGCATTAAAAAGGGCACAATGCCCCGCTTGCCAATGGAAGCTATCTTCTATTGCAGCGGGGGCATCCTTTTTTCTATCTTCAAAAGAAAATCCCACTTTGGAATATTATTTTTGAATACAAAACTGTGTAACTTTGCTGTATGGATCAGTCATGTTGACAGAGCCAAACACCAAACTTAAAATGCACTGAGAGAAGCTACCATGATGGTAGTTCCTGCCAATGCTAGATATACCTGCTGGGCAATTGGACATTTCTAAAAGGAGAGGGGCCATGCAGGCCCTTTCCAGGTTATATATGCTCTGGGGACCACCACCTCCCTGGGGCTGACAGGTGAAGGACAAAAGAGGGGGCCACGCGATCCCCCTCTTGGAGCCATTTCTGACCCTGGGGAATGCCACCTGCCAGGATCAGATCCTACTATCTCCCGAGGTGCCCACTCTTGAGAAATATCTGTTTTCTTTTGCTTTGCAGGAGCTGTGAGAGCTCCCACCAACCAAAAGACAGCACTCTACTTGCAGCAAGCCGGAGCTGTCAAAATGCTCCTGCTTTCTGGAAGCAGAGTTTTCATTTCTCTACCTCCCCACAGACACGCAGGTAGGGAAAGGATGAAAGTATTGCTCCTGCACACAGGGAGGTGCATTTGTATACAGGAGCAATGCCGGCTCCGACAGGAGGCAGGGAGCCAGCTGGGACTGCTGGGGCTTCCCCCCACGATCCCTGACGAATTAAAATGTAATGGATCTTGCCTTTAGTGCTTACCTTACATAAATACACTGGGAAGGATTAATTGTGATACAATGCTCATTTCACAGAAAGTAGACCTCAATGGGAAGTACTTACAGATATAAACAAAGCATGTGCCCAAGTTAAAACTTCACTTCTGTGATGTACTAATCATACTAATTTCTTGTGCATGGTCAAGGCAAAGCAAGTGTTTTTTACCTTGAAAACTTGTAAACCTTACTGGAGGTGATTGTATACTTGCTCATTTTGCATGCAATATCTCATGTAGTGACTGTCATGAGTGGGTTTATTCTTGTCATCTTCTGCTGAGACCAGAGATTATGCTATCCCTGTTAAAAACTACAAGTATATAAAATGACCTAGAAGCCACAACCTTTTTGCCCCCGCCCTTTACATTACTGGCAACTTCTTCCCCCCATTTTCCAAGGAAGATGGACAGCTTATTAAAAGGACCCCCAAAGTGCATTTCCCAATGATTTTGGAGGCATGTTGTAGATGCACAGGAATATGATCACATCTCCACATCTCCACCAAACAAAGAAGCACTTCATGAGTGATGTGGGGTAGGCCCTGTGGTCAATTTTTGCTGTGCACAGCGTGTGGTTGGGTGATTAAAGAGGGTAGTGTATATATATATATATATATATATATTTATATATATATATATATATACAGATAGATAGATAGATAGATAGATAGATAGATAGATAGATAGATAGATAGATAGATAGATTAATGGAAACAAACAATTATTTATGGATAGAAATAAATATTATTTTAATTTAAAATATTTAATCACATATTTTCATGTAACAATATATTCAACTTAATTTTGTTAAATAAATACATATAAACATATGACTTTAAGTATCTGTTTTTATAAATAGTAAAACAATTGTAATTTAATGTATTTAAGTTAATTGTATTTATTTCTACATTTAGGGCCACATGTTTGAAGGATTGAATTAGTGATTTCCTAATTACGATTTCCTGAAAATTTCCATTAGGAAATCACTAATTCAAATGTATGAAACTCTTTTGAGTAACATGTGTGATACTCAGTGGGTCGCAAATCAACCTACCTCATCAATATTGATGAGGTAGGTCTTGCTTTGCGACCCATTGGGAATCGCTAAAATCACAGGGATGGTGGCCTGTCGGAGTCAGCAGACCACGATGTCTGAGATTACTTTCAAATAAAGTATTTTTCTTTCTATATATGCAGCCCACTTTCCATAAAGTAAAATTGAGTGAGTTTGAAAAAGGGATGGAAAAGTTTTCTTGTCATTTTTTAAGAGTGAGCAGTGGTCTGTGTCTGTGGGACCACTGCCTGCTCTTAAAAATGCGTTTACAAACATTCACAAAGCTGAAGGGGTCCCTTGTGGACCCCTTCCCATTTGCGAATAGGATAGCACCAATTTGAAATTGGTGATAAACTGCAAATTTTCTGTGACCGCTATTCAACCACAAAACATTCAGACATATGACTGCGATTCTGTATTAGGAAGGGATGACCTAAACACTCCCCTTCCTAATACCGAATCACAAAGCCAAATTGCAAATTGGTAACAGAATTGCACTTTGGCCTTGTCACGTTCAAAAATGCATTTTAGTGGTCATGTTTGTGCCAATTCTGCAGATCAGACCGTTTTGCAACTTCTAAAAAGCTTTGTACACTTAGCCCTTAGAATAAAAATATTAAATAATCTTACATCAATATGTAACATAAAAACGCTTACCATTTTTGTTTTAACAAACTTTGTACAATTTCAATATACCTTAGTATAGACATTCTACCCCCACCACCGAGATTTCCACCTATTTGTGAAAAGTTGATAATAGTAACTACGCACTTGTAAATTACGCTCACCCCTAAATTAATTGGCTATGACCATGTACGTTTACACTAGTTCTAGATGGGGAGCACCTCAAGCTCCTTTTGAATAAGCCATTCAAAATGTCTGCCAGACTTTAAGCCTCTCGGTCGACTTCGGCGACATTCCCTCAATGCTGTGTGTGTCCTGCCTGAAGTGGCATTCAGACTCCGGGTTCCAGCATCAGAAGGTGGCGGTCACTCCACAATGCACTTTTTCCAAACCAGGGGCTTCAGTTCTTCAGTGTTTCGCATATAAAAGTGATGCTCTAGTCACAGCGCGTTA
Organism: Pleurodeles waltl; assembly: GCF_031143425.1. NCBI lineage: Eukaryota > Metazoa > Chordata > Amphibia > Caudata > Salamandridae > Pleurodeles > Pleurodeles waltl. Next base: position 1,517,616,509 of record NC_090444.1, on the reverse strand, counting down.
TTTCACATTTCTGACAGGAACTTCTTGGGTGAAGCAGCAAACGTCTGCTGTTCTTCAATTCCATGGCAATGTGTAAGACAATCAAGGCCAAGCGCTTCATATAACTAATAAGACTTTAATTATTAAAAGGTTTATTTCTCTTTTAGAGCAATTTTAAACAGTTTAACAGGCTTTTTTCATCATTTAACTCAAATCTCTCTAACATACGGATATACATTATTAATATTGATACTAGCTTTGGGATTATTTCTCCTGGTAACTGTTCTAACATCCTTTGTCGTGTTCATGAACTAATGTTAATTTCTCTTTACAATGCAATGTCTCTCAGTCATGTTATTACTTGGGCAAACTCTCAAAGCAGAAGGATAAAGAATAATCTATTCCCTCCTCCTACAAGCTCATTGCTCGTTCCAAATTAACACTCCGATTTTGCTTCTAAATCTTTGTCGATCCTAATGGAAGGTGTAAGCAAAAAATGAACAGGATGACTTTATAATCTGGCGCTATCCAAAAAAAACTTTTTACTTCAATTGAGTATTATAACAAAAATACTCAGAATTGCTGCCCAAGTCACCTTCACTTTCACTTTAGACGACGTAATAGAGGAAATCAGAGCTTTGGAACATTTTTAGGTGAAAACCAATGCATCTCTGTTAAGAATTGAGGAGAAATTATTCCCTCACAATCGATGAATAGCTGGAATGGAGCAAAGGATTATCGATTTCGAACACTCCATTCCAAATGTAGCCATACTTAAAAAAACACATTGACCTTCTCAAATAGGCCACTAAGGATTTGGGAAAACAGTAACAGAAGGAATAACCTGCGCTTATATGGGATTCTGGAGAACTCAGAATGAACAAACATGATCTCTTTTTGCAATGGACTCTACCTTCCATTGTTCGATTGCATGACCAAAACCGGCTTAATATCCAAAGAGCACATGTCTGGGTCCAAAGCCATCTGCAAATGATAAGAGTATCAGGCCAAGAGGCATCATTATCCTATTCCTTCAACATACAGATTTAATGCACATTCTCACTGCAGCTAAGCATGCAAAATCTCTACAATGGTCTAGATATAAGGTCTTCTATTTTCTAGATGTTTCTAATGCAACAGCTTCCAGGCGAAAGTGCTTCCTTGAATTTCGGCCACAACTCAAATCTCTGAACATATGATAAAGTTTAGCCCATCAATGTATTTTCAAATGTAAATTAAAAATCTTATACCTTTGAAGTTCCAGCTAAACTATGTTACTTTCTTCAACAGCAGTGCCATGTGGATTTGGAACTTGAAGCTTCATTTTTACTTTTATTGTATTAGTCTCACTTTTTACCCTATATAACATCTTTTCTTCTTCATAATATATAATATTTGCTCCACACAAACATTATGTTTTAACCTATTGTTTCTTATGTCTCTCCCAGTGTGAGAAAACAGGGCTGATTGCAGAGCCCCCCTAACTTTCTGCCCCCATTTCCCACTTTATGTTGGTGTTTTCCTGACTCTGATGGTGCCCTGGGTACTGCTAACCAGTCCCAGGGCCTGTGCTCTGTGTAAAATCAATATGCAAATTAGGCTAATTATAATTGGCTAAGTTAACCTACCTATAAGTCCCTAGTATATGGTAGGGCATGTAGGTTTAGGGACCACAGCATAGGTGGTGCACCCATAGGTGCACTGCTGAGGTGCCCAGTGTCATTTTAAAGGCAGGCCTGCCTTGCTGGCTGCTTTTAAATTAAAGTTATATGCAAATTCGACTTTGGAATTAAAAGTACTTCCAAAGTCTTAAACTACCTTATTTTTACATATAAGTCACCCCTAAGGTGTGCCCTATGTGCCCCTAGCGCTGGGTGCCATGTAACTATAAGCAGGGACTTTATAAAAAATAGATTTATAAACCCTGGTGAGGTAAAAACAGCCAAATTCGTTTTTCCCTCATTGAAGTAAATGGCCTTCATAGGCTAGAATGGGGAGACTTTATTTTAAATTTTAAAGTCTCCTTAAATGTTGCATACCAAGAATTTGGTATCAAATTAATGGTTGTGATAAATCCCACAACTTCCAGTTGTGGGATTTAATATAACTTGTTCAGGTAAAAAGTTTTAGACTTTACCTAAAAAGTTGCCAATTTCAGCCCTGCATTGTTTTTGCTGCTGTGCTCTGATTGGCCAGCCTGCAGCAGCTTAGCCAAGCTGCCTTGATGAGGTGTGAAGTGGCCTGGCTTCACACAAAGGAATGTGCTTGTGGGAGAGAATCTCCCCTCAGCAGATGGTGAGGCAAGAAGGGGGAGGGCTGCCAAACTGGTCTTCAAAGGCAGAGAAAGACATTTGGAGCAACCAGCAACACCCCCACATCCTGCAACCCCAGACAACTAGGTACCCCCTTGATTAGATTAGGAGAGGGCAGGAGAGGGGTGTGTTTATGATTTTTAGACACACCAGTGGGTGGGCTCAGCCAGATGTAACCTCCAAAAATCAGATTCAGCCATGTTGGATTTTTAGAGAATGTTGCCTTCTGGGATGGATTTTTGCCACACTTCCCTAGAAGTGGTCATCACAGGGGGACGACCCTGTACCTGATTGGAGAACCAGGACCCCCCTGCTTTTCACCCAGGAGCAAGGATAAAACTGGCAGACCTGCACCCACACCTCAGATCCCCACCAGATTTCAACAAGAAAAGAACTAAAGGAGAAGAAGGACTGCCCTGCTGGACCCCTGGCCTGCACCTGGAACCTGCACTCAGAAGGACTGCACCAGCTGCACACTTGGGCTTCACCACAAGAAGGACTTTGCCTGGCTTCAACTGGTTCAAGGAGGGACTCCCTGTTTGCTACAGGTGAAAAATTGCTAACCAGAGTCCCCTGCACCAACTCCTGAAGAAAGCGACCAGCTGACCACTGCCCAGTGGCCAAAAAGGAGTTTGCGCCAGGTGCATTCTGGGAGTTGTAGTCCGCACCCCCCAAGGACCATCTCAGAACTTCTGGACCCTTGGGGTGAGCTGTGGACCCCAAAAGAACCTTAAAAGAACATCTGGGTGAAGCCCCAGAAGTTTGGAGAAGATTTGAGAATTTTTGTAAAAAAGCTCCATAGAGGGACCGACCCGCCGCGGAAATTCTAGCCGGCTTGCGTCAACCGCGACCCGGCCTGATTTGGTGGTTCATCCCGGTAAAGAAAAATCTCAGAAAAAGAGACTAAGTCCGAAGGTAAAAAGTTGACCGGGACCTCCCAGCCATCGTATCCGAGAAGGGCTCCATGGACGTCGGATCAAGATCCAGGTTTACCCCGGTCGAAAGATTTTCACCTCGAAAAAACGACTAAGTCCGAAGGTAAAAATCTCCACCGAGGAATCCAGCATCGCGTATCCGGAGAAGGGCTCCAGGAGGTCGGATAGGACTGGCAGGTTCGTCCTGCTGAAGAAAATCTTCAAAATAAAGACTAAGTCAGAAGGTAACTTTTTAACCGAGGCCTCCCGCGACCTGTAGCCGAGCAGGGCTCCATCGCGGTCAGCCTGAAAGTTTGACTTTGCCCCGGTCGAGGTGCAACCAGATGACCCGATTGGCGCTTTTTGTTTCTAAGCGCTAGAAAAATAATAATTCTTTAAAAATTCATATCTCCGGTTCCCTTTATCCGATTTTATTCGTTTTGGTGTCATTTTAAAGATAAAAATATAAACCATTTTTATAAATTGGTTTTGGATTTTTAAACTGTTTCCTGTGTTTTATTTAATTACTGTTTTGTGATATTTGAATGCTTTCCAACTGTCTCCTAAATTAAGCCTTGACACTCGTTGCCAAGCTACCAAGGGTTGAGCTGGGGTTAATTTACTGAGACCTAACTGGACCTAAGTGGAGGTTAGTGGCTTGTTGCTAGGTGTAGGTACCTACCTGCCCTTACCAATAACCCATTTTCCAACACCCAGCATCTACCGATTGCAGATCCTGTATCTTCCATGTCAATCACACTTTCCTGTTGTCTGTCGATCTACGCATACCCCTACCTTTGTTATTCCTGGGAAGTCCACTAGCATGATATGTTCCCCTTGTTCCTTTATTTATTTATTATCCATTTCATGTCATTAATACTGTTGCCTAAACTCATGTTTAGTATTAAACTGTATAATATGTCTATAGTCTTATCATTTACTAATATTCTATGTTCTTGTTTGCCGGGGTTGATTCAGTCCCATCCTTTTTGGCTCTCCACACTCTCTGAATCCTTTGGGATATATCTAACGGTTTATTCTGCAACTGTGGTTTTATTCCTCTGTGTTGCCTTCTTTCCTAATATGTTTATCAAAGGCTTTTTACCTCTCTCTCCTCCCTTTAGCTATCTTTGTAATGTATTTTAATGAAGTCTCTAAATACCTATAATGTATATTGATGATTTCATCTGACATGCCATTGAAAATGACTATTTGGAATGTTAAAGGCTTGAAAGGTCCAGTTAAATGCCAACGAGTACTCTCCCATCTTTCTAATCTACGTTGCCATCTTGCGCTTCTTCAAGAAACTCATATCATAAATTCAGATGTACATACACTCATACAACAATGGGTAGAAGAAATATACCTTCCCCCTGTCAGTTCAAGATAAAACTGGAGTAGCAATGCTTTGCCATAAATGATTAAGGCCCTCATTACGAGTTAGGAGGTCTTCAGGCAAGACCGCCATTGAAAAATCCCGCCACCATGCCGCCAGTGTTGGCAGTACAGTGTCCATCATATTACGAGTCACAATCACCAAGCCGACGAAACACAGCCAGAAATCCAACACCACCAGTGCCACTGAAGGCGAAAGAGCGACTGTCTGCCCGCCGGGCTCGCCACGCCGACACCATTCTGGCCACCATACTATGAGTTACATTTCAGCACAGCAGAACATGTACGGGCTAGAAAATCAATGCCAATAGAAGGCAACACCAGATTGGACAGTTTGAATACCCCACACCTGAAACACACACACTACACACACCTGTTCACTGCACCATAATACATATCCCCTCATATCCCCCAAACCCTTGTGAATACTACCACGACCCAGAGACACACGTCCCACTACACATTGAGCATTGATTTCACACGGTGCACACACCCCCACAACACATCACGCCACAAGGACCCACGCTTAACCAACAATGAGTTGTGGGTCATGGTGGATGAGATTGTCAGTGTAGAGCCATAACTGATGAGAGCACAAGTCCAGCAAACATCTGTGGCCAGGAAAACAGAGCTATGGCAGAGGAAAGCAGTCAGCAGCTACGTACGCACAAGGGAGGACATTAGAAAGAGGTGGAACGACCTCAGGGGGTAGGTCTGTTCCATGGCGTCTAGGCACAACATCGCCCTCAACAAGACTGGAGGTGGACCTCCACTCCTTGACTTGACATCCTGGGAGGAGAAGGTCTTGGACATCATGTATCCTAAGGACCTGATTGGAATCATCGGAGGGATTGACTCTGGTAAGGAAGCAACACCACCCCCTGAGCACTAACCATTCCACTCCTGCATGCATGCCACCCAAGCAGCCACCACTTCCCATTCTATCACAAACCACAGGTGTGCAACCCCCACTATCACCCCAACTTCCCACTCTGCATGCCACCCCACACCACCCCTTCCCACCATCCACACACCCACCCCGCAAAATGCACGCTAAACCTTCACTACCTATGGCAATTACAGCAATGTCAAACAGCAAACCCATGACTACATATGATAAGACAAGCATTGCCATCCCTGGGTAACAAAGCCACCCACTGCAAGCAGCACACCATGACACTACAATGACATATCCACATACTCACCCTTTCCATCCACAGCTAACCCTGCTACTGACACCCAGCAAAGGATGCCAGGGTCAGACAGCCCTCCCCAGGATGAAGGCTCTAGTGGAAGTCTGGAGGATTATGTATTGCCAGGGCCATCTGGGGTGACTAGCCAGTCCAGCCCTAGCAGCCCCAACCTGGACACCCCAGACTCACCCTCCCGTGTGGCTACAACAACTCAGCCAGCCCCTCCTCCCCAAACCTGTGCCTTAGGGACCACTCAATTAGAGGTGTGCCCTACAGTACAAGGACATGAGTCAAGGGCACCCACCCCAGACAATGAAGGCCTTGTTGCTACTGGGAGTGGGCACACGGTGCCAGGGGCATAGGCACAGGGGGCCAGGGCTAGTGGGAGGGTATCTGTGGTCCAAGGGAGGGGGCAACAACAACATTGGGCTGGCCAGGAGGCCCTCACCCAAGTTCTGGGTGCATACCGCCAAACCCAGGACACCATGGTCCAGATCCTCACTAAACTGCAGGAGACCCTGAGGCTTCAGAGGGAGAACCATCAGGAGGCCATGCAGCAGTAGCAGACCCACAATGCTACCTTGGCCTCCATAGCAGGGGTGCTGATGGAATTTACCACCATCCTGCGTCAGTCCACCTCCCACCAGCGGCCCATACCATTAGCCAGATCACATCTGAGACCTCCACGGAATGGAGGCCCTGCCACAGGACACACAGGACAACAGCACCCCTTCCCCTGTAGCTGAGGAGCCCTCACGCAAGCGAGGACGTCCAACCAGACATCCAGCCTCCACTGATGCCAAGACCAATACCACGGCTAGGAAGTGAGCCACTTCTGGACATAGCCCCTTGTGTGTCACACCCTGTTGACTGTCCACTATCATAACTCCCTTTTCACATGGCCATCATATGGGACTTCGACTCCCCAAAGCTGGGCTAAGTACTCTGATTATCCCACTCGCCATGACCCCACTCATCAGCCCTTGCACTTGTATTATTAAAATAAACACCTTTGAGCACAGTTTCTGCCTACGTCTTTAACTACCATGAGTACTAAATACACAGCCATGACATGTACAACAGGCAGACCATTGTCCTACCAATGTAGACCATTGTCCTACCATCTGTGGCACATATAATAGCACCACATCTAAAGTAATGGGTTCACCCAATGCCCACATTGAACACACAACCCTGGTAGAAGCCATGCAAACGGCAGACATTGCTACTGGTTACATAGCATGGCTTTTGCACATACTTCTATGTCAGTGTGAGTATCAGTCCTGCTCTGGAATCAGCTGCATCCTCATCATCCTCCTCCTTATCACTCCCCATGTCCCCTTTGTCAGCCACTGGCACAGCTGCACCCTCCTCAGCATCCAACAACAGGATATGACATCTGAGAGCCAAATTGTGTAACATGCACCACGCTCCAATGATCTGGCACACGTTTGCTGGTCTGTGCAGTTGGGCCCATCCAATAAGGTACAGGCACCAGAATCTGGCTTCCAGCACTCCAAAGGTACTTTTGATGATCCGTCAGGTCCTGCCATGGGCCTCACTGAAATGGTTTTCTGCTGCTGTAGTCGGATGCCTGAGAGGTGTCAATAGCCATGGCCGGTTGGAACAACCAGAGTCACCTGTGTGCACAGAGGTAATAGGCATATTGAAATCTGTAGGTAAATCTGGAAGGTGGTGTAGAGTGTTCAGAATACAGAGGCACACATATGACACGTTACATACCGATGAGCCAGGTACAATTCCTTTGCAGTGGTGCTATCAGGTGTGGGATGCTGCTGTTACACAGAATTTAGGCATCATGCACTGAACCTGAGGACCGGGCAGTCAGTTGTGTGATGTAGAGGTCTGTGAGACATCCCACATGAACACTAGTTGAGTAGAAGTTTTTACGGCTCCTAAACACCTGTTCGCGACTCCTGGGTGGCACCAGAGCAATGTGGGTCCCATCAATAGCCCCGATCACATGTGGCACATGTGCTACAACGTAAAAGGCTGCTATCACAGTGGGGAGATGGTCACGTTGGGGGAACCTGATATAGCTGCATATATGTTTGAGTAGGGCACATAGGACGTTCTTCAAGACGTGGTTGAACATGGGCTGGGACATTCCGGCAGCCCAGCCCACTGTCATTTGGAAGGACCCTTAGGCAAGAAAGTGGAGGATTGCCAACACCTGTACTGTGGGTGTGATGGTACTGGGATGACGAAGACCAGGCTGCAGATCAGGCTCCAACAGCCTCACAAGCTCCATGATGGTCTGATGGTTTAGCCGATATCTGCTCTTCAAAGGTGGCAAGATAGACCAGGGGCCTGTAGACAGGAGCATTCCTCACCATCATTCTTCCACTGTACCTGGGAATAAGAGGGAGTAGCAATCTTTATGTGCATAAAGGACTGTGTGGACACAGTGGAGCTGTGCACAGGTCACTGTAAAACATCCATGACGCACCTCATAAACCCCCATTATAGACATTGTAGAAGTAAAATGGCAGCCGCCTGTCCTGCATGCATAGGACAGATGGAAGTGAGCGAATCCCGCCAGCGTAAGACGTCTTGGCGGTAGGCAGTCGCAACCGTTGTGCAACTCCTTATTGGTTAACATGGGAGACCTGAGCCAATAGCGATAATCGCGGCGGCCGTGACCGCCATTTCATGTACTCAGGTTCACTTGACTCCTGGCACTCGTACTGAGAAGACCTCTACTGCATGTGCTGCTGTGTTCTGCCACTGGTAGCCAATATGCCATGTGCTGCAGGGGATAGGGTCACAGCCTTCTCACAGGAAGAACTAGAGAAGCTTGTGGAGGGTGTCCTACCCCTATATGCCCAGTTGTTTGGGGTACCAGGGCAGCAGGTGAGTCACTATGATTGTACTGTTTGTGAGTGGTATGAATGTGGATGGGGCCTTGGGATGAGGATAAGTGACTTGTGGAAGGACCTTGCTGAGGGCTGTGGGGACAACTGGAATGTTGAAATGTGCATATCTTCAGGAGATGTATTATGTCCAATGCAGTCCCTGAGATGCCACGCTACATGACTGTCTTCTTTTCTCCGTGTCATCCATGCAGGTGAGCGCCAATCAGAAGAAGTAGATTTTGCATGCCATCGCCAAGCAAATGCAGACCCTGGGGTCCATGCCTGGTAGAGACCCCACTGCAGGAAGCAGTGGGAGGACCTGAGACGCTGGGCAAGGAAGACCAGTGAGGCCCAGCTGGCGACATCCTCCCAACGAGGGAGGGGTGCGTGTCGGACCCTGACCCCCCTTATGCCCTGCATTTTGGTGGTGGCGTACCCTGAAGTGTATGGACGCTTGAGGGCAGCACAGCAGCGGCAAGGGGGTGAGTTCATATTCGTTCTTAGGTTATGTGGTGAGTAATAGGTGCAGCATGTGCAGTGTGTGAAGGCTGTGGAATGTGCTAGGTAGTTACTGTTGGACTAGGCTTGGGACACATGGAGGTCAGATGTGCAACATCCATTTGTTAAAATGCCGTGCAGAATGTGAGTTGAGGTTAACTTAACTGCTAAGTAGTATCGATGACATGGCAACGGTGTAGTAGATGAGCAGGGTATTTGATGTGGACAGTGTTCCTGCTTCTGAAGTTCACACACATTGTACTCCCAACTATCCAAACAGTGTTGCTGGGCCATATCCCTATCTGCTGTCTGCTGGCATGTGGTGTATGTGTAGTCTGCAAAGTCTGAGCTTTCACATCATACAACTATAAGTGCATGGGTTGTGTGGCTGTGCAAGAATGCCTACAAACGCCCATAGAGTATTTAGTTTTGGTCTTGTGATCATCAAGAGCCATGACACAATGGGCTGGTACAGCCATGTGTTGAGGGTATGGCTTTCATCCTGTACAGGATTGAATGTGTGTCAGCATGAGTGAAAGTTATTTGCATTACTGAAGTGGCAGGCTTGGGCTGTTATTGGAGTGGCATGTGTGAGTGAAGGCATGGCATATAATGACATAGCATTAGAGTATGTTTTAGTGACTTGGGTGTGGCTGTTGTGCTGGCATTGACCAACTGCTCCCTGTCTCTTGTTCGCCCACCATGTCTCTCACTGTACCACCCTCTCTCCCTGTCCTCCTCTGTCTTTGTGTGCATCAGCACCTGTGAGTGGGGAAGCTGCATCCCACGGGACCCAGGAGGCTGATACCAGCGGAGCCGAAAGGACCAGTGGGACAGAGGGCGAGTGGTGCACCACAGGGGAGACAGGAACATCTACACCATCATCAGATTCTTCCTCCGATGGCGACTCCCTGGTGGTGGTGGTGGTTCCTTCAGCCCTATGCCTTCACCAGCCTTGTCCGCCACCCCCCTCACCAGCACTGCCATCCCTGTAGCTCCCACCCAGTTCACCGGGCCCGCTCACCCAAGAGGATGGGCATCTCCTTCACCGCAGGCACCTCTACCCCTGCCCCAGTCAGTCTTGCTGCCCTCAAACAGGAGGCTATTGACCTCCTGAGGTTGGGCAGACAACCATTGTGATGCAATAGTCAAATACATTCCTGGAAGGCATTCACGGTGCCCTGTCTGCCCGTCAGAGATCGTTTCAGGCTCTGGCCTCCTCATTAACAGCAGCCAGTGTTCCTTCTTCTTCCATCCCCCCTCCACCTACCTGTTCCTGCTCCCACATCCCTCTCCCATTTCCCATCTAAAGCACACTTTCATTCCAGTATGCATCTCCTCCAACAGACCCAGAGCGCAAGGACAATCACATGCACCACACATCCACTCTGTACACTGACTCCCCCACCTCCTCCCCCTGTGAGAAATAACCTCTTTCTAGCATGCTACTCCCACTTTTGGCCTGTTTGTGTGTGTATTTCAGTGTGTTTTTACTGTGTCACTGGGATCCTGTTAGCCAGGACCCCAGTGCTCATAGATAAAAACCTATATGTCACTGTGTTTTGCCTGTCTCACTGGGATCCTGCTAGCCAGGACCCCAGTGCTCATAGTTTGTGGCTGAATGTGTGTGTTGTCAGTAGTGCTTAACTGTGTCCCTGAGGCACTGCTTACCAGAACCTCAGTGCTTATGCTCTCTCTGCTTTTAAATTTGTCACTATAGGCTAGTGACTTCATTTACCAATTTCAATTGGCACACTGGACCCCCTTGTAAGTCCCTAGTATATGGTACCTGGGTACCCAGGGCATTGGGGTTCCAGGAGATCCTTATGGGCTGCAGCATTTCTTTTGCCACCCATATCATTTCCTATTGTTTGCACTATCCTAGGTCTAGTTACTTACCTTATTTTTTTTTGTGTTGTCACTTTTTATTGCATTTAACAGCAGATAACATGCCAAGTAAATACAATATGACATAACACAGCCTTACAGGGCAAAATAAATAGTCCACATGAATAAGGCTAGAGAACAGCAGTTCGTGAATAACATGATCTAGAGGAAACGCATGAGTGTAGCCTGAGATACAGCTGTAGGAACATGGCACGTACATCAATATTTGTGGGACCAAACAGTATTGGGGGGAAAAGATAGAGGGAAGTCAGGAGAGACTAATAATGAATGGTAGCAATAATAGTGATAACAGTAACAATGATAATAATGATAATAATAATAATAATAATAATGGTGGCGACCAGCAATAGGTAACAGATCTAGCAATACTAATCAATACTAAGGGGGGGAGGAAATGGGAAGTGGAGGGAGGGGGAGGGGATGCGAACCTTTCAGGTATCTGCTGACAAGGGGGGGGAGGGGTAGAGGAGATCAACTGTCGGGTTAGGACAATATTCCGAAGTGTATCTGCCACGTGTGAATCCTACGTCTCTGTGTATCGTCTTCTCCCTCGTTTATGATTGAGATGAATAAATAAACATGCATTTGTCGCAGGCGGAATCCTTCTAATAGCGGGGGCTATCTGAGATTGCATGAGTGGGGATAATGGAAGCTGCTCCATGATAGCCGGGTAATTCAGTAGCAAGGGATGCGGTGGCAAGGGTGGCACGAGAGTAGAATGTCCAGGTCTTATAGGGTTAGTCAAGGGGTGGAAAGAGAGGAAAGAAGGAGAGAAGAAGAGAGGAAAAGAAAAAGAGAAGGAAAAGAAAGTGAGGGCTGGGAGAACGGAAGAAGAGGGATCTGGAGTCGAAGAAAGGAGAAAGAAGAGGAAGAAGAGGGCATCAAGGAAGAAATAAATAGACGAGAGGGGAGGGATAGAGAAGAAGTGAGGGGGGTGAGAGAAACCAATCGACCAAGTTCAATGGTCCCAAGGCTAGGGAAACAAAAAAAGGAGGGGAGGTTTGGGATGATAGAAGGGTGGGGGGGTGTGGGTGGGAAGAGGGGGAAGGGAAAGAAGGGAGGGGTAGCAGGGGAAAGAAAAGGAGAGTAGGAGGTACTTGAAGTCATCTGGGGAGCAACAGTGGTGACAATGATGTCGATTAGACATCAGGAAGGAAGGGAGCCCATATCCGAGCAAAGATGGCAGCCTGATCTTGAAGGTTGTAAATGACTCTCTCATGTGTGGTTATGTTAATCATAGCCACAATCCATTCCTCGGGCCTAGGGGAGTCAAAGATCTCCAGTGTCGTAGAATACATATTTTCGCAGTTGCCAAGGCTGTATGCAAGAATCTTTTTTGCTGTTGTGATAAAGCCGGGAGAGAGGTCATGTCATGCAGCATGAGCAATGAAGGGGGTTGGAAGTAGCATGGAGTCCGCCAGGGCATGCTCCACCACCTTCCATAGAGGCTGCACCGACGGGCAGCTGCTGAGTACATGAAGTAAATCACAGCGCGGCTCCGCGCAGCGCCAGTACGACGCCTGCAGAAGGAGGCCGGTCTTATGTAGCTTCACTGGGTTCCAGTACCAATCGTGGAGTATCTTGAAGAGGCAGAACTTTAGGCGAGCCTCGCGAGTCCCTCTGTCCAGCACTTCCACCGTGTCTGCCCAGTCCTCCTCTTCAAAAGTCAGCTGGAGGCGGGTTTGCCACTGCAGGCGCAGCTTATCCAAGACCAGTCAAGAGAATAGATGGCTAATAAGGACTTCGTACAGGCCAGCCAAAACGCCCTTATGTTTCCCCCATGTCTTCAGGTAGGCTATTATGGGTGATGGTTGTAGTCCCCGATGAATAATGTCAGGATTTTGATGCATATAATGCTGGAGTTGTAAGTATTTCCACTTCTGCGTAGGGTGGAGACGGAATTCCTCTCTCAGACAAGGTTTGAGCCAGTTGGTCTCCAATACCTGATCTAGGCTAGTTATACCGGCATCTCTCCAATGCGGCCAGTTCAGGGCTATAACCCCCATGCGTATAGTATCATTGTGCCACAGGGGAGCCTGGGCGTGGAGGGAGGGGTGGACCCCAAGAGGCGGTGGGCCCTCTGCCATGCTATACCCGTCGCCTTCAGAATCGGGTCGACAGCAGTCCTGCAGTACAGCCTGTTAAGGCCTCCTCTATGGGAGAGCAACTCCCTCTCCACTGACACCCATTGTGGCAATTCTGCAGGGCTAGACAATGTGGCAGCCAGTGGTGATAGATGGAGGGCTAGAGCGTAATGTTCCGCCGAAGGGAGTCCCATTCCGCCATGTGACCTACGTGCTGTGAGCTTGGCCGATGCTAGACGGGGGCGTGTGGATCCCCACACAAAGGCCTTGATCGCGGCGTCCACCGACGTCAACGTGGATAGGGGTATCTGAAGGGGAGAAGCCCCATTACATAAGTGAAGCGCAGTACTGTGACCATGCGCACCGCTTGCAGCCTGCCCCACATGGAGAGGCCAAGTTGGGCGGATTTGTCAAAGTTGAGTCTCATACGTGCAGTGAGAGGATCTAGATTGTCCGCCGTCATGCGTTCCAGGCCACGGTTGACAAGGATCCCCAAGTATTTAAGGAGTTTCGGGGTCCAGCGGAATGGGAAGCCCAGAATCGCTGACTTCGTCGTCCCTTGTGACAGAGGGAGGGCTTCGCTCTTATCCCAGTTTACCCGATATCCTGAGAGGGGAGCAAAGCCGACTATGATTGCTATAAGGACAGGCAGTGAGTGGTCTAAGTCAGTTAGAGTAAGTAGGACATCGTCAGCATACAAGTAGAGTTTAGAGGTGACGCCGCCCGGCAGGGGGATGCCCGATATCCCAGGGGATACGCGAATCGTGACGGCCAGCGGCTCAAGTGCCAGCAAAAACAAAAGGGGGGAGAGTGGGCAGTCCTGCCTTGTTCCTCTGCAGATAGGAAAAGGATTGAAAGGAATCCTCCACAGTTCACCCGTGCCGTGGGATGGTCGTATAGCAGACGTGCTTTGGAAATAAATTGGTCGCCCAGGCCGTATTTTGTTAGCGTTGCGAAAAGGTATGGCCATTCTATGCGGTCAAATGCTTTTTCAGCGTCGAGGGACAGTGCTAAGGCAGCCACAGGGGTATTCCCAACCCCCCAAAGGGCATGGCATACTGTACGAAGATGATTCCGTGAGCTGCGTCCCGTACAAAGCTGACCTGCGACTGATGTGTAAGGGACGGTATGACCCTGCGCAGACGGGCCAATAGGACGCTGGCTAATATCTTAATATCACCGTTCAAGAGAGATATGGGCTGGTAGCTGCCGCAAAGCAGAAGGTCCCGGCCCGGTTTTGGTATGACAGCGATTACGACGGCATTGGATATCGCACCCAGCGAACTGGTCTGACAAGCTTCGTCCAGCGTGTAAAACATCAAGTGTCTCTTCCCCTGCCCATTTATAGAATTCCACTGGGAATCTGTCTTCTGCTGGCGACTTCTGGTACGGGAGACCAGAGCTGACCTGCAGAATTTCCTGGCGGGTGATGTCCCCCCCCCCAGCAGTTCTCGGCCTTCATTGGAGAGGGAGGGCAAGGTGACAGTAATGAGAAAAGCCTCTATCTGGGCAGAGGAGGACTCTGAGTCCGAGGTATAGAGGCGGCGTTAGAAGGTTGCGAATTCGTCCACTATGTGGGAGCATGAGGGTCTCCCTCGACTGGGCCTTGATAGCCAGTATAGCTAGGGTCGACGCTCTTTGGTGAAGTTGTGCGGCCAGTAGACGGCCAGCCTTCTCCCCTTGCTCATAGTGCCATCCCTGCAAGCGTTGCAGCGCATATTCAGCCTGGGAGGTAAAGAGTTTGTTCAAAGCCATACGGGCTCTCTCCAATTCCCTGCGGGTGGAGAGAAGGGGCGGGCTGTGTAGCGCTGTGTCAGGCGTGTGATATCAGTTTCTAAGGTTGTTTGCCACCCGCCCTGTCTTTATTTGCCAGTGCGACATCGTTCATCATCTGTCCCCATATCGTTGCTTTGGCCGCAGCCCAGGTAATCCGTTTGGATGTCACTGACCCAAGATTGTCCTGGATATATGTGGATGTGTGTGCCTGCAGCTGCGCCTTCCTCTGAGGGGTTCGGTAGCGGTGGGCAGCGAATCGCCATGGTTTGCGGCCTGGGGACACCATGCCCAGCTGAAGAGCTAATAAGATCGGGGAATGGTATGACAAGCCCCCACTCAGTATGTGAGAGTCCTGTGTCTGTGCTACAAGGCTGTGTGAAATATGGAAGTAGTCCAGTCGAGATTGGGTGCCGTGGACTGGGGATAAGAAGGTATATTCCCTATCACTCGGGTGCGTAAATCTCTACGGATCCACCAGGCCGTTGTCATGCATTACGTCAGACTGTAAGGCTCTGTCTCCATTATTGATGGTGTCCAAAGGACCAGTCCTGTCTAATATGGCATCTGGGGCTAGGTTCCAGTCCCCACCAATAATGTACCGGGCAGCTCCAATCTCTGTCAAGAGACGGTTGATGCATAGAAAAAATTGTCTTTTGGGACCTATTGGGGCATAGACGGATCCCACGCCTAACGAGGTGCCTCCCAGCTTCAGTTTGGCAAATATGTATCGCCCCTCCGGGTCAACCCATGACTTGGTAACTGTAAAGGGTAGGCTCTTTCGCAGCAGTATCGTAGTCCCACATTTCCGCAGCACCGTGCTCTGTTCGTCCAACAGGGGGTGCTACAGCTGGAGAGCGCAGTCCCCACCCAGTCCCTTCGCAGTTTATCAGATTCAAGCCTGGTCAAGTGGGTTTCCTGTAGGAGGGCTATGTCCACCCGCTTGGTATTGAGGTACGAAAGTATTTTCTTCCGTTTAATGAAGTGGGTGAGGCCATTGACGTTCCAAGAGACATAGGGACGTCCAGCCATGGGGGAAAGCTATTAAGAGCGGTGGAGCGAGAGGTGTTAAGAGGAGAAGTAGAAGGATAGGGGAAGGGGTCGGGGGTGCGGGACGCTGCAGAATATAGGATTGAGTGACTTGTGAGCGGGGGAAGAGGGTTTGAAGGGGGGGTAGAAGGAGAAGAGGGCGAAATAGAAAGATACCAGGAAGGGAAGGAAGAAGAAGCGAACAGGAGGCAGAAGGTAAGAATGTAGAATAAGTGTGTGGACGGGGGTAGGGGGAGAAGAAAGAGGGGGAAGGGGTAAGAAAGATGTTATGAGGGAGGGGTAGGGTGGGGGAGCGGAATAAGGATAGGCAAGGAGATAGACACACCAGAGCAGAACCAGCCCCAATAGGGGAGGGGGATTTCAAAGAGCAAAAGGAAAAAAGAAGAAAGAAAGAGAAACGAGGAGGGTCAAGAAAGGGAAGAATCGAGGAGGGGAAAGAGAAGGGGGGAGCAGAGGGGAGAAGGAAAAGAAAAAAGGAAATAGGAAATAGAAGGGAAAATAAAAAAAGAAAAAGGAAAAGAAGGGAAAAAGGGGGGAATGGAGGAGAAAAATGGAGCAAACTAAAGCCCCAGGAAACCTAAACTTTAATCTGCGGGTCTATACCCGGACCGTACTAGTCCTAGCTCAAGGCAAGGCCAGCGGGGCCGCGGCCAGGAACATTGTCCATTGATACTAGCTTCCCATGGTCTCGGCGCCGGGTTCCCCCTGGGAGGAGCATGACATGATAAAAAATGTAATTTGATCTGGTGTCCCCTAACAAGGGGGTAAGGCAGCGCAGCGTCACATAGTTGGAGAACATGCCCACCGAGGGGGGGGCAGGAGGGGCCGGGGGCTGGAGGCAGTGATAAAGGGGGGAGGGCGGGGTGGAGTATAAGTGAGTAAACATAAGGAAGAGAGGATGTAGAGAACAGCACAAGAATCTCAAAAACAGAGATATAACAATGAGAAACGCTCAATCAATCTTCACTATATTAACAGCTATATTATTAGAGCCATTGCAGAGCTACTAGGCTTAAGGAACATGTATTGTCCCACATGTCATCAGACCCAACAGAGTATGAACGGTCTTCATGAGTCTATTCTGCTTGACCCCCACTTTATGTATGTAAGAAAACTTTGCTTGACAGGAATAACAAAGGTATAATAAAACACCTAACATTATGCAGGAATGAAAAGAACTGTACTCAGCCAGCCGATGGGTCAGTGGAGGATCCGCCGACCCCAGGCCAAGGAGGGGCCATGGTCTCAAGGTTCTCAGTTTCAACTATCCAAGAGGATAAGACAGGTTCAAGTGGGCTCCGCTAGGGGCTTTAAGAGGGAGCAGGATTTGTCTCTGTCCTCCACCTGCGTATGAAGCGCCACCGCATACAGCACCTGTCCTCTGTCATCGTGGCTGTGGAGGAGTCTCTCCAAGTCCCATCCCCTGGGGCAGGGGAGGGGAAGTTGGTGGGAAGACCCTGACCTCCTGGGGCAAGGTCACGGGAGGGAGTATTCTGATCTGCAACCGTTGTGTCTCGGTGTGGAGTCGAGGTGGAAGAGTCCGTGAGTGACAAACCATCCAAGAAAGAGCGTAAGTCTTCCGGGTCGTAGAAGTCTTTGGATGTGCTGTTTTTTGTTATCCACATTCTCGCCAGATCGAACAGGCCGTATTTCACCTCCAACTGGCGTAGTCGCGGGCGGAGTGCCAGGAATTCCCTTCGTTGGTCGCTGGTTTCCATGGAGAAGTCTGACGATATTCAGATTGGTGTGTCCATCCAGCTGACAAGGACCTTGTGTAGGTGCTTTCTATATAAGTTGGCGGGCTTGTGTATGGCGAAGAAGGCATGCTATGACAGGAATAACAAAGGTATAATAAAACACCTAACATTATGCAGGAATGAAAAGAACTGTGCTCAGCCAGCCGATGGGTCAGTGGAGGATCCGCCGCCCCCAGGCCAAGGAGGGGCCATGTTCGCAAGGTTCCCGGTTTCAACTATCCAAGAGGATAAGACAAGTTCAAGCGGGCTCCGCTAGGGGCTTTAAGGGGGAGCGGGATTTGTCTCTATCCTCCACCTGCGTATGAAGCGCCACTGCGTGCAGCACCTGTCCTCTGTCATCGTGGCTGTGGAGGAGTCTCTCCAAGTCCCGTTCCCTGGGGCAGGGGAGAGGAAGTTGGTGGGCAGACCCTGACCCTCCTGGGGCAAGGTCGTGGGAGGGAGTATTCTGATCTGCAACCGTTGTGTCTCGGTGTGGAGTCGAGGTGGAAGAGTCCGTGAGTGACAAACCATCCAAGAAAGAGCGTAAGTCTTCCGGGTCATAGAAGCCTTTGGATGTGCTGTTTTTTGTTATCCACTTTCTCGCCAGATAGAACAGGCCGTATTTCACCTCCAACTGGCGTAGTCGCGGGCGGAGTGCCAGGAATCCCCTCGTCGGTCCCTGGTTTCCTTGGAGAAGTCTTCCGATATTCAAAATTCAGATTGTGTGTCCATCCAGCTGACAAGGACCTTGTGTACGTGTCTTCTGTATAAGTTGGCGGGCTTGTGTATGGCGAAGAAGGCAGGCTATGATCGGTCGGGGGGAGCGTCCGTACCGGTTCTCCGATGGCCCAACCTATGAGCTCTTTGGAACTCCAACGGTTGCTCAAAGGTAATACCAGTCAGCCTAGGCAGTGTGTCTCGCAGGAATCTATGGAGGTCCTCTCCCTCTATGTTTTTCGGAAATCCTATAAAATACACACTGTCTCTTCGACTCCTGTCTTCCAAGTCCGTCAACTTGCTACGAAGAAAGAGGAATTCCTGATCTCTGTCCTGGAAAGAAGAAGCGTGGGCCTCCACTTTTGACACTTGTTGTTCCAATCCCAGGACGCGACAATTTTCGTACGGATGGATTTAGTTTCCACCGCCAATGAAACCATTGCACTATCCATTCCCTCCAGTCTACGGCCAACTGCTGAAATTTCCTGAAGGATACGGTCCATTGTGGATTCTTCGGCTGGGTCCGCCATATCTTGGTGTGTGGCAGATGGCTGTGTCGCCATCGGTATATGGACTCCCTTCGCCTGGAGTAAGGCCTCAGAGAAGAGCAACTGCCTCGCTGGCTTGCCCGTGTTCTTGTGGGACGACCATCTGCCTGGCATCTCTGGCCTGTGTTGCAGGGCTTGGTAGCAGCTGCGTGGGGGGGACCGGAGGGCTTAGAGGTCCCCTCCCAATGCTGCAGCTGGTCTCACTGTGCGTGGATGGGTAGGTGGGTGGGAGAGGGTGTAAATAGGCTGGAGGACTCCAGGTCTCACCGTGGCGTAGCTGGTGGGTGGTTCAGTCCAAGAGGGGGCCGCTGCGTCATCCATGCTCTGATAGTGGAAGAGGGAGGTTTCTGTCCGGCACAATAGCAAGGGGACGACTGAGCGCGATCTGCAGACTCAACGGGCCGGAGCAAAGGTACTCTGGTGTGTAGGGAGTACCGGTTCCCTTATTGTCGTGACATGGGTCATCTTCCGGAGGTCCCTGCTACAGACGGTGCACAATTACCCACCTCACATTGATGCACAGTGAGTCCACCAGATCGCGTCCAAGGTAGCAGAGCCAGGACGAAGTCCAGTTGGCAGCCCAATGAGGATGTCGTTCAGACCGTGGTGGTAGACGCTGTCTCACGGTCCCCAGCGCCGCCCCCGGACCCATTGAGAGCTCCTCCAGGGCTCTCATTCATCTCGGGTAGCGTAGCGTTGGGGGGGCGGACTATATCCAGCAGGCATTGCAGTGTATCCAACAGTAAGGAGTAAGAAGTAGGCCGACCTGCCCCTCCGCCTTCTATCGTGGCCCCTGGTGGTTTGCGCCCCCCCTCTTTGTCAGCTGGATGGATGGGGGGGCAGGCAGGCACGGGAGTAGAGTAGGTGGGCCCCCACTGAGAAAGGAGGGCAGGGTCTCTCAGGGCCCCAGCACAGCGCAAGTCTCTCAACGGTTCCCGATGCCCTCTCCTGGGAGGGCGGTATCCTGCCCGCTGCAAAAAGCTGGCCCCAGTTCCCAGGGCGTCGTGGCTCTGGTCACACAGAGCTCTCTGCCCCTACCATAAGCAGCACCCCAGCAGCAAGGTGGAGAGTGTCAACATCAGGGCATTTTGCGCTCTACTGGCGACTAGAATGCAAAAACCCAGCACTTTCAAGATAACGTAATTTATGCATTGTGCTGATATGTTGTTGTTTAACCTTTAGCATTGCAGAGTTTAATCCTGAAGACTTATTTTCAAGGTGCTTATAAATACTGTTCATTTGCAATGTATTGCTGCAGGCTTTCAGAGTGTGTCAGGGTGTGGTCCCTTTCCAGGGCCTTCTAGAAGCTTTCCCTGCAGTATGCCTGGGTGAGGTTTGTGGGCTGGGCAAAGACTCTATTAAGGGAGCCAGCCCAGGTCCACGTGCTCACTATTCAGAGGTCCCGATGCAGAGCAGCAGCAACTTCCTGAGCTCCTGTTCCAGAGGCCTACTTTGATCTTCCAGGCCTTGCCCTTTCACTTTGTTGGTGATTCTTGGTCAGGGCGGTAAGACAGAGGTCAGGCTGGGCCCCCGATCCCGTTCTCGAAGGCTTTCGAGTTCTTGGGCCTAATTTGCATGATGAAATATTTTGGCTCTTGTGCGTGTGAATGTGTGCTTGGTGCTTTAATGGCATTTACATGCTGAACGCTCGAATCGGCAAGACGCGCGACTCATTGCTCGTTTACAACTCTTGATATTCATTGTGCGCTACCATTTCATGACATGACGCGCGATTCATTTCTTGTGCTTTATTCATGTTATTCATTGAGTGCTACCATTTCATGGCATTTAAGTGGTGACATTCGAATCGGCAAGACGCGCAATTAATTTCTTGTGTTTAATTCATGTTATTCATTGTGTGCAACCATTTCATGGCATTTACAAACTCTTGTGGAAATCCGCAATGTGCGTAATTCATGTTCCTGCATTCTAAGAAACTAAAGTGCTAGAATTCTAGATGTTACATTGTGTATGCATAATAAGTCCCTTAAGTACATTTCCTATGGTGTTATAGAATTCATTCAGATTTTTTTCTTGTCCTCATGCAAAACACTATGCTTGAATTTGAAAACTTAATTCTAGAAGGTTCTGATGTTTTCTAATCCATGTGTAATCCATTTGAGAGGTTCATTGAACAGTTGCATTAATCCTTCTTGATTCCTTCACAGGTAACCTGTCACGGTTTCGGGCGGGTCTGATCAGGACTCTGGTTGGGACACCCCTTGAGGTCACCGAATATCCTAAATTAAAAGCAGAGCAACCCTTGTGTGAACAAATAGGAAACGGATTACTAGTGGACAAACACACTGGGGTTGTACACAGAGTAAGGCGCAGAACCTCCCACAGTGACAGGGAATCTCAATGCCTCTGTGCAGTTTGCTCTTACAGATAGTCACCCTGCCAGCCCCATAGAAAGGAGGAAGCAGAAGTGATTCTGTCTCTGGACCCTAGAGCACAAACAAGGATAGTACTTACATACACAGGACACGCTCTTGTGGGTCCAGCTGGAAACCCAGTGGCGATTCCAGAGAAAACAGCAATAGCACACTGTCACTGTTAGGCACGAAAGACAACGTATAACACTAGACAAGGATGGGGGCTGAAATTGTCTCCTGGAAACCAGGCGCCAACCCCAGTACAAAGGAGGACACTTATACACTGGTGAAGACTGATAGAACACTTACCAGACACAAATAACCAAGAAGAAACAGAAACAGAAGGGAACAAACAAAGAGGCAGAGGCAAGAACTGGGAACCGGCTCAGGCTGAAGTAAAGGCAGGACTAGGACTTGAAAACAGGGTGCAAACTTCTGGCTGGAACAAACAGAGATAGGACTGGGAAACTGAGAGCAGGCTCTGGCTGGAACAGGCAAGGACAGGACTGGAATAGAGGGAGTAGGAATGAGTAGTAAACAGGACTGGGAAACAGAGAGCAGGTTCAGGCTGAAATAAGGCAGGAGCAGGGCAGAGAAACTGGGAGCAGGCTCTGGAAGAAACAAACAGGTTCAAGGCTAAGAAGTAGGGAGCAGACTCTGGCTGGAACAATCAGGAACAGGGCAGAGAAACAGGAATCTGGATCAAGCTGGAACAGCACAGGAACAAAACTGGAACACCATCCGACAAGGGGCCTGTAACACAAAGGAATCGAACTCCAATGCACGACAGGGATCTTGAGGAAATGGCTGCTTATAAGCAGTTCCAAGCTGGGCTGCACAGGAGAGGGTTCAGATGTGTGTAGTTTCGGACATTTGCAAGTCCTGGAGGAGAGGATCCAGTGAAAAGGAGAAAACAATGGCAAACAGAATCCGGGCTTTCTTGACTACCAGGCTGTGCATTATGGGATTTGCAGTCCCAGGAAGCAAATGTAGTACTACACAAGTATACCATGGCCAAAAGAGAAACAAACCGGAGTCAGCAAGGGACTTTAAAGAACTGTTCAAGGTGATTCCCAGGCTTCCGACAGTCCCCGTACAGCGCCCCCTAGAGATGGGACGACCGAGTCGTAACATAACCAGACATCTTGAGGCCTAGCTATTTAGTCCATGCTTAAGTTATCCATGTTTCTAGTATGACAATGCTTAGAATTATAGTCTAGTAATGATTAATGTGATATAATCTTGATATTGTGTGTTTTAACCTTTTTGCTTCCTACAGGTCTCATTCCCAGCTGTTCCCTACCTAATCCCCTTTTCCCCACTTGGACTCTCTTAGACTCTGTGACATTCTAATCAGAGTATTGGAGCTGTCTTGTGGTGGATGTGTTGGGAACGTGCGCAGACCCCGAGGATCTGGTGACTCTGACAGAGAGCTGGTCGGTGCGTCAGTGGAGGGTGGGGTCGGCAAAAAATTTGGTGCCCAGGTGTGCCCTCTCCACTCCTGGGCGACTCGGTTGTTCTTGGTGGCACCAGGCCCTGGTAGGGCCGGAGGCCACGGCTCCGGGCTCTCTCCCAGGCCGCTTCGTCTCAGCGCAGGTTTCTTCGGAGCTCCTGCTCTGCGGCATTGCCGGAAGGTGGCCCCACCCTCACGGCATCCTCCGATCTGCCTTGTGCCCCCAGGGGGGAGTTTTCATGCCCCGGCCCATCCCAGCCGCCTCGCAGAGCGTGCAGATCAGGCGGCCATCACGCTCCGTGGCCAGACCACAACCCCCCTACTTACCTTATTTTTGTGTCTAGTGTATATATTGTGTATAATACTTACCTCCAGAAGGAGTATTGTCTCTGAGATATGTTTGGCCTTGTGTCACCCAAATAAACTACCTTTATTTTTGGTAACACAGAGTATTGTCTTTACTTGTGTATAAGTACTGTGTAACTCTAAGTGGTATTGCAGGAGCTTTGCATGTCTCCTAGTTCACCCTAAGTTGCTCTGCTATAGCTACCTCCATCATCCTAAGATGCTAGAACACTACCATATTTCACTAATAACTGGAACAGGTGTAAGTATCCAAGGTACCCACTACAAACCAGGCCAGCCTCCTACAAACATACAATCAAACAGAATGTTTATTTAGACTCCTAGAGATTAGCACCTCCTTCTCTTCAGGAATATACTTTTTTATTCCAACCCTCCCAGATGCCAAACTAGAATGGGCTATGTTTTCTTAGGTAAAAACCTAACCCAATCGATTCTACATTGAGAAATAGGTTCAATCTCAATTTCAGACCATGCCCTAGTCTCTACAGATCTGGAGACTCCCCAGAATTCATCCCCTAAATCTAGATGGAGATTCAATAATCATCTGCTTTCTGACAAGGCCTTTCTTTCCTCATTCAAAAAGTTTATCCTCAAGTATTTTGATAATAATGATACAGGCGAGACCTCTTTTCAATTTGTCTGGTATGCTTTTAAGGCTGCCTCCAGAGGTTTCATCATTAATTACATTTCCAATAAATGGAAAACTATGTAAAAAGAATCAGCTTCCTTTTTAATTAATATTAAAACATAAATATTATATTTTCAAATAAAACAGATTTAATAGTGCTAGTCGTAGCTAAAATTCAACTTAATAAATTTACAACAGTAACAGCTTGAGGAACTCTTTTAAAAAATCAATGCATGGTATTATGGAGGTAAGAACAAATCGGGTACTCTTTTGGGTAATTAAAGGCGGAAAAGAAAAGAATTCTGTGAAATCTATTATCACCTCATCGGGTGTTATTCTTTTTGTGATTCAGACCTTGCACAAACGTGTCCAGACTATTCCAAAAATCTTTATACCCCAGAATCCACACCCTCCGAAGATTCTATAAACATATATTTCTCCCACCATTCAATGCGCAAAAATGTGTATGTTGATTCATCCTTTTTTGATACTCCACTAACATTGGAAGAATTATTTACAACAGTCAAAAGCCTCCCATCTGGGAAAGCACCAGCACCACATGGCTTCACTGCCAAATTTTACCTCCATTTCTCAAATCTAAGCTTCCCTAAATGTTTTAAATTAATTAATTGTTTTATCTCAGTTAACAATTCATATGCAACTTTTACAGAAGCTGTGACATGCATCATCCCTAAAAAATACAGAGATTTATCTAAGTGTAAAAACTATTGTTCCCTTTCTCTAATAAACCCAGACTGTAAAATCTTTGCAAAGGCACTTGCCATTAGATTAAATGGCATCATGCCTGATTTAGTTGATGTCAAACAATCCAGTTTTGTTAAAAATAGGAATATAGAAGATAATTTGCGTGTTTTCCTCAACATTCTCACTAAAGTTCCTAAGCTCAAACATCATTTAGCGGCGATTGCTTTGAATGCAGAAAAATAATTCAAGAGAGTCAACTGGAAATTCCTTACGCAGGCTTTATGCTTGTATGGCTTCACCACAGGATTTCCTAAACTAATCTCTCTATTATATTCTTCTCCAATCTTCCCTGTATTAGTCAATGGCATTCAGTTCCAATATTTCTCTCTAAATGAAGGTACAATACCGGGATGTCCCTTATCCCCGAAATGTTTTATATCAGCATTGGAACCTTTTTTACTTAGACTCAAACACTCAGACAACTTCTCTGGCTTTCAATATGAAGATGTCCATATTAAAGGTACTGCTTATGCAGATGATTTTTTTACGTTACATTTACAATCCTGATTCCTCTCTCCCATATTTCTTTGATCAGCTACATCAATACTGAGAAATCTCTGGATAGGAACTTAATATAAAAAAATCTGAAGTAATGCCTCTAACTAAATATTGTCTTAAAACTGAATTCGTGGATATCGGCTTGGCATGGTAACCTGACAAAATTAAACGCTTAGGGATATTATTTTGCAATAATATCAGAGACATACCTAAACTTAATATGAATATTATGCTTTCACAAATCACCAAATTGTCCCAAAATTGATCTCCTCTTTTTTTTTTTTTATCACATTCAGGTTGTCTCGATACCATGAAAATTATGACTTTTCCAGTAATAAACTTATTTCTAATGCTGTTGCCTCCTAAAATCTCTGGGAAATATTTTAATGCTATCAACAAGATTCTATCACAATTTGTATGGAACTGGAAAATACCCCATATTTCTCTCAATCATCTAAAGTTACCTAAAGGTTTTGGAGGAAGTGAATTCGCTAAGTTTTCTATTTATCACAAAGCAGTCATTATTAAGCAATGTTAAGGATGCTTTTAAAATTCTTTGGAGCCTCAAATTAAATGATGGTATCAATTGGAACAGGCCTTAATCCCTCCCTTTCTTCATGATCACATCCTTTATATGTTGCAATCCCCTGAATATTGGATACCATCATTGATCTCATACGCTTCCTCTCTCTTTAAACCTTATCCTATAAGTAACTCTTTTTCAATAGACCAATTTCTGCAAAGTCCAATTTGGTATAATAAACATCTCCTGTATAATGACAAACCGCTATTTTGGCATACTTGGTTACAAAAAGTTTTTTTTATTGTTTTTTCCCTAATTCGGCCATCTTTCCCTTTTGTACCCTCTCCTCCACTTACAATTGACTTCCTAAATGTATAAAACAACATCAGGTTTTATAATCCCTTCTTCAACACAAATTAGCAACACTTTCAGCTTCCTTTTAAATCAATCCAACCTACAGACACCCCCAAATTCTATTATGAACTCTTCTAAAGAAGAATTTTATGGGAACATGATTTACTCTCTGACTGGCTTAACTCCCTATTGCAGAAAATATGGGATAATATTCATATTCAGTATACTGCACACCGAGCTAATCTCTCTCACTCAAACTTTATATTTTTTCTATAATAGATTATTTTACACTCCATCACATCTTTTTAAATAAAAATTACTCAAAGCGGACACTTATTGGTGCTATAACTCCATTTCGGGTAGTTACATTCATATGTTCTTTTTATGCTATGTTATGAAAATGTATAGAGCGCATAGCTACCCGAAGTCCTCCCAGCGCTATACAGAAAAACCTTTGAATATATGGCTTTGGGACACAAAAAATAAAAACAACCATGTTTTTAATAGCTGCCAAAACGACAGTTCATGGCTGGTTTTACGTGGATTCAGTGGTAATGAATTCCACAGACTAGCTCCAAGACACAATATTGATCTTCCTCCCCATTTGACCTTTTTTATTGGGGGAATGACAGCTAGGGTCATGGAGGATGATCTAAGATGTCTGGTAGGTTTGTAAAAAGAAGCCAGGGTTCGCAATATTGGTGGGCCTTTGTCATATAGCACTCTATGAATATAACAAAGATTTAAATTTTATCTGTTGCTCCAAAGGAAGCCAGTGCAACATTGATAAAGTTGATCTTGCTGATACCTGCCTGGGTAGTTTGAAGAGAAGGCGGGCAGCAGTGTTCTGCACCACCTGCAATTTCTTCATAACATATTATGGTGCACCAAGAAACTGCATTTCTGTAATCCAGCAGAGAAATTATTAAGGCCTGTATGATTAGCCTCTTTGCAATGAACGGAAGTATTTTGAAAACCTTTCTAAGAAGTCTTATGATCCATGGTCAACCATGGATCAAACCATACTCCTAGACTCGTTATGCTTTCTTTGGGCAATGGAAGATCTTCTTATGGTTGTAATACTGGGGAGATTAAGGCCCTCATTTCAATGTGGCGTTCGTACCGCCAACAGGCTGGCGGTACGAAATGCCATATTATGATTGCGGCGGTACTGTCCCGCGGACACACCACCGGGACCGGCGGTTTACCGCCATGGATGTCCCGTCGGTCGCAATCCGCCAGGGCTGCGCTGCTTGCAGAACTGCCCTGGGGATTTTGACTCTCCTTACCGCCAGCCTTTCCATGGCGGTAGACACAGCCATGGAAAGGCTGGCGGAAAGGGAACTCGAGGGGCCCCTGCACTGCCCATGCACTTGGGTTGGGCAGTGCAGGGGCCCCAGGCACAGCCCCATTGCGATTTCCACAGTCTGCTTGGCAGACAGTGGAAAGCGCGACAGGTGCTCCATTAGGAGTTTGCGGCTGTATAGGTGGCCGTTAGGTGGTTCAACCTTGGTGGGCGGCCTCCGCCGCTCACCAAGGTTGAAATGAGGGCCTAAGTTTGGTTTTGCCTGGTGACCCAGAAACATAACCTCTGTCTTGTCTCCGTTCAACTTAAGTCTACAACTGGACATCCATCCAGAGTTCTGATCGGTAGAAAATGATACCACAAGCTGGGTGTCATCTGCAAATTACACTACAGAGAGTCCATAGGGTTCCACTACTTTTGCCAGAGGGGCCATATTGATATTAAATAACGTAGGGCTCAAAGAAGAGCCCTGCGGCACCCCCCACTTACTTTTAAAACAGCTTGAATAAAAAGAATAGTCCAAAACCTGAAATGATCTTGCTTCCAAGAATGAGGCAAACCAATCCAGGGCATTGCCTGAGACTCCACTTTACTGCATTCTCTGGAGTAAAATATTGTGCTCCACCTTGTCAAAGACGGCACTAAGATCAAGAAGCACGATTGCCAAGACCAAGCCCTGATCTACACGTTTCCTAACTTCTTCAGTGACTGCGATTAATGCAGATTCCATACTATGTAATGGTCCAAAGCCCATGTCCCATGGTTGCTCATTTTTAGGAAAATGGTTGGTCTACAATTAGAAATATTATAGGATTTCATGCTCCCTTTTCCATCAATGCATTTTTTTAAGTAGCTTGAGCAATCTCTGGCCTCAAAATAATGGTGTCATAAAATAGATTTGCTAATAGTGATTGCTTACCAGGTGATCACTTCCAATTGAAAATCTACTGAAAATGTTTCCTATCAGCATTGGTGGAACTTAGTATGTCAAAATCATTGTTTGGATCGCTACAACCTACATTGGACATAATTGGCTGATGGAGGGAAAATCTATTGAAACCTTTAACAACATTTTTATCATTGGCTACTAAGAACCTTAAGATTTATCCAGTTTTAACAGGATATTGCCCTCATTACAGGTTTGGCGGTACCCTGAGCACCATGTTGGCGGTAGCGATTGTACCGCTGCTGTGGAGATGAATACTGCCAAATTATGACCATGGCAGTCTTCCCAACAATTTACAGCCAATACACCGCCAGTACCACCATTGAGGTCAGGGCAATGCAAATGGCGGTAGGTACTTACAGACCAGCTGGGACCATGTTTTCGCTGGACATATTACAAGTCTGCACACCGGCAGTGATTGCCATTGGCCACAGTCCCCCATAGGCAGCAATATTACCCAATGGGAAGTTGCACTGCGGTTGCAGCCGCCTACCACCATGATGACATACTCCGGCGGATGAAGGTCACTTCCACCTGTCCAGTGCCGCAGGACAGGCGCCTGCCATTTTATGCACATATTATGCCTTGATGCAGCAAAATAAGTGCACTATACACCTTTTTCAGCAGTATGCAGAGTAGGCCTCACTTGTGCCATCATGGTTTGGCACATACATGTGACATGCATGACACAGTGACCTTCGGTGGATGGTTGTCTAATGACCAGCATGTCCAGACACTCGTCAGCTGATTGGCACTGTCACTGTATACGAATATGGCATGGCTACATACATGCTCAGTGCAAGACAGGTCAGTGTACCACATATGGAACATGACACATCTGATCCATGTAAGAAACTATTGATCAGGGGCAGCAATGTGCATAAAGGGTGGCGTCCATGCCACTTCAGCATGCCCAATATAGAATGTGTCAGCAGTGTGCGGCATATCTACAGTGTTATGTGTGTGCTATAGTGATATGTTCAGCAAACATGTGTGGGGTGCACATCATATTGTATAATCTCTCTTCTCCATCCTAGATACCCTGTCATGAGGAGATTGATACATGCACCAGTGTACTGTCCGCTAGTGGACCTTGCAACCCTGGAGGAAAGGCATATAATGCAGACCCATCGTCTGAATTGTCAGATGATCATGGATCTATGTACCCAGTTGGAGCCAGATGTATTGCCTGCCATTCGTAATCCCTATGGCACCCCTCCCACATTTCAAGTCCTGTCAGTGCTATACTTTCTTGGCAGAGGATCCTTTCAGAACACAGTGGGCTTGGCAGCAGGGATTTCACAGCCCATGTTCAGTCTTGTGTT
Source organism: Pleurodeles waltl (assembly GCF_031143425.1). Classification (NCBI taxonomy): domain Eukaryota; kingdom Metazoa; phylum Chordata; class Amphibia; order Caudata; family Salamandridae; genus Pleurodeles; species Pleurodeles waltl. The sequence continues at coordinate 1,517,586,987 of NC_090444.1, read as the reverse complement.
GAAGGTTGTACTATGTGCTTTTTTGAAACATCTGGACAGCTGCATCAGATTCCCCCAACAAGGGGATTTTGCCTATATGAAGGCAGAACTATGGTGTGGGACACATCCCTCATGTGATAAGAGCCATAAATAGCACCCATATACCCTTGGTCCCTCTCAGTGCCAATGTGCAGGTGTATAGGAACCGGAAAAGCTTCCACTCCATCAATGTTCAGGTGGTGTTTGTGGCAGACTAGTGCATCTCCCAAGTGACAGCCATGTTTCCTGGATCTGTGCATGACTCCTATATTCTGAGGAACAGCAATGTCCCACACATGATGGCACATCTGCAGAGGGAGAGGGCTTGGCTCATTGGTATGTAAGCATTTGAATGTGTGTCCCTTTTATCACAATGTTCCCTGTGGCTGTACCTATCCTGTAACAGGTCCTATCTCTGTGAACACAGGTGACGCTGGGTACCCTATTCTTCCATGGCTGTTGACACCAGTGTGGTACCCTGCCACTGAAAGGTAATACCATTTCAATGAGGCCCACAGCAGGATGAAGCATGTAATAGAAAGGACTTTTGGCCTCCTGAAGGCCAGATTCAGATGCCTGCACTCCTCTGGAGGTGTCTTCATCTACACCCTCGAAAAGGTATGCAAGATCATAGTTGCCTGCTGCATGCTCCACAATCTAGCCTTGAGACATCAGATACCCTTACTAGCTGATGAGAAGGAGGCAGCTGGACCAGTGGATGGTGATGTAGAAATGGATGAGGAGGCAGATGAGGAAGGTGCAGCTGACTCAAGGGTTGAGCTCATCAATCAGTACTTCCAGAAACATTCAGGTAGGTTGTCTGTGTATTTGCATCTCTAGTATTTCAACATACTTTGGTATCAATGGTCCTCCTGATTTGGAGTATCAGTGGTGGTGTAATGTGTTCTTATCCCTATGTATGTGTTGTGGGAGGGGAGTGATAGCATGTAAGGTGCTGGGTTGAAATGTTTCATCTCTAACATGTGTACTCTATGCAGGATGCAAAACTCACATGTCCTATGGATAGGCCTGTATTGTGCTATGTGTCCTTCATTCTCCTGTTCTCATGTCATTCCAGCGCCTGACTGTGCACTGTTCATCTTTGTCACTCCTACCTATTGCTTGAGCCATTCATGTTCAGTATCCTTTGATTACTGTACACTGAGTGGCGTTTTGCACTTGAGAGGTGCCATCTACAGTGTTTGTGATGTTTGTTTAGCGACTGGTGATGTAGAAGTGTTATCTGCTTGGTTTCCTACCATACTAGGCACGTGAACTATGGCCTACATATGTGCTTTTTGTGGCACTATGCCTACTATCCTGATGGTAGTCTCTGTCATGGTATTTTTGCAGGTTGGATAAGTGGATTTATTCTGGTGTTTGGCAAGACTAGTGACTCCCTTTCATCTGCCCTGTCACAAATCTGTTGGACTATGTCTGCTGCAGAGGATGCCTCCCTTCACTGGCTGTTGGATTGTGGCCCATACCACATTGACAATTTGGCATACATACAATTGTATATGTACAAATAAAGATAAATATGCAGTAGCTGTGATCAATAAGGTTTATTGTGAATAGAGTAGCCAACAGATGATGAGTGGGGTCATGGTAGATGAAAATCCTCTGAGTAGGTAGCACAGGTCCAGTGTCCACGGGCCATAGGAAAATGGAGTAATGTCATTGAACAGTCAACAGGGTGTCTCAGTGGCACACAAGGGAGAGTAATCAGGAGAGGCGCACTTCCTGTCAGTGGGTTTGGTCTTGGCATCTGCTCCAACTGGATGCCTGGGTGGGTGCCCACATTTGCAAGAGGGGGTGTTCTTCAGCTGCAGAGAGAGGGTGCCTGAGGCCTGTGCTTCCTCTGGCAGAGCCTCCATTCCACTAGCAGCCACAGATGTAGAAGGCTAAGATGAAATGTGGCTAGTGGAAGGGACCTGCTGGTGAATGGAGGAGGCACTCATGATGGTGGTGAGGTCCTTGAGCACCCCTGAAATGGATGCCATGGTGGCATTGTGGGCCTGCCACTGCTGCAATACCTCCTGGTGGTATTCACTCTGCAGCCTCTGCTTTTTCCCCACATGCAAATGATCTGGCCCATCCTGTCCTGGGGTTAGTTATATTGTCGTGTAGGCTCTCATCATCCTAATGAGACTACTGGATTTTGAGCAGCAAGATCGTTCGCAGTGTGGGGGACAAAGTCTGACCCACGGTGAAAGACCCTTGTCACTCTAAATCCGGGTTTTGCTCCGGCTAACTAGCAGTGCCTCATCTTTCCCAAATGGAAGAGACAATTGGGCAGCCGAGAGCATGACATCTTAGTACTTCCAAGGGAAGTCGTGGTCACTCAGGTCACAATCGGTTCTTTCATACACAGTGCGGTCTCATATATAAATGACAGAGGCAGTTTAAGTTTTAAAGATTGGTTTAATAAAATGACTGCATTTTAGATAGCAAAGCGTGAGCTGCAATAACCAGAGCTACACAACACAGTAGGATTAAAATAGTAATGATGAGAGTGAAGCACAAGAATAAAGCTATCATAGTGCCTCTAAATTATGTTCTCTCTTAGTTATATTTAGAGCACAACATGTGAAGCTCTAAGCCTGCCTTTCAGGTTTCCCCTGGAGGACATCAACCCTCATACCTGAGCAAAGGGCTGGAATCTACATCAGCATCTGCAACTGGGCAGTCAGCATCTAGTTGTAGGTTCCAGGGCGGAATCTCCCTCTGACCTGTACTAGGACTAGGAAGTGTTCTTATAACTAACACACAGATGTTCTAAGAAAATGTCCCTCCGTAAGGATGTGTATTTTCTACGAATACTGGAGACTAAACTTCTACCACGTTTACCGGCAATGTACCAGACTGTAGCCTTGACTGAAGCACAGGGCGATCAAGAATGCATTATTTGAGAACACAGTGCTGAACTAAGCTAAACAGTGTGATAGAGGGAAATAAAAACAAGACCGTAAAACTGGTTATTGTAAAATAGCAGTGCGAGACTGTATCGAGGGCAAAGTGCACAGCGGCCTAGTATGTTAATCTAACGTGCATGAAGCTATATTAAAAATGGCCACACTACAATATGTTCCTACGACTTGAGAGATGGCTTCCTGGTCAGAGGCCTCCCTTGGCTACCCTGTCTTCTGTCCCACAGGTTCCCTCCAATGCTCCCTGCCCCTGTTTGCCTGTACCCACTCACAGTTTCACCAGGACCTTCATTGTCTGAAGTGGACTCAGATCCCTGTACTGTGGGGCACACAGTAGATTGAACAGTACTTGGGGTACAGGTTTGTGGACTAAGGGTTGGCTGAGATGTTGTTGCCACAGGGTGCGAGTGGGGTCGATGTGGGCAGGGTGAGGCAAGGAGTGGTAGAGTGACCACGGGTCCCAGGGGCCAGGTAATTCTAGACATCCAGCTGCATTATCCCCACTGGGGCCTTCATCCTGAGTGGGACTGGCAGTCTCTGGTAACCTCTCCATGATGGCTGTGGCAGGGGTACTTGTGGATGGAGTGAGAGAGAGTTATACATTGGAGGTGTATGTGGTTGTCTGATGCATACAGTGGCTTGACTTCATTTCCAGCAATGGCATTGACAGGTGCAGCACAGCTAACACTGTGTGTGGATAGTGGATAGTGACATGTGTACCATGCTCCTTGGGGTTGTTATGAATCAGGCTTGCTCACTTTAGCTGGGTGGGTAAGTTCTGTCCTGTTTGATGGTTCACATGATAGGTTTTTCCTGTTATCTGCTGGACATTCTGGCATGGTATATGTGATTGGGAGTGGCTGTACATTGCAGCATGGTGTTCAAATGGGAGGGGGGTATGTGTGTATGCAAGGTTGTTTGTCCTATTTGTGCCTGTTGTGCATGGAGTATACCTTCTTACTTTCAAGACCAGGGTTAGTCCATTTCTGGGTAGTATGCCTGGATTTGTGACCCTTAGGATTGGTGACAGTGCCATGTCTGTGTTTGGGCTAGTTTGGCATTGTGTAGTGCCATTGCACTGCTGTAATTACCATGTAGTGGTCTTCAGAAGAAGCATCCAGTTGACATGCACATGGTTTTAATGTGGATGGGCTGGTGCATTGTGGGAGTCATAGTGATTGTACTTGGCAGTGCCATCTGTGAACTTGGCAGAGAGTGTTTGGGCATGGGGGTGGGTGGTGGTGTGGCATGCAGGAGAGGTGCATTAGATGACTGGGTGGGAGGAGTAGTGGGAGATGGAGTGAATTGGGGAGTGTGTGGGTAGTGAGGAAACATGCAGGACAGGATGAATTTGTGCCACAGAAGTGTTAGTTACTCATCAGTGTCTAGTCCCCCAGGTATTCCAGTCAGGCCCTCAGGATGCAGTATGTCCAACACCTTTCTTCCCTCTCTAGAGGTGGAGGTGGGGGCCCACTGCCAGTGCTCAGTACCGCCAGTTGGTTCCTGGATGACATGGAACGCACCTTCCCCGTAGGTCGCTCCACTTCTTCCTGATGTCCTCCCTTTTGCGTGGATGGATGACCACTGAGTTGACCCTGTCAGTTATTCTCTGCCATAACTACATTTTCCTGGCTATAGATGTTTTCTGTACCTGTGCTCCTAAGAGTGGTGGCTCTACTCTGATGATTTCCTCGCCCATGACCCTCAACTCATTGTCACTGAAGCGTGGGTGCTTTTGACATGACATGGTGGTTGTGTTGTGGGTGGTGGTTGTGTGTGTAGGCTGCTTGGTTGGGTGGGGGTGTTTAGTTGTTAGTGCTGGTAGATTGTGGTGCTTGTGTGCAGTGGTGATGTGTATATTGTGCTGGTGGTGCAGCTGTGTGGTGTGTAGTGAGTGTGAAGTCTATATGTGCCTCTAGTGTTTAGGTGCTAGATTTGTGATTGTGGCTGCTCTCGTCTCTCGATCTGTGGGATTAGTCACAAAGGCTTGTGGGTTGTGTGGTGGTGTGTTATATGGTGCTGTCAGTGGGTGTGTCTGGTGTGTGTATGTGTGTTAGGATTGGGGTCTTCAAACTGTCCAATGTGGTGGTGTGTTCAGACAGGAGTATGTTCTGTCTGCAGTGGTTCGGACCGCCAATGGTTTTCTGCCATGGAAATACCGCTGTGCTGATTTGTGGGTCGTAAAATTGTGGGCAGAAAGTTGTTGGTGTGCTGGTGGTGGAACCGCATCTTTTCTGCCTGCCAGTGTCCTGGTGGTGGTGTTCATGGTGGACTCTTAATACAGGGTGGCGGGATACCATCAACATTGGTGGTCTTGCCAAAAGACCAAACTCGTAATGAGGGCCTATGTTATTCTTTTGTTTAGCTAACAAGCCAAGGTGTTAAATATTCTTCTTCTCATGTAAAATTGTTTCGTTTAGTTTTTCTTTATTTTCTTTACTAGTCTCTACTACTGTATAAGACATTTCAGTATTTATTATCATTGATTATTACATGTTCTTCTTTTCCTCTCCTCTCTTCTTTTCTCATGCTTTTACCCTTTCTTCAATATTTGTGCATAGCTACAATTTGTTTTGCATAAATTTGTCTACATTATTACAGTTTATTCTTTTCCTTTTAGGATATATTCGATTTGTTGAAACAAACTCATTTGATAGTATTCTACTTGGCTAACAAAGTGTTATAATTGATCTTTGTTATTAATTACATTTTTATACTCTAAATTATTAAACTAACTGTACCATTCACAGAGTTCATCATGGTTTGCCTAAAACTTTTAGAAATATTGAAAGTATTGGAAAGAATCTTGCTTTGAAAATTAAGGAATGAGTGGCAAAAGAAAATATATCCCTAATTTTAAAAATGTACATGGCGGCATTATATGACATTTGGACATGTTTTTTCTGCTTTTGCAAATAATACTCACAAGTATTATAACTATAATATAAATAACTATATTGAGGGTTCTAAGTTGTCCAAATCACTGATGTGCAACACAAGGCTTTAGAAACATTCTTGAGTAAGGAAGAGCTGGCTAAGGCTCTCAAGAAGCTTCCCTCTGGGAAAGCAACTGGACTAAATTTGAAACCAGTTAAATTGTATAAAACTTTCCCTAACTGACTGGGATTCCTAATGCTAACTCTGTTCAACACATTAGGCAAATGTCAGGCTGATACACCTCCTGATGGAAAAACTAAGATTGCTGTGTTGCTGAAAAATTATAAAAATCCACTCTGTTGCAGCTCATATCGGCCTATTTCATTAATTAATAGTGAATCTAAGATCTAGGCCAAGATGCTGGTAGATTAGATCTCCTCTAGGATCGTGCATATGAATCATCCTGTGACGTTTTGTTTATTCCTAAAAAGGAATTTAACTCATCATACTAATCCTGCAGTTTCTTTACTTGAAATTCCTGATGTTCAAGATGTGGAGGCTATGATAAATTCTTGACACTGTGAAAGAGTTTGACTCAGTTTTTACTCATTTCTCTGTTGTGTTCTGAATTATTATGGATTTGGTCCACTTATTCTCAGCAGGATCAAAGCCCTGTATGAGAATTTCACAGCAAGAAATATGATTTCTGGCATTTAGTCAGACAGTTTTACAATTCAAAGAGGCACACGTCAAATTCATACATCTCCTTTGCTCTTCACTGCAATAACTTGGTTGTTGGTTGACTGGTGTATGAACCCTGGTCAAACAGCAACCACAACTCTTGTCAGAGTAAGGCACAAGCAAACCAAAAATTAACCTGTGCTCAACTTCCCTGTACCTTGGCACAGAGTAGTCAGACTTAATTTAAAGTCAATCTGTAAAGTATCTGTGCAAAACTTCAAACAGTAACGCAATGATAAGTCACCACAAAAGGAAAGGAGCCCACAACAAAGCTAGAACAACAGAGAGGTTTTTAATAAATACAACAAGACCAAAATAACAAAAATTTAATGAGTAGAACAGGAGATATAACATTTTTAATTGTTTAAAGAATTTAGGGGGTCATTATGACCCCGGTGGTCGGCGATTATATGGAGGAAAGTACTGCCAATAGGCTGAAGCCAAACCACCAATGTACTACACCGACCACAATGGCAGTAACAGTCGCCGGACTGGAGACATCAATCTCCAGCCCGGCGGCCGTCACTGTACCGCCTGCAGGATTATGGCCCCGCCTACCGCCATGGTTTTCGTGGCTTCCTAATCCTGTGTCCAGGGGGTCCTCCGGCAGGAGACAGGATGGGGCGCAGGTGCCAGAAGCAGCATCCACCAGCAGAACACCGCCAGACCATATTATTTCTAATACAGCCGGCGGCGGTCTACTGGCGTGGCACTGCTGCTGGTAGCAGAGCCACCTTACCACCATCCGCAGGCATGGCCACAGCCGGATTTCCGCCATCCTTCTGGCGTAAATTCGTCTGTGGACATAATTTGGTGGACAGCTGGTAGCAGTGGCGATGGTCTTTTAGCGGCCGTCGCGGCAGCGGTAGGTGGTTTTTACCACCAATGTTATAATGAGGGCCTTAGTGCCAAAGGGCATAAAGTTCCAACTGTGTGTATATATGGTCACGCCAGACTGTGACAAAGTCAAAAGTTCACGCCAACCATGATTGAGCAAGGGTTGGCTACAGGACCAGGTTAGTCACCTTCAATCCTAGGTTGTGGAGCAGTGCATCGATCCACAACAAAGATAGGTTATGCAGCTGAGGCTATGCATTGGTTCCAAGATGTGGCAAGGCTGTTGTGCGACGTCCTATTGAGTCAACCTTGAGAATTCCTATTACAGTCCAGTGTTGGGGATACGACGCACAGTCAGAGGGATGCGTTGTCTCCGAAGAGCAGAGTCCAGGATCGTTGTTGAGGCTGTTGATGACAGATGCAAGGGCTTGTGCCAGGGAAGCATGACCCAGAGGCTATTTTGAAGCTGATGTGAATTGCAGCTGTGATGAGTCTTTGCAGTGTGTCCCCATCCGCATAGCAGCAGCAATGCAGCGGTTCTGCTCAGGATTGTGCCATGCAACAGAGGAGATGCATCAGTTCCGCTGGGGCCACGGATTGGCAGAGCACCGTATCCTAGACTAGGGTGGCACCACTTTGCAGGGAGGACTCACAAACAGCAGAGTCAAGGTGCAGAGGCAAGGTTATTGGAAGCCTGTTATATCCCTACGGCTTCTGATCAGGAGACCATCCAACTAGCCCTTGGAGTCACTCTGTGTTCTGGGTTCAGGAGATGCAGATCCAGTCCTTCTCACCCATGTAAGAGGGCAGCAGGCAGCAAGTCAGCACTGCAAAGTAGACGTTCAACAGAGTACAGTCTAGCAGAGTGACTGTCCTTCAGCAGCACAGCATTCCTCCTTCCTGGCACAGTATCCACAGGCTCACAAATGTACTGAAGTGGTTGTATCTGACATCCATCTTTTAAACCCTTTTGTCTTGGTTCTGGAAGGTGGGAGAAGCGTCCAGGCAGTGGCTTTGAATGCAAGGATTTCTTTGCCTCCCCTGCCCCGGCTCCAAGCTGGCTGGAGTGACAATGCAGGGTTGTGGTGTGGGGAAAGGAGGCAGCCTATTCATGTTCCTTGCTCCCATTCTGCCACTGATGGCCCATTCAGTCACTCCTAAGCTCCCATTGTGTGTTGTTGTCTAGGAGGAAAACAGAAAGCCAGGCATGTGACCTGTACCAGGCTGTAGGCACCAAAGAGCTAATGAAAGAAAATTTGAACTTTCTTAACATAACATTTTCAGAGATACAATTTAAAATTTGACCATACGTTGGGCTTTTAAATTGTGATTTTAGACACATCAAACATGAACTGGTAATCTCTTCCCATTTGGAATTTACACTTATACATATATTATAACAAGGCAATTACAGTGTTAATCTATGGGAGAGGAAGACCTTGCAGTAATGACAAGTGAATTTAAGAGTTTTTCACTACCAAGACATATAAAACTTAAAAGTACATGTTCTACTTTTTAAATACACAGTCCCCTTTCCTCAAGCTGTCTGAGGCCTACCCTAGGGGTGAATGTGGGAAGGTAGCCTCTTTTTAGCATTGTTTCCCCCACTTCTGGCCTGTTTGTGAGTATGTGTCAGAGTGTTTTTACTGTCTCACTAGGATCCTGCTAGTCACTCTGATTCTTTACTAGGATCCAGTGCGAGTAAACCTGCTTGCGGTCAAAAAGAGTCAAAAAGCTTGATTTCAGATGCCACAAAACCACTTTCAAGGCCCCAGGACTGGAGGGATGCCTCTTGGGGTTCAGGATCTGGTCAAAGATGGGTCCAGGAGCTGTAGAAGATGTGCTGGAAGCCTTTTGAGTTCCTGAAACTTTAGTACAACAGGAGGCAATGCCAGCAAGCCCTTTGAGTCACTGTTTTTTAGTTGGAGAAATTTAGGTTCAGTCCCCCTCTCACTTCCAGGCAAGGAGGGCACTAGACAGCAGGAAAGCACAGTGCAGCAGAGAAGAGCAGAGCAAGAGTCCAGCATAAGGACAGTCTTTTCAGCATCACAACAGTCCTTCTTCCTGGCAGAGTATCCTCAGGTCCAGAAGTGTACTAATTTGGTGAGAGTTGGGTCCAGTTCTTATACCCAATGGTACCTTTAGAAGTGGGGGAGACTTCAAAGATAGGTCTATGAAGTGCACAGAGCCCCCTGCCTTTCCGGCCCTGGCTCCGGACTCAGTCCAGAGTTTTGCAGTCATTTGTGTGGGATCAGCACAGCCCATTTAGGTGTATATGTCAGCTCCACCCTCCCATCCTGCCCAGGATGACCCATCAACATGCAGATGGCCACTTAGTCACACCTAAGAACCCTTTGTGTGTGGCTGACTGGAGGCAATGTACAAGAGCCGATCTGTCACCCACCAGGGCATGTATTCAGAGACATGCAGAAGACACTAGATGATTTAAAGTAATAAAATGCCAACTTCCTAAAAATGGCATTTTCAGAATAACAATTTAAACTTTGACAGCACCATTAGTTGTGCTTTTAAAATTGTGATTCCAAAGACACTAAACCTCGGGGTTCTATCTATTCCCAATTGGAAATTACACTTATAAAATGTAAACAGGGCAATCCCATTGTTAACCTGTTGGGAAGATAGGCCTCACAGTAATTTAAAAAAAAATGCAAGAGTTGTTATTACCTGTGCATGTAAACCTTAAAAGTACATGCCCAAATTTTTATATACACTGCACCTTGCACTTGGGACAATCCAGGGCCAACCTTGAGGTGACATATGTATTGAAAAGGATGGTTTGGTTGTTGAAATAGGGTTAACTTGCCATGTTGACATGGCAGTTCCAAACTGCTCTGCAATGGCAGGCCTGAGTTATGTTTAAAGGGCTACTGGAGGGGGTGGCGCAATCAGTGCTGCAGGCCTACCAGACGTATTTAACCTAAAGGCCTTGGGTACAGGTAGTGCACTTTCCTAGGGACGTATAAGTAAATTAAATATGCAGATTGTGGCTAAGACAATGTTACCATGTTTTAAGCAGAGAGCACAACTACCTATCTGGGTGTCAAAATCTCTATAAATTATGTGGATACCTTTCATCTGAATTTTGATCCACTAAGACAAAAAGTGCTAAGCACTCTGCAACATGGAACATACTTCCTTTAAGTATTCAGAGGCGAAGTAATGCTATCAAAATGACACTTCTCCCTAATTTCTTTTTGTGCGTTTTGGGAATTGCCTGTTTTGATACCCAACTCCTTCTTTGAGAAGATACAATCATCCTGGTCATGTGTTTTTTAGAGACATAAACAAATGAAGAGACCTCTATCTGACTCTTACTTTCCTAAAGGGAGGCTCTGCTTTACTATCTTTAAAATTCTATTACTGGGCATTTTTTTCACCACAATTGTCCTTAGTCATGGGAATCAACAATGCCCCTTGTCTTTACGACTCTTCGACGCTGATTTACATAACAGTACAGGATGCTTCAATCCATTTTATTTTAAAAAAGACTAGATGTAAATCACGATCCATACTTGTCAATATTTGAGATCAAAGCTCTCTACCTATAATGCATGCTGGCATAACCTGTGTATACCTACTTTCTTGCATGATTCACATACGAAATAATGGTCTTTTACTCACTTGCAAACCATTGATCTATGGTTTGATGGCAATACACTTAAGTCATTCTGCACTCTTCCATCTCAGTTTACTAAACTTACTACTGGGTATTTTAAATACTTACAGATTCAGGATTTTTTTTCACAGGAATTCAAAAATAGAGGTCTGCCTGTTTTACCTATTCCGCTTTTGGGTTTATTTGCCTTGTGTATCAACTTTAAATTAGTGGCCAGAAAGATAGCTTGCAGCACATGGTCCGCTGAGTTAGCGTTGAGGTCGAACCTGATTGTCAAGGGTGATCTAATTACTAGAAACTCAAATTGTCATAAATATTTCAGCATCCACCAGAGTTCATAATTACAAATGTATTCACATTTTCTACTACACATCAAAAACGTTGCACAAATGGGGCATGCTGGACTTTAACTGCTTCCAGTGATCTGATCCTGGAGCAGACATGGTGTATATCTTAATCACCTGTGAAACAATGAAGAACATCTGGAAACAGGTTTTCCAGGAAACTAGTAAAGATATTGGTATTGCTGTTCAGCCAACACCTGATGATATTCTGCCTGGATGTGTTCAGACACTTCACCCATCCCTTGGATAAGTGATGGCGGCAGTAGTCTTAGCAAGGCTATTGATAGCCCTGCACTGGTTGGAAAAAGAACCCCTGCGTTTTATGTTTTGTGAAATATTGAGCCTTGGGATGAAGATTCTGTAGGATGCTGTTGCAAACCTGGGAACCAATGGCATACCTTTGGCAACCTTTGTGGAGAGATGGCTTGTAACAGAGGTGGGTCAAGATTAGATGATAATTTTAAGGGTTTTTACAACAATTTGCATGATATAATTTAGGCTGCTACATATGTCACCTGTATTGTATGTAATGAATTTTGTTCGATGGTATGAAGTTCCAGGAGTAAATACATGCTCTACTTTATAATAACTAATGAAGATTGATTAGATCTGGTTCATGGTTATTTTGTTAACACCAGCGTCTAAAAACCAGTTTCTGGGCACCAGAATCCTGTATTGTTGTTATTAATATTTTATTTATAAACCCCAAAATGCTATAAAATATGTATTTTAAGGCAGATGCATCACCAAGCAAAAACACTTTTTTTTAATAATGTTGCTCTTACAGTGCCTATTAAAACTGACTTTCCTATGCCATATCTTAACCTCTTGCCACAACTGGGTTTGCAGCAGTTTAAGCTATGTGTTAGACCTGACAGCCTTAGGGTGGTCACCCCTAACTTTTTGCCTGCCTCCTTCCACTTTTTGGACACTGTTTTGCTGGTTTTAGGACTCTGTGCACTTTACCACTGTAAACCAGTGCTAAAGTGCATATGCTCTCTCCCTTACAACATGGTGACATTGGTTCATACCCTATTGGCTTATTTAATCTACTTGTAAGCACCCATTAAAGTTCACTACATGTGCCCAGGGCCTGTAGATTAAATGCTACTAGTGGGCCTGCAGCCCTGATTGTGCCACCCACATACGTAGTCTCTTAACCATGCCTCAGGCTTGCCATTGCAAGGCCTGTGTGTGCAGTTTCCCTGTCACTTCGACTTGGTATTTAAAAGTACTTGCCAAGCCTTAAACTCCCCTGTTTCTATATATAAGCCACCCCTAAGGTAGGCCCTAGGTAATCCATAGGGCAGGGTGCTATGTAGGTAAAAGGCAGGACATGTACTTATGCAGTTTACATGCCCTGGTAGTGTAAAACACCTAAATTAGTTTTTACGCTGCTGTGAGGCCTGCTCCTTTCACAGGCTAATATTAGGGCTACCCTCATATACTGTTGAGTGGTAGATTCCGATCTGAAAGGAGTAACAAGGTCATATTTAGTATGGCCAGAATGGTAATACAAAGTCCTGCTGACTAAGTTGGATGTAATATTACTATTTTAGAAATGCCACTTTTAGAAAGTGAGCATTTCTCTGCACTTAAATCCTTCTGAGCCTTACAAACCACATCTGGCTAGGTTACTTGACAGCTCCCTTTTGCATTTCACTAAGACAACCCCAAACACAGGATACTCAGTCACACCTGCACACATCGGCATACTGAAAGGGTCTTCCTGGGCTGGAAGGGTGGAGGGCCTGACAATTTCATTTGAAAGGACAGTGGCCTGCCCTAACACAACAGACTGCCAAACCCCCTACTGGGACCCTGGCAGACAGGATGGAACTGAAAGAGGACCTGGTGCAATTCTAAGCCACTCTTTGAAGTCCCCCCCACTTCAAAGGCACATTTGGTTATTTAAACAGGGCCTCCGGCACCACCAACTCAGACGTTTCTGGACAAAATACTCAGAAGAAACTCTGAACCAGAACCTGTAACCTGCCAAGAGGAACTGTCTGGCTGCCCAAAGGATTCACCTGACTGCTTTTCTGCGAGGGACTGCTGCCCTGCTCTTGCCCTGCTGCCTGGCTGCCCTTTGGCTCTGCTGAGAAGTGCTCTACAAGGGCTTGGATAGAGCTTGCCTCCTGTTCCTTGAAGCTTCAGGACCAAAAAGACTTACTACTGCAAAGAACCCCTTGTGTGGTGAAAATCTGACACACAGACTACCAGAAACAAAGCACAGCCTGCATCACAGTGAGAAAATCACTGCACGCTGAACCGGAACGACGCAGCATGGCTCCCCGAGAGGAGATCAATGCAGCGCCAGCAGTGCAACTGTAACTTCGACGCACGGCCCACTGGATCTACGCAAAGCTGAACCGGAATGATGCAGCCCGACTTCCTGCAAGAAGAATCAACGCAGCGCCTGACGTGCGACAGAAATTTCCACGCATTATCCACTGCACGCCCAGGATTTCTCTGCATCGTCCCCGGGGCGTCTGAAAACCCCACAACTTGAAGAGGACCCAATTTTGCGCACCGGACATTTACGCAAAGCCTTCCCTGTGTGGAAAAGTATTGATGCATCGTCTGTGTGCACCAGAGAAATCAACACACATCTCCCCGTTTTCCACGCATCTCCTCCTCTGCAGTCCCTTGGGGAGAATTCGAACGCAAACCACGTACCTTGTGCTTGCAAGACACACTTGTTGCTTTTTAAATACTAAAAACTCTTTTTATCAGTCTCTGAAGTGATATTTTAACTTGTAATTATCAAATCTTGATCGTTTTGACCTGCATTTAATCAGATAAATATTATATATTTTTCTAAACACTGTGTGGTGTATGTTTGTGGTGATATACTGTGTTATTGCACAAATACTTTACACATTGCCTTCTAAGTTAAGCCTGACTGCTCAGTGCCAAGCTACCAGAGGGTGCGCACAGGATAATTTGGATTCTGTGTGACGTATCCTGCCTAGACTGAAGGTCCTTGCTTGGACAGGGGGTAACCTGACTGCCAACAAAAGACCCCACTTCTAACACTATGTAAATATTTTATTATTTTTTAAAATCTCAAAATCAAGCATCTACAAAACCTAATACACATAGAAGACAAATCAATGTACCCTTTAAAAGTTATGAAGAAATCGAACACTTACATATCCATACCCAGCTTAAAACATATGTGCAAATACTTCAAAATGCTCAAGAAAGTTTAACTGAAAACAATAGAGCTTTCTGTGTTCTTGCAGGTTGGATCTGAGACCCTACTTGTGACTCAGAGAAGAGGGCCATTGCATTATTACAGTTTTGAAGCTGTTCAGTTAGTTGAGCCTGAATGATCATTCTCATAAATCAAAGGTAGATATGAGCCAAACATCTAACAAACTGGCACTGTTCAGTTTAGAGCTTTTTAATGGGGCCAAAACACAACATGCTTAAGGATGTAAAAGAGAAGCATTACTAACTACAACAAGGTCACCTGCCAGTTTTTCTACATGAGCCCTCTATGTTTTTTGGATTAACGTTAAAGATGGAAGACTGAGAATACAATTGATTTAAACTGAGTTTATATATTTTTTCTTCTTTTTTTTGGTGATGACTATGATTTTTAGATATGGAGCGTAGGATTACCCCTACACATGTCCCGACACTAAGGTCCTCATTTACAAGCCCTGTGGTGCAGGGCGACACAGCAATTGCCTTGCTCTGCTGCCCTGCACCCCTGGGTAATGGCAGAAATGCACTGTATCTCCAAGATATGGCGCATTTTGGTCCTTTCACCCCACACTGGTACACAGATTGCTGCCATGTGCCAACACAGGCACCCTTGCACCATGGTGCAAGGGTGTCTGCATTGTGGGATGATTGTTTTTGTGCAAGAAGAGGCATATTCCTGCACAAAAACAGTCACAAGAGGTGTTTACCTCTTATGGGGAGAAATAAAGATATCTCTCCCAGTTGCATCACTCTTAAATGCCACCCCAGATGTGATATAGGGATCTGACACATTCCCAGGCTTGTAAATCTGGGAATGCACCAGATTCCTTCAAGTTCCATTGGTTCTTCGTGGGGACATCCCAAGCAACACCCATGGAATGCCCCTTTCACGCAGTGTTATGCATGAAAGGGATCCGTATTTACAAGGCCAGGAAAAGCCATAAAAAGCGGCTTTGCATGGCTTTGTATATATGGGCAGACACACTGCTACACTTGAGCACCAAACAATGACACTCTGGTGGCTCAGTGTGCTGCTAGGGCTTCATAAATGAGGCCCTAGAGCTAACCAGAACCTATAGGAGGTGCCTACATGGAAGTGAAAGACGAAAAAAAGGCTTTGCAATTAGGGTTGTAGTTAGACTGATGACAAACCTGTTGGAAATTATTGGGGAAAATGCCTGGAAGAATGAAAAACATCTAGAATTTGGTGTATTAAAGACTGATTATGCATGCTGATTCTGCATTACAATTACATGTACTGAGCAGCAAGCCTAAATGAACAGCATCTCCCCTTTGTCCTAAAAGCAATAGATGCGAAAAATGATGGGCACACACTAGGAACACGCACTGCTCAAGGGTGTGCCATCAAGCCAATATAAGAAACGATTATAGTGGTGCACCAACAAACAATAGGAGTATAAAAGTCCAATCTTCTTTTATTTATTTTCAAGACAGTCACATGATTTCATAAATTCAAATGTTATAGCCAAAGAAAAGGTAACGTGGTTCTTTTACCACAATAACATTCTTCAGGGTTGTAATACAGCAAAACAGGACATACATAAATTTGTGATACAAAACACACTACCCAATACATGATATGCATAATACACCCACACATATGCATTACATAAATAAAAGAAAACATAAAACAATATTTAAAAAGAGTTTTTGTATCTTTCAAAGAATTATGCCTATTATGATACCTCTATGGCTCAAGTAATAAGTGTAACCAGCACTTATTTTACATCACCTTAATTATGAACCAGAAAAGATCATCGGGCTCATTGGAGATTGGCAGTCTGGCAGTTGGACCAACAAACCCACGGGGGTGTGGCTGCCGTCATACCGGTGGCCTCACTCCCCATCATCTTACGATGTTTCCACCAGACTGACCTGCGGAAAGATTGTATTACAACGTTCCCGCTGATAAGACCGGCAGAAAGAGTGCCAAGGCACTGGCATTACCTCCCTTAAGGGAGCCGAGGCCAATGCCATCCCACAACAGCACCCTTGGGATGCTCACTGTCTGTAGAGAAGACAGTGCCCATTCCGAGGGTGCTGGCAGGAAGGGCCTGCACTGCCCATGCCATAGGCTTGGGAAGTACACAGACCCTGCTGTGGCCCCCACCACTGGCTTTCTGCCAGACTTTCCATGGCAGTGGAACTACCATGGAAAGGTTTGTGGAAAGTGGACTCGCAATCAGCATGGTGGTGCCACCATGGGCACTACCAAGGCTGACCGTGGCTCTGACCGCAGCTACCCTGTCGGGTTCCGTGATCCTGGCAGTGGCAGACGGTCTGACCTCCAGGATTGTAATTCGATGGTTGGATCTCAAGGAGTGGGGCGGTCCAACTGCCACTGCTAGTTTGGTGGTCCTAAGACCGCCAAACTCCTACTGAGGCCCCATATCTCACAACAGCAGATAAGGAAACCATTAAATATTCAATAATACCAAGCAGTTTTTGAGGGTGCACAGACATTTACAAAATATTCATGAATACAATAGGAGGAAAAGCGAAACTAAGTCCATACAAAAAGGTTTACAAGTCATTAGAAAGACACATAAGTGAAACCTGTGTTTCCATCGTACATTGTTACACAATATAAAGTTGTACATATAATTTTTATTAAGCATAACCAATATGTCATGAAATGATTTTCGTCAAAGGGTGATTCCCCCAATGTAGGTTTTTATGTGCATACAGTGTCCCATTTTTATTTCAAACACCCAGTTTTATATTTCAGGACAGGGTGACCCAGTAGAAAATACCTAATAAAATAATATGAATCCTACATAAGTGTACTAGAAGGTGTGTATAAAAAACGTTAAAGGAATAGATCAAGAAATATACATGGAAAAATAGGAAAAAGAAGACAATTACGAGAAGCACCGTAGGCAAAAGATACTGTATGGTTTCCATCTATATCCATTCTTACAAATACTCATTCTGCCTACATCCTTGCCATATTTAGGCTTCTACACAGACCACCAATTCACGGCATCGTTTAAACACAAGGCTGTAACCACAAAAGATACAAAAATAATCTATAATCAGTTGTAAAACATCCACTCGACTCACCATAGCGTCAGAACTTGAATTACATAATTTAGACTCAACGATCCATCTACTATATCAAATTCATAGCCGGCAATGATAAGAGACATGCGAAATGGTATAAAAGGCAATAGCGTGATTCAGGCGGCTTCCAGCATATTTTAAATCAGAACTAACATAAAAATTTAAAGGATAACACTATGTCACAGAAGGCTAGATTTTGTTGCAAGACCCATAGCATAAAGCGTTTATAGCGCCAATACTTTCAGCAATGTATCCCGAAGGCCAGATATTATGGCAAAATGTGTTATGCTACAGAACACATAGTATCACAATGGTACTGATGCTCCAACAAGAACCATGACACTGCCACATTATAGCATCTAACAACATATCACATATTCCAGCTAATATGGCAAAGTGTGTTACATTATAACACATTATAACACATAACACTCACAAAAGATTGCCTCAAACCAATTTATGACAATTGCACCAGGTAATGCGGCAAAACTCATAGCATTGTATCAGATCCGCAAAGTCGCTGTAACCTTTACGTTTACCAAAGATTGACTTGTAACAAGGTACCACAATGGCCCCAGGAACAGCAGCAAAACTCAAAATGCTGTCACATTATATCAGATCCCCAAAACCGCTGTAACCTTAAATCTAACCTCCACTGTCTCCGCACCAGATCAAGACAATCCATTTAACAAACATCTACGACCTACTAAACCTAAATCAACATCAGTGTCCCATCCTACACTTATCTCAATCTGTGACATAGTCACTGCGCAATACCCAACCAACACCACACAAATATGAAAAGAAGTGAGCCCACCAAGTAAGTCAAGTTTAAATAGCCCACCTTCAGACAAATATAACCAACACCTGTGTCTACCTCTTCCCGGGGGGGCGGGAGGGGAGATTGGTCACATTGGAGTGTTGTATTGGCCATCTAACTTCACATACCTTTGCATGCTATATTATATGGGCATGCCATTGATTAGTAAAAAACGAGCTCGGTTAGAATGCCAGTTCCAATTCAGAAACAATATAAATAACATAATATTCTGATTAGCTTTCATCACCGGTGGGATCAATGTATTATTCATTATTGGAATGACAAATCCGAAAATCGGAGTATATTCACATCTCGAGGCCCCACGTTCTACACATACTGTTGGAATGATTCAAATTATGACATAAAGAAAATAAATAACATATTTAATCAAAACATGGTACTCTAATTTCAATTCAAATTTCAAACCCAAATGCAATCACATCTCAAATTCAAAGTATAATATTTTAGTTGAGTGCCGTAAAGTTCAAAGGAAAAAGAGTTCAGAAAAATCAATCACAATTTTTAGTCAAACCAGAATATGGAGAAGAAATCAGAGTGAACTCACATCCAAAATCCACCAAACAATGTGATAAAAGTCCAAACATCAGTAACTAGTAAGGACACACTATTCAACAATTATTCCCTAATGTGACCATTGTAAAAAAGGAATTCAAACACACGTAAGAATTCACTTGTTCAAGCAATCAAACATAACCAGTGGTATGCAGTACAACCAAGGTATTAGTTGGCACAAAGAATGCCTAGAGCAATCCAGAGGTTGGGAATTAAGTTTTAGAAAACAAACACAAATCCATCTTGTGCCTTATGTGTGGTTGGTGTCACTCGCTGGCCTCATGTCATTCCTTTCCCTTGTCACTTTTCCATCTCAAGTACTCCATGCCTCCCTTCACCTGGAAGCCTAAACCAATGACTCCCTGTTCTGTTTCTATGCAAGTTTAGTCCAGGTTGCACCTGGAGATATCACATGCCTATTTAGGATAGTCATGTTTCCACTGTAAATCACTGGATTGTATCATGTACTTGCCACTTTGTTGTATTTTTTATTGTTGTCTATTACAATTTGCACCCGCTACTTGTGAGGCCCCATATCAGTTGTATGTAACAGGTGATTTCCATAGGTTCATTGGATTATTTATTCCACACTGCCACGTGGGACACATGCCGTTCTGGAACACTACTGGCTTACAATGTAAAAAAAAAAAAAAAAACCTTGGAACCTGAATCAGGGCTTGGCCTCGTACTCGTACCCGTCCTGCGCAAGCAACTTCCCGACACTCAGCTCCCGAGTCATGAGGATCTTCCTGCATTCCTATCCAGTGCAAGCTTTGTTCCTGCACTCATCTCCCAAGTCACCTGGATTACTAGCCCTCAGCCCTACGCAATCCTGAGGCCTGCCCTCATCTCCTGAGTAACTCGCTAACTCACAGCACTCTGGTTTTTCAAGCCCTCCCGGTGATTCCTTGATCATGGCATCTGCAATGGTTCTGTGTCTCTGTTTCCAAGCTACAATTCCACCTCCTCTTGAGCTCCTTACATTGACCTGCCTGCCTTCCTCAAACTCATGTAAAAGAACTAGGGAAGTACCTTTCCTTCAGGTTAGCATGCACTAATCCTTCAGTAGCAACAGGCCTGTCTGTCAACCTTTCCAAGACTCTAGACTTTGCACCACCTCCTTCATGGTAATTTTTCTTCAGCACTCCTTGCTTGTCCTTGCTGTGGACCCTCTCTCCAAACCTTAGCTCTTGAACTGTGTTGTTCTTGGACCAGAGTCTTGGGGCCACATGTAGCAAGCTTTTTGCACATCGCAAACGGTACATTTTGCTGTTTGTGACGTGCAAAAAGCACATCGCAATGCACAAACCCCGTTTTGCGATTCAATAACCTGGTTACTGAATCGCAAAACGGGTTTCCGACTCGCAATTAGGAAGGGGTGTTCCCTTCCTAATTGCGAGTCGCAGTGCAATGTAGGATTGGTTTGTTACCGCGAACGCGGTCGCAAACCAATCGCATTTTGCACCCTTTTCAAATGGTTGGTAACTGTAGGAAAGTACCATCTTGCCTGGCATGTTACCCCCATATTTCACTGTATATATGTTGTTTTAGTCTATGTGTCACTGGGACCCTGCCAGGCAGGGCCCCAGTGCTCACAAGTATGTGCCCTGTATGTGTTCCCTGTGTGATGCCTAACTGTCTCACTGAGGCTCTGCTAAACAGAACCTCAGTGGTTATGCTCTCTCTGCTTTCCAAATTTGTCACTAACAGGCTAGTGACTAAATTTACCAATTCACATTGGCATACTGATACACCCATATAATTCCTTTGTATATGGTACTGAGGTACCCAGGGTATTGGGGTTCCAGGAGATCCATATGGGCTGCAGCATTTCTTTTGCCACCCATAGGGAGCTCTGGCAATTCTTACACAGGCCTGTCAGTGTCCACGTTATTTCACAACCATTTACCACTACACTTAAGTAACTTATAAGTCACCTATATGTCTAACCTTCACCTGGTGAAGGTTGGGTGCAAAGTTACTTAGTGTGTGGGCACCCTGGCACTAGCCAAGGTGCCCCCATATCGTTCAGGGCAAATTCCCTGGACTTTGTGAGTGCGGGGACACCATTACACGTGTGCACTGTACATAGGTCACTACCTATGTACAGCGTCACAATGGTAACTCCGAACATGGCCATGTAACATGTCTAAGATCATGGAATTGTCACCCCAATGCCATTCTGCATTGGGGGGGACAATTCCATGATCCCCCGGGTCTCTAGCACAGAACCCGGGTACTGCCAAACTGCCTTACCGGGGTCTCCGCTGCAGCTGCTGCTGCTGCCAACCCCTCAGACAGGTTTCTACCCTCCTGGGGTCCAGGCAGCCCTGGCCCAGGAAGGCAGAACAAAGGACTTCCTCTGAGAGAGGGTGTAACACCCTCTCCCTTTGGAAATAGGTAGCCTCCCCCAGCCTCTGGAAATGCTTTGATGGACACAGATGTTGCCCATCTCTGCATAAGCCAGTCTACACCGGTTCAGGGATCCCCCAGCCCTGCTCTGGCATGAAACTGGACAAAGGAAAGGGGAGTGACCAGAGGCTCCTTCTGATAGGCTCTTACCTCTCTTGGTAGCCAATCCTCCTTCCTAGGTAGCCAAACCTCCTTTTCTGGCTATTTAGGGTCTCTGCTTTGGGGATCTCACCAGATAACGAATGCAAGAGCTCATCAGAGTTCCTCTGCATCTCCGCTTCACCTTCTGCCAAAGGATCGACAACTGACTGCTCAGGACGCCTGCAAAACCGCAACAAAGTAGCAAGACGACTACTAGCAACCTTGTATCGCTTCATCCTGCTGGCTTTCTCGACTGTTTCCAGGTGGTGCATGCTCTGGAGGTAGCCTGCCTCCTCTCTGCACCAGGAGCTCTGAAGAAATCTCCAGTGGGTCGACAGGATCTTCCCCCTGCAACCGCAGGCACAAAAAGACTGCATCACCAGCCCTCTGGGTCCCCTCTCAGCACGACGAGTGTGGTCTCTGGAACTCAGCAACTCTGTCCAAGCGACTCCCACAGTCCAGTGACTCTTCGGTCCAAGTTTGGTGGAGGTAAGTCCTTTCCTCCCCACGGTAGACTGCATTGCTGGGAACCACGTGATTTGCAGCTGCTCCGGCTCCTGTGCACTCTTCCAGGATTTCCTTCGTGCACAGCCAAGCCTGGGTCACCAGCACTCCTTACTGCAGTGCACAACCTTCTGAGTTGTCCTCTGGCGTCATGGGACTCCCTTTTGTGACTTTGGGTGGACTCTGGTTCACTCTTCTTCCAAGTGCCTGTTCAGGTACTTCTGTGGGTGCCGCCTGCTTCTGTGAGGGCTCACTGACTTGCTGGGCACCCCCTCTGTCTCCTCCTCCAAGTGGCGACATCCTGTTCCCTCGTGGGCCACAGCAGCCCCCAAAAACTTCTACTGCAACCCTTGCAGCTAGCAAGGCTTGTTTGCGGTCTTTCTGCGTGGGAACACCTCTGCAAGCTTCATCGCGATGTGGGACATCCATCCTCCAAAGGAGAAGTTCCTAGTCCTCTTCTTTCTTGCAGAATTTCAAGCTTCTTCCAACAGGTGGCAGCTTCCTTGCACCCTCAGCTGGCATTTCCTGGGCTCCTGCCCACTCTCGACACTGTCGCGACTATTGGACTTGGTCCCCTTGTCTTACAGGTACTCAGGTCTGGAAATCCACTGTTGTTGCATTGCTGGTGTTTGGTCTTCCTGCAGAAATCCCCTATCACGACTTCTGTGCTCTCTGGGGGTAGTAGGTACACTTTACACCTACCTTTCCGGGTCTTGGGGAGGGCTATTTTTCTAACCCTCACTGTTTTCTTACAGTCCCAGCGACCCTCTACAAGCTCACATAGGTTTGGGGTCCATTCGTGGTTCGCATTCCACTTTTGGAGTGTATGGTTTGTGTTGCCCCTATACCTATGTGCTCCTATTGCAATCTATTGTAACTTTACACTGTTTGCATTACTTTTCTTGCTATTACCTGCATAATTTTGGTTTGTGTACATATATCTTGTGTATATATATCTTATCCTCATACTGAGGGTACTCACTGAGATACTTTTGGCATATTGTCATAAAAATAAAGTACTTTTAGTTTTAGTACTTCTGTGTATTGTGTTTTCTTATGATATTGTGCATATGACACCAGTGGTATAGTAGGAGCTTTACATGTCTCCTAGTTCAGCCTAAGCTGCTTTGCCTTAGCTACCTTCTATCAGCCTAAGCTGCTAGAAACACCTCTTCTACACTAATAAGGGATAACTGGACCTGGTACAGAGTGTAAGTACACCTTGGTACCCACTATAAGCCAGGCCAGCCTCCTGCAGTAACCCATTCGCAAAAGGGAAGGGGTCCCATGGGACCCCTTCCCCGTTATGAATGGCACTGTTAAAAAAATTTCAGAGCAGCCAGTGGTCCTATGGACCACTGCGTGCTCTAAAATAAATGAAACGAAAACGTTTAGTTTTTTGCTTTATTAAAAAGCAGTCACAGACATGGTGGTCTGCTATCCGCAGGAGGCCACCATCCCTGTGAGGGCCGCCATTCACAAGGGGGTTGCAAATTGCGACGCACCTCATGATTATTCATGAGGTGGGCATTTGAGACCCCCTTGCGAATTGCAGATGGTGTCAGGGACACCATCCAACATTCAGAATTCCGACTCGCAAATTGCGAGTCGCTCTGAATCGCAATTTGCGGGTCGCAATTCTGAATGTTGCTACATGTGGCCCTAGATTCTGAAATGAACCTTGAAACTTCAATCTATGCTCTGAATGTAACCATGTTTTGTAGCATATCTTGGGAGCTTCAGTAACTCCAACCTTGTGCCGAGTAGAAATTTGTTTAGAATATAACCTTGATTTGAGTGTAACCTATTTACCAAGTATAACCTTAACCCCTTGAGGGCCATGGATATAATGGTTACGTCCATGGCTGTGCCTCTCAGGCGCCACGGACGTAACCATTATGTCCATTTATCGGCCCTTGGGGCAAGCGCTAGCGCTCCCCCTGAGGGCCACCCCCACCCCCCCCCAGGTCAGAGCTGGAAGGGGAATCCTTCCCCTTCCACCCGAGCCCCCCTGACCCGCCCGTGACGTCTGATGACGTCAGCACGCAATTGCGTGCTGACCTCATCAGAGGTCGCCTCCCATCGCGCTGGAAGCATGCTTCCAGCGTGATCTGGTAGAAAAATGCAAAAGCATTTCTCTTCCGCTCAGGAGGAGGAGGCCAGCAGAGACATGAAAGGAAAGAAAAGTCCTTTCCTTTCATGTCTCTGCAAGCATTTCTGCTGCTCGATCTCAATGCAATAGGGCAGCTGAAATGCCCACTAGACACCAGGGATTTTTTTTCTTTTTTAAATGGACATAAGGGGAGCGGGCCCTTGGGAAAGGGCCTCTCCCCAGGTGGCCAAAGAATTTTTGGGCCATTTCTGCCCTCCCGGGGGCAGATCGGCCTAATATTATTAGGCCGATCTGACCCCAGGGGTGGCAGGAACCACTAGACACCAGGGATATTTTTTAATTAATTGTAGTGACACATAAGGGGAGCGGCCCCTTGGTCAAGGGCCGCTCCCTGGGGGGCCAAACTATTTTTATGCCATTTCTGCCCCCTGTGGGGGGAGGGAACTGACCCCAAGGGAGTCAGAAAACCCCTGGACACCAGGGATGTTTTTTTTTATTTTTTATTATATGTGGGGAGGGACCCCTTAGGCAAGGGTCGCTCCCTGGGGGGCTAAATTATTTTTAGGTCATTTCTGCCCCCCATGTGGGCAGATTGGCCTAATATAATGTAGGAGGGTAGCCTGGCTTATAGTGGGTACCTAGTGGTACTTACACCTTGTGCCAGGTCCAGTTATCCTTTACTAGTAGATTAGAGGTGTTCTAGCATCTTAGGCTGATAGAGGTAGCTATAGCAGAGCAGCTTAGGCTGAATCAGGAGACATGCAAAGCTCCTACTATACCACTTATATCACTTAGCACTTTATCATGAGAAAACACAATACTCAGAGTTACCAAAAATAAAGGTACTTTATTTTAGTGACAATATGCCAAAAGTATCTCAGAGGATATACTCCCTTAGGAGGTAAGTAATATACACCAAATATATACACACAAACCAATATCAGGTAAGTAACAGTTAGAAAAGCAGTGCAACAATGTAGAACACAAGAGAATGCAATAGGGAGAAATAGGCCTAGGGGCAACACAAACTATATACTCCAAAAGTCGAATGCGAACCATGAATGGACCCGAGGCCTAGTGTAATGTGTAGAGGGTCACTGGGAGTGTAAGAAAACTCTGAGGGTGTCCAAGATACCCCACCCCAAGACCCCGAAAAGTAAGAGTAAATTTAGCCTACTACCCCAGAAAGACAGTAAAGTCGAGATAGGGGATTCTGCAAGGACAACAACTGACTGCAAAACACTGAAAATGCATTCCTGGACCTGAGGACCTGTAAAGGAAGGGGACCAAGTCCAAGAGTCCCACAAGTGTCAAGGGGGGGCAGGAGCCCACTAAAACCCCGGATGAAGGTGCAAAAGGGCTGCCTCCAGGTGGAAGAAGCCAAAGATTCTGCAACAACGAAAGGTGCCAGGAACTTCTCAAATGATGTCCCACTGCGTGCTGGAGAATACAGAGTTGTTTCCATGCAGAAAGACCGCAAACAAGATTTGCTAGCTGCAAGAGTCGCAGTTGAGGATCATGGGTGCTGCCAGGGCTCAGGAAGGAGCAGGAGGTCGCCCTTTTGAGGAGGAGACAGAGGGGGCGCTCAGCACCTCAGAGAGCCCCCGCAGAAGCAGGCAGCGCCCGCAGAAGCACCTGAGCAGGCACTTAGAAGATCTGAGGAAAACGGTCGACTCAGAGCCACAAAAGAAGGTCCCACGATGTTGGAGTCCAACTCAGCGAGTTGGGCAATGCAGGACGGAGTGCTGGGGACCTGGGCTAGGCTGTGCACAAAGGAAGTCTTGCAAAAGTGCACAGAAGCCAGGGCAGCTGCAGTTCACGCAGTAAACCGGATTACTGTCTGGCGTGGGGAGGCAAGGACTTACCTCCACCAAATTTGGACAGAAGGGCCACTGGACTGTGGGAGATACTTGGACCCAGTTCCTGTGTTCCAGGGACCACGCCATCAGGATAAGAGGGGACCCAGAAGACCGGTGATTCAGAAGTTTGGTGCCTGCTTTAGCAGGGGGAAGATTCCGTCGACCCACAGGAGATTTCTTCTTGGCTTCCAATGCAGGGTGAAGGCAGACAGCCCTCAGAGCATGCACCACCAGGAAACAGTCGAGAAAACGGGCAGGATAAGGCGTGACAATGTTGCTGGTACTCTTCTTGCTACTTTGTTGCGGTTATGCAGACGTCCTGGAGTAGTCAGCGGTCGGTCCTTGGCAGAAGTCAAAGAGGGAAGTGCAGAGGAACTCTGGTGAGTTCTTGCATTCGTTATCTGGTGAAGACTTGGGCTTTAGGAATTGTAAAATTGTATCCCTCTAAATTGTTTCATACTTGAGAATCAGTAATTATGCATGTCTGTTGGAAAATTGTAGAGTATTTACCTCTCTCTTTCCCTTATCCTTTCTCTTTGTCTTTCCCTTATGTGGGCTGTCTTGGCTATGTTTGTTTACTAAAAAATAATTCCTGACCTCTTGATTGCTCTAGGCATTCTTTGTGCCTAGTACTATTAGTTATGTTTGATTGTTTGAGCAAATGAATTGTTATGTGTGCTTTAATTTTTTCTTTTTTTTTATGAAGGTCACTTATGGAATAATTGTTGAATAGTGAGTCATCAAAAGACATTAATGTTTTGAGATCACATTGTTTGGGGGACTCCGAATGTGAGTTCATTCAGATTTCGTCAACGTATTTGGGTTTGACTATTATGATTTTTCTGTACTGTTTTCTTTTCCACTTTATGGCACTCAACTTGGAACTAGAATATTATGCTTTTAACTCAAGATATGAGTACACTCAGCTTTGCTGACAAGTTAGAATTAGAGGGCCATGCTTTGACTGATTGTGCTATTTAATATCTTGTGTTTCTTCTTTTTCTCTCTGGTTTGTCTGGTAGCTAATTTTTATACTTTGGCCCTCATTACGACCCTGGCGGTTGGTAATAAAGTGGCAGTAATACCGCCAACAGGCTGGCGGTAATTACTGACAAATTATGATCATGGCGGTGTTATCTCCGATAGACAGCCAATGTACCACACTGACTGCCAGGGCGGAAACAACAGTCACCACAGCAGCAGCCTCCTACAGTCAGGCGGAAGACAATGTTCCACCCACCATATTATGACACTACAATCCGCCACCTTTTCCGGGGCAGTACCAATGCAATCAAAAGCCTAGTGGAAACACTGCACAGAAGTGAAAGGACTCACCATTGGAGACACAGGGAAGAAGCAAGCCGCATGGAACACAAACTTTAAGGGTTCCCGATGATCTTCTACGTTATGCTCCACCTGGAACACCAAAACCAGCAAAGACGACGTCGGTGAGTACAGCCGTCTAGCCAACAAGGGAGGGAGGGAGGAAAATGAGAGTGACACATACATATACAACACACACCCGACATACACACGCCATACACACAACCAGCTGCATTACAAAAACAATCTGAGCATGAAAATCTGCTGAATAATGCAAGGACAACAGGAATTGATGAAAATGATTGTAATCAGTCCAACAATAAAATGATAGTTCCGATTTGGCCATGAAACAGATCTGTACACGTGTATAACAAAGGCACACTGCCCAGTTCATATTCCAAAGGGCCCACATGGCCACAGGGCACAGTCCAAGGACCCACTCGAATCCTGCACCAATCCGGATAGAACACTCTAGGGGATTCAGTTGTCAAATAGGCAGGCATCTCAGTGGAAGAGGGGCACTTCAGCTGGATGCAGAAATAAGCCCACTGGTTCTTGTCCTGGGGAGTGAAAGTCCACAATCTATTGAGTGTGTGTCTTCCCCACTGCTTCTGGAGGGGACAACATGCCCTGTGTTTTCTTCTGGGGAGTGCAAGGCCACAGTCTCTCAAGTGGGTGTCTTCCCCACTGGTTCTGGAGGGGGCAACATGCCCTGTGCTTTGTCCAGGGGAGTACAAGGTCACAGTCTCTTGAGTGGGTGACTTGCCCACTGCTTCTGGTGGGGGCAGGCCGCACAGCAGCCCATGGAGGGTGGACTAGATGGTGTCTGCCAGAGGTGACGGCTGCACTGTGGTGGTGGTGGTTGTGAGAGTCTCCTGTTCAGCACCTGCACCCTTCGATGATTACACTGTGGTGGTGGTTGTGGGAGGCTCCTGTTCAGCCCCTGCACCCTCCGATGGCTGCACTTTGGTGGTGGTTGTGGGAGGCTCCTGCTCAGCCCCTGTACATTCTGAAGGCTGCACAACCATGGCTGGCCTGAAGGGCCCCGTGACAACTGCTGGTGGTGGCGGTGTTTGGCTGGCAGCTTCCGCTGGTGTAGAGTGCCTCCTCTCTTCCTGCTCATGGGTTGGGGATCCCTTACCCTTCCTGGTACTGGTGGATGGGTTCCTTCCCCCCTGCCTGCTGGTGGAGGCTCCTTCCCCTTCTTAACAGCTGCTGCAGGATCCTTTCCCTTCTTCGCAGCTGCTGCAGGCTCCTTCCCCTTCTTAGCAGCTACTGCAGGCTCCTCCCCCTTCTTAGCAGCTGCTGCCAGCTCCTTTCCCTTCTGAGAAGCTGCTGCAGGCTCTTTCCACTTCACTATAGTTGGCCTGGAATCATTTCCACCGCAAGTAGGTGGTGCAAACACTGGGCCCATGAACTGTTTGGCTGAGGTGCTTGGCTGGGTCCTTGCTACCCTGCCCATACGTGCGGGAGGCATTGGGAAGAGGTCAATCGTGGAAAGGAAAAGCTTTTTAGGGATTCTTGGGTGGGAAGAGGGAGGAGTAACGGGAGCGGTTGTTGGAGGTGTTTGCTGGATTTGGGTGCAGGTGCATGGGCTGTATGCTGTTGTGAGGTGGATGGCTGTTGGGTGTCTGAGTGCTTGAGTTTGTGTACTTTAGGAAGGGGGGACAAACACGGTGGGAGAGGACACAGGGGACACATGCATGGATGTTGTGGAGGTGTCTGCCAGTGAGGTGTGTGTTCTGCATGGTGTGGTGATGATGCTAGTAGTGGATATTGATGCAGTGCATGCAGGATTGAGTGTAGATGCAATTGCGTGGGAGGTGGTGGAGGAGGAGGAGGAGGAAGAGACAGTGGAGATAATGGATGATGTTGTGTCTACACCTCAATGGTGTTTGTGTGAGTGCCTGTTGGATGAAGTGTGGTGCTTGTGTTTGCCTGTGACACTCTTGGGTATTGTCTTGTGTACATGCTCATCTGCCTGTGTGCTTGGGATGGGTCGGGGTTGAGGAGACTGGGACTGGGAAGTGGAGATTGGAGGGGGGACGGTTAAGCAGGGACAAGGGCTGCCATCAGAAAGGAGGAGAAAGCCTGGATCCATCTCTGTAGGGCCACCAATCCACCGTGAATGCCCTCTAGGAATGCATTAGATTGCTGCATCTGGGCTGACAGCCTCTGGATGACATTTACAATGGTTGTTTGCCCTACAGAGATGGATCTCAGGAGGTCAATAGCCTCCTCGCTCAGGGCATCAGGGCTCACCGGGGCAGGGCCTGAGGTGCCTGGGGTGAAGGAGATGTCCACCCTCCTGGGAGAGGGGCACAGGCATTTTGCTGAGGGGCTACTGGGAGGGTGGTGCTGATACGGGGGTGGCAGCCGTACCTGCAGCTGGGGTGGGCACAATAGTGACCGCCACCACCAGGGACCTCCCATCGGAGGAGGTATCTGAGTCTGTATTGTCCCCTCCAGTCTCCGCTGTGGTGTTCCCCTCGCTCTCCATCCCACTGGTGCCCACAGCATTGGTGGATTCTGCTTCCAGGGTCTTGTGGGATGCAGCTCCCTCTGTCGCCGGTGCCTCTGCTCCTCAGTCAGATGATCCTAAGGTACATAAGGACAGGATGACAAAACAAGAAAGGGGGGAGAGGGACAAAGGATACACAGGGTCAGTGGCTGCATCAACACCACTGTTGCGGTACACAGCACCCTCACACACAGGGAACAGGCCTACGCACTATGCATTGCACTACCATTAAAATGGCTAGTCACTAAGGAATGAGGAGGGGCACACCGCCAACTTCAGCACACATGGGACCTATGCAGCCCTGCCCAGCAGTGAGTTCTAACAAGCTGGGTGAGCAGTATTTCCCATTCAGACCCATAGCCAACAGAGGACCTACACTGCTATGTCTGGCCTGGCCTACAGGCACCCAAGGACACACAACCACCACCCAGATACCATCCCACCAGCCAACATATGTATTGATACCGACTGTACTCACCCACTTGTGGCTGCTGCAGTGCCCTCAAGCACCCATCTAGCTCAGGGTAGGGCACCGCCAGTATGCGGGCCATCAGGGGGGTCCGACGAGCACCTCTTCCTTGTTGGGAGGCCCTCCCTAGCTGGGCCTCTGCGGTCTTCCATGCCCAGCATCTCAGGTCCTCCCACTGTTTCCAACGGTGGGTGCTCCGCCTGCCATAGACCCCCAGCATCCATACGTCCTTGAAAATGGCATGCCATAATCCCTTCTTTTGATGGGCACTGACCTGCAGAGGTAATACATACAGGACAACTCCATTAAACTAACAGTCCAGCCTGTCACACACATGGCCCACCATACCCGTTTCCATCACCATTGGCACACACATAGCCCAGCCCACAACAGGTATACTGCCAAGAGGACATCCACCCCCCCCTTACATGAGGCCTTCACACACAACTCCAAGCATTCATGCCACATGCATTGTGCACAAGGTGTACTCACCTGTTGGTCTGGAGGCCCATACAGCAGTCCGTACTGAGGTAGGGCCCCATCCTCTAGTCGCTCCAACTCCCCCGAAGTGAAGGCTGGGGCCCTTTCCCCAGTCACACGGGCCATGGTAGGTTCCAGACACAGGTCAGAGCAGCACATGCAGTGTAGGTTCTCTCCTATGGAAGGTCAGGCAGCAAGTGAGGAATCAGATAGAAAATGGCAGTCACGTCTACAGCGGTGCATACCGTCACCTCTGACGTAGACTACCATGGGCCACTGTACCCCATGGGGCCCAATATTAACCAATGAGGAATTGCACAGCAGTTCACGACCACCTACCGCCATGCTGCACAATGTCAGTGGCATTACCTCACTTCTACCTGTCCCTCAACACTGGACAGGCGGTCGTCCAGGGTGGACAGGCCTATTGATTATTTCTGCATCACAGGATCAAAGGCACATACTTCATTAATTTTACTGTCCCATTACATGTTTTCACATTGTGGAGTGCTGTTGTGGCTCCATTGTTCAGTTTGTGACAGCCTACTTACTCTTGTGTCCCTTAGATACCTACCGCTGCAGATGAATAGGAGATGGAGACATACTCCCGTGTACAGACCCCTGGTGGACTTGGCTACACTGGAGGACAGGCACATAATACTCAACTATAGACTGGACTGGGCCAAAATCACAGAGCTGTGTGCCCAATTGGAGCCTGACCTGATATCTGCTATCCGTCACCCCACTGGGATCCCCCCTCTTGTGCAAGTGCTATCACTTCTCCATTTCCTGGCAACTGGTTCTTTCCAAGTGACAGCGTGCTTGGCAGCAGGAATGTCACAGCCAATGTTCTCAAACATTATAACCAGGTTGCCATCTGCCCTGATAAGACATGTGCACCTACATTGCATTCCCCCAGGTTGAGGATCTGGCTACTGTGAAGGCCAGATTCTATGCAATGGGACATATTCCCAACATAATTGGTGTGATTGACGGAAAACCTATTGCATTTGTACCCCCCGCCAGAATGAACAGGTGTTCAAGAATTGTAAGAGTTTCCACGCCATGAATGTCCAGATGGTGTGCTTGGCGGACCAGTATATCTCCCATGTCAATGCTAAGTATCCTGGGTTGGTGCATGATGCCTTTGTCCTGAGGAATAGCAGCATCCCAAATGTGATGGCCCAACTACAGAGGCACAGGGTGTGGCTGATAGGTGAGCCTAGGTTCCCACCCAGTCTATGTTGGTGTATGCCTACACTGTTGGCCATATAGGATAGTGTGTGGCTAAATGTTGTTCCTCAATATTTGCAGGTGACTCTGGTTACCCAAACCTGTCATGGCTGTTAACCCCTGGGAGGAATGCCAGGACAAGGGCAGAAGAACATTATAATGAGGCACATGGGTGAACCAGAAGGAATATAAAAAGGACCTTTGGCCTCCTGAAGGCCAGGTTCAGGTGCCTCCATTTGACATGTAGACCCCTGTGGTATTCACCCAAGAAGGTCTGCCAGATATTAGTGGCATGCTGCATGTTGCACAACCTGGCACTCAGACACCATGTAGCTTTTCTGCAGGAGGAGAAGACTGAAGATGCCCGTGAAGCAGCAGTGGACCCTGAGGACAGTGAGGATGAGGAGGATGAAGATGTGGACAACAGAACAACTGTGATACATCAGTACTTCCAATGACACACAGATGAGACAGTGCAACTTTACATTTCTATGACTATTGGTGTATTCTGTGTGGCATCACCATGCTGGCATAACCCACTTCTTAGCCTTACTTACTGTTACCTGGATATTGATTTTGCAGATGTTGGTGATATGACACATTCTCCTGGTGTGATCACAAAGCCAGCTACAGGTCAATATTGCTATGCTCATTCTAAGTACAGTTCATTTGCAATGTTTGTTGCAGTTTCAATCAATACAAATTTGCAATACATGAATTACCAGTAGTCGATTTTTATCCAAGGGTGTTTATTGTAGTGCTAATATTTAGAAGGGAAAGTGCAAAGGGATGGGGTGATGATGGAGGAAAGTCCAGGGTATTGTTCCAGTCTGTTTGTAGCACAGGTGCATTGTCCATGGGGACATAGGAAAGGGAGCTATGGCAGTTCAAGATGGACAAGGTGACAGAGTGGGACACAAGGGGGACAATAAGGAGAGTCTCATTTCCTTGTGGTGGTCTTGGCAAGTGTCCCTGGATTCTGTCTGGTTCACAGGGAACATTTGTGGGGTGGTTCACCTTCTGCAGTGGGAGGGCTGCTGGGGGCCTGTTGGTCCTGTGGTGGGCCTCCTGGCCACAAGTGGCAGGGGAAGTGGAGGACTTTTCAGATGACTGGCTAGTGATAGGGCCCCGCTGGCGTGACACTGCCTCCCTCATAATGTTGGCCATGTCTGTCAGCACCCCTGCTATGGACATCAGGGTGTTGTTGATGGCCTGCAAGTTCTCCCTGATCCTCTGATACTGTCCCTCCTGCAGCCACCTGTTCTCCTGCACATTGTCTAGGATCTGGCCCATTGTGTCCTGGAAATGTAAGCAGGCTCCCCGGATCTCAGAGAGCGCCTCCTGGAGAGTCTGTTCCCTGGTCCTGTCCTCCTCCTGGTGCACAGCAGTCCTCCCAGTGTCCCTGTTGGCTTGTGCCTCTGTCACCTGAACAGTGTGCCCACTGCCACTGATCCCATGTCCCTGATTGTTTTGGGTATGAGGTGTTCTGCGGATAGAGCTGTGGGTACGCTGGGTGGGTGCTGTGGTGTTGGTTCCTGATGGGGGAGGCTCTGTGGTGGTCTGTGACTAGGCTTGGGTGACCGACTGTCCAGTGGTCCCTGATGGACCAGGTAGATCGTCCAGATCCTGACGTCGAGAGTCATTGTGGGCCTCTTCTGTTGTGGGACTGGATGGTGGTGGCACCTACTCTCTAGTGACATTAGCTGGGGTACATGTGGGGAAGCAAATGATGTATTATGCTTCAGGTGTCTCACATTTGTACTTCAGTAGATTCCCCTCTATGGTGGTTGTTCCCCTGCCAGCTTTTGCTCGTGTATGTTGGTGTGAAGTGGTTATGTTAGCATCCCTACGCTGTGCATGCTTTGGTGATGAGTGTTCATGCAGGGCTGGGAGGGGTGTCCATGCATTGGTACAGCATGCAGGGCTTGGCATTGGGATCAGTGTGATGTGATGGTGGAGTGTATGGGATGGAGTGGAGTGATGGGAGTGAGGGTGAGGGTGTGTGATGGCATGAAGGAATGGGGGTGATAATTTTTTAAAGTTAACTTACCAGTGTCTAGTCCTCCCCCAACTCCTGCCAGGCCCTCAGGATGCAGTATTGCCAGTACCTGCTCCTCCCTTGCTGTGAGTTGTGGGGGAGGAGGTGGGGGTCCACCACCAGTCCTCTGGATAGCGAGCTGGTGTCTTGCTGCTATGGAACGTACCTTCCTCGTAGGTCATTCCACCTCTTCCTGATGTCATCTCTTGTTCTTGGGTGCTGTCCCATGGCGTTGAACCTGTCCACTCTTCTCTGCCATAGCTCCATCTTCCTTGCTATTGATATCTGCTGCACCTGTGCTCCAAAGAGCTGTGGCTCTACCCTGACTATTTCCTCCTCCATGACCCTTAACTCCTCCTCAATGAAACGGTGGTGCCTTTGTGGTGCCATGGGTGTAATGTGATATGTATTGGTGAGGGTGTGTTGGGTAATGTGTTGGGGTGTGTGATGTGGAGTGCGTGAGGGATAGATTGGTGTGAGTGGTGTGTGTGTCTAGTTCTGGCAGTGGTCTTGGTGTCTGTGGTGGCAATGATTTGTATTCGCAAGGGGTTGTGGGTAATGTGGGTGTGTGTTTTATAGTGGTGTGGTGTGTGTATGGATATCAGGTGTGTGTTGTTTGAATTGTCCAATGTAGTGTTGTTTTGTATGTGGGTGTTCATTGTGAGTGCGGCGGTATTTACCGCCAATGGTTTACCACCATTGAATATCTGCTGTGGTGATTCGTGGGTCATAATGTGATGGGTGTTGTTCTGTTGGCGTAACGGTGTGGGTTTTGGGACCGCCACTTTAGCACTGACCTTTGGTCTGGCGGATTTGTGTATGTGGCTGTATTTTTGTCGGATTGGTTTGTGTGTGTCATAATATGGTGGACGGATATTCGCCAGCGCGGCGGTACGTTGCCGGCCGGCAACACGGTGGTATGCGGCATTTACCGCCAATGTCATAATGAGGGCCTTTATGTCATAGTTTGCATTATTCCAACCGTATGTGTAGAACACTGGGAACTGAATATGCGAGTATACTCGAGTTTTCAGATGTGATTTCAATAATTAGTAATATGTTGATCTCACCGGTGTAAGCTAATCAGAATCATATATTAATATTTTTTCTGAATTGAGACTGGCATTGTTACGAAGCTCGTTTTTTACTAATCAATAGTATGCCGATATATAATAACAGGTAAAAAAGGGATGTGAAGTTAGATGCCCAATAGAACACTCCAATATGGCTGATCCATTCCTCTGGTGAGGGTTGGACACCTTACTCTGAGTGTCACATGAGTTGGATATATTTGTTTAAAGGCATACTTTTTAAACTCAACCTACTTGGTGGGTTCACTTCTTTTCGTATTTGTGTGGTGCTGGTTGTGAAATGTGTGATGTCTATGCACAGATTGAGGTAAGTTCAGGATGGGACATTTGATGTTGATTTATGTTTAGTTAGTAGTAATTTACTGACTTCCACCACGCAGTGTTATGCGGCTCCTAGATGATTTTTCAATGGATTGTTTTAATGTGGTGTGAAGACACTGCACATTATTAGTTATAAGGTTACGGTGGCTTTGGGGATCTGATATAATGTGTCCGTATTATGAATTTTTCTGCTATGCCTGGAGCCGTTGTGATACATTATGATGAGTCAATCTTTAGTGAAAGTAAAGGTAACAGCAACTTTGGGATTCTGATACAATGTTGCAGCATTATCAATGTTGCTGCAATGCCTTGGGCCATTGTGATAAATTGTTATGAATCAATTTTTGCTGAAGGTGATGCATGTTATATTGTAACATGCCTTTCCATAACATCTGCACTTTTTGATATGTTGTTAGAAACTACAATGTGGCAGTCTCACATGTCTTGTTGGAATATAGGGCCCATTGTGACTAAATGTTATTAGTCAAAAGCAGTGGGTGTTATAGTGTAACATGTCTTGCCATAATATCTGGCCTTTTGGATATATTGGCAAAAGTATCAGCCCATAAACGCTGTATGCAGCAGGTCTTGCAACAACACCTGGGCTTCTATGACATAGGGCCTGATTACGACTTCGGCGGAGTGGATTACTCCATCCCAAATGTGACAGATATCCCGCCCGCCATATTACGAGTTCCATAGGATATAATGGACTCACAATTCGGCGGGCGGTAAATTCATCACATTTGGGACAGAGTAATCCCCTCCGCCGAAGTTGTAATTAGGCCCATAGTGTTATCCATTAAATTTTGATGTTAGTACTAATTTTAAATATGCTGTAAACCTTCTGAATCACATTGGTCTACATTATACCATGTCAGTTGTCTGCTATTACCGCTGGGTTATGAATTTGATACAATACGTTGATGTTTGAGTCGACAATGTGGAAATAAAGTTCTGATCCAATAATGAGTTGGGTGGATGTGTTACAATTAAATATTATAGATTATTTTGACATAGTTTGTGTAGATGTATCCTTGCATTTATACAATCCCGAGAATTGGCGATTTGTGCAGGAGCCTAAATATGGTAAGGATGTGGACAGAATGAGTATTTCTAAGATTTGATGTATATAGGAGCCTGTTCAGTATAGGGAAAGATGCGGAAGACATTGTAACGCGAAGGGTTAATTAGCTTGAGCAGTGTAGATGAGTGTAATGCCTGTTGAAACCCCCTCCCAAACATCGTGGAAAAGTTAATGATATTATTTTCAAGCATGTTTGTGTAGAAGACTCCGTCTCAACCTTGAGAACGAGAGTACAGGGAGAAGATGGAATGAAAACAAAGTCTGGAGAAGGGCAGAGCAGCCAAGTACTGATAACCTAGCTAGAAAATGCCAGAATGAGATAGAATACAAGCTTCGAGTTATTTAAGCACTGAAGTGTGGGTGAGGGATTTGGAAGCTCGCAGATGGAATTGTAGAAGCTGCTATGGCCCAGCGCTGCCTCCCTGTTTGCTCGTGGTGCTTGAGGGGGAGAGAGGTCCAAGCAGGCGATAGAGGGCTCCCCAGCATGTCGTGGACTAAGTTAAGTTTCCACACAGGGTTGAAAGGCTTTTTGTTTCTCTGCTCTATTTTTATGATTGATTATTATACTTGCACTGTGTTTATAATCTGAGAAATTCAGCTCGTTTATAGTTTTTCCTGCCTTACTGAACATCGTAGCGTGAGTCTGCCACAGTAATTGAAATATGTATTTGAGTGTGCAGTAAATCAAAGCTTATCTGAAGTATTCAACTCGTTAATATTCTGCTCCCTGAACATCGTAGTGTATCAAATGTTGGTATACAGTTATTCCAAGTTTATATCTGTCAATTAACTCTTTACTCAGATGTATACATAGATGCTCTTTGTAGTGTACTTATATATATACATATATATAGATGCTTTTTTTTAATTTGCTATTCTTACTCTGTCAATGAACTCTTTGCTCATTCGTATACATAGATACTATCTGTAGTGTACATATATATGAATAGATGCTTTTCATTGCTATTCTTATTCCACTATTGTTAATGTGCTAAATGCCTGCATTTACCTGAAATTATAGTAAAGTTAAATTGTATTCCTAATTGGTGTGTGGTCCTTCATTGAGCGTCCTTATTGACTTATACCGAACAGGTGTCAACCAGTCACCTGGATAAGACAGAGCCATACCACCTTGTGAGGCTCTGCATGGCATAGAAAATCTAGAGTTAACAACGCAAATTGCTGCCTTGCGTTGCTCTGTGTGGAGAAGGCACTCCACTGGTGGAGCATGGATGTTTCCATGGACCCACCGATGATTTTTGGCACCTTCCTAGATTTACTAAGACATGTATACCTGGGTATTCTTCAATATGCTAACCCTTCCCAGGTAATGTGTTACAAAGAGAAATATTTTTAATTGCCCTCGCTATTTCATCTTTCTGCTGCTGCATTCTGCAGCACCCACATCAAGAGGAAAATGCCTCTAGAAATTGCACATGTACTACATTCTGCAATACACGTAGAAAGAGGAAAGTGCCTCTAGAGATTGTTTTTGTATAGGAAGATGTCCTTTCCTGAACAAAAGTAATCCTGGCTGTAACACAGGAATCCTTGCAGAGTGCCTGCGTTGTCCTCTGGGGGCCAAAAGAGCGACAGAAAAGGAAGAGAGGAGGAATGTGCCATATGTTAGTAATGATGGCATATTCCTGCTCTCTTCATTAGATGCAGCACAGCAAGTTGTCTTGCTGCATTGAGTTGCACTAAATGTTGATAAATCTGGCCCTAATTTATCAGTACAGCGTTTTGAAGTCTTTCAAGAATGGAGAGCATTTATTTATACTAAACGTCAGATACATTATTTGACATTTGTAACGTAACAATTTGCATGCAATGTACAATTAGCATGAGAAGAAATTGTTCTGAGCTGGAAACCATTTCGTTCTTGGTAATTGAATGCACTCTGATTAAATAGGAAGTGATCATTAATGCAGGGATTTTTAAAATAAAACACTTTCAAAATATTTCCCATCTTCAGACATTTAAGGGAATTAGGACTAAAGGGAAAATATTTTGCTGGAGATCTTTGAACATTCTTTGACTATGGACATAAATTAGAAAATACAGAAGAAATTAGATATAATAAAGTGTTTAGTTTGAGATAAATTGGCTAAACTGAATATACAAAATATGTTACCATCCGCAGTGCTCAAAAATCTCACAAACATGTCAAGACTGCAATACATTACAAATAAAAATAATATGCATGTACTGGTTAATCATGTGATTCTTTATTAACATTTGCTGATGATTTACAACAGGTCATTGTTTTATTAAAAAAAGTAGTAATATAACGCAACTAAAGGGGGCAATATTGTCATAATGCGGAGAGGTGACTATGATAAAAAAAAAAAAAAAACAGAAGAGAATTGCATAATGGTCAATGCTATAAAAGCTGCAAAACAATCCTATTGGTGATGCAAGCAGACTCATTTGGGATAAACTGTACACCTGGAATGCAACTGGTTTATTGGATGAAAATGAAAACAGATATTTGAGAGTTGTGAATCCCCGGTTTCCCTTCATCTATACTTTACCCAAGATTCACAAGTCAAAAGATTGTCCTCTGGGTAGGCCTATTATTTCAGATATTGGTACTCTGATGGAGTTTCTTTCAGAATTTATTGATTTATTTTTTAAACCATTGGTGATGAATTTACCCTCATTTATTAGGGGCACTATTAATATACTGGACAAATTAAGTGATGTAACATGAGATTTCAATATGAGCTTTCCGTCACTGGATGTAGTACAATTTTATATCAGTATTCAAAAGGAGTTTGGTCTTCAGGTGGTGCAGCAGTTTTTGTCAAACAGGAGTGCTAGTCTAATTGAGCATTCTGAAATGTTGGTTAAAATGTATGAATTGGTTCTGGCCAATATTTTTTTCTGTATGTTGGTGTTTGGTATCATCAAGCTGAAGGGACCCTTGTATGCCAAACTTTTTATTGGTTCTTTTGAGAGGGAGCTTGCCTGGTACTCAGCAGCCAAAAAACGGATGGAATACAATGTTTCATCGATGACTTACAAATCATCTGGACAGGAACAGTGGGTACTAAATGAACATGTGGAATATCTGAATAGCACTATGTTCAATGTCGGATTTACAGAGTGTCATAATCCTGAAAGGATACATTTTTTTTGGCTGTACAGTTGTATGTGATGGGAGAGAATATTCAGACTAAGCTGTATCAGAAGGACACAGCTGCAAACAGTATTTTTTGTGCTGATAGTTCTCACCCGTCTAGTGTGATCAATGGGTTCCCATTGGGAGAGAATGTCATGCTTCGTAGGAATTGAAGTCAGGAACAGGATTTGGAGAAGGACTTAAGAATTGGGCTTACAATTGGTAACAACGTACAGCCATGAGCATATGTTGATCTATAAGATATTATGTAGGAACTAGTCTCTTCTTAAGGGTGTGCCTGGATTGATTGCCGAAATTTCTGATAGACCAACTGTCACTTATAAAAGAGGTCCTACTATTGGGGACAAAATAATGAGGAACTATTTTGGGCAGATAAAAAGACCTAGTTGGAGTTGGTTGTCAGACCATCCAAAGGGCTTTTTAGTTGTGCTGAGTGCCTCATGTAAAATTATTCCCTCAATAAACTGAAATTAATCAAATACAATACTTCGAAACGGTATTATATACTGCAGTTTACTAACAACAGTTGCTTTGTGGTCTATGTGATCATTTGCAATTGCACCAGGATTTATGTTGGGAGTTCCAAGAGGCAGCCTAAAGTGAGAATGCAGGAACATCGAATAGCAGTGTTGAATTGGGATGAATGGTCACCACTGGCTCTACATGTGAAATAATGTCATCCTGACAACGTGGAGATTAAGTTTCATGGAATTGAAAAGTTTAATAAAAATTCTAGGGGAAGTTATACAGAACTCAAGTTTCACCAAGAGGAAACTAAGTAGATCGGTAGACTGAGAGCGAGTGAGTTGGGTTTGGGTTTGGAAAACAAATTGCATTATTTTATTTAAGGGCAGGATTGTGTGATCCAAAGTATACGAGAACATTCTTGAATTTTCTGCAGTCTTCTAGAACAGCAATGACTATGATAATTGACTCCCTGTTTTAAACTCTTTATGTTTCACCATTTTTGAGAGCAGGAATGATAATGCATTTGACAGTTTAAATGGCCAATTTGGCGAAGTGTAATAGGTGGAGGACGATTGATTCACAAGTTCGTATTGGTTGCAAAATGATTTTGTTGCTCTGAGTTGAAGCACATTTACAAGATAGTGTTACCTGATAATACGCTAGCCTTTTGGTGATGAGTATGGAAATGATGAGAGGCTATTGGACTGCTTTGAACAATTAAACCAATGACGGCTGATCTTTGAGCTTCGTATTTGTTATGGGAACTCACCGGATTGGAGTGGGAACGTATGCAAATCATGGCATTACTGAAAAACAGGCAAGCATGTGATTATTGGTGTGGATAGGGTAAATGGCATTATTTGGTAGTGCATTTGTGATTCGGTGATGGGTATGGATATGTAGAGTTGTGCTTGGACAGCTTCGAGCTATTCATTCAATGATGGCTGACCTTTAACTTCATATTGCTTTTGGGAATTAATTGGACTGGGGGAAGCATATGTGAATCATGGTGTTACTTGTAAACAGGCAATCATGTGATGATTAGTATTGAAAGGGTGAGTTGAAATTGGACAGTTTTGATTTATGTTCCTTACCTTCTTCAAAGTTGTCTTTCTACTGAACCTGAGGGTTAATGTATTAGAACGACTATTCAACTTGGCAATATGGGAGAAGTCGAGGACGGCTAATACATGGCTTTGTATTTTGGTGTGAAAATGTTCCGGACCCAATAGAAGCAACAGTGCTTTCTGGAAATACGATAAACATGTGATGATGAGTATGGTTATGGCGAATTGCGATCGGACAGCTTTTCAACCAATGATGGTCGAGCTTCAAATTTGCATTGGTTGTGGGAATACGGAGTACTGGTCAATATTGGTTGGGGAAAGTCACCAACAAGGATTACATATATGTAAGTCATGGTGCTACTTGAATGAAAGTAAACATAAGATGATTGGAGTTGATAAGTTAAGTTGTTATTGGACAGACTGAGCACTTCAGATGGTAATATAATTTTGGATGAAAATTGTGAGATGGGCCAATGAGGATTTAAATGACATTGGAGACAATACCAGTTATGGTACATGGTGATTGGTCTAAATACGGTGTCTCGGTTGGTAGTGGTTAAGGAATTCACCAGAGTAAAAGTATAATCTTGGTGTTACATTTTGGTACATGATGGTTGGTGGGAATATTGTTTGTGGAAATTCACCTGCAAGGGCGGATTAATATCTAAATCACTTACTTGAAATTTGTTGAATGTAGGCAAACATAATATGATTGGTGTGGATAGGG
Source organism: Pleurodeles waltl (assembly GCF_031143425.1). NCBI lineage: Eukaryota > Metazoa > Chordata > Amphibia > Caudata > Salamandridae > Pleurodeles > Pleurodeles waltl. Next base: position 1,517,544,911 of record NC_090444.1, on the reverse strand, counting down.
TGGATTGTTATTAAATAGCCTGAGCACTTCAGATGGTAATGTAATGTTGGATGGAATATGCTAGGTAGGCCTGTTCGGCCTATCAGGATCTGAATAACATTGGAGTCAATGTGGCAAGTGGTACATGATGATTGGTGGAAATATGGAAAGCTCTAATTAGACAATCACAAGCCACTTATGGGATAGGGTCATTTGAGTTTAGACTGATGGTGATTGGTTAGATTAGGGTACAAATAGTGCTTTAGGTGACATGACTGGCTATGCATGAATTTTAGTTTTTTGATGCCAATTCTACAGTCACACAGGTCAATGCGTGTGAGAGGGTAAAGAATGTGGTCACAGCTATGTTTGTTGATAACTCTCAGTTGAAGCTAGTATTTGTAGGAGGCTGGCCTGGTTTGTATTGGGTACTAAAGGTACTTACACGTTATACCAGGTCCAGTTATCCCTTATTAGTGAAATGTAGTCAGTGTTTAGGATCCAGGCTGTCTAGAGGAAGCTGTAGGCAGAGCAGCCAAGGCTGAACTAGGAGAGATGCAAAGTTCTTGCAATACCACTGTAGTCACACAGTACTCACACACATAAAAGAGAATACTCAGTGTCACAAAAATAAAGGTACTTTATTTTAGTGACTCAATGCCATAAATACCTTAGAGATTATACTCTCTTAGGAGGTAAGTATTATACACAATATATACACTAGTAACCAAAAACAGGTAAGTACACACTCAGAAAACAGTGCAAATAGTGAAAATCACAATAGGTTGCAATGGGCCTAGGGGGAACACAAACCATATACTATAATAGTGGAATGCGAAAGTTGGTTTCCCACCTAGGCAAGTGTAGTGTGTAGAGGGATGCTGGGAGAGTAAAAAAACACCAAAGGTAAGTAATAGACCCCACCGCAGAGCCCAGGAAAACAGGAGTGAATCACAGTAAGTTTCCTGAAACACATAAGAAGTCATGAGAGAAGATTATGCAAGAACCAGAAGAGACTGCAAGACACCAACAATGGATTCCTGGACCTGAAGACCTGTGGAAGAAGGAGACCAAGTCAAAGAAGCACTGAAGAGTCCAGGGAGAACAGGAGCCCCTGCTAACCCAGATAAAGGTGCAAAAGAAGAACCACAGGTGAGAAAACAAAGTCAGTATTGCAGCACAGAAGACAGATGCAGGTTCCTGGTTGGTGCAGAAGATGTCCCACGCCGGATGGATGAATGCAGTCTGGTTTGTATCACTGGATCCTGCAAACAACCCTTGGCACATGCAAAGCTCTCAGTTAGCAGAAAATGGTGCTGCCCGGGACCAGGAGGGGCCTGGTGGCCTCTACCCAGGAGAGGGAGACAGAGGGGGCTCTCATCAACGCAAATAGCCCTCAAAAGACCAGGCAGCATGCACAGGAGTCCCACAGCACAGGGACAAAAAAGGTGCAAATGGAGGCACGTGCAGCATTACACAAAGGGATCACATGCCGCTGGAGAACCACTCAGGAAGCTGTGCATCACAGGATGGAGTGTTGGGGGCCTAAGCTGTGCTGTGCATGGTTAACTTCTTGGAAGGTCACACACAAGCCTTGGCAACTGCAAGTCACGCGGTGCATAGGGGTACTGTCTTGAATGGGGAGGCAAGCTCTAACCTCCACCAAAGTTGGACAGCTGGACGTTGGGACTGCCGGAGTCACTTTAGTCCACCAACTGTGTTGCTGAATCCCAGCTTGTCATCTGGAAAGGGGGCCCACCCCACCGGTCATCACTGCAGAGAGGTGCCTGCTGAAGCAGGGAAGTGACTTCATCACTCCACGGGAGATTCCTTCGGTTCTTCTGGTGCAGGCTGAAGACAGGCAGTCCCTGGAGGATGCACAACCTGGAAACTGTTGCAGTTGCTGACCGGAGCTGAAGTTACAATGTTACAGAAGTCATCTTTGCTTCTTTGTTGCGGTTTGTAGAGTTCCTGGAGGGTTCAGCTGCAGTTCAGTTGGTGGAAGATGAAGTAAAGGATGCAGAGGATTCCTGCTGGCGTCTTGCAATCAAATCTGAAGAAACACCCAGAGGAGAGATCCTAAATAGCCCTAAAAGGGAGACTGGTCACCTAACCAGGTAAGCACCTATTAGGAGGGGTCTCTGACATCACCTACTGGCACTGGCCACTCAGATGCTCCCAGAGTGCCCCACCACCTTGAAATCCAAGATGGCAAAACCAAAGGACACTCTGGAGGGACTCTGGCACCACCCCTGCGGTGGTGATGGACAGGAGAGTAGTCACTCCCCTTTCCTTTGTCCAGTTTCATGCCAGAAGAGGGGCTGGGGGGTCCCTGAACTGCTGTAGACTGGATTATGCAAGGAGGGCACCATCTGGGCCCTTCAAAGCATTTCCTGAGATTCTGGGAGGCTACCCCTCCCATGCCTGTAACACCTATTTCCAGAGGGAGAGGGTGTAACACCCCTCTCCCAAAGGAAATCCTTTGTTATGCCTTCCTGGGCTTGAGCTGCTCAAGCAACAGGAGGGCAGAAACCGGTCTGTGAGGTGGCAGCAGCTGGGGCTGCCTGGAAAATCTAAGAAGGCTAGCATGGCAATACTGGATGCCCCCAGAGTGCATGGGATTGTGCAACCAATACTGGAATCAGGACTGGGGTACAATTCCCAGTTGCTAGACACCTTGCATGGTCAAGTTCAGAGTTACCATTGTGAAGCTAGACATAGGTATTGAGTCATGTCCAATGCAAGCGTAAAATGTTTCTCACGAAGTCTGTGAAAATGGGCCTGGATGACGTGGGGGCACCTCTGCTAGTGAGGGGTGCTCTCACACACAGGAGATTTGCAGCCAGCCTTCTGGGTCTGAAGGCCTGACATATGGGTGACTTAGAAGTGAGCTGGTGCAGTGAAAATGGCTGTGAAAGGGCGCATGCACCGTTTCACACAGGCTGCAGTGGCAGTCCTGTAGAAGCCTTTGCATGGGCGCCCTATGGGTGGCAAAAGTAATGCTGAAGCCCGTAGAGATCCCCTGGAATCCCAATGCCCTGGGTACGTAGGTACCATATACTAGGGACTTATAAAGGGGCACCAGTATGCCAATTTTAGATGAAATACTGGTTGTTTTTAATTTATAACCCTGATGAATTCCATTGCTGGACGAACCACATTGGCCAGGCTGAATGAGGTTATAAGGAAGTCCAATAAAGTCTAGATGTGACACTACTATGTAGCTCCTCATTGCAACATTGACTGATGAACTGGATAATTTTTGTTTCCATGACATGTTCTTTGTTGGATTATCATTACTCATTTGAGAGGATTTTTTATATGCATTTGCACGCTTCTCTTCATTGTATTGGTTTATGGATGACTTGTGCTAGACTGTATTTTGTAAAAGAAATAAAATATGTTAATGCTGACAGGTTGCATCAGTGATGTGTTAGCTATACAGACATTGCACACAATATAGAGAAAGTGCATCAATATCAGGCTATTTTTCCTTCTGGAAAAGGGTAGATGCCTCTTGCTTCTGTTGCATTCTGCTAAGATAATACTGAGCAAAGAGCATCACTCAAAAGTTCAGAAGAGCAAGGAGTTACAATAGCAGTAAGAGCAACATAATTCCTGGTTAAAAGTGAGGATGCTACATTTGTTCATGTTGAGGAACCTGAGCTGTATATTGATTTCCACTGTACATTTTTATCCTAGTAGGCCAAGCTTCCCTGACAGCATTTACAGGATGCCTACTATCTTTAATAGGATCCAACTTTTTTAACAGGCGGTTTGATTGTGAATGGTAGTGTGTGGCACTTGGCGATTGGGAGAAGGCTCTAAAATGCACAATGCATTAAACATGTTTCTTATAGAAGCTGAATGTCTACTTACATCCACACAATAAAAAATGGAAGAAAATGTTCATGTATAAATGCTAGAATTTCATTACATGCTCTAGCAGGAAACATGGGCTACTGTGATGGTATAGATGAAGGTGAAGTGATGCATGAGACTTTTGCCACAAAAGCACAGAAATGTTAGCCAAGAGGTTGTTTTTCTAATGTAGTTGCAGTATTTTTTTATGTGGATGCGATCCATATTGCGTTACATTCTGAACTTTTCTAGCTGCCTATAATATGGATTCTACACAAGTATATTAACTTAGAGATTGCACTAATGACCTAGGTTATTTAGTCGTGGGGATCACATGGTCCTCTCACTTAAAAATGGTGAAAGTATGAATCCTACAGCTGCAAGACCACATATTGTTGACTATGAAAATCAGCAAAGGCACCAATAAAAGAGGATTGCTTTTGACAAGATTAAACATAGTTTATATTTAGACAATTTCTAAAAGCAAACTGTTGCATGTGAATTATATATCATTTGGAATATTAAGGGGACTTTACATTCAGTCTTAAGTTTTCAAGGAGTTATGAATATTTATCCCTTTTGTCTCAATAACAGTTAATCAATGCATTTACAGGTTACTCTATTGAAATTTTTACTTTAAGTATATTTGAACAATAGAATTGTTAAAAGAAAAGAAGAAAAATAAATATCCTTAGTAAGATGGGAAGCATATTTAAGATACCAATATTAGTCAAATGTGAATAAAATAGAGGTTAATGGAACTCATTGGGACAGTAAATAGTTCTCTGTAGAAATGAATATTAATGAGAAACTGTTTATACCAAGGTGTCTTTAGTGGGTAATGTTACAGGCCTGGAACCTAGAAACCAGAAAAAGAGGTTTGCCCAGAAATGGATACAAAACGTTTTTAAAGACAACAGATATTTTCATGCTCCAGGGGATGATTAGCAGGTTGACAGACTGAAGAGAGTTTTTTGATTGTTCTCAAAGGTCGTTGTAGGAATGGTGATTTCATCTATTACCAACTGGCACTACAGATGGGTATCTAGAAAATGTATTTTGCAAAGATGTAATAAAAGGATTTGTGAGACAACTGTGACCCAGCAGACTGACTTCACTTTTTTCTGTAATTTCACTGATGGTCAATATGCCAGTAGTGGCATAGATTTTAAGGTCATTAGAATCTCATGACATATAGTTGTGTCCTTTTGTGTCTCTGGAAAAGGATATCTGTAATATTAATGCATGTCAATCATTGGGGCCTAATGCTTTAGCAGATGTGAGGCAGCAACATGATACAACTGAGTCTGTGTTTCTTCAAATGGATTTGTGAAACAACAGGAATTAGTAAAAGAATTCTGGCTTTCTGTAAGAGTAGTAAGTCAAGCCTCATCCCCCTTTACCATAAAAAAACATGGACAAGCATATCAGTCAATCAGTCAGTCAGTCAAAGATTCTTTATTCGGCATAATGCCATAAAAGTACAGAAAATTTAAGAAACACATTTACATTAAATATGAAGCAGTATTCAGCAAGCATGGCTCACGTTTCCAGGACACAAAGCTACTTACAAATATATATAACAAAATTTCCATAATAATATTTAAAATTCAGTAACAATATCAAAATTAAAATCTGCAAAAATCAACACTTAATTAATAAAACATTCCCTTCCACCAATTCATACAGTTTCCTAATTGTAAATGCTGATCTAAAAAAGTTTAAAACAGAATAACAGACTTGCGTAGATGGCAGTTTTTGAGCATACATCGGTGCATCCTTAAGGGAAGCGATAAGTAGTTTCCGAAAAAGAGGCAATATAAAAGTACATCTAGGAGCCGTATAAAGAGGACAAAATAGGAAAAAGTGACACATGCTTTGCATGGAAATATTATCACAAGGACAATGTAGGAGCACTTTTTGCCAAGTGCTTTGCTTAGGAAAGGCCACTCTCTTAGAGTATGATAAGGAGCTCGGGAACCAAGTTAAGTAAGGTTCCATCAAAATCGTGGTTGAAATCTGAACATAGGGATCAAAGGTTATCAGGTTCAGAGCCCCCTGTAGTCTCAGATTCGAAACATACTCGAAATATCAAGTTTTGACCAATAACTTAGCATCTAAAGGCAGGGACACTGGATGAGTAAACATGTTCTCCATGCCTTTATTCCCAAATGACGTTTGCAGATAGGTGAACCATTGAATTGTGTTAAAATTGTCCGATTGGATGCAATTAATCATACAATCTTGTACCAGACTAGCCGCAGGATTAGACCAAGATTTCAGCCACAGTAAAAGGGGAGCGACACCAATCAAATCTTCAATGTGTCGCGTAGTCCCAGCTCTTCGTAACAGATGATATTTGCTACATTCTTTGGTACTAGCAAAAGTCTATGAACAAATGTATTCTCTATATGTTGAAGAGAATCTACTTTGGTCAGGCCCCACAAACCCGCCCCATAAATAGTTCCTGATACACATTTAGCATTATAAAGCCTAACAATCTGATCAACTGGTCTATGGCCTAATTTGCGAGCAAAGCCAAATATTGCATCCAAATTTCTCACCTTTTGATGGGCCTTGACAGTGAGATGAGAATTCCATAACATAGAGGAACTTACATGCAAACCTTGATAACAAAATTATTTCACTTTGTTTATAATATTTCCTCCCATACTAAATCGTTTAGATCTAGTATTTCAGGGACCAACAGTCATGGCAAATGTTTTCGTAAAATTTACTTTCAGATCCAGATTTTGCATAAACATCAAGAAGAGGTCTAATAGGCTTTGAAGGCCATTTGCTGTACAGGCAATTAAAACCGCATCATCCGCATACAGGAGGACAGGGAATGGTCTCGTTCCCATTTTAGGGAAATCCTTTCCATTTTTTATTAAAAAAATCATAGAGACCATTAATATATAACAAGAATAAAAACAGTGCTAAAATACAGCCCTGTCTGAAACTTCTCCTAGAGGGAAAAGGGGAAGATCTCTCACCATGCAAACCATACTACACTGTAATTGTTAAATTAGAATATAATCACTTAATTAAGTCTAAAAGATTCTGATCAACCCCCAAGGATTCTATAATTTGCGAGAGCTTTGTTCTATTTACCAGGTCAAAGGCACTTGATAGATCAATAAAAGCCAAATGGATGGATTCTTTTCTGCCAATAACATATTTACTAAGAGTAAGGTGCAAATTCAACGCTTGTTCCTCTGTACCTAAGCCGGGTCTAAAACCATATTGAATTGGTGAGAGAATCTTTGCCTTAGCAGCCCAATCTTCCAACTGGGTCAAAATCTCACTCCGGAATATCTTAACGATGGAGTCTAGAAGAGAAATTGGCCTGTAACAGGTTGGGTCTTGCCTGTTACCCTTTTTAAAAATAGGGGTAATAACGGCCGCTTTCCAGGAGGGGGGGATGTTACTCTTAACTGCGCTTCTAAATACATTTGCAATTAGAGGACCCCAGAAATCTGGCATAGACTTGAAAAGGTCAGCAGGGACCCCATCGGGCCAGGAGCTTTCCCTGGTATAGTACGAATAATTGCTGTAATGACCTCATGTAACTCAGGAGAAAAATCTATTATATTCTAATTTGAGTCCATGGGTCTCTTATTGTTGTTTTCTTCCCCCTCCAAAGAAGTGTCCGTATCGGGTTGAAAAACCCTCATGAAATGATTCACCCAGACTGCTTCGGGTATCAAACAATCATCCTCTTTGTTATTCTGGTCCTTAAAATAAGGATGATTTATCACCCTCCAGAATTGTGTACTACCCTTCAGTTCAGTGGCTCCGAAAAGCTGCTCCTATGCTCTGTTTCTAATTTCAGTTTTCCTCTCTGTCAATACTGCCTTGTAATGGCCCCTTGCCCTTCTGACTCCCAAGAGAACTGAATACATCTGAGGGCTATTTTTAGATCTCTATGGGCAGTGGTACAAGTAAAGTTAAACCACAAACAAGTGCTCGTATTCAGACACTAATCGCTCATGGGATTGGTATTGCGACAGGCACATATTAATAGAGTACAATTTTTGTTCGATGATTTTCTGATTAAATATTTTAGGATCAACCTTTTCCTATTTCAAATGTGGACGAAAATGTTTGTTAAAAACAAAGTTCCTTCTCAATTTCCTATTAATCGATACTGGCTTTGAGTTACGAGCAAGTTTAATACATAAAGGGTTATGATCGCTAGCACAGTGCGGTATTATCTTAAAATCATGAAATAAATCAATATCAGGGTTGCTAATAAGAATAAAATCGACAATACTCCCTTTAAAATTCCCTGTAAAAGTGGCTATTTTTTTAATGTATGTGGCAGCCTTTTCCTTTGCAAATACGAGATCATATTTGTAAATGAAACAGTTTAAAACTTCACCTTGTTTTGTGTGAATAAAATGGTTAAACATCTCTCTATCCTCTGTAGGGGTGGAGCACCCATGTAAAACTTCCGGAGTACATAATGGCATATTAAAATCTCCAGCCCATATAATAATAAACTCATTATCCTGGAGCTTGTCAAAGGAGTCCAAAAAATCTATTATCTCCTCAAAACTTCCCTTCAGGCAATCACATGGGATGTTATTATAAAAGTTAATCAGCAAGATACCCTTGCTTCCCCCCAGTCAGCAATAAAACAACCACGAAGTATGGTGAAGACCAGATTAAAGATGCCTCAATTTTGGGGAGTTGGAAAGAAATGAGAACTAAGAGGCCCCCACTTGCCCTTCCCACTAGGGGGGGTTTGCGGGGTTGATAAACAGAGTAATAACCATCCAAATAGAAGTGGTCCGTTGGCCAGGTCTCCTGCAAGCAGATTATATCATATGTAAATATAAATTCTAACCACTCTGCATTTTTTACCTTTGATCGAAAGCCCGCGATATTCCAGTAAAGTAAGCGATTTAGTCCCCTCCCCTTTCACCACTTCCTCATTAATACTAGCCATTAATGGGGCATAAGGGACAATATCTAGCTCATCAAACCCATACCGCGTCATCTACACCCTTATCCTCATATCAATCATTCTTGTCTGAAAGGATCGGAATCTGTTGGCCTCTAGAAGGAGAGTTATTTGGACATGAATGAGTATTGGCCAACCCTGAATTACAGTGGCGCTGAGCTACTTTGGAACTAACATGTAGGGGGGATGGATTATAAAAATAACTGAGTGGATAAATGTGAATCCCTTCTTCCTTCATGGCACAATAACGCAGATCAGCTAACAAACATTATACTAAACAGGGGTTGGCAAAATTAACCCCTTCTCTGCCAGGGCTTTACCCTTCCTGTGGCAAGCCTTTTTTTAGCTATTTGGGGCAGTTTGCGCTTAGGCCCTCATAACGTTTTGTTCACATAAGCCACCCATGACAAATTTGTGTTCTATTTTTCCAACATCCTAGGGATTCTGGAGGTACCCAGACTTTGTGTGTTCCCCTGAAGGAGACCAAGAAATTAGCCAAAATACTGTGAAAATTTCATTTTTAAAACAAAATGGGAAAAAAGGGCTGCAGAAGAAGGCTGCAGAAGAAGGCTTGTTTTTTTTTTCCCTAAAAATTGTATCAATAAAGGGTTTGCGGTGGTAAGATCACCATCTTCCCAGCTGTCACGAACAGGCAGACTTGAATTAGAAAACACCATTTTTCAACACAATCAGCCTCCTTCCAGTTAGTGACCAAAATGGGTGAGAAACCAATACTGGATCCCAGAAAGCTAAACATTTCTAAAAAGTAGACAAAATTCTGAATTCAGCAAGGGGTCATTGTCTAGATCCTACAAGTGCTTCCTACAGAAAATAACAGCTGAAATAAAAAAATATTGAAATTGAGGTGAAAAAAACAGCCATGTTTCTCCAAGTTTTACTCTGTAACTTTTTCCTGCAATGTCAGATTTTTGAAAGCAATATACCGTTACGTCAGCTGGACTCTTGTGGTTGCGGGGATATAGAGGGCTTGTAAGAAACCTAGGTACCCAGAGCCAATAAATGAGCTGCACCTTGCAATGGGTTTTCATTCTATACCGGGTATACAGCAATTCATTTGCTGAAATATAAAAAGTGAAAAAAAGGTATCAAGACAACATTTGTATTTCCAAAATGACCACAAGATAAGGTGTTGAGAAGCAGTGGCTATTTGCACATCTCTGAATTTCAGGGTCCCCATACCAGCATGTGAATTACAGGGCATTTCTCAAATAGATGTCTTTTTTACACACTGTCTTACATTTGGAAGGAAAAAATGTAGAGAAAGACAAGGGACAATAACACTGCCCCAAAACACAACGTGGACACATCACATTTTCACAAAGAAAACAGAGCTGTTTTTTGCAAAGTGCCCAGCTGTGGATTTTGGCCTCTAGCTCAACCGGCACCTGGGGAAACCTAGCAAACCAGCGCATTTTGGAAAACTAGACACCTAGGGGAATCCAAGATGGGGTGACTTGTGGGGCTATGACCAGGTTCTGTTACCCAGAATCCTTTGCAAACCCCAGAATTTGGCCAAAAAACACTTTTTCCTCTAATTTCGGAGACAGAAAGTTCTGGAATCCGAGAGGAGCCACAAATTTCCTCCCCCCCAGCTTTCCCCCAAGTATGCCGATAACAATCATACCTCACTTGTGTGGGTGGGCCAGGTGCCTGCAACAGAAAAAGGCCAAAAACTTGTAGAGATTGAGGGGATGGCACAGCGAGTTGATAAGAACATATTTTTCCTTTATACATCTTTTGGGCTGACTCTGCTTTGGGGACCCATGCACGTGAGATATCATTTTACTTGGGGGACTGAGGGGAATGCTGGGTGGTAGGAAATTTGTGCCGCAGCGGTGATCCTACAAAGAAAAGTGAGGAAAATATGATTTTTTAATGCACATTTTGAGGTTTGCCGAGGAGTCTGGGTAAGAAAATGTTGGGGGATCCAGGCAAGCGACATCTCCCTGGACTCCTTGGGATGTCCATTTTTTAAAACATGCCTAGGTTTGGTAGGTTTCCCTAGATGAAGGCCGCAGCCGGGATCAAAAAAGTAGGTGCACCCCCCCCCCCACCAAACACAGGTAGTTTTGTAATAGATCATTTTGGTGTGTCCACATACTTATGTGATGTTCCAAACACTAAAATTGTGAAAAGAAACACACTTAGGTTATGTTAAAAAGACCCCTCAACCAAGTTGGTCACATGCTTCATCATCGGGATCCCACCTGAGACACCTACCGTGTCACAGGTGTACTGCGACGCCTGATTACAGCAGAGCAGGCTTTGTCATTTTTACCACACATACTGGTTGGATTTGGCACAAGGGTGAGTGATGGTTCATTGGATCAAATTTTATTAACAAGAGATTTCACAAAAATAATTGAAAGGCCAAAAAACTGAACCAATGACTCACAGCTCGTGAGCTGTGAATCCACGACAAGGCACCAACCGCTCTACAGTCCATTCACACACCTTTCATACATGACAAGCACAAGATCATTCACGCCGCCAGCCACGGGCCCAGCACATTACAACACTCGCATCGACAGACAGCGCCACTCAAGGGCCCATCACTTGTATACGCCCAAAAGCCTGATACATATACATATATATTGCTCACCAAGAACGATATTGCTTTAAATTAACAAATACATCAGCCGAGAAACATTGACCTGCAACTAATTTTATACTGAAAATATTTGTATTCAAAGTGTATTCTTTTCATATACAATTTCAGTGTGGGTTGGATACTTAGAATATCAAAACTATTTGTACTGGAATAGGATGTTCACGTGTTCGGGAGATCTCCGGAGGAAACATCTTCAAAACAGATGTAGTAGAATTTGCCTGGCCTTTAGTATAGATTGGGAGAATGGGGAATGCATACAGTCTAAAAAGTAATATTGGCAATAAAATGTCTTTTTACCATTTAGCTATTGCCCTCCTCTGAGACGGTAATTTTATAATAATACAGGTTGAACAATGCCTACCAAGTGAGTGATAAGATTACGTGCAATGTTTGGAATGTTTGCAAAACTTTTGCAACAGTTATCTGAGATTCAGTGCACAATTAAATACTCCTTTTTGATTCCCCTGCCATGAGAAAAGTAGAGCACATTTGTGAGTATGCAGCTAAAGGGCGACTACATTATAAGAAATAAAGTTCATTTTTTGTCTCTTGCATATTGTAATACCCCAAGCCAAAGCTCATAGTATTTACCTTGTATATTTTACTTTCTTTATCAAAAGACTTGCTACCACAGGCAATATATTATTATAAGTTATGTTGGCAGAAGCTCTTCAGCGCTCACATCTTTTCCATTCATTTGATATTCGTGCCTGTTTTGTTCATAGTTTATGAAGTTTTGAGGCCATAGGTATCTAAACACAATTTTCAACTTTGTCATGTTTCTGAGGGTTTAAAGCTACTTTATTTACATATTTCTGTTAAAATCTAGGGTGTAAGAAATTGGGTTATCAGTTGCAAAGGTTGTGAGCTATTCACGAATAATAAGCCAGCAATTCTCTTTTTACTAAGAACCAAGAACCCCATTGTAGCACTTGCCTTTCTCAGGGCAGTGAAACAGAACAGTCCCAGACCTACTCAGGGGAGGTGCTGTGGGTTCAACTTAGATCACAGGTACACAACAAAAACACCTAGACAATTATTGTCTGCACAGTTGTTGTTTTTTTCTAAAGGAAAAGTACTTTTATTACACATGTGTTACTAAATATTATGAATTAAGTTACAACTATGTACATAGAACGCACGCTGCAGATAAGCAGCTTGCTCAAAAAGCTTTGATAAGTGTGACAATTTGGCAATAGGTCTGAAATGTAATAATTGTGATGGATCCATCTTAGGTATCAGGGGAAGAGGGTTAATATTGTTGCTCTAGAAAGTACACTAGATTGTACAGAGTGCTTTACATTATAAGACCTGAAAGAGTTGCAGATCAAAAGAAACAGTTGGTAACAAAAACATGGTTGGAGATGAAATCATGAATCATATAATGACAATTCCCATACCTATACCAGATGAAACATCACAAAAAAGGGGTGTCTTTATTAGTAAGGCACTCCTACGGTAATTGTGAGGATGTCACCATATCAGTAAAAGCAACCACATGCTACAATGCACAAATGCAACACCATTGACGTAACTGGGGACAATAACAACATGAAAAATTACCAACATTCACAATACTGTGAAATTGTACATTTTTCCCCCATCAACACAGGGATTAAAGCATTATGTTTTGGAATATGTGACTCTAAGGGCCACATGTACGAATATTAGGTTTTGCGACTCGCAAATTGCGAGTCTCAGCAACTCACAATTTGCTAGTCGCAAAACCTGATGTACAACAGTGTCAATGACACTGTTTGCAAGTCCCAATGGAGTCGCAAATGACATACCTCATTAATATTCATGAGGTAAGTCGCAATTTGTGAACCCCATTGGGAATGGCTGTCCTCAAAGGGATGATGGCCTGCTGGGGCCAGTAGACCACCATGTCTGCGACTGCTTTGAAAAAAAGCAGTTTTCATTTTTTTTAAATGCAGCCCGTTTTCCGTAAAGGAAAACAGGGTGCATTTCAAAAACAAAAATGAAAAGTTGTTTTTTCATTTTTTCAGAGCAGGCAGTGGTCCCTGGGACTACTGCCTGCTCTGAAAAAATATTTTGGTACTGTTAGAAATGGGGTTTCTGGTTGGCTAGGGTATGCATCTCAGCCAGGCAGAACCTACCCAATCTAGTCAGGGCAAGGGAGTTACATGTCCAAGATAACCCCTGCTCACCCCCTTGGTAGCTTGGCACGAGCAGTCAGGCCTATCCCAGAGGCAACGTATGACGTGTTTGCCCAACACACACAACACATGTGATGCAATATCCCCACCACAAAGGAAACACAACACCAGATTATATGAAAATATACTGTAGTGTACACAACACAATCATTGAACCAAACATCACATATCAGTACTATCCTGCTACCTTAGCAGTTGTCAGAACATTACACATTAGTTACTCTGCAGACTAGCAGTAGTCATGCATAACACACAGGTTACTCAGTATTCTGCAACATAAGCAGTAGTCAGGAAACACATTATTACACTAAAGCAAATGTCATAAGAATATCATAAAATGCCCACAATAGGAACATTAGAAAGCATATGGCAAGTTAAAAAAACATAGTAGCAAGTCATGTCCATAAAAGGAACATTTGCACTCATATGTAAAAGCATCATCAAACAGGCCGGTAACATAAAACAATCAGCAAAGTCTTTAGGCAGAACTTGGATTGTAAATACATCAGTCCTCTGAAAGTACCTGGTTTGAAGGAGCTGGCACCTCCAGTGCCTAGAAGAATGAAGAAGGGGCCCCCAGCACACTTCTGCGCAATGTGGGGGCCTCCCTAATAAATGTGGGTGAGGGGGGGTGGCGCTCACCACCTCTTACACTCTTAAAGGGCTCCTCCTGGGGCTCGTGACCACTGGGTGCCTCCACCAGCCCTCACAAGGTAGGGGCCCTAAGTCAGGGAAATGTTTTAGATTTCAGGAGTGCTCACCCTCCTCTCGCAGGGTACGGGGGGACGTATTCTCCCTCATCTCCCGTGTCCTGCTCCCAGAGCGGCCCTGGGATCCAAAGGGAGATCTCTGATGAGGTCTTCCTTCCTCCTAGGGCTGCCGGAAGGCACTCGCTCGCACCTGGTCTGGTGCACGAGTTTTGGCGGTGTTTGGGCCCAAGTAAGGGCCTCCTCAGAGCGATCCTTGCCCTGGGGGCACCGCTAGGAGCACGCTGGCTTCAAAACCAATTTTTCAATTTGCTTTGTGCCCCTGGAGCACAGAAATCAGTGGGTCTCCGACGCGCCCGGATAATCAGAAAGCCCGGGCTGCAGCGGTGATTCTCCCACGGCAGTAAAGCACTTTTCAAGCGCTAACAGGATTTTAGCAGCAACAAAAGCACTTTGCCCAGCGTAAAGGGATTATAAAAACAAAAGCGCTTTCCAGGCGCTCAGTGCACCCAGTGGCAGGGTTCATCCAGCCATGCCAGATGAGGGGAGAAGCGCTCCTCGTGCTCCAGGCAGCTGCAGGGGTCCGGCACCACAGCACCCTGCCCCTGGGGGACAAAGTCCAAAGAAAAGGCCCACAGGTGGAGGGCCCTAGCAACAGGCCAGCACAAAGAAGATGCAGCAAGTGGCAAGTCCTTCACAGTGACCATGCAAGTCACAGGTCAGCACAGCAGCAGCAGTCCATGGCAGTCCCTGGTGAGTCCTTCCAGCATTTCTGTATCCAGTTCCAGGATGTTTCAAAGAGTCTCCAAATTGTGGGGAAAATTCCCCTGTACTTGTACTCAATCCTGACAATGTTTTGCAATGACAGGGAGAGGAGGTTCCTGGCAGTTACAACTGGTTCTGGAAGTGCCCCCTCTCTCCTTCAGCACAGGCTCCAAACATCAGTGGGGGGTTAACGACCCTATTGTGTGAGGCCAGGGCACAGCCTTTACAAATGTAGGTGTGCCCTGCCTCTCCCTTCTCTCAGCCCAGGAAGACTGTTCATTATGCAGATGGACCTCTGTGACACCTCCACCCTCTCTGTGCACAGGCTGTCTGAAAAGTATGCACAAAGCCCCAACTGTCACTCAGCCCAGACGTGGATTGGAGTCAAGCTGCAAAACACGAGAGAGTCATAAGCACGGATAAATGCGCGTTTTCTAGAAGAGGCATTTCTGTAATAGTAATAAAAAATACACCTACACCAGTAAGCAGCATTTACTATCACCATCAAAACCATACCAAACACGCATACGCTACCCCTCATAAATCATACAATACCCCTTACACATAAGGCAGGGCATTTCTAATGCAATCCTATGAGAAGGCAGCACTCATAGCAGTGAGACACCAAGTTAGGCTGTTTGTCACTACCAAGACAGGCCATGCAACCTGGCACATGTCCAGCCTTCTACATACATGGTACCCTGCCCATAGCGCTAGCTAAGGCATACCTTAGGGGTGACTTACGTGTAGTAAAAGGGGAGTTCTGGGCCTGGCAAGTAAATTTAGATGCTAGGTCCCTGTGGCAGAAAACTGCGTACACTGGTCCTGCACTTTGAAAGTCTACTTCAGTAGGTGGCGCAAGCAGCGCTGCAGGCTTACTAGTAGTATTTAATTTACAGGCCCTGGGTATAGAGATACCACTGTACAAGGGACTTACAGGTAAATTAAATACGCCAATTAGGTATAAGCCAATCATACCAACTTTAGATGGGAGAGCACCTGCACTTTAGCACTGGTCAGCAGTGATAAAGTGCTCAGAGTCATAGAGCCAACGGGGAGAGGTCAGAAAAACTAGGAGGAAGGAGGCAAAAAGACTGGGGATGGCCCTTCATAAGGAAAAAGTCCAACAGGTACTCTCCAAAAAGGGGAAGGGGTCCCATGGGAATCCCTTCCCATTTGAAAATGGGTTAGCACCAATTTGAAATTGGTGCTAACTGCGATTGATTTGTGACCGCATTCACGGTCACAAAATAATCCTACATCGCAATGAAACTCACAATTAGGAAGGGAACGCCCCTTCCTAATTGCAACTCACAAACCTGTTATGCAATTTGGTAAATAGATTACTGAATTGCAAAATAGGGTCTGTACATACCAAAATCTTTTGTTCTTGTCGCAAACGGCTCGATTCTGCAACTTTGGCTGTTTGCGACAAAAAAAAAAAGGTTCGTACATCTGGCCCTTAGTCTTTCATTTAATTTTCATGGACTATCACTGCACTCATAGGACAGAACAGCCAACAGCAATTAACGAACAGGAGAACCTGCTGGTTCACTCACTGAGGTCTTCTTCCTACCTCTGGTTCAGAAACTGAAAGCACTCTGGTGAAACACCATCACTATTCCCACCACTAGAGGTCGACTAGCTCTTTGGACTCAGTCAGGAGTGTAGAAGTCATTTTCAATCAATCACAAAAAAATCACATAAACCATAAACAATTCCAAAACCATAAACAATTTAAACATTAAATCAAGCACCAAACTGAGTTGGTCATTCCAACCCTGGCGGTCTTTGACCACCAGGGCTGTCGTGGCGGTCTTCACTGCTGACGGGCCAGCGGTGAAGACTGCCAGATTACGAGTGTTGCGGTTTGGCCTGTGTCAAACTGGCACTTGCCCATTCCTACCATCAGACTCTGGAGAATGGCATCTCCGACCGAGCTGCCCACCCATACCGCTGGTGTCATCACAAGTCCCCTTTCTGCCAGGGATTTCATAGCGGCAGCACCGCCACAAAATCCCTGGTGGAAAGGCTACCTGTAGATGACTTCCCCCAACTCCCCATCTACCCAGAAGCCCCCTACCCCCTTGCCTTACAGCATTCCCACCCCCACCTCCCGAACCCCCCAGTAACCCCTGCTCCCAGTTGTGAACCCTCCACCATCCCCGCTCCCCATACTTACACCCCACCCCCTGCATACACGCACGCACCCACACCCCCCCACAGACATGCACACCATGACACACACTCACAACACTCTTACACTCACGCGCACACACACACACACATGCAACACCTCCAAATCCATACACATATACAACCACACACACACACAACACCCCCACTCAAACACGGACTCACTACATTCACCCCCACTGACACGCACACACTCCATCCCCACCTACCTTTTCTTAACATACATACAAACACAACCCCCACCCCTGTCTACATTCATGCACACACACACCCGACCCAGCATTCACATTCACCCACACACGTATCACCATCACCACATTTACACTCAGACATACACACATGCACGTACAAATACTCTCCTTCCACCCCCATTCATTACACGCATACTCACAGAGGAATCCATTCACACACACCACCCCCCTCCCCTTGCGCAGGACACTTACCTTGCCTGAAGAAGTGCTCCTCTCTGAGGGATAGGGACCCGACACTCCCCCCACCTGCAGCGCCCCGCCATCAGGTCACCACCAGGCCACATTATAGATACTGGAACTGCTTATGCGCCTCCTACCGCCAGTATGACTACTTGAGGACTTCTGCCAAAATTGTGGAAATCCCCCAGTACTCATAATATGGCGGTTGTAAAACCGCCAGCACTGGTGGTCTTCTGGCGCCCGCAGCTTTGGCAGTCTAAAGAAGACTGCCGAAGTCAGAATGACAACGTGAATAAAGTTTCAAAGCTTTATTACAATCCCAAAATCAATGTCACATATATGTGGTGCAAAACTAGGTTATAAATATACATGAAAACCCTCTGCTGACCAAAACGCCTAAGAGGTTTAGCCTACCAAACAATAATACTGTTAAACACTCTAAAAGGATAACATTGATTAGCAAGACTACAATATGTACATTTAGTTCAGATTTCAAAGCAGATGATGGTGACATAAGTAAATCATCAAAATACCATTTTAATAAAGTTTCAGGGCTGGGTGATCCTTATTACTAACACAAATTTTAACTTTCCTGTGCGGGAATGGGCTAACACATGCGGGCAAAAGAAAAAGACAAACAACAATTTTGGAAAAATCATTTAATTAGGGTTACTCTCTATAAAATTGTGCGATTTAATTATCTAAACTTAAAAGGAAACAATAAACCACATTTAGTTATACCGCTTCTCATGGGACAGCAGACAGGAACGTTTAACCTGATAGGACGCTCGCCTAGTCTAGACATCAGTAGACAGCATCAGGACAGTGCAGAACACAGGCTGCACATATAAAGTCAGCAGTTTGGAATCAGTAGGGAAAATTAGTACTGAACAGAATAAACAAATGGAACATATACAATATGACTTTATTCTTCATAAGCAAGCTAAGGGGTAGAGGGATTAAAAGAAAGCAGAGAGCAGCACCACATCCAGGATCATCAGCATGTCAAGACTGACTCTAGCAGTGTGACTCAAAGTTCCTCACTAATTAAAAATATCCATGGACCTTTAAATTGGTCCTTCAGGTGGGCTCTCCTTATGTACAACATTCAACATTCAGCATTCCAATAGTAGCCACTGACACCATCAAATTTACAACTATTACGGATTTCTTCAGAGAAAATCATGACCCTCTACATTTTCTAGTTGATTGTAACATCAGGATCTTCTCTCTCGGTACACAGGATGAACTAAACACTTCTCAAATGAAAATTATAAGTTTCCTGTCTTGTTCAGCAGCTTAAACAAATATTGTTACATAATTTACTTTGAAACATGTTCTTTGTCTTCAGTACAATTGGACATTCAATATCACTTCACAACTGAGGAAAAGACACAAGACAATACACATTAATACAATTAATTACATTAATCCTATTGCACACCTTACTATTAAAATAAAAGAAGCAAAGAAAATTATTTTACTGCAAAGATTATTCGTGAAATATTAGAACAATTTTAAACATGCATTTAATGATTAATTCATGTCAGTAGTTCATCTAATATAAATGCAAAATCTCTCATGTTAAAATACAGTGTCAATTACGAATGTAGGCCACATTGTACACCATGTTTCAGTCGTGCACATTTTCAGATTTCCATGTGAGGCCTTTTAAATGAAGGTTTGTAAATCGCCATATGCTAACTTCTATACCACTAATGTATTATTAAAGTTTTATCTCTATCATACCTAACCATCAAAGCCTAAGAACAAAGGCTCAGGCTAGGAGAAGACTTGAAGCAATGTAGAAATGCTCCCAAAGTCAGGGGTTCTATCCCTGGAAGATTTTTTGGTTATTGTTTGACCTGGCATCCTTGGCTTAATTTTCCCCTCAACATTTAGCCTTCAACCCTTCTGTTTCCTGAGCCTGGTTTGCACACTACACTTTATCACTGCTAATCAGTGCTAAAGTGTGTGTGCTCTGTCTCCAGAACATGGTAGAATTGGCGTATAGCCAATCTGCATATTTAACTTAATAGTAAGATGGCACTAACTTTGTCCAGGATCTGTAAAATAAATGCTACTAATAGGCCAGCAGCACTGACTGTGCCGCCCACTTAAGTAGCACTTAAACAAGTCTCAGGTCTGCCATTGTGGCCTGTGTGTGCAGTTTTTAAAGTGCCATGTCAACCTGGCAAAATAGGCCTTTTGGTAGGTTAAAGCATTCCTTTTTATTACAGTAGGCTGTGGACAGCCCAGAGAGCCGGGTGTACTGTGTTAAAAAGTGTTCATTATTTTTACGTCTTGGTAGTGTAAAACTCTCAAATTCACTCTTCACTACTGCAAGGCCTACCTCTCTCATATGTTAATATTGAAACTACCTTCTTACATATGACAAGTGATAATTTTCAAATGTGGGCAAGTAACCAGTACAGGTTTGGTGTCTTTGGGTTTGTAATGAAGAATCTTCTCTCATGGTCAAGGTGGGTTTTAAAATACATTTTTGAAAGTTAACATTTTCCTACCATAGCCATTTAGTTCCTGTTGCCTGTATCTTGGTCACTTGACTGAGTGCAGCTGACAGTTGTGTATTCCTCCTAGACACATACAATAGAGAGCTTAGGTGTCCCTGGATGGGTTATCATTGATAGGATGGGAGGGCAAAGCTTGGCACGGCCCTACTTATACCTGAGCAGATTGTGTTATGCCTCCACAAAAAGGACTGCATACCCCCTTCAGTTAGTGTGAAGCCAGGACAGGGAAGGTAGGGTGCCTCGGGACTTTAAAGGAAAACCTTTGAAAGCTTCTCCCTACTTCAAAGGAAGACTCAGGTAGAATTATTGGACCCCAGGCACAATCTATTCAGTACAGTCCCAGACCTGTGAATACTCTGCCAGGAAGGGGGACTGCCACGCTTCCGGACTGTTGCTCTGAAGGACGGCTGCCCTACTGTGCTGACCTGCTACCTTCTTGCCTGGGTGGACCTGCACCTGGTAGAGCTAGGACCCCAAAGTGACTTCAAGGGCTAGTTGGCTGGCCTCTTACTTAGAGACTCAGGGACCGAAATCTCCAACATTCTTGAACCCAGTACCTGAACTTTGCCATGTGTGAGTCGGACCCTGCCAAATGGTGCCACCCCCGTCGTGGGCCCCAGAAAGAGGGCCTACATGTAATCTGCCAGTTTGTCCGTGGATCCGGCAGAACTGTTGCATCTCCTTTTTGTGATGCATCGCCTCTGCTGCTAGGGTTCTCCTAATGCAAAGGACTCTGCATCAACCTTGCAGCCCGCATGGAAACTGCTGCTGGTGTGAATCCTTCTTAACGTATGTCCTCACATCACAAAAATATTGCTGTTAGTAACCTCAACATTGAAGCATATTCTCACATTCCATCCTCACAGCTCCTTGTAACCAACATATCACCTTGACTGCGTGCCGCATCCCAAACACAGGACTTCACATCGTAAGCCCTCATCAGTGGGATTCTTGACGACACTGGACCTCGCATCACAACTCCCCATAACTGTTGCATCGCCTCAGCTGTGAAACACATCCTAGGAGCAGGATCTCACAACTCTTTGTAGCTATGAACTTCAAGGTACTCTTGTGCAGTGTGCCGAACTGGGTCTCTGTAGCTGGCCCATGCTGCATTGCGGTAGGCCTGAACTTGTGACTCTGTCCTTGTCTGGCATGACCAGGTATTGACAGTTGGCGCTTTGCACTTTTTGGTACTATTTTTACTAAAATCTTTAAATCTGCAGATCTGCGATTCTACTGATTGGATTCTTGGTGTTTTGATCTTGTCTCATTTATCATAAAATGCTCTATTTTTTACCCCCTACGGTGCTTTGGACAAGCACACTACACTTTATCACTGCCACGGTTCCCGTGTGCTGGGGACGAGACCAGCACTCCCCGTGGGCCTACCACCCATACCCCCGTCAGGGATGGAATGGGAATTGCTTCCACTTCCACCCCAACCCCCCAGATCCCCCGTGACGTCTGATGACATCAGCACGCGATCGCGTGCTGACCTCATCAGACCTCACCTCCCATGCTTCCAGCACGATGAGGAGGAGGGGCAGACATCGAAAGAAAGGAAAGGCTTGTCCTTTCTATTGATGTCATTCTGAGCATTTCTGCTGCCCGATCGTGATGCGATCGGGCAGCATAAATGGGCACTAGACACCAGGGAGTTTTACATTTTTTTTTACATATAAAGGGGAGCGACTCTTTAAGCAAGGTTCGCTCCCCTGGGGAGCATTTTAATATAAGGCCTTTTCTGCCCCCTCTGGGGGCAGATTGGCTTATATTGATTAGCCACTAGACACCATGGATTCTTTTTATTTTTATGAAACTGGAATAAGGGGAGCGATCCCTTTGGCAAGGGTCGCTCCCCAAGGGGACATATTTTTATTGGGCCTTTTCTGTGCCCCTTGGGGGCACATCGGCCTATACTGATTAGGCAGATCAGTCCCCGGGGGGGAGGGGGGGGAAGAAGCCAGTAGACACCAGAATTTGTTTTAATTAAATTGGCATAAGGGGAGCGACCCCTTAGGCAAGGGTCATTCCCCAGGGGGCAATAATTTTATTAGATCTATTCTGACCCTAGAGGGGGCGGAAGCCACTAGACACCAGGGATTTTTTATTTATTTGTGTACATTGATAAGGGGAGCAACCCCTTAGGTAAGGGTCGCTCCCTTGGGGCGGGGATTGTTTTTAGGCTATTTCTGCCTCCTTTGGGGGCAGATCAGCCTATTTTTATTATGCCAATCTGCCACCAAGGGGGGGCAGAAACCACTAGACAGCAGGGATTTGTTTTTGCACCAATTTCACACAAGGGGAGTGACCTCTTAGGCAAGGGTCGCTCCTCCGGGGGGGGGGGGACAAATTTATTTCAGCCCATTTCTGCCCCCCTTGGGGGCAGATCAGCCTATTTTTGTAAGGCAAACCCCACCAGACACCAAGGAAGATTTTTTTTTTCAAAGAAAGAGGGTGGGGGTATGGCCCTACCCCCACCACAAATAAATACGGACAAATATGTTCTGCCCACTGGTGGGCAGATGGGGCAATTACACCCGATCCACTCCCAGGGTGGGCAGAAAGCCTACTAGATGCCAGGAAATGGGGTAACAGTCGTTCAGCTCTTCCCTGCACACTAAAACATGTTATCCCATGGCAAGCAAGAGGACATTTGATTATTTTAGGTCTTGGTTTTCCTTTTGGGCCATGAGAACTTGGCTAACTCTCAAAATCGTCTCACTTGGAATGGTGAGGGCTACACTTTTTGGACGTTGGGACACTGCCATGTAGAAAAAACCACAAGACCTAGACACATCTGAAAACTAAACATCTGGGTGAGTCCAGGATGGTGTGCTTCACATGCACCCTCCACCATTTTCTTCCCCACAATGCGCTGTAAACCTTCAATTTTGCTGGAAATCACACATTTTTCCCTAATTTTTGTGATGGAACCTTCCGGAATCTGCAGGAACCCACAGAATTCCTACCACCCAGCATTGTCGCAAGTATACAGATAAAAATTCTGCCCCACTTGTTAGCCTAAAAATATATATTTTTTTCAAACTTTCCTTTTAGATTCGCTTTGACATGTTTTTTGACAATTTTGACATGTTTTTGGCTTCCCTGTCCCAGGCTCTTGGCCCACCTACACAAGTGAGGTATATATTTTATCGTGAGACAGAGGGGAACGTTGGGTGGTGGGAACTTTGTTCCAGTGTGGTGATCCCACACAGAAATGAGGGAAAATGTTGATTTTTTTTGCTAAATGTAAGCTTTGCTGAGGATTCTGGGTAAAAAAAAAAACACTGGGGGATTCACGCAAGTCACACCGCACTGGACACCATCAGGTGTCTAGTTTTCAGAATTGTTTGGGTTTGGTAGGTTTCCCTGTATGGCTGCTGTGCTCAGGACCAAAAACACATGTGCCCCCTCCCCCGTAAAAACAGATAGTTTTGTATTTGATAATTTTGATGTTTCCAGATAGTGTTTTGGGGCATTTCCTTTTGTGGGCACTAGGCCTATTGACACAGGTGAGGTACCATTTTTATAGGGAGGCTTGGGGGAATGCTGGGTGGAAGGACATTTTTTACTTCTTTCAGATTTCAGAACTTTCTTTCACCGAAATGTGAGGAAAAAGCATTTTTTTGGGCCAAAGTTTGAGGTTTGCAAACAATTCTGAGTTACAGAACCTTGTGGGAGCCCCAGAAGTCACCCCATATTGGATTCCCCTAGGTGTCTAGTTTTAAAAAATGTATAGGTTTGGTAGGTTTCCCTAGGTGCCAGCTGAACTAGAGGCCAAAATCCACAGCTAGGCACTTTGCAAAAAACAGCTCTGTTTTCTTTGGGAAAATGTGATGTGTCCACGTTGTGTTTTAGGGCATTTCCTGTAGCAGGCACTAGGCGTACCCACACAAGTGAGGTACCATTTTTATCAGGAGACTTGCGGGAATGCTGGGAAGAAGGACATTTGTGGCTCCTCTCAGATTCAGGAACTTTCTGTCACCGAAATGTGAGGAAAAAGTATTTATTTGGCCAAATTTTGAGGTTTGCAAAGGATTGTTTGTAACAGAACCTGGTGAGAGCCCCACAAATCACCCCATCCTGGATTCCCTTGGTGTCTAGTTTTAAAAAATGAACAGGTTTGGTAGGTTTTCCTATGTGTCAGCTGAGCTAGAGATGAAAATCCACAGCTAGTGGATGTGCCCATGTTGCGTTTTCGGTCGCGGGCGTTAGGCCTACCCACACAAGTGAGGTACCATTTTTATCGGGAGACTTGGGGAAACACAGAATAGCAAAACAAGTGTTACTGTGTAGGAATGTAGCCTCTTTTTAGCCTTGTTACCCCTCACTTTTGGTCTGTTTGTGAGTATATGTCAGGGTGTTTTTACTGTCTCACTGGGATCCTGCTAGCCAGGGCCCCAGTGCTCATAGTGGAAACTCTATGTTGTCAGTGTGTTTGATATGTGTCAGTGGGATCCTGCTAGCCAGGACCCCAGTTCTCATAAGTTTGTGGCCTATAGGTGTTCCCTGTGTGGTGCCTAACTGTATCACTGAGGCTCTGCTATCCAGAACCTCAGTGTTTATGCTCTCTCTGCTTTTAAAATTGTCACTGCAGGCTACTGACTAATTTTACCAATTCTGATTGGCACACTGGAACACCCTTATAATTCCCTACTATATGGTACCTAGGCACTCAGGGTGTTGGGGTTCCAGGAGATCCCTATGGGCTGCAGCATTTCTTTTGCCACCCATAGGGAGCTCAGACAATTCTTACACAGGACTGCCACTGCAGCCTGAGTGAAATAACGTTCATGATATTTCACAGCCATTTTACACTGCACTTGAGTAACTTATAAGTCACCTATCTGTCTA
This sequence comes from Pleurodeles waltl, assembly GCF_031143425.1. Lineage (NCBI taxonomy): Eukaryota > Metazoa > Chordata > Amphibia > Caudata > Salamandridae > Pleurodeles > Pleurodeles waltl. Next base: position 1,517,519,797 of record NC_090444.1, on the reverse strand, counting down.
ACCCTCACTTAGTGAAGGTTAGGTGCAAAGCTACTTAGTGTGAGGGCACCCTGGCACTAGCCAAGGTGCCCCCACATTGTCCAGGGCAAATTCCCTTTACTTCGTGAGTGCGGGGACACCATTACACGCGTGCACTACATATAGGTCAATACCTATATGTAGCGTCACAATGGTAACTCCGAACATGGCCATGTAACATGTCTAGGATCATGGAATTGTCACCCCAATACCATGCTGGTATTGGGGGGACAATTCCATGCATCCCCAGGGCTCCAGCATAGAGCCTGGGTACTGCCAAACTAGCTCTCTAGGGTTTTCTCTGCAGCTACCGCTGCTGCCAACCCTCAGACAGGTTTCTGCCCCCCTGGGGCCTGGGCAGCCTAGTCCCAGGAAGGCAGGACAAAGGATTTTCTCTGAGAGAGGGTGTTACACCCTCTCCCTTTGGGAATAGGTGTTAAGGGCCTGAGAGGAGTAACCTCTCCTGGCCTCTGGAAATGCTTTGAAGGACACAGATGGTGCCATCCTTGCATAAGCCAGTCTACACTGGTTCAAGGATCCCCCCAGCCCTGTTCTGGCACAAAACTGGACAAAAGGAAAGGGGAGGGACCACTCCCCTGACCTGCACCTCCCCCGGGGTGCCCAGAGCTCCTCCAGTGTGTCCCAGACCTCTGCCATCTTGAAATGCAGAGGTGTGAGGGCACAATAGAGACCTCTGAGTGGCCAGTGCCAGCAGGTGATGTCAGAGACCCCTCCTGATAGGTGCTTACCTCTCTCTTTAGCCAATCCTCTTTGAGGGCTATTTATGGTCTCTCCTGTGGCTTCTCATCAGATAACGAATGCAAGAGCTCACCAGAGTTCCTCTGCACTTCTCTCTTCAACTTCTGCCAAGGATCGACCGCTGACTGCTCCAGCACGCCTGCAAAACCGCAACAAAGTAGAAAGAAGACTACCAGCAATATTGTACCACCTCATCCTGCCGGCTTTCTCAACTGTTTCCTGGTGGTGCATGCTCTGAGGGCTGTCTGCCTTCACCCTGCACTGGAAGCCAAGAAGAAATCTCCTGTGGGTCGACAGAATCTTCCTCCTGCCAAAGCAGGCACCAAACTTCTGCAGCACTGGTCCTCTGGGTCCCCTCTCATCTTGACGAGTGTGGTCCCTGGAACACAGGAGCTGGATCCAAGTTTCCCCGACAGACCAGTGGCCCTTCTGTCCAAATTTGGTGGAGGTAAGTCCTTGCCTCCCCACACCAGACAGCAATACTCTGTACTTCATGAACTGCAGCTGCAAGGGCTTCTGTGCACTTTTGCAAGATTTCCTTCATGCACAGCACAGCCCAGGTCCCCAGCACTCCGTCCTGCATTGCCCAACTCGCTGAGTTGAATTCCAACTTCGTGGGACTCCCTTTTGTTGTGCTGAGATGACCGCCATGCTCAGATCTTCTGAATGCCTGTGCTTCTGCAGGTGCTGCCTGCATCTGCATGGACTCTCTTTGTTGCTGAGCACCCCTCTGTCTCCTCCTCCAAGGGGCAACCTCCTGGTCCTTCCTAGGCCCTGGCAGCACCCAAAATCCTCAACTGCAACTCTTGCAGCTAGCAAGGCTTGCTTGCGGTCTTTCTGCGTGGAATCAACTATGCGTCCTTCAGCATGCCATGGGACATCTTTTGACCAAATGAGAAGTTCCTGGCACCTTCAATTGTTGCAGAATCTTTGGCTCCTTCCACCCAGAGGCAGCCCTTTTGCACCTTCATCCGGGGTTTAGTGGGCTCTTGCTCCCCCCGGACACTTGTGTGACTCTTGGACTTTGTCCCCTTCCTTTGCAGGTCCTCAGGTCCAGGAATCTGTCTTCAGTGCTTTGCAGTTAGTTGTTGTCTTTGCTTAATCTCCTATCTCGACTTTACTGTCTTTCTGGGGTAGTAGGGTAACTTTACTGCTACTTTTCAGGGTCTTGGGGTGGGGTTTCTAGTGTTTTCCTACACTCCCAGTGACCCTCTACACACTACAATAGGCCTGGGGTCCATTCGTGGTTCGCATTCCACTTTTGGAGCATATGGTTTGTGTTGCCCCTGGGCCTATTGCATTCTAATGTGTTCTACAGTGTTTGCACTACTTTTCTAAGTGTTTTACTTACCTGATTTTGGTTTGTGTGTATATTTTGTGTATTTTACTTACCTCCTAAGGGAGCTTATCCTCTGAGATACATTTGGCATATTGTCCCTAAAATAAAGTACCTTTATTTTTAGTATCTCGGAGTATTGTGTTTCTTATGATATAGTACTAAGTGATATAAGTGGTATAGTAGGAGCTTTACATGTCTCCTTGTTCCTCCTAAGCTGCTTTGCCATAGCTACCTTCTATCAGCCTAAGCTGCTAGAAACACCTCTATTCTACTAATAAGGGATAACTGGACCTGGCACAAGTTGTAAGTACCACAAGGAACCCACTATAAGCCAGGCCAGCCTCCTACCCTGCCCCTTGTCTTTCTCTACATTTTTTCCTTCCAAAAGTAAGACAGTGTGCAAGAAAGACGTCTATATGAGAAATGCCCTGTAATTCATATACTAGTATAGGCGCCCCGGAATTCAAAGGTGTGCAAATTACCACTGCTTCTCAAGACCTTATCTTGTCCCCATTTTGGAAATACAAAGGTTGCTTTGATACCCATTTTTCACTCTTTATATTTCAGCAAAAGAATTGCTGTATTCCCGGTATACAATGAAAACCCATTGCAAGGTGCAGCTCATTTATTGGCTCTGGGGACCTAGGGTTCTTGATGAACCTACAAGCCCTATATATCCCCGCAACCAGAAGCATCCAGCAGATGTAACAGTATATTGCTTTAAAAGATCTGACATCGCAGGAAAAAGTTCCAGAGTAAAACGTGGAGAAAAATTGCTGTTTTTTTACCTCAATTTCAATATATTTTTTATTCCAGCTGTTATTTTCTGTAGGAAAATCTTGTAGGATGTACACAAATGACCCCTTGTTGAATACAGAATTTTGCCTACTTTTGTTTTGCTATCTGGGATCCAGCTTTGGTTTCACACCAATTTCTTTCCCTAACGGGAAGGAGGCTAAAAGCACAAAATCTAGTAAAAATGTGGTATGTCCCAGTAAAATGCCAAAATTGTTTTGAAAAATGTGGTTTTCTGATTCAAGTCTGCCTGTTCCTAAAAGCTGAGGAGATGGTGATTTTAGCACAACAAGCACTTTGTTGATGCCATTTTCAGGGAAAAAACACAATCCTTCTTCTGCAGCCCTTCTTTCCCATTTAATAAAAAATAAAAAATACAAATACGAAATGTAAAAAGTACGCAAATTTGGTGTTGGTAGCTTATGTGGACAAAAAGTTATGAGGGCCTAAGCGCGAACTGTCCCAAATAGCCAAAAAAGGCCTGGCACCTGAGGGGAGAAAAGGCCTGGCAACGAAGGGGTTAAATTAGTGTGGGATATATCTTGTGTATGGTTTTCACTTCGTTAGTGTTTAAAATATTACATACATACTTTACACATTTCCTCTAAGTTAAGCCTGTGTGTTCTGTGCCAAGCTATTAGAGGGTTTAGCAACTGTTAATGTGGGGTTTGTTTGTGCCTCACCCTAAAAAGGATTACGGATGCTGCTTGAGTAGAGTTTTTCTCTCCTCAACCAGCAACCCAATTTATTACTGTTAGTTTATACCAACATATTCTGAGGGGCTCCTACAATCCTTGTGGCCTCCACATATTCATTAGACACTGTTGGTGGTGCCCCTGCCCTTTTCAGGGTACCACATAACATGTAGATCTTAAGCCCTGCTCTGGGGAACTATGGGGTGCTCCTTGGCTGTAACAGTGCAGATATGATGAGCGGCTATGTGCTGTGTTCCGTTTTTATCATTGAAGCCCCGGTTTAATCCAGGGCACCTCTAACCCTTGTGCTTTTGGACTTTTCTTCTTTGAAGGGAAGCTTGTGGAGTTCATGTCTGTGTAGCCAGGCTGCCTTCTTTATCTCCTCATGCCTGTCCTCGCATAGATGGGAAGAACACTGTTCTCTGTCTTCCACTTGCACTACACGTGGGCAGGGCGCAACTGCTGCAGTCCCACCTTCCCCAGAAAGTGGTAGAGGGGTGGATGAAGTGCTCCACATTGCTCTTGAGTGGGGCTTTGGTCTCAGCAGGGAGTAGTTTTTATAAGAACACTTGGCACTCAAGGTAGTGTATTTCTGCCTTGTGTGGACGAGGTCCCCACGACAGCATTTGTGCACTGGAACCCTGGAGGATGGGTCCATGAAGTTATAAGTAATCTTGGGGCGGAGGTGCCATGCATGTCATATCCCGGGGGCATCAATTAATTAAAGGTACACCGAGCCCAGTGCCCTGGCCCACCTTGGAGGTATTTTGAAGATGTTGCTGCAGTGTGCCATGAGCTTCGTTCTTTGCCTGGTTCTCTCCTGTTGCAGAGGCTCTATCTCAGTCCCGATGGGACAAATTGGAATAATTTTGAGCTTGTCTTGCTCCTGATGGAAAACCGTAACCACTGACTGTTCTGCTAGCCTCACCTCACAAAAGGTATTGGGTTCTAGGGAGATGGACATTTACTTTTTCCTGTACCAGACCTGTCCTCTTCCTGGGATCCTAGTGCTCTTTGCTGCTTGAGGGACGGGGGGAGGGGGGGAAGAGGGAGGTGCTGCCTCACACACGCCTCTACAACCAGGTAGCAGAATACCCACATTGTGAAACTCCCACCAGTCCCAGGGTTCCCTGGCTTCTTGAAGGTGACCTCAGTTGAGTCAAGGGCCAGTTCACATAAGTCCAAAGCGAATCTTTCATGGTCCCCCAGCAGGCTGATTCCCCTGGCAGTTCCTCAGAGGTCATACACAGGGGAAGCACCACTGGCCCCATAGTGACCCATGATAATCCCAGGAGACAGCTTGTATCAAAGTATAAGAGTCCATCGTTCAGGGTATCAGGTGGCTTCTCCTTCCATTTTGATATTTTTTCATCGTAGTTGCTCTCAGGTTCAGTGTCTTCTCACTTGTCTCTCTATGCAGGTGTTTTTTAAGTTGGGGGTGGAAAGTTCTAGAAGGCTGGCATTTCTGTCCTATTTAAGGGTACCACATCACCACTCAGCACATGTCCCAGCTCTCCTGCACAGCATTCTAGTACATTTCAATATTGTGACTTAAAGTTTCGTATGGAAAGAACTTCCCTGAGAGCCTCAGGTTTACCTTTAGATGACAGAGCTGTCAGCTCCCTTACCATCAAAACTTCAAAGGGGGAACCATGAGAAGGAGGGGGAGAACATGGTGGCCAGTGAACAACAGCAGTGATGCTGAGCGGGTTGCGGCGTCTGATGGGCTGTGCCGCATAGCAGAGGAGTTGGAATTGGAGGCGCACGAGGAAGGGAAACCCCCCCAGTCTTACCTTTTTTGTTCTCGGGCAGACATGTATGCCAGTCCACATTTGTGATTGCGTCCTGACTCAAGCCGGCAGAGGAGATGACAAGGGACAGCGAACATTGGAGGAGAGCCGCTCTGGAGGTGAGGAGGGTCAGAACCCTCACATCCAGGGTTGCGCTGCAAGGAGTAACTGGGGGCAAATCTGGCAGAGGCAGCACCAGTGACGAGACAATACAAAATAAACAGAAGGATTTGGCTGCAGCAAGTAAAGGAGGAGGGAAATTCTCCCTTGTCTATCCCTCAGATGCATCTACAATTGAAGATAAGTCTTACAAAATGTTTCAGGGGTGGGAAAGGGGAATACAAGTTTGAAAACTGCTGGGCTGGATAGTTTAAAGGGGTGTCCCCCCACCCACACTGGCATTAGCAGAAACAGAGGGGCTCTCTGGTTAAGGGAGTGACTTTGCTTGCCACTGTGGGCCCGGAGAGGAACTCCCCAAGGAACCTAAAATTATTCCAGGTAGGAGGAAATCTCCAAGTCAGGTAGTAATGTGGGGGGGGGGAGAAAAAAAGTGTGCAGACCCCTCCTGAGCGACACCAGAGAATTACCCCCTCGCTTAGGTCCTATTTCAAAGCACAAAATTCAGCTGGCCCCCTGGCTATTCCCCTTTCAGCCCCATTTTGTGATAAAGGGTTGAACGGTGGGATGGAGGATTTAGGTAAAGGGCAAAAGGATACAATCTTAACCTCACCGACATCTCAATACCCTGCGGGCACATGATTGGGGGGCCTTAGCGAGGTTGATTTAGGAGCAATGAATGATGGTTTGGGCCTTGCTCAGGTTCAAAACCTCTTGGTGGAGGAATTAAGTAGCCCCTCAGAATGCTCAGGTGGAATAGACACTGGAATCTTGACCTCGATGGAGCATACAGGATCTCAGAGGTCGCACTTGGGTGGGGCTAATGCACAGGCCCCACAGACAGGCCCCTCAGAATCTTTGCTTCATTCTCTAACAAGAGCGGTTAGGCCAGGTATTTTGGTATCCCAAGCCAATCAGAAGGAGATCCAGGAAGCCTGTGAAGGTTTAGAAAAGAAGCTGGTTCTACTGGCTCAAAGAACTCAGGCCTGGGAAATTCAAGTAGAACAGTTAAAAGAGGCCTCAGTGAAGAGTAGGCAAGAGATAGATGAATTGAAGGGCAAGAATAAAGAGGGCTTTGGGAAACTGGAATCCTTAGAAAAAAAATCAAGAAGAAACAATATTAAGCTAATGAATGTCCCGGAAGGGAAGGAATGTGAAAATATTAAGGCATTTGTGGTGGACCTTTTGACACAAAGCGGTGCCTGGGAAGGATCAGAGTCGGTATTAAGTAGTGACATACAGCGTGTGCATCAAGACCCTTTCCGGAAAGTTGCAAACAGAGTGAAGCCTAAGAGGATCCTGGTGAACTTTCTCACTTACAGTGTCAAAGAAAAGGTATTGTCAAAGGCCTTAAAATTGGGAACTTTAAGTGTGAAAGACTGCTCCTTCAAGGTTAGATCAGACGTCTCATGTACTATTTCAAATAGACTGTGGGAGCTAGGTAAAAGGATGGAGGACTTCAAAGAATTGAGTTATGAGGAATAATAAAATGTATAACCTAAGAGACTGGGAGGGAGCGGATAGTCTCCTGGAGGAGTTCAGGGGCACGTAGAGTGGCATCTATGTCTTTTCCTTATGCCCCTTGTTCTGTTTAAAATGTGGAAATTGTCCTCCGCTCCCCTTTTTTCTCTTTTTTATGAGTGTGTATTTAGGCCCAACAGCGCTCAATGGCTTTAGTAGCCAGTTTGAAGAAGGGTAGAGTTCTCCAGGGTGTGGGGTTCATGGGGACAAGGGGGCTGGAGGGGCGAGTATTTGGGGAGGAGTGTTAGGGGCAAGGAAGAAGCATGTGGGAAAAAAAGATGTGTACCTCATTACAAAGGAGTTCAATTGGTAGTTTATAACTTAAAGAAATTCTTAAAGACCAATAGAGATACAGGGAATGGCCGGTGAGAGGGTTCAGTTTCTCTCTTGGAACGTGAATGGTCTCCGGGTTAAACCTAGGAGGGACTATATTCTACAGTATGTAAGAGACTCTCCGGCCCAGATAATAATGCTTCAGGAGTCACACCTTTCAAGTACAGAGGCTCATTACATTTTTAAATCCCAGAGGTGGGTGAAATACATGGTCTGTTCAGATAATATGTCCCATTCCAGGCGAGTCCTGATCCTGATCAAGGTCCGGTCCAATGCCTTAATTCTGCGTCATAAAGTGGATGTGAAGGGCAGGTGAGCAGTTGCAGATATCAAAATCAACGAAAACATCTACACGTTTGCCTGCTACTATGGCCCTAATACGGATGCTATAGGCCCCCTACAGGACTTATGCTGAGAATTTCTAGACTCCCAGAATCCAACTATAATGTCAGGTGACTTTAATACTGTGTTAAATGATTCACTGGATAAATCAACTGGAAGTAGATCTTTGGGGTGTCAAAAGTCGCAGACATACATTAAGGCAATAATGAAACAATTTGCGCTTGTGGATATATGGAGGGAAACCCACAGTCGATCTCAAGGTTTTACATTTCATAACAGGAAATATAAACACCATTCGAAGAATGATTACTTCTTCATAGGCAGGTCACTTAAATGGGCCGTTTCGGACATTCAGCATATTGCAGCACATTTGTCTGATCATGCAGAGTGTGTTGCAGAATGTTACTCAAGAAGATGGACGTTGGACCGATCACTTTTAAACGATCCTAGGGTAGTGGAGCGTCTGAAAATCGGGGTCTTTTTTTTTTAGCTCAATATGAATTTGGCGGCCCCTCATATGGTTTGGGACTCTTATAAGGCTTTTATTAGGTGAATCCTGATTATCACTTCTGCTCGGAAAAATAGGCAAGAAAATACAGAACTTTGAACATGATATAGCCCATTTAGAGCAAGAACTGTTAGAATTACAGAAGTAAGGAAAGAATGGTGAATCTACATAGACTGAATTGCTATCCAAACGGGCCTCTTTGGCAGCTGTGATTGAAGAAAGAGTGAAAGGCAGGTGGGAAGCAAGCAAATTTGCACAGTTTGAGTATGGTGAAAGCGCAGGGAAACTGCTGGCCTGGAAGGTCAAGTCAGACCTGGCAAGAAATGAGGTAGGTGAGATAAGATGTACTGCCACTGGGAAAGTTCTGAGCGAGGCCTCTGAGGTGCAGAAGACATTTGTGAGCTTTTTTGAGTCTGTATACACTGAAGTCTTACCAAATATAGCAGTGGCCAGGCTGGAGGACCTGGAGGACTTACAAATGGGGACACTTGACGACAAAGACAAGGTATCCCTGGAGGAGGAGATCCCATTGAGGGAGACTGCTCAGGCTATTTTTAAAGGCAAAAAGGGAAGGCGGTAGGGCTGGATGGCCTACCAATTGAATCCTACTTAGAGATGTAAGAAACAGTAAATTTGGTCTTAAAAAAGCTTTTTAACATCATTCTTAGAGGAGCGAGCCCCCTTCCAAAATCTTGGGATGAAGCAGTGATTATCCTAATTTTGAAACCAGGGAAGGATCCTTTATCTTGTGAATCGTATGGACCAATTTCCATACGGAGGATTGATTATAAATTATTTGCTAACATCCTGGCTAATAGGTGGAGTGTGATGATGGGGGGATTGATTCATGGTGATCAGAAGGGCTTTCTAAATGGCAGATATATGCATGAGCTGTCTCATGACCTGGTTGGAGCAATAGATTTGGCAAAAGTATATAAACTACCTCTGGCAGTTATAACATTAGATGCTACAAAGGCCTTTGATAGAGTAAACTGGAGATACCTTAATACTGTCCTAGAACATCTTAATTTTGGGAGGAACTTTTGTGGGGTTTTGAAAAACATTTATAAAACCCCATCAGCCAGATTAGTGTTAAATGGCAACCTAACTACAGCTTTCCCCATTACAAGAGAAAGTAGGCAGTGCTGTTCGCTTCCCCATTATTATTCAATCTCTATATTGAACCGTTGGCTCTTATGATTAAGAGGGACCCTCTAATTAGGCCATTCATTTATATGGGTTGGGAAAATAAAATCTCCTTATATGCAGATATCATCATGAGCTATACTGAAAATCTGTTCTCCACGCTAGATAGGCTTGAGTCTTTAACGTTAGAATTCGGCCAGGTGTCAGGGTAAGCAGTGAACATGGCCAAAACAGAAATCATGACATGGAATATGAATGAAGAGCATAGATTAATAAGAAATGAGATAAAATACTTAGGTGTTAAGATCCACAATATCCTGGAGGATATCCCAATAGAGAACTTGAAATGTGTGACCCAAGAGATAAATAAACTTTTGCTGAGTTGGTCGCGTCTCTCATCAACTATATATGGAAGTGTAAATTTAATAAAAATGTCCATTCTTCCCAAGCTTACTTTTCTTTTCAATATGATTCCATTACATTTACAAGAAGATAGGGATACAAAACCTCCAGGCTAAAATTGATTGCTTTATTTGGGCTACTATGGGGATTAGAATTGCAAGAAAGAAGCTTAGAAGGAAGTACGATAAAGGAGGGATCACTTTGCCTGATATTCAGCTATATGTTTGGGCCTTTCAGTTAAAGAACGCAAAAGATCTGCTATCGAGGAAGGACGGCAGTCAGTTAAAGGAGGTCATGTTAAAATGTGAGGGGGGAGATGGACAAAAATGTTTGTATAAATTTGGTCACCCCAAGTTTTACAAAAGAGTAACACTGAAAACTTTACAAGCTACTGCTCTGTTATGGGCACAGATAAGGAACATTATGAACTTACATTACTACAGTGTTTATGCCCCCATATGGGACTCCTCGGGTACACCAGAATGCCTTAAGGATTCTCTATCTTGACCTCTGAAGGAAGTAGGCATTGTGGAATGTGGTCAGGTAAAATCCTGGGAGGAATTTGTGATAGCGACGTGGGGCTCATTATCTAGGTTTAAGTATTACCAACTACTAAGCTGGGCCCATTCCCTGCAAGAAGCGGGAACGGATACAAATGAATTGGAGGAGCTTCTGTTTAATGGTCCATTGGGTAGGAAAAAAGTAGCAGCTTATTATAGATTATTTTTAGATATCCTGGATCAGGACCAGGATTTTCCCAGTTCTTTATGGGCCGATCTTGTTCAGAGTGAAGAGGTTTCTAGATTATGGTTAATTTCATGGCAGCTCCTCTATCAGGTGGTGAATGCTGCGTTTTTTAGAAAGAGCCACCTTTTGGTTCTTCATAAGGCATATTGCACTCCCAGGAAAATAGACAAATTCAGCCCCAAACAGAACACGGCTTGCAGGAAGTATGACCTTTTTGGGGCTGATGATATTCATATGTTTGTGCTTTGCCCCCAGATTTTGTGTTTTTGGGAAGAGGTTTTTGAAATCCTAAGTAGGATACTACATCTACAGTTAGTGTGCACCCTAGAACTAATTCTTTTTGGTTAGTCCCCCAAGATAGATAGTCTGTTTGGTTATGAAAGGAGCTTGCTGGTTTATTTTTATATTGTTGGGTAGAAGGGAGATCTCTAGGCAATGGACATCCTCAACCCCCCCCTCTCGATCAGAATTGTTGACTGCTGTGACTACAACAAGCAACTTAGACCTGAGCCGGTCCTGTGCAAAAGACGTAGCAAACTTGTGGAGACCTTGGGTAAGGTGGGTCGATCAGGGTGCTCTTCTTACATAAAAAGATTTTGTTTATAGGTTAGTAGTCGTCCGATGAATAAGCTATATGGGATGGAGACATGTTGGTGGATAGGTCTCAAAGATAGATATGTCTACTATTTCCCACACTTCCTATTATGAATATTTGGATCCTCCAGGGGCGAAAGATTGGAATAGGGGTCTTGTTTTCAGAATAGAAGTTTATAAAGCAAATGAGGCCACACAAGGAAATAAAAATAAAAAAACTTCAAAGGGGGGCCTCTTCCATGTTTAGCTCTAAAGGTCTGGCTGTCTGCCTTTTTTTGTCCTAGCCCAGGTGCTAGGACAAAAAAAAAAGGTTGTCCTAAACCAGGTGTAATGTGACAAGCTAATTAACAGATGCAGATTTTCTTCTCAACCCTTCATTTTTCAGGAACTGGGCCAGGCACTGTTAATGGCTCTTTTGCATGACAAGACCTTTAATAAACCTGCTGGTCGGTAGAGTAATTAACGTGTCCCAGTTGGGGGGATAAAGGCCTGAATCTGTTTATGAGTTGAGCCAGTAAAATATGGCAATTTGGGATATGTTTTTTAGGACTGTAGGTATGACGTCAGGGACTGTAAACCTGCACTTGGGATGCATTTTTACCCCTAAATCAATACTTCACCGGAGCCTGTAAGCCTAAGAGGGTAAAAGTGTACTTTTGTGTGAGTTTCACCCATAATGCGCAACTCAGTTTTAGCACAGCAAGACCTACAGTAGGCACTACACACATACACAAGGAATTCTAACTTATCTTAGAAGGCCTAATCCATGTCAGTACTGATGCTTGAAGGGTCCCTTAAGTGACAGGCTACCTGTGCGCAAATATAAGGCTGCTCAAGACAGTAGTCTCACGCTCACAGCCCGAACATGTGCACCTGTATTCACAGGTAAACAGCCCAGAGCTTCTTACTCCAGCTTCAAGGAATCACCCTTGTCTTAGAAGGTGGACACTGGCAGTTAGCACCCAGTCCATTTACTGTGAATTTACAATGAGTGAAACTCAATTGGTGAGACTCTCTCAAAGTAAAAGTTCAAAAACTAAGTAGTCTAATGTGAAAAAACTAAGGGGATTAAAAAGAAACAATCCATTTGCTATACAGTAAGTTACTAATAGAAGCCCCTCTCCTGTGTGGAATGAACAATTGCCTAAAATTGAAGTGGAGCATTGCTGGAAGATGTCAGTCTCATATTCCCTTCTTAGAAAGATTGGTTAAATTGGAATGGGAATTGAGCCTATTTGCCCACAAGAGCAAACTTTGGTAGTTAACACTGCAAGTAGACCTCCTTGTCATCATAATATTTTGGAATGTGGCTCAACTGTAATCCCTGATGCCAATTAAAAGGAGAGTCTTCACAATAGCTCAGTGTTAGACATGGGGTTTCTGGTTGGCTAGGGTATGCACCTAAGCCAGGCAGAGCCCACCCACTCTAGTCAGGGTGAGGGAGTTACACACCGAAGATAACTCCTGCTTACCCCCTTGGTAGCTTGCCACAAGCAGTCAGGCTTATCCCAGAGGTAATGTGGAAAGCGTTTGCATAACACCCACAACACACGTGACGCACAATCCCCACCATAAATGAAACACAACACTAAGTTATAAAAAAAAAACTATATTGTACACAATATTATTAGACCAAACACAACATGTCAGTAATACCCTGCTACACAAGCAGTTGTCAGAACATTACACAATACTGTTACTCTGTGGAAATCAGCAGTAGTCACATATAACACACTAGTTACTCATTATTCTGGATCATAAGCAGTAGGCAGGAAAAACATTAATATAATAATGCACATGTCATAAGATACTCATAAATGCCCATTCCAGGAACATTAGGAAATACATGGAAAGTCATAAAAACATATTAGCATAGAATGGCCATAAAAGGAACATTAGCAAATATATGGCAAATGTTGGATGTCAGAGGATTGTATGTCACACATAGAGGCACAATAAATAATACACTTTGTGTAAATCAGTATGCAGGAAATGTTCCATAAGACAATGAGGGTTATAAAGTATAGGAATCTCATCTGGTGCATAATTGTTGACATTATGGCCCTCATTACAACCCTGGCGGTCGGTGGTAAAGCGGCGGTAATGCTGCCAACAGGCCGGCGGAAAAGAAAATGGAATCATGACCATAGCTGAAACCGCCCACAAAGACAGCCACTTTAACACTCAGACCGCCGCGGCGGTAACCTCCAACAGACAGGCAGAGGACAAAGTACCGGGCACTGTATTTCAACATGCCTATCCGGGGCAGAACCAACGCTATAAAAAGCACGGCGGAAACAGTACACAGAAGGGAAAACACTCACCTCTCGACACCCAACAAGGAACCAGGACGCCATGGAGCCCGAACTACAGGTGTTACCAATGCTGCTCTTCCTCCTGCTCTATCAGGAGCAGGACAGACGCCGTTGACGACCTCGGTGAGTGCTGCACCTACAACACAGGGGAGGGGGGGAAGAGAGTGACACACACACGCAACACGCAATACCCCACCCCCACCCTCACCCACAACACCATACACACAAATACATGCAGCAACATTACATATACACCGCATCACCCCCTGGAAGAACGCAAGGACCAAAGGAAATGATTGTAACCAGTGTAATCATGAACAATCTGATAGGCAAAAATCAAAATTCAGTATATACAAATATGTAGACCAACTACACAAGTCCGGATAGCGTACCAATCATTGTCCGTGGACCACTGGTCCCAAAATGCATGGGCGAAGCCCACACAAGATACCCGTCTGGAAACGGAGAGAACACTGCTGGGGTATCAAATCGAAAATATACAGGCACCTCAGGGGGAGGGGGAGGGGGGCATCTCAGCCAGATGAACGCACGACGCCACTGCTGCACAAGGGGGCTCCATGCCCATTGCTTTATCCTGGGGAGTGCAAAGCCACAGTCTCTCAAGTCTCTCCAGTGGGTGGTTTGCCCACTGCTTTATGCTGGGGAGTGCAAAGCCACAGTCTCTCAAGTGGATGTATCTCTCCACTGGTTCTGGAGGGGGGCTGGTGCCTAGAGTGCTTCATCCTGCCAAGGACTGAGGTAGTGGATGTGATTCTCCACTGGTTCTGGAGGGGGCCTGGTGCCCAGAGTGCTTCATCCTGCCAAGGACTGAGGTAGTGGATGCATCTCTTCACTGGTTCTGGAGTGGACCTGGTGCCCCGAGGGCTTCATCCTGCCAAGGACTGAGATAGTGGATGTGATTCTCCACTGGTTCTGGACGGGGCCTGGTGCCAACAGTGCTCCACGTGCAGTGTGGCCGGTACAATTCCCTCACCTGGGTGTGTGTGCCACAAGATTGCTGAGGTACAGGTAGCATGATACGCCATGGAGGCAGAGACATAACCCACACTGCTGCGGCTTCGCCTTCCACCTGCAGGTGCAAACAGTGATAGAAGTCATGCCTCATGGAAGCTGGCCAGGGTCCAGGAAGTCTCCTCAAGCCTCGGACGTCTGACCACTGGGGATGGTAGCCAGGTGAGCAGTGGTGCCGCTGTCCGAGCACGTCTCGAGGCTGGTGGCGATGCTTGCTGCGGTGTCTGTGGCAGCAGTGATGGCGGTGGTGCATGGGTCAGCACCTGCTGAGGGACACAGCAGGACGTCTCCTGCAGCCTCGGATGGCTGCCCACTGGGGATGAGGCTGGGGACTGTCGCTGAGGCTGCAAACGTGCCGGTGGCTGTGCAGGTGGCTGTGCAGGTGGCGATGCAGGTGGCGGGGCATGTGGCGGTGCAGGTGGCGGTGCAGGTGGCGGGCTAGCTTGCGGTGTTCGCCGACGTACAGGTTGGTGTGGTCGTGGACAGAAGGTGTGACACTGGTCCCTCAGTCGGTGCCACCGTGCCCTGTCCTCACCTGCTCTTCTGCTTTTGTTCCTTCCTCACCTTTGATGGTGCCGCAGTTGCCTTGCTACTATCTCCTTTTGTTTTTGCTGAGCCCTTGGTGGCTGGTAGGTGCGGCTTCTCCCTCCGGGATGTGGGCACCTTCTTCACCTTGGCAGGTGGCAGAATGTCCATGCCCTCGCTACATGGCAAACTGGCAGCCCTGATGGGTGGCGCACTCGATGACCCTGCAGTTCCTGGTACCACTGTGCCTGGGGATTTGGTGGCTGAGGTGCTGGGCTGGGACCTGGAAAGCCTGGCCTTAGAGAAAGGACGTGGGGGGGGGGGAGGGGAGGTGAAGGGAAGAGGTCAAGGGTTGCCAGGAAAAGGTTTTTAAACACACTGGGATGGGAAGATGGAGTGGGTTTGGGAGTGGAGGAAGAGGTAGTGGTTGTAGGAGGTGTACGTCTGCTGAATTTGGGTGAAGGTGCATGGGCCTGAGGCTGTTGTGAGGCAGATGGCTGTTGGGTGGGTGTGTGCCTGCATTTGTTTACTTTGGAGGAGGGCTCACCGACACACTAGGAGAGGACACAGGGAATGTGTGAATGGTAGTGGGGAGGTGATTACATGTGAGCGGTGTGTGGTGATGGGCGTGCTGGTGATGGAGGTATTGGCTGAGGATGTAGTGCATGGAGGTGTGAGTGGAGACGAGACAGGGAGGGAGGAGGAGGATATGGAGGAGGGGGACACAGTGGAGGCAGTGGATGTTGCTGTGTCTGTATGGGGATGGTGCTTGTGTGAATGCCTGTGGGAT
Organism: Pleurodeles waltl; assembly: GCF_031143425.1. NCBI lineage: Eukaryota > Metazoa > Chordata > Amphibia > Caudata > Salamandridae > Pleurodeles > Pleurodeles waltl. The sequence goes on along the minus strand of NC_090444.1, from coordinate 1,517,504,029 downwards.
GTGTGGTGCTTATGTTTTCTGGAGCCAATTTTGTGTGTTGCTGTGTGTGCATGCTGGTCTGATGGTGTGCTTGGGATAGGCTGAGGTAGAGGGGATTGGGTCTGGGTAGTGGAAGTTGGAGGGGGTAGGCTGGACACAGGGACAATGGCTGCCATCAGTGCTGAGGCCAAAGCCTGAAATGCTCTCTGTTGGGCCGCCTGCCCAGAATGAATGCCCTTCAGGTATGCATTTCTTTGTTGCAAATGCCTCTCAACACCCTGGATGGCATTACAAAATGGTAGATTGCCCAACAGTGAGGGATCTCAGGAGGTCAATAGCCTCCTCACTGAGGGCAGCAGGGCTGACTGGGGCAGGGCCTGAGGTGCCTGGGGCGAAGGAGATGCCCACACTCCTGGGTGTGCGGGCACAGGACACACGCTGAGGGGCTGCTAGGAGGGTAGTGCTGGTAAGGGGGGGTGGCGGCTGTACCTGTTGATGAGGTGGGCACAGAGGTGCCCGCCACCGCAAGGAAGCTCCCATCAGAGGAGGAGTCGCCATCACTGGTGTCTGCTCCTGTCTCCACCGTGGAGCTCCCCTCGCCCTCCATCCCACTGGTGGCTTCAGACTCCGTTGCTTCACCCTCCAGGGCCAAGTGGGTTGCAGCTCCCTCCTGCTCCGGTGCCACTGCTCCTCCGCCCGATGATGCTATTGCACACAAGAACAGGGAGACAACAAATAGGGGGCGGGAGACAGAAGAAAAACATGTTCAATGCATGCAACACCACTACCGTTGTCGGACACAACACACAAGGAGCAGCCCTCAGCACTAAGCCATGCACTAACAGTTCCTAGAAAATTCACATGACCATGGGGTACGAGGCCTAAGCCCAATTGCTGCACACCTGGAAGTCACAGCAGCCTAACTAGGTGTAGATGGCTCTTCCCACTAGTAGGGTTGGGGTGCCACATAGCATGCCTCACAAGGGACCTTGCCTACCAAGTTCGCCCTGGCCTGGGGGAACCCACTGCCCACTGCCCACCTCCCCCACCCAGACACCGTAATGCACACAGAGTCAGCTGAATGAGAGTGTACTCACCCCCTTGTGGCTCCTGTGATGCCCTCAAGCTCCCATCCAACTCCGGATAGGCCACTGCATAGACCCGGGACATCAGGGGGGTCATGGTGCGACATGCACCCCTTCCACGTTGGGAGGCCATCCCCAGCTGGGCCTCCACCGTCTTCTTGCTCCAGCGGCGCAGATCCTCCCATCTTTTAAGGCAGTGGGTACTCCGTCTGTGGTAGATCCCCAGGGTCCGGACGTTCTTGCCGATGGCACGCCAAATACCCTTCTTCTGGTGGGCCCTGACCTAGAGGAATGGTACAGGGGGAAAGGAAATTACTCACCCGTCCGGACCGTCATACTCATGCCCACCAGTTCCCACCCATGCCCTGACGCACATCCACTCACCATCCACACATGAAGGCCTCAGCCCCCCCCATGTATCTTCCATTCACACCACTCAAAGCAGGCATTTTCGTGTACTGGGGGAGGACCCCATCCACTAGTTTCTCCAACTCCTCTGAAGTGAAGGCAGGGGCCCTTTCCCCAGACACTGTAGCCATTGTCGCTTCCAGTCACAGGTCAGAGCAGCCTTTGCAGTGTAGGTCCTCTCCTGTTGAAGGTCAGGTATCAAGTGAGTGAACAGACAGAAAATGGTGGTCACGTGCGCGGTGGTGCATACCGTCACTGCCGGCGTACATCGTCATTGGCTCCTGGGACCCATAAGGCCCAATGTTAACAAATGCAGAATTGAGCCGCGGTCTTCGACCGCCCACCTTAACGGTGGGCAACACCAGCGTAGTTACCTTATTTCCCGTTGTCCCACCTTACAGGTAAGGAGCCGCCATTTCAGGGGGCCACATGGGATGGATGAAAACTGCATCACACCTATCTAGGCAGGGAATACAGACAGATACCGGCACATTACGGATTACTAACGTTTCTGCAAATAACACATTGTGATACATCAGTGTTGGATGACTCTCTGCTCGCTGTTCTCCTCCATAGCGCACGTCTGCTGGGGCTGTGAAGGCTGACCATTATGCCCTGGGACATATCCCCAACATCATTGGTGCCATTGATGGTACACATGTGGCATTTGCCCCCTCCCTGCAGAAATGAACAAGTGTACAGAAATAGAAAAAGCTACCATTCAATAAATGTGAAGATGGTGTGTTTGGCAGACCAGTACATCTCTCATGTGAATGGCAAATATCCTGGCTCTGTGCATGACGCCTACATTTTGAGGAATAACAGTATCCCTAATGTGATGGGCCAACTCCAGAGGCACCGAGTGTGGCTAATAGGTGAGGCCAAGGTCCTGTCCACTAGCGGCGGCGGAGGTGGAGGGCTGTTCATCGTCCAGGCTAGTGTCAGGGGCCCGTTGGTGTGGCACTGTGTCCCTCCTGGTGTTGAGAAGGTCTGCCAGCACCCCTGCAAAGGTGACCAGGGTGGTGTTGATGGACTTCAGGTCCTCCCTGATCCCAAGGTAGTGTTCTTCCTGCAGCCGCTGGGTTTCCTGAAACTTGGCCAGTACCGTGCCCATGGTCTCCTGGGAATGGTGGTAAGCTCCCATGATGTTGGAGAGTGCCTCGTGGAGAGTTGGTTCCCTGGGCCGGTCCTCCCCCTGTCGCACAGCAGTGCTCCCAGCTTCCCTGTTATCCTGTGCGTCTGTCCCCTGAACTGTGTGCCCACTGCCATTGCCCCCAGGTCCCTGATTGTTCTGTGTTAGTGGGGTTGCCTGGGTTCCTTGTAGTGGTGGACACACTGCTGATTGACGTGTCCTGGGGACAGAGGGATGGTCCCGCTGGGTGGGTGCTGTGGTGGTGTTTCCTGAGGGGGGAGGCTCAGTGGTGGTTTGTGACTGTATCAGGGGAACCGACTGTTCCGAGGTCCCTGATGGGCCCGGCTGGTCATCTTGATCCAGGCGTGCAGAGCTGCTGTCATCACTGTGGGTCTCTTCTGTGGGGGGACTGGATATGTCTGACACCTCCTGTCCGGTGACGTTAGGTATGGGTCCTGTTGGGGTGGAAATACATAGTTATTACATCTGTGTGTGCCATCTTGTGCAATGGGTGAGTGACCCTCTACTCCTGTGCTTGCATTATTGGCTTGGTCCTTGTGTGATTGGTGATTTTGGGGCATGAGTGAGTCTCTGTACTGGACACGCTTTGGTGATGGGTGTCCATGCATTGGTGTTACATGCAGGGCTTGGTTTTGGGATGTGTGGGTTGTGTTAGTGGGTTATCTGTGGGTTGTTGGGGTGATAGGTGTGAGGGTAAGGGTGGCGGTTTGTGATGGCATGCAGGTGGGGTGTGGGGGATAAAGTAGTAAAGATATGTCTTACCAGAGTCCAGTCCTCCTGCTACTCCTGCGAGGCCCTCAGGATGCATAATTGCCAAGACTTGCTCCTCCCATGTTGTTAGTTGTTGGGGAGGAGGTGGGTGTCCACCGCCAGTCCTCTGTACAGCAATCTGGTGTCTGGAAACCACGGAATGCACCTTCCCCCGTAGGTCGTTCCACCTCTTCTTGATGTCATCCAGTGTTCTTGGATGCTGTCCCACTGTGTTAACCCTGTTGACAATTCTGCGCCATAGCTAGATCTTCCTTGCAATGGATGTCTGCTGCACCTGTGATTGGAATAGCTGTGGCTCTACCCTGATGATTTCCTCCACCATGAACCTGAGCTCCTCCTCAGAGAACCTGGGGTGTCTTTGAGGTGCCATGATGTGGTGTGGGTGATGTGTGAGGTGGTGTCTGTTATGATGTGTGAGGGGATGTGTTGGTGTGTGTTGTTTGAGGTGTGTGGATGTTGTGTAAGTGATGGTGTTGTGTGTCTGTGGATGCTGGTGTTGTTCTTGGTAGTCTCTCTCTCTGGCCTTCTTTCAAATTTTTGGTTCTAAGGGTTTGTGGGTGTGTGTTTTATATTAGATTGGGTGTGTGGGTGTGGTGTGTGTATGTGTATCAGGTGTGTGTATTGTCCAATGTGGTTGTGTTTTGTAAGTGTGTGTGTATTTTGAACACAGCGGTGTGTACCGCCAATGGATTACTGCGGTTGAATGACCGCCGCGTTGATTCGTGGGTCATGATGGTGTGGGCGTATTCCTGTTGGCGTGACAGTGTCGGTTTTGGTATCGCCAGTTTATCACTGACCTTTGGTGTGGCGGACTTGTGTGGGTATCTGTATTATGGCGGATTCCGAGCTGTGGGCCGTAATACCTGTAGCAGAATTCCGCGGCTCAGCGGTATGTTGGCGGTCTTCTGCAAGGCGGTAAGCGGGATTTATTGCCAGGGTTGTAATGAGGGCCTACATGTTAAGAGTGAATAGTCAAGAGAAATGTCAGGATGCAATATAGTGCATCGATTATGGTTGTCTATAATAACAAGAATGTATTACGTCCCAAAGAACCCCTTCTTTGCAATCTTAGAACAACAAAAGATTGAGAAAAAAAAAACAACAAGAATCTAGACTCATGACTTACAGTTTGCATGCTCTTACTTGATGCTGGTAAACACATCACTGTGCTATATTAAATGAATTGCAATCTATTAACTAGAAGTAACACAATTATATCCGTGTCAAAAGCAAAAGCTTACTCATTTATCTAAATATTAATATGTGATCTGCATGTAATACCATGTGCTTTGCAGCAGGCAGATTAACACTCTATCCTACTTTATGAGACAAAATTGTGACTGGAGAAAACAATTAACTCTCCCAGAACAGCATTAAATATTAGAGTTGTCCTACCACTTTTATGATTGGCTCAAAATTGTTGTGCACACAAAAGTCTCTTCACCAGGTGCCTTATTTCCGTAAGGTATTTAAAAATGCAGTATATTTGTGACCAATTAAGCAAGCTTAAATAGCTTTACTGTCACATATGTACTTACTGCCAATTTCTTTGTAGTATATTTTTAAAAACTTATATCCATTGACTATCAGATTCTGCTTGTCAAGCTCTGTAACATATGACTCCACCGCTTTCTCTGCCGCACCTAGATCAACAGTGCAAGGTTTCCCAGGGTACATTGTTTCAAATTTAAGCATTGGCTGCACAGAAGATGACGTGTCAGAAATGGTTACCGCCTGTTCTGCAACTTCCATGTATTCAATTGTAAGGCACAATGAGTAGGAACATCCATTGATGGCCCATTCCCTTGCTTTGTCTTGCTTCTCACGATTGATAATTGTGAAATCTGTCCTTTGCAAAATAAGTCATCTGCAATGCTTTGATGAAAACAGACTAATTTTATTAATTGGAGTGAACATTTTTTGATCATTTATTTTAGAGACTTATGCTAACTTGTGAACTTTGGTAGGGCTAAAACTATTTCAACAATTAGTTTGCAAGAGTATTTTCTGTATCTATTCCAATAATTGATTTAGTTTCTGAACATTTACATATGCATTCCTTTAGGCATGCAGTAGAATCAATTACCTACCTGTCAAGACAAGCCCATAAGCTCACATTTGGGTCAAGGAACAGTCACCAACATGCAGCAACTGAAAGTCAGTCAATAAACAGGAGCAATGCAACATGGAAAGAGAGCAAGAAATTCCCATACACTCAGCACATATTAATAGTCAGCCACAGTATAAGATGTAGGAAGAAGAGCTTAACAATAACCATTCCAACGTACTCAATGAATTACAACAGAGGCACGAGCAAAAAAAACACATCAGCCCAAACAACCTAATTTTTTCACTTATAGAATGGTATAAGTGACTCTTTTGTGTTGTCACCTCCATTGTATGTGGACTGATACACCTGTTTTTTACTCTGCCCTGGGACTCTGATAACCAGGTCCCTGTGCATGTGCTCTGAAACTGGATATACTTAGAATATTTAAATTACCTAGAAGTCCCCATTATGTGGTACAGATTATACCCAGGTCATGTAAGTTAAAGGTCAGTATTGGACTTCAGGACATATTGTGCAGTCTACTACATTGATAGTATAAACATGACATCAGGCCTATAATTCTATCCTGACTGTGGCAGTTAAAAAAATAAATAAAAAAAAATTGACTTTTCAAAATAAACTGTGGAGTTTTAAATATTAATAAGTCATTTCTAAGTAGGTCTTTTGAACTATAAGGCAGATTGCATGGTATTTAAAAGAAGTAGTTGTGGAAAGTTATCATAACACATGTCCTTACATTGAGATTTCACCTCAGCAAGGTAGGCTGTTCTATGGAGAAACATTGGAATTCACTATTAAATTTAATAATGCTGTCTTCAGCTAGGGAACAACTAGAAGTTTAATTCTTGGATTCTTCGCAATATTTATTTAGAGCTCAATTCATTGTTGAATTCCACTTTTTATACAGGAAAAAATGTATTTCGAAAGCTATGTTTTTGCTTCCCAAAGCCTCTGGAGGCCTATTTGCATTAGTCCTCAGCTCAAGCCCTCTGAGTGCTTAGTCTTTGAAAGAGGTTTGAAAACTGCTCCCAGAGCAGGGACAATGGCCATGGTGTGGGGATGTGGGGAGGTGGTCCTGTACCTCTGGCAAGAAGACCATTTGAGCAGTGCCCAGGATCTCAAATAACTTCAACGTTTCTTCACTTGTCACAGGCAGATATCAGATGACACCGAGGCAGGCCCTCTTCTTGGTTTCCCCAGTCACGCAGGCATCAATCCCAGGAGTGATGGAGCTGCACCTAGAACTGATTTGAAGTGACCACAGAGGAGAAGTTACTCATTACCATAGCCAGACCTGCTGGGTGGGCATGCAGGAACAGGAAGTACCCCAGAGACGCCAACTTCCCGTTCCTGTCCAGCAGGGTCCTCCCAGTGCTTTGTCTGGAAGCTGGAAGGATCACTTTTTTGTCTTCTGGATGTATCATTGAATTTAAAGACTGTTGTATTTAAGATTTCACTAGTAAGTTAAAAAACACTTGTGTAAGGGTATTGTACAACTTGTTTGTTTGATAGAGGACATGCACCCGGATTTCTTTGTACTTTTTTGCGATTTTTAAAATGTATTGTGGTGGGTGGCCTGCAGTTTCATTTGGGGCCTAGTAGTTATTGTTTTGATTTAATTTTGATTATTTTTTGGGGGGGGGAATTAGTGACTTAATGCTGTTTTTTTTCTCCTGTACCAATGTCTCCTTTGTTTGGCCAGTGTGTGAGAATGTTTGCCATAGGCTACCATTTGTCTTTGATCCCCATGCTGTGTGGCCATGGGCCCTTTTTGTATAGTCAATTATAGTCCAATATGTTTTTTAGTTTTCTTCTATTCATCCAGCTTGTTGTTTGATCATGTGGCTGGTGGCCATTTTGTGTAGGCAGCCAGTGTGCTTTTATGCCTACATGTGTTCTTTGTTGTGACCATGCCTCCTTACTGGTTGTTACTGGACCATGTGGCTGGTGGCCATTTTGTGTAGGCAGCCAGTAGGCCTGCATGTGTTCTTCTTTGTTGTGGTGGCCATGCCTCCTTGCTAGTTGTTGCTGGACCATGTGGCTGGTGGCCATTTTGTTTAGGCAGCCAGTGGGTCTGCGTGTGTTCTTCTTTGTTGTGTTGGCCATGACTCCTAACTGATTGTTGTTGTTTGAACATGTAGGCTGGTGGCCATTTTGTTTAGGCAGCCAGTATGCTTTTAGGCTTGCATGTGTTCTTTGTTGTGGCCGTGCCTCCTTGCTGGTTGTTGCTGAACCATGTGGCTTGCAGCCATTTTGTGTAGGAAGCCAGTTGGCCTATATGTGTTCTTGTTTGTTGTGGTGGCCATGAATCCTTGCTGGCTGTTGTTGATTGACCATGTGTCTTGTGACCTTTTTTGTGTGTGATGCCTGAGAACTAGGTCAATGCTAATTTTTAAATGTACTGTATGAAAAGTGTTTTATATTACATAATATACGTTTTTGTGTTTTTCACCCGCCCCACTCCTTGCCTCCCAAATCCCAGTGTTTTTTCATGGTAGTCCCCTTCCCCTAATACATCAACAACTGTACTTTAAAAAAAAAAAAAAAAAAATGTTTCACAAACTTTATTTTAATTAATTTAATAAAAAAAATATGTAATGGTTAATTTATTTACTTTTTTTATTTTTTCATTTTAGAATTTAAAAGCAAAACATTTCAATTTTTTTTATTTTCATTTATTTTTTAAAATGTATGTTTATATTTTTTCCATTTTCACCATCAGTCCCATGTCTGCCATAACACCACAGCTGCACAACATTATTTAAGGTTTATTCCATTTGTCACAAGCACCTCCCTGAGTCCCACATGCCAACTTGATGCACATAAAGCTAACAGTTACATTCTGAATGTTGTAGTTGTTGCTCTTTCTTATCCTTCATTAAAGTTAATGTATTAATACACACTGTATTGTTAATTATTTTTATTTAAAGTAACCATGAAATTATATTGTTTCTACTACTAATTCAACTGCACAAATGCCACGTTTCACTGATGTTTTTCTTGCATGTTTGCTTCTAGGTGAACAAAGAGAAAGAGGCCTCAAACACAGTATTGTCAGACAGAAGACCTGCACACAATTTGACGTGTGACCACACTCAACACGGCCATCTCTTCAGTTTGTGAAGATAAGTGGTACTGCCAACTTATAGCTTCAAAATGGCCACAAAGAGAGGTGCTAGCAAGAAAAAGACCAGTGATAAAATGGAGCGTCCCACCACTGGTATGTTGCACCAGACCTTTTTTGGTGTACAAATGTGTGCCTGCCACACTGGCTTCTGGGGAGCAAGCTGGAAGCAGCACTCCCACATCAGTGGCCCCACTCCAAACTAGCCCCAAGTCCATGTCTGGTAGAGAGGCAGCCTCTCTAATCATGGCAACACCGAGGAGCAGTGATGTTAAATTGGACTTCTCTCTTTCTCACAGTAGTACCCAATCATTGCGGGAAACTCAGCTCAGTGGACCACAACAGCCGCAGCCAGCACTGGCAGTTCCTCCTGAAGTAGGAGCACATCAGGAAGATATTGAACTTACTGCTGAGGAAGTCGAAGAAGCCCCTCTTTCACAAAATCCACTGTCTTCCAGATCGCTTCCATTGTTTCTTCAAGCTACCCTTCTGATGATCAAGACTCCACTTTGATGCCTCCTCAGTCTGAGACATGCCAGGAGAGGCAAGGAGTAAAAAGAAAGGTTCCTGAAGGCCTTAGAGTTATGAATGAAGAAGAAGAGGATGACAAGTCTGACGATGAGCCATCCATCATGGATGTTAGCCCAGGTCCACTGGAGTCCAACATTACCCCATCTTCTCAACCTGCTCTGACAGATGTGGCACAGATACCACCACCGCCACCAGCTTCCATATTTACAACAAGGCCCCAGCTGTGACCTACATCCAAAGCCGAGTCAATAGAAGTAGGCACTGCAGAGAGGCAAATGTCATCAAAACACCCACCTACCACCACTTCTCCCAGCATTGGCTCAATTTTTCAGAAGTTGACCTCCCCAGTTTGGGATTTCTTTACGGTTCATGAAAAGGAGCCAAACATTTCCTCATGCTCGATTTGCCAAGTGAGTGTTAGTCGGGATAAGCTTGGTACAAACTATGGTGCCAAAGGCAAAACAGCCCATTTGAGAATATACCATGCAATCTGCTGGGAGGCACATCTCAGTGGCCAAAAACCTCCAAGTGGTGTTAGTCAAGGTGAGAGCAGGGAATCTGACCTGATCATGGTAGAAGGTGAAGGCGAGGAAGAGGGTGACATTTCCATTACACAAATCAGACTTGTCCCCAACAGTGCAGTAGTAACATTGTCCATATCAGCAACATCGCAGTGACACAAGAGTCAGGTTGAGACACCAAGGCAAGAACATACAGTGGCTGTCCAGATGAGACAAACATTGAGCCTACCACCACCTTCTGCTATCAACAAGTCACCTGCATCAGTGGCACCAGTGAAGAAAAACATCCAGGCGACTATTACTGGCATGTTAAGGCACAAGGGGCGCTGGACGTCCTCCCTTTTTCTTTTGTGAAAGGAGTGGATTCTCTAGAATTTGTGGTGCTATTTTCCCAGAGTTGCTGTTCCAGTGTTACATCACAATGTGCTGGAATTGGTTGGACAAGCTTTGTAGCAGAGTGTTGTCCACACAATCCACCTGATGACAGACATGTGAACCAGTTGCCAAGCCACTGATTATATGTGGTTTATTGCACACTGGATCTCTTTTGTGGGGGTCAGAGAAATGATGTCTGCAGGTGTTGACACTGTTGACATTCTTAATTGTGCTCAGAAGCATGCACTGGAAGTCATGGAGAAATATCATACAGCTGCAAACATCTTGGATGACTTTAACAACAAGATCTTTGACTGGATGCACCCCAGAGGGCCTATCATTGGATTTGTTGCCTGGGACAATGGCTTTAATATAGTAAAGGACATGCCAGATGGTGGCTATTTCAGGTTCCTGGGTTTGGCGCACTGCATCAACACATTTGTACAGGACTTTCTAAAAAAATAACCCGGATTCAGCAATTTACTGTCCACATGCAGAAGAATCTGCACTCATTTCAGCCATTCTTTTAAAACCCAGAAGCTGTTGAGGATTATCCAGCACGATGAAGCACTCATATGGGAGGTACCAACACATTGGAGTTCAACTTTTTACATGTTGCAATGTCTGTTTGAGCAGTACAGACCAATCAATGAATATGTCATACAAAAAGGGGATTCAACTGTAAAATGCATGATCATTGAGATGGACCAATATGGTCTGGAAACTTTTCATACTGGACGTTAGCAAGGAGGACTGTACCATGGGCCAAGCCATCCCATTGTTGTATATGCTGCAAAAACAGCTAAAGGAGGTGTCTGAAACGTGCACAGGTGTGGATAAAAAAAAACAGATGCACAGGAGTTGGCGGAGAGCTTAATCATTTGCTTATCTGTTAATACAAGGCTGCAAAGCGACATAGTGTCATCCAAACTACATCTGTCCCACAATTCATGACCCACAGTACCAACAATTACTGGCCACTTTCATTCTTTCTTCAGACAGGGATGTTTCAACCTACAAGTCATGGATCGCTGAGCAAGTCAGGGACATAGAAAAAGAATGGCTGGGAATTTGTGGCTCACTCAGACATTCTAGGGTGCAGCCTACAACTTCCATAATACCTGCAGGCAGTGCTGTTGGCTCACAGCAGCCAAAACCAACACCAGCAACAACAACAGGAGCAGCAGCCCCTGCATTTTCATTTGAGTGGTTTCTAAAGGTAGGGCTTAAGTCCACTACAGAGGCGAAGGCAAAAGAGGTCGAGCAAGGTGGAGCACCAATGACTATTGAGAGGATGATTCAGGCCTACCTGGGTGACCCAACAGAGGTCTATCTGGATCAAAACCCATTAGTGTATTGGTATGGAAAGAGGCACCAATGGTCAGTGCTTAGCAGGCTGGTAATAAATTATCTGTCTTGTCCTGTAGCCAGTATGTCTGCTGAACGTGTGCTCAGTGCATCTAGTGCAGTTGTCACAGTGAGAAGGACCAGTCTCTCACCCCAAAACATTGAGAGGTTAACTGTGATCAAACTGAATCAGCACTTTATACCCCCAAATTACATCATACTTAAAATATATGGATGAGGGTGATTGGTCAGATTCTAATCATAGAAGTCAAGTATGTTAGCTGACCAACTTCTGGGTGAACCACCTGGGTTTGAGGATGAACTCTACTTCCCTGACTACTGAGTAGACCTGGGCGACCTTAGAACTTTCTTCTTTCTATCGACACTGTTTTGAGAGAAAAAAAAAAGGATATAGCTAGCTGGAGGATCATTACTATTTTGTTTGTTTTTGGCTCACTGACTAATGAAGTGCCACTGTTTTAGACGCATGTATGGCTGGATTGGGGATGGACCAGTGTGCAGCGAAGAAGCCACCCTGACCCCCAAAATCCCTTCAAGGACATTGGAGAGACGATGTCTGACTCCATCCTGTGCCTATCCTTTCTTTTATCACCTAGCAGGAATGCCCCAGATACTTGATTTACAATTTAGTGGCCAATGTGTGTTTCAGCAATGCAACAACATGCTTGATTTCAACAGGTAAGTAATGCTATGCCCCAGTGAGTGAGATGAGTGATTCCTGTTTACATGTTGCAATGGTTCACGTTGTGTGATGGCAGATTGTGAGAGTGGGTGTTTATTGTTTAACTGTAATTATTACGCTTGAGTGTATTTGTGATAGATTTAAAACATTGGTGGCCATTTTTTTCTGAAGATGCCTTTTATTTTTTGTTCTTCCCCTTTGAGCTTTCGGGTTCACATCCCTCTACGACCGACCAGTCCATGTAGCTAACAAACTCAAATATAGTCTACACCAAACATCTTTAATAAGAGTTAGGATGATGATAGAAAGACTCAATTGAAAACTCCAACAACTGCCAGAAGAAGGAAATTATCAACCTCATGGAAATCAACATGGGTGAAGCCTACTCAACTCTGTGGGCTGGTAAGAGGTGAGTTGATTACTTGATTTGGGAATCCAGACTGATATAATTTTTCTTTTAATAATCTTTTTTTAGAACTGTGTATGTTAGCTTCACTCCAATATTATTTGTATTTACTATTTTGCAAATCTAGGTGACAGAACATTTAGATACATATTATAATGGCCTTGGTCTCTCTGGGGCTGACAGAATATCTGCAATCCATTTAAGTTGACTATATCAAACTTATTCATTTCTATTCCTCCCACAATAGGATGCTGATCATTGCCCAGATGAATGTTGTGCTTATCTAGTGTTTGTCTTTTTGTCACAACTTTCCCTAAATCCCCTTTTCCATCCATTCATCAAATTCCTAACCCTCTTCCCCCAGGCTACATGATTTATTGAGGTGTGACTTCATAATTTACACCATGGATTATTCACACATTTGGTGGGGCAGATGTGGTGGAAGAAACACCAACTCCATGTGCCGGATCTTCATTTGAGTTCATTTGAGTTCACCTAGGTGAAAGTGGGATCTTGCTTCTGATGCTATCACTGTTGTACTAGCATGTTACTACTACCACCACCATGGTACCTTGGGAAACCATGCAGCCCTCGCTTCATCTAGTCAGACAAGAGCACTATGGAGCATTGTTGTACTTTTAGCCTTACACAGTGTAATAGTCAATGGGAAAGCTCTCCCCCACTCATAATTGGTCAAATATAGTTGCAGACTACAGCAGAGAGACTAGGAGAGTATTAGCACAAGGGTACCTAACCACAAAACTAATTATTATACACTATCAGCAGATTTGAAAAGCATGTGGTGCTAAAAGTGCAGCAGTGTGAAGTAAAACCAAAACCCTAAAAAATATTTGAGGCATAAATAACATTATATAAATATTTATTCACTCTAACAAGAAGAATACAAAGTATAAACCCACTCCTTCCTTCAGCAACTGGCCCACCTCTTTCTCCAAACAAATCTCCCTGTCCCCAACCAATGTACAAAAAAAACTCTATTGTCCATGTAAAAAAGAAAACGAAGTTCTAAAGTCACGAACCTGGTCCCAAAAACCCATTCCCACCCTCTCCACCAACAACAAGTCCCACAAACCAAAGCAAATATTTTTTTAAAGGGGCAGAAGAGGGCACTGATGTGGTAACAGGGTTGTTTGATGAGCCCCTCCATGTGTGCCTGCCTTCCATTCATGCCAGCCTTCTAAGTAGTGTGAGTAAATCCATTATGGAAGCCATAATGAAATATCACTTGGCTAGAAAAATGTGGCGCAAGCAAAGAATGGATTCTTCAAATTTTTCAGAATGCTGGAACAGAACCTAAGAAAAATTAAAGGAGTGAAACATTAGGAAGTGACTTAGTGTGTCAGCACTTAGAGGGAAGGGAGACACAGCTTGTTTTTGCACTTCCATGCATTGAAAACTTTGAACATAAATGACACATTTAACATTAAATTATCTTAATCAGATGCACATTGCACAGAAAGAATTGCAGTGAAGATTCTGCCGAACTGAACCATGTAGCTTGGTCATCATGGGTAGCTCTGGTGAAAATGCCACAGGAAGGCAGGGAAATGACGATTAATGATGATAGGATACATATTTTTAGCTTCCTTGCTTGAAAAATACTGTGAGTCAAGGGAATAGTCAGAAATACCACCCCAAGCATTTGAATCAAAGCTTTGATAAAACCATTCCAAGCAAGTAAAGTAGGTGAGAATGCCCCTATCCATAAGAGCGCCCTTGTTTCCTCATTCCAAGCATTTATCCATTCATCATTGTATTGCTCTTCTAGTATTCCTATTTTTCACCTTTGGATATGATACACACCATTTAAGCTTTACATTCTCTTATCCAGTCTTTTACCATTGAAAGCCATCCAAATTTCAAACATGGCTCTCAATGAACCTTTCACAAACCTTCATTTATCCAATTCCCACCCATGCATCCTTTCACCCATACAACAAACCCACCTGAGGATTCCTTTCACCCATCCAGGCAGGAATCCTTTTACCCATACCCTTTCATCCACTTGGGCAGACATCCATTCATGCGTTTGCCCTTTCATCCATCCTTCACACCCACCCATGCATCCTGTCACCCACCTATATGATTACTATGCACCCTTTTGCCCGTGTGTAGGAGGCTGGACTGGCTTTTAGTGAGTACCTAGAGGTACTTGCGCCTTGCACCAGGCCCAGTTATCCCTTATTAGTGTATAGGGTGTCTAGCAGCATAGGCTGATAGATAATGGTAGCTTAGCAGAGCAGCTTAGGCTGAACTAGGAGACGAGTGAAGCTCCTACAGTACCACTTAGTGTCATATGCACAATATCATAAGAAAACACAATACACAGATATACTAATAATAAAGGTACTTTATTTTTATGACAATATGCCAAAGGTTCTCAGTGAGTACCCTCAGTATGAGGATAGCAAATATACACAAGATATATGTACACAATACCAAAATATGCAGTAATAGTATTAGAAAACAGTGCAAACAATGTATAGTTACAATAGGATGCAATGGAGACACATTGGGATAGGGGCAACACAAACCATATACTCCAAAAGTGGAGAGTCGTGCAAAAGTATTTTCCCGCCGAAAGACCACCAACAAGCCTTGCTAGCTGCAAATCGTGCGGTTGGTGTTTTTGGATGCTACTGTGGCCCAGGAGGGACCAGGATGTCTCAAATTGCGTCAGGGGACAGAGGGGGCGTCGAGCAAGACAAGGAGCCCTCTCAGCAGCAGGCAGCACCCGGAGAAGTGCCAGAAACAGGCACTACGAGGATGCGTGAAACGGTGCTCACCCGAAGTCGCACAAAGGAGTCCCACGTCGCCGGAGAACAACTTAGGAGGTTGTGCAATGCAGGTTAGAGTGCCAGGCTGGACTGTGCACAAAGGATTTCGGCCGGAAGTGCACGGAGGCCGGAGAAGCTGCAAAAGTCGCGGTTCCCAGCAATGTAGTCTGGCGTGGGGAGGCAAGGACTTACCTCCATCAAACTTGGACTGAAGAGTCACTGGACTGTGGGAGTCACTTGGACAGAGTTGCTGGATTCAAGGGACCTCGCTCGTCGTGCTGAGAGGAGACCCAAGGTACCGGTGATGCAGTTCTTTGGTGCCTGCGGTTGCAGGGGGACGATTCCGTTGACCCACGGGAGATTTCTTCGGAGCTTCTAGTGCAGAGAGGAGGGAGACTACCCCCACAGCATGCACCACCAGGAAAGCAGTCGAGAAGGCGGCTGGATCAGCGTTACAGAGTTGCAGTAGTCGTCTTTGCTACTATGTTGCAGTTTTGCAGGCTTCCAGCGCGGTCAGCAGTCAATTCCTTGGCAGAAGGTGAAGAGAGAGATGCAGAGGAACTCGGATGAGCTCTTGCATTCGTTATCTAAGGAATCCCAAGAGACAGAGACCCTAAATAGCCAGAAAAGAGGGTTTGGCTACCTAGGAGAGAGGATAGGCTAGCAACACCTGAAGGAGCCTATCAGAAGGAGTCTCTGACGTCACCTGATGGCACTGGCCACTCAGAGCAGTCCAGTGTGCCAGCAGCACCTCTGTTTCCAAGATGGCAGAGGTCTGGAGCACACTGGAGGAGCTCTGGGCACCTCCCAGGGGAGGTACAGGTCAGGGGAGTGGTCACTCCCCTTCCCTTTGTCCAGTTTCGCGCCAGAGCAAGGCTAAGGGGTCCCTGAACCGGTGTAGACTGGCTTATGCAGAAATGGGCACCATGTGTGCCCATGAAAGCATTTCCAGAGGCTGGGGGAGGCTACTCCTCCCCTGCCTTCACACCATTTTTCAAAGGGAGAGGGTGTAACGCCCTCTCTCAGAGGAAGTCATTTGTTCTGCCATCCTGGGCCAGGCCTGGCTGGACCCCAGGAGGGCAGATGCCTGTCTGAGGGGTTGGCAGCAGCAGCAGCTGCAGTGAAACCCTGGGAAAGGCAGTTTGGCAGTACCAGGGTCTGTGCTACAGACCACTGGGATCATGGGATTGTGCCAACTATGCCAGGATGGTATAGAGGGGGCAATTCCATGATCATCGACATATTACATGGCCGTATTCGGAGTTACCATTGTGAAGCTACATATAGGTAGTGATCTATATGTAGTGCACGCGTGTAATGGTGTCCCCGCACTCACAAAGTCTGGGGAATTGGCCCTGAACAATGTGGGGGCACCTTGGCTAGTGCCAGGGTGCCCACACACTAAGTAACTTAGCACCCAACCTTTACTAGGTAAAGGTTAGACATATAGGTGACTTATAAGTTACTTAAGTGCAGTGTAAAATGGCTGTGAAATAACGTGGACGTTATTTCACTCAGGCTGCAGTGGCAGGCCTGTGTAAGAATTGTCAGAGCTCCCTATGGGTGGCAAAAGAAATGCTGCAGCCCATAGGGATCTCCTGGAACCCCAATACCCTGGGTACCTCAGTACCATATACTAGGGAATTATAAGGGTGTTCCAGTAAGCCAATGTAAATTGGTAAAATTTGTCACTAGCCTGTTAGTGACAATTTGTAAAGAGAGAGCATAACCACTGAGGTTCTGGTTAGCAGAGCCTTAGTGAGACAGTTAGGCATCACACAGGGAACACATACCTTTAGGTCACAAACTTATGAGCACTGGGGTCCTGACTAGCAGGGTCCCAGTGACACATAACAAACATACTGAAAACATAGGGTTTTCACTATGAGCACCGGGCCCTGGCAAGCAGGATACCAGTGAGACAGTGAAAACACCCTGACATACACTCACAAACAGGCCCAAGGTGGGGGCCACAAGGCTAGAAAGAGGCTACTTTCTCACACCGTGCATCTTTTCACTCCTATTTCACCCATCCTTTCATCCTTCTTTTAATTTTCCATAAACCCATTCATAGTTAACGTTCATTATGAATCTTTGTCTGCTGAGTTGTGGATAGAAGAGGTCATTAATACCTAACTCCCGCTCTATCTGCTAAAGGAGGGTGTTCACCAGCGAGTCAACAACAACACCAGTCCAGCACACCCTTGCAGTGAGCATATTACTAACTATCAACAAGCACGCAATATGACTTATCACCACCAGCCTCTGCCGTGGCGGAGGCTCCCCTTTCAACCGTTGCTGCATCTTTGGTGGCGATGTCGCTGCTGGCTCCAACACTGCTGGTTGATGTGGCTGCAAACAAAATTACACATTTTAGATGTCCAGTACACTTCCCCCTATTGTTTTTATTTTTTAATAGCAAAAAAACAACCACAATACATCACTACAATTCAGTTACAGACTTATCTTAAATCAAAATATTAGGTGGCCATTTTGTTGGCTGGCAATTTTTGAAAAGTCAGACAGTCAATCCATACAAAAACTTTTTGTAATAGAGGGGCAGAGCTATTGATGGGTCTGAGTTTTTTAAGAGAAATAAAAGGGTGCAAGAATCGGACACTGAAGGACATTTGGTCTTGGTTGGCAAATGCAATGGGGCCATCCTCCTCATACTTCCAACCATGGTGCTCAGTCATCAACTGCTGGTATGCTATAATAATATGATAGATACACAACATTAGAGGGCCCAACAATTACACAACCATGTCCAAACACTCTTTTTATTGACTGAGCTGGAGCAAGAAAAAGAAAGTCTTCACAACAAACATGCATAGAATACCTTACTTGGGCACGCAATCTTGATTCTTCACAGTAGAGTACATGGGTTTTATGAGCCTAATAGTACCATCAGTCCACTGGATATATAAGGGTAGAGGAAACATTTACTTTAAAAACTATTTATACTTAAAACTTTAAACATTCCCCTTATTCCATTTTAGTGTCATTTTCTTCTTTAAATGATCCCCTATTTTTTATAAATTGCAGTGGTATTTTTATTGTGTTTTGTTTTAGACTTTGTAACTGATTTGGTACTTCCTAGTGCTTTGCACATTTTCTTAAGTTAGGACTGTCTGCTCTGTGCCGTAGCTAACAAGGTTTGTGGTTAGGTTTAAATTACTGAAACATTTATTAAACCTAACAAGAAAGTGACATTGTTATTTGTGGTGGACTCCTATCCACGCTAAATTGTAAACCACTGTCTCACAAATGGCACACATGACAGGCATGAGACACTAGACTTAGAGCCTTTACAAAACCTTATCCAACCATTTTGTAAAGGTCTTTTCTGAAAAAAGCACCAGTGATGGGTACCACAATTTCTCTTGCAGTTTTAGGGCAGAAGATATTGTTGCGGGAAAAGTATCTAGGCAAGGGCTCTCTTTGTATTATTCACCCTTAAGTTATTACTGAGGTCCAGTTGTCAAAGTACACTTTAAGAGATAGTTCGGAACGTAGGTCCACAGACAGTATGACTATGATACTTTGATTAATGATAAATGAAATACCCATGCAAAATAGAATCATAGTACCTAAAAAAGGAAATCAATAATACATTATTCATTCATATGATAATACCTTTGCATGAGGATATTATCATGTTCAACACAAAGTCCTGGTTATCCTCCCAATAGCTTTGAATAAATTAATGATTTATTACCATATTTCATCAGGTTCAAGGGAAGTTTCAATAATAGCAAAGTGTGCTTGGTTGTTCGTGGCTCTTGCAACTATCCTTGGAAAAATATAAAGGCCCTCATTACAACCCTGGTGGTAAATACTGCTTACCGCAGTGCCGACGGCTGCCAACATACCATTACCGCGGCAGAAATCCGAAATGGGTATTATGACCCACACTGAGAAATCTGTCACTATACATGCATCCACACAAGTCCGCCACACCAAAGGTCAGTGATAAACTGGCGATAGCAAAACCCGCACCATTACGCCAACAGGAATACGCCCACAGTATCACGACTCACGAATCAACGCGACGGTCTTTCAACCACGGTAACACACTTACAAAACACAACCACATTGGACAATTCAATACACACACACCTGACACACATACACACACCAAACCCACAGACTAACACCACTATAAAACACCCACATTACCCACAACCCCTTACAGTGAAACATTTTGAAGAAGCAGAGAGTGAGAAAAGCAAAGACCACACCAGCATCCAGAGGCACAGAACACCATCACTCATACACCATCCACGCACCTCACACCACACACCCCAAAACATCACCCACACATCACATCACCTCACACATCACTCACACCACATCATGGCACCTCAAAGACACCCCAGGTTTTCTGAGGAGGAGCTCAGGGTCATGGTGGAGGAAATCATCCGGGTATAGCCACAGCTATTCAGATCACAGGTGCAGCAGACCTCCATTGCAAGGAAGATGGAGCTATGGGGGAGAATTGTGGACAGGGTCAACACAGTGGGACAGCATCCAAGAACAAGGGATAACATCAGGAAGATGTCGAAAGACCTACAGGGAAGGTACGTTCTGTGGTATCAAGAAACCA
This sequence comes from Pleurodeles waltl, assembly GCF_031143425.1. Taxonomy (NCBI): domain Eukaryota; kingdom Metazoa; phylum Chordata; class Amphibia; order Caudata; family Salamandridae; genus Pleurodeles; species Pleurodeles waltl. Next base: position 1,517,484,151 of record NC_090444.1, on the reverse strand, counting down.
AAGTAGCCATACAGAGGACTGGCGGTGGACCCCCATGTCCTCCCCCACAACTAACATGGGAAGAGCAAGTCTTGGCGATCATGCATCCTGAGGGCCTTGCAGGAGTATCAGGAGGACTGGATTCTGCCTAGGCAAATCTTTACTAGTATATCCCCCCCACCCTACGTGCATGCCATCACATACTCCCACCCTCATCCTCACTCCCATGACTCCACCACCTCCCACGCACCCCACCATCACAAGCCCCCACTCCCACAACCATGCCCTGCATGCAACAAAAATGCATGGACACCCATCACAGACATGCATGGACACCCATCACCAAAGCATGTCCAATAAAGAGACTGACCTAGGGCACAAAATCGCCACTCACACAAGGGCCAAGACGATAGTGCAAGAACAGTAATAGAGGGAAACACACCCATTGCACAAGATGGCACACACAGATAAAATAATGCATTTACATCCCAACAGGACCCCTACCCAACATCACCAGACAGGAGGTGCTAGCCATATCCAGTCCCCCCAGAGAATATGCCCACAGTGATGACAGCATCTCTGCACGCCTGGATCAAGATGACCGGCCTGGTCCATCAAGGACCACTGGACAGTCGGTTCCCCTGCCACCACAGAACCTCCCCCCTCTGGAAACACCACCACAGCACCGACCCAGAGGGCCCACGTCACTGTCCCCAATCAGCAGTGTGTCCACCCCCACAGGGACCCCAGTCAACCCCACTAACCCAGGACGATCAGGGATCTGGGGTAAGTGGTAGTGGGTACACGGTTCAGGGGACAGAGGCAGAGGACAGCAGGGAAGCTGGGAGGACTGCTGTGCGACAGGGGGAGGACAGGCCCAGGGAACCGACCCTCCACGAGGCACTATCAAACATCATGGGAGCATACCACCATTCCCAGGAGACCATGGGCACGGTACTGACCAAGTTTCAGGAGACCCACGGGCTGCAGGAGGGACAATACATGGGGATCAGGGAGGACCTCACCAACATATCCACCATCCTGGTCACCATAGCAGGGGTGCTGGCTGACATAGGCAAGACCATGAGGGAGGCAGTGGCACAACAAAAGGCCCCTGACACTAGCCAAATCGAGGAACAGCCCTCCACCTCCGCCGGCGCTAGTGGACAGGAGGCCCCGCCACAGGACCAACAGGCCACCAGCACCCCACCCCCTGCAGAAGTAGAACCACCCCGCAAATGGTCCCTGCGATCCAGGCAGAAGACAGAGAACATTGCCAAGACCCCTGCCAGGAAATAAGACTCTCCTGATTGTCACCCTTCTGTCCACTATGTCATCCTGGCCAAAATGAACTGCCATTACTCTCCTTCCTATGCCCCATTGGACAATGCACCTGTGATACCAAGAGAAGGACTCTACTATGGACCTTCCTCCACCATCACCCCAGCCCCTCGCACATACCCCAATACTCATTAGCCCCTAAATAAACACCCATTAAGCACAAACCAATTTGGAGTCAGTCTGATCTTTCTCAAATGTATGACAACATTAGTAACAAGTAGCAATGTAAATGTTAATTTGCTCATACCAATGCATGAGTGTTGTTGGGCAGCAGTACATATAGCAGAAGGCAGAATGGGGTACCCAGATCTGAAAAATGGAAATCCAAAGAGAACTGTCAGTGTCCATAGACAGAGGTTAAGAGGCTGACTTATACAATGTCCTAAAGTATTCAGAAATGTGAGGAGGAGTTACAGTCTCTTACCTGTGTGTCACTGGAATTACTGCATGATGATGTTCGTTCGGTTGTCAATATCTTCTTCCTCTGCCTCCTCTTCCTAACTGTCCACACGGTCCACTGCTGCCACAAGTCCATCACCATGCTCATCCTCCTGAAGAAAAGGCACCTGGCGTTGCAATGCCAGGATGTGCGACATGCAGCATGCCACGATTATCTGGCACACCTTCTTCGGTGAGTAGTATAGGGAGCAGCCTGTTAGATGGAGGCACCAGAATCTGGTCTTCAGGAGGACGAACGTCCTCTCAATAATACGCCTAGTTCGCCCATGTGCCTCATTGTAGTGGTCCTCTGCCCTTGTCCTGGTATTCCTCACTGGGGTCAGTAGCCATGAGAGGTTGGGGTAACCAGAGTCACCTGGAAATGTCAAGGGATGACTGTTAGATACACACCAACCCTTAGTGACTACCCCATACCCAGACACATACTCATATTGTGTGGGGACCTTGGCCCCACCTATTAGCCACACCCAGTGCCTGTGGAGTTGGCCCATCACATAAGGGATACAGCTATTCTTCAAAATGTAGGCGTCATGCACAGAGCCAGGATACTTGCCATTCACATGAGAGATGTACTGGTCTGCCAAACACACCATCTGCACATTCATCAAACTGTAGCTTTTTCTATTTCTGTACACTTGTTCATTTCTGCGGGGAGGGGGCAAATGCCACATGTGTACCATCAATGGCACCAATGATGTTGGGGATATGTCCCAGGGCATAAAGGTCAGCCTTCACTGTGGGCAAATCCTCCACCTGGGGAAACACAATGTAGCTGCGCATGTGTTTCAGCAGGGCAGACACCACTCTGGTCAACACGTTAGAAAACATTGGCTGAGACATCCCTGATGCAATGGCCACTTATTGAAAGGAGCCACTTGCCAGGAAATGAAGCACTGACAGTACCTGCACAAGAGGGGGGATTCCAGTGGCATGGTGGATAGAGAACATCAGGTCTGGCTCCAATTGGACACACAGGTTTTGGATTGTGGCACGATCAGGTCTGTCGGTGATCATGATGTGTCTGTGTTCCATTGTCGACAGGTCCACTAGGGGTCTGTACACCAGAGGATGCCACCATCTCCTCATCTGCCCGAGCGGTTGTGGCCTATGGAGGAGAACGGTGAGTAGAGGGTCATGTACCACATAGGTTGCACAAGTGTGTTTGCAGTAATTTGAGTAAATCTGTGTGTGGCATAGTTAGTCCGTATATGTGCCAAAATGTGCTGTGACGCAGTTAGGTGCCATGCCATGTGCCCCTCTGAAATGGCGGCTGCCTGACTTGTGAAGAGGGACAAGGGAAAATTAGGTAACTGCGCTGGCGTTGTGCTGCGTCGCGGTAGGCGGTCGAAGACCGCCGCGTAATTCAGCATTGGTCATCATTGGGCCCTATGGGTTCCAGGAGCCAATGGTGATGTACGCCAGCGGTGATGGTACGCACCGCCGCGGACGTGGCCAGCATTTTCTATCTGTTCACTCGCTTGATACCGGACCTTCAACACAGCAAGTGCTGCTGTGACCTCAATCTGGAAGCGACAATGGCTCGAGTGTCTGGGGAAAAGGCCCCTGCCTTCACAGCGGAGGAGTTGGACAAACTGGGGGATGGGGTCCTCCCCCAGTACACGCTATTCTACGGTCCTCCAGACAAACAGGTGAGTACACTGTGAGCATGATGCGTGGGCAATACCTGTTTGGAGTGGTGTTGATGGAAGATACATGTTGGGGGTGGGCTGAGGGCTGCATGTGAGGATGGTGAGTGTATGTGCATCAGGGCATGGTTGGGAACTGGTGGGCAATGAGTCTGACAGTCCGGACAGGTGAGTAATGTCCTTTTCTCCTGTACCTTTCCTCTAGGTCAGCGCCCACCAGAAGAAGGATATTTGGCGTGCCATCGCCAAGGAAGTGCGGACTCTGGAGGTCTATCATAGACAGAGCACCCACTGCCTCAAGAGATGGGAGGACCTGCACCGCTGGAGCAAGAAGATGGCGGAGGCCCAGCTGGGGCTGGCCACCCAACGTGGAAGGGGTGCCCATCGCACCATGACCCCCCTGATGTTCCGCATCCTGGCGGTGGCCTATCCGGAGTTGGATGGGTGCTTAAGGCCATCACAGCAGCCAGAAGGGGGTGAGTACAGTGTCAAAAAGCTGTCTCTGCGTTCTTTAGGAAGTATCTGGGTGGGGGTTGTGTGCTGTGGGTGCCCCTAGGCCAGGGCGAACATGGCAGTGTAGGTCCCTTGTTGGGCAGGCTCTGAGGCACTCCAACCCCAATAGTGTTAGTGGGCATCTACTACTGGGCAGGCTCCTGTGGGTTTCAGGTGTGCAGCTAATTGCGTTAGGCATTGTGCCCCATGGCCTGGTGACTTTCCTACTAACTGGTAGTGCATGGCCTAGTGCATAGGGCTGCTCCCTACGTGTTGTGTTCCACAACAGTAGTGGTGTTGCTGGCATTAACCATGTGTGTTCTCTGTCTTTCCCCCTTCTTGGTTTTGTCACACTGTCCTTGTGTGCATTAGCATCATCTGGCAGAGGAGCATAGGCACCGGTGATGAAGGGAACTGCATCCCACATGGCCCAGGAGGGTGAATTCATGGAGGGTGAAGGCACCAGTGGGACGGAGGGCGAAGGGAGCTCCACGACGGGGACAGGAGGGGATACCAGCGACAGCAACTCCTCCTCTGATGGAAGCTACCTGGCGGTGGTGGACACCTCTGTGCCCACCACAACAACAGGTACAGCTGCCACACCCTCTACCAGCACCACCCTCCCAGCAGCCCCTCAGCGAATTTCCCATGCCCATTCACCCAGGAGAGTGGGCATCTCTTTCGCCCCAGGCACCTCAGGCCCTGCCCCAGTCAGTCTTGATGCCCTCAGTGAGGAGGCTATTGACCTCCTGAGATCCTTCACTGTTGGGTAGTCAACCATTCTGAATGCCATCCAGGGGGGCATTTGCAGCAAACAAATGCATACCTAGAGGGCATTCATTCTGGCGTGGCGGCCCAACAGAGAGCATTTCAGGCTCTGGTCTCAGCACTGATGGCAGCCATTGTCCCTGTGTCCAGCCCCCCCTCCAACTTCCACTGCCCAGACCCAATCCCCTCTACCTCACCCTATCGCAAGCACACCATCAGGCCAGCACGCACACACATCAGCACACAGAAGTGGCTCAGGAAAACATAAGCACCACACATCCCACAATTACTCACACAGGCACCATACCCATGCACACATACCAACATCCACTTCCTCCACTGTGTCCCCCTCCTCCACCTCCCTCCATGTCTCGTCTCCACTCACACCTGCATGCACTACATCACCAGCCACTGCCTCCATCACCAGCATGCCATTCACTACACACTGCTCACGTGCAGTCACCACCCCACTACCATTCACACGTCCCCTGTGTGTCTGTGAGCCCTCCTCCCAAAGTACACAAAAGCAGGCACACACCCACTCAACAGCCATCCACCTCACAACAGCCTCCAGCCCATTCACCTTCACCCAAACTCAGCAGACGTACACCTCCTACAACCACTACCGCTTCCTCCACTCCCACCCCCCTCCATCGTCCCATCCCAGTGTGTCTAAAAAACTTTTCCTAGCTAACATTAACCTCTTCCCTACACCTCCCCTCCTCACTCTCCCCTAGGGCCAGGATGTCTAGATCGCATCCCAGCACTTCAGCCACCAAATCTGCATCCGCTGTGGTCCCTCCTAGTCCGGTACGATCGAAGGGGGCACCAATCAGAGCTGCCAGTGTGCCGCCGACAGATAAGAAGGACCACCCTATTCCACCACCTGCAAAGGTAAAAAAGGGGCTGGCTTCAGGCATGGGAAAGTCACACCACCCACCCAGAAAGGCCTCGCCCAAACACCGAGAGGACAGTGCCAAGGTCCATGCAGCGACTGCCAAGATGGGGAAGGGTCACAAGCCAATGGGCACGTCACCTCAGGGCAGGATGTCTCCTGGTGAGGGGCTGGTGACCACCATATTATCAGGGATGGCAGCCACCAGCACCACAGTCAGCACCGCCGCTCCGACCAGCACCTGCACCGCCGCTGCTACAATGTCATGCTGCAGCATCCTCCCCAAGGATCAGCCATCCGAGGCTGCCGGAGACGGTATGGTGTCTCAATCCGCCACAACAGACACTTGCACCATGGCCAGCACTGGGAGCATCTCCGCCGCAGCCACCACCACCACCATCAGCACCGCCACATGCACAGCCGATACCACTGTCGGACGTCAGCACCATCCCCTGAGAGCAGCCATCCGAGTCTGCAGGTGATGTCCTGGACACACCACTTGAGACACCACCTCCAGCACTGACACGAACCAGCAATTGGCAGCCTAAGTCGCCGTAGGATGGAGTGTGGCTCTGCCTCCATGGAGTATCATGCTACCTGTTCTAGGTACATCACGTGGCAAAGACACCCAGGTGAGAGGATGTCAACTGCCACACCCCAGGTGCAGCATCACTGGGCACAAAGCCTCCTCCAGAACCAGTGGAGAAACGCATCCACTACCCCAATCTTTGGCAGGATGAAGCACTATGGGCACAAAGCCCCCTCCAGAACCAGTGGAGAAATGTATCCACTCCCCCAATCCTTGGCAGAATGAAGCACTCTGGGCACAAAGTCCCCTCCAGAGCATGTGGGCAAACCACCCACTTGAGGGTCTGTGGCTTTGCACTCCCCAGGACCAAGCAGTGGGCAAACCACCCACTTGAAAAACTTGAGAGACTGTGACTTTGCACTCCCCAGGACCAAGCCGTGGTCATGGAGCCCCCTCGAGGAACAGTGGGGTCATACCATCATCCGGCTGAGATGCCCCTCTCCCCTTCCCCCTGTGGTGCCTGTTTTTTTTTTTTTTACCTGAGGCCCCTGCAGTGTTCTCTCCGTTTTGAGGCAGGTGTCATGTGTGGGCTTCGCCCATGCTTTTTGGGACCACTGGTCCATGGACATTTCATGGGACAGTGTACGGACTTGGGTACTTAATGCAAATATTTGTGTATACTGATTATTTGCTTTTCTCTTGACCTATCTGATTGTTCCAATAGAAGACTAGTTAAACTAATTTTGTTTTGTTCTTGCGTTCTTCCAGGGGATGATGGGGTGTATCTGTGATGTTGTTGGAAATGTGTGTGTGTGTGTGTGTGTATGTTGTTGTGGGTGGGGGGTGGGCGGTGGGCGTGTTGCGTGTAACATGTGTGTGTCACTCTCTTTGCCCTCCTCCCCTCCCCGTGTGCCAGGTGCAATACTTACCGTCACTTCCGCCGCCTTCTTTCCACTTCGTGGTGTATTAGTAGATACACCAACATGGGTAGGATCTGCAATTCGGGCTCCATGGCGTCCTACTTCTTCCTTAGGTGTTGAAAGGTGAGTGGTTTCCCTTCAGTGTACTGTTTCTGCCGTGCTTTTGATGGCATCCGTACCGCCCAGAAAAGCTGGCAGTTTGGTGCCTTGTAATAATGTGTGTGGTAGGTTGTCTTCCGCCTGTCTGTTGGTGGTTACCGCCGCAGTGTTTGTTGCTACCCCATTGGCGGTCAGTGTGTCAACGTGGCTGTCTTGTTAGTGGTGTCCGCCATGGTCGTGATCCCATTTTTTTAACCGCCGGCCTGTTGCCAGTATTACCACCACCTTAACACCGACCGCCAGGGTTGTAATGAGGGCCAAAAGTTAGACTTTCACACAGAAACATTTTCAAAAGAAGGGAGGTTGTGCTTTTGAATAGGATTCCTTGCCAGATGTCGTTCAAAAAGATTCAATTTTGCCCCAAAGCTTGATGTAGCTCATGATGATTGGTAATTCGAAAAATATTGAAGTGCCATAATGTGGAAACCGGCCAGTCAGTTCAAGTATCAATTTTGTGGTGTGCCAAGGTTAATAGGTCTTCACAGACAGGTATCTAGTAACAAGCCAGAATTAGGGACGTCTGCTACCTCAGATGCCAGGTGTAATTGGCTGTATCTACAATTGGCAGCATCTACCAGAAAACATTCTATGTCAAACATTGTGGAATTATTTCTTGGGGGACAAACAGGCGTGTCTTTGGGGCCATCTCATTAGCTATAATGAACATGTTAGATAACTCCACCTGAATCCATCCTTAGGAAGCAACTGTGGGAGCTGAAGCCTCTGATATGAAGTGACAGTGGGAAATATTAGTTAAGAGACAAGATCCACAAACAAGAGATTTTTCTCAAACATGACACCTCTAGACATTGGAGGAGAAGCATGACCCATATAGAGGGAGCCCCTAGTACGATTGAAGTTAGACTGCATTGAAAACAGACTCCTTTATACACAACAAGAATATCACCACAGGAATTGGGTTGGTCAACTGCTGGCCTTGCGGATTGGATGTGGATGACTGATGAAACCTATACTTGTCTTAGAGCAGCTCCATACAGGAGACCTCACACCAGATTCTTAATCAATGGTAGATATGTTCTATTCTTTTTGAATAGATATAAATGACTCTGAGGAGAGTAGAGATGATGTGGGAGTAATAGACTCTTGTGTGGAGCCTGTAAACTTAAAGATATTAAAGACCAATTAGTGCAGCACGTAGACATAGTATTTAAACTGGTGGTACTGCCAGCATAATAAAGATGCTACAATCTTCAAAACAGAAACATTTTTCCAACATAGGGTAGAAGAGTTTCAAATGAGGTAGATGGAGGGTGTGTGCTCATGAGAAAAGACTCATCAATTAGGTCACCTGTACAGTTAGTTTGCAGTTGCCTAGGCTCCCGTTTTTGATGAGGGCAAAAGCTTGTTTGTGAGCACACTGGGTATGTGTCTCTACATTCCTGAGAGAGCTTGGTGCTCCACATAGGCACTGGAAGCAGCATCAGTTAAGGGCAGTAATCCTTAGCAGGGCATGAAGGCTTAGTCCTTAAATTGGAGAAGTGACCAGCACACTCATTAGAATTCAGGAAGCATCAAAGAAGGGTCCAGGCAGGCCTGAGTAAGTGTAGACCTACCCTGACATGAAGTGGAGCTTCAGCCTTTCTTTACTGTCCAAGGCAGTAAACTGCAAGTCAGTGGCAGTACATTCTTAAACATTATAATTTCAACCAACCAGGTTGAGGGCAGAGTTTGCCTTTACAGTGCATTTTCTAGGCAGGGCAGGCTTTGCTGAACTACCAGATGCACTACGAAGACTGATGACTATGTGGCACTTAATAGGTAAAATGTCCATGGTCATTTAGTATGACAAACATATCTGATATCTGAATAAGTCTGTGATTTCAGTGTACTGCTCCTGGGATTGTTACAAGACATTTGTGCTCTCCCTAAAGCTCAGGTATCAAACTACATTTTCCCAATATAGCTGTCTTTAATTGTACTGGTGAATAACAACATCAATAATATCATGGCATTCTAATAACAACAGAATATCAAGGGACAAAACATCAACAGGTAAGTGTAGATACAGAAGTATATATTTACTATTCCTATCAGCACATCTAGGAACCTTAAATATATATGTATTGCATAGGTACATATACTTGGAATTAGATATTGAAATGTATACTGTCTTACTGGGCAATATTTTATTTTTGATGTTTTGTCCCATCAATATTGTTAAGTCGATATTCAGGGGAAACATGCTATCTTCATGTGCATCTATTCATGTAATTAATTAATATGATTCTATACTGACTTGTATATATTTGTTTCAATTAATGCATGTGTGCGAATACCTTCGAGTAGATTATAGGTAACTTTGGGTTACTTCTGTTGGGGAGAGTGGAGGGTGCAACCCCAGTATTCGGCACCGTGCACTGTATTATGATTTGTTGCTTTATTTATTGAGACAGGAGCGCCTCATCACTCGTAATTCACCCCCATATCCAGAATTTCATGTGCATCTAGTTGACGTTTTTGTTGGACTGACATGACATCAGTACCCCATGCATTCAATGTTTCGATAAGATCAGCTCCACACTTCACTGTTCACCTGGCGTTTAGCGTCAGGACAGCTAAAAAGCAATTACATACTTTTTTAAAACACACCTCTCTAGGTCCATCTTAGGAAAACAGAGAGTAGGCCCCTGGAAGTTTGGATACCACTCATCTTGCTGGCCATGCCAGCTGCTCGCAGTGTAGGTCTTCCCTTTCATTGCCTCATATTCAGGTTGCTTAAATGTTTCACAAGCTGTTTTCTCCAGAGCCAGTCTCTTTACCATCTTGTTTCAGCCTTGCTGAAATATGTCCTCGCATAGTGTCCTACCAGCTCTTTTCCTAAAAGGCTAAACTTCATTCTTCCATTTATATCATCTCCCACTTTAAATCATGTAGTCAATCTTTTCTTTGCTTGCTGCTTTTTCCAGGGATGGCTTTCAAAAGGAATGATTACTGGTCTCCTCTGCCTCATTAATATTTATTGATCACATTCTAGTAGGCTTTTTTATCAAGCATCGTGGACTTTTACTGAATTATCCAGGCACAGGTGCTGTCCTATAGGCCAGCTTCCTGTTTTAGAGCCATAAAAAGTATTCTCAATTTGTGCACAGCTTTAATTCTCCATCCTGGGAATAGCTTTATTTTTTCAGCCCGGGCAAAGCGTTCTACATGTTCCAAAAATAATAATTGACTAGGAGGTTTAGGCTTTTGTAACGGTTTTATTTCCTTACTATTAAGACTGCTTTGAGATTGACAGTCCTACAGTAATCCCACCTGTCAGAATGCGGTTAATTAATTTGAGATGGTGGTACCCTTGCCATCTTCAGAAACATGCCCAGTTTAGATCTGAAGATAGTTCTTAGTGAAACTCATCTAAACCAATGGTTACGTTGGTATAAGCAGCAGACAATTTACAAGAGAAACAAGTGTCAATTTCAGTCAGTACCAACACTTTTAAATTGAAAACAACAACAAATTATAAATCAATAAGATTGCATTATAATGTGCAATAAGCCATCAGATCAATTAAAATGGATGAGAGGAACCAAATCCCTGAATTTTAAAGTTTTAAAGCAAAAAGCATCTACAAACTGGAATATCACTTCACAGTTGACTGTGACCTTTGTACGATTTCAGGCCAACCATGATGAAGCAGGGGTGAGCCACACCAAGTAGGAGGAGTGGTCCAAGTTTTTACCTTGGGGCATAATATACTTGTTGGACGCCAAAAAGACTTCCAGTTGGGCAATGTCCAAGGCTGAAGCTTCCCTCTATGTGGAATAAGTATAATTTAGCTCATGCCGAAGTCACTGGTTTTGACACCAAAACCTCTTGGGCATCAAAGCTGGATTTGAAGGGTTGTTCTTCAGAGTTAATGGTGTGGTGATCCTTTTCTATTGTGCACTAGCCAACTGATGGAGACTTTTCTACAACTGAACCTGACTACTCTCTCACACTTACCCCACCTCATTTCTCAGCTCTTTAATTAGCTTAAAAAATCCTAGCTGCCACAAATTCAAAAGGGCTCCCCCTTTCTCCATCTGTAGGGTCTCTTGTTCTTGCCACTCCCTTATTCAGGTGAGTCACATTCTGCTCTGTCAGGGTGCAAACTATTTTTCCCTTTGTTCGGTTTGGAGCCAAAAAAGTCTAGTATGCCCTGATAATGAATGGCAGTACTTCCTGCTAGCCTTTGTTGGCACCCAATTCTTTGGCTAATTTCTTCTACAGCCATGTGATCCTAACTGGACATATGGGAAGACAAGGGAAACAACGTTCATTCACTATTCCAACAACAAATAGAAACATACAACAAAAACTGGAGGAGGCATTTTTTCAACTCAATTTTAGTTTTTTTTTGTGTTCTAGGCCTACTGAGGTCTATTTTACAACTCACCAACCAAATCAATTAATGGCATGTTTCTCTATGGTGTCTGTTGCCACTCATCTTTGCTATTTTGTATTGTTTTGCTATTCTGTATTGTTCTAATAGTTACCAAAAAAAAACTAACTCAATTGTTCTCTCATTACTAGGATTGAAAGGATGAGGGTTCAACCATTCCCTCACCGTCCATTGAGCATGTAACCTAAACACTACAGAAAGACAGAAAAGCATATGCCTACGTATAACTGTTTAGGTTTCATTCCTAGAGCGGCGCAAGGCTGTCAGACTTTGACTTCAATGAACAAACATGCATCATTTGATTGACGTTGTTAATCTAGAAGAAAGTTTTAAAGATGTGTTGGGTGACGAACCTAAGCACATACATTCCGTTGCTCACTGTGCAACTAGGTTCAAAGCTAGCATGGCTGATGAGAGATGATACCCCAAAACCGGTCCCAGGATGCTTGTTTCTGGCCAAAGGAAGGCCTGGTCTGGCAGTTCAGGCTGGACTATTCCCATGGGGAAGAGGGTAAATTATGATTTGCATATAGCTTTATCCAAACTGGGGTGGCATGGTGAGCAAAAGAACAATGGATTTAACCTAGATCTGTGACTGGGGTTAGTGTTTGAAAGGTTTTCAGTACTATGTCTTTCAGCTTGTTGTGTTACTAAATCTGAGAAAGCATGATTCATCATCCTGTTAACAGGTATCTATCCCTGTTATTTTTCACCATGGTTATGTAGGGCTCCATATCCAGTGTTGTAGTTGTCAGGACATAAGGGCGGACTGTGGCTTTTTTCAGCTCAACCTCTGCACTGAGTGAAATTGTCTGCTCCGTGAAACTTGTACACCGATCTTTGGTCTCCAGTACCAATGCCCTCTGGGTTAAGCAATATATCTCCTTCCTACCCAATACCCTTCCTACCCAATATATCTGCTTCCTACCCAAAACCCTGGCTAAGATATGTCAGGGACCAAGAGCCCCTTACATATCTTAGCCACGGTTTTGTTAGGGCATAATCAAGCCACAAACAGTCTCTCATGATTAAACGATTCAGGCCCGCCTCCTCCCTTGACCAAATCCTAATCCAACTCTGCAATGTACACAGGGCTATCTGGTCACTTGTATACTTAACCCCTAACAATAGGTCGACATGCTCTGTGGAATACAGAGTACATGCCTTAGGAATTTATTTTCCTCTGTCTATAACTCACTTACTGGAAGATACCCCAATCTAACACACCTGTACAGTACCTTTGATAAACACTTTGCCTCGTAGATTTTAACTAAAGCTTTAAGGAGACTACTACCCAACCTTGAAGTGAAACTAAAAACAGCTACTATTGACTTGGTAAGCTCCTGCTTCTTGGCCTCAACCAGTTGTTTCCAGCTTAGTTTTGAGTCAAACACCCTCAAATAAGGAAAACTCCTGCCTTTTGCTACAAAGTGGTGATTCACTTTAAAAGTTAGATATTGTTGACTTAGATCACACCACCATGATATAAGATTTAGAGAGATTGACAGACGGATCTAAGACTCTCATAAAGCAATCAAAAGAGTTCAGCAAGGTTTGTAAGCCATTAGCTGCTCTTGCCATCAGAACCATTTAATCCAATTATGGCAGTATATGCAGGGGTCGGGAGCCAACAGATGGACAGTCCATGTTAGCAGCAACTAAGCCTTTTGTGGCCATTTCCTATAAACAGTAAACAAAACCAGGGCAAGGATACACCCCTGTCTCACCCTGCAACTTTTTTTAAAACTATCTGTGCAGGCTGAATCATTTGAATATCTAACTGAGGCAATAGGAGCTAAGAAACAACATTGTTATCACCAGCCAAAGTTCTCAGTCTATCCAATAACACCCACCCCAGGACCTTCACAATCAAGTCCAAAAATGATATTGGCCTATCACATTCAGGTTTGTCTTTCTTCTACTTTTAAAAAATTTGCAATATAACAGATGATGACCAAGAGGGAGGTGGACCTTCCCTTACAGCTGCATTCAGAATCAGGGTCAGCGATGGTGCCCAAAGTTCCAAGTGTAGGATAAAAAAAATCAGGCATAATGACATCAGGGCCCAGGGCCTTATTGTAGGAAAGTACCATCTTGCCTGGCATGTTACCCCCATATTTCACTGTATATACGTTGTTTTAGTTGTGTGTCACTGGGACCCTGCCAGCCAGGGCCCCAGTGCTCATAAGTGTGCCCTGTATGTGTTACCTGTGTTATGACTAACTGTCTCATTGAGGCTCTGCTAATCAGAACCTCAGTGGTTATGCTCTCTCATTTCTTTCCAAATTGCCACTAAGAGGCTAGTGACCAATTTTACCAATTTACATTGGCATACTGGAGCACCCTTATAATTCCCTAGTATATGGTACTAAGGTACCCAGGGTATTGGGGTTCCAGGAGATCCCTATGGGCTGCAGCATTTCTTTTGCCACCCATAGGGAGCTCTGACAATTCTTACACAGGCCTGCCACTGCAGCCTGAGTGAAATAACGTCCACGTTATTTCACAGCCATTTACCACTGCACTTAAGTAACTTATAAGTCACCTATATGTCTAACCTTTACCTGGTAAAGGTTGGGTGCTAAGTTACTTAGTGTGTGGGCACCCTGGCACTAGCCAAGGTGCCCCCACATTGTTCAGGGCAAATTCCCCTGACTTTGTGAGTGCGGGGACACCATTACACGTGTGCACTATACATAGGTCACTACCTATGTATAGCTTCACAATGGTAACTCCGAATATGGCCATGTAACATGTCTAAGATCATGGAATTGCCCCCCCAATGCCATCCTGGTATTGGGGAGACAATCCCATGATTCCCCGGGTCTCTAGCACAGACCCGTGTACTGCCAAACTGCCTTTTCAGGGGTTTCACTGCAGCTGCTGCCAACCCCTCAGACAGGTTTCTGCCCTCCTGGGGTACAGCCAGGCTTGGCCCAGGAAGGCAGAACAAAGGACTTCCTCAGAGAGAGGGTGTTACACCCTCTCCCTTTGGAAAAAGGTGTTAAGGCAGGGGAGGAGTAGCCTCCCCCAGCCTCTGGAAATGCCTTCATGGGCACAGATGGTGCCCAGTTCTGCATAAGCCAGTCTACACCGGTTCAGGGATCCCCCAGCCCTGCTCTGGCGCAAAACTGGACAAAGGGAAGGTGAGTGACCACTCCCCTGACCTGCACCTCCCCTGGGAGGTGCCCAGAGCTCCTCCAGTGTGCTCCAGACCTCTGCCATCTTGGAAACAGAGGTGCTGCTGGCACACTGGACTGCTCTGAGTGGCCAGGGCCGGCAGGTGACGTCAGAGACTCCTTCTGATAGGCTCTTACCTGTGTTGCTAGCCTATCCTCTCACCTAGGTAGCCAAACCTCCTTTTCTGGCTATTTAGGGTCTCTGCTTTGGGGAATTCTTTAGATAACGAATACAAGAGCTCATCAGAATTCCTCTGCATCTCTCTCTTCACCTTCTGCCAAGGAATCGACTGCTGACCGCGCTGGAAGCCTGCAAAACTGCAACAAAGTAGCAAAGACGACTACTGCGACCTTGTAACGCTGATCCTGCCGCCTTCTCGACTGTTTTCCTGGTGGTGCATGCTGTGGGGGTGGTCTGCCTCCTCTCTGCACTAGAAGCTCCGAAGAAATCTCCTGTGGGTCGACGGAATCTTCCCCCTGCAACCGCAGGCACCAAAGAACTGCATCACCGGTCCTCTGGGTCTCCTCTCAGCACGACGAGCGAGGTCCCTTGAACTCAGCAACTCTGTCCAAGTGACTTCCACAGTCCAGTGACTCTTCAGTCCAAGTTTGGTGGAGGTAAGTCCTTGCCTCCCCACGCCAGACTGCATTGCTGGGAACCGTGTGTTTTGCAGCTAGTCCGGCTCCTGTGCACTCTTCCAGGATTTCCTTTGTGCACAGCCAAGCCTGGGTCCCTGACACTCTAATCTGCAGTGCACGACCTCCTGAGTTGTCCTCCGGCGTCGTGGGACCCTCTTTCATGACTTCGGGTGAGCTCCGGTTCACTCCACTTTGTAGTGCCTGTTCTGGCATTTCTGCGGGTGCTGCTTGCTTCTGAGAGGACTCCTTGCCTTGCTGGGCGCCCCCTCTGTCCCCTCACGCAATTGGCGACATCCTGGTCCCTCCTGGGCCACAGAAGCATCCAAAAACCCTAACTTCGACCCTTGCAGCTAGCAAGGCTTGTTTGCGGTCTTTCTGCACGGAAATACTTCTGCACGACTCTTCACAACGTGGGACATCCATCCTCCAAAGGGGAAGTTTCTAGCCCTTGTCGTTCTTGCAGAATCCACAGCTTCTACCATCCGGTGGCAGCTTCTTTGCACCCACAGCTGGCATTTCCTGGGCATCTGCCCACTCTCGACTTGATCGTGATTCTTGGACTTGGTCCCCTTGTTCCACAGGTACTCTCGTCAGGAAATCCATCATTGTTGCATTGCTGGTGTTGTTGTTTCTTGCAGGATTCCCCTATCACGACTTCTGTGCTCTCTGGGGAACTTAGGTGCACTTTGCACCCACTTTTCAGGGTCTTGGGGTGGGCTATTTTTCTAACCCTCACTGTTTTCTTACAGTCCCAGCGACCCTCTACGAGCTCACATAGGTTTGGGGTCCATTCGTAATTCGGATTCCACTTCTAGAGTATATGGTTTGTGTTGCCCCTATCCCTATGTGCTCCCATAGCATTCTATTGTGACTATACATTGTTTGCACTGTTTTCTATTGCTATTACTGCATATTTTGGTATTGTGTACATATATCTTGTGTATATTTGCTATCCTCATACTGAGGGTACTCACTGAGATACTTTGGCATATTGTCATAAAAATAAAGTACCTTTATTTTTAGTATATCTGTGTATTGTGTTTTCTTATGATATTGTGCAAGTGACACTAGTGGTACTGTAGGAGCCTCACTCGTCTCCTAGTTCAGCCTAAGCTGCTCTGCTAAGCTACCTTTTCTATCAGCCTAAGCTGCTAGACACCCCTCTACACTAATAAGGGATACCTGGACCTGGTGCAAGGTGTAAGTACCCCTTTGTACCCACTACAAGCCAGGCCAGCCTCCTACACTTATGCCTTGTGAGACTCATAAAACCCCGTCTAGCTTCTTTTAAAGTAAAAACAAGTCTTCATTTCTCCTGCTTTAAAAGCCCACATCGCCATAACTCGCTGGTCTCTACAGTTATAGATGCCCTCAAAATGAGTCACCCAAACCTGGGCAGAGATATGATGACAGAAGCTAGAGGCAATCTCCTGGACGAAGCATGGCTGGTTGATAATGCACCAAAAAGTTGAGCACTTTTTACTGAACAAGATTGTACCAACTCATCTCATGCCTTATCCCTTAGACTCCCCTTCTTTTAACGCCTCCTTATATATACACGAACAAAGGGCAAACATTTTGGGCCCTGATGGGAGGGTTTAGTGTTAGGCAAGTGCAGTGCCGGCCGGCAGCTTTAGGAGGGAGGGGGGCGGGCGGGGCACACACACAGACTCATTCTTTCACACACAGACACGCACATCCATTAACAACACTCATACCATTCAAACATGCACGCACCAAACATTCATTTCAAAACATCACACACACTCATTCTTTCACGCACATCAATTAACAACATTCATACCATTCAAACATGCACGCATGCACCAAACATTCATTTTACAAGATCACACACATTCATTCTTTCACATACACACGCACATCCATTAACAACACTCATAACACTCAAACATGCACACACGCACCAAGCATTCAATTTAAAACATCACACACATACACACACACTTACCTTCAGCCTCCAGCAGCAGTCCCAGCCTCGTCACAGAGTGGGATGGGGTCAGTGAGACTGCTGACACCACCCCACTCTGTGACGAAGTGTCACTGATTGACACTCGCCCTGGGCACTTTAGGGCTTTAGGGCCTCGAGGCACCTTTGCTGGGCTGAGGAGGTCACGCCCATAGGAGCTGTGATCTCCTCAGCCCAGCAAAGTTCAGCTCAGGCAGACAGGAGTCTGCGCAAATCGCGCATGTCTGCTCCTGGCTGCCTGACCTGAACATGAAGAGTGTCTGTTAGGCTGATCTTTGTTCAGCCTGACAGACACACTTCATGGGGTGGGGGGGCATGGCCCCTACGCCCTAAAGGACGGGCCGCCACTGGGCAAGTGCTCTTTTACCTTTTCTCAATAGAGCCAAAAGCTGATAAAAACATACAATCAGAGGAGGAGGAATCTAAGCATGTTTCCAGTTCTTTGGCACAGCTATAAAATAGGGTATTTATTATTCCGGTTCCACCATTGGCCACCATAATCGTGTACCCTGACTATAAAACTGAGGGACTATAGGGTCCCTTAAGGAGTTCTTACAGATGTACTTGGCCCCCCTCAATGTTAAGGTTAATAGATTATGGTTGCTAAACGGTTGATAGAAGATATTAAAATTAGAAAACATAGCATACAACAAAGCCAATACAAAAATATAACCAATAATAGAGGCACAGTCACGTCCTATATTCATTGGAACTATGTTCTGGGCATAAGATTCTATCAGCATATAGAGCGGTAAAAACAAGATTAATGTCATATAACATCATCATTAAATCAGACCCTTCTTTAGTATTTTCCAAGTGTAGTCCTGGTGTCAAGAAACACCTTAGAGGGGTATTCAAAGACACATTACAATTTTCACACAAATGTGTATTAAAGTCCTCACCATCACATAAGTGTGTATTAAAGTCCCCAACAATTATTAAATTAATCTGCCCCCCCGGTACTTAACTAATGAAAGAATATGCATTCTTACGCTAGATGTAGCCTGTAACCATGTTTTCACATTATATAAGTTTAACAAGTAAACTACAACAAAGCCAGAAAGTGTAATCTTAAGGGCTTGTAAGGTAGGAATACATGGCTGTAAATCGATAATACATCCATTAATCTCTAGTGGCATACAAATAATCATTTCACCTTCGGCCCTCCCATCAGGAAAACGAATGACTGAGGTAAAAAATGTTTTATAGCCCTCTAAATGAAAGGTGTTCGATGTCTCCCAAGTCTCTTGTAAACAAATTGGATGGCAACCATTAACAGACCTAATCCAATTTGCATCCATAAATTTAGAGGACAGCCCTTTGATGTTCCAACTAATTAACAAGATATTATCACAAATAACATTAGCGGAATCACTAAGAGGATGGACCCTATGGCTTGCTGGGCATGAAAAGGGTATAATTGAGGTAGATACTGCTGCTGGGTTCTAATGGCAATCACAAGAGTCCAACTGACTCAAAGGGGAAAACCTATTGTGGCACCCCACTTGGGGAGGAGAAGGATGTATGCAGGGTGACCCAGCCTCTGAGGACCAACCAAAGACCAGGGCATTGGACAGATTGATTCTTGTCTATTAAAAAAGCCCAAAGGACGTACCTCACTGTTAGAATACAATGCCAGCCCAAAAGAGCTTGCAATGACAGATACCTTCTCTGCCACATTAGCATGATTAAAAATAATACCAATAAGATCCCCTCTGCCCCACCCCCCCAATGGCTTGGTGTCCTTACCCAGCCATTTAACCTTCCTGACCATATTAATACAAAAAAATAGCTAGACCCAAACTCAAATTTGAAGCCATCCTAAGGGTCACGTTGTTTTTCAACTAAGTTTATGGTTCTGGAATGTTATTGGTCAGAGGTGGGACATTACCAAGGATTACATAAGGGTGACTTCAGGGGGAGATCAATTGTTGGGCCCCTATGTGAACTAGGCTGCCGAGGGTGCCTAATCCAGGCTTGATTAAACCTGGTGCCTGAGTTTCTTGCCTCAGGAGGCTCTCTTCCAGTACCTCCAGTATATGAACAGCCCCACTTAGCCATCATGGGTTCCGGTAAGGATAAGTAACTTTCAATGGTTTTAGGATAAACGTTGATGCTAGACTTGGATACATCCAGGCTGTCCCGTGTGGGGAAAACTGACAAAGGATCGTCAGCTATTGATGTAGGATATAAATGCACAGCAACCTAGGGGAGCTCCATTTGGGCAGAAGATGGCTTGCCCAATGTTTTTGCAGTGAGATTCAGGGGGATATAATAACCTCTGATTAGGAGTTCGAGCTTTGAGTAGAAGATGTCCATAGGAGTCTGTATTTTATTGTCAATAAAATCCTCAATAGACTTGTTAACGATTTTATCCTTAAATTAGGAGGGTGGGCCTCCTGCAGAGTCCATTCCTTCTCTTTTCTTTTGTTTCCTTAATGGGGAGGGGGTCCACCCCATGATCTGATCCATTAACAATCAATGGTGATCCATCTGCGCATGATGATGCAGTTTCCTTATCAATATGGCTCAACTGGTGGACGGAGTGGTGACAAACATGATCTTTAAATGCTCCACAGTGTAACCGGGATCACAGTTAGTAAATGTCCTCTCACAAATACAAGTACCTACCAATAAAGTTAAAAATAAAAAGTGACGAATAAAAACCTGCTATTCATCCATAGGCTGTTCATCACACAAATGAACCCAGCTGATGTATGAACTAGCACACTGGGTATCATATGTCCCAAAACAAACTGCGGAACACAAGAGACATGGTAAAAGAGAGGAATTTCAAAAATCCTTACCACGGGCCACTTCAGCTTAAGTCCTTCAGGGATACAGGCTGACAATCACAGAGGCATATTATTTTGAATAACCCGTAGCCAAGAGTAGGGGCCCAGACATGCCTTTTCCGTACTCTGTGGGGCACAGATGGACCCGCTCTTGGCACAGTCTTCTCCCGAGCATGCATCTGTATGGGAGAAAAGCTCTGGGGCTTATAGTTCTGCCCAGTGAAAGCAACATGTGTATTCAACGAAGTGGGTGGCCCAGGTGCCTCAAGGAGGGCGACGTCTGTTGCAAGTCTGAATCCCCTGCCTCCTACAGGAGAAGAGATCTGGGGCTTTTAGCACTGCGAATGAAAGCAACAAGCATGTCCTGCGCAGCCGTTGGCCCAGGTGTCTTGAGTAGGGCAAGTTCACGGCATGACCGAATCCCCTGCCTCCTATGGGAGAAGAGTTCCCGGACCTGTAGTCCTGCTCAGTGAAAGCAACAAGTACGTTCCATGCAGCAGGTGGCCCAGGTGCCTTCAGCAGAGCCGCACTCGCTGCATAGATAAATCCCCCACATCTTATGGAAGAAGGGCTCTGGGGCTTGCGGACCCGAACCCGAACAGTAAATGGCGGCCGCTGCGAGGCAGAGGTAGCGACCACTGACCCTCGGGTAGGTCGCTCCCCTGCTCACGCAGCGCCACCAGTCCCTGACTGCCCTCCTCACCGTTCTCATCCTGTGAGTGTGTGCGAGTGTGCCCCCTCTTTACCCGTGTACCCCGAGTGCTTGTGCTGACTGACTGACCGGAATCCTCCTTTTTTCCCGTGTATCCCGTGCGTGTCCCCCTGAGTGCCATGTGCCCCCTCCTGCCGTTCTTCCTCATTCTCAGCCCCTCCCTTTAGAGTTTTACCTGGCCTTCTCGCCGTTTTTTGCCGCCGTTCTTTTGCCGCCTTTTTCGCTGCTTTATTCTTTTTCCCGCCTCCAGATCCCCCCGCCCGCCCGCCTCCCGCCTCCCAGCTGACCCCTCCTCCCCGGCTACCCTTAAATGGCGGCCGCTGCGAGGCAGAGGTAGCGACCACTGACCCTCGGGTAGGTCGCTCCCCTGCTCACGCAGCACCACCAGTCCCTGACTGCCCTCCTCACCGTTCTCATCCTGTGAGTGTGTGCGAGTGTGCCCCCTCTTTACCCGTGTACCCCGAGTGCTTGTGCTGACTGACTGACCGGAATCCTCCTTTTTTCCCGTGTATCCCGTGCGTGTCCCCCTGAGTGCTGTGTGCCCCCTCCTGCCGGTCTTCCTCATTCTCAGCCCCTCCCTTTAGAGTTTTACCTGGCCTTCTCGCCGTTTTTTGCCGCTGTTCTTTTGCCGCCTTTTTCGCTGCTTTTTTCTTTTTCCCGCCTCCAGATCCCCCCGCCCGCCCGCCTCCCGCCTCCCAGCTGACCCCTCCTCCCCGGCTACCCTTAAATGGCGGCCGCTGCGAGGCAGAGGTAGCGACCACTGACCCTCGGGTAGGTCGCTCCCCTGCTCACGCAGCGCCACCAGTCCCTGACTGCCCTCCTCACCGTTCTCATCCTGTGAGTGTGTGCGAGTGTGCCCCCTCTTTACCCGTGTACCCCGAGTGCTTGTGCTGACTGACTGACCGGAATCCTCCTTTTTTCCAGTGTATCCCATGCGTGTCCCCCTGAGTGCCGTGTGCCCCCTCCTGCCGTTCTTCCTCATTCTCAGCCCCTCCCTTTAGAGTTTTACCTGGCCTTCTCGCCGTTTTTTGCCGCCGTTCTTTTGCCGCCTTTTTCGCTGCTTTTTTCTTTTTCCCGCCTCCAGATTCCCCCGCCCGCCCGCCTCCCGCCTCCCAGCTGACCCCTCCTCCCCGGCTACCCTTAAATGGCGGCCGCTGCGAGTTGACCCACAACTCCGCCTTCCTCACCGCTCTCAACCCCGGCCGCACGCCGGCCTGCTGCCGCGCCACCCCGAAGCAGACCCACGGACCCTTCACCTGCCGCAACTGCCATTTCACCTGCCTACGAACTCACACTACACCCAACAGGAACGACTCGCCCAGAAACAACCTCAACTGCATCCTGGTCAACACCAGATCCGTCCACAGGCACGCCATCGAACTGTGGAACCTCATCGACCGAGACCTGGATGAACCCCTCCTCGGCACCCGACATCGCCATAGCCATCCCCGACGGCTACAAAATCATCAGGAAAGATCGCACCAACCGCACCGGAGGAGGCATCGCCATCGCCCACAAGAGCTCCATCCGCATCTCAACCTACACCGACAACTCACTGCCCGACGCCGAGCACCTCCACTTCTCAATCAACAGCGACCCCAAGACCACCCTCAGAGGCACCCTCATATACAGACCACCAGGACCACGCACAAAGTTCAGCGAAGACATCGCAGACTTCATCAGCCCACACGCACTCCCGTCCACCAACTACATCCTCCTAGGGGACCTCAACTTCCACCTGGAGAATCGCACCGACAACAACACCACCGCCTTATTGGACAACCTCGCCAACCTGGGACTGAAACAACTAGTCAACACCCCCACCCACTACGCCGGACACACGCTGGACCCCATCTTCTCCTCCAGCAAACACATCTCTTTCAGCCACACCACTGTACTCTCCTGGACAGACCACAGCTGTGTCCACTTCAGCTTCAAGAAAACCAACGTACACCACCACGCCCAACAACCACCAAGAAGACAGTAGAACCGAATCTCCTCGGAACAACTCACATCGACCCTCTCTCAGAACCCACCCACCAGCACTACAGACCCCAACGAAGCCGCCAACAACCTCACGAGCTGGATCTCAGACTGCGCCAACCTCCTGGCCCCCCTGAAGACCCAAGCAAACAGAAACAGCCACAAGAAAAATTCCTGGTTTACCCCCGACCTCAAGGACTCCAAAAAAGAATGCCGCACCCTCGAGAAGACTTGGCGCCTCAACCAGACCGACGAAAACATGTCTGCTCTCAAAAACGCCACCCGCAAACACCACCAACTCCTCCGAGCAGCACGAAAATCAGCCTTCCAGAACAGACTAGACAGCAACGCCCACAACAGCAAGGAACTATTTGGCATCGTCAAAGAGCTCTCCAACCCCGACGCCGAAAACAACTCCATCCCTCCCTCACAGGACCTCTGCAACTCCCTCGCAGCTTTCTTCCACCACAAGATCACCGACATCTACAACAGCTTCACCACAACCAACTCGAACCCTCCACCGGAACCCGCCACCGACAACACCACCATCCACACCTGGAACCCAACCTCCACTGAGGAAACCACCCGCGTCATGAACTCCATCCACTCAGGATCACCATCCGACCCCTGTCCGCACCACATCTTCAACAAAGCCGACAACATCATCGCACCCCACCTCCGAGACGTCATCAACACATCTTTTTCCACCGCCACCTTCCCGGAGAACTGAAAGCACGCTGAACTGAACGCCCTCCTAAAGAAACCAACAGCAGACCCCACCGAACTCAAAAACTTCCGGCCCATCTTCCGGCCCATCTCGCTCCTACCGTTCCCCGCCAAAGTGATCGAGAAAATCGTCAACGCTCAACTCACCACCGCCCTGGAAACGACTCACTCGAGCCCTCACAGTTCGGCTTCAGAGCTAACCACAGCACCGAGACCGCCCTCATCGCAGCCACGGACGACATCAGATCCCTGACCGACAAAGGAGAAACCGTGGCCCTCATACTCCTGGACCTCTCTGCAGCATTCGACACGGTCTGCCACCACACCCTGATACGTCGCCTAAGCAATGCCGACATCAGAGGCAAGGCCCTGGAATGGATCACCTCCTTCCTCTCCGGAAGAACTCAGAGAGTCCGCCTCCCCCCCTTCAGATCCACGGCTACGGAGATCATCTGCGGCGTCCCCCAGGGATCCTCCCTCAGCCCCACCCTCTTCAACATCTACATGACCCCCCTGGCGAACATCGCACGCAAACACGGACTCAACCTCATATCCTACGCAGACGACACCCAGCTCATCCTATCCCTCACCAACGACCCCACCTCAGAACCAGACTACACGAAGGCATGAAGGAAGTAGCGAACTGGATGACAGACAGCCGGCTTAAACTGAATACAGAGAAAACGGAGGTCCTCATCCTCAGCCCTACACCTACCGCCTGGGACGACTCCTGGTGGCCTCCCGCCCTAGGCAGCACTCCCCAACCCACCGACCACGCACGCAACCTCGGTTTCATCCTGGACTCTTCCCTCTCCATGACCAGACAGGTCAACTCGGTGACCTCAGCATGCTTCAACACCCTCCGCATGCTCCGCAAGATCTTCCGCTGGATCCCCACCGACACCAGGAAGACCGTCACCCACACCCTCGTCACCAGTCGCTTGGACTATGGGAACACTCTGTACGCCGGCATCACCATCAAGCTGCAGAGGAAACTTCAACGAATCCAGAACGCTGCTGCACGACTTATCCTGAACATACCCCGCCACAACCACATCTCCGGACACCTGAGGAAACTCCACTGGCTCCCAGTCAACAAGAGGATAACCTTCAGACTCCTCACCCACGCACACAAAGCCCTGCACAACCGCGGACCAGAACTCATCAACCACCGCATCTCTTTCTACACTCCTCCTCGCACCCTACGCTCGACCGGACAAGCCCTGGCAGCCGTACCACGCATTCGCAAAGCCACTGCCGGAGGCAGGTCCTTCTCTTACCTAGCAGCGAAGACCTGGAACTCCCTTCCCAGCCACCTTCGCACCATACAAGACCACCTTCACTTCAGACGGCAGCTCAAGACCTGGCTCTTCGAGCATTGACCCCCCCCCCACAGCGCCTTGAGACCCTTACGGGTGAGTAGCGCGCTTTATAAATGCGACTGATTGATTGATTGATTGAACAGTAAAACCAACAAGCGCATTCCGCTTAGCAGGTAGCCCAGGTGCCTTAGGTAAGGCTGAGTACTTTGGGTAGCTGAAACCCCCGCCTCCTTCGGGAGAAGGGTTCTGGGGTTTGTAGTCCTGCCCAGTGAAAGCAACAAGCGCATTCCCTACCTGCGTCAAAAGATTTTGGTTGGCCCAGAAACTAGACTCAAATCATTTGTACTGCTTGAATGTGCACCTCAAGGTGTTTCAATGTAACAGGGCGACATATGTAATGTACGCTTCCCACATGTCCTCTCTTGCAGGTAAGGGCACATAGTATAATTTCCTGATGTGGCATAATTTTCTGTAAAGTTCAGTCACTCAAAAACGTTGGGCATTTCTGTGGTATATAGTGTGGTAATGCAGCAGATTGATATTTACTACTCGTAAAATACACCAGTCTCTCAGCAATATTATACTTTTGGTGGCACTTTTCCATCAATAGTAATATGTGATTGCCAGTTTTCACACTGCATGACGCAGCGCTGATCCATGAATGAAACCCTTGGGAGTCAGGTAGCAGCTGAAACGTGGGGATACATTTATGATCCTGCAAAGTGAAACGTTCGAATCGAACGGGAGTCCTGTAACAGCTGTAGTTTAGGCAATTCTTAATTATTTTACCCATGTACAGTCCGTGCATCCAAAAGTAGACGAAGAGAAAACGTCTTGCCTAATCTTTGAGCTCACATCACTCATGCATTAATTGTGATTTTCACATACTATTTTGGTAGACCCAAATATTTCTGTATGCTGTATACAAAAATATTTCTCACCCACCGAAATACCTACAGCTCATTTTTCTCGAAACTTGGCAGGATCAATTTAATGTTTTATAATTTTAAAATTAATTAGCTGGATAATAACAAACCTCCTCTTAATTCATAATTGACCTCCTACTTTGTCTAACAAATGAGTTAAAATAGAGCAAGCGTATCCTTCTTTGAGTCCTTGAATAATACAGTAACAAGAGAGGCCAAACATTTCGACATGTGATTGACATTGACCTCTTTTTCTTGTGTTTTGCTAAACTATACTTCTTTAACCATTGTTCCTCTGTTTTACAATGCTGTGCATGGTAGCCCACACTACATGCTCAATGGACTGACCACTGTTTATAATAGACAATGGTTAAAATGTGCCAAAAACAATAAACAAAAAACAGGAATCCTGGCTCGATTACATGAAACTCGATGACTTTGAACATCAACTATCACTGAATACTAAGGCCCTCATTATGACATTGGCGGTAAGTCCCGCTTACCGCCATGCCGACTGCCGACAACATACCGCATCGGTATACCGCTACCCATATTATGACACACATAGCAATCCGTCACTATACGGACATAAACACAAGTCCGCCAGCCCAAAGGTCAGTGCTAAACTTGTGGTACCAAAACCCACACCGTTACGCCAACAGAACTACACCCACAGCATTATGACCCACGAATCACTGCGGCGGACATTCAATCGTGGTAAACCATTGGCGGTATATACCGCCACACTCAAAATACACACAACCTAACAAAACAACACCACATTGGACAATTCAAACTACACACACCTGACACTCATACACACACTGCACCCACACACCCACACCAGTGTAAAACACATACCCACACCACCCACATCCCTTTACGACTCAAAGAAATTGACAACTGAGAGAGAGACACACCAAGAGCACCCACAGAACCAGAGCCACAGAACACCATCACCCATATACCAACCACGCACCTCACAGCACACACCCCAACACATCATCCCACACCCCCCCCAAACACCACTCACACTACATCCATGGCACCACAAAGACACCCCATGTTCGCTGAGGAGGAGCTAAGGGTCATGGTGGTGAAAATCATCTGGGTAGAGCCACAGCTATTCGGATCACAGGGGCAGCAGACATTCATTGCTAGGAAGATGGAGCTATGGCAGAGGATCGTGGACAGGGTCGATGCCATGGGACGGCACCCCAGAACAAGGGATGACATCAGGAAGTGGTGGAATGACCTACGGGGAAGGTGCATCTGTGGTTGCAAGACACCAGATAGCTGTACAGAGGACTGGCGGTGGACCCCCACCTCCTCCCCCACAACTAACAACATGGGAGGAACAAGTCTTGGCAATGCTGCATCCTGGGGGCCTGGCAGGAGTAGCAGGAGGACGGGACTCTGGTAAGTCAAGTCTTTACTACTTTCACCCTCCTCCCTGCATGCCATCACATACCCCCACCCTCACCCTCACTCCCATCACGCCACCACCTCCCACACACCCCGCCATCACAACCGACCCACCCCAGTACCCAGCACTGCATGCACCACCAATGCATGGACACCACTCACAGACCTGCATGGACACCCATCACCACCGCATGCACACTAGAGAGAGTCACCTAGCCCACAAAATAACTACTCACACAAGGCAAGGCTCACAGGGCACTCACAACCATACAGGGCAACACACCCAAGCACAAGATTCCACATGCAAAAACAATAACACTGCATTTACATCCCCACAGGTCCCACACCCAACGTCACCGGAGAGGAGGTGCCAGCAACATCCAGTCCCCCCACAGAAGAGGCCCACAGTGATGACAGCAGCTCTGGATACCTGGATCTGGATGACCAACCTGGCCCATTAGGGACCTTGGGACAGTCGGTTACCCAGCCACAGTCCCATACCACCACAGAGCGTCCCCCTCAGGAAACACCAGCTCAGCACCCACCCAGCTGGCCCATCCCTTTGTCCCCAGGACACGTCAATCAGCAGTGTGTCCAACACTATAGGGACCCCAGGCAACCCCACAAACACAGGACAATCAGGAACCTGGGGTCAGTGGCAGTGGGCACACGGTTCAGGGGACAGAGCCACAGGACAGCAGGGAAGCTGGGAGGACTGCTGTGCGACAGGGGGAGGACAGGCCCAGGGACCCGACTCTCCACGAGGCACTCACCAACATCCTGGGAGCATACCACCATTCCCAGGAGACGATGGGCCAGATACTGGCCAAGTTGCAGGAGACCCATTAGCTGCAGGAGGGACAGTACCTGTGGATCAGGGAGTACCTGAGGGACATCCACACCACCCTGGTCACCATTGCAGAAGTCCTGGCAGACATAGCCAACACCATGAGGGAGGCAGTGGCACACCAACAGCCCCTGACACTAGCCACACCGATGAACAGCCCTCCACCTCCGCTGACGCTAGTGGACAGGAGGCCCGCCACAGGAACAACAGGCCACCAGCACCCCTCCCCCTGCAGAAGGAGAACCACCCCGCAAACGGTCCCTGCAATCCAGGCAGATGCCAGAGAACATTGCCAAACCCCCCCCCCCCAGGAAATAAGACTCTCCTGAATGTCACCCTTGTGTCCCACTCTGTCACCCTGTCCACCTTGAACTGCCATTGCTCCACTTCCTATGCCCCCTTGGACAATGCACCTGTGATCCACATAGAATGGACTCTATCCTGGACATTCCTCCACCATCACCCCAGCCCATTGCACATCCCCATTATATTTTCAGCAAGTAAAACATACAAGTATGTCAAATGATTTAAGTATGTATTTGTTTTACAATCTGTAGACATTGCAAGTAGACTGTAAAGTAATGTATACATAGGTATGACCTGTATTGTGCTGCAGTCAATACACCAGGAGCCAGAGCAGGGCACAAATATCTGTGAATAGACACGTCAAAGGGTACAGTAAGTGGCCATAGTATTGTGAACATCAGCCTGCCAGTGACTATCTATAACACAAAACTGCAATGGAAGATGAAGTTACAGTGTCTTACCTGTGTGTCACTGGAAGTACTGCAGAATGATAGATGTTCTGTTGTCCACATCCTCATCCTCTGCCTCCTCTTCGTCACTGTCCACAGGCTCCACAGGCTCCACCGCTGCCACACGCCCATCTCCAACCTCATCCTCCTGCAGAAAAGGCACCTGGCGTCTCAAGGCAAGGTCATGCAACATTCAACATGCCACAATGATCTGGCACACCTTTTTGGGTGAGTAGCACAGGGATCCACCTGTTAGATGGAGGCACCGAAACTTGGCCTTCAGGAGGCCAAAGGTTCGCTCTCTAATTTGTCTTGTTCGCCCATGTGCCTCATTTTAACATTCCTCTGCCCTTGTTCTTGAATTCCTCACTAGCCATGAGAGGTTTGGGCAACCAGAGTCACCTGTAAATATCGATGGATAAATGTTAGCCAGACACTCACCCTTGGGGCCAACCCCACACCCATATACCAACATACACTGGGTGGGGACCATGGGCTCACCTATTAGCCACACCCGGTGCCTCTGGAGTTGAGCCATCACAGATGGGATGCTGCTATTCAGGATATAGTCATCATGCACAGACCCAGGATACTTTGCATTCACATGGGAGATGTACTGGTCCACCAGGCACACTATCTGCACATTCATAGAATGAAAGCTCTTTTGATTTCTGAACACCTGTTCATTTCTCCGGTCGGGGACAAAGGCAATATGTGTACCATCAATTGCCCCAATAATGTTGGGAATGTGTCCCATTGCATAGAAATCAGCTTTCACTGTGGCCATATCCTCCACCTGGGGGAAAACAATGTAGCTGTGTATGTGTTTCATCAGGGCAGACAACACTGGTCAGCACGTTTGAGAACATTGGCTGGGACATTCCTGTTGCAATGGCCACTGTCACTTGGAAGGAGACACTCGCCAAGAAATGGAGCATAGATAGGACTTGTACAAAAGGGGGGATCCCAGTGGGCTGACGGATAGCTGAGATCAGGTTTGGCTCCAACTGAGCACACAGCTATTGGATTGTGGCCCTATCAGGTCTGTAGGTGAGGATAATGTGCCTGTCCTCCATTGTTGCCAAGTCCACCAGGGGCCTGTACATGGGGGGATGTCTTATCTCCTATTCATCCTCAGCGGTTGTTCTTTAGGGGGCAAAACGAGGAGCATCTGGTCAGTTCCAAACCTTTCCTCAATGTACAATCCATTGCATGTTGTGACAGAAACAGTATCGTTATGTTTATTCCCAAAATGTGCTTATGTCTGCTGTGACGCAGTTAGGTGCCATGGCCTGTCCCCCCTGAATGGCAGACACCTGTCCTGTGTGGAGGGACAGGTGGACATGAGGTAATGCCACTGACATTGTGCACTGTTGCAGGAGGCAGTCGAGTACCGCCATGCAACTCCTCATTTGTTAACATTGGGCCCTATAGGTGATGGTATGCACCGCCGTGGACATAACCGCCATTTTCTATCTGTTGACTCACTTGCTACCTGACCTTCAATAGGAGAGGACCTACACTGCAAGTGCTGCTGTGACCTGTGACTGGAACCGACCATGGCTCGTGCGACTGGCGAAGGGCCCCTGCCTTTACCGCTGCGGATTTGGAGAAACTGGTGGATGGAGTCCTAACCCAGTACCAATTGCTTTATGGGCCTCCAGACCAACAGGTGTGTACACTGTAGGCACAATGCATGGGGCATGAATGCATGGGGCAAGAATGCATGGTGTGATGTGTGTGAAGGCATGGGTGGGGGAGGGGTCCAGGGCAGTGTGCAGCATATATGGTGGTCAATGTATGTGCGTAAGGGAGAGATATGGTGGGCCATGGGTGTAACAGGCCAGATGGTATGACTGATCCATTTTCCCATTTTCATTTTTCTGCAGGTCAGCTCCCATCTAAAAAAGGATATATAGCGTGCCATCGCCAAGGACGTGCGGGCCCTGGGGGTCTACAGCAGGTGGAGCACCCACTGTCACAAACGGAGGAAGGACCTGAGACGCTGGGCAAGGAAGACGACTGAGGCCCAGCTGGGGATGGCCTCCCAATGAGGAAGGGGTGCCCGTCGAACGCTGACCCCCCTGATGTTCCGCATTCTGGCAGTGGCCTATCCGGAGCTGAATGGGCGCTTGAGGGCATCAGGGCAGCCACAAGGAGGTGAGGACAGTTTCAAAATCTGCAAATTGCGCGTGTTGGGGTGGTCTCTGGGTCAGGGATGTGGGCCTGTGGGTGCCCCTAGGCCAGGCCGGACATTGCAGGGTAGTTTCCATGTTGGGCAGGGGCTGATGCACTCCCCCCTCAAACATGCTAGTGGGCATCTACTACTGGGCAGGGATCTGTGGGTCTCAGGTATGCTGCTCTTCACGTTCGGTATTACCAGCATTGTGAGTGGTAGTGCATCACCTAGTACGTAGGGCTGTCCCCTGTGTGCTGTGTATGCCAACGGTGTTGTTGTTGCTGGCATTGACCAAGTGTATCCTCTGGCTCTCCCAAACTTTTTGTTTTGTCACCATGTCCTTCTGTGCATTAGCATCATCAGGCAGAGGAGCAGAGGCACCGGCCACAGAGGGAGCTGCATCCCACATGTCCCTGGAGACCGAATCCACCAACCGTGAGTGCACCAGTGGGACGGAGGGCGAGGGGAACCCACGGAAGGGGACAGTTCTGACAGTGACACCTTCTCCTAAGGAAGCTCCCTGCTGGTGGTGGACAGGTCTGTGGCCAGCTCAAGTACAGCAACAGTCGCCACCCCCTGTACCAGAACCGCCCTACCTGCAGCTCCTCAGCGACTTTCCTGTGCCCGCTCACCCAGATGAATGGGCATCTCCTTCACCCCAGGCACCGCAGGCCCCAGTTAGCCCTGTTGCCTTGAGTGAGGAGGCTATTGACCTCCTGTGATCCATCTCTATTGGGAAGTCAACCAAACTAAATGTCATCCAGGGCCTGGCATGGCATTTGCAACATACAAATGCATTCCTGGAGGGCATTCACTCTGGCGTGGCGGCCCAACATAGATCATTCCAGGCTCTGGCCTCAACCCTGATAGCAGCCATTGTCACTGTCTCTAGCCTTCCCCTCCAACTTCCCCTACCCAGTCCCATTCCCCTGAACCCCAACCTATCCCAAGCACACAATCAGACCAGCATGCACCCAAGACAACACACAGGTGTGGCTCAGGCAAACACAGGCACCACACACCATCCAGAAGCAGACACACGAACATCCACTGCCTCCACTGTGGACCCCTCCTCCTCATCGTCCACCTCCCTCCCAGTAACGTCTCCACTCACACCTGCATGCACTACATCCTCATCCGCTACCTCAATCACCATCACGCCTATCACCACACACCCCTCATTGGCAGTCACCACCCCCACATCCATGCACATGTCCTCTGCGTCCTCTCCCACTCTCTCTGTGCCCCCTCCTCCCAAAGTACACAAACGCAAGCACTCAAACACCCAACAGCCATCCACATCACAACAGCATCCAGCCCATGCACCTGCACCCAAACACAGCAGACAGAAACCTCCTACAACCACTTCCTCTTCCTCCACTTCCAACCTTCACCCTCTTCCCGTCCCAGTGTCCCTAAGAAGCTTTTCCTCTCCACTCTTTAGCTCTTCCCTCCCCCTACCCCCCCCCCAGTCCTTCACTTCAGGCCAGGGTGGTCAGAACCCAGGCCAGCACCTCAGCCAACCAGTCCACGCCACTGTAGTTTTGGGAGCTACTGCAGGGGTGAGCGGCTCCAATGAGATACCCATCAGCGTTGGCACTGTGCCTGCACCAGCTGCCAAGGGCAAGGCCAAGGAACAAACACCAGCTGCCAAGGGCAAGACGGGACCACCAGCTGCCAAGGCCAAGGATGCACCACCAACTGCCAAGGACAAGAAGGGACCACCAGCTACCAAAGATGCACCACCAGCTGCCAAGGCAAAGGATTCACCAACAGCTACAAAGGGCAAGGAGGCACCACCAGCTGCCAAGGGCAAAGGGCCTGCCCCTGCAAGCAGGAGGGACAGGAGGCCTAATGCTGTGACAGGATCCGAGCCCCCACCACCAACCATGCTGCTTCAGCTGTCCACGGCTGCAGGGGAAGTGCTGGAGCCTCCCTCCACCACTGGCAGCACCGCCACCGGCACAGCCACCAGCACCGCCACCAGCACCACTGGCAGCAGCAGCAGCCCCAGTGGCCAGCCGTCTGAGGCTGCAGGGGGAGGGCTGGAGCCTCCCCCACCACTGGCAGCACCAACACCAGCACCGGCACTGCCACCACTGTACGGCCGTCCACGCCGGCAGATGGACTGTAGTCCTGCCTCCATGGAGTGTCATGCATCCTGCCCACAGCAAATCTCGTGGATCTTACACCCAGGTGAGAGTTTGTGACCTTGCACTCCCCATGTGCTGCATCACTGGGCACAAAGCCCCCTCCAGAACCAGTGTAAGAAAGCATCCACTCACCCCTCCTTGCCAGGATGAAGTAAACTGGGCACAAATCCCCCTCCAGAACCAGTGGAAGAAGGCATCCACTCACCCCCTCCTTGCCAGGATGAAGCACACTGGGCACAAAGCCCCCTCCAGAACCAGTGGAGAAGCCATCCACTAGAGAGACTGTGGCCTTGCACTCCCCAGGACCAAGCAGTGGACAAACCACCCACTTGAGAGACTGTGGCTTTGCACTCCCCAGGACCAAGCAGTGGGCAAACCACCCACTTGAGAGACTGTGGCTTTGCACTCCTCATGAATAAGCAGTGGGCAAACCACCCACTTGAGAGACTATGGCTTTGCACTCCCTAGGACCAAGCAGTGGGCATGTAGCCCCCTCCAGGAGCAGTGGTGTTGTGCCATCTTCCAGCTGAGGTGCCCCCCTTCCTCCTGAGATGCCTGTGTATTTTTGACCTGATGCCCCAGCAGTGAGGCAGGAGCCAAGTGGGTCCTTGGCCTATGTGATATGGCCCTGTGGCCCACGGACATTATGGACTAGGCAGTGGCCCTCCATTTGTATATATGTAAATACTGTTTTGATTTTGAAGCACGATTTTCTAGTATTTGATCTTATTACAATCACTTTAATCAAGTCCTTTTGTCCTTGCATTATTCCTGAGGGCTACGGGGTGGATATGTAATGTTGCTGCATCTGGTTGTGTGTATGGTGTTGGGGGTGGGGATGTTGAGTGTGTGTGTCACTCTCTTTTTCCTCCCCCCGTGTGCTATGCGGCAGTACTCACTGTGGTCGTCGTTGCCGGCATTGGTATTCCTGGTGAAGGAGAAGGTAGACCAGCATGGGTAACACCTGCAGTTCAGGTTCCATGGTGTTGTGGTTCTTCATTGAGTCTCCAGAGGTAAGTCGTTTCCCTTCTGTGTACTGTTTCCGCCATGCTTTTGTTGGCGTTGGTACCGTTCCGGAAAAGGTGGCGGATTGGCGTGTCATAATACTGTAGGCGGAACCTTGTCTTCTGCCTGGCTGTTGGCGGTTACCACTGCGGTGCTTGTTGCTACCGCCATGGCAGTCGGTGTGTGTTAAAGTGGCTGTCTGTGTTGGCGGTTTCCGCCATGGTCATGATTCCATTTTTTTTTTTACCGCCGGCCTGTTGGCGGTATTACTGCCGCTTTATCACCAACCGCCAGGGTTATAATGAGGGCCTAAGTCACTTAATTTCACCCTGGATTCACCAAGCTCACCTTCAAGGAACACACTGCAAAGTCGGCCGGGCACCAGATCTCTTTTCTAAACAATTTCTTCCAAAAAGCAACGTCAGAACTACCTTTCAACTCCTTTCTGGAAGGCTAAACCAGATGTTAATACTCTGTTTTGGCCTTCCAGAATCCACAAATATCACCCCCATCCTAATGGAACACTTTTGGCCCCCCTTTGCAGTACCTACTATCTTCAAAACCATCTGCATCATTTACAAGGCCATCACCACAGGCATCCTTGTTTATCTTGCAGACCTGGTCAGTGCATTGCTCTGCCTCCCATGGCTCCACCCTGTACGTAGAGCCCTTTCCCTGGCTCCTCTGAACTCCTGACCCCTTTCAGGAGTTCAAGGCCCTCCCCCACCCACATGCTTCTGCCTACGCCTCATCCCTGGTGTCTAGTGGGAGAGCTCTGCTCTCCTACTAGGCTACCTTCTGCCTCTCTCCTCTTTTTGCTTTGCTTTGCTCTCTGCTGTGCTTCACTTCTGTCCCTTAGTACTCCTTTTCCTTGTTTCTCTCTCACTCCGGTCTCTCTCTCGCTCTCTCCCTTTCACTCTCCCCCTCTCTCTCCCCCGCCACTGCTGCCCCACCCCTTTTTGGCCCCACCCCCTTTTTTGCACTGTTTTACATCCCCTCCCGCTTCCCAGCTGTCCTCTCCTGCCACCCACCTCCCTACTTAATGGTGGCCACTGCGTGGTAGGCTGAGCAATACCACTGAGGTCTGGGGTCCATTCGTGGTTCACATTCCACTTTTGGAGTATATGGTTTGTGTTGCCCTATCCCTATGTGCTCCTATTGCAATCTATTGTAATTCTACACTGTTTGCATTACTTTTCTTGCTCTTACTTACCTAATTTTGGTTTGTGTACCTATAACTTGTGTATAGTACTTACCTTCTTACTGAAGGTACTCACTGAGATACTTTTGGCATATTGTCATAAAAATAAAGTACCTTTATTTTTAGTAACTCTGTGTATTGTGTTTTCTTATGATATTGTGCATATGATATAAGTGGTATAGTAGGAGCTTTGCATGTCTCCTAGTTCAGCCTAAGCTGCTTTGCCATAGCTACCTTCTATCAGTCTAAGCTGCTAGAAACACCTCTTCTACACTAATAAGGGATAACTGGACCTGGCACAAGGTGTAAGTACCTCTGGTACCCAATACAAACCAGGCCAGCCTCCTACAATAGCTCAGCCTCCCGTGGCTCCACCCTGTAAGTAGAGCCCTTTCCCTGGCTCCTCTGAACTTCTGACCCCTGTCACGAGTTCGAGACTCTTCTCTACCCGCAGGTTTCTGTCTGTGCCTCATCCCAGTGTCTAGTGGGAGAATTCTGCTCTCCTACTAGGCTACCTTCTCCCACTCTCCCCCTTTTGCTTTGCTTTGCTCTCTGCTCTGCTTTACTACTGTCCTTTAGTGCTCCTTTTCCTCATTTCTCTCTCAATCCGTTCTCTCTCTCTCACTTCCGCTCTCGCCATCTCTCTCTCCCCTGCCACTGCTGCCCTGCCCCCTTTTTTCACTCCGCCCCCTTTTTCACACTGTTTTTCGTCCCCCTCCTGCCTCCCAGCTGTCATCTCCTCCCCCCCGCCTCCCTACTTAATGGCGGCCGCTGCATGGCAGCACAGCGGACACACTGTTGGTGCGCCATTGGCAAGCCTGTCTGCGCCGGTCCACGCCTGGACCGTGCCCAGAGCCAGAACCCCTGGCTCCCATCCCCCCCACCGCTGCCATGCACGTCTTCACTACAATGCAGACATCCTCCGCGCCCTAAACACCAACCGCTCCCCCGCGTGCCTTCAAGTCCACCCGCAGACCACCCGCGGACCTTATCCTGCCGGAACTGCACCTTCACCAGCCTCCACGCCAACGACCCACCCACCAAGGCAGGATGCAACCATCTCAGATGTATCCTCCTCAACACCCGCTTCGTCCACAAGCACACAGTAGAGCTATGGAATCTACATGACTCAGCCTCCCAGGACGTCGCCTTCCTGACTGAGACCTGGATGAACCCCTCCTCAGCGCCTGACATCGCCATAGCCATCCCGGATGGCTACAGGATCACCCACAGGGATCGCTCCAACAAGCCAGGAGGAGGCAGTGCCATCATCCACAAGAACACCCTCAGGATCACGACCAACACCGAAGACAACCTCAGCAGCGCCGAACATCTGCACTTCCAAATTCACAGTGGCCCAAACACCACCCTCCAAGGGACCCTCGTCTACATACCTGCCGGCCCATGACAGCAGTCCAGTGACTCCATTACCGACATCATCAGCACGCACACTCTTGTATCCATTGACTACATTCCCCTCGGAGACTTAAACTTCCACCCCGAGAACACCAACGACAACAACACTGCCACCCTGCTCGACAACCTCTTCAACCTCGGCCTCAAACAGCTCATCACAACACCAACCCACTCCACAGGACACACACTCAACCCTATTTTCTCCACCAGCAAACACGTCTCTTTCAGCCACACCACTGAACTCCACTGAACAGACCACCGCTGAAACTACTTCTCCTTCAAAAAACCCACAATACACCACCACCCACAATGGATCCCACACCGCTGTTGCAACAAGGTCACCGAAGACCAACTTATTGCGACCCTCTCCCCACCTATCGACACCACCGACATTAATGCAGCTGCCCGCAACTTCAGGCAGTGGGTCAACACCTGTGCCAATACTCTTGCCCCAATCCAGAATCCCTCCAACAGACTCACTGACAGAAAGGCCTTCTGGTTTACCACAGACCTCCACGAATCAAAGCAAAGCTGCCGAAGACTTAGAAGAAATTGCCGCCAAGATCGGACTCTGGACAACCTCACAGCCTTCAAAAACACCATCTGCAGACACCACCAACTCATCCGAGCCTCCAAGAGAACCGCCTTCAAAGACCGAATCAACAATAATGCACACAGCCACAAGGAGCTCTTCAATGTCGTAAAGGAACTCTCCAACCCCAGCTCCAACGCCAACGCAACCCTGCCAACCCAAGACCTCTGTGACTCCCTAGCCTCCTACTTCCATCACAAGATCGCAGACATCCACGACAGCTTGAGCACCCAGACCCCCCCAGCAACCACCAACACCACAGATTCACCTATGATCAACATCCTGCGTTCCTGGACCCCCGTCAACGACAACGACACCATCGAAATAATGAACACCATCCACTCAGGCTCTCCATCTGACCCCTGCCCTCACCACATCCTAAACAAAGCATGCTCCGTCATCGCACCCCAACTACAAAAGACCATCAACTGCTCCTTCGAGTCCTCATCTTTAGCTCCACCCCCTCCGCATGGGATGACTCCTGGTGGCCTGCCACTCTTGGAACCGCTTCGACTCCCCCCGACCACACACACGACCTAGGATTAATCTTGGACCCCTCACTATCCATAACCCAGCAGGTCAACGCCATCTCCTCCTGCTTCTACACCCTCCGCATGCTCCGAAAGATGTACAAATGGATACCCACCAAAACCAGAGGAACAGTCACCTGAGCCCTTATAAGCAGCAAGTTGGACTACGGCAATGCCCTCTATGCAGGAACCACTGCCAAACTCCAGAAGAGGCTGCAATGCATCCAGAATGCCTCCGCATGCCTCATCCTGGACAGACCACCTGAAAAACCTGCACTGGCTCCCAGTCAACAACAGAATCACCTTCAAACTCCTCACCCACGCTCACAAAGCACTGTACAACACCGGACCAGAATACCTCAACAGACAACTCTCCTTCTACACCCTGACCTGGCATCTCCACTCCACCGATCTCACCCTCGCAACCGTCCCACGCATCCGCAGAACCACAACTAGCGGTAGATCATTCTCGCACCTCGCCTCCAAAATGTGGAACACTCTTCCCACCCACCTGCGCCAGACCAAAGACCTCCTTACCTTCAGGAAACTGCTCAAGACTTGGCTGTTCGAGCAGTAGCAGCACCTCCCCTCCTCTTCTCCCCCCCTCCCCTCCTCAACGCCTTGAGACCCTCACAGGCGAGTAGTGCACTTTACAAGTTCCTGATTGATTGATTGATTGACACGCTCCTCCTCTCTGGTGGTTTTCAACACCCCTTCAGTGAGGACACCATCAGGCTGCACACTAAGAAGTGTTAAAAAAGTTAAATACAAGGAAGCAGGTCCTTCCCATCTATGCACCTGTGATCCGGAAGTAACATCTCTGTAGCCATCAGGACTGCCCCAATGCAGTTCTAAATTAAAGAATTTAATATGAACCTATTTGAAGAGCACTACGTCACAATATATTGACAGTCCGCAAACCATCTATGTCTCTTATCAGTAATTTATTTTATGCTTATCCTTGACCCTATACTGTGCTCCTCTGCGCTTTGGATAGGTTCACTTTACATATATCTCATAAACATCCATAAAGGGCAAGTTAAGTCAACCTATCAGTTGATATATAAGCCCAAATATGTATTACATTTCGAATTTTTATGAACTTTACTAAAGGTTAGGTGAGTCTTCTGCAGCAGAAGTTTATTGAAAAGGACATCTTACTGTTATCACTGATTGTGAAGCTAATAGCTTACCACACCCACTGTGCTCACCCCCAAAGACATAGGTGGTCATTACAACCCTGGCGGACGGTGTTAAAGCGGCGGTAAGACCGCCAACAGGCTGGCGGTCTTTTTTTCCGTATTATGACCATGGCGGTTACCGCCATGGTCATCCGCCGCTTCACCGTTCCGCCCGCCAGGGCGGAGACAACCGCTGGGCTGGAGACCTGGGTCTCCAGCCCGGCGGCCCTCACAATACCGCCGCAGGTATTTCGACCCGGCTTACCGCCGTCGATTTCCAGCGGTAGGAACCGCCATGAAATCCATGGCGGTAAGCCCTATCAGTGCCAGGGAATTCCTTCCCTGGCACTGATAGGGGTCTCCACCACCCCCCACCCCCATCCGACTCCCTCCCCTACACCCCCCACCACCCCTGCCACCCCCCAAAGGTGGCAGGGCCCCCCTCCCCACCCCGACCCCCAACATCACATAACTTACACACACACAACACGCACGCAGGCACCACCAACACACAAACACGCACACACACCAACATACATGTCTATATCCATACACTCAGTCAGACACGCACACCCATATACAGACATACACGCACACATCCATACAGACATACATACATACATACACGCACTCATTCCCAGCAAACGCAACACACCCGCAAGCATACACGCACTCACACCCACCCTCTACATACACAGACACACACCCCCATGCACCCACACAACACACAACACCCCCCCCAGCCCCCTCCCCTAACGGACGATCGACTTACCTTGTCCGTCGATCCTCCGGGAGGGGACGGGAGCCATGGGGGCGGCACCGCCGACACCACACCGCCAACAAAACACCGCCGCACCGAATCACAGGACGTGATTCGCTGGGCGGTGTTCTGTTGGCGTGGCGGTGGAGGTGGAGCAACCTCCACTTCCCTGCCGCCCGCCAGTATGGCTGTTGGCAGCTCTCCGTCTTTAAAAGGACGGAGAGCAGCCAACAGTCATAATACGCCGAGCGGCAAACCGCCACTACTGGCGGTCTTCCGCACGGCGGTCCCTCAGTGGTCTTGTTTAAAGACCGCCGAGGTTGTAATGACCCCCATAGTCCGTTTCAGTATTACGCAAACGCAAATGCCTTGCTCCTATCAAAAATATTTGTCACATATTCTTAAAATATTCCTGGACAAGGCCTGGGCATATTTCGTTCAGAATAACATGATTCTAAAAATAGAATTGTTCTGGAATCTTTAGTCACAAACCGGGATGCAGATAGTTTAAATTGATCGATTGCAGTCAATCTCTAACAAGTTACATTGTAAACTGTCCACATTTATTCGAGAAAAATTTATGTCTCCAATGATACCACTGTAAAGAAAGACAAATTTTTTGATTTACACAAAACCATATTCTTATGGCTAGTCTTTTATTCTTTGCATTTACGCTCTTTTTTTCTAGCTGTACCCCCCTCTGTTCAGTTGGTAAACGCGTGTCCTCTTTTTATTATGCTGGGTTAACTTTTTTCCTAAGTATATTTTGGAGTCTTAATGTAACTAAGACATAAAAATCCACTGAATATGTTAATTTGGGAATGCCAAAAGACTGCAACAGAAACCTGCTCTCTCATTCGCTGCGAATCAGCAAAGGTTTCAGAAAGACTCCTCGTCATGGAAAACGTCAAGTAGTGGGGTGATGAACCAAAGCCCTGATCAAGTACATGGGGCAACTAGGGTTCTATTAACGTCTAAAGTGTCCCAGAAAGGAAGCAACATTTGGGCCGTTTTTTATTCAAGATTTGGGGGCGTAATCCTTCCTTGAATTGCCCCCTCATTTTATGGCAGTGATGGGAAAAATGACCTGATGGATATTTGAGGATTTATAATACTCTATAACTCTAAATCGACCTTACTCTGTTCCCAAGACCTTAATTTCAAGAAACTGAAAGCCATTCCTCTCGCTTGTTCACATCGCCGACTCCTGCTCATACATGTGCAGGAAATAGTCCACCCTTCTCAGTCAACTACCGGACACCCAAATTGAAAGCTTGACAGCGGACTGAACAAGAGCTGTCAGAGCCACGATGAG
Source organism: Pleurodeles waltl (assembly GCF_031143425.1). Classification (NCBI taxonomy): domain Eukaryota; kingdom Metazoa; phylum Chordata; class Amphibia; order Caudata; family Salamandridae; genus Pleurodeles; species Pleurodeles waltl. The sequence continues at coordinate 1,517,442,936 of NC_090444.1, read as the reverse complement.
AGCTAAGTTGAGACAATATTGTCATATGAGGTTTCATCTATGTAGTGCGCAGGAGGTTGGCTAACCCAAGGGTTGGGATAATTGAGATGTTCCAAGATTGAAGACATGTATAGGGCCCCTGGGAGGGGATCTAAGGGGAAGAAAACAGGAGCCCAAATTGAGGTTGGGTTGGAACATTCTGGGACCTGGGTGGACTGACTCACTGAGCTGCTTTATTAGGCTCTTGATGAGAGGTAACCAGGGGTCTCAGTCAGGTTCTGCACAATTCAAGTTCTCTAAACTCTAGCTAAAAGTTAATTTTTGAGGTGGGATTTCAGAGGCGGGGTTGACAACTCTCTTGACAGCTGGTTGAACAGGAGGGGTAAGTAGCTACTGCTTGTGGGTGAGGGGAGTTGGGAACAAACTATTAATGCTTACAGATTATTTTTATAATTTTTTTGTTCTAGTTCTATATTCTTTTGTTTTCCACTGAGTCAGTCAGTAAACTGTATAGTGCACGCTACAAGGGAGAGTCCAAAGATGAGGAACACAGTCATGATCATTACATCCAAGCATCACCAGCCAAGGGTAGGTTACTCAGTTTACCACACACTAATGACAACCCCAGGAAAGAAATATAAAATTGTAACATGGAACGTGAGGAGACTGAATAACCCAGTGAAAAAATTTAGGGTATATGCCTATCTCAGAAGAAATAGGGTAGCCCTAGCCCTCTGACAGGAAACGTACCTATGTCTTTGACTCCTCCAGAGGCGTTAGCGGGGTCAAGTCTTTGCTCCTTCCTACTCAGGATAATCATGGGGCCTCTGATATGGGTGGGCCCAGGGATTCCTTTCAAATCCATAAGAGTGATCTGGAATGATATGAGGAGATTTGTTGTCCTCAAGGGGTCCCTGGACGCTCACGATGTTTGCATCGTCAACATCTATAGCCCTAATACTGACAATGGTGAATTTCTGGGATCAGTGTTATGACGTACCCATATCATGCGTCCTACTGAGGTTATCCTGGTGGGCGGTTTCAACTGCACACTAAATGATGATCTGGATAGAGCACCACTCAAGACGGGAACTGAGCCCCGAGCAACGGCCGCATTACAACAGGTATTACACACACTAGAACTGATTGATGCCTAGTGCCACCACCATCTATACACCCATGCCTATTCCTGTTACATGGCCGCTACCGATAACCATAGTAGATTGGATTACCTTTTTATTTCAACAGCCCTCCACAGCAGAGACCACATTGAATATCTTGCCCAACACCTCTCTGACCATTTACCGGTTCTTGCCACAAATTCCTTATGCAGGCAACTCCCAAAATGCCCCTCTGAAGTCTTCATGCCGACACTGACTGATCAGGCCTTCTGGGACACCATATTGACGACCTTGATGCACTACTTTACAGAAAACTGGGAGACAGCCAGGACCAGGGCAACAGATTGGGAATCCATGAATATGCTGGTTCGGGGTATCTGTATATCTACCTCGGCAGGAGTGCGTCGTCTGTTAGAAGACAAGTTGACAACATGAGAAGCAGAGCTAGATAAGATAGGGAACAAAATCCCTAGACACCCCTCTGCAATGGCAGCCTCTTCTCGACTTAAACGTCCACTTAATGACATCTGGGTCTGATTTGAGAAGTATGATAAAGCTGCAGCTAGAAAACTCTGGTATTTGGAAGCAGATAGGACTAGGAGGCTGCAGGCTAGACTAATTAGATCTGACTAGGCCCTTCGACCAGTCCTCACTATTAGGTGCTTACACAGCAGGCTATCAATGAGGTCTTCGCTGATCATCTACCTGCTGTCTACTCACACCCCCCATCTGGGGGACTTGACTGAACTAAGTGAGTACTTAGATGTTCTGCATTTTGCGACCATCGCCCTCACTGACCGCTTGCAGTGAGGGGCCCCCATCAGCACACACAAACTATTGGAAGCGATAAAAACCCTTAAAACAGGCAAGCCACCAGGAAGCAGCGGATTACCTGTGGAGTTTTTTTTTATTTTTTTTAGATGATCTGACAAATAGACTGCTCGGGGTGTTTGCTGAAGCATATGAAACTTGGAACTTACCACAATCCATGTCAGAAACACTCATTACTTTAATATCAAAACCGGGCAAGGACTACCTAAAGGCCATCTCTTACCAGCTCAATGTTATTAATCAGTATGAAGCACCTTAGTGGCATCTTGGCCACCTGCCTTCTCCCACAACTGCCAGGGCTGATTCATGATGATTAGTCATGTTTTATTCCACACAGACATACCTTATGTAACTTGCATCATCTGGTGCACGTGTTGCACGCCCCTGTACTACAGGAAGCCCAATACGCCTTGGCCTTCCGTGACATTAAACAGGCCTTGGATTTCCTTATTTGGATGTATACTTGGAAGGTACTGGACAGGATGTGACTAGGCTACCGCTCTATCGAGTGGTCAAATTGCTGTATACCCAACCTAGAGCCGGAGTTTGCACAGGGCATCATGTATCGGCAGAGATAGTATTACAATGAGTAACCAGACGGGATTGCCCCCATTCCCTTTAATATTTGCCATTGCTATGGAGCCACTGGCATGCCGATTACGCCAGGTCATGCGAGGCCGGGTGTATCAGTGGGCAATAGGGAACATATAGGGGGTCATTCAGACCTTGGCGGACGGCGGAGGCCGTCTGCCAAGGTACCGCCGACAAATGACCGCACCGCGGTCAAAAGACTGCGGCGGCCATTCAAACATTTCCGCTGGGCCGGCGGGCGCTCTCCAAAAGAGCGCCCGCCGGCCCAGCGGAAATGCCCCTGCAACGAGGACGCCGGCTCAGAATTGAGCCGGCGTAGTTGCAGGGGTGCGACGGGTGCAGTTGCACCCGTCGCGTATTTCAGTGTCTGCAAAGCAGACACTTAAATACTTTGTGGGGCCCTCTTACGGGGGCCCCTGCAGTGCCCATGCCATGGGCATGGGCACTGCAGGGGCCCCCAGGGGCCCCGCGGCACGCCCTACCGCCATCCTGTTCATGGCGGGTTTCCCGCCATGAACAGGATGGTGGTAGGGGGTGTCTGAATCCCCATGGCGGCGGAGCGCGCTCCGCCGCCATGGAGGATTCAATGGGGCAGCGGTAAACCGGCGGGAGACCGCCGGTTTACCCTTTCTGACCGCGGCTGAACTGCCGCGGTCAGAATGCCCTTGGGAGCACCGCCAGCCTGTTGGCGGTGCTCCCGTGGTCGGTGACCCTGGCGGTCACCGGCCGCCAGGGTCAGAATGACCCCCATAGTTTCCCTATATGCCAATGACACCCTGATCTACCTGCGTTGTCCCAATATATCGGCCTCAATTTCGTTAAATGTGATGTAAGAGTTTTGGGAATTCTCAAGTCTGAGCGTCAACCTCATTCTTGTTGCCACTAGGTCTTTGCAGGGCAGGCCCCCAGCGAGTCTGCCTAAGTCAGGTCTTCCATGGAGATTAGACAAGCTTAAAGATTTAGGAATATACATCACACACCATGACAAACAGTTCCATGACCACAATATGGGGTATGTGATGCAGGGGCCTGCTATGAAATCCTCAAAAATGTGTTTCATGAACTGGACAAGCTGTTAGTGGAATTCATATGGCAGGGCAAGAGATGCCAGGTTAGTTTAGCCACACTTAGATTCGAAGGGAATAAGGGTGGCATGAAGGTCTTGAATCACATTGCTTTGCTACCCAGTTGCAGCATGCCATCCAATGGCTCGATGGAGAGACAAATTGGCAAAGGGCTCTCCTGGAGGGTTCTCATGATGGCCACAAAAAAGGTGAGCTTATGATGTTGTGCGCAAATGTGCCCAAAGAGCTCCCATATCTAATCCGCCTGATGAGTATCATATTGGAGAGAACGGTGAGACAGGTACTGAATAGAGTTCCCTATGCCCCTGATCTGGATTTATGGTTAAGGTCCCCACTTCAGCAACTTCAGCACATTGCATACATAAGGGCGGTAGACAAATGGCAAGAGGGTGGCTGCTAAATGTTATCAGACCTTTACCGTAAGTGTGTTTTAACACCTTACAGGATGCCCAGGACACATTCAACCTGGGAATGGGCCAGTTTCCACAGTATGCCAAGATTACAGCTATGGCACAGCTCTGCCCATCATTTCCCGAAGAGCCTGAACCCACATAAAACATGGTCACTCTGTTAGCAATGTCAGGAGGCCGTCAACTTATTACACACTTACACAGCTTGCTCCACTCTGACAGACAACTTAAGCCATTGTGGATTGAGGAGGTCAGGCAACATCTTAGCGAGGAACCCATCACCTCCTGGAAGTGGTCCAGAATACACAATAGTGTCCGGAAAACAGCCTGTTGCGCAAGGTTTAAAGAAATACAGCACAATATCATACACATGACATACATCTCACCACAATGCCTCTACCTAATTTATACCCCCAGGAAGAAACCCTGTCCTAAATGTCGGGAAATAGAGGCAGATTTTATGTGCATGGTATGACATTCTCCAAGAGAGAGGACCTTCTGGGGTATAATCTTGGGTGTTCTCAAAATGGTGATGAGTTGGGATGTTCCTCAATCAATTAAGAGTTTTTTATTGGGGATCCTCGTAGAGAATATTAAAAAACTAAAAACTTAGCAGACACTATACGATTGTGGGCCTCACAGTAGCCAGAAGGCTTATTGCCATACACTGACTGAGCTCTCATCCCCCAAGTGAGCCATCATAGAGGACAGACTTAGTGGAATGGGGGGGCAGAACAATCGCGTTTAAGAAAAACAAGAAAAGATGCAAATGCTCAAGAGATCCTGCTGGCATGGGTGGCTATGACACAAACTCTACTAGGCAATACAAACTCTAGCCAAAGTGACATAGGCCCTCATTACAACCCTGGTGGTCAGTGTTAAAGCGGCGGTAATACCGTCAACAGGCCAGGGGTTAAAAAATGGAATCACGACCATGGCGGATACCGCCAACATAGACAGGCACTTTAACACACCGACCGCCACGGCGGTAGAAACAAACACCGCAGCGGTAACCACCAACAGACAGGCGGAACACAATGTACCGCCCACTGTAGGAAAGTATCATCTTGCCTGGCATGTTAACCCCATATTTCACTGTATATATGTTGTTTTAGTGTATGTGTCACTGGGACCCTGCCAGCCAGGGCCCCAGTGCTCATAAGTGTGCCCTGTATGTGTTCCCTGTGTGATGACTAACTGTCTCACTGAGGCTCTGCTAACCAGAACCTCAGTGGTTATGCTCTCTCTGCTTTCCAAATTGTCACTAACAGGCTAGTGACCAATTTCACCAGTTCACATTGGCATACTGGAACACCCTTATAAGTCCCTAGTATATGGTACTGAGGTACCCAGGGTATTGGGGTTCCAGGAGATCCCTATGGGCTGCAGCATTTCTTTTGCCACCCGTAGGGAGCTCTGACAATTCTTACACAGGCCTGCCACTGCAGCCTGAGTGAAATAACGTCCATGTTATTTCACAGCCATTTACCACTGCACTTAAGTAACTTATAAATCACCTATATGCCTAACCTTCACCTGGTGAAGGTTGGGTGCAAAGTTACTTAGTGTGTGTGCACCCTGGCACTAGCCAAGGTGCCCCCACATCGTTCAGGGCCAATTCCCCGTACTTTGTGAGTGCCGGGACAACCATTTCACGCGTGCACTATACATAGGTCACTACCTATGTATAGCGTCACAATGGTAACTCCAAACATGGCCATGTAACATGTCGAAGATCATGGAATTGTCACCCCAATGCCATTCTGGCATTGGGGAGACAATTCCATGATCCCCCGGGTCTCTAGCACAGAACCCGGGTACTGCCAAACTGCCTTTCCCGGGGCTTCACTGCAGCTGCTGCTGCTGCCAACCCCTCAGACAGGTTTCTGCCCTCCTGGGGTCCAGCCAGGCCTGGCCCAGGAAGGCAGAACAAAGGACTTCCTCAGAGAGAGGGTTTTAAACCCTCTCCCTTAGGAAAAAGGTGTCAGGGCTGAGGAGGAGTAGCCTCCCCCACCCTCTGGAAATGCTTTGATGGGCACAGATGGTGCCAATCTCTGCATAAGCCAGTCTACACCGGTTCAGGGATCCCCCAGCCCTGCTCTGGTGCAAAACTGGACCAAGGAAAGGGGAGTGACCACTCCCCTGACCTGCACCTCCCAGGGGAGGTGCCCAGAGCTCCTCCAGAGTGCCCCAGACCTCTGCCATCTTGGATTCAGAGGTGTGCTGGCACACTGGACTGCTCTGAGTGGCCAGGGCCAGCAGGTGACGTCAGAGACTCCTTCTGATAGGCTCTTACCTTTCTTACTAGCCTATCCTCCTTCCTAGGTAGCCAAACCTCCTTTTCTGGCTATTTAGGGTCTCTGCTTTGGGGAATTCTTCAGATACCGAATGCAAGAGCTCACCAGAGTTCCTCTGCATCTCCCTCTTCACCTTCTGCCAAAGGATCGACGGCTGACTGCTCAGGATGCCTGCAAAACTGCAACAAAGTAGTAAAGACGACTACTGCAACCTTGTATCGCTTCATCCTGCCGGCTTTCTCGCCTGTTTCCTGGTGGTGCATGCTCTGGGGGTAGCCTGCCTCCTTCTTGCACCAGGAGCTCTGAAGAAATCTCCTGTGGGTCGACGGAATCTTCCCCATGCAACCGCAGGCAACAAAAGACTGCCTCACTGGTCCTCTGGGTCCCCTCTCAGCACAACGAGCGTGGTCCCTGGAACTCAGCAACTCTGTCCAAGTGACTCCCACAGTCCAGTGACTCTTCAGTCCAAGTTTGGTGGAGGTAAGTCCTTGCCTCCCCACTCTAGACTGCATTGCTGGGTACTGCGTGATTTGCAGCTGCTCCGGATCCTGTGCACTCTTCCAGGATTTCCTTTCATACACAGCCAAGCCTGGGTCCCCAACACTCTAACCTGCAGTGCACAACCTTCTGAGTTGTCCTCCGGCGTTGTGGGACTCCCTTTTCTGACTTCGGGTGGACTCTGGTTCACTCCTCTTCTAAGTGCCTGTTCCAGTACTTCTGTGGGTGCTGCCTGCTTTTGTGAGGACTCCCTGACTTGCTGGGCGCCCCCTCTGTCTCCTCATCCAAGTGGCGACATCCTGGTCCCTCCTGGGCCACAGCAGCATCCAAAAACCCCTAACCGCGACCTTTGCTGCTAGCAAGGCTTGTTTGCGGTCTTTCTGCGTGGGAATACGTCTGAAAGCTTCTTCACGATGTGTGACGTCCATCCTCCAAAGGGGAAGTTCCTAGTCCTCTTCGTTCTTGCAAAACACCAAGCTTCTTCCATCCGGTGGCAGCTCCTTTGCACCCTCAGCTGGCATTTCCTGGGCATCTGCCCACTCTCGACACTGTCGCGACTCTTGGACTTGGTCCCCTTGTCTTACAGGTACTCAGGTTGCTTTGCTGGTGTTGGTCTTCCTTGCAGAATCCCCCTATCATGACTTCTGTGCTCTCTGGGGGTTGTAGGTGCACTTTACTCCTACCTTACAGGGTCTTGGGGTGGGCTATTTTTCTAACCCTCACTGTTTTCTTACAGTCCCAGCGACCCTCTACAAGCTCCCATAGGTTTGGGGTCCATTCGTGGTTCGCATTCCACTTTTGGAGTATATGGTTTGTGTTGCCCCTATACCTATGTGCTCCTATTGTGTACATATATCTTGTGTATATTTGGCATCCTCATACTGAGGGTACTCACTGAGATACGTTTGGCATATTGTCATAAAAATAAAGTACCTTTATTTTTAGTATATCTGTGTATTGTATTTTCTTATGATATTGTGCATATGACACCAGTGGTATAGTAGGAGCTTTGCATGTCTCCTAGTTCAGCCTAAGCTGCTCTGCTATAGCTACCTTCTATCAGCCTAAGCTGCTAGAAACACCTCTTCTACACTAATAAGGGATAACTGGACCTGGTACAGAGTGTGAGTACCCCTTGGTACCCACTACAAACCAGGACAGCCTCCTACACCCACTGTATTACAACAGGCCTATCCGCCACCTTTTCTGGGGCGGTACTAACACCATCAAAAGCACGGCGGAAACAGGATTTGGAACAGAAACCATTCACCTCTCGACACCCAATGAGGAACCAGGACGCCATGGAGCCCGAGTTACACGTCCTGCCCATGCTGGTTTACCTCCTCTTCTACCAGGAGCAGCAAAGACGGTGGCAACGACCACGGTGAGTACTGCACCTAGCGCACAGGGGAGGGGGGAGGAAAGAGAGAGTGACACACACACACACGCAACACGCAAAACACCCCCACCCCCACCCTCACCCACAACAACATACACACAAATATATGCAGCAACATGACATTTACACCCTGTTACCCCCTGGAAGAACGCAAGGACAAAATAAAATGATTGTAACGAGTGTAATCATGGAAAATTCAGATAGACCAAGATAACTTTAAATCATCAGTATATACTAATATGTACAGCAACTTCATAAGTCCGGATAGTGTTCCAATCATTGTCCGTGGACCAGTGGTCCCAAAATGCATGGGGAAGCACACACATGATACCTGACTCAAAATGGAGAGAACACTGCTGGGGCATCAAATCGAAAATAAACAGGCACCTCAGGGGGAGGGTGGCACCTCAGCCAGATGAATGGACGATGGCACTGCTCCACAAGGGGTCTCCATGCCCACTGATTGGTCCTGGGGAGTGCAAAGGCACAGTCTCTCAAGTGAGTGGTTTTCCCACTGATTGGTCCTGAGGAGTACAAAGCCACAGTCTCTCAAGTCTCTCAAGTGCGTGGTTTGCCCACTGATTGGTCATGGGGAGTGCAAAGACGCAGTCTCTCAAGTTGTTGACATGTTCCACTTGTTCTGGAGGGGGCTTGGTGCCCAGAGTGGTTCATCCTGCCAAGGATTGGGGTAGTGGATGCCTTTCCCCACTGGTTCTGGGGGGGGGCATGGTGCCCAGAGTGCTTCACCCTACCAAGGATTGAGGTAGTGGATGCTGTTCTCCACTGGTTCTGGAGGGGGCATGGTGCCCAGAGTGCTTCATCCTGCCAATGATTGGGTGAGTGGATGCGTTTCTCCTCCGCTTCTGGAGGGAGCTTGGTGCCCATAGTGCTTCATCCTGCCAAGGATTGGGGTAGTGGATGCTGTTCTCCATTGGTTCTGGAGGGGGCTTGGTGCCCAGAGTGCTTCATCCTGCCAAGAATTGGGGTAGTGGATGCCTTTCTCCACTGGTTCTGGAGGGGGCTTGGTGCCCAGAGTGCTTCATCCTGCCAAGGATTGAGGTAGGGGATGCTGTTCTCCAATGGTTCTGGAGGGGGCATGGTGCCCAAAGTGCTTCATCCTACCAGGGATTGGGTGAGTGGATGCGTTTCTCCACTGGTTCTGGAGGGGGCTTGGTGTCCAGAGTGCTTCATCCTGCCATGGATTGGGGTAGTTGATGCCTTTCTCCGGTGGTTTTGGAGGGGGCTTGGTGCCCAGAGTGCTTCATCCTGCCATGGATTGGGGTAGTTGATGCCTTTCTCTGGTGGTTTTGGAGGGGGCTTGGTGCCCAGAGTGCTTCATCCTGCCAAGGATTGGGGTAGTGGATGCCTTTCTCCACTGGTTCTGGAGGGGGCTTGGCGCCCAGAGTGCTTCATCCTGCAAAGGATTGAGGTAGTGGATGCTGTTCTCCACTGGTTCTGGAGGGGGCATGGTGCCCAGAGTGCTTTATCCTGACAAAGATTGGGGTAGTGGATGCCTTTCTCCACTGGTTTTGGAGGGGGCCTGGTGCCCAGAGTGCTTCATCCTGCCAAGGATTGGGGTAGTGGATGCTGTTCTCCTCTGGTTCTGGAGGGGGTATGGTGCCCAGAGTGCTTCATCCTGCCAAGGATTGAGGTAGTGGATGCTGTTCTCCACTCGTTCTGGAGGGGGCATGGTGCCCAGAGTGCTTTATCCTGTCAAGGATTGGGTGAGTGGATGCGTTTCTCCACTGGTTCTGGAGGGGACTTGGTGTCCAGAGTGCTTCATCCTGCCAAAGATTGGGGTAGTGGATGCCTTTCTCCGCTGGTTTTGGAGGGGGCTTGGTGCCCAGAGTGCTTCATCCTGCCAAGAATTGGGGTAGTGGATGCTGTTCTCCTCTGGTTCTGGAGGGGGCATGGTGCCCAGAGTGCTTCATCCTGCCAAGGATTGGGGTAGTTTATACCTTTCTCCACTGGTTCTGGAGGGGGCTTGGTGTTCTGAGTGCCTCATCCTGCCAAGGATGTGGGTAGTGGATGCCTTTCTCCACTGGTTCTGGAGGGGGCTTGGTGCCCAGAGTGCTGCACATGCAGTGTGGCAGGTCCCATTCCCTCACCTGGGTGTGTGTGCCAAGTGATTGCCTGGGAACAGGTAGCATGATACTCCATGGAGGCAGAGACACACTCCACCCTGCTGTGACTTTGCCTGACACCTGTTGGTACTAACAGTGCTGGGTGTCGTGCCTCACGTATGCTGTGCAGGCTCCAGGACGTCTCCTGCAGCCTCGGACGACTGTCCACTGGGAATGTTTGCCATGTTGGCTATGGTGGCACAGTCTGAGCATGTCGCGGGGCTGGTGGTGGTGGTTGCGGCGGTGTCTGTGGCGGAGATGCTGCTGGTGGTGAATGCGTCAGCACCTGTGGAGGGAGACAGCAGAATGTCTCCTGCAGCCTCGGACGGCTGCCCACTGGGGATGATGCTGGTGACTGTTGCTGAGGCAGCAGATGTGCAGGTGGCAGTGCAGGTGGCGGTGTCCACCGCCATACAGGTTGCTGTTCTGGTTGCTAGAAGGGTTGACTCTAGCCCCTCAGCCAGAGGCTCCGTGCCCTGTGCTGACTTCCCCTTCGCCTTGTGTCCCTTCCTCACCTTGGATGTTGCTGCTGGTCCCTTGGCATGGTCACCTTTTGGCTTGGAGGAGGCGTTGCTGGGTGGTTGGTGCGGTTTTTCCCTACGGCATGTGGGCACCTTCTTCACCTTGGCAGGTGGTGGAATGGGCTGGTCCTTGGCCTCGCTAGGTGGCACACTGGCAGCCCTGATGGGTGCCACCTGCGATGTGACAGGACTTGCTGAGACCACAGTGCTGGAGGATTTGAAGGCTGAGGTGCTGGGCTGGGACCTGGATATCCTGGCCCTAGGGGAAGGACGGGGGGGAGATGTAGGGAAGAGGTCAATGTTAGCCAGGAAAAGTTCTTTAGACACACTGGAACAGGAAGATGGAGGGGGTTTGGGAGTGGAGGAAGAGGTAGTGGTTGTAGGAGGTGTATATCTGCTGAATTTGGGTGAAGGTGCATGGGCCGGAGGCTGTTGTGAGGAGGATGGCTGTTGGGTGGGTGTGTGCCTGCATTTGTGTACTTTGGGAGGAGAGCCCACATACACACTGGGAGAGGACACAGGGACATGTGCATGGTAGTGGGGGTGGTGAGTGCACGTGAGCGGTGTGTGGTGATGGGTGTGTTGGTGATGGATGTAGTAGCTGAGGATGTAGTGCATGGAGGTGTGAGTGGAGACGAGACAGGGAAGGAGAAGGAGGACGTGGAGGAGGGGGACACAGTGGAGGCAGTGGATGTTTGTGTGTCTGCATGGGGATGGTGCTTGTGTGAGTGCCTGTGGGATGTGTGGTGCTTATGTTTGGCATGTCCACTCGTGTGTTGATGAGTGTGCATGCTGGTCTGATGGTGTGTTTGGGATAGGCTGAGGTACAGGGGATTGGGTGTAGGTAGTGGAGGTTGGAGGGGGAGGCTGGACACAGGGACAATGGCTGCCATCAGTGCTGTGGCCAGTGCCTGAAATGCTCTCTGTTGGGCTGCCACGCCAGAATGAATGCCCTCCAGGTATGCATTTGTTTGCTGCAAATGCCTCTCGACACCCTGGATGGCATTCAAAATGGTTGATTGCCCAACAGTGAGGGATCTCAGGAGGTCAATAGTCTCCTCACTGAGGGCAGCAGGACTGACTGGGGCAGGGCCTGAGGTGTCTGGGGCGAAGGAGATGCCCCCCCTCCTGGGTGAGCGGGCATTGGAAACTCAAGGAGGGGCTGCTGGGAGGGCAGTGCTGGTAGGGGGGGGTGGCGGCTGTACCTGTTGTTGAGGTGGGCACAGAGGTGCCCGCCACCGCCAGGGAGCTCACATCAGAGGAGGAGTCCCTGTTGCTGGTGTCTGCTCCTGTCCCCGTCGTGGAGCTCCCCTCACCCTCTGTCCCACTGGTGCCTTCAGACTCCGTACCTTCACCCTCCAGGGCTATGTGGGTTGCAGCTCCCTCCTGCTCCGGTGCCAATGCTCCTCCGCCAGATGATGCTAATGCACACAAGAGACACATGGTCAATGCCTGCAACACCACTACTGTTGGCGGACACAACACACAGGGAGCAGCCCTATGCACTAGCGCATGCACTAACATTGCAGGGGAAAAGAACATGCCCATGGGGGACTATGTCTAGACCCATTTGATGCACAGCTGGAACCCACAGGAGCCTGACTAGGTGTACAGGGCGACTACCACCTTTAGGGTTAAAGTGGCACTGAGCCTGCAAAACAATGGATGCACCTTGGTGCGTCTGCCCTGGCCTAGGGGAACCCACGGCCCACTTCCCCCACCCAGACACCTCAAAAAGCACACAGAGTCAGCTGAATGAGACTGTACTCACCCCCTAGTGGCTGCTGTGATGCCCTCAAGCGCCCATCCAACTCAGGATATGCCACCGCCAGGATCCGGTACATCAGGGGGGTCATGGTACAACGGGCACCCCTTCCACGTTAGGAGGCCATCCCCAGCTGGGCCTCCGCAGTCTTCTTGCTCCAGTGGCACAGGTCCTCCCATATTTTCCAGCAGTGGGTGCTCCGTCTATGCTAGACCCCCAGGGTCTGTACTTCCTTGGTGATGGCAAGCCAAATACCCTTCTTCTGGTGGGCGCTGACCTAGAGGAATAATGAAGTAAAAATGGATGTGTAGGAGACTGGCCTGGCTTATAGTGGGTACCTTGTGGTACTTACACCTTGTGTAGGTCAAGTTATCCCTTATTAGTAGAATAGAGGTGTTTCTAGCAGCTTAGGCTGATCGAGGTAGCTATGGCAAAGTAGCTTAGGCTGAACTAGGAGACATGCAAAGCTACTACTATACCACTTATATTATATAGCACAATATCATAAGAAAACACAATACTCAGAGTTACTAAAAACAAAGGTACTTTATTTTAGTGACAATATGCCAAAAGTATCTCAGAGGATATCCTCACTTAGGAGGTAAGTAATACACACAAATTATATGTACACAAACCCAAAACAGGTAAGTAACAGTAAGAAAAGTAGTGCAAACAATGTAGAATCACAATAGGATGCTATAGGTAGACATAGGTCTAGGGGCAACACAAACCATATACTCCAAAAGTTGAATGTGAATCACGAAGGGACCCCAGACCTATGGGAGGTTGTAGAGGGTCGCTGGGACTGTAAGAAAACAGTAAGGGTGGCCAAGATACCCCACCCCAAGACCCTGAAAAGTAGGAGTAAAGTTACCCTACTACCCCAGAAAGACAGTATAGTCGAAAAAGGGGATTCTGCAAGAACCACAATGACCAGCAAAACACTGAACACGGATTCCTGGACCTAATGACCTGTAAAGGAAGGGGACCAAGTCCAAGAGTCACGCAAGTGTCCAGGGGGGGCAGGACCCCACTAAACCCCGGATGAAGGTGCAAACAGGCTGCCTCTGGGTGGAAGAAGCCAAAGATTCTGCTACAACGGATGGTGCCAGGAACTTCTTCTTTGGTGAGAAGATGTCCCACGGTGTGTTGAAGGTCGCAGATGTGTTTCCAGGCAGAAATACCTCAAACAAACCTTCCTAGCTGCAATAGTTGTGTTTGAGGATTTTGGGTGCTGATGAGGACCAGGAAGGACCAGGATGTAGCCACTTGGAGGAGGAGACAGAGGGGGTATTCAGCCACTCAGAGAGCCCCCACAAAAGCAGGCAGCACCCACAGAAGTACTGGAACAGGCACTTAGAAGATCTGAGGACAGCAGTAATTTCAGAGTCACAAAGGAGGGTCCCACGATGTCAGAGTCCAACTCAGCGAGTTGGGCAATGCAGGACAGAGTCCTGGGGACCCTGGCGAGGCTGTGCACAAAGGAAGTCCTGGAAAAGTGCACAGAAGCCGGATCAGCTGCAGATCATGCAGTACAGAGGATTGCTGTCTGGCGTGGGGAGGCAAAGACTTACCTCCACCAAATTTGGACAGAAGGGCCTCTGGACTGTGGGAGACACTTGGACCCAGCTCCTGTGTTCCAGGGACCAAGCTCGTCAGGATGAGAGGGGACCCAGAGGACCGGCGATGCAGAAGTTTGGTGCCTGCGTTGGCAGGGGGAAGATCCCGTCGACCCACAGGAGATTTCTTCATGGCTTCCAAGGCAGGGTGAAGGCAGACAGCCCTCAGAGCATGCACCACCAGGAAACAGTTGAGAAAGCCGGCAGAATGAGGCGCTCCAATGTTGATGGTAGTCGCCTTGCTACTTTGTTGCGGTTTTGCAGGCGTCCTGGAGCAGTCAGCAGTCGATACTTGGCAGAAGTCAAAGAGGAAAGTGCAGAGGAACTCTGGTGAGCTGTTGCATTCGTCATCTGAGGAATAGCCCAGAGGAGAGACCCTAAATAGCCAAAAAAGGAGGTTTGGCTACTGAGAAAGGAGGCTTGGCTACTGAAAGAGGTAAGCACCTATCAGAAGGGGTCTCTGACGTCACCTACTGGCACTAGCCACTCAGAGCTGTCCATTGTGCCCCAACACCTCTGAATCCAAGATGGCAGAGGTCTGGGACACACTGGAGGACCTCTGGGCATCTCCCCTGGGAGGTGCTGGTCAGGGGAGTGGTCACTGCCCTTTCCTTAGTCCAGTTTCGCGGCAGAGCAGGGCTGGGGGGATCCCTGAACCGGTGTAGACTGGCTTATGCAGAGATGGGCACCATCTGTACCCATCAAAGCATTTCCAGAGGCTGGGGAGGCTACTCCTCGCCAGCCCTTCACACCTATTTCCAAAGGGAGAGGGTGTAACACCCACTCTCAGAGGAAATCCTTTGTTCTGCCTTCCTGGGACCAGGCTGCCCAGGCCCCTGGGGGGCAGAATCCTGTCTGAGGGGTTGGCAGCAGCAGCAGCTGCAGTGGAGACCCCGGAAAAGCAGTTTGGCAGTTCCCCGGTTCTGTGCTAGAGACCCGGGGATGCATGGGATTGTCCCCCTAATACCAGAATGGTATTGGGGTGACAATTCCATGATCCTAGACATGTTACATGGCCATGTTCGGAGTTACCATGGTGACGCTACATATAGGTATTGACCTATATGTAGTGCACGCGTGTAATGGTGTCCCCGCACTCACAAAGTCCGGGGAAATTGCCCTGAACAATGTAGGGGCACCTTGGCTAGTGCCAGGGTGCCCACACACTAAGTAACTTTGCACCTAACCTTCACCAAGTGAGGGTTAGACATATAGGTGACTTTTAACTTACTTATGTGCAGTGAAAAATGGCTGTGAAATAACGTGGACGTTATTTCACTCAGGATGCAGTAGCAGTCCTGTGTAAGATTTGTCTGAGCTCCCTATGGGTGGAAAAAGAAATGCTGCAGCCCACAGGGATCTCCTGGAACCCCAATAACCTGGGTACGTAGGTACCATATACAAGGAAATTATAAGGGTGTTCCACTGTGCCAATGAGAATTGGTAAATTTAGTCACTACCCTGTAGTGACAATTTCAAAAGCAGAGAGAGCATAAACACTGAGGTTCTGGTTAGCAGAGCCTCAGTGATACAGTTAGGCACCACACAGGGAACACATATAGCCCAAAAACCTATGAGCACTGGGGTCCTGGCTAGCAGGATCCCAGTGACACATATCAAACATGCAGACAACATAGGGTTTTCACTATGAGCACTGGGCCCTGGCTTGCAGGATCCCAGTGAGACAGTAAAAATACCCTGGCATATACTCACAAACAGGCCAAAAGTGGGGGTAACAAGGCTCGAAAGAGGCTACCTTCCTACAGGATGTTACTCCCCCGTCCGGTTCTTCTCACTCATTGCCCACAAACCTCCCACCATGGCCCAGAAAAACATACACTCACCATCGAAACATGCTGGTCTGTGCCCCCCATCTCCTCCATCCACTACAGTACATACAATCATGTGCCATCCAACATGCACACAGGTTATTCACCTGTTTGCCTGGAGGACCATAGAGTAGTGTGTACCCCATCCACCAGTTTGTCCATCTCCTCCGCAGTGAAGGCAGGGGCCTTTCCTCAGACACTGTAGCCATTCTTGCTTCCAGACGCAGGTCACAGCAGCTCTTGCAGTTTAGGTCCTGTCCTGTTGAAGGTCGGGTATCAAGTGAGTGAACAGGTAGAAGATGGTGGTCACGTACGCGGCGGTGCGTACCATCACCGCCGGCGTACATTGTCATTGGTTCCTGGAATCCAGAGGGCCCAATGATAACCAATGCTGAATTGCGCAGCGGTCTTCGACCACCTACTGCGACGCTGCAGAATCCCAGCGCAGTTACCTCATTTCCCCTTGTTCATCTTTACAGGTCAGGCAGCCACCATTTCAGGTGGCCACATGGCAGGGCAACTAACTGCATCCCAGAACTTTTGGCCAGGAATACGGACAGACAAAGGCACACAACAATTATATCATGATTGTGCTAAACAGCCTTGTGAAACCTATGTGGTGTATGACCCTCTGCTCACCCTTCTCCTCCATAGGGCACGTCCGCTGGGGCACGGGATGAGATGGCGGCATCCTCCGGTGTACAGACCCCTGGTGGACCTGCCAACAATGAAAGACAGACACATCATTATCACCTACAGACTTGATCGTGCCACAATCCAGGAACTGTGTGCCCAGCTGGAGCCAGACCTGATTTCAGCTATCCGCCATCCCACAGGAATACCCCCTCTAGTGCAGGTCCTGTCAGTGATCCATTTCCTGGCCAGTGGGTCCTTTCAAACTACAGTGGCCATGGCATCAGGGATGTCACAGCCAATGTTCTCTAACATTTTGTCCAGAGTGTTGTCTGCCCTACTGAAACACATGCGCAGCTACATCGTGTTCCATCAGGTGGAGGATTTGCCCACAGTGAAAGGTGACTTCTATGCCCTGGGACATATCCCCAACATTATTGGTGCCATCAATGGTACACATGTGGCACTTGTCCCCCCCGCAGGAATGAACAGGTGTACAGAAACCACAAAAGCTACCATTCTATGAATGTGCAGATGGTGTGTTCGGCAGACCAGTACATCTCCCATGTGAATGCCAAGTATCCTGGCTCTGTGCATGACGCTTACATTTTGAGGAATAGCAGCATCCCTTATGTGATGGGGCAACTCCAGAGGCACCGTGTGTGGCTAATAGGTGAGCCCAAGGTCCCCAAACAGTTTAAATAGGTGTCTGGGTATAGGAGAGAACCTAAGGTTTGGAGGATGTCTAACAGTTGTCCCTCGATATTTGCAGGTGTCTCTGGTTACCCCAACCTGTCCTGGCTACTGATCCCAGTGAGGACTCCCATGACAAGGGCAGAGGAACGCTCAATGAGGCACGTGGGTGAACTAGGAGGATAATAGAGCACACCTTCGGCCTCCTGAAGGCCAGATTCCTGTGCCTCCATCTGACAGGTGGCTCCCTATACTACTCACTGAAGAAGGTGTGACAGATCATCGTGACATGCTGTATGTTGCACAACCTGGCTTTGCAACGCCAGGTGCCTTTGCTGCAGGAGGATGGGCCTGATGCTGGTCTTGTGGCAGCTGTGGAGCCTGTAGACAGTGAAGAAGAGAAGGCAGAAGAAGAAGATATAGACAACTGAAACAACATCATCATGCAATACTTCCAGTGAGACACAGGTAAGTGGATGGCACTGCTTCTCACATCTCATACTACTGTAGGACATAGCATATATCTGCTTTTTGTTACCTCTGTGTAAGGACATGTCACTTTGCCTTTGCGTTTCACAGATCTGGGTCCCACTTTGTGCTCTCTGCTATGTTTACTGCTGCCCAACATCTGTGTAACATTGGTATGGGAACATGAACATTGACATTGCTATATTTCTGAGAGGTTGCATTTACACATTAGTGAAAGTACAGACTGACTCCAGATTGATTTGTGATTCAAGGGTGTTTATTTCTGTGCTAATACGAGGAGGGGGGGTGCAATGGGCTGGGGTGATGGTGGAGGAATGTCCATGGTAGAGTTCAGACTTTTGGTCTCACAGGTGCATTGTCCAAGGGGGCATAGGAAGTGGAGTGATGGCAGGTCAAAGTTGTCAGGGTGACAAAGTGGGACATAAGGGTGACAATCAGGAGAGTCTTATTTCCTGGCGGGGGTCTTGGCAATGTTCTCTGTCTTGTTCGTGAATTTCAGGGACCGTTTGCGCGGTGGTTCTCCTTCTGCAGGGGGTAGGGTGCTGGTGGCCTGTTGTTCCTGTGGCGGGGCCTCATGTCCACTAACGCCGGTGGAGGTGGAGGGCTGTTCATCATTCAGGCTAGTGTCAGGGGCCTGTTTGTGTGCCACTGTGTCCCTCATGGTGTTGGCCAGGTCTGCCAGCACCCCTGCAATGGTGACCAGGGTGGTGTTGATGGACTTCTAGTCCTCCTTGATCCCCAGGTAGTGTTCCTCCTGCAGCCACTGGGTCTCCTGAAACTTGGCCAGTGCCGTGCCCATGGTCTCCTGGGAATGGTGGTATGCTCCCATGATGTTTGATAGTGCCTCGTGGAGGGTCGGTTCCCTGGGCCTGTCCTCCCCCTGTCGCACAGCAGTCCTCCCAGCTTCCCTGTTGTCCTGTGCCTCTGTCCCCTGAACTGTGTGCCTACTGTCACTGACCCCAGGTCCCTGATTGTCTTGGGTTGGTGGGTTTGCCTGGGGTCCCAGTAGTGGTGGACACACTGCTGATTGACGTGTCCTGGGGAAAGAGGGGGGAGGCTCTGTAGTGGTTTGTGACTGTGGCAGGGGAACTGACTGTCCAGAGGTCCCTGATGGGCCAGACTGGTCATCCAGATTCAGGCGTGCAGAACTGCTGTCGTCACTGTGGGCCTTTTTTGTGGGGGTACTGGATATGTCTGGCACCTCCTGTCTGGTGACGCAGGGTATGGCTCCTGTTGAGGTGTAAATGCATGGTAATTGTATCTGTGTGTACCATCTTGTGCATTGGGTGAGTTACCCTCTACTCCTGTGCTTGCATTGTTGTGTTTGCCATTGTGTGATTAGTGTTTTGGGGTCTGTTTGGGTATCTGTACTGGACGTGCTTTGGTAATGGGTGTCCATGCTTTGGTGTTGCATGCAGGGCTTGGTATTGGGATGGCTGGGTTGTGATAGTGGGGCATATGTGAGGTGTTGGAGTGATGGGGGTGAGGGTGGGTGTATGTGATGGCATGCAGGTGGGATGGGGGGACATTGTAATTAAGATATGACTTACCAGAGTCCAGTCCTCCTGCTACTCCTGCGAGGCCTTCAGGATGCAGTATTGCCAACACTTGCTCCTCCCATGTTGTTAGTTGTGGGGGAGGAGGTGGGGGTCCACCGCCAGTTCCCTGTACAGCTATCTGGTGTCTTGAAGCCACGGACCGCACTTTCGCCCGTATGTTGTTACACCTCTTCCTGATATCATCCCGTGTTCTTGGATGCTGTCCCACTGCACTGACCCTGTCAACGATTCTCCGCTATAGCTCCATCTTCCTAGCAATGGAGGTGTGCTGCACCTGTGATCCGAAAAGCTGTGGCTCTACCCAGATGATTTCCTCCACCATGACCCTGAGCTCCTCCTCAGAAAACCTGGGGTGTCTTTGAGGTGCCATGATGTGGTGTGGGTGATGTGTGAGGTGATGTTTGTTGTGCTGTGTAAAATGTTGTGTTGGTGTGTGTTCTTTGAGGTGCGCGGATGTTGTATGAGCGATAGTGTGGTGTGCTTGTGGATGCGGGTGTAGTGTTTGCTATACTCTCGCTCTGCTTCTTCACAAAAATGTCATTGTAAGGGGTTGTGGGTAATGTGGGTGTGTGTTTTATAGTGGTGTGGGTGTGTCGGTGTGGTGTGTGTATGTGTTTCAGGTGTGTGTATTTCGATTTGTCCAATGTGGTTGTGTTTTGTAAATGTGTGTGTATTTTGAGTGCAGCGGTGTGTACCACCAATGGATTACCGTGGTTGAAAGACCGCTGCGTTGATTCTTGGGTCGTGTTAGTGTGGGCGTATTCTTGTTGGCGTGACGGTGTTGGTTTTGGTATCACCAATTTATCACTGACCTTTGGTGTGGCGGACTTGTGTGGGTGTCTGTATTGTGGCGGATTATGAGATGTGGGTCGTAATACCTGTAGCGGATTTTCACCGTGGCCACAGTATGTTGGCGACCTTCAGCACAGCGGTAAGCGGAATTTACCGCCAGGGTTCTAATGAGGGCCATAGTCTCAAGCCTCATAGGGACCGGGCAACACTCTATGGGGCACACATCAGTAGAGACCTCCTATCATGTACTGCTCAACTACTCAGTTATATGGACAAAAATGTAGCGTGTTTCGAACTATAGTGATACTCACCAGGCCGTACACTCTTCCAGGAGGTGGGAGGGAGGTGATTTAGAAGGAGTGATACATTACACTTTCAATGTTAACTAGTTACTGTTTGAATCGATTGTGGCTCTGATGTACAAGGCTCATAATCTGTGGACCGTGGATTGATGAAGACTTTTGAGCACAATTCTTTGATTGATTGTATCATTCGCTTGAAACAAACCCTGTCCTGTGCCCTCAGAGAATTGTCCTTTTGCTTGAGACCTTCTTTCCTGGTTGGACTCAGGACACAAGAGTGACTAAAAGGGCTTGTTTACTTGTCTCCTTTTCAGAGGTACAGAGACACAAAAAGCTCCAACTTACTTTAAAGTACATCTTGAACAAGGTTAGAGTGAGTCCTGACCATCCAAGTGGTGCACTCCATCCCTGGACCCTTGGAAGTGGTGCTAAAGGTGTCCTACCAGCCAAAATAAAAAAAATGGGATGGGGAAACATTCTGCCAAAAAGTGCTCTGAGTTCAGAGAGAAGATTGGGACCTATCTGCTTGCTAATTTACCCAGACTAGGTGGCTGGTCAGGTTGGTTTTGCATTAGCTCCTGCTAAGTTATTCTCTGTAGCAGCAAATCCTTTTCAGTGGTTTCCTGCTGGAAGAGTATCTGGCCACTTGGAGCCCTTGTCAGATACACCCTGCAGCTTTGTCTTGCTGGAGATCTTCGGCTTTGAGACTAAATCTGAATGAAGAACTCTTCACCGTAACTTTGCCCAGCGGCTTCCTGTCTACAACAATTCATCCTCAGACACTGCTGTCTGTCTGGCCCCTTTGATTTTTTTCTTCCCAGACAATTTATTTGAAATTTCTTATAAGTCCTAAAGTAAACTGAGGGATGGGCCCAATCCACCTCTTGTATCTAAACCGTGCTCCACCCTGGTCAGCCATAACTTTTGACTTTGAACCAGTCTGAAGCGACTAAATGTCCAGGGTTGGCACTTTGGCCTTTTCAGGCACTAGATTGCACTAAACACTTTTAAATTCATAACTCCAGCTTTACTGATTGGATGTTTCTCATTTTGGTATCAAATACTTTAGGAGATTTCACTCTATTGCTCCATTATGTTTTCATTACTGTTTGAGTGCTGTATAACTACATTACACATTGCCTTTAAGTTATGCCTGACTGCTTTTAAGCCAAGCTACCAGGGGGTTAAGCAACGGTTAGTTTAGTGACTTTTGTGGTTCAACCTGACCTCTCAATCAACAAACCTGATTTCTCACAATAAAGTTGGGATTCTGGTGGCTCCGGGCAGCCACGGCCCAAGATGGCCTCTACTGCATATGGGTCCCACAGCTGAAGCCTAAATTACTCAAAATCTTGCTGATTTCTAAGCCCTAGTGGTATGGACTTGGCCTGCATGTGAACAATAAAGATGACCCCGCTGATTCAAAGACTGAAGTATTGTCACTGTAGCAAGTTCAAAGACCAAAATCTAACTTGTTTTGAAACTGCAGCCTGGGTGTGTTGGGCACAACCTGCCTGTGAAGCTTCCTGGGCCACCAGAGACATTTCTGTTGCTGGTTGCACTGGACTCTGAAGCAGCATGACTGTGCTGAAGAATTTCACAAGGGTGCATGTATGCTGGCCATGCCCCTAGTGTTGGTGACCCATGTAGAAGAGCCAATTACAAAGCCTATACCCTGTAACAATGACTTGGGCCAACAGACTGTGGGTAATATGGGGTGTGGAGGAGGCAAACCAGTAGGGGTTCAGATGCCAGTTGGCCTTTGTAAAAGCTGAGCTGCTTCCTGGTGACTGGGTGAGGTGTGGAGTGATGTATGAAGGCTGAGCTGCACTGTAGGGCCAATTCCAGCAATCTCATGCACATTGGGGCACTGGTGATGCTCTGTAACACTCTAAAAACTGCTTGCCTACATAATAACACTGCAATTATATAAAGCAGCACATGATCATGCTTAGCAAAGACAGTAACCTAGAATAGCATAGAATAACTATCTGATATGGGCCTCCTGAGTGCATCCAACTGACTCAAACTTCTATGGTCAATTGCTCCTCCATGCTATTCAACTGCTAATACACAACTGTGGATGACACAGGCTTTTTTTAAGTGGCCATTTCCGATTCTCAGGGCACTGAGTAAGTGATCCCATTGAGCTGACTGATCAGCCAGTATCCCAGTTCCTAGAAAGGAGGCCAATGACTCAATCGATATATTGATACCAATCCAGCACAGCACAATTGTAAACTCACCAAAAAGCAGACACAAGGAACAATGATAAATGTCAGTCTAAGCTCCCCTCTGAACAAAAAGGCAGTAAACCATGACCAAAAACAGCACTAAAAATACATGATACAGCAACCACTGAATCTATGGCCTTAGGAAAAGTGGCCAGAATTAAAACCCTGCTCCTTGACATGCAGAAGAGTTTTTTTGACCATTTGATGGTAAACTTGTTTCCCTATCAACATGAGTGGATCGATGAAATAAAGGTTTAACAAATAGGCCGAGAGGACCGATATGTGTGAACGGCATCTCAGACATGGAAGACTCTAACCAAAAATGACAGCAAATTGGCCAAAATGGAAAGATGCTGGAATTCATCAAATATAAAACTGAAGAGTTAGAGGCCATATTCAGGAGAAACAACCTATTGATAGTGGGGTTTCAGAATCCACGAACACCATGAAGATGGATAAGTGTGTCTCATCAGTTACGGTGGATATTTTTGGCAGGACTAATTTTTCAGAGATATTTGTGATTGAACGTTCACACAGGTCTTTAACATAGCAGTTTCCTTCTGGAGTGCCACCAAATCCCATCACTGCAAGGATGCTAAACTATTGTGACCGCACACTTCAACTTGCCAGAAGAAAAAGAGAGTTTTTATATCATTTTTCCATTACTTCACAAAGCTGTGTTTTTGTCCCTATTAAAAAGGAATCTCCAACATGCCAATACTGAATATATGATACTGTACCCTGCTTTCCTGAGAAATACAATAAATGATCAATCTTGAATGATATCCAGACTGTATCAGGGATTGTTAAACAAATCAAGAAGCACCAGTCATCAGCTACTCGATCATCAATGAGTATCTGCTCTTTATAGGTAGACCTGAACTCAGGCACAAATTCTGCATTACATGCCAAGCTATTAGACGCTGTTCATGAATCCAATGACCAAGTGGATAAAGAAATACACTTTATATACAAATACTATGCAGCTCACAGGTATGGAGAGGAGAAAAAACCAGGTGTTAAAACTGACATTCTTGGGGTGGTCTCCCCAAAACGTTTTGCCTGCCTCCCTTAATTTTTCTGATCTGGTTTTTGCTTGGTTTAGGACTGTGAGTACTCTATCCCTGCTGACCAGTGCTAAAGTGCTTGTACTCTCCACCCTAAACATGGTAATATTGGGTCATGCCCAAGTGGCATATTTATTGTATTGTATATTGTATTTATAAGTCCCTAGTAAAGTATAATACCTGTTCCTAGGACCTGTAGTGGGCCTGCAGCGCTGATTATGCCACTCGCCTAAGTAGCATCCTAACCATGTCTCTGGCCTGCTATTGCAGGGCCTATGTGTGCAGTTTTACTGCCACTTTGACTTGGCATTTAAAATTCCTTGCCAAGTCTTAAACTCTCATTTATGTACACATAGGAGACCCTTAAGGTAAACCCTAGGTAAACGATAAGGCAGGGTGCATTTAAAAGGTAGGACATGTTGTAGGAGGCTGGCCTGGCTTATAGTGGGTACCAATGGTACTTACACCTTGTACCAGGTTCAGTTATCCCTTATTAGTAGATTAGTAGTGTTCTAGCAGCTTAGGCTGACAGAGGTAGCTATAGCAGAGGAGCTTAGGATGAACTAGGAGACATGCAAAGCTCCTGCTATACACGTATATCACATAGGAGCTATATCATAAGAAAGACAATACTCAGGGTTACTAAAAATAAAGGTACTTTATTTTAGTGACAATGTGCCAAAAATATCTCAGTGGATATACTCCCTGAGGAGGAAAGTAAAATACACAAAATATACACACAAACCAAATCAGGTAAGTGAAACAGTCAGAAAGTAGTGCAAACACTGTAGAATACAATAGGATGCAATAGGCCTAAGGGCAACACAAACCATATACTTAGAAAGTGGAATGCGAACCACAAATGGACCCCTAGGCTAGTGTAGTGTGTAGAGGGTCGCTGGGAGTGTGAGAAAACACTAAGGGTGTCCAAGATACCCCACCCCACGCCCCTGGAAAGTAAGAGTAAAATACTACTATTTCCTGAGAAATACACTAAAGTCGTAATAGAGGATTTTTTAAATACCACAACAGACTGAAAAGCACTGACGATGGATTCCTGGAGGACCTGCAAAGGAAGGGGACCAAGTCCAAGAGTCGTGAAAGTGTCCAGGGGGGGCAGGAGCCCACTAAACCCCGTATGAAGGTGCAAAATGGCTGTCTCTGGATGTAAGAAGCTGAATATTCTGCAACAACGAAAGGTGCTATAAACTTATTCTTTGTGCAGAAGATGTCCCACAGAGTGCTGGAGGATGCAGATTTGTTTCCTTGGCAAAATACCACAAACAAGCCTTGCTAGCTGCAAGAGTCGCGGTGAAAGAAAAAGGGTGCTGCCCAGACCCAGGAAGGACAAGGATGTCGCCACTTGGGAGAGGAGACAGAAGGGGCCCTCAGCAACGTAGAGAGCCCACCCACAAGGAGGTAGCACCCGCAGAAGTCATTGAACATGGGTTCAAGAAATCTGAACATGGCGGTCATCTCAACACTGCAAAAGAGGGTCCCACGACACAGGAGATCAACTCAAGGAGCTGAGCATCACAGGACATATTTGTTACAAGTTGTAAATCCAATTGATATAAACCCCCTTTTTACTAAATGGGCAAGAATACTATATACTAACCTCAAGATCAGAATGTGAATAAACATTGTTTTTTTTGCTTCAAGCCATTAAATGTGTAATTGTCAGTAATGAAGACAGGTCACGCCAGAATAAAGTTTATTTCCTTAAAGCAGCTAAGTGTCAGTGGAGAAAAGCCACGTAGGAGCTCTTGCAATGCTATCATCAGTTCAACTGTCCCTTTTTTAAACCTTCCAAAGGCTTAACCCACACAACATTCCTAATCAGAATTTTCAATAATAAAGGTTCCATGAATAAGCACAAGCAAATAACACTGAGCAAGTACTACATATCTTTCCTTCTCCCAAACCAACCCAAGCATAACCCAAGAGAAAGGAACAATATAACATTCACAGTACATACAAATAAAAATATTAAAAGAACCGTAAACCATTTCACCAGATTAAAACGATAATAAATACATCAAGTATGAAAAATGCACAACAATCTAAGCTCAATAATGTAACAAATAAATCAGGTAAGAAACCTGCAAGACTTACCAATGGTTCTAGAGCCTTTTCTTATTCCTCCACTGTGATAATCATCAACATAAGTAGCTCCCTTTCATTCACTAGAAGACAAAAGTGAATTAACTTCATAGTTCACATTTTGTTTACTGGAAAACAGAAGCAGATTAACATAACCTCTCATTTTATTAAGTGGTTGGAATCCACAGGTGTTCTTTCCCAAATTTTCAATGGAGTTTTCGCACATCTCACTCTCATGTGGCCTGTACCAATTTTAACCACCTTTGTGAGATTCCACCAATGTCCACCACTAACCTTCACCACATTTCCTCAACTTTTCTCCACCTCAACTGGATTGCTGAATCTACTCCTCCCTTTCTGGACATAGACAGAGATTTTGGTGTGCACAACATTGACCATTTCAGCATTAGTACTTTTGGCCGACTTGATACACTCACCCACCACCCTGTTCATCCTCTTTACTAGTCCATTGGTTTGAGGATTACACAATGAATGTTTGAGATGTTTTATGTCGCATTCCCTAAGGAAATTCTGTGTTTGTTGCAGACAAATTGTGTGCCATTATCCAAGACTCTAAGAAAAACTTCTCTTTGAAAATAAGTTATAGCACCAACATCCTAGACCATTTTACACGCAACCACTTTGAGCAATATTCAATCAAAACAAAAACGAATCTGCAACCTTCAGCCAAAGATTCATATGGTCCCATAATATCTGTGCCCAGCTTAATCCATGGTTTGTCTGTACATTCTACAGGGAGAAGAGGCGGGTGGTAACCTTCAAGTTTTTATCACCTGCATTGCAAACTATACAATTTCTCATAATTCTTTCAATTATTGTGCCCATCAATGGCCACCAAAATGACTCGTGAATATGTGTCTTTGTAAGAGAAACACTAACATGAACCCTGTGCATTGAAAATATGGTTCCTCTCATGATGTGCAGGGAATCAACTTGTTTGACCTTCATACCAAACCATCCTCAACTGAAAGTTCATCATTCACTTTTCAATATGGTTGTAACAAAGGTGAGAGAACCTTCTCCATTGGCCAGCCTGCCTTAACTAGCTTAATGATTTGTTGTAATATGCGATCTTTATACAGAGCGTCCCTCCATGTTTCTTCAGAACACACCTTTAATTCTGGAATTTTAAGAGAAGCTACCGAACAACCTTCAAAATCTCCTTCCGACAAGTCCAACAATTTCAAGTTTATATCACTATCATGTTGACTTATGCGACAAAAATGAAAAACAAAATCTGCTCTTCTGTTCTTCCCCGGGATATGGTCTAATATCAAACTGATATTGCATTAATTTAGTGGATAACCTCAGAATACGAGATGAACAACAGTTGCTTCCACTCTCACTTAAGATATTAACCAAAGGCTTGTGGTCTGTTTTCAGCTTGAAACACCTCCCCCATACCAAGTTGCTTTTAGGCTGAGAGGCCTTTTTTAAAAAAGGAATGCATTGCCCCAGTGACTCCAACTTCCTGTTCCTGTCTTGCAGGATGCTCCCAGTGCTTTGTCCATCTCCTGGTCACTTTTCATTTGGATTTTGAGGTGACAGGATCATTCTTTTTCTCTCCCGGACATACCTTTGGATTTAAGGAATTTGCTTTTGTGAATCATACAAGTTCCAAAACTGTTGAATAAGGGTGTTGTTTGTTTACTTGGGAAAACACCAATATTGCTTTGTACTTTAATTTGATTTAAAAATGTTTAGTGGTGGGTGGCCTGGACTTTAAGTATGGGCCTAGTTATTTATTTAGCATTTCATTAATTTGTCATATTTTGTAAAGGGAAATTGTTGCACAGTTTAGTACCTGTTCGTTTCTACATGCTTGTAACATTTGCCATATTATTTTACTACATGTCCTAGATTTTCAAAGGGACAACTAGCCAGTAGGCTCAGTACTAGTAGTCATCAGTGTATGAAAAATTATTTCAGTAGTATGTGTTTTTAAAACTTAGTTTAGGGAAGGGATGGCATAGGATTAATTAAAAAATGTTGGCTATGGTTTGCATTTCAATTTGTTTTGCAAAAAGTGTACATGTTGCATGGTAATATTTGATGGCATAGAAGGATGTGTGAACTGTTGTAAAATTTGTATAGCTCAGTTAATGTTCATGTTTAGCATTCCTGAGCTAATGTTAGAGTTTCCACCATACCTCCTGACGGCCCATGTGTGTGTGTGTGTGCTACCATTTGTCTTTGTTCTCCATGCCGTGTGGGCAGGGGGCATTTTGTGTGGTGGTTTATATCCATAGGTTTGCATGTTTTTCTTTGCTCTCTATGCCTCCTTGTTCTCAGTTCTTGTTTTACTATGTGGCTGGCAGCCATTTTCCACATCCAGCAGGTGTGGCTTTGCCACAGGCCTGAATGTGTTCTTCTTTGTTCTCCGTGCTCCTTGTTGTTGTTGTTCGACCATGTGGCTTAGAGCCAATTTTTGTGCATATAGCCAGTGTTCTTTTTCCAATGGCTTCCATGTGTTCTTTCTCTGTTCCCTATGCCTCCTTGCTCCTCGTTGTTGCTGTCTGACCACGTGGCTGGTGGTCAATTTGTGCATGCATCCAGTGTTCCTTTGCCACAGACTTGCGTATGTTCTTTCTTTTTTCTCCATGCCTCCTTGCGCCCTGTTGTTGTTTGACCATGTGGCTAGAGGCCATGTATTCCATCCAGCCAGTGTTCCTTTGCGTAGGCTTGCATGTGTTTTGTTTGCCATGCTTACTTGTTGTTGTTTGACCTAGTGTCTGGCAGCCAATTTGTGCATGCAGCCAGTGTTCCTTTTCCATAGGCTTGCATGTGTTCTTTCTTTGTTCCCTATGCCTCCTTGCTCCTTGTTGTTTGACCATGTGCCTGGTGACCATTTTGTCCATCCAGTCAGTGTCCCTTTGCCATAGGCTTGCATGCATTCTTTGTTTGCAATCATCGTTAATTGTTGATCTTTTTTATTTTGTATTTTTTATTCTATTGTTTTAATTTTAATGTTTTTTTTTTTCATTTTGAATGTAATTTCTTATTTTTATTTATTTCTTGATTTTTATTTTTATTTTAATTATTTATTTTTTATTTTTAGATGTTTTAATTTGTATTTCTTTTTATTTAATTCTGCATTTTGCCTTGACCCATCCACATCCATTCCTTCAGCTAACCATCCATTCATCCACCCATCCATCCATCCATCTGTAGTGAATCCTAGTTTGTTTTAATGGGATAACAGCAGTTAGCTTAGCCTTTGGCTTCCAGACTCGTGCCCCCGTCACCTAGTGACTATTAACCTACTTAGCTTGCTCTGTCTTAGACCATTTATTTAATTAATTCTTCTAAGAAGGCTGCCTTGTTTATAGTTAGGCCCCTTTTGTTTAGAGTTATGTTATCAGTGTCACCGCGCTAAGGCGTGAACTCATGCGACAAAGACAAACAAACTGTAGGTGCTCACATTAGAAATTACCGTCCAAAGCATGCGGTGTTATTTATTGTTTTGGAACAACATATATCAGGGGTCGAAGTAGATCTGTATAAATACATCACATTTTAGACAGATAATCAGAGGGATTCCGACCAGATACCATCGCTGCTTTCGATGCTGCACGTTGTAGGAAAATACCATCTTGCCTGGCATGTAACCCCCATTTTTACTTGTGTTTCAGTTTGTTTTTGCCTATCTCACTGGGATCCTGCTAGCCAGGACCCCAGTGCTCATAGTTTGTGGCCTGAATGTGTTCCCTGTGTGGTGCCTAACTGTATCACTGAGGCTCTGCTAACCAGAACCTCAGTGCTTATGCTCTCTCTGCTTTTAAAATTGTCACTGCAGGCTAGTGACCATTTTTACCAATTCTGTTTGGCCCCCTGGAACACCCTTATAGTTCCCTAGTGTGTGGTACCTAGATACCCAGGGTATTGGGGTTCCAGGAGTTCCCTATGGGCTGAAGCATTTCTTTTGTCACCCATAGGGAGATCAGACAATTTTACAAAGGACTGCCACCGGAGCCTGAGTGAAATAACATTCATGTTATTTCACAGCCATTTTACACTGCACTTAAGTAACTTATAAGTCACCTATATGTCTAACCCTCACCTAGTGAAGGTTAGGTGCAAAGTTACTAAGTGTGAGGGCACCCTGGCACTAGCCAAGGTGCCCCCACCTGGTTCAGGGCAATTTCCCCAGCCTTTGTGAGTGCGGGACACCATTACACGTGTGCAGTACATATAGGTCAATACCTATATGTAGCTTCAGAATGGTAACTCCGAATATGGCCATGTAACATGTCTAAGATCATGGAATTGCCCCCCCATGCCAAATGTGGTATTGGGGTGCCAATCCCATGTATCCCCAGGGCTCTAGCATGGACCACGGGTACTGCAAAACTAGCTCTCTGGGGTTTTCACTGCAGCTACCGCTGCTTCCAACCCACAGACAGGTTTCTGCCCTCCTGGGGTCTGGGCAGCCCAGTCCCAGGAAGGGAGAACAAAGGATTTCCTCTGAGAGAGGGTGTTACACCCTCTCCCTTTGGAAATAGGTGTTAAGGGCTGGGGAGGAGTAGCCTCCCCCATCCTCTGGAAAGGTTTTGAAGGGCACAGATGGTGCCCTCCTTGCATAAGCCAGTCTATACCAGTTCAGGGATCTCCAAGCCCCTGCTCTGGCGCAAAACTGGACAAAAGAAAGGGGAGTGACCACTCCCCTGTCCATCACCACCCCAGGGGTGGTGCCCAGAGCTCCTCCAGTGTGTCCCAGACCTCTGCCATCTTGAATGCAGAGGCGTGAGGGTGCAATGGAGGCCTCTGAGTGGCCAGTGCCAGAAGGTGACTTCAGAGACCTCTCCTGATAGGTGCTTATCTGGTTAGGTGGTCAATCCTCCTCTGAGGGCTATTTAGGGCCTCTCCTGTGGGTTTCTCGTCAGATAAGAAGAGCTTACCAGAGTTACTCTGCATCTCTCTCTTTGACTTCTACCAAGGATCGTCCGCTGACTGCTCCAGCACACCTACAAAACCGCAACAAAGTAGCAAGATGACTACCAGAAACATTGTAGCGCCTCATCCAGCTGTCTTTCTCGACTGTTTCCTGGTGGTGCATGCTCTGAGGGCTGTCTGCTTTCACCCTGCACTGAAGCCAAGAAGAAGTCTCCCGTGGGTCGACTGAATCTTCCCCCTGCTAACGCAGGCACCAAACTTCTGCATCACCGGTCATCCGGGTCCCCTCTCATCTTGACAAGCATGGTCCCTGGAACACAGGAGCTAGATCCAAGTGACTCCGACAGTCCAGTGGTACATCTGTCCAAATTTGGTGGAGGTAAGTCCTTGCCTTCTCACTCCTGACAGTAATCCTGCGTACTAGGTGAACTGCAGGTGCGAGGGCTTCTGTGCACTTTTTCAAGGAATCCTTCGTGCACAGCATAGCCCAGGTCCTCAGCACTCCGTCCTACATTGCCCAACTCACTGAGTTGGACTTCGACATCGTGAGACCCTCCTTTGTGA
The DNA here is from genome assembly GCF_031143425.1 of Pleurodeles waltl. Classification (NCBI taxonomy): domain Eukaryota; kingdom Metazoa; phylum Chordata; class Amphibia; order Caudata; family Salamandridae; genus Pleurodeles; species Pleurodeles waltl. The sequence goes on along the minus strand of NC_090444.1, from coordinate 1,517,411,518 downwards.
CTCTGAGTTGACCACTGTCCTCAGATATTCTAAGTGCCTGTTCCGGTACTTCTGCGGGTGCTGCTTGCTTTTGCATGGGCTCTCTGTGCTGCTGAGTTCCCCCTTTGTCTCCTCCTCCAAGGGGCGACCTCCTGGTCTTCCTGGGCCCGGGCAGCACCCATTTTCTTCAACACGACTGTTGCAGCTAGCAAGGCTTTTTTGTGGTCTTTTTGCATGTAAACAGCTCTGCGTCCTCCAGCACGCCGTGGAACATCTTCTGTGCAAAGGAGTAGTTTCTGGCATCTTCTGTTGTTGCAGAATCTTCAGCTTCTTCCACCCGGAGGCAGCCATTTTGCACCCTCCTCCGGGGTTTAGTGGGCTCCTGCCCCCCAGGACACTTTTTTGACTCTTGGACTTGGTCCCCTTCCTTTGCAGGTCCTCAAGTCCAGGAATCCATCTTCAGTGCTTTGCAGTCAGTTGTTGTCTTTGCAGAATCTCCTATCACAACTTTAGTGTGTTTCTGGGGAAGTAGGGTAACTTTACTCCTACTTTTCAGGGTCCTGGGGTGGGGTATCTTGGACACCCTTTGTGTTTTCTTACACTCCCAGCGACCCTCTACACACTACACTAGACCTGGGGTCCCTAAGTGGTTCGCATCACACTTTCTTAGTATATGGTTTGTGTTGCCCCTAGGTCTATTGCATCCTATTGTATTCTACAGTGTTTGGAATACTTTTCTAACTTTACTTACCTGATTTTGGTTTGTGTGTATATTTTGTGTATTTTACTTACCTCCTAAGGGAGTATATCCTCTGAGATATTTCTGACATATTGTCACTAAAATAAAGTACCTTTATTTTTAGTAACTTTGAGTATTGTGATTCTTATGATATAGTGCTATATGATATAAGTGGTATAGTAGGAGCTTTGCATGTCTCCTAGTTCAGCCTAAGCTGCTCTGCTATAGCTTCCTCTATCAGCCTAAGCTGCTAGGACACTACTAATAAGGGATAACTGGACCTGGCACAAGGTGTAAGTACCATCAGGCACCAACTATCGGCCAGGCCAGCCTCCTACACATGTCGCCTTGACACTGACCCGGACTTCGTGTTCTTCTGAGCTCGAGACCTCATTTGAAGGTAACCCGGGTTGGGGGCTCCTTCAAGGGGCATGGCATTGGTAGATTAGGTTCAACATTCCAAACTCTCCTTTAGGTAGGAGGTTAGGCCTATCATGATAGGGTATGGGGACATATTATATACTTTATGTCTTTCCATGCTAACACAAGAACGGTGAGGATCTTCGTAATCATGACTCTCGTCTTTACAATTCTATTTCTTTCATTGTTCATTATCCTAATCATTGCAGCCCATACAATTTACTGTATTGTATTAAATAAAAACAATTGAAACAATACTGCATCTTCATTACTGCCTCTGTTTGGATGAGACATAACATATCTCTGAGAAAGAGGTAATCTCCATTTAATCGCAACACTCCCTGAGATGTCATACTTCTGAGCCCATGCGTAATGGCTGCCACAAATTACTTTTAACTGTTTGGGTTATTGGTGAGGTACTGCTAGTGAGTTGAAGGGTTGGGACTACAGCTGCATCTTGTTGTAGGATAGGCATAGTCGCCTACAAACATAAATACCGTCATCTTTGAACCAGCAGTTTTTCCCAGTGCAAGAGTTCAAACTACGACAAATCCATGCACCCATCCATCTAGCCATCAATCCATCCATCCATCCACCAAAGTAGCACAGCTGCACTACAGCATTCAGTTTCTTTAAGTGTATAATAATTCCATTTTCTCCTGGACACCCTGGCTGAGGAGCGCTACAGGGAAATCAGCAGCATAATTCAGTTTTTTAATGATTATTTTATTTCCCCTGGACCACCTTGCTGCCATAGGTTTTTTTTAAGGATTTTCCATTTACTCATGCACCTCTCTCTAACTACCTCAGTGGTCTCTTTGAAAACAGATAGTGAAAAAGCAAAGAGCTATATCTGCGTGTTGTGCTGCCTTATTTTAAGTTACATTTTATGGTGTGGTATTTTTGTTTGACTTTACAAAGTTTGATTAAATTGGTATTTATTGCCTAATCAACCAACCGCACTAAGATTGCAGCTGGCTTTACTATTTCAACCCCCAACACTGCCACGTTTCACTAATTACATGTTATTTTCTTGCTTGGTTGCTTTTAGGTGCTCAAGAGAAAGATGTCTTATCACCCACATTACTGCAATACAGAAGGCCTGTACAGTTTACTCTTCTAATCTCATCTGCTTCTGCAGCTTAGACCCATATTTATACTCTGTTTGCACCGGCTTTGCGTTTTTCTTTTTTTACACAAATCCAGCACAAACTTAACTCCATATTTATATTTTGATGCTAGACCCATCTAGCGTCAAAAATTTTGAGTCAGCATCATTTTAAGGATACGTGAAACCGCCTTGCGTCAATGAGATGCAAGGTAGGCGTTCCTGCCCAAAAAATGACTCAAACACCTTAGCGCCATATTTATCCAACAGGGCAAAGATGACGCACGGATGGGAGGCGGACCAGAAATATTAGGCTAAACCTGATTTGCGTCAAAATGTAATGCCTGGGCCAGGACAGGCATTAAAATTAGGCTAGCACACCACTACTTAAGGAAAACACACTCAAGCAACATCACAGCCCAACAGGACAACATGGAGGTGGTACTGATGCAGCTTGCAAGACAACGCAGAGCACAGGACCAACAGCACCAGCCACCACCACCTCAACGTGGCCCCCACAGGCAATGCAGAAGGCAGGAAAGGGTCTTCAGGAACAGGACAACCCTCCATGGCTTCCGGGAACAGGACATCATCCAGAGGCATAGACTCAACTGGGAAGCCATACAGCAGCTGCAGTGCAAAATTGAGCTACAAATAACATCTAGCCTGCAGACACCACACAATATACCACCGGTGACCAAGCTGCTAGCTATCCTACATATGTTGGCAAGTGGCTCCTTCCAAACGATGGGTGCCGTGGTCGCTGTGGTATTACAGCCCTCATTCTCCGCCTTCCAGCCCAAGGTCTTAGAGGCCATCATCTCCCTCACACCCCAATACATCAGCTTCCCCAACTGCCAGCGGAAGCAGCAGGAGATAAAGCAGGGGTTTTATCAAATCCATGGCTTCCAGCATCTGCTTGGTGCAATTGACTGCACCCATGTTCGGATAGTGCCCCTGCAGCAACAGAGCATCTATTCCCGAACTAAAAGTATACACACTCCATCAATGTACAGGCCATAGTTGACCACCAGGGATTGTTCACCAACATCTTGACCAAGTATCCTGAGAGTGTACATGATTTCTTCATATTCCGCCACAACACGATCAATCAGCACTTCCAGGATGGGCAATATGGCAATGGCCTTCTTGTCGTTAAGTCCATAAACCTAGCAATTTACACACAACACAGCAACCCTCTGGGACACACAAAACATACACCACTATATTGACACGAGAGCAGATGACACAGGTAGTTATGTTGTACACCCTGACACAATGGGATGCACACATATGGACAAATGACTGCTGCCACAAACATTAGGTGCCACTCTTGAGCTACAAGGGACCAATGTCAAAGCACAAAGTGACAATGATATGGCCTGCACTGGAAGTACAACTTGGAAAATGAACCATTTACAATTACATTAGGCCACATAGTCAATTTAATACCCTCCCAAGCAGAATGTAGTGTGGAAGGGGTGTGCAATGTGTGTTGCTGCAGGTCTAACACCATAAGACCCATATCATGATGATGCTGACTCACATGTAGGTGACACGGAAATACTGAGGCAGTCCCAACATCATACATCACTCCTGGGTTGACATTGCCAGGTAGCAATAAGGAAGTGGACTGTGCTATGAACACATATTGATGTGCCACTGATGCAAACTGCACAATGCTGCACACACTGAAAGAGCCAATTGTGTACCAAAATAACATATGTACAGGGAGATGGCCCTTCCTGCACAAATACATCTACCTCCACAAGGCAGGTAGCCAGGTTACCTGGAGCAAGTTTGGTAGTGTAGGTGCAAGGTTGCACATGATCCACTGGCTTAGGGAACAACAAAGGTTTGCCTAGAACCAAGTCACACATGGGACAATTGTGCATTGTCAATATTAAACACCTTAGTGATGCCAACTTATGGAGATGTGTTGTGCATTGTCACCAAGCCAAATCAAAGGGCCTCACTGTTGCATTTGATCTGCAATGACATACGTCTAATTGGATGGGATGTCAAGACTATGTAGTGCAACGATGTTACCACCACATCAGAATCTATTGTGTATGTGGAAGTATAATGTCCCCTCCAGTGAAAGCACACTAAAACATGTAGGACACTACACAACACATGGTACATACATACTGATCAGCAGTTTGGAAACTAAGGCGGTTATTCCGACCCTGGCGGTCGGTGTTAAAGCGGCGGCCAACCAGCCAACAGGCAGGCGGTAATAAAAATGGGATTCTGACCCTGGCGGGAACCGCCAGCAAAGGCCGCCACTTTAACACTCCGACCGCCACGGCGGGAAAAACAAACAGCGTGGCGGTCACCGCCAACAGACAGGCGGGAGACAATGTACCGCCCACCCTATCACGACCCACCAATCAGCCACCTTTTCCGGGGCGGGCCCCCCACCGATAAAAACACGGCGGAAACAGACTACGAACGGGAAAACGCTCACCTATACACACTCCACGAGGAATCTGGACAGCATGGAACCCGAGTTAAACATCCTACCAGCCATTGTCTTCCTGCTCCTCTACCAGGAGCACGAACGCCGGCGCAGAAGACAACGGTGAGTACTGCACCTACGACACAGGGGAGGGGGGAGGAGAAAAGGTTACGGGCACACACACACGCGACACACCCACCCCCACCCTCACCCCCCAATCCCTACACACCAAAGCAGAGCAACAAGTCAGAGTGACACCCCCAAACCCCCCAAAATAATGCAAAGACAAAATAAAATGTTCATTAAAATTGAAGTATATTAAAGCATATTTGAACTTAAGTGAAATATGAAATTTATCAAATAAATATATTACAACATGAACAATATATACATAGTCCAAAAGTCCGGCACATATTGGCTACATTCCATTGTTCGTGGGCCAATGTGCATAAACACATGGGCAAAGCCCACACACGAGACCCGATTCCATTGGAGAGAACACTGCTGGGGCATCAGATAATAAAAACACAGGCACCTCAGGGGGAAGGGAAGGGGGGGCACCTCAGCCACATGAGTCCACGACGCCAGATCCACGAGGGGCCTCCATGCCCACTGTACCATCCTGGGGAGTGCAAAGCCACAGTCTCTCAAGTCTCTACAGTGGGTGGATTGACCATTGTACCATCCTGGGGAGTGCAAAGCCACAGTTTTCCAAGTCTCTACATTGGGTGGATTGCCCACTGTACCATCCGGGGGAGTGCAAAGCCACAGTCCATCAGGTGGATTACAGACTCCACTGGTTATGGAGGAGGCATGTTGGCCAGAGTGCTTCGTGAAGCCCTGCCCGACACAGATCCGGCCCTGCCAATGGGCCAGCGGTGCGTGAGATGAAGGGCCCAGCGGAGCGGTGCAGAGACGGCGGTGGCCAGCGGAGCGGTGCTTGAGATGAAGGGCCCAGCGGAGCGGTGCAGAGACTGCGGTGCCCTGCGGAGTGGTGCTTGAGATGAAGGGCCCAGCGGAGCGGTGCGTGAGATGAAGGGCCAAGCGGAGCGGTGCTTGAGATGAAGGGCCAAGCGGAGCGGTGCAGAGACGGCGGTGCCCAGCGGAGCGGTGCTTGAGATGAAGGGCCCAGCGGAGCGGTGCAGAGACGGCGGTGCCCAGCGGAGCGGTGCTTGAGATGATGGGCCCAGCGGAGCGGTGCTTGAGTTGAAGGGCCCAGCGGAGCGGTGCTTGTCACGGCGGGGCCCAGTTCAGCGGTGCTCCTCACGGCGGGGCCCAGCGGAGAGGTTCTTGTCACGGCGGGGCCCTGTTCAGCGGTGCTCCTCACGGCGGGGCCCTGTTCAGCGGTGCTTGTCTCGGCGGGGCCCTGTTCAGCGGTGCCTCTCACCGCGGGGCCCTGTTCAGCAGTGCTTGTCACGGCGGGGCCCTGTTCAGCGGTGCTCCTCATGGCGGGGCCCTGTTCAGTGGTTCTTGTCACGGCGGGGCCCTGTTCAGCGGTGCCTCTCACCGCGGGACCCTGTTCAGCGGTGCTTGTCACGGCGGGGCCCTGTTCAGCGGTGCTCCTCACGGCGGGGCCCTGTTCAGCGGTGCTTGTCTCGGCGGGGCCCTGTTCAGCGGTGCCTCTCATGGCGGGGCCCTGTTCAGCGGTGCTCCTCACGGCGGGGCCCTGTTCAGCGGTGCTTGTCTTGTGTTCCTAGGGAACCAGATCTGGCCAATAATTCCCGCTCAGTCGCCATCCGACCTTTCGCTTGCGGGGCCCTCCTGTGCTGGAGTCCTGGGCCCGTGGGTGTCCTCCGTCACACCCCAAATGGGGCTGGTGGGGCCCTCCTGGGCAGCTCGCCTGCTGCCGGACTTGTCCGCCCTGCTGCCCTTGCCCTCCTTGGCAGAAACTCTGGGGCCCTTGCCTCCCTTTGTGGATGGGCCAGGTGACGGTGCAAGGGTGGTGTCCTTGGGGGCAGCCGTCTCAGGCCTGTTGCGCCGGCCCTTCCCTTTTTTGTTTTTTTTTCCCAGGGGGTGGGCTGGCTGTCCCCTTGCTGCTGGCCGATGTCCCTGCCCTAGGAGCTGGTGGACTCCAATAGCCCTGAACGATGGTCCTAGTAGGTGCAGGGCTTGTGGTGGCTGAGGTGCTGATTGGAGTCTTATGAGATGGAGGGGGTGGGTCAGTTGTTGGAAAGAGGTCAAGGTTGGAAAGGAAAATCAATTTAGAAAGACAGGGACGGGTAGTTGTAGTGGGTATGGGAGTGGAGGAAGAGGATGTGGTTGTAGGAGAGTGAAGTCTGGTGTCTTTGGGTGCAGGTGCTTGTGCTGGAGGCTGTCGTGAGGTAGATGGCTGTTGGGTGGGTGGCTGCCTGCGTTTGTGTGGTTTGGAAGATGGGGTGACAGACACACTGGGAGAGGACACAGGGGACGTGTAAATGGCGGTTGGGGTGGTGACTGCACGTGTGCGGACTGTTCTAGTGGGTGTGGTGGTGATGGACGTACTGGCTAATGGTGGTGTGCATGCAGGTGTGAGTGGAGACGTCACAGGGAGGGAGGAGGGAGACGAGGAGGAGGTGGACACAGAGGAGGCAATGGCTGTTGGCATGTCTGCATGTGGATGGTGCTTGGGTGAATGCTTGTTTGATCTGTGGTGCTTATGTCTGGATGAGCTGCCCTTGGGTGTTGAGGTGTGTGCAGGCTGGTCTGTAGGTGTGTCTGGGATAGGCAGAGGAACAAGGGAGTGGGACTGGGTTGAGGAAGTTGGAGGGGGGAGGCTAGACACAGGGACAATTGCTGCCGTCAGTGCTGAGGCCAGAGCGTTGAACGATCGCTGATGGGCAGCCTGACCCGAATGAATGCCCTCCAGGTATGCATTGCTCCGATGCACCTCCCTTTCTACCCCCTGGATGGCATTAAAAAGGGTAGACTGCCCAACAATGAGCGTCTGGAGGAGGTCAATGATCTCCGCACTGAGGGCAGCAGGGGTAACTGGGGCAGGACCTGAGGTGCCAGGGGCGAAGGAGATGCCCAGCTTCCTGGCCGAGCGGGCACGGGGCGAAAGCTGAGGGGCTGCTGGGAGGGCGGAGCTGGTGCGCTGGGTGGCGGCTGTACCTGTTGTTGCGGTGGGCACGGATGTTGCCGCCACCACAAGGGAGCTCCCTTCCGAGGACGTGTCGGTGTCGCTGACGTCTCCACGGGTCCCCGTTGTGGAGCTCCACTCGCCCTCCGTCTCACTGGTGTACTCGGAGTCGGTTGTATGGCCCTCCGGGGCCAGGTGAGATGCAGCTCCCTCGTGCGCCGATGCCACTTCTCCTCCGCCTGATGATGCTAATGCACGCATGAACAGGAAAACCAAAAAAAAGGGGGGGAGAAGAAAGAAAGACATGTTGAGTGCATGCATTGGCGGCACTGTTGGCGGAGAGGACAGACACAGAAGCCCCCTGCACTACACCGCGCACTCGGGGTACACTACTCAATTATTGTGACTTGGCCTACAAGTCTATGGACAACAAATGCACACATAGGTGAGGCCGGACCATGGATAGCTGTACTTAGAACCCTACAGAGGTGGGGGGCGGGGGCACAGGGCCATGCCAAACGGAGGGACCTAGCCTACAGAAACCGCCCTGGCCTAGAGATAGCCACAGCCCTCCTACCCCACCCAGACACCTCCACTGGGCGCTAATATAGCAGAATGTGCTGATACTCACCCCCTTGTGTCTGCTGTGATGTCCTCACGCGCCCATCCAAATCGGGGTAGGCCACCGCCAGGATCCGGGACATCAGGGGGGTCAATTGCCGTGTGGCACCCCTCCTAGGTTGGGAGGCCATCCCCAGCAGAGCCTCAGCGGTCTTTCTGCTCCCGCAGCGGATGTCCTCCCACCTCTTGCGGCAGTGGGTGCCCCGTCTGTTGTGGACCCCCAGAGCCCGGACGTCCTTGGCGATGGCACGCCAAATGTCGATCTTCTGATGGGCGCTGACCTATGTGACATGTACAGGGTGGAAAAAGAAATATCATCACTTTTCTGCTTGGTCGATGTGAGTGGCCCCCCCTCCCCAACCTTGCCATGTGGCACATGCTCTCATCTGTCGTGCATTGCACTCCTCATTCGCTCCCCTCCCCACCATCTTACATCCACCCCACTCAACACAGGCATAGCCCATACTACGTGCTCCCTGTGTACTCACCTGTTGGTCTGGAGGACCGTAGAGTAGCGCATACTGGGGGAGGACCCCATCAACAAGTTTCTCCGATTCATCAGAAGTGAAGGCAGGGGCCCTTTCCCCAGTCGCAGCAGCCATTGTATCTTCCAGACCGAGGTCACAGCAGCACTTGCAGTATAGGTCCTCTCCTGTGGATGATCAGGTCTTGAGTGATTAAGCAGTTCGAAAATGGCGGTCACGCCCGCGGCGGTGCGTACCGCGGCGGTGCGTACCGCGACCGCCGGCGCACATCGTCATTGGCTCCTGAGACCCATAGGGTTCAATGTTAACCAATGCTGCTTTGCGCCGCGGTCTTCGACCGCCTACCCCCACGGTGTGCCACGCCAGCGCATTGACCTCACATCCCATTGTCACACTTCACAGGTCAGGCAGCCGCCATTTCAAGGGCCCACATGGCTTAATTTCTACTGCGTCACACAGGCCTAGGCCTTGCATTGCCACTCATACAAGCCATTCAATGCATAGCGAATCGTGTACTGTGCAAGCTGTGGTTACGTACCTGTGGGTTGCTTGACTCTGTGCTCCATGTTGTCCTTCCTAGGCACCGTCCGCTGGGACTTGCGAGGAGATGGAGGAATCCTCCTGTGTACAGACCGCTGGTGGACCTGTCGACAATGGAAGAAAGACATGTCATTCTGACATACAGGCTTGACCGAGCCACTATCCAGGAACTGTGTGCCCAGCTGGAGCCTGACCTGATGTCCCCCATTCGCCAACCCACAGGGATTCCCCCTCTGGTGCAGGTTCTGTCAGTACTCCATTTTTTGGCAAGTGGATCATTCCAAACAACAGTGGCCATATCATCTGGGATGTCTCAGCCTATGTTTTCTAAGGTTTTGTCCAGAGTGTTGTCTGCCCTGATGAAATACATGCGGAGCTACATTGTTTTCTCTGAGGTGGGCGATTTGGCTACAGTGAAGGGTGATTTCTATGCCCTTGGCCATATCCCCAACATCATTGGTGCCATTGATGGGACCCATGTGGCTTTGGTTCCCCCCAGTGGAAGTGAGCAGGTGTACAGGAACAGAAAAAGTTATCATTCGATGAATGTCCAGGTGGTCTGTTTGGCTGACCAGTACATCTCCCATGTAAATGCCAAGTTCCCTGGGTCAGTGCATGATGCGTACATCATGCGAAATAGCAGCATCCCTTATGTGATGGAACAGCTACAGAGACACCATGTGTGGCTAATAGGTGACTCTGGTTACCCCAACCTGTTGTGGCTACTTACCCCAGTGAGGAATCCCAGGACAAGGGCAGAGGAACGCTACAATGAGGCCCATGGGCGAACTAGAAGGATTATAGAAAGAACCTTCGGCCTCCTGAAGGCCAGGTTTAGGTGCCTGCATATGACAGGTGGATCCCTAATGTACTCATCAAAGAAGGTGTGCCATATCATCGTGGCCTGCTGTATGCTTCACAACCTGGCTTTGCAACTCCAGGTGCCTTTCCTGCAGGAGGATGGTCCAGATGGTGGTGTTGTAGCAGCTGTGGAGCCTGTGGAGAGTGAAGAGGAGGAAGACGACGGGTACGACACAGACAACAGGGACTCAGTGATAGAACAGTATTTTCAGTAGCACACAGGTACGAATCAACCACGCCATTTTACATTTACTTAAAGTCTCCTGCCTCTCTACTGTCTGAGTTCCCCCCCAGTTCCTGTTAACTGAGTTGTGACTTTCCCTTAAGTTTTCAGAGCTGTGGGCCCCACTGCGTGACCTCTGCTTTGTTTGCCCATGGACTACAGCTGTGTGACAGTGGTATTTTGTCATCACAATGTAACTGAACATTTTTGCACCATTATGTCTAATACATTTGTTCAAAATACAAGCAGACTCCAGATTTTTTAAGTGCAATAAGTGATTTAATTAAAGTGCTACATTTAGGAACATGATTGTAAAACGGTGATGGGTGATGGTGGAGTAATGTCCATGGCAGAGTCCAGTTCTCAGTCTCACAGGTGCATTGTCCATATGCCTGTGGAAGGATGGAGCAGGGGCAGTTCAAGGTTGGACAGGGTGACAATGTGGGACAGTGGGATGACATCAGGGGGTATCGTTTGCTGGCGGGGGTCTTGGCATCCTACTCTGTCTTCTTGTGAGATCTCAGGTTCCGCTTGCGGGGTGGTTCTTCTTCTGCAGGAGGTGGGGTTCTGGTGGCCTGTCGTTGTGTGGGGGCCTCCTGTCCACTAGCGCCGGCAGAGGTGGAAGGCTGTTCCTGGTCCAGGCTAGTGACAGGGGCCCTTTGTGGTGCCACATGGTCCCGCAATGTGGTGACTATCTGGTTAAGGGCCACGACGATGGTCCCCATTGCGGAACTAATGTTCCTCAGTTCCTCTCTGAACCCCATGAACTGTTCGTCCTGCAGTACCTGGATCTCCTGGAACCTGGCCAGTACCGTAGCCATCATCTCCTGGGAGTGGTGGTATGCTCCCGTGATGGAGGAGAGGGCCTCTTGGAGAGTCGGTTCCCTGGGCCTGTCCCCCCCCTGTCGCACAGCAGCCCTCCCAGTTCCCCTGTTTCCCTGGGCCTCTGTCCCCTGGACGGTGTGCCCACTACCACTGCCCCCAGGTCCCTGTTGTTGTTGGGCTGGTGGGTCAACCTGGGTGCCCTGTAGTGGTGGACACACCGCTGATTGACGTGTCCTGGAGACAGAGGCATGGGCCCGCTGGGTGGGAGCTGTGCTGGTGTTCCTAGAGGGGGTTAGGTCAGGTGTAGCCTGTGGCTGTCTGTGGGGAACCGACTGTCCCGAGGTCCCCGATGTTCCGGGCTGGTCATCTGGGTCCAGGGAGACAGAGCTGCTGTCGTCACTGGGGGCCTCTTCTGGGGGTGGGATGGACATCTCTGGACCCTCCGTGGCGGTCTGGTGGCGTTCGGGTCCTGCAGGGGTATAAGAGTATGGTTATTGCTTCTGTGTGTGGCATTTCGTGTAATGGGTGTGTGGCCATGTACCCCAGTGCTGGCATTCCCTTGTGGGGGCTTTTGTGACGGTGGCTTGTGGGGGTGATGGGTGTGTGCAGTGGGCATGCTTTGGGGATGGGTGTCCATGCTTTGGGGACGCATGCAGGGCTAGGTATTGGGATGGGTGGGATATGATGGTGAGGCATTTGCAAGGAGTTGGTGTGATGGGGGTGGGGGTGAGGGTGGGGGTATGATTTGGCATGCAGGTGGGGTGGGGGGAATGAAGTAGTGGAGATTTGCCTTACCAGAGTCCATTCCTCCGCCTACTCCTGCGAGGCCCTCAGGATGCAGGATGTGCAAGACTTCCTCCTCCCATGCTGTGAATTCTGGGGGAGTAGGTGGGGGTCCGCCGCCAGTCCGCTGTACCGCGATGTTGTGCCTTGATACCATGGAACGCACCTTCCCCCGTAGGTCGTTCCACCGCTTCCTGATGTCGTCCCGATTGTGTGGATGCTGTCCCATAGCATTGACCCTGTCCACTATTCTGCTCCATAGCTCCATCTTCCTGGCAATGGTGGTGTGCTGCACCTGTGCCCCGAAGAGCTGGGGCTCTACACAAACTATTTCCTCCACCATGACCCTGAGTTCTGCGTCAGAGAACCTGGGGTGTCTTTGGGGTGCCATAGGATGGTGTGGATGAGGTGAGGGGTGGTGTATGTGTTGTAGAGTGTGGTGAGTGTGGTGGTGTATGGTGTTTTGTGCGTGGAAATTGTGTGGGTGATGTTGTGATTTGCCTCTGTGTGATGGTCTACTCTATGCTGTGCTGTCTCTCTCTGTCCTTCTGTCGCAATTGTGGTCGTAAGGGTTTGTGGGTGATGTGGGTGTGTGTTTTATATTTAATTGGGTGTGTGGGAGTGGTGTGTGTATGTGTCTCAGGTGTGTATAATTTGATTTGTCCAATGTGGTAGTGTTTTGTAAAGGAGTGTGTATTTTGAGCGAGGCGGTGTGTACCGCCAATGGAATACCGCCGTTGAAAGACCGCTGCGGGGATTTGTGGGTCGGAATGGTATGGGCGTATTTCTGTTGGCGTGACGGTGGAGGTTTGGTCATCGCCAGTTTCCCGCTGACCTTTGGTGTGGCGGACTTTTGTTGGTGTCGGGTTTTTGGCGGTTTGCCAGTTGCGGGTCAGAATGACCGTGGCGGTTTACCGCGACCGCGGCGGTGTTATGGCGGTCTTCTGACCGGCGGTAAGCGCCTTTTACCGCCGAGGTCGGAATGACCCCCTAAATCTTATGACACAAGCACAAGTTGTCAAGTCAAATAACCCACTGCAGATAAAACCTCACAGAATCCCAGGATCTCACACAATACCACAAACACATATGAGTCACAGACGACACAAGATATCAACTGCAGTGCTACATGACATTCCTGTTGCAAGCAACAACAAAATACTCACTCCCATTATCTTTTGCAGCAGAACAGGGTTACGGGATCCAGCCATGGATCATGACCCCATTCCCCAACCCAAGCACAGCAGCAGAGAGTGCCTATAATGAGGCACACTGGAGGACATGTGCCATTGTAGAAAGGACCTTTGCATCCTGAAGTCCAGATTCAGGTGCCTGGACATCACAGGAGGCAACCTCCTATATGTCCTACACATTGTTTGCAAAATCATACTTACATGTGCTATCCTGCACAACATTTGTGTGAGGAGGAACATCCCCCTATATGAGCCAGAGCAAGAACTGCATGTGGAGGAGGCGGATGGTGCCAGGGAAAATGCGGGGGAACACCAAAACATAGCTGCAGGAATGCTCCACAGATAGCAAATTGCTCAAAACGTTTTCAACCAATAGTCACACTACACACCTTGCTAGGATATGTAATTAAACACCTTACTTGATCACACAATCCTGCCCTGGTTTCTTCTTTCTCTATCACATGTTCTTTAGGAATGTGAGTATTACCTCAGGGCGCATGTTACAAAGACAAATCTGACTACTTCTGATGCAACATCACATGTGATGCGTATGATTGTACAGCAAACACCATACACATATATAAAATACTAATCTTTTGAATTTCACGTATGAAGGACAAAATCAATGGTCCACAGCATAGGACACACATCTATGTTGCAACATGGTTTACTGTAGCACATGACACACAACTATGACATTTCCAATCATAAGCTAAATAAGCGCCCCATACATGAGGCAGTGGATGTGAAATATCAGTGGAAACAGGAATGTATGAACAGATCCCTGACATTAGTAAGTATGAGGGGGGCATCATTTATGAAAATAAATAGCATGAGTGTCCCAGGTATGACAGGCAGTGTTCACAACACATGCCCTGCACAGTCCATCCCTGGAGATAAGTCCTGCCACTACCATGTGCTAAGTCTCTGCCCCCCCATCTTGAGGGGGCGCTATAAATGGACTATCTGTACACTGGGAATCGTCATTAACACTCACCCTGAGTCCCTTTCTGACTCCTGTTTGTTTCTCTTTTCCATATGGCATGCTATAGAAGAACTACATTAGTTTGCATGGACTTCAGGTCCCATAATGCACTACCTGGTAGTCGGTAAGACCTGTAATCTTCTCTCCATTGCTTCCTATCGGGAAAGGGGAAAAGTCTGGTTCTCCCTTTATACTGGATTCTCTCCTCCAGGACTTGTGAGAGCCTGAAGCTGCACACATCTATGACCTCTCTTGTGCAGCCCAGCCATGTGACCTTGTCCTGGCATTGCTGCTGCCTGGATCTGCTTAGAAACTGCCATTCCCTGAAGCTCCTCATCGTCCTTTGTGTTGTAGACCCATTGTTGGATTGAGTTACAGTCCTGATTCAGCCTGAACCTGCTCTCTGTTTACCCAGTCAGAGTCTGCTCCCTGTTTCTCAGCCTTGTTCATGTTTGTTTCTGCCAGAGCCTGCTTTCTGTTTCCCAGACCTGTTCCAGCCTTTGTGTCAACCTGAGCCTGTTCCCTGTGCCTGGCTTTTCCTCCTAGTTGGTTCCCTCGCATTCTGTTTCCTCCTGGGTTATCGTGTCTGGTAAGTGTCCTATCAGTCCTCACCTGCATAGAAGTGTTTTCCTTTATATTTGGGCTGGCACCTGGTTTCCAAGAGGCAAATCCAGCCCCCATCCTTTGTATATTGTTGCATGTAGTCATTAGTGCCTAACAGTGACAGTGTGCTATGGCTGTATTCCAGGAATTGCCACTGTGTCTCCAGCCGGACCCATAAGGGCTAGTCTTGTGTATGTAAGTACAATCCTTGTTTGTGCCCTAAGGGTCCAGACACAGAGGGGGTCATTCTGACCTCGGCGGTAAAAGCCGCTTACCGTCGGTCAGAAGACTGCCACAATACCGCCGCGGCCGCGGTCAGCCGCCACGGTCATTCTGACCCACAACTGCCAAACCTCCAAAAATCCGACCTCCATTGCAGTCCGCCACATCAGCGGCCCGCGATAAACTGGAGATGACCAAACCTCCACCGCCACGCCAACAGAAATACGCCCATGCCATTACGATCCACAAATCCACGCGGCGGTCTTTCAAACGCGGTAGTCTATTGGCGGTACACACCGCCGCGGTCAAAATACCCACACCTTTACAAAACACTACCACATTGGACAATTTGAAATACACACACCTGATACACATACAAACAACACTCCCACACATCCAATACAATATAAAACACACACCCACATCACCCACAAACCCCCACTACCAAAAATCAGAGACGAAGGAGAGAGAGACACATCAGAGAATAGAGAGCCAGACACACAGAGGCACACTACAACATCACACACACCACATAGTAGCACAAAGCACCACACACCAACACACTCATCACCACATACACCACCCCACACCTCATCCACACCACCCCATGGCACCACAAAGACACCCACGCTTTACGGACCAAGAACTCAGGGTGATGGTGGAGGAAATCCTAAGAGTGGAACCCCAGCTCTTCGGCTCACAGGTGCAGCACACCACCATAGCAAGGAAGGCGGAGCTATGGCAGCGGATCGTGGACAGGGTCAACGCGGTGGGACAGCATCCCAGAAATAGGGACGACATCCGCAAACGATGGAACGACCTACGGGGGAAGGTGCGCTCGATGGTGTCGCGACACAACATCGCGGTGCAGAAGACTGGCGGAGGACCCCCACCCACCCCACCAGAATTCACAGCATGGGAGCAAGAAGTAATAAACATCCTGCATCCTGAGGGCCTCGCTGGAGTACACGGAGGAATGGACTCTGGTAAGTCCTATCTCATATACTTCATCCCCCCCACCCCACCAGCATGCCAACCCACACCCCGACCCTCACCCCCAACCCACCATCACACATCATCCCTGAGAATGTATCCCTAGCACAACCCACCCAACCCCTCACCAACCCTTGCATGCCACCACAAACATTGGACACCCATTACCTAAGCATGACCACTGCACATACCCATCCCCCCCACAAACCACCCTCACAACACCACCCACAAGGGAATGCCTGCACTGGGGGACAAGGGCACCCATAATTCACACGCTTTTTCACACACAGAAACAATAACCATACTCTCTCACCCCATGCAGGACCCGAACGCCATTACACCGGTCAGGAGGGTCCTCAAATGTCCATCCCACCCCCGGAACAGGCCCCCAGTGAGGACAGCAGCTCTGGCGACCTGGAACCTTATGACCAGCCCGGACCATCGGGGACCTCTGGGCAGTGGGTTCCCCAAACACAGACACAGGCCACAGCAGACCCAAACCCCCCTGGGAACAACAGCACAGCTCCCACCCAGCGGGCCCATGTCTCTGTCTCTAGGACAGGTCAAGCAGCGGTGTGTCTGCCACTACAGGGCACCCAGGCTAACCCAACACCCCAACAACAACAGGGACCTGGGGGCAGTGGTAGTGGGCACACCGTCCAGGGGACAGAGGCCCAGGCAAACAGGGCAACTCGGAGGGCTGCCGTGCGACAGGTGGGGGAGGAGAGGCCCAGGGAACCCACTCTCCAAGAGGCCCTCACTACCATCATGGGAGCATACCACCACTCCCAAGAGACGATGGCGACGGTACTGGCCAGGTTCACCGAGATACAGGCACAGCAGGAAGAACGCTACGTGGGGTTCAGCAACCAACTCACCACCATCGCTACCGCCATGGGGAGCATGGTCCAGGCCCTCAACAGGATAGAAGACACGTTGCGGGACCATGTGGTACCACACAGGGCCACTGTCACTACCCAGGAACAGCCTACCACCTCCGCCGGCGCTAGTGGACAGGAGGCCCACACACAACGACAGGCCACAAGAACCCCACCTCCTGCTGAAGAACAACCACCCCGCAAGAGGAGCCTAAGACCCCCAAAAAAACCAGAGTAGCATGCCAAGACCACAGCCAGCATGAGATACCCCCAGAAGTCATCCCACTGTCCCACATTGCCACCCTGTCCAAACTCAAACAGCCCCTGCTCCATCCTTCCACAGGCATATGGACAATAGACCTGTCAGACTGAGAACTGGACTCTGCCATGGACATCACTCCACCCCCACCCATCACCGTCATCATATAATGTACCATTATCTAAGCACACAAAATAAAACAATTATTGCACAGAAAAGCATTTGGAGTCATGCTGTATTCTCAAAAAATCGAACAACACATAACAGTTCACAATATGTGATGTCAGTTAGTGATGACAACATACCAATGTCAATACGCTGTAGTACATGGCCAAACCAAGCAGAAGTCGGGCTATGAGTCATTAAGCACTGAGAAGGGAAGGGAAAAAGAATATGTTATTTAAAAGAGCTGGGGGGAAATACATAAAGTTGAGATGCATGAGGCTGTAAGTAACTGGGAAATGGCGTGGCTGAACCTTACCTGTGTGCTACTGAAAATACTGTTGTATGACAGCTTCCCTGTTGTCTGTTTCCTCACCGTCGTCTTCCTCCTCTTCACTCTCCACAGGCTCCACGGCTTCTACGACACCACCATCTGGACCATCCTCCTGCAGGAAAGGCACCTGGCGTCGCAAAGCCAGGTTGTGAAGCATACAGCAGGCCACCATGATGTGGCACACCTTCTTTGGTGAGTACATTAGGGATCCACCTGTCATATGCAGGCACCTAAACCTGGCCTTCAGGAGGCCGAAGGTCCTTTCAATGACCCTCCTAGTACGCCCATGGGCCTCATTGTACCGTTCCTCTGCCCTGGTCCTGGGATTCCTCACTGGGGTCAATAGCCACGGCAGGTTGGGGTAACCAGAGTCACCGATTAGCCACACACGCTGTCTCTGTAGCTGTTCCATCACATAGGGGACGCTGCTATTACGCATAACATACGCGTCATGCACTGACCCAGGGAACTTGGCATTTACATGGGAGATGGACTGGTCTGCCAAACAGACAACCTGCACATTGATAGAATGGTAATTCTTCCTATTTCTGTACACCTGTTCATCGTCATTTGGGGGCACTAATGCCACATGGGTCCCATCAATGGCACCAATGATGTTGGGGATATGTCCAAGGGCATAGAAATCACCCTTCACTGTGGCCAAATCACCCTCTTCTGGGAATATGATGTAGCTCCTCATGAGTTTCATCAGGGCAGACAACACTCTGGACAGAATCTTTGAAAACATAGGCTGAGACATTCCAGATGACATGGCCACTGTTGTCTGGAATGAGCCACTTGCAAAGAAATGGAGGACTGATAGAACCTGCACTAGAGGGGGAATTCCTGTGGGTTGGCGGATGGGTGACATCAGGTCTGGCTCCAGCTGGGCACACAGTTCATGTATAGTGGCTCGGTCAAGTCGGTATCGGAGTATTATATGGCGTTCTTCCATTGTCGACAGGTCAACCAGCGGCCGGTACACGGGAGGATTCCTCCTTCTCCTTGCAAGTCCCTGCGGACGGTGCCTAGGAAGGACAACATGGAGCACTGAGTCAATCAACTCACAGGTACGTACAACACAGCTTGCACAGTACACGAATATGTTTTGACTGCTATGTTTGTATGTGTGCAAATGCAAGGCCTAGGCCTGTGTGACACAGTAGAATTTAAGCCATGTGGGCCCTTGAAATGGCGGCTGCCTGACCTCTAAACTGGGACAATGTAATGTGAGGTCAATGCGCTGGCGTGGCACACCGTGGCGGTAGGCGGTCGAAGACCGCTGTACGAAGTCGCATTGGTTAACATTGAACCCTATGGGATTCAGGAGCCAATGACGATGTGCGCCGGCGGTCGCGGTACGCACCGCCGCGGTACGCACCGCCGCGGGCGTGACCGCCATTTTCTATCTGCTTAATCACTTGAGACCTGATCATCCACAGGAGAGGACCTATACTGCAAGTGCTGCTGTGAACTCGGTCTGGAAGTGACAATGGCTGCTGCGACTGGGGAAAGGGCCCCTGCCTTCACGTCTGAAGAGTTGGAGAAACTCGTGGACGGGGTCCTCCCCCAGTATGCGCTACTCTACGGTCCTCCAGACCAACAGGTGAGTACACTGAGTGCACATTGAATGGGTAATGCCTGTGTGGAGTGGGGTGGCTGTCAGTTGGTGGGGTGGGGAGAAAATGAGGAATGCAACGCACGACTGATGAGAGTATGGGCCACATGGCAAGGGTGGGGAGGGGGGGCATGTACTCCAAACATGCAGAAATGTGACGTTTTCTCTTTCCCACCCTGTACATGTCAAACAGGTGAGCGCCCATCAGAAAATCGATATTTGGCGTGCCATCGCCAAGGAAGTCCGGGCCCTGGGGGTCTACACCAGACGGGGCACCCACTGTCGGAAGAGGTGGGAGGACATCCGCCGCGGAACCCGAAAGACCGCCGAGTCACTGCTGGGGATGGCCTCCCGACCTAGGAGGGGTGCCAGTCGTACCCTGACCCCCCTGATGTCCCGGATCCTGGCGGTGGCCTACCCTGATTTGGATGGGCGCTTGAGGAGATCACAGCAGACACAAGGGGGTGAGTATCAGCACATTCTCCTATCTATACGCGCAGTGGAGGCGTCTGGGTGGGGGAGGAGGGCTGTGGGTGACAGTAGGCCAGGGCGCTTTCTGTAGTGTAGTCCCCTCCCTTAGACATGGCCCTGTGCCCCCGCCCACCACCTCTGTAGGGTGCCAAGTGCAGCTATCCATGGTCCAACATCACCCATGAGCGCGTCTGTTGTCCCTCGACCTGTTGGCCTAGTCAGAAGTACAGAGTAGAGTACCCCAAGTTCCCGGCTTAGTGCATGAGGCACCTGTGTCTGTCCTCTCCGCCAAGGCTATTGACAAGGCATGCACTCAACTTTGTTTTCTTTCTCCCCCCACCCTTATTCTTTGTTTCTTGTGCATTAGCATCATCAGGCGGAGGAGAATTGGCGTCGGAGCACGAGGGAGCTGCAGGTCACCAGGCCCCGGTGGGCACTGACACAGACACCGAGGGCACCAGTGATGCGGAGGGCGAGGGGAGCACCACAACGGGGGCCGGTGGAGACACCAGCGACACGGACACGTCCTCGTTTGGGAGCTCCCTAGCGGGGGCGGCAACATCTGTGCCCCCAGCAACAACAGGTACAGCCGCCACCCAGCGCACCAGCACCGCCCTCTCAGCAGCCCCTCAGTCTTCGCTCCGTGCCCGTTCGCCCAGGAAGGCGCGCGTCTCCTTCGCCCCAGGCACCTCAGCCCCTGCCTCTGTTACCCCTGCTGCCCTCAGTGCGGAGCTCATTGACCTCGTGAGGACGCTCATTGTTGGGCAGACTACCCTTTTGAATGCCATCCAGGGGGTGCAAAGGGAGGTGCAACAGAGCAATGCCTACCTGGAGGGCATTCATTCGGGTCAGGCTGCCCATCAACGAGCTTTCACTTCTCTGGCCTCAGCACTGACGGCAGCCATTGTCCCTGTCTCCAGTCTCCCTCTTCTAGCTGCCTCCAGCCTTTCTCTGTCTCCTGTTCCTCAGCCTATCCCATCCACACCATCTGACCAGCCTGCACACACCTCAACACCCAAGGCCAGCTCATCCAAACATTAGCACCACAGAACACACAAGCATTCACCCAAGCAACACCCAGTTGCAGACATACCAACAGTCACTACCACCTCTGTGTCCCCCTCCTCCTCGTCTCCCTCCTCCCTCCCTGTGACGTCTACACTCACACCTGCATGCACACCAACATCAGCCAGTTCTTCCATCACCAGCACACCCTCCACTACAGTCCTCACACGTGCAGTCACCACCCCCACTGCCATGTACACGTCCCCTGTGTGCTCTCCCACTGTGTCTGTCACCCCCTCTTCCAAGACACATAAACGCAGGCAGACACCCAAACAACAGCCAACCACCTCACGACAGCCTACGTCTCAGTCACCTGCACCCAAGGAGAGCACACCTGACTCTCCTACAACCACATCCTCTTCCTCCACTTCTATCTCCACTATTCCTACCCTTTACCCTGGTCCAAAGAAATATTACCTCTCAAATGTTGACCTCTTTCCCTCCCCTGACCCACCCCCTCCATCTGGGAAAAGTCCCAAAAGCACCTCAGCCACCACCAGCCCAGCTTCCAAGGTACAAGTGGTGCATGGAATATGGAGTCCACCCTTTGGCGGCAGTGACACTTCACTGAGCAGCAAGGGGACTGGCAGCCCCCCCCCAGGCAAGAGGACCCGGAAAGTGAAGGGCCGCCGTGAGCGGACTGAGACGGCTGCCCCCAAGGAGGTGACTCAGGCCACTTCACCTGCCACAACAGCCAGGGGAGGCAAGGGCCCGAGAGCCCCATCTAAGGAGCGGAAGGTTAGCAGGGCGGAGAGGCCAGCCAGCAGGAGCGCGGAGCAGGAGGGCCCCACACGCCCCATCCCGGCTGCAAGGGACGACACCAAAGGGCCCAGGACTCCGTCTCCGAAGGGGCCTGACACTACACGTTCGGAGGGCGAGTGAGAAGGTTGTCCAGGCCAGGTCTGACTCCCTACACTGACTGGAAGATCACCGCTGAAGAGGGCCCCGCCGTGAAGACAAGCACCGCTGAACAGGGCCCCGCCGTGCAGAAGAGCACCGCTGAAGAGGGCCCCGCCGTGAAGACAAGCACCGCTGAACAGGGCCCCGCCGTGCAGAAGAGCACCGCTGAAGAGGACCCGCCGTGAAGACAAGCACCGCTGAACAGGGCCCCGCCGTGCAGAAGAGCACCGCTGAAGAGGGCCCCGCCGTGAAGACAAGCACCGCTGAACAGGGCCCCGCCGTCTCAAGCACCGCTCCGCTGGGCCCTTCCTGTCGAGCACCGCTCCGCTGGGCCCTTCTTGTCAAGCACCGCTCCGCTGGGCCCCGCCGTCTCAAGCACCGCTCCGCTGGGCCCTTCCTGTCAAGCACCGCTCCGCTGGGCCCCGCCGTCTCAAGCACCGCTGGGCCCTTCCTGTCAAGCACCGCTCCGCTGGGCCCCGCCGTCTCAAGCACCGCTCCGCTGGGCCCCGGCGTCTCAAGCACCGCTCCACTGGGCCCTTCCTGTCAAGCACCGCTCCGCTGGGCCCCGCCGTCTCAAGCACCGCTCCGCTGGGCCCTTCCTGTCAGGCACTGTTCAGGGTTCACTGTGCCCACCATGCATCCTCCTTGTCCAGTGGGGACATTTATCCACCTGATGGACTGTGGCTTTGCACTCCCCAGGATGGCACAGTGGGCAAGCCGCCCACTGTAGGGACTTGAGAGACTGTGGCTTTGCACTCCCCAGGATGGCACAGTGGGCAATCCACCCACTGTAGGGACTTGAGAGACTGTGGCTTTGCACACCCCAGGATGGCACAGTGGGAAATCCACCCACTGTAGGGACTTGAGAGACTGTGGCTTTGCACTCCCCAGGATGGCACAGTGGGCAACCCACCCACTGTAGAGACTTGAGAGACTGTGGCTTTGCACTCCCCAGGGTGGCACAGTGGGCAAGCCACCCACTGTAGAGACTTGAGAGACTGTGGCTTTGCACTCCCCAGGATGGCACAGTGGGCAACCCACCCACTGTAGAGACTTGAGAGACTGTGGCTTTGCACTCCCCAGGATGGCACAGTGGGCATGGTGGGCCCATCGTGGATCTGGCGTCGTGGACTCATGTGGCTGTGGTGGCCCCCCCCTTCCCTTCCCGCTGAGGTGCCTGTAGTTTTGTCACCAGATGCCCCTGCAGTGTTCTCTCCAAAGGACTCAGGTCTCCTGTGTGGGCTTTGCCCTTGTTTCGCTACACTTTGGCCCACGGACATGATGGATTCGTAAGATGTGCAGGACTACTTGCTTCAGTTATCCACTGCTGTGTAAATAATTTGTTTATCAGAAGAAAGTTTTGATGGTTGATAATACTTTTCTGAGACTATTTTGTTCATAAATATTTATTCTCAATTTGGTTATGTGATTGTATTTTTTACGGGTGTTTGGGTGGTGTCACTGTGACTTGTTGCTCTGCATTGGTGTGTACATCTTGGGGGGGGTGGGGGTCGCATATGTGTGTGCCCGTAACCTTTCCTCCTCCCCCCCTCCCGTGTGTCGTAGGTGCAGTACTCACCGTTGACGTCTGCGGCGGAGTTCGTACTCGTGGTAGATGAGCAGGTAGACGAGAGCAGGTATGATGTTCAATTCGGGTTCCATGCTGTCCTCCGTCCTCGTGGTGTGCGTAGAGGTGAGCGTTTTCCTGTTCGTAGTCTGTTTCCGCCGTGTTTTTATCGGCGGTGCTCCCGCCCCGGAAAAGGTGGCGGATTGGTGAGTTGTGATAGGGTGGGCGGTACATTGTCTGCTGCCTGCCTGTTGGCGGTGACCGCCGCGCTGTTTGTTTGTCCCGCCGTGGCGGTCGGAGTGTTAAGTTGGCGGTCTCTGTTGGCGGTTCCCGCCAGGGTCAGAATTCCATTTTTCGGACCGCCAGCCTGTTGGCGGGTTGGCCGCCGCTTTATCACCGACCGCCAGGGTCAGAATCACCCCCAGAATCACTTCTGCTGCCTCCTTTATATGCGGCTTGCGTGTTGACTATCTGTAAGATCAATCTGCACAGAGGCACTGACGTTCCTTGCTGCTGTGGAAAGTTTTGAGCCCTACGCTGTGTACAATCTCAGTGATAAGCCCTGTGTGTTTGTCCATTACTGACCTGTTCCATATTTGTTCACACTAAGGTTGCTCTGCCTTCACAGTACTGTTTTCTGTACCTTACTATAACTGGCCATTCCCCTTGTATGCCTTTAGCTGCTCTTCTGCTTTGGTTCACTACTTCCTTGCAAGATACTCTGTGAACTCAAGGGGCAGCCCTAACAGACTCCTGACTAGACCCAAATGAAACCGTAACACCATGGAGCCCAATCCTGACAGAGGGTACACATGCCCATACACTTGAACTGGACACTTCTGTGGAATGCACATCTGAAAATATGTAAACGCATGCAGCCAGGGCAGCAGATCCACCACAGCAACATAAGTAGCATAGGTGATTCTTCTGAGTCAAACATGTTATGGGTGGAATGAAGGCACAGTATATTAAATACTGTACGTACCAAACATCTACACATGACCAACATAAGGGCCAAGATAAGGGTAGTTCACACATATCCGACATAGCACTCATCAGCCATCCTCAATCATCCCTGAGTTTTGTTGTCATGTGAAATGTAATGTCCCCAAAGCCAAATAACTACACACATCAAATGGGTCAACACATATTACAAACACATATCATCACTGTTGTAGATCATCATTCATACATGAGCATTACGTCCAATGCATGCCGTTCCTTCAGAAACACACATATTGTTGTTACAGATCATTCACACACAAAACCCACAGTTGTATGCTCTACTACATGTGACCAACCACCATATCACACACTTTAGGCCATACCCTCATATCTTCATCTTGATACAGGGTGCATGCATGTTAAATATTTGAAAATCATGCAATCACAGTTTGAGCAAGATTTTTGACACAAATGCATTGAAAAATCATGCAAACGCTAACTAGCCGTACATGGGGCCTTAGCGTTAATTCTTCCTGCGCACCACATGCATGCAGATATCCATTGAAATTGAAGTTTTCAGGTAATGTGTGGTATTTTGCCACACACGTAGGCTATGCGTTGAAAATATTCACGCAAGCATCGTATGCGTCAAAAAAATACACACGACGGAAAACGGGCCGCAAAGGGGACAGTAAGTAATGTCATTGGAAATCCTGTTTACAGGCATGTTACAGTGGGTGTACTTTCACTTTCACTTTATAGTCTGTGCTTTTTCTTGACTGTGTGGCTGTGTCTCGGCGTTGCTGCTGTCTGGATTGCGTTTCTTTTATCTTGTGTCTCTCTTGTGTCTTTTGTGTATTCTGTTTGTTTATTGTACCTTTATATGTGCTTTTGTGTAGTTTAGTGTCTTTTGGATTGTATTCATACTGTCATGTGTCTGTTTGTGGGTTAGATTAGTTGGGTTAGTTGGGGTTCTCAGGTTTGGGCTGTAAGTTTCCTTTTTTTACATTTGTTTTCCTTCCTTTTTACACTTTTTTTGTTTGGCTTTGTTGTGTAAGGACATGTCTGGAAGGGTGAGGCTGACCTGCATGGTTGAGGAGTAGCTTGGAGGCTTAGTATGGCTGGTGTGCCACTTTCTGCTAATGATGCTGGAAATGGGTGGGCATGTAATACAGGGATATCCCCCAGAGGCAAGGCGGCTGTGGTGGGGCAAGGTGCTCTACCACCTCAAATTAGTATTCCACACAAGCAGGAATGAGCACCAGCTGAAGCGTCAATGTGATGACCAGGTGGCCAGAAAGCAGGATCTGCTGGACCACCTGGGTGTGGTAATCAGTGGCCCTGCTGGTGAGTATCACATTGACAAATGTGTACAACAGAATGCTCCTAAGTGACAGTAGCAGATGTCTTGATGTGCTGCATGCTATGTTTCTGGCCATGTTGAATGCAAGCAGAACAAACTGCCCCAGTACTGAGATGTAGTCCACATGTCTATACATGTTAACAATGCAGTCCTGAGGTTTTTTGAGTCATGTACGACAATCACTTAGGGCCACATGTACCAAGCTATTTTTAATTGTCACAAACTGCCTAGTTTTCAGATTTTGTGTGTTTACGTCAAGAAAAAATGTTTATTCCAATGCATATCCACAATTTTGCCATTCTGCGGTCACATTGTCGAATCACAAAACAGGGTTTGCAATTGGCATTTAGGAAGGGGCATTCCATTTCTATTAGCGAGTCGCAGTCTGCTGATTGATTGTTTGGTGACCCTGAATGTTGGCACTAAACAATTGCAGTTACCACCACTTTCAAGTTGGATCCCTTCCCCTTTGTGAATGCTTGCCCAAAAATTGTGTCAGAGCAGGCAGTGCTCCCAGGGACCAGTGGCTGCTTAAAAAAATATTAAAGTCATAATATTGGTTTTTGAAATGCTTTCTTTTTACCCTTGATGAAATAAGGCTGCATTTAAAAAAAGAAATTGCATCTCTATTTGAAAGCAGTCACAGACATGGTGGTCTGCTGAGCCCAGCAGGCCAGCATCCCTGTGAATACCGCCATTCCCAAGGGGTTTGCAAAATGAGACCTACCTCATTAAAATTCATGAGGTAGGTCATTTGCTACCCCATTGGTGGTTTGCAAACAGTGTCATTGACAGTGTTGTACCTGACATCACCCTTCTCGCAAATTGTGAGTTGCTAAGTCTCGCAATGTGTCACTCATAAAACCTGATCTTCGTACATTTGACCCTTACTCGCACATTTCAGGTGCAATGACAACACCTGTTCCTATGCATTCTGTCAATGATGATCAGGTAAGACACTGTCAGCATAACACATTTCACTGTCTCAGGACAGCAAAGTGGGCAATCCATGTTTAGACCTACATTGTCATCATTACACACACGTGATCCCTATCATTATGTTGGCAAAGGGGGCATACATGGCTTAGGGGACACTGCCAATGAGGCATTAGTTGCCCACATACAACTGTGCCACATCTGTTATGGACCACTGAATGCATGATAATTGCAGACTGAAAATTTAGCCACATGTCCATCACACAGTAACTCAGTGTCCCTTGATGCACAAGCCACAATACCTGAGTCATTAGTAATGCAGTGCACCAGGGAAGTGCCATTGAAATTATCACCCAAATACAAATCATGACATGGGGTACCATCTGAAATGGATCAGCCACAAATGGTTGTAGTCATCTTTAGCACCACATGATTGTTAGGCCCAGTGCATGTGTGCAGATGTGTGTCTATCACTCACTGGAGTGCCAGTGTCAATGTGAGTTTGCAGTGGTATGTCTGTTGGAGTGTCTACATGCAGGATCACCAGCTCACTTATATAAAACGTTACACACTGTGACATGTTGTCCACATGTTTGTACAGTGATCTGCCATTAAGCATATATTTCCTTTCCATGTCTTACAGGTGGACCTGCCCCTGATATAGCATCGCGAAAGTGGCTCGATTTCAGGACCCGGACGTATCCAGTGAGTTTGATAATGTCTGTCCTGTGTAGTGATTGCAGCTGTTGTGTGAGTGACTCTTGTGTGTTGCACTCATTGCAAGATATGATGAGCCGGCACGTGATCTGATATATTACTTGACTGGATGTTGACATAGTGTTCCGTGCAAGGGTTAGATATTCACAGGCAGAGAGTCATATCTTGCGCAATAGACAGCAGCGTGTGAACAAGGTGATTAGTAGCCACATGTAGGCCCACATGTGACTTGGAAGTGCTCCCGTGTCAGTATATTGTCACTGGGTCATACCCTCATTCTCGCAAGACAGTGATGCAACAAAATTGTGCATCCTTGTTATGTAATGTACATGTAGGACTGTATAGGTAATTGTCCCCCAGCATCTAGCCCCATAAGTTGTACTTCATTTACGTGACACTGATGTGGTATGCAGTAGGTGTGCATGCAGGTCAAGGCCAGACGTGTGCTGGCATCAATGTGGGTGTTTTGGCAATTGTGTTGTCAGATCAGGTGTTGATCATTGTCCACAACTGGACACATGGCTATAGATGTGAATGACCTTATTCCTAGGTGTCAGCCCTCCTCACATGTGTTCCACTCACTAAACCCATGTACAAGCCTTCGTGGTTGTCCTTGACAGTTGTGATGATGTATTGCATGCCCATCCCCCCTGAGGCCCAGGGGTAGGGGAACAACATATATGTAGGTAGATATGATGCTCACAGTATAGATGACAATCATTTCATTCAAGCATGCATGTGTCCCAAACAACACTGACCCCTTATGATTTGCAACTGCATACCATCCTGCCAATTACATCTACAAATCACTGTTCTTGGGTGCCTTGAAGTTGACTCAGATGATAAAGATTAGAAGTTCTGGCACATGTGAAGTAATTGGTGCCTTTGCATTGTGACACATTGCACTACATCAGTGCACAGATTACTTTATTTGGTCCAACTCTTGTGCTTTGCTTTGGTGTAAAAGACATGATGGGTAGGTAGCGTTGCCATTAAATTCGTCAGGGACATTGTATCATCTGGACTGTGATTTGGACTGCATGTGCAAATTGAGGCAGAGTGTTAGATTATCATCTGTACATGAATCGCACAGTGATGACACTGATGGTTGCCTGTCTCATTTTTACAGCTACCAACATTGATCTTGCAGAGAGGAGGGCTTTCCAGAAGCAGGCAGTGAGATACAGACACATCTTGGATGTCGAGTCTGGGTACCGAAGGATGGCAAGACGCTATCAGAGAGAGAGAGCCACAGGAGAATGGCGGGCTTTCAGCTAAGGGGGACCGTCATTGGCCACAAAGGTTGTAGCCACCACCACAACTATACCCAGTACCACAGAGGCCACTGTTACTTCAGCCCCACCTGCTGCACCGTTAACTTCGGCACCACCAACCACCACACCGGCTGCCCCTTCAACGTCTACAACACAGACTACCACACCTGCTCCACCTTCAACGTCTGCAACACAGACCACCACACCTGCTACAATGGACATGGCCGCAATTGCTGAGCTCCGGAAGGACACGAGGAAAGTGATTAAAAAGCTTCACACAATACAGAGGCATGTGGACAAAAATACCCAGAGGCTCAAGGCAAATAAAAAGACACTGTGAACACTTGCCTCTCCTCACCCCTAGTTCAGTCCCCTCCCCTCCTCATTCTTCATCCTGTTTTGTAGTGGGTTTAAGGGGTTTAGTGATAAGTTAGAGTAGGGTAGTAGTTTCGATAGGATAAGTAGGGTGGGGGGGTTTAATATTATTACATGTTAGTTGTGGTTAATGTTGGGGATTTTGTGTATTTAAAAAAACAATACACACACACATATATATCTATATATATATATATATATATATATATATATATATATATATATATATATATATATATATATATATATATATATATATTTGTTTAGTATTAGGTAGTATATGTTTAGGTTAGTATATGTTGTCCTACATGTGTCTCGTCAGATAAGGGGGGTGGGGGCATATGTTAAGAGTGTGTTGTTAAATGTGATAAGTACGCTTAACAGAGAGTAGTTAGGGCAAGTTGTGGATAATGTATAGTTAGGATTGATTAGGTAAGTATAGTTGTGTTACATAGTTTTAAGTTCTGTTTTGTACATAGTTAATAAGGATTTAGGTACTCCCTTACTTCATGTGTCATATGCTTGGGGCTCAGGGTCTTTGCATGAGTGTACAGTGCCAATTGTCTGTTGGCCTGTGTATTCCGTACTGCATCCACATCCCTCTCTTGACATGTTAATTCCCACTTCCAACTGAGCTGTCACATTGGCAGCTACAACAAATATGAATCTCAATGCATCTGCCATCCATTGTACCCACCACTCAACATGACTATGGTTCCCATGTATTGGCAGGTAGGTGTGCTTTTTAAGCTGTAATAGTTTTACATACTGTGTCGTGATGTTGGGCACTGTGGGACGTCTGCCTGCAGCTTGAAGTTCATGTCAACACTGCTAAACTGAGTAGTGCCAATTTCAGATGAGGTAAAGCATACAAATTTCACACATATGTGTTTTACTTGTACTCGTAGCTGACATTATTGGCCAAACACTCATTCACAGCCATTCTTGCTGTATGTTGCGGGTGAGGCATGTATGTTTTAAAGCAAATGTCACGTACACAATAACTTGTTTGTAGGGGATCTGACCAGCATTGACTTTCATCTTGTAGATACCTTGGCCCTGATTTATACTTATTTAGCGCTTCATTTGCATAATTTGTTGATGCAAAAGCAGCGCAAACGTACAAAATACAATGATATTTTGTACGTTAATCGCCGCTTTTGCGTAAAAAATGACGCAAATAAAGCACAAAAATAAATAAAAATCAGGGCCATTGTGCGTAGATATCTGCCCACATTATTTCTGCTGTCTGGTATTGACACTCTGTAACCATAGACATCTTACGTGCATCACATATCTCCAGCAAAGTAGATGTGTCACATTACACAGAGACAAAGTAGGTGTGTAGGCGCTGTTTATTTAAAAGTGCTGTAGTGCAATATTTACATAGTCTAGGTCTGTGACCCCATTAGTGTAAAGCATTATATTGTGACGCAACACAATTGCAAGGTTGAGGGACATGTCATTGGACATGCTGAGACGAAGTGTTGTTCAGTGCAGAGGAACATGAATTGCCAATGGAGTAGTGAGAGACAATTGCAGTCCATTGTGGAAAGGTTAACAGTGTGTCGGTGAAGAGTGCAGGTCACCAACTGTAGCAACACTGGCATGTTATCAAGCACAGGACGAAGGGAAATCAGGTCCTATGTGCCATGGGCTGGTGTTACTGGGTACTCTTACGGGTGAAGATGATCTGTTCCACATCTTCATCCTCTGATGTGTGTGTCCTCTCTTCTGCCCTTGATGGTGGTGCTGGTGGGTTTGAGGTGGCAACACACACTTCAGTGGCTGGAGACGTGGAAACCAAATTCCCGGCAGGTGCCATCTGTGGAACTACATATGGCATAACTGCAGCAAGGAGGAGCTGCTGATTTTTGAGTATGGCAGCAACATCCCTGTAGTAGGCAGCCATGTCTGCCCTGAGGGAGGCCAGTTCCCGGTGCATGGAGTCCAGCTTGTTGTCATGCAGGTAGCAGCAAGATTGGGAGGGCAGGTGTTCTGGCAACTCTCTCACAGCAGTGGTTAGGTACCTCACACACTGTTGTAATCTTTGCAGTAGGGATTGTGTGACTTGTGTGGCTGCTGACTGTTCTGCGGACGTCATCATGCACATGCGCATCCCCTCAAGGCTGGCTACCATAGATTGAATCCCCACCCACACCTCCTTGGCTAGCTCCCACTGTGCTCCCACTACTGTATTCTCAAAGGTATTCCTTGTGTCAACAGAGTCCTCAGCTGTGTTTGAGCTGGCAGGTTGTACTATTGGGGTGGTGGGTGGGTCCTCTTGGATGGCTGCTACATGTATGCTTCTCCTTTTGAGTGGAGGTGGTGTCTGGAGGGCTCCCAGGACATCTTGGAGGGTTTCCTGGCTGATGGTTGTCAGCTGGTCATCCAGGTCATGAGGGTTGTCCAGGACAGACAGATCCACAGAAGAGCCACTGTCCTCTGCAATGAGATATTGTACAATTAGTGTGTCTGTGTTGTGCCAATTGTAATGTGACATCACTGACTTCCTATTGGTGGTAAATTGTCATGTTGGTTCCCATGCATTGTTCCTGTCATTAATGTTTGCAGTCTCTCAGCCCGAATCCCCACTTGCATGTCACATGTAGTGTGGGCAGTTTGGGCAATTGTCTGCGTCACATCTTCTAGGTGTAGGTTCTGTGCAAAATGTGGCTTGCTACCTTCTTGTCCACGTCAACCCTCCCTCTGCTTCCATTTGCATGGTGAGGCCTTGCAATTATTGTTGATGCCACAGCAGCACACATAACAACATGGCCCTGTCTCAGTCTATCATTTTTCACATACACCTATGTGGTGCTGAGAACCAGCACCACACCATGTATGGCATTTCCATGAGACAATATAGGTGTTACCATTAGCAGTTTCTCATGTTGATGTTTGCGTATGTGTGCTACATTGAATTGCACTGATGGGCTTGGCAGAGTTCCATTTCCTTTTTTGACTGTATGGGTGTGTTTGCCTTCCTACACACATATGTCCTCCCCCTCAATGCAGTTGTCTTAGCACTATGACACCTGAGATGTTGCGTGGTGGCATTGCAGCTATTGTGACACAGGCACAGGGGTAAACCCAAGGAATGGGCAGCATGGGTATGAATTTACTACTGTGTACATCATTATGTATGTGACAGTGCCTGATGGTTATTGAGTCTATGGACATGAGCAGTTGACAGGAGTTGCACTTGGATAGGGATTGATGGAGATTGATCACATAGTCATACTGAATATTCATTTTTAGTGTGTTTGTGCCATGGGCACCTAACTGCCATTTCCTATTTGACCAGCGCACACAGCACAGATAGTGGTGGCAACTGTTGTCATTGGTAAATGCTGCTTCAGCCAATGGCTGGGCATTGTCCTCTAGTTTACATTCTGACAATACCAGCTGGTCCTGTGACACCAGACCAGTTTTACATTCTACCCTACACTCCTGCTCTGCTTCAGCATTTCCAGTATTCTTGGCATGGCGGTGTACCCCCATGCAAAGGTTGTTGGTGTTGTGTTGTGCTGTGCCCCAGGATGCCCCTGCACAACCCATGCAACTGGCATGGGCAGTGCAGGGAGTTCCGTGCCCCTTTGCCCTTTCCACTGATTTTCAGGGCTGACATGCATTGTATAGTAGATATGTGCCTCCCCCTTCTTGCACTTGACATTTAGGCATTTTGGTCCCCCATGCAGCTTACCCTGCATATGTGTTGTTTCCTGGTAGTCTGCGTTGTCCTGCGATACCAGTGACGATTTCCTCCAAGATGACTGCTGTAACAATCTCCTCCATCTTGTCCAAGTCCTCTTGCTGTGCTGGACTCCCACCTCCGGTCTGCAGTGCTGCCTTCCTGTTCCTTTACATTTTTTCCTTTGTCCTGCACTTGCAGTCATGCCAGTGTTTCTTGCACTCAGTGACAGTTCTCCTGACCTCTGCCACACTGTTAATCTTGTCTACAATCTGTTGCCAAATTGCCTCTCTCCTCCCAATTGGCAATTTAGAGGTGATGAAGAGTTGATGCTGGTGCCCCATCACCTCTCTCACCAGAATTTCATGCTCTTCTGCGCTAAAGCGACATTTCATTTTTTTCTTGACTCTCCCATGGGTCTTGTCTGTGTCCTCCTGGCTGGTTCCTGGTTGTCTGGGGTCTCCCTGGGATCTTTCCTGGCTTCTGGGAGCCAGTTTGGGGCTCCTTAGCACTGTTTGCTCTGATGATATTGCGTGGAAAAATGGAGCATATCTGTTTTGCGACGTTTTTCCATTTCGCAAACCGAATTAGAGTAATTTTTCCTGCGTTAACGTTGTTTTGCCTTAAGACAAGGCACAATGGTTAGTGTCAGGAAAAATCACTCTAACCTATTCCTAGCGCCACCCAGCGTCAAAGTATAAATTTGCTGCATAGGTGGCATTAAGAAATGACACTAGTCAATGCTAAAATTCTTGATGCAAAACTGCATTAGTGTATTTTTGCATCAAAATGTGTAAATCTGGCCTTTAGTGTCACTGCCACCTGAGAGCTTTAAGATGGCCCCAAAGAAAGTTGCTTCCAAGAAAGTGGTCAGTGAGAAGAAACAGCTTTCCACCAGTGGCGTGCCGACTGTAACCATTTTAGGCAGAATTGTGCCTGCCACACCGGCCTCCAGTGAGGAACCTGGGAACACCACTCCTGCATCTATACCACCACCCCAACCTAAGCCCAAGACCATTCTGTCAGTGAGGAAACCATTGAAATCATGGTGACACTGACAAGCAGTGGTGTTGAATTTGATTTGTCCCTTTCGCAAAGTAGTACCTAATCATTTCAGGAAACAGAGCACAGTGGGCAGCAGCTGTAGTCAGCAATGCTAGATCTTCCCGAAATTGGAGCTGAA
This sequence comes from Pleurodeles waltl, assembly GCF_031143425.1. Taxonomy (NCBI): domain Eukaryota; kingdom Metazoa; phylum Chordata; class Amphibia; order Caudata; family Salamandridae; genus Pleurodeles; species Pleurodeles waltl. Next base: position 1,517,377,678 of record NC_090444.1, on the reverse strand, counting down.
ATATAGATCGAGCTTCATGCCAAGCAAGAACCTCCATTTTTAGAATCAATGGCTCCCTGATCTCCAGCAAGAAAAAGGAAGGGTACTACTCCCCCATCTTCTCCAAGCACTGTAGTACTCCCCCATCTTCTCCAAGCACATTTTCTGATGAAGATGATAGGGACTTGGAGTGGACACCAGAAGAGTATGGGAGACGCCAGGAGAGGCAAGGGAAAAGAAAGGTTTTTGAAAGCCTTACAATAATGGAAGGGGACGATAGTGCGAAGAATGATGGCGATGAGACACTCATTATGGAACCTGCAGACAAGTACAACATTGCTATCTAAACTGATCCGATGGGATGCAGGCACCACTGCCAGCTCCCATATTTATAAGCCACCAGCAGAGACCTGTACTGACCCGTACCTCAGTAGATGTATTCATTGCAGAGAGGCAAACAACACAACCACCCACCTCCATTTTTTCTTAAGGCGTTGGCAGTTGCCCAGTAAGAAAGTACTTCTCCCCAGTTTGGGACATTTTTATGATTAGCAAACAGGAGGAGAACATTGCGATATGCTCCATTTGCCACGTGAATGTTTGTCGTGGTAAGCCTGGTTTACATTACTGTACTGGAGGCCAGACCACCATGTGAAAAAATATCACGCACCTAAAATAATTGCTGAGCACGGTTGTGGTTGTGAAGGTGAGGAGAGCTGGAAAACATCAGCTACAATGGGTCAAATCACAGTAGAAGGTGAGGAAGAAGAGAGTGACCTTATCATCCAAAACAGCCCTGCTCCTAGCAGTGTGCCAGCATCACTTGCCTTAGCTAACTCACAATGGCACAGGATGACTCAGAGTCAGAGGGAGACACCACAGCAGATGATGGCTGCACCATGACACACATTGAGTCTACCACGCAGTAGGCAGTGTACCAGGCAGTAGCCATGTTCACCATGGAGAAATAACATGCAGCTGCATTTTGGATGAATTTATTAGCAAGGTGTCACAATGGGTGCTACCCAGAGGTCTCCTAACTGCATCACATGGTTGTGCAAGACTCTCTCAAAAAAGAAAACATAGGCCCTCATTGCAACCCTGGTGGTCGGTGTTAAAGGGGCGGTAATACCGCCAACAGGCCGGCGGGGAAAAAAATTGAATGACGACCATGGCAGAAACCGGCAACATAGACAGCCACTTTAACACGCAGACCGCCAAGGCGGTAGAAACAAACACCGCAGCGGTAACCGCCAACAGACAGACGGAAGACAAAGTACCACCCACTGTATTTCAACACGCCTATCCGCCACCTTTTCCGGGGCAGAACCAATGCTAACAAAAGCACGGCAGAAACAGTACACAGAAGGGAAAACAGTCACCTCTCGACACCCAACAAGGAACCAGGACGCCATGGAGCCCGAACTACAGGTGTTACCAATGCTGCTCCTCCTCCTGCTCTATCAGGAGCAGGACAGACGCTGTCGACGACCACGGTGAGTACTGCACCTACAACACAGGGGAGGGTGGGAGGGAAAAGAGAGTGACACACACACGCAACACGCAATACCCCCACCCCCACCCTCACCCTCACCCACAACACCATACACACAAATACATGCAGCAACATTACATATACACCCCATCACCCCCTGGAAGAACGCAAGGACAAAAGGAAATTATTGTAACCAGTGTAATCATAAAAAATCTGATAGTCAAAAATCAAAATTCAGTATATACAAATATGTACACCAACTACACAAGTCCGGATAGTGTACCAATCATTGTCCGTAGACCACTGGTCCCAAAATGTCTGGGCGAAGCCCACACTAGATACCTGACTGGAAACGGAGGGAACACTGCTGGGGCATCAGACCGAAAATATACAGGCACCTCAGGGGGAAGGGGAGAGGGGGCACCGCAGCCAGATGAACGCACAATGCCACTGCTGCACGATTGGGCTCCATGCCCATTGCTGTATCCTGGGGAGTGCAAAGCCACAGTCTCTCCAGTGGGTGGTTTGCCCACTGTTTTATCCTGGGGAGTGCAAAGCCACAGTCTCTCAAGTCTCTCCAGTTGGTGGTTTGCCCACTGCTTTATCCTGGGGAGTGCAAAGCCACAGTCTCTCAAGTGGATGTCATTCTCCACTGGTTCTGGAGGGGGCCTGGTGCCCCGAGTGCTTCATCCTGCCAAGGACTGGGGAAGCGGATGCTTTTCTCCACTGGTTCTGGAGGGGACCTGGTGCCCAGAGTGCTTCATCCTGCCAAGGATAGTGTGAGTGGATGCCTTCTTCCACTGGTTCAGGAGGGGGCCTGGTGCACAGAGTGCTTCATCCTGCCAAGGATAGGGTGAGTGGATGCCTTCTTCTACTGGTTCTGGGGGGGGGCTGCTGCCCAGAGTGCTTCATCCTGCCAAGGATAGGGTGAGTGGATGCCTTCTTCCACTGGTTCTGGAGTGGGCCTGGTGCCCAGAGTGCTTCATCCTGCCAAGGATAGGGTGAGTGGATGCCTTCTTCCACTGGTTCTGGAGGGGGCATGGCGCCCAGAGTGCTCCACGTGCAGTGTAGCTGCTACAATTCCCTCACCTGGGTGTGTGTGCCATGAGATTGCCGAGGTACGGGTAGCCTGATACGCCATGGAGGCAGCGACATACCCCACACTGCTGCGGCTTCGCCTTCCACCTGCAGGTGCAAACAGTGATGGAAGTCATGCCTCATGGAAGCTGCCCAGGGTCCAGGAACTCTCCTCCAGCCTCGGACGACTTACCACTGGGGATGGTAGCCATGTCAGCGGAGGTGCCACTGTCCGAGCACGTCGCGGTGCTGCCGGCGGTGCTTGCGGCGGTGTCTGTGGCGGCAGTGCTGGCGGTGGTGCATGGGTCAGCACCTGCTGAGGGACACAGCAGTATGTCTCCTGCAGCCTCGGATGGCTGCCCACTGGGGAAGAGGCTGGGGACTGTCGCTGAGGCTGTAGACGTGCCGGTGGCTGTGCAGGTAGCTGTGCAGGTGGCGGTACAGGTGGCGGTGTAGATGGCGGTGCAGGTGGCGGTTGTGGTGGCGGGGCAGCTAGCGGTGTTCGCCGTCGTACAGGTTGGTGTTGTCGTGGACAGAAGGTGTGACACTGGTCCCTCGGTCAGTGCCACGGTGCCCTCTGTTGACCTGCTCTTCTGCTTTTGTCCCTTCCCCACCTTTGATGGTGCCGCAATTGTCTTGCCACTATCCCCTCTTGGTTTTGCTGAGCCCTTGGTGGCTGGTAGTTTCAACTTCTCCCTCCGGGATGTGGGCATCATCATCATCATCAGCTTTATTCGATCAATTGACCATGAAAGCAACAAAGAACAATAAATAGTAAATAAAACAAATAATCACATTTAAATACAGCATCTATAATTAGTATGAAAACATTGAAACATGTAATAAAATCAAATTTACACATAAAAATCTAAAAGATCTTATCTAAGTCGGTTGTATGGGACCTTGTATTACTTTTAAGAAACGGCGACGTATGTGCCATGCAGCCACTAACAACTTGCTTACTGCAAGAATTACATCAATTGAATTATGACTTTTTAGATCTCTCAAAACTAATCACCTTACAGTCTACCGTTCTTCAAATCTGTATCCCATACTGTTCACTGTCCAAACGTCTGCGCATGATATTATATAGTCAGACTTGTTCGGGATGCCCCTTTGTAGTTTTAATATATCAGGCGTATCCTGTGTTGTGCTTCAAGGACAGCGTGTACGCTGTATTTCGTCTAAACGTTTGGAGAGATCAGAAAGCTCTGAGAAAGTCAAGGGGTATTTCCCAGACGAAACATGTGTTGACTGGACTGGAACATAAGGAATTATGATGAAGGAGCTGTATGTAGAATAAAGAAGACTTTGAGTCAGAAAATGGAGTTTATGCGAATTATAGACTTTAAATATTCAATATTGGATTCAGTAAATATTTGATTTAGACGTGTGCTATTGATAGATTATACACACAAGGTAAAGCCTTCAGGCCAATAACAACCATAGAGAACAACCCACCCATGCACAATATGTCACACACAGAAACAATAACACTGCATTTACATCCCCACAGGTATCCCAGCCAATGTCACTAGAGAAGAGAAGAGAAGAGAAGAGGTACCAGCAACATCCAGTCCTCCCACAGAAGAGGCCCACGGTGATGACAGAGACTCTGCTCGCCTAGATCTGGATGTCCAACCTGGCCCATCAGGGACCTCCGGACAATGGGTTACCAAGGCACAGTCACACACCACCACAGAGCCTCCCCCCTCAGGAAACACCACCACAGCACCCACCCAGTGTGCCCATACCTCTGTCTCCAGGACACTTCAATCAGCAGTGTGTCTGTAGGAAAGTACCATCTTGCCTGGCATGTTACCCCTATATTTCACTGTATATATGATGTTTTAGTCTATGTGTCACTGGGACCCTGCCAGGCAGGGCCCCAGTGCTCATAAGTATGTGCCCTTTATGTGTTCCCTGTGTGATGCCTAACTGTCTCACTGAGGCTCTGCTAACCAGAACCTCAGTTGTTATGCTCTCTCTGCTTTCCAAATTTGTCACTAAGAGGCTAGTGACTAAATTTACCAATTCACATTGGCATACTGGTACACCCATATAATTCCCTAGTATATGGTACTGAGGTACCCAGGAAATTGGGGTTCCAGGAGATCCCTATGGGCTGCAGTATTTCTTTTGCCACCCATAGGGAGCCCTGACAATTCTTACACAGGCCTGCCAGTGCAGCCTGAGTGAAATAACACCCACGTTATTTCACAGCCATTTACCACTGCACTTAAGTAACTTATAAGTCACCTATATGTCTAACCTTCACCTGGTGAAGCTTGGGTGCAAAGTTACTTAGTGTGTGGGCACCGTGGCACATCGTTCAGGGCAAATTCCGCGGACTTTGTGAGTGCGGGGACACCATTACACGCGTGCACTGTACATAGGTCACTTCCTATGTACAGCGTCACAATGATAACTCCGAACATGGCCATGTAACATGTCTAAGATCATGGAATTGTCATGCTAATGCCATTCTGGCATTGGGGGGACAATTCCATGATCCCCCGCGTCTCTAGCACAGAACCCGGGTACTGCCAAACTGCCTTTCCGGGGTCTTCACTGCAGCTGCTGCTGCTGCCAACCCCTCGAACAGGTTTCTGCCCTCCTGGGGTCCAGGCAGCCCTGGCCCAGGAAGGCAGAACAAAGGACTTCCTCTGAGAGAGGGTGTAACACCCTCTCCCTTTGGAAATAGGTGTGAAGGCTGGGGAGGAGTAGCCTCCCCCAGCCTCTGGAAATGCTTTGATGGGCACAGATGTTGCCCATCTCTGCATAAGCCAGTCTACACCGGTTCAGGGATCCCCCAGCCCTGCTCTGGCGCGAAACTGGACAAAGGAAAGGGGAGTGAACACTCACCTGACCTGCACCTTCCAGGGCAGGTGCCCAGAGCTCCTCCAGTGTGTCCCAGACCTCTGCCATCTTGGAAACAGAGGTGTTTGTGGCACACTGGACTGCTCTGAGTGGCCAGTGCCAGCAGGTGACGTCAGAGGCTCCTTCTGATAGGCTCTTACCTCTCTTGGTAGCTGTTAGAAATTGGGTTTTTGGTTGGCAGTCAGGTTACCCCCTGTCCAAGCAAAAGCCTTCACTCTAGTCAGTGGTAAGTCACACACAATCCAAGATTATCCTGTGCCCACCCTCTGGTAGCTTGGCACGAGCAGTCAGGCTTAACTTAGAAGGAAATGTGTAAAGTATTTGTGCAATAAATCATACAATACCACCATATAGCACCACAAAAATACACCACGACAGTGTTTAGAAAAATATAGAATATTTATCAGGATAATTGTAGGTCAAAAGAATAAAGTTGCAATGGGAAATTGTAGAGATATCACTGAAAAGTGATATAAAGTGTCTTAAGTCTTTAGAATATAAACAAAGGCGGTGATTCTAAGCGGCATTCTGGCTTTCCCGCTGTGCTGGCGGGCGACCGCCAAAAGGCCGCCCGCCAGCACAGCGGGAAAGACCCAGCAACGATGAAGCCGGCTCCGAATGGAGCCGGCGGAGTTGCTGGAGTGCGACTGGTGCAGTAGTACCCATCGCGAATTTCAGTGTCTGCTAGGCAGACACTGAAATTCCTTTTGGGGCCCTCTTACGGGGGCCCCTGCAGTGCCCATGCCATTGGCATGGGCACTGCAGGGGCCCCCAGGGGCCCCGCGGCATCCCCTACCGCCATCCTGTTCCTGGCGGGAGACCCGCCAGGAACAGGATGGCGGTAGGGGGTGTCAGAATCCCAATGGCGGCGGAGCGCGTCAAAATTTTCGGCGCACGGAGAGTCCAAGTGAAAAAGAGAAGTCTTTTTGGTCCTGAGACTTCAGGGAACAGGAGGCAAGCTCTATCCAAGCCCTTGGAGAGCACTTTCACAGCCAGACAAGAGTTCAGCAAGGCAGCAGGCCAACAGCAAGGCAGCAGTCCTTTGTAGAAAGCAGACAGGTGAGTCCTTTGAGCAGCCAGGCAGTTCTTCTTGGCAGGATGTAGTTTCTGGTTCAGGTTTCTTTTCCAGCAAGTGTCTCATGAGGTAGGGCAGAGGCCCTGTTTTATACCCAAATGTGCCTTTGAAGTGGGGGAGACTTCAAACAGTGGCTAAGAAGTGCACCAGGTCCCCTTTCAGTTCAATCCTGTCTGCCAGGGTCCCAGTAGGGGGTGTGGCAGTCCTTTGTGTGAGAGCAGGCCCTCCACCCTCCCAGCCCAGGAAGACCCATTCAAAATGCAGATGTATGCAAGTGAGGCTGAGGACCCTGTGTTTGGGGTGTGTCTGAGTGGATGTACAAGGAGCTGTCAACTAAGCCCAGCCAGACGTGGATTGTAAGGCACAGAAAGATTTAAGTGCAAAGAAATGCTCACTTTCTAAAAGTGGCATTTCTAGAATAGTAATGTTAAATCCAACTTCACCAGTCAGCAGGATTTTATATTACCATTCTGGCCATACTAAATATGACCTTCCTACTCCTTTCAGATCAGCAGCTACCACTTCAATACTGTATGAGGGCAGCCCCAATGTTAACCTATGAAGGGAGCAGGCCTCACAGTACTGCAAAAACAAATTTAGGAGTTTTACACTACCAGGACAGGTAAACTACACAGGTACATGTCCTGCCTTTCACCCACACAGCACCCTGCTCTAGGGGTTACCTTTGGCACACATTAGAGGTGACTTATATGTGGAGAAAGGGGAGGTTTAGGCTTGGCAAGTACTTTTACATGCCAAGTCGAGGTGACAGTGAAACTGTACACACAGGCCTTGCAATGGCAGGCCTAAGACAAGGAAAAGGGGCTACTTAAGTGGGTGGCACAACCAGTGCTGCAGGCCCACTAGTAGCATTTAACCTACCAGCCCTATGCACAGGGAGTGCACCTTACTAGGGACTTATAAGTAAATTAATAGTCCAATCAGGTATGATTCCAAGTTACCATGTTTTAAGGGAGAGAGCATATGCACTTTAGCACTGGTTAGCAGTGGTAAAGTGCGCAGAGTCTAAAAGCCAGCAAAAACAGTGTCCAAAAAGTGGAGGAAGGCAGGCAAAAAGTTAGGGGTGACTACCCTAAGGCTGTCAGGTCTAACAGTAGCCAATCCTCCTTCCTAGGTAGCCAAACCTCCTTTTCTGGCTATTTAGGGTCTCTGCTTTGGGAATCTCACCAGATAACGAATGCAAGAGCTCACCAGAGTTCCTCTTCATCTCACTCTTCACCTTCTGCCAAAGGATCGACCGCTGACTGCTCAGGACGCCTGCAAAACCGCAACAAAGTAGCAAGACAACTACTAGCAACCTTGTATCGCTTCATCCTGCCGGCTTTCTCGACTGTTTCCAGGTGGTGCATACTCTGGGGGTAGCCTGCCTCCTCTCTGCACCAGGAGCTCTGAAGAAATCTCCCTTGGGTCGACGGAATCTTCCCCCTGCAACCGCAGGCAACAAAAGACTGCATCACCGGTCCTCTGGGTCCCCTCTCAGCATGACGAGCGTGGTCCCTGGAACTCAGCAACTCTATCCAAGTGACTCCCACAGTCCAGTGACTCTTCAGTCCAGGTTTGGTGGAGGTAAGTCCTTGCCTCCCTACGCTAGACTGCATTGCTGGGTACCGCGTGATTTGCAGCTGCTCTGGCTCCTGTGCACTCTTCCAGGATTCCCTTCGTGCACAGCCAAGCCTGGGTCCCCGACACTCTAACCTGCAGTGCACAACCTTCTGAGTTGTCCTCCGGTGTCGTGGGACTCCCTTTTCTGACTTCGGGTGGACTCCGGTTCACTTTTCTTCTAAGTGCCTGTTCAGGTACTTCTGTGGGTGCTGCCTGCTTCTGTGAGGGCTCCCTGACTTGCTGGGTGCCCCCTTCTGTCTCCTCATCCAAGCAGCGACATCCTGGTCCCTCCTGGGTCACAGCAGCATCCAAAAACCCTAACGGCGACCCTTGCAGCTAGCAAGGCTTTTTTGCAGTCTTTCTGTGTGGGAACACCTCTGCAAGCTTCTTCACAACGTGGGACATCCATCCTCCAAAGGGGAAGTTCCTAGTCCTCTTTGTTCTTGCAGAACACTAAGCTTCTTCCAACAGGTGGCAGCTTCCTTGCACCCTCAGCTGGCATTTCTTGGGCTCCTGCCCACTCTCGACACTGTCACGGCTCTTGGACTTGGTCCCCTTGTCTTACAGGTACTCAGGTCTGGAAATCCACTGTTGTTGCATTGCTGGTATTTGTTCTCCTTGCAGACTCCCCCTATCACGACTTCTGTGCTCTCTGGGGGTAGTAGGTGCACTTTACACCTACCTTTCAGGGTCTTGGGGTGGGCTATTTTTCTAACCCTCACTGTTTTCTTACAGTCCCAGCGACCCTCTACAAGCTCACATAGGTTTGGGGTCCATTCGTGGTTCACATTCCACTTTTGGAGTATATGGTTTGTGTTGCCCCAGTACCTATGTGCTCCTATTGCAATCTACTGTAACTTTACATTACTTGCATTACTTCCTTTTGCTAGTATCTGCATAATTTTGGTTTGTGTACATATATCTTGTGTATATTTCTCATCCTCATACTAAGGGTACTCACTGAGATACTTTTGGCATATTGTTTAAAAATAAAGCACCTTTATTTTTAGTATATCTGTGTATTGTGTTTTCTTATGATATTGTGCATATGACACCAGTGGTATAGTAGGAGCTTTACACGTTTCCTAGTTTAACCTAAGCTGCTTTGCCATAGCTACCTTCTATCAGCCTAAGCTGCTAGAAACACCTCTTCTACACTAATAAGGGATAACTGGACCTGGCACAGGGTGTAAGTACCTCTGGTACCCACTAAAAGACAGGCCAGCCTCCTACAGTCTCCACCACTACAGGGACCCCAGGGCACACCACATACCCAAGACAATCATGGACCTGTGGTCAGTGGGCACACAGTTCAGGGGACAGAGGCACAGGACAACAGGGAAGCTGGGAGGACTGCTTTGCGACAGGGGGAGGACAGGCCCAGGGAACCGACTCTCCAGGAGGCACTCACTGAGATCCTGGGAGCATACCAACATTCCCAGGATACACTGGGCTAGATCCTGGACAACATGCAGGAGAACAGGTGGCTGCAGGAGGGAGAGTACCAGGGGATCAGGGAGGACTTGAAGTCCATTACCACCACCCTGGTCTCCATTGCAGGGGTGCTGGCAGACATGGCCAACATTATGAGGGAGGCAGTGTCACACCAGCGGGCCCCTGCCACTACCAGACTACTAAACAGCCCTCCGCCTCCACTGCCACTAGTAGACAGGAGGCCCCGCCACAGGACCAACAGGGCACCAGCACCCCTCCCCCTGAAGAAGGAGAACCACCCCCAAACATTCCCTGCGTTCCAGGGAGAAGCCAGAGGCTATTGCCAAGACCCCCGCCAGGAAATGAGAGTCTGCTGATTGTCACCCTTGTGTCCCACTATGTCACCCGGTCCACCTTGAATTGCCATTGCTCTCCTTCCTATGCCCCCTTGGACAATGCACCTGTGCTACAAATAGACTGGAACTGTACCCAGGACATTCCTCCATCATCACCCCAACCTCTTGCACTTCTCCCATTTCTTCATAGCACTGCAATGAACACACTTTGAAAAAACTACAAGTATGGACTAAGTCAAATGATTTAAGTATGTATTCGTTTAACAAGGTTCAAACATTGCAATTCAAGTAAGTACAGTAATGTTTACATTGAAAAGACCTGTAATTAGCTGCAGTGAACACACCAGGAGCGATAGTGGGTCACCAACATCTGCAAAAAGAGTTGCCAAAGGGTACAGTGAGTGGCCATAGAAGTGGGAAATCACAGCCTGCCAATGACAATGTGAAACAAAAAATTGACAATGAAATGTGAAGTTACACTGTCTTACTTGTGTGTCATTGGAAGTAGTGTCTAATCACTGCAGTTCTGTTGTCCTCATCCTCATCCTCTGCCTCCTCATCTTCACTGTGCACAGGGTCCACTGCTGTCACACGCCCATCTCCAGCCTCATCCTCTTGCAGAAAAGGCACATGGCGTCTCAAGGCAAGATTATGCAACATGCAGCATGCCACAATTATCTGGCAGATCTTCTTGGGTGAGTAGCACAGGGATCCACCAGTCAGATGGAGGCACCGAAACCTGGCCTTCAGGAGGCCAAATGCACGTTCAATGATCCTTCTTGTTCTCCCATGTGCCTCATTGTAACGTTCCTCAGCCTTGTCCTGGGATTCCTCACAGGGGTCAGTAGCCATGATAGGTTGGGGTAACCTGAGTCACCTGCAAATATCGATGGACAACTGTTAGTCACACACTATCCCTTATGGCCCATACCATATCCATACACCAACATCTACTGAGTGGTAACCAGGGCTCACCTATTAGCTACACCCTGTGCCTCTGTAGTTGGGCCAACACATTTGGGATGCTTCTATTCCTCAGGATAAAGGCATCATGCACCGACCCAGGATACTTAGCATTGACATGGGAGATGTACTGGTCCGCCAAGCACACCATCTGCACATTCATCGAGTGAAAACCTTTTCGATTTCTGAAGACCTGTTCATTTTTCTGGGAGGTAGACAAATGCAATATGTGTTCCATCAATCGCCCCAATTATGTTGGGGATATGTCCCATTGCATAGAAGGCAGCCTTCACCATGGGAAAATCCTCCACCTGGAGGAAAACAATGTAGTTTCACATGTGTTTAATCAGAGCAGCCAACACTCTTGTCAGCACTATTGAGAACATTGGCTGTGACATTCCTGCTGCCAAGCCCACTGTCACTTGGAAAGAACCAGTTGCCAAGAAATGGAGTACAGATAGGACTTGCACAAGAGGGGGAATCCCAGTGGGGTGACAGATAGCAGATATCATGTCAGACTCGAGTTGGGCACACAGCTCCGTGATTGTGGCCCTGTCAAGTCTGTAGGTGAGGATAATGCACCTGTCCTCCATTGTTGCCAAGTACACCAAGGGTCTGTACACGGGGGATGTCTCATCTTCTATTCATCCTCAGCGGTTGCAATCTATGGGGCAAAAGAGTGAGGAGCTGGTCATAAACTGTACATTGTAGCCACTATAGCTCAATGCATGATGTGAATTTAAAATGTCTTAGTGGCGTATGTCCTGTATGTACAATTGTGTCTGTGACGCAGTTATGATCCATGCACTGCGCCCCCGAAATGGCGTCTGCCTGTCCTGTATGGAGGGACAGTTGGAAGTGAGGTAATTCCGCTGACGTTGAGTGCCGTTGCGAGAGGTGGTCGGGATCCACCGTGCAACGCCTCATTGGACAATATTGGTCACTATGGGGTACAGTGGCCAATGGTGATATACGCCGGTGGTGACGGTATGCACCGCCGCGGACGTCACTGCCATTCTCTATCTGTTCACTCACTTGCTACCTGACCTTCAACAGAAGAGGACCTACACTGCATGTGCTGTTGTAACCTGTGTCTGGAACCTACCATGGCCCCTGTGAATGGGGAAAGGGCCCCTATCTTCACCTCGGTGGAGTTGGAGAGACTAGTGGATGGGGTCCTACCCCAGTACAGACTGCTGTATGGGCCTCCAGACCAACATATGAGTACATTGTGAGCACAATGCATGGGGTATGAATGCATGGAGTGCTGTGTGTAAAGGCCTGTGAGGGGGTGGGTGGTTGGTGGATGGGCCATGGGCAACATGCAGCATGTATGCTGGGCCATGTCTGTGCAGAAGGGGATGGGAATGGCTAAGGTGGGCCATGAGTGTAACAGCCAGGTTTGTCTAACAAATACCCTTCCCTGTGTATATTTCCTCTGCAGGTCAGTGCCCATCAAAAGAAGGGTATATGGTGTGCCATCGCCGAGGACATGCGGACCCTGGGGGTCTACAGGAGGCGGAGCACCCACTGTCAGAAACAGGGGGAGGACCTGAGATGCTGGGCACGGAAGACGGCAGAGGTCCAGCTGGGGATGGCCTCCCAACGAGGAAGGGGTGCCTGTCGAACCCTGACCCCCCTGATGACCCGCATACTGTGGGTGGCCTATCGGGAGCTGGATGGGCATTTGAGTGCATCACAGCAGCCACAAGGGGTTGAGTACAGTGCCCATCATTACAACTTACGCATGTTAGGGTGGCATCCGGGTGGGAGATGTGTGTCTGTAGGTGCCCCTAGGCCAGGCCTGACACTGCAGAATAGGTCCCATGTTGTGCAGGGATCTGATGTGAAATTCCTCCAACCTAGCTAGTAGGCATCCACTACTGGGTGGGGCTGTGTGGGTCCCAGGTATGCTGCAGTTGACGGTATGTGTCCCTCCCCATGCCCTGGTGTCTAGTATTGTTACTGGTAGTGCATTGCGTAGTGCGTAGGGCTGTTCCCTGTGTGTGAGGGTGCTGTGTAAGCCAACGGTGGTATTGGTGCAGCCATTGACCCAGTGTATCTTTTGTCTCTTCCCCCTCTTTTTGTTTTTTCATCCTGTCCTTATGTGCAGTAGCATCATCTGGCATAGGAGCAGAGGCACCAGCGACGGAGGGAGCTGCATACCACATGGCCCTGGAGGCCGAATCCATCGACCGTGAGGGTACCAGTGGGATGGAGGGTGAGGGGATCACCACAGCGGAGACAGAAGGGGACAGTTCTGACAGTGATACCTCTTCCTAAGGAAGCTCCCTGCTGGTGGCGGACAGCTCTGTGGCCATCCAAGTACTGGTACAGCAGCCACCTTCCGTAACCAGGACCACCCTACCAGCAGCCCCTCAGCGAGTTTCCTGTGCCCGCTCACCCAGGAGGGTGGGCATCTCCTTCACCCCAGGCACCTCAGGCCCTGCCTCAGTTAGCTCTGCTGCCCTGAGTGAGGAGGCAATTGACCTCCTGCGATCCATCTTTGTTGGGCAGTCAACCATAGTGAATGCCATCCAGGGCCTGGCATGGCATTTGCAACATACAAATGCATTCCTCGAGGGCATTCACTCTGGGGTGGCGGCCCAACATAGATGATTCCAGGCTCTAGCCTCCACCCTGATAGCAGCCATTGTCACTGTCTCTAGCCTCCCCCTCCAACTTCCTCTACCCAGTCCCATTCCCCTGAACCCCAACCTAGCCCAAGCACACAATCAGACCAGCATGCACCCAAGACAACAAACAGGAGTGGCTCAAGCAAACACAGGCACCACACATCATCCCACAAGCACTCACACAAACACCATCTAGAAGCAGACACACGAACATCCACTGCCTCCACTGTGTTCCTCTCCTCCTCATCGTCCACCTCCCTCCCAGTAGCGTCTCCACTCACACCTGCATGCACTACACCCTCATCCACTACCTCCATCACCATTACGCCTATCAGAACACACACGTCACTGGCAGTCACCACCCCAACAGCTGTGCACACTTTTCCTGTGTCCTCTCCCAATGTGTCTTTGCCCCCTTCTCCCAGAGTACATAAACGCAAGCACTCAGACACCCAACAGCCATCCACCTCACAACAGCATCCAGCCCATGCAACTGCACCCAAACACTGCAGACAGATACCTTCTACAACCACTCCCTCTTCCTCCCCTCCCAGACCTTCTCCCTCTTCCCGCCCCTATGTCCCTAAGAAGCTTTTTCTCTCCACCACTAAGCTCTTCCCTACCCCTCCACCCATCCTTCACATCTGGCCAGGTTGGCTAAAACCCAGGCAAGCACCAGTCTGTGCCCCCTCCTCCCAAAGTACACAAACGCAAGCACTCAGACACCCAACAGCCATCCACCTCACAACAGCATCCAGCCCATGCAACTGCACCCAAACACAGCAGACAGATACCTTCTACAACCACTCCATCTTCCTCCCCTTCCAGACCTTCTCCCTCTTCCCGCCCTTATGTCCCTAAGAAGCTTTTCCTCTCCACCACTGACCTCTTCCCTACCCCTCCCCCCTTCCTTCACGTCTGGCCAGTGTGGCCCAGACAAGCACCTCAGCCACCCAGTCCATGGGCCCAGTAGTGTCCACAGCAACTTTGGGAAAGGATCCCAGGCACCAGGCAGCCACACGGAAAGGGTGACTGCCCCAAGTGCTGCCAGGAAGGGCAAGAGCCCTCCCCAGCTGCTGCCATGAAGGTCAAGGTGCCACCCCCAGCTGCTGCCAGGAACGGCAAGGAGCAATCCCCAGCTGTTGCCAGGAAGGACAAGGAGCAGTCCACAGCTGCTGCCAGAAATTACAAGGGGCTGCACCAGCAGTCAGAAAGGACAAGGGGCCTGGTGCTGGGACTCAGTTGGAGCCCCCACCACCAACTATGGTGGTGCAGCCGTCCGAGGCTGCAGGGTATTGTCAGGAGCCTCCCCCACCACCACCACCAGCAACAGCAGCTTCACCAGTGGCAGCCGTCTGAGGCTGCAGCGGATAGGCTGGAGCCTCCCTCACCACCAGCAGCAGCATCAGCAGCACTACCACTGAGCAGGCGTCACCACCGGCGGACAGTCTGTAGTCCTGTGTCCAAGGGCTGTTGTGCGGCCTACCCCCTGCAAATCCTGTGGGTATGACACCCAGCTAAGCGACTGTGGCCTTGTACTCCCCAAGATCTGCATCACGGGGCTTGATGCCCCTCCAGAACCAGTGGGGAAAACAGCCACTCACCCCATCCTCCCCAGGATGAATCACAGGACACCATGCCCCCTCCAGAACCAGTGGGTATGGCACCCACTCACCCTATCCTCCCCAGGATGCAGATCACAGGGCATGATGCCCCCTCCAGAACCAGTGGTAAAGACACCCACTTGAGAGACTGTGGCCTTGCACTCCCCAGGACCAAGCAGTGGGCAAATCACCCAATTGAAAGACTGTGACCTTGCACTCCCCAGGACAAAGCAGTGGGCAAATCACCCACTTGAGAGACTGTGGCCTTGCAATCCCCAGGACCAAGCACAGTGCATGTTGCCCCCTCCAGAGCATGTGAGTAAGTCACTCACTTGAGAGACTGTGGTCTTGCACTCCCCAGGACAGCACACAGGGCATGTTGCCCCCTCCAGGACCAGTGGTGTTGTTCCATCTGACGGCTGAGGTGCCCCCCGTTCCCCATTTCCCCTGAGGTGCCTGCCTATTTTCAAACTGATGCCCCTGCAGTGGTCTCTCCACGTTGTTGCAGGAGTCAAGTAGGGCCTTGGACTTTGTAATGTGGCCCTGTGGCCCACAAACATTGAGGACTGGGCAGTGTCCCTTGATTTGTACAGATGTATATACTTTTAGATTGGATTTATGTATTTCTACTTCATTATATTATTACACTCACTTTCATCTATTCCTGTGGTCCTTGCATTCTTCCTGGGGGTACAGGGTAAATATGTTATGTTACTGCATCCGCTTGTGTGTATGGTGTTGGGTGTGGGGGTTTTGCGTGTGTGTGTCACTCTCTTTTTCCTCCCCCCTCCCCTGTGTGCTAGGTGGCTGTACTCACCATGGTCGTCTTCGCTGTCGTTGGTGTTCATGGTGGAGTAGGACGTAGAAAATCATGGGGAAGATCTGCAGTTCAGGCTCCATGGGGGTGTGGTTCTTCTTTGAGTCTCCAATGGTGAGTCATTTCTCTTTTGTGCAGTGTTTCTGCCAAGCTTTTGATGTTATTGGAACCGCCCCACAAAAGGTGGCAGATTGGCCTGTCATAATACAATGGGCAGAACATTGGCTTCCGTCTTGCTGTTGGTGGCTACCGCCGTGGTGCCTGTTGATTCCGCCCCGGCGGACGGTGTGGTAAAGTGGCTGTCTGTCCGAGCTCCTTCCGCCATAGTCATAATTTGGTGGTATTTACCACCAGCCTGTTGGCTGTATTACCGGCGCTTTATCACTGACTGCCAGGTTTGTAATGAGGGCCATAGTCAGCATCATACTGACCACCTGCAGACAAATCTGCAATAATTTCAGCCATTCTTTTAAATTCCAGAAGCAGCTGTGGATTATTCAGTGTGGTAACAGAATACTAGTTAAAGCCCTGATAGAGGGGTGCCATCAGATTGGAACATAACCTATGAACTGCTGCAATGTCTGTTTGAGTAGTACAGACAGATGAATGAATATGTCATTCTAAGAAGGGATGCAATTGGGAAAGCTATACCGATGGATGCAGATAGGTGGAGCCTAGTCAAGTGCGGGATGTTAGCAAGGAATATAGTACGATGGACAAAGCTGTCCTGTTGTTCTATCTGCTATAAGAACAGCTGAAGAAGGTGTCGGAAATGTAGGCACTCAGAGGTGTGAACGAAAACCCAGAAGTTTATGCCTTAGTTGAGAGCTCAATCTTTCCCTTGGCTTGTAATGGAAGGCTACAAAATGGCATTATCTCATCCAAAGAGTACATATGTGCCACTTTGCCTTTCCACATTACAAAAAAATCTTCCCACTTTTATACCTTTTTCTGAATTGGATGTTTCAAAATTCAAGATGTGGATGGTTCAGCAAGCCAGAGAACTGGAAGAACAATGCGTCCCGCTCTGCAGTTTTGGGGTGCTGCCTTCAAGTTCCAGAGAAGTCATTCTTGTCTCACAGCAGCCAAAACCGACAACAAGAACACTGGCAACAACAGCATCAGAAGAATTGGACCCAACCTGTCTATTGGATTGGTTTCAAGTGGCAGGTCCTAACTCCAGTGCAAAAGCAATCACAGGAGAGGTTGAGCGATTGGCAGTACAAATGACAGTTCAGAGGATGTTCCAGGATTATGTGGATGACCCAAAAGAGGTGTTTGTAGATCAAAACCCATTGGTGTATTGGTATGGGAAGATGTGCCAATGGCCAGAGCGGGGCAGGCTGACAATAAAGTACCTGTCTTATCCAGTTGCTGGTGTGTTTGCTGAATGTGTTTTCAGTGCATCTGACACAGTTGTAAGAGTGAGAAGGACCAGTCTTTCACCTCAAAATGTCAAGAAATTCACCATGATCAAATGAAGCAGTATTTTATATCAACTATTTACACCAGTCCTGAAACACCGCAGGAGGGCGAAGAGGATGGTTGGTTAGAATCAAGTATGGTTGTTGAACAACTTCTGGGTGCACCACCTGAGTTTGAGGACCAACTCTACTTCTCGGACTGAGTATGCAGTGCCTTAATAGAACTTTTACATTATTTCTCGCTGAACTTCTTTCTTTAATTGCAAAAAAAAAATTGCTAATGAAACATAATGTTTGTGTCGGATTTTTGCTGACACACCATTTTCTGTCACATACATGGCCGAATTGGAGTTGGCCCATGTGCAGAGAAGAAGCCCACACATTCCCTTTAGGACATTGGAGATGATGCCTGCTTTCCTCATATGCCATTGACTTTTTTTGCATTACCTAGCAGGGCTACCCCAGAATATCATTGTTTAAAAGACTTCCAGTGCCAACGCCAAATTCCAATGTGTTGCTACCAACAAAGAGGAGATAATATTTTGTTCAACCACCATGCTTGGATTGGAAGAGGTAACTACTAACTATGGCACCAATGAGTGTTTGACATATTGAGTGATTGTGTGTGATGGTTGATGATGTATGTGGTGGCTGACAGTGATAGAGGGAGTTTAACAAATTTGTAAACTTGTTTATGATGAGTTGTAATGTTTGTGGGCTACAGGCTGGCAATACAATCTGCTGTATTAACGACCGAGGCGGTAACGCCACGGTCGCACCGCCGGGACCGCCGGTTTCCCACCATGGTTGTCCCGGCAGTTTTAATCAGCACTGATTACGACTCCCCTTCCCGCCAGCCTGCCCATGGCACTTGGCATGGGCAGGGCAGGAACCCCCAGGCACAGCCCCACCCTGCTTTTCACTGTCTGCTCAGCAGACAGTGAAAAGCACGATGGGTGGAGCTGCACCCGTCTCACGGCCGCAACACCGCCGGCTTCATTAGGAGCCGGCTCCAATGTTACGGCCGACATCCCTGCTGGGCCGGAGGGCGGAAACTCTGAATAGGCAGCCGCAGTGCGGTCCAACCATGGCGGGCGGCCTCTGCTGCCCGCCAAGGTTGTACTGAGGGCCATAGCATCCTGACTGCTATAAGGGGTGGGGGAAAAGATGCACTGCACTACAGGCAAAGGATTGGGCTATATAGATTCTATTTGGCATGTTCATCACAGAGTATCTCTTACACCAAACTTCAAATCAAATTGGACACATACTAGTCCCACTTTCCTCACTGGCCTCACGCACACTACACATTTTTTCCAAAAAAATTATTCGCTGGCCAGTAAGGAAAGGAAACTTGACTTAATGTACTGCAGGGAAAGGCAGAGGGATTAGACTGGTAGGTAGAGCTTTTGCTACAGAATAGAGAGGTGTCACTGATCATTAATTCATCATGTGCCTAAGGTTTGGCTTACTCAGTCACTGTACAGACGAAAGTCTGAAGGGAAAAATCTGAACAAATGTAAAATAAATCTGTTATGGAAAGCCATGAGATATATTTTGGAAACACTTCACATGGCCATACAAATGTGGCAAATGCCAAGAATGGAATTTTTAATTTGATTGGTAGGCTGGGTCAGATGAACTTAAGACAGAATAAAGTAGTAAAGTACTAAGAGGTGACTGGGTGGGCAGAGGGAAGCACACCTTGAGTGTTCAGTTTGCAATGCATTGAAAAATGTATAAATGCCATATTACCTGAAGCAGACACTCATTGCTCTGCAAACACTGCAGTCACAAACTGAACCATACTCTATGTCTTTGGTCATGGGTGGTGAAATGCCATGGGCAGGGAGGGTGTTGATGAATGATGGTGGGTGGGATACATATGTGCCTTGCTTAATAAATACAGTGAGTCGAGGGAATAGAAGACAAAGTAAGATTCCCCCCACCTTGAACCGTAGCTTTGATAACCATAAAACAAAATAAGTGAAGTGGGTGAACAGAATGCCCCTCTCCAGAAAAGCTCCCCTGTTTATTCATCTATGCAATTTTTCAATCATCCTTTCATTTTTCTAACTTATAACTATATTCACACATAGTCACCATGACTTAAGCATTACTTTGACTCATCCAGTCTTTGACCAACATTTATAATCCATTATTCATCCATTCAGTATTCACAATCCACCCTTTCTTTCAATCATCCTTTCACCCATTCATTCATTTAAACAATACTGACCCACGCATCTTTCCATCCACACACACATCATTTCCTTACACTCAATTCATCCACCCTTTCTTTTAACTTTCGGTTCTTTCCTGTTTCCATCAAGCTATGATTTTTAGCGTCCATCATGTGTGCTTTCGCTGAGTTGCAGAGAGAAGAGGCCATAACCCAAACACAGCTGTAGCTGGTAACCTAGAGGGCTCATGATCACAATGACACCCTTGTAGCTGGTGATTATAAAAATAATTGTCAATAAACAAGGAGTGTGACTTACCACTGCCAATCCCTGCTACCGCTTCTCCTCTTGCTCCATCTTCTCCTGCAGCACCACTTTAGCCACTGCTGCAGGCGGTTAGTTTGGCTAGAAAAAAACATTATATAGTTTGAGGACGCCAGGTACACCTCTGCTTAATTTTTTAAGCAAACAAATGCAACTGCAACACATTACTACAGTTCGGTTAGCACTGCAGTATCTTCTATCAAAAATATCACTCTGGGCATTTTGCTGGTTCACAGTGTTAGAAAAGCCAGGTAGTCAAGTCAAATAAATGCTTTTGATAATGGAGGGGCAGAGCTATAGCCTATAATGATAATGACTCAAAATCATTGAAGCACAATGAAGGGGTGAAATAGAATGGTCAATGAAAGACAGAAAAAAAAAGATAATGCAGGAGTTGGAGAAGAAAGACAACAGTATCACAAAATGAGGCCAAAGTAAAAGTAGTATATTAGTGGACAGAGGTGTAGGAGGCTGGCCTGGCTTATAGTGGGTACCTGATGGTATTTACACCTTGTGCCAGGTCCAGTTATCCCTTATAAGTAAATTAGTAGTGTTCTAGCAGCTTATGCTGATAGAGGTGGCTATAGCAGAGTAGCTGAGGCTGAACTAGGAGACATGCAAATCTCCTACTATGCCACTTATATCATATAGCACTGTATCACAAGAAAACACAATACTCAAAGTTACTAAAAATAAAGGTACTTTATTTTAGTGACAAAATGCCAAAAGTATCTCTGAGGATATACTCCCTTAGGAGGTAAGTAAAATACACAAAATATACACACAAACCAAAATCAGGTAAGTAAAACACTTGGAAAAGTAGTGCAAACACTGTAGAACACAATATAATGTAATAGGAGACAATAGGCCCATGGGCAACACAAACCATATACTCCAGACGGATTCCTGGTCCTGAGGACCTGCAAAGGAAGGGGACCAAGTCCAAGAGTCATGCAAGTGTCCAGGTGGGGCAGGAGCCCACTAAACCCCAGATGAAGGTGCAAAAGGGCTGCCGCCGGGTGAAAGAAGCCAAAGATTCTGCAACAACGGAAGGTGCCAGGAACTTCTCCTCTGGTCAGAAGATGTCTCACAAAGGATTTCCTCTCCCTTTGGAAATAGGTGTTAAGGGCCTGAGAGGAGTAGCCTCTCCTGGCCTCTGGGAATGCTTTGAAGGGCACAGATGGTGCCCTCCTTGCATAAACCAGTCTGCACTGGTTCAGGGATCCCCCAACCCCTGCTCTGGCATGAAACTGGACAAAGGAAAGGGGAGGGACCACTCCCCTGTTCATCACCATCCCAGGGGTGATGCCCACAGCTCCTCCAGTGTGTCCCAGACCTCTTCCATCTTGAATGCAGAGGTGTGGGGGCACAATGGAGGACTCTGAGTGGCCAGTACCAGCAGGTGACGTCAGAGGTGATAGGTGCTTACCTGGCTAGGTGGCCAATCCTCCTCTGAGGGCTATTTCGGTTCTCTCCTGTGGGTTTCTCGTCAGATAACGAATGCAAGAGCTCATCAGAGTTCCTCTGCATCTTCCTCTTCGACTTCTGCCAAGGATCGACCGCTGACTGCTCCAGGACGCCTGCAAAACCACAACAAAGTAGCAAGAAGACTAAGAGCAAAATTGTAGTGCCTAATCTTGCTGGCTTTCTCGACTGTTTCCTGGTGGTGCATGCTCTGAGGTCTGTCTGCCTTCACCCTGCACTGGAAGCCAAGAAGAAATTTCCTGTGGGTCGACGGAAACTTATCCCTGCTAACGCAGGCACCAAACTTCTGCATCACCAGTCCTCTGGGTCCCGTCTCATCTTGATAAGCGTGGTCACTGGAACACAGGAGCTGGATCCAAGAAATCCCACCAGTCCAGTGGTCCATGTGTCCAAATTTGGTGGAGGTAAGTCCTTGCCTCCCCACGCCAGACAGTAAACCTGTGTACTGTTTGATCTGCAGCTTCTAGGGCTTCTGTGCACTTTTGCAAGGAATCCTTCGTGCACAGCCGAGGTTCCCAGCACTCTGTCCTGCATTGCTCAACTTGCTGAGTTGACCATCGGCTTTGTGGGACTTTCCTTTGTAATGTTGAGACAACCACCGTGCTCAGTTTTCTTGAACCCCTGTTCAAGTGCTTCTGCAGGTGCTGCCTGCTTCTGAGTGGGCTCTTTGTGCTGCTGAGCGCCCCCTCTGTCTCCTCCTCCAAGGGGCGACCTCCTGGTCCTTCCTGGGCCCAAGCAGCACCCATTTTCTTCAACCACAACCTTTGCAGCTAGCAAGGCTTGTTTGCAGACTTTCTGTGTGGAAACAACTCTGCATCCTCCAGCATGCCGTGCAACATCTTCTGTGCAAAGAAGAAGTTCCTGGCATCTTCCGTTGTTGCAGAATCTTCAGCTTCTTCCACCCAGAGGCAGCCGTTTTGCACCTTCATCCGAGGTTTAGTGGGCTCCTGTCCCCCCGGACACTTTTGTGACTCTTAGGCTTGGTCCTCTTCCTTTGTACGTCCTCAGGTCCAAGAATCCGTCTTCAGTGCTTTGCAGTCAGTTGTTGTCTTTGTAGAATCTCCTATCACAACTTTAGTCTGTTTCTGAGGAAGTAGGGTCAATTACTCCTACTTTTTAGGGTCTTGGGGTCCCATAGTGTTTTCTTACACTCCCAGTGACCCTCTACACACTACACTAGGCCTGGGGTTCCTAAGTGGTTCGCATTCCACTTTCTTAGTATATGGTTTGTGTTGCCCCTAGGCCTATTGCATCCTATTATATTCTACTGTGTGTGCACTACTTTTCTAACTGTTTAGTTACCTGATTTTGGTTTGTCTGTATATTTTGTGTATTTTACTTACCTCTTAAGGGAGTATATCCTCTGAGATATTTTTGGTACATTGTCACTAAAATAAATTCCTTTATTTTTAGTAACTCTGAGTATTGTGATTCTTATGATATAGTGCTATATGATATAAGTGGTATTGTAGGAGCTTTGCATGTCTCCTAGTTCAGCCTAAGCTGCTCTGCTATAGCTACCTCTATCATCCTAAGCTGCTAGAACATGTTTTGCAATTCCATCTGGGGTTTAGTGGGCTCCTGCCCCCCCCGGACTCTTTTGTGCCTCTTTGACTTGGTCCCCTTCCTTTGTAAGTCCTCAGGTCCAGGAATCCGTCTTCAGTGCTTTGCAGTCAGTTGTTGTCTTTGCAGAATCTCCTATCACGACTTTAGTCTGTTTCTGAAGAAGTAGGGTAAATTTACTCCTACTTTTCAGGGTCTTGCGTGGCGTATTTTGGACACCCTTAGTGTTTTCTTACACTCCCAGTGACCCTCTACACACTACACTAGGTCTGGGGCCCCTAAGTGGTTCGCATTCCACTTTGTTAGTATATGGTTTGTGTTGCCCCTAGGCCTATTGCATCCTATTGTATTCTACTGTTTGTGCACTACTTTTCTAACTCTTTACTTACCTGATTTTGGTTTGTTTGTATATTTTGTGTATTTTACTTACCTCTTAAGGGAGTATATCCTCTGAGATATTTTTGGCACATTGTCACTAAAATAAAGTACCTTTATTTTTAGTAACTCTGAGTATTGTGAAACTTATGATATAGTGCTATATGATATAAGTGGTGTAGTAGGAGCTTTGCATGTCTCCTAGTTCAGCCTAAGCTGCTCTGCTATAGCTACCTCTATCAGCCTAAGCTGCTAGAACACTACAAATCTACTAATAAGGGATAACTGGACCTGGCACAAAGTGTAAGTACCATCAGGTACCCACTATAAGCCAGGCCAGCCTCCTACACAATGTCCTTGCACACGATAGGCCAGGGCTGCAGCACTTGGTGGCACTGCCACCCATAAGGCAGGAGGCTGTTGCCGCTGGCTGCTTTGGAAGGGCCTGGTGCCTCCGCTCCCCTGCTCGCCACCCTGCTCTGTCATTTGCTGACCTGGGTGGGGTAAACAAAATGAAAAGAAACAGGGGAATAAGGAAGAAATGAAGAAAGGACGGAAGGAAGGAAATAAGGAAGTAAAGGGAAAAATCATTAACAAAAATGCAAAAAGTCACTTAAACATGAAAAATGTATTAAAAAATATATAATGCATTGACACAAAAACACACAGTAATACAATAAATAAACAAGAGGTGTAGAATAATTAAGGGGATGGATGATTGGGAGATTCAAACTATGCCCAGGACCATGAACAGAGTAAGAAAAACAAGATGGCTGTGCCCATGGGAACCGCCTGGTGCCTTTCGGTACAATTTTGAATGTGGGAACACAGTTCATGTTGCGTTTGACATAAAATGTAATGCAAACCAGCATGAGGGGGTACTATGCCCACCTGCGGATCTCCAAATAGTAAGATGGAGTTTTTGGGCTACTTTGCAGAGTTCCTCATAGCTCGACTTTGTGCACTCCACCCAGACCTATTAAAATCAAAGAATAAAGTAAAACATGCTATGAATACAGGGGCGACTCCTCCATAAGGGTGGAGGAGTGTTGTCCCCCGGCCAGCAGTTGCAGCTGCAAAGCCTTTCAATGAAAACAGTAATAAACTATGTTTATTATCGTTTTCTTTGAAAGGGGCGGCACCACGGGGTGACATGCACTCAGGAGGAGTGTACAGCACTACCCCTCACTGTGTATGTATGTTTAGCCAGCCGTCTCCGGCCAGCCAAACATGCATGCCCACAGGGCTCTCTCCAGCCCAGGAACACAGTTGCTGGGCTGGGAAGAGCCTGCATAAGCTCCGAGTCTGTATGCCCTTATCCTGCTCTGAACAGCCTCAGGATTGGCTGAAGGCCAGGCTGGAAGCCTGTGCCTGCACCAAGAAGACAGAGGAGCAGAGAGAAGTGGTGCGACAGAGAGAAGGTGAGTTAAAAAAAAAAAATAATAATAGGGTGTGAATTGGTGTGGTTATCACCGTCGGACTTGAGGCAATCATGTTTGGGTTTGGTGTGTGCACTACCAATATAAAAGAAGATTGCTGTGCACCTCACCAATGTAACACGCACTTAAATACAATCAACGATATGGAAGAATATACTGTGAATAGGTGAGCATATCACCATTGAAGTCAAGGTATTCACACACCAGATATCTACAAAACTGCCATAATCACTGATGTTGTGTATGCCATGAAAATACTATCCTCCACAAATGAAATAATTGTCAATACCACTACATTATGGGTGCTCTTCAAACCAATCCAATACTGGGTGAAAAATCACAGGAGATATGGAAAGCAGTACTCACTCCCAGACAACTTGAATAAATATTCAGGTGCGTTAGTCAACTCAAAGCGGCTGGAGAAAGATAACCAGAATGCAACACAAAATGGCAACCACATCTGACGCCAATGCATGCAATGTAAGCAGGCTAGAGTCACAGCCTACAAAGAGGAAACACTGGCTAGAAAAATACCTGAACTGTCTGTAGTCAGTCACGCACCAATAGCAAATGATTTAATATGTATTTGCCTCCTCCACTTTTGTAATTTGGTAGCTATAAAACCCCACTCACAAAACTCCAATGGTTGTGGACAGTGTAGGAGGCTGGACTGGCTTGTAGTGAGTACCAAGGGGTACTTGCACCTTGCACCAGGCCCAGTTATCCCTTATTAGTGTATAGGGTGTCTAGCAGCTTAGGCTGATAGATAATGGTAGCTTAGCAGAGCAGCTTAGGCTGAACTAGGAGACGTGTGAAGCTACTACAGTACCACCTAGTGTCATATGCACAATATCATAAGAAAACACAATACACAGTTATACTAAAAATAAAGGTACTTTATTTTTATGACAATATGCCAAAGTATCTTAGAGTGTACCCTCAGTGAGAGGATAGGAAATATACACAAGATATATATACACAATAACAAAAATATGCAGTATAGTCTTAGAAAACAGTGCAAACAATGTATAGTTACAATAGGATGCAATGGGGAAACATAGGGATAGGGGCAACACAAACCATATACTCCAAAAGTGGAATGCGAACCACGAATGGACCCCAAACCTATGTGACCTTGTAGAGGGTCGCTGGGACTATTAGAAAATAGTGAGAGTTAGAAAAATAACCCTCCCCAAGACCCTGAAAAGTGAGTGCAAAGTGCACTAAAGTTCCCCTAAGGACAAAGTAGTCATGTTAGAGGAATAATGCAGGAAAGACACAAACCAGCAATGCAACAACTGTGGATTTCCAATCTAGGGTACCTGTGGAACAAGGGGACCAAGTCCAAAAGTCACAAGCAAGTCGGAGATGGGCAGATGCCCAGGAAATGCCAGCTGCGGGTGCAAAGAAGCTTTGACTGGACAGAAGAAGCTGAGGTTTCTGCAGGAACAAAAAGGACTAGAGACTTCCCTTTTGGTGGACGGATCCCGCTCGCCGTGGAGAGTCGTGCAGAAGTGTTTTCCCGCCGAAAGAACGCCAACAAGACTTGCTAGCTGCAAATTGTGCGTTTAGCGTTTTTGGACGCTGCTGGGGCCCAGGAGGGATCAGGAGGTCGCAAATTGGACCTGAAGAGAGAGGGGACGTCAAGCAAGACAAAGAGCCCTCACTGAAGCAGGTAGCACCCGGAGAAGTGCCAGAAACAGGCACTACAAGGATGCGTGAAACGGTGCTCGCCGAAGTTGCACAAAGGAGTCCCACGTCGCCGGAGACCAACTTAGAAAGTCGTGCAATGCAGGTTAGAGGGCCATGGACCCAGGCTTGGCTGTGCAGAAAGGATTTCCGCCGGAAGTGCCCAGGGCCGGAGTAGCTGCAAAGTCGCGGTTCCCAGCAATGCAGCCCAGCGAGGTGAGGCAAGGACTTACCTCCACCAAACTTGGGCTGAAGAGTCACTGGACTGTGGGGGTCACTTGAACAGAGTCGCTGGATTCGAGGGACCTCGCTCGTCGTGCTGAGAGGAGACCCAAGGGACCGGTAATGCAGCTTTTTGGTGCCTGCGGTTGCAGGGGGAAGATTCCGTCGACCCACGGGAGATTTCTTCGGAGCTTCTGGTGCAGAGAGGAGGCAGACTACCCCCACAGCATGCACAAGCAGGAAAACAGTCGAGAAGGCGGCAGGATCAGCGTTACAGAGTTGCAGTAGTCGTCTTTGCTACTATGTTGCAGGTTTGCAGGCTTCCAGCGCGGTCAGCGGTCGATTCCTTATCAGAAGGTGAAGAGAGAGATGCAGAGGAACTCGGCTGAGCTCATGCATTCGTTATCTAAAGTTTCCCCAGAGACAGAGACCCTAAATAGCCAGAAAAGAGGGTTTGGCTACCTAGGAGAGAGGATAGGCTAGCAACACCTGAAGGAGCTTATCACAAGGAGTCTCTGACGTCACCTGGTGGCACTGGCCACTCAGAGCAGTCCAGTGTGCCAGCAGCACCTCTGTTTCCAAGATGGCAGAGGTCTGGAGCACACTGGAGGAGCTCTGGACACCTCCCAGGGGAGGTGCAGGTCAGGGGAGTGGTCACTCCCCTTTCCTTTGTCCAGTTTCGCGCCAGAGCAGGGGCTAAGGGGTCCCTGAACCGGTGTAGACTGGCTTATGCAGAATTGGGCACATCTGTGCCCAACAAAGCATTTCCAGAGGCTGGGGGAGGCTACTCCTCCCCTGCCTTCACACCATTTTCCAAAGGGAGAGGGTGTCACACCCTCTCTCAGAGGAAGTTCTTTGTTCTGCCATCCTGGGCCAGGCCTGGCTGGACCCCAGGAGGGCAGCTGCCTGTCTGAGGGGTTGGCAGCAGCAGCAGCTGCAGTGAAACCCCAGGAAGGGCAGTTTGGCAGTACCAGGGTCTGTGCTACAGACCACTGGGATCATGGGATTGTGCCAACTATGCCAGGATGGCATAGAGGGGGCAATTCCATGATCATAGACATGTTACATGGCCATATTCGGAGTTACCATTGTGAAGCTACATATAGGTAGTGACCTATATGTAGTGCACGCGTGTAATGGTGTCCCCGCACTCACAAAGTTCAGGGAATTGGCTCTGAACAATGTGGGGGCACCTTGGCTAGTGCCAGGGTGCCCTCACACTAAGTAACTTTGCACCTAACCTTTACCAGGTAAAGGTTAGACATATAGGTGACTTATAAGTTACTTAAGTGCAGTGTAAAATGGCTGTGAAATAACATGGACGTTATTTCACTCAGGCTGCAGTGGCAGGCCTGTGTAAGATTTGTCAGAGCTCCCTATGGGTGGCAAAAGAAATGCTGCAGCCCATAGGGATCTCCTGGAACCCCAATACCCTGGGTACCTCAGTACCATATACTAGGGAATTATAAGGGTGTTCCAGTAAGCCAATGTAAATTGGTAAAAATGGTCACTAGCCTGTTAGTGACAATTTGGAAAGAAATGAGAGAGCATAACCACTGAGGTTCTGATTAGCAGAGCCTCAGTGAGACAGTTAGTCACTACACAGGTAACACATTCAGGCACACTTATGAGCACTGGGGCCCTGGGTTACCAGGGTCCCAGTGACACATACAACTAAAACAACATATATACAGTGAAAAATGGGGGTAACATGCCAGGCAAGATGGTACTTTCCTACACAACCCCCCCCCAAACGAAGGACAATAAGACTAGCCATGACCTGATGAGTCTTCATTGTCTAAGTGGAAATATCTGGAGAGTCCATCTGCATTGGAGTGGCTACTCCCAGGTCTATGTTCCACTGTATAGTCCATTCCCTGTAGGGATATGGACCACCTCAACAATTTAGGATTTTCACCTTTCATTTGTTTTAGCCAAAGTAGAGGTTTGTGGTCTGTCTGAACAATGAAGTGAGTGCCAAACAGGTATGGCCTCAACTTCTTCAGTGCCCAGACCACAGCAAAGGCCTCCCTCTCAATGGCAGACCAACGCTTTTCTCTAGGGGTCAACCTCCTACTAATAAAAGCAACAGGTTGATCCTGGCCCTCAGAATTAAGTTGTGATAGGACTGCCCCTACTCCTAATTCAGATGCATCAGTTTGGACATAGAATTTTTTAGAGTAACAAGGGCTTTTCAGGACAGGTGCAGAGCACATGGCCTGCTTCAGCTCCTCAAAAGCTTTCTGACAGTTTGCTGTCCATAATACCTTTTTAGGCATTTTCTTGGATGTGAGGTCATTAAGAGGGGCTGCAATGGAGCCATAGTTCTTAATGAACCTCCTGTAATACCCAGTGAGGCCTAGGAAGGCTCTCACCTGAGTCTGAGTGGTAGGGGGAACCCAGTCAATAATTGTTTGGATTTTCCCCTGAAGTGGTGCAATCTGTTCCCCACCAAGAAGGTGTCCCAGATAAACCACCTTCCCCTGCCCTATCTGGCACTTTGAAGCCTTGATAGTGAGGCCTGCCTTTTGCAGGGCCTCCAAAACTTTCCATAGGTGGACCAGGTGATCATCCCAGCTGTAGCTAAAGACAGCTATATCGTCCAAATATGCTGCACTGAAAGCTTCCAGCCCTTGCAGGACTGTGTTCACCAGCCTCTGAAAAGTGGCAGGTGCATTTTTCAAACCAAAAGGCATTACAGTAAACTGGTAATGTCCTCCAATGGTAGAAAATGCAGTCTTAGATTTAGCATCTTCTGATAATTTGATCTGCCAATACCCTGCAGTCAAATCAAAAGTGCTTAGATACTTGGCAGATGCCAGTGTATCTATAAGCTCATCTGCCCTGGGTATAGGGTGAGCATCAGTTTTGGTTACCAAGTTGAGACTTCTATAGTCTACACAAAACCGCATTTCTTTCTTTCCATCTTTAGAATTGGGTTTTGGTACCAGTACCACAGGAGAAGCCCATGGACTGTCAGAGTGCTCAACCACTCCTAGTTCCAACATTTTCTGAACTTCTTGCTTTATGCAGTCCCTGACATGGTCAGGCTGCCTATAGATCTTACTTTTGACAGGTAAACTGTCTCCAGTATCTATAGTGTGCTCACACCAAGAAGTGGTGCCTGGCACAGTAGAGAAGAGTTCTGAAAATTGTCCTAGGAGATTTATGCAATGGTCTTTCTGCTCAGCAGTAAGACAATCTGCCAAAACTACACCTTCCACAAGAGCATCTTGTTCTGTGGAAGAGAAGAGATCAGGTAGAGGATCACTGTCTTCTTCCTGTCCCTCATCAGTTGCCATGAGCAGGGTGAGATCAGCCCTGTCATAGTAGGGTTTCAGGCGGTTGACATGGAGCACCCTAAGGGGACTCCTGGCAGTGCCTAAGTCAACTAAATAGGTGACTTGGCAGATGCCAGTATATCTATGAGCTCATCTGCCCTGGGTATAGGGTGAGCATCAGTCCTCTTCAGTGGAGGAGAATAGATCAAGGAGTGGGTCACTCTCTTCTTCCTGTCCTTCATCTGTTGCCATGAGCAGGGTGAGATCAGCCGTGTCATAGTAGGGTTTTAGGCGGTTGACATGAATCACCCTAAGGGGACTCCTGGCAGTGCCCAGGTCTACCAGATAGGTAACCTCACCCTTCTTTTCAACAATTGTGTGGGGACCACTCCATTTATCTTGGAGTGCTCTTGGGGCCACAGGCTCCAAGACCCACACTTTCTGCCCTGGTTGGTACTGAGCCAAAACAGCCTTCTGATCATGCCATTGCTTCTGGAGCTCTTGGCTGGCCTGAAGGTTTTTACTGGCCTTTTTCATGTACTCAGCCATCCTTGATCTGAGGCCAAGTACATAATCCACAATATCCTGCTTAGGAGCTTTTAAAGGTTGTTCCCAACCCTCCTTTACAAGTGTGAGTGGACCCCTAACAGGGTGTCCAAAAAGAAGTTCAAAGGGGCTGAAGCCCACTCCTTTCTGGGGTACCTCTCTGTAGGCAAAAAGGAGGCATGGTAGAAGGATATCCCATCTCCTGCGGAGTTTTTCAGGGAGTCCCATAATCATGCCTTTGAGAGTTTTATTAAATCTCTCCACCAGTCCATTTGTTTGTGGATGATAGGGTGTTGTGAACTTGTACGTTACACCACACTCCTTCCACATGGCCTTTAAGTATGCAGAGATGAAATTGCTTCCTCTGTCTGATACTACTTCCTTTGGGAAGCCCACCCTGGAAAATATTCCCAGGAGGGCCTTTGCCACTGCAGGAGCTGTAGTGGTCCTTAAAGGAATTGCTTCAGGATATCTTGTGGCATGGTGCACTACCACCAAGATAAACCTATTGCCTGAAGCAGTAGGAGGGTCAAGGGGGCCAACTATGTCAACCGCTACCCTTTCAAAGGGAACCCCAACCACAGGCAGTGGGATAAGGGGTGCCTTTGGAGTGCCACCTGTCTTGCCACTGGCTTGACAGGTTTCACAGGACTTACAAAATTCCTTTGTGTCCTCAGACATCCTAGGCCAATGAAACAATGGAACCAATCTGTCCCAAGTTTTCATTTGACCCAGGTGCCCAGCTAGGGGAATGTCATGTGCCAGTGTTAGGAGGAACTTTCTGTACTCCTGAGGAATCACTAATCTCCTGGCAGCTCCAGGTTTAGGATCCCTATGCTCAGTGTACAAGAGGTTGTCCTCCCAGTAAACTCTGTGAGAGTCACTGACATCCCCATTAGCCTGTTTGACAGCTTGCTGTCTGAGACCCTCTAATGTGGGACAGGTTTGCTGTGCCACACTCAGCTCCTCTCTTCACCCAAAAGCTCAGCAGTGTCTGCTTCCAGCTCCTCTGGTGTAGGTTCTGCACAGGGAGGGAATTCTTCTTCCTCAGAATTAGAATCCACTGCAGAGGGAGGGATAGTAGGAAGTGGTTTGCTTCTACTAGCCCTAGCTTTAGGGAGCACTTGGTCCATTGTTCCAGGATCCAAGCTTCCCTGTCCTTTTTGCTTTTTGGCCTGAGCCCTTGTCAAAGCAAAAATATGCCCTGGGATGCCCAGCATTGCTGCATGGGCCTCCAACTCCACATCTGACCAAGCTGATGTCTCCAAATCATTCCCTAATAGACAGTCTACAGGTAAATCTGAAGCTACCACAACTTTCTTTGGACCAGTTACCCCGCCCCCAGTTGAGATTTACAACAGCCATGTGGTGGCTTTGTGTTATGTTGTGAGCATCGGTTACTTGGTACTGGTGTCCAAGTATGTGTTGTTCAGGGTGCACCAGTTTCTCAATCACCATTGTGACACTGGCACCTGTGTCCCTGTAGGCCTGGACCTCAACACCATTTATTAGGGTTAGTTGCTTGTACTTCTCCAAGTTATGGGGGCAAGCAACCAAAGTGGCTAAATCAATAGCCCCTTCAGAGACTAAAGTAGCCTCTGTGGTCTCCCTAATCAGACCAACCCCAACTAAATTACCAAAAGTGAGCCCAGCTACTCCCTTGGATTGGCTATTAGTAGGTTTGCTCCCACCACCACTGCTATTAGTAGGGACACTAGGTGTAGCAGTAGGGGTTGTAGTGGTAGGAGCTGTGGTGCCTTTCTTTGGACAACTGGGATCTGTTGTCCAATGGCCTTTTATTTTACATAAATAGCACCATGGTTTCTTTTCCTTGTTCTGATTAAAGGAGGATTTGGACCCACCACCCCCACCAGAGTGTTTTTGTGGGCCTGATGAAGACTCATTTTTAGATTTGTCCCCACCCTTGTCAGAAGACTTACCATCCTTCTTTTTGTTGCCATCTTTGTCACCCCCTGTATGAACTTTTCTGTTCACTCTTGTTCTGACCCATTTGTCTGCCTTCTTTCCCAATTCTTGGGGAGAGGTCAGATCAGAGTCCACCAAGTACTGGTGCAACAAATCAGACACACAATTATTAAGAATATGCTCTCTCAGGATTAAGTTATACAGGCTGTCATAATCAGTAACTTTACTGCCATGTCACCACCCCTCCAAGGCCTTCACTGAATGGTCAATGAAATCAACCCAGTCTTGTGAAGACTCCTTTTTGGTCTCTCTGAACTTTATCCTGTACTGTTCAGTGGTTAAGCCATAACCATCCAGGAGTGCATTCTTAAGAACTTGGAAATTATTAGCATCATTTTCTTTGACAGTAAGGAGCCTATCCCTACCTTTTCCACTAAATGATAGCCATAGGATAGCAGCCCACTGCCTTTGAGGGACATCCTGTACAACACAGGCCCTCTCAAGTGCAGCAAACCACTTGTTAATGTCATCCCCCTCCTTATAAGGGGGAACTATCTTGTGCAGATTCCTGGAATCATGCTCTTTTGCAGGATGACTATGTGGAATACTGCTGCTGCCACCATGGGTATCTAAACCCAACTTCTGTCTTTCCTTCTCTAATTCAAAAGACTGTCTATCCAAATCCAGCTGTTGCTTTTTAAGCTTCAGTCTGGTTTGTTCCACCCTCAACTTATTGAGTTCCCTCTCTAACATTCTGTCATCAGGGTTGGTGGGAGGGACATTTCTAGAAACAGAGCTATGATGGGAATGAACAGAAGGAGACCTGTCCCTTACAGAAGCCAACCTAACAGCTTGGTTTACAGAAACATTACTACCAGTAGGGTGAGAATAAATGCTTTTGCTATGATGTGAGACAACACTATTTATTTGGTGTGGCTCATCATCATTACCATCTATGCTAGATTGTCTAGTAATGGGCAGGCTAGGAAGTTTCTTTCCTGAATCTTTTCCTGGGGGAGTCCCTGAATCAGATTGGGAACTATTAGGTACTTTTTCAACAGATGGGGCACCTATGGCCTTATCCTGTTCTCTAAGCATATTAAGTAACAGTTCCAAGGAAGGATTTTTCCCTACACTCAAACCTCTCTCTATACAGAGACTCCTTGCTCTTTTCCAGCTAAGGTTGTCATATGCAAGTTTGGACAGATCAACACTTTGGCCTGTGCCAGACATTTTTAGAGAGAGTTAAAGTGATAGAAAAAGAAAAAAAAGTTTTCAGAACTTTTTGGAAAGACAGAAAAAAACTTTTTTAACTTTTAAGAACTTTTTGAAAGTTTAGGAGTACTTTTCAGCACTTAGAAAAGAGTGAAAAGAGGAAATGCAAAACTTTTTGGCTATGTGTATATACACTGACCTTGTTTTGTATATTTTTCTCTTATGAAAAGTACAATGACAAGAGTGGTAAGTAGTCTCAAGCACTTATCCCACCACTGCACAACCAATGTAGGAGGCTGGACTGGCTTGTAGTGAGTACCAAGGGGTACTTGCACCTTGCACCAGGCCCAGTTATCCCTTATTAGTGTATAGGGTGTCTAGCAGCTTAGGCTGATAGATAATGGTAGCTTAGCAGAGCAGCTTAGGCTGAACTAGGAGACGTGTGAAGCTACTACAGTACCACCTAGTGTCATATGCACAATATCATAAGAAAACACAATACACAGTTATACTAAAAATAAAGGTACTTTATTTTTATGACAATATGCCAAAGTATCTTAGAGTGTACCCTCAGTGAGAGGATAGGAAATATACACAAGATATATATACACAATAGCAAAAATATGCAGTATAGTCTTAGAAAACAGTGCAAACAATGTATAGTTACAATAGGATGCAATGGGGAAACATAGGGATAGGGGCAACACAAACCATATACTCCAAAAGTGGAATGCGAACCACGAATGGACCCCAAACCTATGTGACCTTGTAGAGGGTCGCTGGGACTATTAGAAAATAGTGAGAGTTAGAAAAATAACCCTCCCCAAGACCCTGAAAAGTGAGTGCAAAGTGCACTAAAGTTCCCCTAAGGACAAAGTAGTCGTGTTAGAGGAATAATGCAGGAAAGACACAAACCAGCAATGCAACAACTGTGGATTTCCAATCTAGGGTACCTGTGGAACAAGGGGACCAAGTCCAAAAGTCACAAGCAAGTCGGAGATGGGCAGATGCCCAGGAAATGCCAGCTGCGGGTGCAAAGAAGCTTCGACTGGACAGAAGAAGCTGAGGTTTCTGCAGGAACGAAAAGGACTAGAGACTTCCCCTTTGGTGGACGGATCCCACTCGCCCTGGAGATTCGTGCAGAAGTGTTTTCCCGCCGAAAGAACGCCAACAAGCCTTGCTAGCTGCAAATCGTGCGTTTGACATTTTTGGACGCTGCTGGAGCCCAGGAGGGACCAGGAGGTCGCAAATTAGACCTGAAGAGAGAGGGGACGTCGAGCAAGACAAAGAGCCCTCACTGAAGCAGGTAGCACCCGGAGAAGTGCCAGAAACAGGCACTACAAGGATGCATGAAACGGTGCTCGCCGAAGTTGCACAAAGGAGTCCCACGTCGCCGGAGACCAACTTAGAAAGTCGTGCAATGCAGGTTAGAGGGCCGTGGACCCAGGCTTGGCTGTGCACAAAGGATTTCCGCCGGAAGTGCACAGGGGCCGGAGTAGCTGCAAAGTCGCGGTTCCCAGCAATGCAGCCCAGCGAGGTGAGGCAAGGACTTACCTCCACCAAACTTGGGCTGAAGAGTCACTGGACTGTGGGGGT
This sequence comes from Pleurodeles waltl, assembly GCF_031143425.1. NCBI lineage: Eukaryota > Metazoa > Chordata > Amphibia > Caudata > Salamandridae > Pleurodeles > Pleurodeles waltl. Next base: position 1,517,342,471 of record NC_090444.1, on the reverse strand, counting down.
CACTTGGACAGAGTCGCTGGATTCGAGGGACCTCGCTCGTTGTGCTGAGAGGAGACCCAAGGGACCGGTAATGCAGCTTTTTGGTGCCTGCGGTTGCAGGGGGAAGATTCCGTCGACCCACGGGAGATTTCTTCGGAGCTTCTGGTGCAGAGAGGAGGCAGACTACCCCCACAGCATGCACAAGCAGGAAAACAGTCGAGAAGGCGGCAGGATCAGCGTTACAGAGTTGCAGTAGTCGTCTTTGCTACTATGTTGCAGGTTTGCAGGCTTCCAGCGCGGTCAGCGGTCGATTCCTTATCAGAAGGTGAAGAGAGAGATGCAGAGGAACTCGGCTGAGCTCATGCATTCGTTATCTAAAGTTTCCCCAGAGACAGAGACCCTAAATAGCCAGAAAAGAGGGTTTGGCTACCTAGGAGAGAGGATAGGCTAGCAACACCTGAAGGAGCCTATCACAAGGAGTCTCTGACGTCACCTGGTGGCACTGGCCACTCAGAGCAGTCCAGTGTGCCAGCAGCACCTGTGTTTCCAAGATGGCAGAGGTCTGGAGCACACTGGAGGAGCTCTGGACACCTCCCAGGGGAGGTGCAGGTCAGGGGAGTAGTCACTCCCCTTTCCTTTGTCCAGTTTTGCGCCAGAGCAGGGGCTAAGGGGTCCCTGAACCGGTGTAGACTGGCTTATGCAGAATTGGGCACATTTTTGCCCAACAAAGCATTTCCAGAGGCTGGGGGAGGCTACTCCTCCCCTGCCTTCACACCATTTTCCAAAGGAAGAGGGTGTCACACCCTCTCTCAGAGGAAGTTCTTTGTTCTGCCATCCTGGGCCAGGCCTGGCTGGACCCCAGGAGGGCAGCTGCCTGTCTGAGGGGTTGGCAGCAGCAGCAGCTGCAGTGAAACCCCAGGAAGGGCAGTTTGGCAGTACCAGGGTCTGTGCTACAGACCACTGGGATCATGGGATTGTGCCAACTATGCCTGGCAGGGTCCCAGTGACACATAGGCCCTCATTCTGACCTTGGCGGGCGGCGGAGGCCGCCCGCCAAAGTCCCGCCGTCAGGTTACCTTTCCGCGGTCGAAAGACCGCGGCGGTAATTCTGACTTTCCCGCTGGGCTGGCGGGCGGTCGCCTTCAGACCGCCAGCCAGCCCAGCGGGAAAGAGGCTTCCACGATGAAGCCGGCTCGGAATCGAGCCGGCGGAGTGGAAGCTGTGCGACGGGTGCAGTTGCACCCGTCGCGTATTTCACTGTCTGCGCAGCAGACAGTGAAATACATGTAGGGGCCCTCTTACGGGGGCCCCTGCAATGCCCATGCCAGTGGCATGGGCACTGCAGGGGCCCCCAGGGGCCCCGCGACCCCCCCTACCGCCATCCGGATCTCGGCGGTCCGACCGCCGGGATCTGGATGGCGGTAGGGGGGGTCGGAATCCCCGCGGCGGTGCAGCAAGCTGCGCCGCCGCGGAGGATTCAATGGGGCCGCGGTACACTGGCGGGACCCCGCCAGTGGTGCCGGTCCGACCGCGGCTTTACCGCCGCGGTCGGAATCCCCATTGGAGCACCGCCGGCCTGTCGGCGGTGCTCCCGCGGTCCTCCGCCCTGGCGGTCAAAGACCGCCAGGGTCAGAATGACCACCATAGACTAAAACAACATATATATAGTGAAATATGGGGGTAACATGCCAGGCAAGATGGTACTTTCCTACACAACCCCCCCCCCCTAAACGAAGGACAATAAGACTAGCCATGACCTGATGAGTCTTCATTGTCTAAGTGGAAATATCTGGAGAGTCCATCTGCATTGGAGTGGGTACTCCCAGGTCTATGTTCCACTGTATAGTCCATTCCCTGTAGGGATATGGACCACCTCAACAATTTAGGGTTTTCACCTTTCATTTGTTTTACCCAAAGTAGAGGTCTGTGGTCTGTCTGAACAATGAAGTGAGTGCCAAACAGGTATGGACTCAACTTATTCAGTGCCCAGACCACAGCAAAGGCCTCCCTCTCTATGGCAGACCAACGCTTTTCTCTAGGCGTCAACCTTCTGCTGATAAAAGCAACTGGTTGATCCTGGCCCTCAGAATTCAGTTGTGATGAGACTGCCCCTACCCCAAATTCAGATGCATCAGTTTGAACAATGAATTTCTTGGAGTAACATGGACTATTTAGGACAGGTGCAGTGCACGTATCCTATTTGAGCTCCTCAAAAGCTTTCTGACAGCTAGCTGTCCACAATACCTTTTTAGGCATCTTTTTACCTAAAGTGGGGCTGCTATGGAGCCATAGTTTTTAATGAATCTCCTGTAATATCCAGTGAGGCCTAAGAAGGCTCTCACTTGGGTCTGTGTTGTAAGGGGGACCCAATCCATGATTGTCTGGATTTTCCCCTGTAGTGGTGCAATCTGTTCTCCACTTACCAGGTGTCCCAGATATACCACCTTTCCCTGCGCTATCTGGCACTTTGAGGACTTGATAGTGAGGCCTGCCTTTTGCAGGGCCTCCAAAACTTTCCAAAGGTGGACCAGGTGCTCATCCCAGGTGGATCATCAAGATATGCTGCACTAAAAGCCTCCAACCCTTGCAGGACTGTGTTCACCAACCTCTGAAAAGTGGCAGGTGCATTCTTCAAACCAAAGGGCATCACTGTAAATTGGTACTGCCCTTCTATAGTTGAAAATGCAGTTTTAGGTTTAGCATCCTCAGCCAAATTGATCTGCCAATACCCTGCAGTCAAATCAAAGGTGCTTAGATACTTGGCAGATGCCAGTATATCTATGAGCTCATCTGCCCTGGGTATAGGGTGAGCATCAGTCCTCTTCAGTGGAGGAGAATAGATCAAGGAGTGGGTCACTCTCTTCTTCCTGTCCTTCATCTGTTGCCATGAGCAGGGTGAGATCAGCCCTGTCATAGTAGGGTTTTAGGCGGTTGACATGAATCACCCTAAGGGGACTCCTGGCAGTGCCCAGGTCTACCAGATAGGTAACCTCACCCTTTTTCTCAACAATTAGATGGGGTCCACTCCATTTGTCCTGGAGTGCCCTTGGGGCCACAGACTCCAATGCCCACACCTTCTGTCCTGGTTGGTACTGAATCAGAACAGCCTTTTGGTCATGCCATTGCTTCTGGAGCTCTTGGCTGGCCTGAAGGTTTTTACTGGCCTTTTTCATGTTCTCAGCCATTCTGGATCTTAGGCCAAGTACATAGTCCACTATGTCCTGTTTGGGAGCTTTTAAAGGTTGTTCCCAACCCTCCTTCACAAATGTTAGTGGACCTCTTACAGGGTGCCCAAAGAGGAGTTCAAAGGGGCTGAAGCCCACTCCTTTCTGGGGTACCGCCCTGTAAGCAAAAAGGAGGCAATGTAACAGGACATCCCATCTCCTCCTGAGTTTTTCAGGGAGTCCCATTATCATACCTTTGAGAGTTTTATTAAACCTCTCTATCAGTCCATTAGTCTGTGGATGATAAGGAGTGCTGAATTTGTATGTTACACCACATTCCTTCCACATAGCTTTCAAGTATGCAGACATAAAGTTGCTGTAGTGGTCCTTAGAGGAATTGCTTCAGGATATCTTGTGGTATGGTCCACAACCACCAAGATAAACCTATTGCCTGAACCAGTAGGAGGGTCAAGGGGGCCAACTATGTCAACCCCTACCCTTTCAAAGGGCACCCCAACCACAGGTAGTGGAATAAGGGGAGCCTTTGGTGTGCCACCAGTCTTGCCACTGGCTTGGCAGGTCACACAAGACTTGCAAAAATCTTTAGTGTCCTCTGACATCCTAGGCCAGTGAAACAGGGGGACAAGCCTTTCCCATGTTTTGATCTGGCCCAAATGCCCAGCCAAAGGAATGTCATGTGCCAGAGTTAGGAGAACTCTCTGTACTGCAGGGGAATGACCAATCTCCTGGCTGCTCCAGGTTTTGGGTCCCTTGCCTCTGTGTACAAGAGGTTGTCCTCCCAGTAAACTCTATGTGAGTCACTGACATCCCCATTTTGCTGCTTGACAGCTTGCTGTCTGAGACCCTCTAATGTGGGACAGGATTGCTGTGCCACACTCTGCTCTTCCCTGGCAGGCCCCCCTCCACCCAAAAGCTCAGCAGTGTCTGCTGCCAGCTCATCTGGTGAAGGTTCTGCACCGGGAGGAAATTCTTCTTCTTCAGAAGGAGAATCATCTGTAGAGGGAGGGATAGTGGGTAGGGATTTACCCTTGCTACCCCTAGCTTTAGGGAGCACTTGGTCCATTGTTCTAGGATCGAAGTTACACTGTCCTTTTTGCTTTTTGGCCTGAGCCCTTGTCTAAGCAAAAATATGCCCAGGAATGCCCAGCATTCCTGCATGAGCCTCCAACTCCAATTCTGCCTAAACTGATGTCTCTAAACCATTCCCTAGTAGACAGTCTACAGGTAAATCTGAGGCAACCACAACTTTCTTTGGACCGGTAACCACCCCCCCAGTTGAGATTCACAACAGCCATGGGGTGGCTAAGAGTGTTGTTATGAGCGTCTGTCACTTGGTACTGCTGACCAAGTAGGTGTTGTTCAGGGTGCACCAGTTTCTCTATTACCATGGTAAGACTGGCACCTGTGTCCCTGTAGGCCTGAACCTCAACACCATTTATTAGGGGAAGTTTCTTGTACTTATCCATATTAAGGGGACAAGCAACCAAGGTGGCCAAATCATTGGCACCTTCAGAGACCAACACAGCCTCTGTGGTCTCCCTAACAAGACCAACCCCAACTAAATTACCAAAAGTGAGCCCAGCTACTCCCTTGGATTGGCTATTAGTAGGTTTGCTCCTAACACCACTGCTACTACTAGGGGCACTAGAGTTTACAGTAAGGATTGTGGTAGTGGTTTGGTGTTTTTCTTTGGACAACTGGCATCAGTTGTCCAATGGCCTTTGACTTTACACAAATAACACCAAGGCTTTTTTACTTGATTATTGGAAGAGGATTTGGACCCACCACCCCCACCAGAGGATTTTTGTGGGCCTGATGAAGACTCAGTTTTACTTTTATCCCCACCCTTGTCAGAAGACTTACTAGCCTTCTTCTTGCCATCCTTTTCACCCCCTGTATGAACGTTTCTGTTCACTCTTGTTCTGACCCATTTGTCTGCCTTCTTTCCAAATTCTTGGGGAGAGGTCAGATCTGAGTCCACTAGATATTGGTGTAACAAGTCAGACACACAGTTATTCAGAATATGCTCTCTCAGAATAAGATTATACAGGCTTTCATAGTCAGAAACTCTACTGCCATGTAACCACCCTTCCAAGGCCTTCACTGAACAGTCAACAAAGTCTATCCAATCTTGTGAGGACTCTTTTCTGGTGTCTCTGAACTTAATCCTGTATTGTTCAGTGGTTAAGCCAAATCCATCCAAGAGTGCATCCTTCAAAACTGCAAAATTGTTAGCAGCACTTTCTCTAACAGTAAGGAGCCTATCCCTACCCTTTCCATTGAAAGATAGCCACAAAAAGCAGCCCACTGCCTTTGAGGGACCCCCTGTACCATACAGGCCCTCTCAAGTGCAGCAAACCACTTGTTGATGTCATACCCCTCTTTGTAAGGGGGGACTATCTTGTGCAGATTCCTGGAATCATGCTCTCTAATCGGATTACTATCAGGAATACTGCTGCTGTCACCATGGGGTCCAAACCCCAACCTCTGTCTCTCCTTCTCCAGGTCTACGAATTCCCTATCTAAGGCCAGCTGTTGCTGTTTAAGCTTCAGTCTGGTCTCTTTCAACTTTTTGAATTCCCTTTCTAACATGTTGTCTTCAGGGTGGGTGGGCTGGGAATGCTTGGACACAGAAGATAAATTGGAAACAACATAAGGAGATCTGTCCCTAACTGACTGAACCCTAATAACCTGGCCTCCAGGAATGAAGACACCCCTGCTATGATGGGAGCCTCCATTACTACCAGCATTACTAGGTGGCCTGCTAAGGGGCAGATTTGGAACAGAACCCTCCCCACCTCCCTCAAGGAAAGGAGATCCCCTGCTTGGCAGGGTCCTAGTGACACATAAACTAAAACAACATATATACAGTGAAATATGGGGGTAACATGGCATGCAAGATGGTACTTTCCTACAACATTAAATCATGCAGGGTTCGATTGAATTAGCTGCAACCACCACCAAATGTTTGTAGTAATGAAGACAGATCACACCATACTAAAGACTACATGAGTTTATTTCCTTGAAGTAGATACTTGTCAGTGGAGTACAGCCATAAAGGACCTTTTGCAATGTTCTTCAGTTCAACTATTCCTTTTTTAAGCATTTCAAAGGCTCATCCTGTACATCATTCGTAGATAGAATTTCCAATACTAAAAGTTTTATGAACAAGCACAGGCAAATAACACTGAGCAAGTACTGCAGGGTAGTTCATAAATATTGTCACTATTAAATATATCCCTTTTTGCGGCGCTCCAGTGATGCAATGCCCTGAGCCATATTTACAAGGCATTAAGGAACTTTTTGTGGCTTAATACTGCCTTGTATCTATAGGCCACCCAACACAAATTTCTGCGTCAAAGGGGCATGTAATGGGTTTTGCTGTGGGTGTACCCACACAAAACCCATTGCTTTTTGACACTGCCCCAGATTTACAAGGACACCTAAATCTGAGGCAGCTCCAAAATCTAATGCAACTCTGGGGAGATGCTAGAGTGGCACACCGAGGAGAAATAATTTAATTTCTCCTCCTTTTTTGCTCTTTCTGTGTGTTCTGAATTCAGCAGCACACATGGAAGGAGCAAATCATTATAAGTGATTGCTTTTTGTTCAGGAAGGTGTCCCTTTCTGCACAAAAACAATCACCCGAGCAACAGAGGCACCCTTGAACAATGGCGCAAGGGTGCCTGCATTGGCACTAGGCAGCTAATTTAGGGCGACGTAGGGGAGGACGCAGGGATGTGTCATCTAGTTGTAAATACAGCATATTCCTGAGTTCTGGAAATGATGCAGCTCGGCGGAGCAAGATTGCTTGCGGCACCCTGCTGCTCCATTTCTTTGTAAATATGCCCCTTCATTCCTTTGAATGAACATATTTCTTCCAGGTTTAAAAGCACATTGGTTTAAGCCCCCTTTTCACTAAATGGGCTACACAGCTCTACACTAACCCCATGATCAGACCATGAATATACTTTTTTTTTGCTTCAAGCCATTATGGCCCTCATTACAACCCTGGCGGTCAAGGTCCGTCAGGGCTGTTTTGGAGTTTGTACCGCCAACAGGCTGGTGGTACAAACTCGGGCATTACGACTGCGGCGGAAACGCCATGAAAAGTCTGGCGGAAAGGGGAGTCGCGGGGCCCCTGGGGGCCCCTGCACAGCCCACGCCACTGGCATAGGCAGTGCAGGGGCCCCCTGCCACGGCCCCAAGGAGCTTTTCACTGTCTGCATAGCAGACAGTGAAAAGCGCGACGGATGCAACTGCACCCGCCGCACCGCCGCAACACCGCCGGCTCCATTTGGAGCCGGCTCCCATGTTGCGGCCCAGCAGGGATCTCCAAATAGACCCCACGGGAGTGCAACCGCATTGGCGTCCGCCCAGCGGTTTCAACTTGGCGGGCGGCGCTTGCCGCCCACCAATGTTGAAATGAGGGCCTATATGTGTTAATTGTCTGAGAAAACTGGTAATGTTTTCATAATTCCACTTGACCCAATTTTTACTGTTAAAGTTTATCAACATTTTCAGTATCTTTCTATCAATTGTGGGAGTATAATTTACACCGGAATCCCTCATAAGGTCATTGTTGAAGTCAAAAATAGTACAAATTGTCAATGTTTGTCTCATTACCCATGATAAATACCATTATGCCAATGCCGGTACCAATACCATCCAAACTCTATTTCATCACAAACAATGATATTCTATTCAATAATCTATCCATTAAAAAGTTGTGTCAAATACCTTTCCTTTAATTTTGAGAGGTCATATTGAAGAATAGCTTTCGACTTCTTGCCCTCAGCCTTTGTTTAATTGAAAATGTACTGACATTCACATTTGCATTGCAAATTCACAAGTTACATTAAGAGCAGCAGTTCTTCTGTGAACATTTACAATATTTCCAAAGGAAATGTATATTGAAGAATAAAAAATAATAACCAAACTGCAACCAAACCCCCCTCCCATCTCACCCCACCTGGGTAATATTTAGAAGTCTGGTAGCTGCATGAGAATAAACACATGCATACTTCGATATAGTACTGTAAGTGCTACAAGCAGCATTGCCCTACAGATTACAACCTAGTTCTCTGCCAGCATTTTCATGGCAGTAACACTGCCATGAAAAGGCTGGCAGAGAACAGGTGCAGAAGGACACAGTAGGTCCCTGCACTGCCCATGCACTAGGCATGGGCAATGCAGGGCCCACCTGCTTAGCACCATCTCAATGTTCAGTGACTGCTTTGCAGGTAGTAAACATTGCAAGGGTGCTGGTGCACCCTGCTGGCGACAGCATTGCTGCTGGCTCAATTACAAGCCAGAGACAATGCTGTAGCCTGTTTCCACTAGACCAGCAGGCGGAAACCTAGCATGAAACATTTTAGGAGATTTTTCCAAAACATCGATCTGTCCTCCTCAGCAAGCCAATTTTGATGCAGCGTTGTTGGATTATTTTTCTGCGGGTCATGGTCAAATTCTGGAAGTCTAGGGCTCCGGAGGTTTTCAGCGGGAGGAACCTGAAAGTCAGAAATGGTCATGGTTGATGGTGACTGTCTTGACTCTCGAAATCGGTTCGGTCCACATATGAAGCTTTTTCCCAAAGCTACTCCAAACTTCTGGATCTTCTTCCACAAGTACTTTTTGGATCCTCAACATTTCCACAAACTTATTCCAAGGTTCTAGAAGCTCTGAGTTGCTCCTTGGTGATTGGGACTGTAATTCCTAGAATGCACAAGTTCAAACTCCTTAAATGGCCACTGGACACTAGACAGCTGGGCTGCGTCTGCAGGTCTTGATGCAGGGGACTCTGGTAAGCTTCTTTGTACCTGTTGCTGAAAAAAACTAATGTTACAGGGATATTATAGTTAGGAAATAAATTGGAAAGCCCTTAGAAATTCACTGAAAAAAACAAAGGTTACATGGACGTTATAGTTATGTTCTGAATTTACTCATACAAAACCGTAGTAATTCAGTATTTATAGGTACATTAGCTAACTATAACTGGCACTCCCATAATGCACTGGTTATGACCTCACATATTACATCACTCATGACATGATCAGTGACATCACTGATGACATCACTGCTTCAGGGAAGCGGGGTGGCTGCAGGCCCCCCACTTAAAAGAAAAAGAACCCCAGGGAGGTGGTGGTCCCTGGGGCAGCAAGAGGGGCTAGGAGTCCCCCTCCCTCCCTGTTTATTTTTTTTAAAAAGCCCCAGGGAGTTGGTCCACCCGGGGCATTAGATTAATGAAGTGCAGGAGCCTGTGTTTCATTTTTTGTGATTTTGCAAGCAGATTCACGGATCCACCATGTCTCCGCTTGCAAAATCAACAAAAAAATGCTTTTTAGCCATAGGGAGGTGCTTTTGGGAGCCCAGCACCAGAGCTAAGGGGTCATGGTGTTCGGACCCTGGCCCCTTTTGTTTTTTATTTTACTTTTTTGGGGGGGAAGCTGAGTCCCAAGTTGGCTGACAACTCTTCAACAGCTTCTCTTGTTGAAGTGTTATCAGCCAATCAGATTTCAGCAAGAGATTGTTAGGGGTAGCTAATCCTTTGCATCCCTAGATCTACACAATAGGATTTTCTTTACTTTCTCAAAAACGACTGAACAGAATTACACCAAAACAACAAAAGCACTCTCTATGGACCAGGACCTACCTCCCAACCAAATTTTGTGTGATTCCGTTCAGTAGTTTTTGCGCTACCGCTCTTCGAAATCCCTCTATAACAATGAATGGGGAAAATGTGTTTTGGTATCCCCTTTTTTCTCTGACCCCCCTGGACAGATTACCCCAAACCTTTCCAGACAGCAGCTGATGGAACTGGCATTGTTTTTTGGAAAGTTTCATAAAGATTTGTCAAGCGGTGCCAAAGATACAGGCAATTAAAAAAAACACTTTTTATATAGAAACGTAATCCTACCTATAACTACATAGTGGCAACCACCACTAGGTTTTATATATATATATAGACCCAGTCAAATGTGCCATGCCAAAATGCACCAGCCATGATTAGTTTTATGTTTGTTGTGCCAAAATACATATTTGATTTGAAAGCCAAACTGTTTCTGTTGGACAATTCCCTGGTGGTGCCGCAGGTTGTAAAGGGAAACCGAGTAGTGGAGTGTGTCTGGGTATGTGACTAGGTGTGAGAGTGTCTTTCTGTGTAAGTGAGTGGGTGTGAGTGTTTGGGTGTGTGAGCTGAGTGTAAGAGTGTCTGGGTGTGTGAGTAGGAGTGAGTGTCTGGGTGTGTGGGTGCATGTAAGAGTATCTGTGTGGGTGTCACAGTGGGAGTAACAGTGTCTGCCTGTGAAGGTGGGTGTGAGGGTGTCTGTCTGGATGTCACAGTAGCTCTGTCTGGGGGTCACAGTGGGTGTGAGTGCGTCTTTACAGGTGTCAAAGTGGGTGTTTCTGTTTAGTTGTGAGAGTTGGTGTGAAAGAGTCTGCATATCAGAGTGGATGTGATAGTGTCTCGGTGTGTGATTGGGTGTGAGAGTATCTGTGGGTGTCACAGAGATTATGAGAGTGTCTCTATGGGTGTCAGAGTGATTGTGAGTGTCCAGGGTGCACGAGTAGGTGTTACAGTGTCTGTGTGAGTGCATGTCAGAGTGTCTGTCTGGGTACCACAGTGAGTATGAGTGTCTGGCAGGGTGTGCAAGTGGGTGTGAAAGTGTCTGCATGTCACAGTGGTTGTAATACTGTTTCATTACTATACTTTAATCCAACCACCACTGCGCTTGGAATTTGGCTGTGCGCTGCAGTCAATTCCCCTAACGACTAAACTCCAAGCTGCACACAGCCCTTTGGATGTGCGTGGCGGGTGTTGACTGTGGCCTGTCTCTCTAGTTGTGAGAACAGTTGTGACAGAGTGTATTTGGGTTTGAGAGTGGGTGAATCAGTGCCTCAGTAGGTCTGTGAGTGGGAGTGCCAGTGGCTGTGTGGGTATGTGAGGAGGTGTGTGAAGGTTTCAGAGGATCTGTGAGTGGGTGCCTGAAGGTCTGAGTCTGGCTGTGAGTGGGTGCTCAAGGGTCTGAGTGGGTCTATGAGTGGGTACATGACTGAGTGGGTCTTTGAGATGGTGTGTAAGGGTCTGAGTGGCTGTGTAAGTGAGAGAAAAAGACTGAAAGACCATAGAGAAAGATAGTGAAAGGGAGAAATAGGTATTTTAGGCAATGATGAATGATATACTTACAATGAGATATTTCTGGACAAATTGAAAAGAAAAATGTATTTGTCAATTAAAAAAAATAAGATTACCTTTTATTAGTAACCTCAAAATTGTTGTGTTGCCAATTAATGAAAGTAGAGAAAGTGAAAACACACACACACATACACTCACACCTATGCTAGAAGCCTCAACTTTCAGTTTGAGGGTTTGTGACATTAACCACTATGCCACACTTTTTTTGTTTTAACTCATTGCATGGAGAGACCATTGCAATGACATCTCTCTCTCTTCCAATCCATTATGGGAGAGAGTAAAAGGACTGCAAGGGGAGCCTCACGGCCCAAGCAGTCCTAGCCAGCTCCCCAATTCCTGTGGGAGCCTGCATTGCTCCCCCAAGCAGGGGGCTGCTTTTAATAGCAGCTCCCTCCTTGTGAGAGCAATCTTTTCATATGTCTTCCCTGTATGCATATTTGCATGCAGGCACAACAGTTGAAAAATGTTCTTTCTGACAGCAGGAGCTGTTTAACTGCTCCCAATATCTGAAAGTGGACTATGTTTGCTTTTGGTAGGTGGGAGCTGTCAACTCCCACCAAGCAAAAGCAAACAGCTATGTCCTGGTGGTGGGCACTCTGAGGCATAGCAAGAGCTGGCCCTGGGGGGTTGCGGTTCCCAGGGCCATCAGTGGGCCCACAAGGGGGCTCACATGGCCCCCCTCAAATAAGCACAGCCCCAGGGAGGTGGTAGTCCCTGTGGCTGCGGGGGGCTGCACGGCCCCCTGCATGATATTTGTTGTATGCCCCAAGGAGGTGGCCAGGGGCATACGGCCCCCCAGCATTGAGGGCTCTGAAATGGACTCCCTTCCCTCATTTAATATAGCCTCAGTTAGGTGGTGGTCATTGAGGCTGTGAGAAGGTTGTGTGACCCCCGCATTGTTCGTCTTCAATGCCCTGAGGAGGTGTGCATCCACGGGTTAGCTGAGTGCCTCACAAACATATAACGTTTTTTAGCCCCGAGGAGGTGGTGGTCCCCAGGGCCATCAGTGACCCCATGAGGGGGGCCACATGACCCACCTCCAACAAGCATAGCCCCAGGGAGGTGGTGGTCCCTGGGGCTGTGGGTGCGTGTGCGCCCCCCAGCATTACATTTCATAAAAGCCCCAGAGAGGTAGGTGGTGGTCCCTGGGGCAGTGAGGGGCTGTGAGACCCCTGCTTGATATGTGTTGTAAGCCCAAGGGAGTTGGCAATCCCTGGGGCTGAGTAGGGGCCACATGGCCCCCCAGCTTGGGGGGCTCTAGCCCCGGGGACGTGGTGGTCCTCAGGGCTGTAGGGTCCTTTACAAATATCAAAGTGCCGGGTCTTGGCTCACCTGGGGGCTTAGGTATTAAAAAGCGTATCAGCCTGTGCATCATTTTTTAAAAAAAAGGTTTTGCTATGGATTAGCAAGCCCCATTGTGATTTCATAGCAAAAGTGTTTTAAAAAGTGATTTTTTTGGCCCTGAGGTGGTCCCTCTGGGACCCCAGCACTAGAGCTAAAGGGTCAGGGTGTCCCTACCCTGGTCCCATTTCTATTTTTTAAATGTTTTTTTTTCTGGGACTCATCTGAAGCCGAGTCCCAACATGGCTGCCAACACTTCCTTGTTGTTATGCTGGATGCCAATCAGATCTCAGCACAAGATCAGAAGGTGTTGCAAATCCTTTGTGTCCCTATATATTTAAATTTAGACTGTTATCAATTTCTCTGAAACTACTGAACAAATTTAAACCAAATAACAGAATGGCCTCTTTCTGAGCCAAGAGCAACTTGTCTGCCAAATTTTGTGTGATTCCGTCCAGTGGTGTTGGCGCTATCGCTGTTAAAAATCCCTATGGACAAAATGAATTGGGAAAACACGTTTGGGACCCCCCCTTTTTGTCTGCCCCAGCTTGACGGATCACTCTGAAACTTTCCAGACAACAGCGGAAGTGAGCATGAAAGTTTTTGGAAAAGTTCAAGAAGATTCATCAACCAGCACCAACGATATAGGCAAATCAAAAAACACTTTTTTCTATGGAAACTAGGGGCCTGATTATGACCTTGGTGGAGGGGATTGCTCCATCCCAATTGTGATGGATATCCCATCTGCTGTGCTACAAGTTCCATAGGATATGATGGAACTTGTAATATGGTGGGTGGGATATCCATCACATTTTGGACAGGGTAATCCCTTCCACCAAGGTCATAATCAGGCCCTCAGTCCTAACTATAACTTCCTAGCCACCAAGATATATTTACACATACATACTACTTATGTATATTATTTTCTGTATTCACAAACATAACTGTATTGTACACCGGTTATTAATAGTGTGCATATTAATTATTCACAAATAATGTAAGTATATATAAATATAATTAATATATTTATATCTAATATAGTCAATTTGTTAATGTATTATATAATGTAAATTACATGTATTACATTGATTGCATACTGTGTGTATGAATAGAAAGATAGATAAACAGACCGACAGATGGATAGGTAGAGAGATAGATAGATAAATAGATAGATAGATAGATAGATAGATAGATAGATAGATAGATAGATAGATAGATAGATAGATAGATAGATAGATAACTTTTTGTATAGATATATATCTTTGAAGCAATGATTGTGGCCAGTAGACACATGTGCAGTCTGGTGCAAAGTCAAAAGGAACATTTAATTTATGACTGTGGTACCATGTTCATGCAAGAGGTTTTTTAATATTAGTGTGTGCCACTCTCTTAAAAAAAGTGTGCTTGCATCCACTGTCTTTGTTTCGAAAAGAGTGCTGGCATGCTGTAATAATAATATCTCAGGGTTTATCAATACAGTGCTAAGTGCACCATTGGCCTGGGCCCGAAGGTATCACAATTTTATGCAGGGCAGCCAGACTTCTTGATGCTCGGCTTCAAAGGGAGAGGGCAGGCATTTATTTATTAAGATGTCTCATTTCTGCTCTCTCCCTGTGCTGCCAATCCAAGTGCTGCCTAGTGTGCCAATGCTGGCACACTTACGTAATGAGTGTGCATGTAGGAACTAAGTCAGGAATATCAGAGGGGAGTGGAAAGCAAGTCAATGATACTACCAGGATTCTGTTTCAGTTTGAACTAGTCATGTGCTCGCTTGAGCTGATTTTAGGCATGAGTGTAAACTCATCTCTTCACTCCCTCTGACAATGGTAGTATTTCAGACGTGTTGTGCAACTAGCGTTGTTCTCTGTGGCTTTATGTAGCTTATAGTCCCAATCTTCTGGATGTGCAGTATGCAAAGGGGGCTAATTTGGCTAATTAAAAGTGGGTGGAGAAACAAAGATCATTGTCTGGTATGCATGAATTGTTCAAAATGTTATTGTCTTAGCTTCAGGATTATGAAACAAGGAATACACTGTCTGATTTAAAAAGTAAAATTCTGTGCCTATTAAAATGTTTTTGTATGGAGTACCACCATTATTGTTTTTTATCTTCTTTCCTAAGCACCCAAGGGCAAGTGGGTTTCTGGGCCTGCTGCCCCCAGTGCTGTGGACATTGTGATCAGTAACACCACCATCACCAGTGCCACAACAGCGGCAGATGGTTCTACTGCCCCCTGTATATCATTTTTATTCCCCACTTCTAAAATTATGCCCTTTTATATATTTACTAGTTTTTTCGTCATATTGGATATTGTTTGTTATCTGTGCATTTCCTTGTCGTTTGTCTATATGTCCTGTTTCCGCAGCTGACTTTCTCCTGTCTGTACTTTTCTTCTGCTCCATTTATTCATAAGCTTCACCTCACTTCTCTTTTACATGTCTTGTTTTGTAGTACTAAGAAGGGATAAGATTTTTAGCAACGTAAAGAGTATTGCACAGCAAGGCCCTAGTAGTACTTTAGTGACCAAACGTGTTGGTAGTTTTCTTGATCAAACAGTCAAAAAGTACAGAAGCAGAAATAGAGTTGTACACTTTTTGCTTGGGGAGGGGGTGGACTGTTGTGGCTGGAGAGGGTGGGCCCTAGTAAAAACAAATGGGCTTTACTTTTTTTCTTAGTCATCGTTATCTGTTTTTTCATTGCTAGTGGGTGGAAAATAGCATTGTTGAGTGTGCTGTTGACACAGCAGTGCAACACGGAATTGCCCTCTGTAATTGTCACATGTTATACATCAACTTTTCACCCTAGACATTCCCTACTTGAAGTTCCTTGCCATGTATGTATTCATCAGTAGGTTACTTCCATTTTCTGTCAGTCCAGTAATTAATTATACCTTACCAACATAGTGCCACTGCCTGGGAACAGAACTGTGGTTCATTTAGTTCTTTTTTACTTAATGAGGTTTTGAAGCACCCAGTCACCAATCAATGATACAGTATATTAGTTAGTGTGGTAGCTGCCTTTTCATTCCCTCTATAACTCTTTGACCAGTAAGGGGTCTACCAACATACACAAAACTATAACATCATTATCTCTCCCACTAAAGGACAACTTCACTGTGAAGTCATCATCTAGTTATTCAAGTTCTTACCTGAATTGATTAAGTGAGGGTACCTCTCGTAATCTTCCAAGATTTTATTGCAGAGTTTCCCAAAGGGGCCTTCTGGTGGTGGTATTACTGATCTTGTGCTAACAGGGAAGACATCACAATGGTCACTTCCACCTATTCCAAATGAGGTTAGCTCCAACTGTTGGATTAATGAGAAAGAATGTTCATTGCAGGCAACTAGACCGAAAGAAAACAGAGATTTTGTGGGGTATCAAAGACTGAAACCAAAGACCAGACTACCATGACAAAAAACTATGATTACAGAAACTAGCAGTATTAACTTCTAAGCAATCCGGGTTCTAATTTATAAAAAAGAATAAAACTAATAAAACTAAACATATAAAATCCTCAAATCAGTACTCAGGAGGAGAAGGTTTAGTTACTCCAAGTTGTAAATATTGTGTCAGTAACTCCTCGGAGGTCCTGATTGCAAATCATCAAAACCAATCATTGAAATCAAGTTTAAACTGAGTTGAACAACACTCTCACTGTCTGCCACCACATGAATCATTATCATTCATACTCACTCAATATATATCACTCATTGGCGCAATATGTACCTGTTCCAATCAAAGTTTGGTGGTATACATTTGTCAATTGCATCTCCTGATTTTCCATGGAAGCCACACAATGGCTTGTAAAATAATAATCATTACTGGGGCAGCCCAGCCAGGTAGGGAATGAAGAAAGAAGGACAGGGATGGGACGTTGCCAGGCATTGTTGTCATGTCCTTAAAGCAAATCTGGAGGCTTCTTCTATGCACATGGGACCAACTCCAATCCAGCCTTACATGTGAATAGAAGGTGAGGCTGCAAAAGTCAAACACCAAGTATATGCATTTTCCTCCAGTTACATCGATTTCTTTTTTTTCAAAGCAGTTCAACAGTAATGTGAAATTTGGATCTATTGCAGCCTGTTCAGTCAGGGAAGAAGAGTTCATCCTCAAACTCAGGGGGTTTGCCCAGAAGTTGGTCAGCTAGCGCACATGAACCTGACCAATATCCCTCATCCTTCTCCCGTGCTGTGATAGAAACAGTGCAATTTTGTGGTATGAAGTGTTGATTTATTTTACTCATGGTCAATCGCTCCATGTTTTGAGGTGAGGGACTGGTCCTTCTGAATTTGACAACTGTGTCAGCTGTACTGAACACATGATCAGCAGACACGTCTACTAAGCAATCCGGATACTTTATCGCTAGCCTGCTGGGCTCTGGCTATTGGCACATCTTCCCATACCAATAGACCGATAGTTTTTGATACAGATAGACCTCTTTTGTGTCATACAGATAGTTACGGACCATCCCCTGATTTATCATTGGTGCTTCCACTTGTTCAACCTCTGTTGTCTTCACCTCTGCACTTTACTTAACCCTGCAACTTGAGAACAACCCATTGCAGAGGTTAGATCTGATTCTTCTATTTCTGGTGTTTTCCTAGTGTAATTGGTGTTGGTATTGTTGCTGGTGTTGCTGGTGTTGGCTCCTATTAGACCTTCTTCCAATGACTTTATCTTCCAGCCATTCTCCTTTCAGATCTCTCACTTGCTGAACAGTCCATATCTGATATAAAAGCATTCCTTTCTGAAACAGGAATGAAAGGAGCCAGTATTTCATGGGCTGTAGATCCAGTATTGCGACACAGATGTACTCTTTTGGAGGCTCAATCTCTCTTTGCAGCCTTGGATTAACAGTCAAATGAAGTTTTAAGCTCTAAACCACTCATACACTTCTTTGTTTATACCAGCGATCCTTTGCAACACCTTCTTTAACTGACCCTGTAGCAGATGCAACAACTGGATTGCTTGGCTCATCGCACTGTGCATCTTGCTGACTTCCCATGTGAAAATCTCAAAAGGAAGTAGCATTTGTGTCAGGCATTTGACTAGGCCCCATTTGTCCGTACCCATAGTGATACTTTTCCCAGTTTCATCCCCTCCTCTTTGAAAGACATAGTCGGTAGTTTGTGACTGTTCTGTACTGCTTAAACAGATGTTGCAGCATGTAGTAGGTTGAGTTCCAACATGTTAGCACCTCCTGTATGAGGGCTTTAACCAGTACTGTATTAGCACACTGAATAATCCTCAAATGCTTCTAGGCTTTAAAAGAATTACTGAAATGATTGCAGATCCTTTTGCAGCTGGCTAGTATGTTGCTGACTATGTCTTCGTCTTTGAGAAGTCCTTCACAATTAAGTTGATGCAATGTGCCAAACATAGGACCCAAAAATATCCACCACCTGCCATGGTCTTGACTACATTACTACCATTGTTTATGGCAGCAAATCTAACTCTGATACATGTGGGTTGCAGCCATTCAAAACATTGAAGAGTTCCTCCTCAAACTCAGGGGGTTTGCCCAGAAGTTGGTCAGCTAGCGCACATGAACCTGACCAATCTCCCTCATCCTTCTCCCGTGCTGTGATAGAAACAGTGCAATTTTGTGGTATGAAGTGTTGATTTATTTTAATCATGGTCAATCGCTCCATGTTTTGAGGTGAGGGACTGGTCCTTCTGAATTTGACAACTGTGTCAACTGTACTGAACACATGATCAGCAGACACAATGTCTACTAGGCAATCCGGATACTTTATCGCTAGCCTGCTGGGATCTGGCTATTGGCACATCTTCCCATACCAATAGACCGATAGTTTTTGATACAGATAGACCTCTTTTGTGTGATACAGATAGTTACGGACCATCCCCTGATTTATCATTGGTGCTGCCACTTGTTCAACCTCTTTTGTCTTCACCTCTGCACTTTACTTAACCCTGCAACTTGAGAAAAACCCATTGCAGAGGTTAGATCTGATTCTTCTATTTTTGGTGTTGTCCTAGTGTTATTGTTGTTAGTATTGTTGCTGGTGTTGCTGGTGTTGGCTCCTATGAGACCTTCTTCCAATGACTTTATCTTCCAGCCATTCTCCTTTCAGATCTCTCACTTGCTGAACAGTCCATATCTGATATAAAAGCATTCCTTTCTGAAACAGGAATGAAAGTAGCCAGTATTTCTTGGGCTGTAGATCAAGTATTGCGACACAGATGTACTCTTTTGGAGGCACAATCTCTCTTTGCAGCCTTGGATTAACAGTCAAATGAAGTTTTAAGCTCTAAACCACTCATACACTTCTTTGTTTATACCAGCGATCCTTTGCAACACCTTCTTTAACTGACCCTGTAGCAGATGCAACAACTGGATTGCTTGGCTCATCGCACTGTGCATCTTGCTGACTTCCCATGTGAAAATCTCAAAAGGAAGTAGCATTTGTGTCAGGCATTTGACTAGGCCCCATTTGTCCGTACCCATAGTGATACTTTTCCCAGTTTCATCCCCTCCTCTTTGAAAGACATAGTCGGTAGTTTGTGACTGTTCTGTACTGCTTAAACAGATGTTGCAGCATGTAGTAGGTTGAGTTCCAACATGTTAGCACCTCCTGTATGAGGGCTTTAACCAGTACTGTATTAGCACACTGAATAATCCTCAAATGCTTCTAGGCTTTAAAAGAATTACTGAAATGATTGCAGATCCTTTTGCAAGTGGCTAGTATGTTGCTGACTATGTCTTTGTCATAGGACCCTAAAATATCCACCATCTGCCATGGTCTTGACTACATTACTACCATTGTTTATGGCAGCAAATCTAATTCTGATACATGTGGGTTGCAGCCATTCAAAACATTTGCTGTGAAAGTCCTCCAAGATGTTTGCAGATGTATTGGATTTCTCCATGGTGAACATCACTACTGTTGCATGCTGCCGAACACCTTCAAGCATTTCTTGAATGGTGAGGCCTGAGGTTAGCTATTGCCTAACCCCCCAAAAACAGATCCAGTGTGCTGTGTTCTACATGTATTCAGTTCCTTTTACACCTGGTCCACATGTCTGTCCATGAAGTGGTAAGTGTGAACAGCAGTCAGCTGCAAAGCTTGTCCAACCAACTGCAGCACAATGTGATGGAGAGCTGGAACAGCAACTCTGGCAAAAAGGTTCATCTGGGAACCGTTCATTTCAGGCAGATGTCTGCCACAAATTTCTAAAATCCCACTCCTTCCACAAAAGAAAAAGGGAGGAAGTCCAGCACTAACAATTTACCCAGCTTCCCATTGTACAACCATGCCATTGGGCAGTTGCATTTGTAGGGCCCCTCCTGCCTAAACAAGCCCGTAATAGAAGCTTGTATTGCTTTATTTTGTGGTGCTACTGATGCAAGTGACTTCTGAAGACAACCAGGAGCTGGTAGACTCAATGTGCTTCTTGAAGGAATTAACACAATGTGCGGTGGACCTTGCATCTCAGTCTTGTGTCATTTGTAGGTTGCTGACGCAGGTGGTGTTGGAACACTGCAGGGGACAGGGTCGCTTTCTGTAAAGCTGTCATCCCTTCTTAATCATTTCCTCCTATCACTATCATCATACCTGATTCCCCTCTCCCATCACCACCATCACCTCTAGCTACATTTTTAAGGTGTTTTTTCAAATGGGTCATTGGCCTGTAGTACCACAGTGTGAACCAGGCTTTCCTTGATGAACACTTGTGTGGCAAATGGAGCATATTGCAATTGGTTTCCTCCTGCTTGCTAATTGTGAAGAAGTCCCAAACTCGGGAGGAGAAAAATTTTTGTGTGCCTTTGCCAATGCCTGAAGAACTCGAGGTAGGTGGTTATGTTGGTTGCCTCTCTACAGTGCTTACTTCAACTGAAGTAGTGGTGAATGCAGGTCTCAGCGGGAGCCTTACAAATATGGAAAATGGTGGTGGTGGTGGTGAAACCAGTGCCACAACCCTCTGAGTAAATTGAGTAGGAGGGGAATCTTGGTGTCCTCTGAGCTGCCTTTCATAGTGACAATCACATGCTTGTCCTCATCACCATCCCTTTCCATAATTCTAAGGCTTTCAGGAGCTTTCTTTTTCCCATGCCTCTTGTGGTGAATCTCAGCCTCGACCGGGTTCCAGTCCTTGTCCAGCTCATCAGAAGAGGGGCTTGGAGAAGATGTTCTAGTATCCTTTCTTTTTCTTGCTGAACACTGGGAAGCCAATAGTTGAAGAGCTACATCTTGCTCAACAGGAAACTCAACCTCCTGTTCTGTTCCTACTTCAGGAAGAACTGTTGGTCGCCACGGCTCCAGTTGTCCACTTTGCTCAGTTTCCAGCAACAATTGGATACTAGACATTCTTTCAGTGGCCATGATTCCAGTGGCTGCCTCACTGAGCGATATGGCCTTGGGCTTAGGTTGTGGTGGTTCTGTTGATGCAGGAGTTATACTCCCTTCTTGTTGCCCATATGATTTCCGGGAGGCACATCACGTTTCCTGAAAAAGCTGGAGGGTGGCATCTTCAAGCTCTGGCAGTTGCCACCTAGCTGTACAAGCAGAAGCAGGCAGAGGAGAATTCAGGTGCTGTGGTATCACTGTGTACTGGCTTTTTGTCCAGCAGTACTATAGGTGATGTCTCTTGTGCACCTCAGCAAACAAACAAGAAAAACATACTGTAAAATGTAGCAGTTTTACAGTTTGAATTATTCATACAGACAATAGTGAGGTTATCCCAAATAATTAACAATCCAAACCATATAATAATATTTCAATTAGGATAAAATCAACATACAGATTTAAAAGTTAACTTTATGTGCCTCTAAAGAGAGACACCTTTAGCAGGCAGGTTGGTGAAAGGAAAAATCGAATAATCCTTAAATACAGTGAATACTGGTGTGCGCCTATGGTCTAAGAGCCCTATGGCAGCCAGGGTTGCAGGGAAAATTTTTATAATCATCAATAGAAGTGAATGCCAGTGTGTGCCTATGGCCTAAGTGAGCTAAGATAGGTAGTGGATGAA